>NC_141475.1:13278697-14488072 GCF_009769465.1 Tauraco erythrolophus | reverse complement strand
TTTTTTCTGCCAAGCTTTGAGGGCTGCACTAAATAGCTGTGGAGTAAGTGCAGATGAAGTGGGACATGAAATTACAACTTGTTACTGAATGGCACAGGTGTGTCTCTAAGCCAGGTATGTGTGTACATCTTTTTCTTTCTATATATTGCTAGAGTTACAAGATTTTCTGTTTTCTTTCAACCAGTAGTGGACATATTTACACTAATTTTTTATTAAGATGCTAATAAATGAAAATGAATTGTAGTCTGATAGTCAGAGACAGTACTTTTGATTTCGTAACTATAAGCAAGTTTAAAGGTTGATGGATTTTGTACCAGTAAAAGAAAAGATCAGCTTGCAAGAGATGGATAATAACCATTTTCTGCCACTCTGTTTAGTTCAATGTATCCAAATTCCCTCTGTACAATAAAATACGCTTCTGCACATTGAAGCAAAGAATTAACTGATGAAAGTGGGTATTAACACTGGAGGTGAAGGCAAGCCCTTCTAGTTACTTCAGTCTTACTGTGAAAACAACCAAAGCCTTTTCTAAAATACAGACTGTCCATTGTGCTGCTTTGAGAGCATGAGAGCAAATTTAATATGGTTCTCACTTTTGTCTACAAGATGTGAAGCTAATTCTTATTGCTACATTTATTTGGCTTTCTGTCCTCTGTTAAGACCTCAGCTATACAAATGGCGATCACAAATCCAGAGTGTTGAGGCTTCTTGCTCTTTAGGCAGAAGAAGTACCCATTAGGTTAGTGCTTCTCTGCCCCCAGAGCAGAGATTTGTCTCTCTGTGGTGATTTTTTGTGGTATATAGCTCTGGTACCTGTGCTCCCCCTGTCTCAGTGTCTAAGGACAGTGGGCAACCCTTCGTCACTTGGGATGTGATGTTTTGGAAAGGTCGTTCTTCTTCATATTGGGCAGAGAGGGTTCAGCTTTTCTCTGCTGGTGGAGGATCACATGTTACAGGATCTGCCTGAGTCCCTGCCTCACTTGGGGTCTGTTGATTTCCTTTACTTCTGTTACTACAGGGGCATCTAAATTGTGACTTATACTGTTCCCATCATCTAAAAAACCCCTGTGGATTATTCACAGACAAAAAATCAATTCCTGGCTGTTTATAGTGCTGTATCTCCTGCATATTTTACTCTGAGTGATGTTGGTCACTCATCTGTGGCTCTATCTGGCTATTACTAGCCTGAGTTTCCTCTCGTTGGTGACTCACTCTGGCTGCCTCGTTTACAGAAGGGTCGCTCGATTAACAGGATCCAAAGTGATTTCTTCTCCCTTAACCCACTTGTTTGGGGACGTCTGCTGCCTGGATAATCAGGGGACAAGCTCAGACAGAGTGAAGGCACAAAAAAAGGTTTATGAACAAGGAGACTGCTTCACTTATGCTGTGCTTATGTGGTATGAGCTGTTGCATTGGTTAGACAGAGGTGATAATGTCCCCATGATCCAGGACAGTTGTTCGTGGTCCATTCAAGCGGGCTGCTGTCAGCAGTGCCTGCCTGAGACAGTGAGTGCGTGCCCAGAAACCCCTGGGCATCTCACTCTGGGAGCATTTCTCTGTCCTTACTGTGGCACATTAGTGCACATTTAGCTTGCGTTCTTCCTCAGTTGTTGCCTCTCACTTTTATTTGGAATTAATCATTTAATTAAAACTATTTTTGAGTCTCCTGCTGTCAGTGGCCAGGCTCATGATGACATCTCCTGTGACATGAAACTATGTTAAGGCGTATACACATCAAAGACGTGTTTCAATGCTGCTCCAATGCCATTTTAACAATCCAAATAACATTATTATTAAACAGAAAATGTTTGCTGTAATCCGTTTCTAAAAAATATCTAATGATGTTCCTAACTCACTTTGCACTGTTTTCGTTAAACACTAGAAATTAAGCCAGGTTTCATTTTCCATTGTAAAGGGAGATTAGAACTTTTCCTAATTTTGAGAAAAGTAATGCAGTGCATATGTGAAAATGATTAAAGAAGCAGTGATGTATTTCAAATGTTTTAAAAATCACTGTTGAGGAGATGTCGTGGTTTTAGGCTGATCCAGCAACTAAAACTCACACAGTCTCTCCTTCTCCAGTAAAGTAGAGAGGAGAGAAAAAAAAAACCAAAGGGACTGAGGGTTGAGACAAGAACAGAGGGAGCACCCACCAACCATGGTCCTGGGCAAAACAGGCAGAGCTTTTCTCAAAGCAAAACAGTTTATTAATGATTACTTAGAAGGACAAAGGGAAACAAAAACTGATTACTTGAGAGGACAGAGAGAAACAAAACCAGATCTTAAAACCGACACCTTCCCCCCCCCCTTCCTTTTCCTCCCGGCTCTACCTCCTACCCTCAGCAGCACAGGGGGCAGGGACTGGGGGAGTGCAGGTCAGTTCATTCTGTGCTGTTACTGCTGCTTCTTTCTTAAAGGAGAAGGAGTCCTTACACCCTTTTCCCCTGCTCCAATGGATCCCCTACCCACGAGGAAAAATCCACAAACTTCTCCAGCGTGAGTCCAGCCCACTGGAAACAATCCTTCCCCACAGATTGCTCCGGTGTGGGCTTTACCACAGTCTCGGGTACTTAGGGAGCTGTAGCCACTCGCTCCGGCGTGGGTCGTCACGCAGACTCCAGATGCCTCTCTGCCTTGTCGTGCACCCCAACACGACCATCCTCAGGCTCAGGCATCTTCTCCCCACGGGCTGCGAGTGGGTCTCTGCTCCACCGAGGCCGTCCTGGTTGCAGGGGGGCCGCCTGCTATCTCACCATCAGCCGCAGGGGAAACTCAGCTCCGGCACACCTCCTCCCGCTCCATCCTCACTGACCTGCTGTCGATGCGGCTGTTTCTCTCAGATCTCAGTCCTCTCCAGGTGAACTCAGCCCAGTGGGCACCCCGGCAGCGGGGTGCCCCCGAGTTCCCCAGCTGGCTCCGCCGCCGCCATCCTCTGTGGGCGGCGCCGGCCCGACGCAGGCAGCTGCCCGGCCAGGAGCCAGGGAGCGGGGGCAGTGCCCTCCTCCCTTCTCTGCTCGATCCTGGGCGAAGCACCTTTTCCGGTCCCTTTGTACTGACTTAAATAGGGCAATTCGCAGAGGCGCCCTATTGGCTCAATCCCGAGGGGGATGGCAGTCTGACCTGGTGGCCAGAACTAAGGCTAACCCGGTTCCAAAACCAGGGAGGTCACAGGGACCAGAACCCCTCTCCTGCCACCAGAACCACCCCCCCCTCCACATCAAACCATGACAGGAGAGAAAAAGGTAATCTTGTGGTCACTTTGAGGTATTGATTTTCTATTCACTGGAGTTAACAAGAAAGTTTCCACTGATTATAGTAGTGCTACAGTGGGCAAATATATAGCTGGTTATGGAAGAAGACGTGAATTTCTGACAATGTTTCAGAAATGTCCCTTCTAATCAACACTCTTTTTTTTTCCTGCTGTCTTTTCATAGCTCATGTATGATGAGAAACATTTTTCTCTCAATGAGATTAGGAAACGGAGCAGCTTTGAATGGGTTCGAGTCTTACATATGAAAAACAACACCCCTTTTCAACATGGACTATTTTAGACTTGAAACACTGGTGTGTTGTTTCTACATTTAAGTCTAGATTATGATGCCAAATTTATCTCCGCACTCATCTTCAGTTTGTGACACATACAGTGATCCTGAGAGATGCAAAAATCTTTTTATATAAAAAGTTCGCTGCATGATTGGTGTCTACAGATATGCTTTTCGTCATCCTTACTGCTATATGCTTCAGAGCAATAAATAGTTCCCTATTCCGTAAAGGACCCAAACACATACTTATGTACATAATTGAATCAAGTCCACTCAAAAGACCCTTGCCTTTTGAAGTAGTGCCAGCGTTTTCCGTGGGACTGTGTGGAAGGCCAGGCGTTACGCGATGCGAGCTACACCCTGGGAAATTATTATTGTACTTAAATGGCTCAAATGAGTAAATTCACATTTTCAAATAATCCTGAGCCTACTTTCTCATTTAATCTAGAAGGTTATCAAAATAATATTTAGCATTTTTGTGTTTAACTTTTCAAAAATCAAAAATAACTGCAGGTCAGTGTTTGTTAATACATGAACACCATGTAGCTCTTGCAATCCCATGCAGTAGATGGGCAGATTTTCTGTGTTCTACAGAGTTGCCTGTACTGAACCTGCAAGCATTTAGACACTTGCTTTTAATGTAGATCTTTACTGAAACTGCTTATTCCCGTAAAGCATGTAAATAATGTCAGGGTCTTATCTACAAGCTCTGGGTCTTAGTTGTTAGAATGGCTCTATTTAGCAGAGTAACATTATCTTTAAGTATACTTGAGATATAATTTTACCGGAATTCATTACATTGTTATATTAACTCCTAGACGAGATTTAGGTTGTGACCTCCCAGCAGGCTTAGGCATGTTACCTGTAATCTTTCACATGCATACAGTTTATCATAGACAGAACTCCCGCTTTCAGATCAGTCATATTTTAGGACTCACAATTGATATATCAGTCACAGCATAAAATGCTATCATTCCTGTAGACCAACTGTTTACCAGAGTATAACACAAACTCTCCTCCTGTGTCTCATTTCATCACACTGTTCCACATGGTGATGTTTCAATGTGAAATGAAGTTTTTTCATGCTGTGCTTCTGAGTAGAAAAGAGACCGAAGTACACGTATGATAAATGGCAAAGGTTCCAAGAGAAACCTTGCAAAACAATAAAATTTGGAAGCATTACATTTGCTTAAATAATTTAGTACATAAATGGATCTGTTAAAGTTTTATAACCAAATACTGTTTATGTGGCTTTGGGTAGAAAATCAGTTATATTTCCACTGAATCACTTAATCTTATATCTTGTTTAGAAACTAGGAAATATAACTAACTTGAGAGTTGTCATTGTAAAGTACTTTTGGAATCAGTAGCATTAGAAAAGTATATTGTTCTTTTAAATAGCTTCATACACTTAAGTTTCCCATTAAAAAATAAGTATTTTAAATTTCTCTGAGATTGAGTTCATTTTCTGCTGGTTTTATGGCAGATGAAACTGCACAGTTTGATCTCATACAGTAATAGTGATATTTAGATCTGTTGTTCTCTCAGATGCTAAAATATGTACTGAGTTTGTTGGGATATTCTTGTTGGACCTTTATTCGTAATGTAGTTTTTAAAGCTATCAACAATGTAATTGTTGTTGTCATTAGGACAGATGCATTCTGAAAATCAGGACTGATACTACTTGATACTGGGTGCTCAAAATTAGGCACCATTTGAAAATACAGGTATGTCTGTCGTTATTTCCACATGGAATACTAAAATAATGGAGAGTTCAGTGTTTGCTGAGAAACCAAACAAAGCCAAACCTCTGTTTAGACTCTTTAATGAAAAATTATGTCCAAGGATCAAATGTGAGCTGGGAAGTTAACTCTGCTTTCAAAGAATGTGTAAGTGCATTTTGTGTCTTCAGAAATGTCCCCATGTCTATAGTTTATAAGCATTAAATGCAGGTGTATAAATCCTTAAAAACAAGCACATGTCTAAGCATTTTCAAGGTGTAGAACAGATTGACAGGAAAAAACAGTTGATAGTAAGTCTGTGCAGGGTTTTTTTTTATTATTTTTTTAATCGGGCTTGCTTGTTCGCTGAGACATTTTTTAGCCTGTTGAAACATTCATGGTAAGAAATGCTGATTCCACTGCTGCCATTCGAATGTGAGAAGTTGTGCTGCCCTACCACCTCTAAGAGAATCCTCTTCCTAGAAATAGGTCCTGACCCCTTCCCGTTCATTCAGAATTTAGGATTTGTGAGACTCCATACCTTGCAGATATCATCAACATCTCACCAACAGGCAAAACAATTTTCTTCAGCCATGCAAGCTTTTTGTCTCTGAGCTTGCTATTTTATGATGGGAAATCTTCTGCTAGGAATGTATTTTAATGTTCTCATGTAATAACTAAGGAGTTCTAAATTCTTAACTGGGAATTTTTTATAGCTCTCAGTTAAGCTTTTAAAAGTAAAGGATGTTGCACTAAATACTGGAGGAACTCAATGCTGTCATGAATTTTCTTAATTAAAAATCTTTTAATGTTTTCCTTGCTTTTTTTTGAGCAGTAATTCATGGTAACTAAGTAACAACTGTGAGATACAGTCTTTTGGTGACATGAAAGCTGTGAAATAGTGTAAAATACAAAAAATCCTTGGTAAAAAATACCTACTTTTATTGGAGATGGTGTATAGCTTTTCCATGCAAATAGTCAGTTCAGGTTAGTCTTATGGAAAGATCCAACAAGTGCATAACTATTTTCAAAAAGTATTTAACAATACGTACTTAGAAAAAAAAAGTGCTGAAATTTCAGTAAGGAAGAGAAAGGTTTTTTTCACACTGAGGATCTTAATTCTTGGATAATTTTGGTTTAACTACATGGAAAGAAAACCAGTAGAAAATATTTTAATGTCTGAAAAAGCTGTATGTAAACCCCCCCATTTTGATGATGTAAAGTCATAGGAAATTGTCTAATGTCTAATTTCTTGTTATGAGGCATTTATGCAGAACTGTGAGTACAGACCTGAAAATCACACTGGTTTGGAATGACATTTACCTTTAAATGTTTCTAGTGCCAAGACTAATTTATTAGATGACCACTTTCTCTGACACCAGGTAGTAAACATGGATGTATTATTAGTGTAATTTAATATTTATGGTATTTGTTAAAGATAACTATGATTAGAATTGTCAAAATTTTATTAACCATGTCTTAACAGTAAGTAAATGACTTGTGGACCCCATGTGAGAGCATTTAGTATAGTGCACGATCTGCCACATATAGAAGATAAAATGAAATCACTAAGCATGTCTATTTTGCTCACTAGAAATCCTGGGAAGCATGAATAGCCACTTGTACTCAGAATTCAATAATTCAAAAATTCTTCCTGTGTAGGAACAAGACAACCATACCAAAACAGGAGTGGAACCTAAATGGAATTAAAATATTACATTAATAAACATGCTGTTCAGAGTCTAGGCAGGTAATATTAGCATCTTTAAACCTGAAGCTGATTTTTAAAAACTATGCATACAACCTGATATAACACATACACAATCCAATAGGTATACATTGATTTGCATGCCTGTCTTTTTCCTTATAGTTTTTACAGAACTATCAGACTCAGGAAAAAAAACACAAACCATAATTAGACTTTCAGATATTACACTGTTTGCCTGATATTTTTTTAATTCCAGATGTTTTTCCATCTGGATGAGGTTTGAAACCCAAAGATGCACCCACTAGTACATATGTGACTACAAATGAATAATATTTACTTGGCATGCTACTTTTATTTATTCATCATCAGCAACTTCCTACATGCCCTTCATAAAATAAAAATAAGACTAGATTAGCACACAAATCTGTTTTCATTTCTTTCATTCTGTCAAAGAATATCCAGATCTAGGCAGGAAACATACTGTGACAACATCAACTAAAGCTCAAAGATTTTTGTTATTTGAATTAGCTATATGCTTTGAGCCATCAGAAGTTTGTGCACGAAAGGTATCCAAAAATTGTCAAAGTACATTGAATGATGCAGAATCTTGTAGTTGAAATACCGGATCACTAATGTTGGTCGGCTGAGATTAGAGCCAGAGATGAAGTGACTGAGGAGCAGAGGGAGTGCTGAGTTGAAAGAGCAGAAATTGTATCATTCTCCTCAATTTACTGGAGTGTGCCTTCTGATTGTTAGTTAGATTTACAGTCTGGTCTTCTTGGATCCTCATCTGTTTCTATTTACTCTGATAACAGCAAACCCCAAGAATGCTATATTCATCTGCTCCTGGAAAAAAGTTTCTCTCAACTGCCACTCTTGCCATGTGTATTTGTGATTTTTGTCACCGAGAGTGAAGGTTATTGCGGGCTGTGTGTTTGAAGCTTATATTTTAAAGGCTTCATAGGGAAGCGCAGAATGCACCCATCTGCTGAGGTCGGTCTGTCCTGCAGAGCACAAATTTCACTTACACTTTCTGTCCCCCTTCATTCAACTCAGCTTGAATGAAGCTTTCCCTCCTGTCTCCCTCCCTAGCTCTCCCTAGATTAAACTGATTTGGAATTAGACACTCGCAGAGATCAGGTCTTACCTCTTCACATATTAATCAATTACAATTAGCCATCATGTATAAACAGGTCTCTTGAGTTTTGACAGAGTGGGACTAGACTAGCTGTTTTCAGTGGAGTCTCTTTTCAAGAAACAGCATTTTCTAAGGAAGTGTAAATCAGTGAGATAATCCCACTGTAAATTGTGGCTAGGATCCGTTGAAAACCACTATTGGCACAAAATACCCATTGGAATCTTTAGCACTCAGTTGAGCTGGCCTGAATTTCCTGTATACTGGTAAGGAGATAAAGTGGTTCAGTCATGACCAGCAGTGAGGGGAATTTTTTGCATGGACAACAAAAGTGATGCATCTAAATATCCTACACCAAAGGTTGCTGTGGACAAGTCCTTCCGGTACTTGAGTACTTCAGAGAAACTTTGATTCTGTTAAGGCTGATGGGAGCTTGCTATTGCCTTCAGCAGAATCCAGATTTATCCCTGGGGATTAATCACTTTACAGTATTCTAGGCAGTTTAAAAGCAATAGATACATTCTTCTGGTTTAGATATGAAGTAATTTACACTGAATTAAACCACAGATTCAAAATATCCACTGAATATAAATAGTCAAGAAAAGGCTATGTATTTCATTGCAAGATTATATGTGTGCAGAAGAAAAATTATAGCCCAGACAGAGTAACAGAGGATCACCAGAAAGAAGTTCTTATCAACAAAATAAGGAACATTATAAATTATTCCCTTTAGCTTGAGATTTCCCTAGAAATATGTCACCAGTAACACCAAAAATTTAATATAGAGATTGCAGTCTCTAACAGCTTCATAAAACATCATATTAAATTAGAGAAGAAGACACAATAAAAACATTAAGCAATTAGTTTTAAAGTTCTTTAAAGAGTCAACACCAGGCTTAAAATCCCCAGGTCTGTAGAAGATCAAAGGAAAATGGCAAGGGTCTTACTGAGAGTTGATCTCTTTCTGAGATGGTAGTGGTAGAATGAAACTTTGATGTTTTATATACTTAAAGACATAGATTAAAATATTTTAATGAAGGTAAAAATGAACTCTGAAGTGGCCAGTCTTAATAAAAATGATACTGTGTACAGTCTGTGCTTGACTTGCTTACTAACGTGTGTTTATTTTAAATTGGATCTGCAATATTCAAAGATCTGAAGTGAATGAACACACAATTATGTTCTCTTCTTTTAATTTGGCCTTGTTGATCCTTTAGGCTCTTTTAAAATCACAATGGCATAGATTAAAAAAAAATCTAAGGTCTTGACCTTTTATGTGTCTATGAAATAAATGTAGAGTTCATAGCTGGGAACATGATCATTTTGGTTGAGATAAATTGAAGCTGACAAGGGGACAGGCTCTGAGGGAGTAAAACCCACTCTTCTGTGAAAACCAAGACCAATAAAAATATTTCTGTATTAAAAATTACATATTTTTATAAATATCAGTCTTCATTGACTGTGGCCCTCAAGCAATACACGATTCAGCAAACCTGAGTAAATGGTCTAAAACCGGTAACACTAACTAGTTCATTATCTTTGTGAATTAGTGAAAATGTAAGAATTTCTTATGTATAAAGTTAGGCGCCTCATTTTAGACCCCTAGAATGGATGTATTGACACATTGACCAGTAACACTTGTTCACCTTGAGTAGCACATGGTCATTAAAAACCACAACTTGACTTTTCAAAAAAGAAAAACTTTAAAAATGACTAAAAGGCAACTGGAACCACTAAAGCAACACATAGTGTGAGTAAAAAGGGCCACTTTTGTTTTTCAGTGAAGCAAAAGTTTTTCCTCCAACAAATTGAACAGAGCTGCTAATCGCTAGTCAGGAGAGGTGATCTGGTGCAGGATTACCAGTGTAGCATGTGAGAGCTCTGCTTGCAACTCATTCACAGGGTTACTTTTCCCTCAGAGGCTGAGGTCAAGTTCATTGAATATGGGGCTCACCTTGCTCCAGGCCTGCAAGTTGCTCCTTTCTGGGCCCTTTTGGCCAGCCCCTATGTGGAGCCAGGCATGCTCCCCAAGGGTGCCCTCTCTGAGGAACGAATGTCTGAATCTGTAAACTCTTTGGGGCAGGAACTCAAGGAGGTTTTACTTGTATAGTGGTTTCCATACCCAGCAGTAACAGCTACATCCTCATAAAATGCAGCACTTAAGATGGTCAAGGAAATAGTCGCAGCACGACAGAGAGAGATTACAACTTCATTTTCAGTCCCATCCAAAATTAACATGAAATGATATTGCCAAGCAAAACAGCCTCAGCACTTAATTTGGGGCATTAGTGATGCCATTATGAAATATGAGCTGCTGATTCTCATCCTGCCTCAGAAGCTTTTTATGCTTCCCAGATCAGCTTGCTTGGTGAATTAATCAGATGAAAAAGGCTCAGTTCGCCTGCACGAGAAACTGAAAGGATTGTCTGATGGCTTATGAAGCTATGTGATTTGTTTCATGGTGTGGAGACACTGAAAGAGAATTTTTATTAAAAAAAAGAGGTCTTGGAACACAGTCCTGCATGTGGTCAGCTCAGTGGGGTATCATTTGAAGCAGAATGTGAACAAGTAGAATTGAAATGGAGGGATCTTTGAAGAGTAATGAAAAAAGGGCTTTGGTTGCCAATAAAACAACTGTTTGGGATAGTGAAGGGAGATTCCTCAATCATTTAAAATCATTTCGCTCGATAAATTTATTGTATTTTATTTTCTTAGGGAACAGGGGGAATAAAAGGTAGATGAAATCTTCAACAACCTGAAGCACATTTCAGGACTTCCTGGAGTATTTGCATGTGGTCATAATTTTGTCGTAGCAACTGCTCTTCAGGAGCAATTTTTTCCTTTTTTGCCTGTTTGTGTTTTAGCAGCCCTGGTTTCAACTCTGCTGCAGGCATTTACTGTCTTCTCTGATTTCCAGAGAAGGGACAGGGATGTCATGGCACAATGCCTGAAGTACTGAATGCTTCTCAAAGAATATACCTTAAAACACGCAAACTACAAAAGATAAACCTTCCTCCCCTGTGACTGATCAGGACTTGGAATTCCGCTTTTAGTTTAACGTGCCCTCTTTAGCATAAGCCCAACCTTGGAGCTCTAGAGTAGGAGAGAAGACCCTGTAAAGTATTAAAACTACAGGGTATACAACTTTTTCACTCAAAATCTATGTAGTTTTAAGATTAAGGATCTCAGCATCTTGAGGGACCTCCTGTTCCCTCACACGGGGACTGCCTGCTTCTTATTATTCCTTCTTCATATGTATTTTGGAAGGGGGAGCTGAACTCTCTCACATCATAAGTTGTCTGGGCTAGATACTCAAACTAAGCTGGCACACCAGTTAACAGCAATATTTACTGCATAGAAAAATTGTCTTGTTACTTGTACAAATATACATATAAAATATTTAAATTTCTACACCAGTGTTTTCTACATACACGTTAATGTATGTATGTATAGATTTTCAATAAGTGATGTGACTTAGCTTAAACTCTGGGCATTAACTTGAAATAAATACGGTCATATAAAAATAAAATGATGTTATTTTTGTATGTAGGAAAGATACAGCTTTCCTGATTTTTCAGAATTTTTCATATATGTGATCATTTTCCTATATACTGGGTTGATAAAAAAGCTGAAATTAGAATCTTCTGTGTTGAGTAATCAAGCCAAAAAGATTTGCTTAGATTACACAAGTTTCTGTAGCTGTTTTGGAAATGCTTTATTTTGATTTCTGCTTTCTTCAGTCTATTTCTTTTCTAAAATTTTAAAACACAAAATTGCTTGGACTTTGTTTCTTTTCTCTTCCTCTATTCCTGATTTCCTAATTTGAAATAAGAACATTTTTGGTGTCTATCCTAAAATGGGTTGGGACAAAAGATTTATGTTGCTGTTTCACAAACAGTTTTGGTTAGAAAAAACTAATGTTTCTCTGGAAAACAAAACCAAACAGATCCCCTTCCAACTCCAGCAAGAGCATTCTGAGATGTCTCCAATTAGCCCATCGGAGATCATCACAGAAATGTCTCCAAATCACCACAACATAAACAGACCACCAAGAAGCTGGGGAATTGTATCCCAGTCTGTTCTTTCTTCACTTAGAACATACACAAAAAAATCGAAAGGCTCTGTAGTCAGTCTACATTATTTTAAATGCATGAAGAAGGGGGAGAAGTGAATTTTGGATGACAGGGCACTACATCAGTCCTGTCCTGCCAACATCTTTTTTTTAGACATATTTGACAGTTTTAACTTTAGCTCTTTTCTGGATTACACTGTGGCAATATGGTGCCTCTGCAAGTTAGCCTTCTCTGGAGATGTGCGGTCAGTAATTAACAATGCACAACAATGAACAGTAATTTAAGAGACAAAGTTAAGAAGAACACCTCATTCAATTAAAACTTGGCAAGGCAATGCAATTATCTGTCCTGGAGTTTTGCCAGGATGCAAGAGCCTGTACCTTATCACCTGAAAAAAAGCAACGTGGGATGTATAATCACTACAAACCTTTATAAACTGTTGGGTTTTAATTAATTTTTTTTTTTAAAGCAGTATTTGGAAAGTAGAGAAACGACACAGCTCACAGGACTCTAATGAAAACTAATCCATTTCTTTTTCCTAACCTCACCAATAACTTCAGAGAATGTTGTCCTCGGATAAAATTAATTCAAGTCCACTGTCCAAAAGTTAATCAAAATCTGCTTGTCTAATTGTGCACTTATTGATTCAGGTGTAACACCTAAATATGCCTTGACATGAGGCTATTTCCATAGAGAGTACAGTATAGGGTTTGCCAGGACCTCATAAAGCTCACCTTAGCTCAGACCAGCTGTAACAACTGGGACTAACATGTCCCCTTTACTCTGCCCCCTCAAGTCTTTACTGTAGCCCAGAACATGGTAGAAGTCAAATAGCAAAGAGTGATATTTCTAGCTCATTGCCATGACAGATACTTTTCCACTGGGAAGGAAAAGTGGGAGTTCTGGTGCAAGACCAAAAGTGGTGTGCTTAGGTTGGCCTGCCTGATATCTCACAAGAGTAGATGATTGAAGAATAGGGTTAGAGGGTGAAGGAAGCAATGATGGGAGCAGGGGCAAAAGAGGGGGCTGAAACATCTTCAAGAGAGATGTTAGTGTGAGTGCACCCATGAGAAAGCTAAACTTGTTAGGACAATCAGAGAACTGCTGAGTTTACATAAGTCTAATAAAATTTACTTTCTTCCATCTGAATGACAGGCTTTAATCCTTTCCTCTGTAGGATCCAAACTGGGTATTGAGCAGATTTTTGAGGCCAGGCTGTGATCTCTGATATTTCTTACTGACAGTAGTGAGGGCCAGAGCCTGTCTAGAGCATCCTGAAAAAAAGTGTTATTTCAAGGGAGACAATGCTGCTACAGCCTTTTGCTAGTAGCCAAAAGAAAAGTGAGTGTCACTTCCATAAGTGAACTTCCTTTCAATGGTCAGTGGATACTCTCAGGATCTAGAAGGACCAACAATAAGTTGCTCACTTCTCATCTGTAAAGGATAAGACCTAAAACCACAGCAGTTCTGCACAGAAGACCTTTATAGCCTTCTCTGCTTCAGCACAGATGAAAAAGGAGTATCTAGGTTGTAGATGGCAGAATTATGTGGACATCAGTGTAATTGCATTAGCTCTGGCAAATTGTATACTACAATCTTACACTTCTTACACAACATATATTGTCATAAGAGTGGAAATGCCAGGTAGCAAGAATGTTGTTAGCATTGTGCAAGGTAATTACAGGCCCAAATTCTCAGAAAGCATAAGTGTATATAGCTATTGGAAGGTAGATTTGTATTGCTTTATACCAGCTAAGTATGTAGCCCTTTGTATAACAAGTATGGGTGAGGGATCTGCATTTTTTTAATTGACTCAAAAAAAAAAAACAGATCAGAAGTGTTCAAGGCCAGGTTGGATGAGGCTTTGGGCAACCTGGTGTAGTGGAGGATTTCTCTGCCCATGGCAGGGGAGTTGGAACTAGATGATCTTTGAGGTCCCTTCCAACCTAACCATTCTATGATTCTATGAATTTCCCTCCGAGAAACTACAAAGAAAAAATTATTTATGACCTTCCAGAGGACGTTGGGTGGCTCAATCAATGAGAGAATAAGAAGAAATAGATTATCACCTTGACAAAGGAAATGAGCCCTGGTGAACGCTTTCACTAATGCTCACTAATACTCAGGGAATACAAGAAACCTGGTGTCAAAACTAATGAAAGTTTTGATGCTACAGAAAGATACAGTGAACATTTTATGCTGTGGAAGAATCTGAGAACTGATTTCAGCAGGCAGAGTTGATGATTTCATGCAGTTCTACTTTGCATTTATGTTCAGATCTGTCGTTGAGGCAGATCTCAGCTTATCATATCACCTAAATCCCTAGGGAAAATGCATCTTTTTTATCTCAATATTTCTTGTATCAAATAAGTGTATTACACACATGGTTTCTACCAAAATTTTCTGAAATCTTGAAAAAATCCTGCACATAATTCATAACAGCTTTAGCCTGTAAGCCAGCACTTCCTCTGCAGATGACAGTTGATTTCATTAATCTTGGCAGTATTAAAGGGCAATATTTTAAAATAAATTAATGTTCTGGAACACTTTCTTCCATGAGCTCTGCATAAACAGACTTTTTTCAGTAGGATTCCTCTTTCCACTCTTTAGTTTCAATAAACTATTTTAGAGAAGGGAGAGGGGGAGTAGCCCAACCTTACTTGTGCCATCGCTTCTCAAAGTTAAGAAATACCCCTTCTTTACTGCCTTTCTTTCAAATGATGAGATATGAAAGGCAAGTCATTAAAAGCTTTTCCCTTGTTTTACTCTGAACTAAGTAAACTGGGAGCGGAACAGTGAGAAGTTGGAACAATTGCCTTAAAGATTTGAAATTTCATTTGTTTCCTTTCCCAAGAACTCACACAGTTACATTCAAACACAGTGCCCAGGCTGTGCCTTGCTTTATAGTTTATAATGATGTATAAAAGTCTTTGTTTGACATCTTTGTCACAAACACCGGCTACCTATGCAGAAGGAAGCAATCAGTTAGCAAACCAGTGACAAAGCAGTACCATCGCATTTTGTGGTGAGTGGCGTTAACAAGTCAGCGTTTCATTTGTTTTCTTCCTGCGTAGCTTTTGTTAGATAAAATTACTGATTCAACTAGAGCCCGTATAGCTAAGAGCCGAATAGTGGAGCTAACTCACAGGTGGTGCAGATGATGCTGAGGGTGAATGGACAAATAAAAGATCTATAATCTGAGTTTTAGGAATAGTAAATTATTCACTTTTCACACTACCTATGGAGATCCCGGACAGGTCTAGCAGTAGATGATGTAGGTTTCTTCCAAAAGGATGTTTTCCCATGTGGCTGGTGAAGTTGAGAGCCCCTGCCTACACGTTAGGCCTGTGAAATGAAATGGAGGAGCTCTTCCATAAAGTGAAGGTGACGGCACAGATTTGTTTCTCTCCCCCTTCACCCAGCTGCAAAGTGGAACCACATTAACTGTGCTGTCTGGGCCTTCGACTCCTACAAAGGCTTATGTGTCAGGATTTGTTGCACAGTGTGAAAATCAACCATTAAACCAGCATACTTGTTTGTCAGTGAGCTGATATTAATTAAACTTGCTCAATTTACAGTAATAAAATAAAATAAATTTTTCCAAGTGTAAGAGTTTTAAACACAGTCTAGCATCTGAAAAACATCTCGTTTGTTTTGGACTGGCACATCCCCACCATGGAGCTGGAATTCTGCTAACAGCTCCTGATACGTGAGCCAGAAGGGAGTGAAACTCTGCGCTCACTGCGGTGCCTTTTTCTGGTGTTAACAGATGATTAAGGACGTAAAGGTATGTGTGCCAGTAAGTCAAGGAGACTTTAAACTCTCACCTGGGGCTGGTGTATTGAACATGAAGATGCCGTATTTGATAGTCTTCTTCCTGATCGGAACCATGGTTTCAGGCGAAGTTTGCATTTTATGTAACATTTAATATCTTGGTAGTTGCCAGCTGCAACGGGGTGAAACGTTGTGTACCAACTGTCAGCCTCATGCAAACATTTAAAAAACAGATGCTAAATCTTTGAAGTCATTGTTAAGTTTAATAGCTTTAGAAAATCATTACTCAAATCCATTCCCTAAGGTCTTTTTGTCAAGTTCCAGAGGACCTAAACTTAAACCAAAACAAAACAACCCTCCAAGAATTTATCTGGCAATTAAGAGGATTTTTGCTAAAGTTTTTCTGTGGAATTAGAATCTGATGATTCCTAGAAGCTGTATAGCTAAACACTATCAGGGTATTCCGAAGGCTCATTGAATAGTCTCTAAACTCCTGCCAGTCTACAAATACTGCATAAAAATGCCAACTGCCATATTTTGCATTTTGTGCACATTCCCTCTAGACTATAGCAAAAGCACAATGTGGTAACGTGTGTAGCTAAAAACTAAGTGGTGGCCTCATTCTGCTAATACCAGTGCCAATTGCTGACCTTGCTGAAGCTGCAAACCCAGCAGAAAAAAAAAAAAAGCCTGAAATGATTGATCAGTGGCTCCTAATGGCATTTTTGTCAATATCCAGCTGATTTTCCTGTTGCTCTTTCTTACATATTTATACTATTCACAGTCTGGCAAAAATTTACAAAAAAGTATCCAAGTGATGGTTTCACAGCAGGTGCTGGATCAAACAGGTCTTGTTCTTTGCCCCCTTGGGAGGCCTACATGGATCACAGGAATCCTGATACTGCCCTTCAGATGACCTGTGGTAAAACTGCGGAAGATATGCTCAGTTTCTTCCAATGAATAAACAAAGTGTACATGAAATATTTGTATAAGTATGAATAGGGGATTTATTTTTCTATATATACTTCTTGCCTATGTAGTTGATTGAAAATGGCATGAAGTAAATCTTGCCTAATAGATACTTATATAAGAATTTTATTTTAATGTCCAGCCGTGCAAATGTCAACATTTGCACTTTGATCGTACTATGAATATACTGGTTTCAACTGGATAGGGAGAGAAAAAAAATTACAAGAAAATACGTGAGCTTTACAAGGAAAAATATATAGTGGGCTTATAAAATGCAGTTTGAGAAAGTCTTAGTAAGCTTCAAAGACCAAGACCAAAAAGTAGTCTGTAGACTTTGGATCTCATCCACTGCTCGTAGCTTCAATCTGCAAGTTAGAAACTAAGACAGACTTTTCCTAACATATTCATGTCATGTTCAGGCGATGCCAAATTATTTCCCATCAGAGCTGAGATTTATTGCAACTGGATTATGATCTTTTGATTGTGCAAACAATGAGATCGAGGTGGCTGTCGTTTTCAGTGTCGTTAAAGTCTTTGTCATGAATTACAAGAATCAGAAAACTGGAGGTGGACTGAAGGAAAACACAGATAAATATTCAACATGCAGCGGACTGAAAAGAGCAAGCTGGAGCACACTCGTAAAGCTCACAAAAGAGAAGTTAACCATCTGAGCAGAATGCCTGAGACTTGCAACAGATAGTGTTGGAAAATCATAAAATAGACCATTAATCCCTTTTCATGACAAAAAAAAAAAAACGTAAAAAAGAATTAGAAATAGTACTGCAGTGAGCCATTATTATTAAAATGCTAAGTATGCTGCCATGCACGCACTTTTGCGATAAGTATTTCTTGTGTTTGCTCCGAGTCAAAGTGTAGCCATCCCAGTTTCGGGTAAAAGTGTTGCAAAATATCATGCAAGACCCGGATTTTCCTCCCTAAAAGATGGCTCAGTTTGAGGGACTCAAAGGCACTATAAAACAATTTCACCCTGTTGGAAACAGGACCGAACTCTTCTTCCCCCAGAAACGCAACAAAATTAATCAGACCCCCTTAATTTCTCCTGCTTAAGCTCAGACACCCCAGCTAGGTGATTAAATCAGGCTCCTTTCCTCTGCAGTTAGACCTGCCCTTTGGAGCTGCTTATCTCCTTACAGTGGTTAAAAAGTGAGTAACCGCAGGTGTGCTCTTAATTGAGGCAGGATGTGCCTGAGCCAAGACTGGTGAAATGCACGGACTGGACTGATTTACATCTAATAACAACCAAAGCGTTGCAATCAAACACAAAAATCCCAGTGCTGTTTCTCCTACCCCGAATCATGTTTGTTGTGCGGTGTCCCTAGAAAAGGGCAGGTAGATGCCTGTTAGGCCCAAATTAGCTTTATCTGATACGAAGGCGCGTTTCTATTTGTTCGTATTTTTCAAACGACGATTTAACAAATCTTTGCAAAACCCCTCCAAACCCTTTAGCTTTACTTTTGCCAAAGGCAGGCACGGTCAAGCCAAGCCTTCAGGCTGATGCCGAAGTTACCCTCGCAATCCCTTGTGTTACATGAGTAGTTCATACACAACAGATGATGCTGATCTGAAATCAGCCTTGGCATGCTGGCTGGAGCTGTATTATTTCCACATGGAAAACTATAATAATTTTTTTCTGTTGTATCCAACAAATTTCTCTTTCCTTTGAGGCATAATATATTTTCTTCTCCCCTTCTCTCTCTCCTCAGATTTTATTTCTCCAGCATACTTTTAATAAACAGGAGAAATAAGTAGGGAAAAGCCAGTCTTTCTCATGTCCAGTTTTCCATGCATCTAAACCAGATACATACAGGTAAAATAATCAGAAATAAATAGCTGATTTTTATTTAATGAATTATCTTTTTTTTTTTGCCGGACAGCTGATTGTGATTAGTACATTAATTATTCAGATTTATTTTACTGAGATTCGGCACTGGATTTTCTTGGCTGTTCACCATAGAACACATCTGACTTAACGTCTACATTTGCACTTTTCAGAGCCCAGTGTTGTTATTACAAGGTAAATTGAGACCTCTTAAGGATGCTCAAACTTAAAACAACTCTTAGTATTAAGCAGAGATTAGAAATGTAGCCCAGTTGGACTTGATTTTTTATTTTTTTAATGAAATAAGGCAGTTCCCAAGATGGACACCTTCACTCTTTCAAAGTTTTCTTGACAATAAACAACAACAACTTAAGTAACTATTCCCCTTCTCATCATGGAGAAAAAAAATATTTCTTTCAAACCTACCATTTTCTGATCATCTTGTCTGTAGAAAATGTCCATATCCATATCCATAGTACTTGTTTTCTAGTATAAGCGCTCTTAAATTAGCTGTTCTTCCCCTGGCGATCACTATTTAAGTGGCGCTGCTCTCCCTGGGCTTGCTGTATTGATGAAGAGCCAGAATTTGATGGTGATACACACCAGGACAAAGCATTGTTCTGCAGAATCTGGCTAATAAATCTGGCTGATGCCAAGCTTGAAAGTAAAAGTAGCAGGATTGGGCTTCGTAAAGAGTAATTCTTCTGAAACTGCCCTCTCAATTCTCTGACACTTTACATATGGAGAAAAGTTAATAAACGGTAATAAAAGAAATGAAATGACTCGCTTTAATTTCCTCATGTAACTGAATAATGTTTCCTTTAGGCAGTAATTATTGTACTGAATTCACAAAGTTATTTTCAGAGCACTGGACGCAAATGTCAACAAAGAAATAATAAAACTGAACACTGTGAACACCTTGCTAACCATCTGTAAAGCAATTTTCAAAGAGAAAATCACATCAGTAGTATATTTGACCCATACAGGATCTTGCAGATGTTTTGCTGTAGCCTTTGGGATCTACCTCATTTCAAGGTCTATATAGTAGAAACAAATTGTGCATTTACACAGTGAAAGTCTAACTGAATTCCCATAAGAATCTTCAAAGGCTTTTATGTTTGACTAGGTTCTGTGTTCTGCTACTTTGGCAAAGAGGTATTAACAACGACTTGTTAATAGTAACGGAGCCATACCTTCTCCATATGGGTTCCAACACTTAGAGCTGTATCATCTGTCCATATTTAAAAGCTCCACCTTAAAAAGATGATAAATGAGACCAGCTTGACCTGGCCTTAGACCAAGTCATGGATTAAACAATTTCTTTCAGCTTGATTGGTGCTTTATTGAGGAAACCTGCTAAGTAAAAGCTATTCAGTCCCAGTGCTTAAGTATCAAAAGAGTGCATGGAATTTGAAAAACACTGCCAATGTGCCAGCCAGACCCTGAGTTACCAAGAGGACAGAGACCAGCTGCACAGGACTCAAACAACAGACAACCTTTTCCGTATTCCCTGACCCCTGCAGTATATGTGCCTGTGGTACATACAACCAAGTCAGAGTGTGTGTGTGTGTGTGTGTGTTTATGTATACACATGCAGACAGTGGATTTTATCATTAATTTGTGTCCCTACCATACATTAATGCTAAACATAAGTAGCCTTAAAGGAAGAGGAGTAAATGAGTGAAAGACACCAAATGTAGTTTTTAAGGCGAAAAATCCAACACGCAATGGAAATGAAGTTTCTATGTTTATTTTATTAATTACTGTTCTGTGATTCTCTCCTTTAGGATGCTCTAAGTTAGTTGAGAGGTTTCTGTTGTACGTTTATGTTAACCTTCTTTTAGAAGGTTATACACCACTTGTGGTCAGTGCTGTGAAGAGTACGTGTCTGCTTCTGACAATGGGTTCAAAGGAAGGTTTAAAAATCCTAAACACCAGTGATGAATATTAATGTGCTAATGTAACCACAGAGAGGTTTCATTCAATTTTTGGCTCTGTCTTGACACACATGAGGGTTTATCACACATACAAAATGCCTTTTTCTTTTTAACTGCCACTAGGTTTTTGCCTTGACAGTAGCTTCTGCTGTCTAATGAGTTTATTCTTTCACACATTATTATTATACATGTTCAGTGCAAACAATCTGTATTGCTATTCTAATAAAAAAAACAACAAAAGAAAGAGTAAAGTAGGGATTCGGGGAGCACACAGCATGTCTCTCTTTACAGCTGGTCTAATCTGATGCTCAGTATTGCCATAGCAACAACACCGGAGGAGAGTGAAGGTCGTCTGGAGCCTCCTCCTCCTCCTGTTGATCATGACCAATGGGTTCCTAATGCAGAACCAGTACTTCCAGGATGTCATTTCTGTTGCTTTTTTAGAAAAAATAAAACCCCGGGCCTTAGTGCTGTGTAAATGGAGTCAGCAGAAAATCGTTCATCAGAATAGAACATTTTTTTTGTTTAAAAAGTTTGTTCATTGTTCAGATTTGTACCTTTTAAAGATTTATTAGAGAAGCTGTGATTTTACTGATTTTTTTTAGTGAATTCAGTAGCAAAAAATTTACTCTGTTAAACATAAAAACAAACCAAGGCAAAAAAAACTTTGGAAGATTATGGGAAAGGTTTTGCTGGGAAGAGACCATGATCATTCTCAATCTTGCAAAATGGAAACTACTTCAACGTTTAAAAAATATTTTTCTGATAAGCTGTAATTAGGATCTACACTTCCTTTTACCATTTCTCTCAGAATTTGCATTTCCATTATAAGTTTGTTAATTAAGAGAATTATAATTTATCTTAGCCTAGATTTCTGCCCTACCTTTGAAGTTCTGAACCAGGAATATTTCACAACTTGTCCTTACTATTCTTAGTGATATACCAGTATTAATATCAGATTTTTTTTAATCCATAAAAAATATTGAGGTGAATGTGAGATGCCTCATCAATATTATATATAAAAAAAAAATTTGCTGCTGCTGGTGATTTAGAGTAATTTGCACTGAGATGACTGGTTTGGTGGATGAGGTGTGCAGTCAATGCTGTTCATCTTGAATTTAGCAAGGCTTTTGCCTTGATGATGGTCTTCCGCATCATTCACATAGACAAACTGGGAAAGTATGGGTTAGGTAAGTGAACAGTGAAATGGACTGAAATCTAGCTCAGCTGCAGCATGATGCACAGCTGGAGGCCATTGGTGTACCTCACTGGTCAATACTGAGGCTCCTAGTCATTTACAATCTGGATGATGGGACAGACTGCACCTTCAGCAAGTTTGCATATGATACAAAACTTGTTGGAGTGGTTGATACTTCAGATGACTGCGTCGCTATTCACAAGGGCATTGGTAGACTGGAGAAATGGACTACCAGGAATCTCAAGATGTTCAACAAAGGGAAATGCAAAGTCCTACTCCTGGGCAGGAAAAATTCCAGGCACTTGCACAGCCTGAGGTCCAACCAGCTGGAAAGATGTTTTGCAGAGAAGGCCCTGGGGTTACTGGTGGACATCAAACTGAAAGTCAGTCAGCAATGCATTAGGAAGGGTGTTGCCAGGGGATGGAGGGAGATGATTCTTCCTCCCTACTCAGTACTGGTGAGGCCACGTCTGGGATGCTGTCTCCAGTTGTGGGCTCCCCTATTCATAGTATCATAGGGTAGTATCATAAAGTGAAAAGCTACCCAATCTTTAAAAAGATGTTATGGGTATCAAGACAACTTGAATTGTTAAATTTTGGCTAATGCAAATAAGGTTAGTCAAAAAATAAGGTGGCTAACTGATTCTCATTTGTGCCATTGCAAATATCTTCCCACAGCAGTTTCCATTCCAAAACCTGAAGATTTAGATGTCCACTTCATACCACTTAAATGTCATCACTTAAAGTAATCACTGAAAAGATTCCATCAAATGCCCTCAAACTGTGGAGCATCATTTAGCCCTGCTGTGCTAGGAATATTACCTGGCAATGAAAAGATACAACTTGCGACCTAAAGATTGACCCATTTGCTATTTATTTAGCCATGGATAAAGTCATTCTATATCAGACAAACAAAACAAAAAAAGAAAAGAAAATCAGAATTCAAACCCAAAGCACTGATAGAGTGATTTCAAGTTGTAAGCATACCTAGTTTACTTAATGATCAGAGACTTAACTTCATGTTTGTAAACTAATATTGTGAAATAATGGAGGACATAAGTATATTTAGCTTCTGTGCTACGTGAATCCTATCTGTACCCTTGTAAGCTGAAAAGGTAAAAGACTGACCAAAAACTGTTCTGTTTTTCTGAACAACAGAAAAAATATCTGTACCATATTAAATTTATGGTGATCACCTTCTGTCTGCAGAATGGAAACTCTATGAAGGTGCTTGGCAAGTGAAGGAATTCATAGCTGTTAAATTACATATGTATCAACTGCAGTCTTTGGTTGACAAGCCGTGTTCCGGGGCATAAGTAATGGTGTCCAGAAATATCTCATGCTGATCTGTATTCTGTTAGGGAAGGTCAATCAAGGCAAAGCCAGATTCCAGATTCCTGGACAGGCAAAACTGAAAGGTCTCTTTGCTTCTCTGTAACTAAGCCTCCAGAATTTCTTTTGTGTTTGGTGTCCCTGTCCAAATCATTTTTGGGTTAACAAAGTTGATCTGCTGCTTCTTTCTATTTTGGAAAACACCTTAGAATCTCTGAAAAAGTGAAGCATTATTTGTAAAGTTGTCAGAATATGTGTGTGTGTACAAGTAAGGATTTTCAAGGCTTTTTAATATCTTTTTTCCCTCTCTTGTTAATGGGACTCATACTCCTTGATATGAAGAAATCCCTAGGAAACCTAGCATTTCATGATGTCTGGCAAACCTCCAAAATATTTCAGCTTCTTTACAACAAGAAATAAGCTTTCTGATGAAACCCATCTTTTTGGATGTAGAAAGGAGTTTCTGTGGCAAAAATCTGCTCTTCCCTCCAAGACAGGAAATACAGGAATATACTGTTCCCTCCAAGATAGATTAGTTCCATAGTTATTACTTCCAGTTTTATTATTAATAAGGCATGATGTTGATCATCTTCTTGTCTCTTATTTAAACAAGATGGTCATACAGAGCACGGGGTTGTTCTCTTTTTAGTATGTAGAATCTGTTTCCTGAATTTGTGTTTATTTAAATACCCAAGCACTGCATTTGATTTTAATCTGTCATCTAATACCATTCCTTGGGAGAATTCTTGCAAGGGTTCTATCCCATTCTGTCACCTGAAAGATGTAACAGAAAGAGTGAGGACTGGAAAAACATCCCTCCAAATGACCATATATGTGGGAACACAAACATCTTTGAATGGAAATTGAATTAGTTCAATTCTTCTCTAGAATTCTAAGGGAACCATTTTTCCTGTAAGGCACAACCCAATGAAACATGAAGTTCAGAATGCAATGCCACAGCAGGAGCAAACGCCAGTGCATCTGGATTTGGAGAAGTACAGATGAAATCTATCGTTTCTACCATTTCAGCAGTCATGCGGGGCCTGTAGAATTTTGGACTCTAATGATCCAGATGATAGGATGGATTCTGTTTCAACACGGTCTGGAGATGCAGAGAAGAAGGTCTCAAACTGCAAATTCCTCGTGTTGGATGTTACTGCAGAACTGTTACTTGGATTTGTGAAGCGTGTGAGATGCCAGTGAAGAATACAGCCGTATCTTTTTCCTTGTCATCTATACTGATCTATATTAAATCAATCTCCTTGTGTTTCCATTCTACCTTAGTGGTTATAATGTCGTAAGTAGTTATACATTTTATTAAGCAACTTCAAATAGTGTAAGGTTTTATATTAAAATTTGATCTGCTAGTATAATTCTAATTATTTCTTTTCCAATGTAATCAAAGGGCTCTTCCTCTCCTAGTTAATTCTGACACGCTACATCTAGCAATACTCTGAACCTTAGGTGACGTGTATTTGGATAAACAACATGGGTTGATTACTTTTGCACTTGACATATTGCACAGGGCAGTTTTTCAGAGGATTAGAATCTACTCTTGAGTTGCCACTTACATGGGATTACCATTCAGTTTGGACTCACAGTATCCTAAGCCTCTTTCTGAAGGTCAAATCCTTTTCTTTTTCTTTTGATATGTCAGAAAGATTTAATAGCAACTATATCCGAAGGGAATTTTCTTGCAAAAACAGGCCTGAACTTACTTCTAAGTGTTTATAACTGTCTGAAATTCAAATAATTTCTTGAGTTCTCTTAGGAAGCATACGGTTCCAGTGTGAGGTAATTGTTTTCCATCTGGACACTGCCTGGTGGTGGTACTTGCTGTAGTCATAAGTAAATAAATAAAAGAGTCAAATAAATGAACACATCTGTAAATACTTTATTTGCTGATTGATGGGTGGTAAATAAACTCTAGCTTCTTTCTTTGGCTAGATTCACAATCAAAATTGTGGAATGAGATATACACCAGCACGCTAAAAGCCTGAAGTTCAAAGGTAGGATACGAGAAAGCCTCGAGGGATACCCAGAAACTCCAGAGAAGTGGCAGACAAATTCCAGTTAATGCTGTCTCTGACCTCAGCAAGCCCCTAGCTGGAACACTTTAAAGCATGCTAAAGCCTGCCTTGAAATCCTGCTCTGGTTGTCTACTTGCCCTCTGTTTTAATCAGCTCTCTGTAGCCAGTCTTTCAAGGAGAAGAGTGATATGGAGACCCAGAAGAAGTTCACTTTTAAAACTGATGATTCTGTCAAGGACAGACAGGAGTAAATAAAACAGAGAAGGAAGAAAGCACTAAAAATGACCATGGTTCCGGCTCTGTGGAGACTTGCCAGACTCAATTCAGTGCTTTCACTTGTTCAAGGCGATATTTTTCCTTTCCCTTCTTTGTCTGAGTGAGCTCTCAGTAAGGCAAAATTTATCGCATGAACCTTCTTATTAACCTTGTTAATATGTGCTTTCACACTAAATCGAATGTTTCTGCTCCTGAATAAGTGCATCTATTTATTGCTAAAGATCATTAGAAGAAAAGGGGACTATCAGAACTGTGTGAATGGGCAGCCTTGAACACTCCAAATACTTCAAACCCATCTTTGGATTGTTTGCACTGAAGTAGGGAAAATGCCTGTGAAAAATGACTTTTTAGCTTGAGCATTTGTACACTTACTGAACCGAATTTCAAACAAGACTCATTCAGATGTCAGACTCTTGCAATTAAAAACTGTGCTTGGCTAGCTAGTTAGTTCGTTATTACACACTTTATGGTGCGAGCTGCAAATTAGCTACTCAAAGTCCGCAGTTCAAAGGATTTGCAGGCCTAGAATTATTCACTGAACAAGATTGTGAATAATTTGAAATAATGAATAAATTCAATATACTTTTTGTTCTGTCCGTGCATAGCTTCTGAAGAGGGAAAGAATAAAAAGAGGAAATCAATCAGATAAATTATTCATCGAGAATTATTTGTTCAACTCTAATGCTTATGTACTTAAACAATATTTTCATTGGAACAGACTCTGAAGAGCTCTTCAGACTGCATATATCTCAGCCACAATTCATCTGTAAACGGTTTTGAGGTTCTTGTTAAATGCAGATGCCTAGACCTAGTTGTAGGCAGTAGGATTTATCTGATTTTACCTCCGAGGTCTTGACTAAGTTGAGCTATTCCAAGAATTATTTAACAGGAATAGTTTTGTAGAAGTATTTCTTTGTCCTTGTTGTGTCCACATTTGGAAATAATCTCAAGTGATCATCCCAGCTCTGCTTGCTGCTGTTTGTGCCTGACTTCGCTATTTTCAGTCCAGTGTGGCAACCTAGATGTTCTCTTTCGTGAATTAAGCCTTTTCATGAGGTAGTTAAGGAAGATCATCAACAGTAAATCTACTCCGATTGTGAAGAGCTACCTTTCAGTACTAATTGTCATTATTTTAAAGGCAACTAAGATCAAGGAATTCAGTGACGTATTACTCAGACTAACATACTAAGCACCAAATACAGTTCCTCCTAAAATATTTATTAGGTGTTAAAATAGCTTGTCACAATAGTCACAGATTCTACTATTTGTTTGCTACTCAGTCAATGCCGTATCTCTTAAAAAACGGAGGCTGAATCTAGAAGGGGATATGTTTTTCCTGCTTTTAATGTAAATATCTTTGTTTTTTCACTGGGTCATTGAGACCAAGGAGCCTCTATTCCATCTTGTCTAAAATACAGTGAGAGAATAGAGAAAAAAGCAATGGATCTTGGGCACTGAAAAGGGAAAAACATTAGATACTGTAGAACAGATATTTGCTCTCATAGTGATGGCTTTTTAACTAACATAAAGAAGTTTTGGGTTTCTTCCACCTGTCAATAAGCATTCTGTTACATTCTACTTTACTTCTGCAAGCCAAAGAGAAGTCTGTCCAAAGGGACAATTCAGGTAGTTGTTAAAAAATAATGAAATAAAGCTGTGAAACTCTTTTCCTTCTTCTTGAAAAAAAACATTATCTCATACTTATTTATCATTATTCTTGTAACATGCTTGCTGATTGGGAGCAGGAGACTGGAGATGGGAAGTTAATTTGGTCTTGGCTCTGCCACTGACTTACCATTGGCTGTTCATCAAGTCACTCAAGTTCTTTTTATCCTATCACGAGATGTTATGCTAACATATTTCCCTTATGTTGATGTAAGATTTGGGAGAAGGATTATCTTTTATTTTATAATGTACAGAGTTTAACACAGTACGGGCATAATCTTGATCAGAGTCTCAATGTGGTACTATAATAGTGTTAATAAATAATACTTGACAGCAGTCTGAAGATGGAGGTGTGGAAGGAAATGAGGCATAACTTTTGAATAACCCTTAATTCAAATATCATAAATGCAAAGGAAATCACAAGGTAAAGTCAAACTGTTTCACAGGGCAATTCCATAATCTGTGCGACAACAACAAACACAGTAAAATATGTCTCCATGGTTCTGCAGACCAAAATGTCTGATGTAAAGATCTTTTTCCATGAAGTCAATAGTCCATTTAAGTATAAGGCTCTCTTATTGTCACTTTTGAGGGTCGTTTGTTTGATGACTGTTTATATTGCTTAGGTTACCTATTGGCTCCTTATGATTCTTCATTTCATGAAAGACATGCCGGCAATCCAAACAGATTGTCTGGATAATATATTATGAACCCAATTCTTCCCTTATCAGCATGAAAATATTTAGAAAAAAATTTGTTTGGAATACTTCTTTTTCCTATTCTTTCTTTTTTCCTATATATGCAATTCAGTGTATCATGTTGTTTTCTTTTATTCCATTTAAAAAATTCCCTAGATTTGCAAAAAGTTAAAATTGAAAAGATTGAGAAAAAAAACCTTTTTAATTGTACGATTTCCTGCAAACTGGAAAGTGGGTGAGTTTCCTGTTAAATGTACAGTAAAATGCCTTTTTATTTTGCATAAACCAGCACACTTGATAGTACTCAGGTCATGCTAATATTAGTGTGAGGTTACTGTGGGAACCTGTTTCTGTTTCAAGGCAGTTGGCAAAACTGCAGTCTTGTCC
The DNA here is from genome assembly GCF_009769465.1 of Tauraco erythrolophus. Taxonomy (NCBI): domain Eukaryota; kingdom Metazoa; phylum Chordata; class Aves; order Musophagiformes; family Musophagidae; genus Tauraco; species Tauraco erythrolophus. Next base: position 14,459,787 of record NC_141475.1, on the reverse strand, counting down.
ATTCAACAAGCACTAGGTCATGTTAATAAGTAATAAACTGCACTCAGGCATACAGTGAATGGAATCAGATCTAAAGTTCTCCAACTGTCCATCAGGCATTTAACAAACACTTTCTCCTTCCTTGTTCTTGCCAAAATGTTTTCCTCTTTTTGCATTGCTAGCATTATCCAAATGATGGATTCGAAGTGTAGCCAGCTTCACGTGTAGACGGATACATGGGAATCCTCTGGTTTAGTCTGCACACATTGTGCATGACTGTTTCACTCTGTCTTTGCTTCACTGAGGCAATGTCACAGCGTGACATCAGAAAAAAAAACAAGCAAAAGATAACACAAGACACTTTAAACCAGAACAGGTCAATTAAAAAGCTTATTAAGAAACAGTTAAAGCTCTGTAGTTGCTGCATACAGAATTCAGCAGAGAGTTGGTGTGTTGGAATGGGTCTTTCTTCTCTTTCCCTAGGTATCAGTTATTCTAAGTGCCCAAGGAACATCACAAGCAGCAGAAACAGCTTCAAAAATACTTGAACAAATTTGAGTAATTTTGCCAAGTGTTGCAAATGCCTGCATTTGCCAATTAGCTCTCTGTAACTGTGTTATCTGTCAGCAGATAGGCTGAGTGAGCAGATAGATTGATTTTAGCTTAATATCAGTCTGTAGGATGAGAGAACAGGCCATTTGTAGGACAACCATGCTGGAAGATGAGGTGAGCTCGGAGTTGGTGGGTGAGTCAGTCCCCAGGTCATGCAGGGCCGCCCATGTACATCCCATGGGACACTGCCTATGGGCAATTCATATTAAATTAAGGAGACATAGAGGAACTCAAAACTGGATTATCCTTCAAAAGCCTTGTTCTGGTCTTGCTGAAGTACCCGGGGAAGAAGTCACCAACTTTAACAAGAGCAGGATCAGATGCTAAAACCAGACTTCACAGTCTCATGGTGAGGTTTACACCAAGGGCCAACAGCACACCACTTGGGCACAGATGGTCATCACCACATTTCTATGTAATTCACCTTGGAGAAGCAAGTGCATAACATTTGCACTACTGCCAGCCTTGTAGCTACCCTTGACCTGTCTGTCTTGCCCAACAGACTGTTACTGCTTCTGTTGTCAAGGGGTGTCTGTAGTTGCACAAGACATTCCAGGATTTGTCTGTGAGAGAGTGACTGCAAATGACCCAGTTCCACAGCATACATTTGGCCAATGTCAAACACGACTTTTATTGGAACTAGGCCCTCAAATGCAAGTTGTTTGTGTCTTTAGTTGTTGTTGGTATCTGGGGTGGAATCAATATTTTGCCTGAATCAGACAGATTGGTTGATGACACAAAATTAAAATCTCTATGGCCATTCCAATTCTACTCAGTCATTCAACATATTGTTAAGAAAGTTTAAAATATAGCTTACCATTGCTGTACTTCTTTTGTTTTTAAATTATATTTCAGCTGATATGATACCGCTGAAACTTTGAAAAATCTTCTTTGTGTGTGGCCCTAAGGTATAGGTCCCGCAACAATGCTTTCACACCAGAATCAGATATTTGCTGTGAAAAGATTATGAAGGTGTTTGGGAGCTGAATGAAAAAGAAAGCCATTTATATTTTAATATTTTGGCGGCTTGATCAGTGTAGATGAAGCATGGTTGTCGCCAACAGAAAGATCCAGTATTACACAGTGCAAATCATTCAGGAACAAAATTCCAGAAACAAAAAATCCCCTTACTTTAAATCAAAATGCAAAAATGTCAAAAATTGTTTGTCAGAGACTCAGGAAAAAGACAACAAAAATACATTTTTAAATCTACCTTGGGAAATTAATACCGAGGTAATTTTCAGGTTAGGGCTGGAAACGTAGCATTTTGTCATTTTAGAATAAACACCAAAAACAGATGCCACAATTTCATAAAATAAACATGCAGTGAAAGGGTAACACAGACATTAGCAGCAAACTGAGACAGTAGCCAATACAGTATGATGAGAAGGACTACTCAGTATGGTGTGATGTGTGAGAGAAGCCATTAGCCATATGGTACAGTGTGAAGAGGGCCTCTGTGACTAAGTAACAGTTGTATGTTATGTGGTTTATAAAATAATTATGTAATGGCAAGCAATTCTTTTATAATTATTGGCTGTTTCAAAATATTTCTGCTAATCTGGAGGCATTTACTAAGTTGATGGATGCAGGTAGTCTACTTCCTGTGTCTCTAAGTTTGTAGATTGTGCACTGCGTCATCCTACTAAAGGCAGTGATCATTTTAGACTTGGCCACTAGAGACTGTATTTGTTTTTCTTTTTCTGAAAAGCCAGGAAATATCCACATAAATACATCATGGCTTGCTTGGACACCTGCCAAGGAAGGACCCAGTTGCTACGCTTCCGTTATTCATTGGCACTCAGTTGCTACCCTTTCTTTATTCATTGGCATCTCTGAAAATTGAAAGTGTATCACTGGAAAACCTTAGCCCTCTGTCACTGTGGATGGCACAAGCTGAGGACAATTTCAGCAGATTCTGAGCTTTTTATTTTTTAATGCTGTTTCTTTCAAGCTTATATTAGAGCCTACAAAACTATCAGCAACTGAAGAACATCAAACAAATTTCCTTGGTTTAAGTAACAAGAAGACGACACTAATTTCCTTTTCCTTTTCTACTGCTCTTCAAGCAAGCATATGGAAGACAAGTGCCTGTTAGATGTTTGTAAAGTGCAGCGCTTTTGCTTCGAAATGGCAATAAAGTAATAAAGAAGCAAGGTTTTGGGGAATCTGTTGAACTGCAAAATCTGCTATCCAGTGTGACTTGGCATCCAGAGCAGCTAGAGGTGCCCAACTCCTGGCTGTCTGGCTCTAGTAGGGGAAGATGAGAGGTTACGCAAATCCTCCATGTCCTGTGACCCTGCAGTACATGGAGCAGCTGAATAGGAGTAAGGTAGGGATGTGGGACTGAAGAGCGCCAGCTGGGACATCAAACCTAATCCCCAGAAGTCAAGCGTAGATGCACAGCTTGGAGAGGTCCACAAAGCATCTCTTCCCTTTCTATCCCTTTGACACATGCTGCAGGCCACAAAACACTTCCCAGCTTCCCCCAGTAAACTTCAGATCTACCGTAAAAGACCAAAAGCCCCAATTGTAAAATATGACAGGAAGAGCACAGGAGAGATCAAGGGCATTGCCAGTATAATGGTCTTTGAACATCCTCTGTCAGTCACACCCACATGGGTCAGCTCTAGCTCAGTCCTGGAGACAGTACAGATCAAACGTGTTTTTTATTATGTGCATGTGGTGTATTGTGTGTATTGCGGTTTGTGCTCTAGAATAGCACATGTATAATTTCACTGAAGTAGGTAAGTCTGCCATCTAGGTTTTCAGTTTTGGAGTGGTTACCCGATGTTTTCATAGTGCAGGTAACTGCTGTGAGCTATAACTATCGAACTAGCCTTATAATAAGGACACATGCCATTAGAAATCATAGAAACTAAATCTGCTATCTGTGAGGCTTCTGACAAGATGACGGTGCACTAAAATAAACTTCTGGTCTGTATGCAAGCAATGCAGGTGTAATGAAATTTTTTGCCGTAATTGAAAACATTTTTCAAGGCTGAAATCCAATGACATGCTTTTTACCACATTTTAAATACTGAAAAGGGGTGTGTTGTTAAGTATAATGCAAGGATATATATTAGGAAATTGCAGTACGTAGAATAGCACACGCACACACGCATATATATGTGTATATACATACTTTGTCTTACAAGAAAAAAGCAATTGTTCATCGATGGAAGCAGCTGGTATGACTACTGAAACAGTTATTTTATTTTATCTGGTATTACTAGTGAAGATAACACTTTCATTTTTGCCAGCATTTGTAGTGTAAATGAGGAGCAACCTATCGTAAAATGATGCTACTGAGATCAAAGGAAGCAATCCTTACTACCAAGCTAAAATCATTCTGGGGAAATGTTTTTGATTATGGTTAATGATGTAATCAAGCCAGTAAACTGCCTAGAAGTTAGAGTTGCAGCAGGCGTACAGCCTGCCCGTTACAAAGCACCTAATCGACAATAATACAGAGGGAAAAAAAGGTGTCATGTAACAAACAAGATGCCAGTTAAATGTTTACTCTAATGGCACACAAAACTGGATAGATTTGATTAGAATACTTATGTCTGTCTCTTAAGAGGAGAATACTGAACGGCTTAGGGTTTAGCACAGAAAAAAACCCAAAAAGCCAAAGGTGGAGAGGAAAGGACCAAAAAAGGTCATTTTTTAACATCTTTGATTTCATTCTTTAAAGACCAATTACTTTCCTGTCCCCTGTGGGAGAAAAACATTCTTCTTCTTAATAGCAGAATCATTCTAAGACTTCTCTGATTCATTTTATATTTAGCAGATTACAGTTTTGGAGTCATCAGTAGGAGAGAACCCAGCAAACTGACAGACCTGAAATCATGTCCTTTGATTGTAATTGACAGGGAAAGCGTTTAAGGTAAAGAAAAAAAATATTTTATTCATCTTTGATTACACTGTGATGTGATTTGGTGACATAATACAGCTGTGAACTGAGGCAAGAAAGGCAATAATTCCTACTTGAGGCTTTGACATGATGTAGCCCTTTAGTCTTCTTCAAACCAATGCCTCCAGCTACAATAGTCCCCTTGATGGAGTCTAGACAAATAGATATACAGACTGTTACAATTTAAAAGGCAAACAGCTTTAAAATAACATTTCTCTAGGCAATGTACTAAATGGCTAAGCTGATACCCATTTTTCTTTATCAAAATTAAATGTAGATAATCTATTAAAAATCACACATTGGATAAAAACGATTCACTTCAGAAGGGTCTTAAAAATAATATGAAAAGAAACCATTTCTCACACCTACAAAACAATTGACTCAGAAGCACCTACTGGAAGTGAAAGGTGCATTTAGCTAATTCACATGCTTTAAGTACTATATATATCTTGTGGATATCGTAACTTTTACTTTTTTGCTTTGTATTTCATTCTCAATCTAACACTTTAATATTCCTAACAATTTATTGTGCCAGGATCTTCAAAAGTACTTAACAGCATCTGATTTACAAAACCCTTGGACATCTCTCAGAGTTGTAGTGGCTTCCAGTCAACTCTCATCTATATACTGGGCATGACGTTGCATGATATAGAACACTCCATTGGCCAATTTGTACCTTAATCCTGAGTTCAAATCAGAAGAGGAATTGTGTACTCTTTGTCCCAGCTCCCAGTCCGTTGTGCTCCTTCACGCTGGTAAAAACATGTGAAGTTGAGAGGTACTTGATGTCTCAGTACCAACTATAAATATCAGTGCGCTATCAACATTCTTCTCATAACAAATCCCATACTAAATCCAAACCACAGAGCTATTCTAGCTGCTAAAAAGAAAAACTAACTCTGTCTCAGTCAAAACCAGGACAGAGTTCAAACTTTCTGTAAGGAATAATATAAAGAAAAAAATGTAAAAAGAAAGTCAGTACAATAAAAACGGTATCACTAGAATTTAACTACCATAGATGTGTAATTTCAAACAGCCTTTCTGTGTGCTCCTGGAGGGTGAGTTTGATTTGCATCAGTCACCTCACTTGGATTGACCTGAACAGGAACTGGATATCTGAAGTGAAGTATGAAAAGTCCCAAGCACTCAGTTACGCTAAAGTTTTTCACAATACAATTCCAGGAGGTTTAAATGTCTTGCTCATTACTGAAATGTTTCCTTACAACTACAAGATGTGGGGAATAATTAAAAAATCATCCATTTCATCATTACAGAATGTGTTGCTCAATTCCAAAAGGAAAGTACACTTTCATGATGATGATCAATTCTTGCTAATGACTGGGTTCTTGCTAGCACATTTGGGTTTTTAGACATCAGCAGTTAACGTAAAGCATTAAAGAAAATGCTAGAAAATTCTGGCACATCTTCAGAATGTGTTGCAGACATTTGAAAGACAAATAATTTGTCGTTTTCACAAATACTTTCTGATGAAACTGCAAATTCAGTAGCTCCTACAGAATCCAAAATTTTTTATTCATGCTACTTCACAATTGTTTTTTAAAAGATATCTTTCTAAAATCCTTTGCAAAAGCCTTTCTGTTGTCCAATTTGAACTACTATACATGGTTATGAAAATAACGTAGCATAAAGCATGTATTCAACAGAATAGTGTTATTTCATAAGAAGAAATAGAAAGATTGTCATCAAAATTAATTGTTATTTTAATTTATTTCAAATGTGTAAAGAACTGTTATGTATCAATGATCTTTTCCTTCTTGTAGTTATTATATGCAGAAAAAGACAGCAATGACTGTTGTATAGGCTGAGATTCCAGTTGGACAGAAGAGATTCATCACACAGCAGCACCAGCTGAGCTATCTTCTCTCATCTCTTCCTTTTATAGTTGTCACTGTGTCTAAACCATGGTGACCAGTTCTACGAATAAAATCATCCAGACTCCTTGCCCTATCTACAGAGGTTGCCAAAAATGTTTAAGTTAGTTCAGATAGCGACAAAACTAAACAAGCACCACTAACTTAGAATTAATCCATCAAAAAGTAATTGGATGCTGTCAGGAATTGTACCTAGATATTACTGGTTCTATGACTGATGACCCAGTTATACAAAATATTGACATCTTTCTAAGTGTCAGTAGGACACGTCCTTCTATGACGTGAGGAGTTCAGAACTTCAGATATATGATGCTGTTAAGGCACCTAAAAAATAAAAAAAGAAAACAGCAACAAACCCAATTAGAAACCTTCAGATGAGCTGAAAATAGTCATCATAACTACAAACATGTAATGATCCACCCAATTTAATCACAGTATTTAAGTATTGTTAAAAGCAGGATAATATATGCATTGTGGAATTAACCTTTCAATGATCCCAGGTCTAGAAAAGGCAAAATAGTACAGAGGCTCTAATCTCTACTTAGCTCCTCTATGTCCCAAGTTAGAATTACCCATCCACTAGGATGCTTGTCTATGGGGTATACTGCTTTAGTTTGTCCTAGTCTTGAATAATTCCCAGTGCACCATGGAAATGTTATTCATGGCCTGTAAAACACTGTGAGGACAGGAAACTCTTCGTCTTTCTAGTTGTACAAATCAAGTAAGAGGTCTTTATTTTTTTCTTTTGTTTGGTCATTTTTAGTTTCAAAAATTCTGACCCAAACCCCTGTGAGTGCGAACTTCAGGCTGAACAGAAATATTAGGACAATAAAAAAATCCAATATCTAATAATAACAACATTTAATGACCACTACAGATTTTACATTCCCACAGAGCTTGATGCCAATATTTTTTGCAATGCTACACTATTGCTATGACTAGGCTTGGAGATTCCAGTTAGCAACGATGAAGGAAATTCCACTCAAAATGCAGTATCTTCCTTTACTAATACTGTTGCAACATTTGGCAATTATATATAAAAGTAAGAAATACTGATTAAACTACATTAACATGTTTATTATCTGTTACATTTTTCGCAGTTCTTTTTCTCTTTTCTTTGCAGTACCAAGTAAAGGAAAAAAAACCCTAAAAAATAAATTTCAGATGAAATTTATAAAGTTATAGTTAAAGAAACATTATCCCTAAAATTACCATTTGAATGATAAGCAATTTTGGGAGTAATTATAGTGCACACTCTACATTCAATGCATTCTGATATATGGATAATTACTCCTGGTAATATGCGTTCGTTAGATTTTATAACAACAATAACAATTTATTGCAAAATTAATTCCTTGGCACAATTTAACATTTATTGATGTGAAGTCAAAGTGAATTGATTTTATTGCAGACCACTTGTGATATGCTTTCCCTATGCTCCTGCCCTAATTGGTTATTATAGGTCATTTTGGTATTTAGTTTTAAAAATAAATTAATTTGGTACCGAGGTGCATTTAGTAAAATGGCAAGATATTTACAGCTCATGTGGTTTTATTTAAATAAAAAATGGTAAGGTAATGCAATCATCTTTGGTTATAAAGTGATGGATGAATTGAAAACATTTCTGAATCAGGTCAATGGTAGTGATGATTAGTACATTGTTAATCAAGTTGCTGAGATTGCTATCAAAAGCTTTATCTCTTTCACTCAGACTGGTGAGAGGATCATGAATATTAAAGAGATTCAAATAGATCTGCACTCATGTAATATGGAGCACTACAAATGAAAAGGCTAAATGAACCCAGACTGTGACTTTATGCACTGATATATCTCTTAACTAAAGAGGAATGTCTAATCCATTTCTATACTTTTATTAGGCTACATACATTGCAAGCATACAAAGTATTTCACGTACCATGTTCATTTTATGGGCTAAGTACTTATTTACTGCCCTATCAAGTGAAGAAAAAATAGCTGTGGAGGAGGGTTTTTTCCCAATAGAAACAATAGCTACTATGGGCCAGATTTTAATTTTTACACTAGTAAAAATCCAAAGTAGCGCACTTGAAATCAGCAGCCTCATCTCAATTACATTGCTCTTATTTTATGCTGACTTACCTGAAATTAGGATTTAGTCCAACGCATATGTTAATCGTACGTCTGGAATGCACACTCACGTTAAATCTTAGAGGAGATATAACAAATGATGTATGTAATCACAAATGGATGGTGCAGATATGAGGGCAGTGGAGGCCCGAAACCTGCAAACATGCAGGTATATGCTTAACTGTGTGCTCCTGAGAAACTCCACGGACGTTCAGCTGGATTAACCAGGGAGACAAGGCTAAGCAGGTTCAATTTTGCAGGTTCAAGGCCTTCACTAAAACCAGTTCTTCATAATCAGATATAAAGAACAAAAATCCCACATGAACAAAACAAAATTAAACAAAATCTAACTTCATGCTTACGTCTATTCGACAATTAGTATGTTAGAAAGGAGTCAAAATGGATCAGATGTCATCAGCTGTCTTACCAGAGCAAGATATTGATTCTAGACTGAGTTATTTTAAAGCTGCTTTAAATAAGTGTAGAGACGACTTAATTTTGCATGTGTGTAAAGCCTGTAGAGATACCTTTGCACTACAGCAGTCTGTAGTGTAAACACACCCCAATTCGTCTCCGATGTGCTGCTTTTCTGTGAACAATGGAGTAGGAGTTCAAACCTATTCATGACTGCTGAATATAAGAGGTAAATTCTTACAAAGTTACCACTTTACAGAAAAGACATGGAACTAAGGCTCAGTGAGGTAATAGCAGTACAGTCTTAGTCATCCGGGTGGTTTTCTCTACTGTTTTGTCAATACACTGTGGCCGTTGGTTATAACACTGTTTCTAGTCATATGGAGTTTAAGTGATTTACATAGAATTTGCTCAACTTCTACTAATGCCAGCAGCAGAAATACTCAAACTTTAAAAATTCTTGCAGGAAATCCTTGTTTTGCACATGCACTGAGCTGTTTTGGAGTGGATGAATATATATAGCCAAATTATATAGTCAGCGTGTGACTATACTCAAAATCACATAGTACTAGACTAGCGGGGCCTAATAAACAGCATAGTAAAACCATTACTTATCCTTTGTGTTTCACATGCAACCATGGTTTCCTCTGCATAGGGTGTAGGAAATAAAATATATGGCAAAGGAAATACCACATCACAGCTCCTGAATCTGAAAATTTACCTTTTATCTCTCAGAAAAAGAATGAGAGAGAGACAAAGAATGAAAACTTCACTAGCCAAAGACAGTCCTGCTAATTTATGTAGACCACCCTGAGCACAGTGCAAGATGGAGACCACCAAAGTCACTTGTTACGGTTAAACTACAGTGAGACACAGTCCGTCATCCTTCCGTGCCTCACTCCTGTTTAGTCTCTTCCCAGTGCAGAATCATGCCAGTAATGACCTCCCTGCTTGCTGAAGCAGTTTTGCCACACTTCAACATTGTGCTGTGTGAACACATTCCAGACTCTAAAAGTAAACACATTAAAAAGCCCCATAGCGCTTTCATCACCTCCTCAACATCAGGATATTTATCTTTTATTCTGAGGGAAGACCATGTTAAGGCATGAATTTTATACTTTGATCTGAAAACACTGGCGTTCCCAGAAGAGATCATGTCTTTGAAGAAGGAGATACGTCACTGGGGGTGAATGATCAGGAGAGCTTTGTCTTCTGTAGTCGTAACTCCAATCTTTATCTATGACTCTAGAGAGCTCAGTGGACTGGAGATCTCTTGGCAGGTCATCCATGGTAGCTTAGGCTAATCTGATGGATGGCTTTGAGGATGAGGAGTAAGACCCTTAATATAACCAGACATTCAATGAAGAGGCAGGCGGACATCATGGTAGCTCATCTCATTAAGTGAGTTTCTGCTTTTTAAGTAGCTGGAACTCTTCAGGTAGCCTCTTTATTGGCAAAGCTGGTGTAACACCAGAGCCTTCAATGAATTTGCCCTATGTTTACTAGAGCTGGATGTAGCCCAAAGCACATCAATTTTCTTTTCAGACATTTGAATTCTAGATCTGCTGCTGTGCTTACCCCATCCAGTGGGGCCTCACTCATCTGCATTGCCTCCCTGTCATCTAGCAGACTGTAATTGTGACAAAGTTGTGTCACTATGCCCCTGAAACTTGAAAAAAAAAAGAGACTTAAAAATTAATCAATAAAAAGATGAAAATACAAATGCAGCAATAAGATGCATTTCAGACAGTGATACAAAAGCATTACACAATAAAAACCAGACACAAATGCAGGCTTTAGCACTTTAAACTCCTGGGCTCAAATGCTTTCTGTCCTTACTGCTGGCTGTCAATGGACTAAAGTCAGCCAATCTCTCTTGTGTCGTCTTTGTTTACGGGAAACACCACAACAACAGTCCATGTAATTGGACGTGAGGAACTAGCACTTAGCACTGTTATATAGATAACAAAGTATGATTGCTATCTTTTTGCCTGATTTATCCCGATGCCTCACTTAGGCTCTTATTCAGCCATTTAAATCAAAGTGAACTTTACTAAAGTTTGCAGAATTAAAGCAATGTAGAACTGATATACATGAATGGGAGGAACTGTGTCCCAAATCTAGAACATGCTAAATCAACATTTATCATAGAATCATAGAATGGTTTGGGTTGGAAGAGACCTTGAAGATCATCTAGTTCCAGGCCCTCGACATAGGCAGGGACACCTTCCACTAGATCAGGTTGCTCAAGTTTATGTGCAATTGTGCTCGAAGAACACTTCCGGCTCCTAAGTGTGAAGATATTTATTTGAAGTCTTCCTGCAAATCCACAGAGCAAGAGATGGCTTACATGTAATCAAAGAGTGGAAACAGTTATTGAATACAGAAGCGGCAGTACGCAAAGGCTAAAGGGAAGGAGTCTGTATGATATTTCTTCAAGGCAGCCATGACCATCTTGGTGTTTCTTGTTAAAGCTGTGTTTTAGTGTATCATTATTTTAAAGCTGCAGATTTCTTAAATTTGACTAGGAAAAAACTGAAAAACCCCTCTGTGTCCTGGAGCGGGATCCTTAAAAGATGAAGCAAAACACTCACAAATCTAACCTGAGAAGAAGGATTATTAGTAGATACAGGAAGTTGATATTGTTAGTCAAATCACAGCCCTATAGACATTCCAGGATGGCTTTGAAATCACTACATTCTTAAAAAAATAAAAGAATAGCTAGAAAATGTTGATAGTGCTGGATCAGCTCTGTATCTATTCACTAATACATGCAGCTGTTTGAAGTTTGTAAAAAACCACAAGTTCTGTAATTATACTTAGTCTATAGACTATTAATCTAAAGATATCTGCAGCAAAAGTGTTTCCTTTGCTAATGACATAACTTCCTTCTACCCAAAAGACAAATTGCTTAAAAAAAAAAGTCTAAATCTACCAGCAAAGTCATAGAATTAAAATCAACTTATTCTACCACTCTCAAAGCAATGCCAATGTTGTTTAACAAAGAATTTCACAAGATGTTGCATAATTATCATTATATCTTATAATCTATCATTAAGCAACTTTGGACTAAATGTATAAACCGGCATAAAATAACAAAAATCTATGGAAGGAATGGAACTTAACTGATTGATACTGAGAGCTGAAGTTACTTATTTACTTTCTCAAATTGCATATTACTTGAATAAATGATTCATTCAGCTTCTGAAGGACCAAGTTCTAGTCACAGAGAAGGAGAATCACGAAGAAACAAATGGTGTAGCTAAAGAAACAAACAACATAACTAAGGAAATTAGTTATGTCTTCTAAAGAGGTTTCACTACAAATATACTGCTCTTGAATTTCAGAGGCAGCACTTTCAAAGGAATCAGCCTTATGAAGGTGAAAGATTGGCGGTGCTAAGTGACACTACCAACTTCAGGAGTTCATGTTTTTATGACATTACTATTCAAAAGACATATGTGAAAATCTTCAAATTTGGCAGTGTATGCTAGTGGATCTTACTGAAAAGGAGTGTATGTCCAACAGTGCAGCAAGGGAAATGATTTTTAATCGTTGCTTTGGATGGAAATGTCAGAAGATTATTGCATTTAATGTAGTTCTCAAACATTGCTCAAAAATAGGCATTTAATAAGTTCAGGGCTTTATGTAACCTACGATTTGGCCAAGTCATTGTCCTCTGAGAAGCTCAATGACAGTTTTATTCTATTTCAACATAAATGCTTTTCTGGTTGCATCAAAAGGAAGGAATTTATTTAATTTGAAAGGAATCTTCAAAGAATAATCACAAGTATGACACAATGTCAAAGGAAGTATGGTATTTTATTGTCCAATGTTCAAAGGTTAGCAGGACCATAAAAGTTGTTTTTATCTGGTGTTTAGGCCCACAGTTCATGAGTCAGCTTCAAGGCTGACAGAGTTGTGGGTCCCAGCCATCTTACTCCTTAATACATTCCCTCCCGCCCCAAATTTGATCATTTGGCAAAAAAGCAGCATCTGCTGAAATTCCATTTCTTGGCTTGCTTTGAGCACCAACATTTTATTACTATTTTCTCGTTTTGAACATCGTTCATTATTTGTTCATCATTATCTGTATTTATAACCACCACATTGTGCTCTTGTTCCACTTACCCATGTAGTTTTTTTCAATGCTTCTAGTATGGTCTTCAGAGGAGTCAGTGTAAGTACATCTTTAATGGAGGAAGTATTAGTGATGCGGTCGTCTCCAAACAACTACTTGTGCCCTTGACTTTGATCTCACTACCTGTGCAATCTCACACAGGCAAAACAGTCATGTTATTTTCCCTCATCATTTCTAAGCTGCTACGACACGCAGGGTCCAAAAGCTGTATAATGGCTCTTTTTGACAACTGCTTCACTGATTAAATCCTCAGCATTGTGTTTCCATTAACTCCGCTGTGGCTGGTGTTTCGAGAGATGCTGTGGCTGGGCACTGAGGGTTGTAATGGCCCCTAATGGTGGTCCTGTGCAGCCTCTCTGGGGTCTCCCCCTGCCTGCCCCATGGCTCCGGATGCTGTTTCAGTCCCCCCACTGCCGTCTGTCCCAGCCCCAGAGATGCTGCAGCAGGGACAGCTTCCAGCCGCCCACAGCCAGTCACCAGGGCTGCCCGATACCAGGGGGCTGTGGCTCTCCCTGCCCAGCCATGGCTGCAAGGCCCTGCCCTGCCTCCCTGGGGTCTCCCAGACCTGCAGCACCCTGAGTAATTTGAATTTCAGATCTTAAAGGAAGACAAGATTTAGTCCTCTTCACTCTTTCCAAGGTTTAAGACATGCTGGGAATGCACAAAGCGCCTAGTAGTGTATGTAACTGAGCAGCAGAAAATGCCACTGGTAGGAGGTGGATTTGCAGTAAAATGTACCAGAATTGAAGGAAATAACATAAATACCTGCCATCTTCAAGTCTCAGATCTAGAGTTTGGGCTGTATCAGTGGACACCTGTCCTCCAGCGCTTCCAAGGCAGTGCTTGGAGGTGGCCTTCCAAGGCATGTTTGCCTGTGGCAGCTTTGTAAAGGAGGTCAGGAGCTCTTAAGGAGCTTTCTCTTCCTTGACTCTAAAACTATTTTTTCCTGTATGTTTTTTATGTATGTATGTTTTGTATGTATGTGTCCATTGCCTATGCTGTTCTGTTTGCTCCAGGAGAACAATAAAATATAAAAGTAGACAACAATAGATAGACAAAAACTGTATCTACTTCCAAAGGATCCTTTCTGTCCCTTTGTGGCTCTCCAAACAGGATAGCTAATGCTGACAAGGCATCTCATGAAGCAGCAGACAGCAATGTTCCCCTTTGACTCCCAGCTATGCTGCAGCCCTGCTATGGAGCAGACAGTAGAGCATTTTCATTCCTAAAGACAGACATATGATCTTTATAGCACATTTTGTTCCTTGCCAATCTTGTTTTGCATGGAGAAACCAGACAGCCCGTAGATGAGCAAGAACTGGAGGCAGCAGCCAGGAAACAGCAGCATGACACGAGGGAAAGCATAATCTCCCAGTATGGACAATGCAGGTGTAATGGCATTGCTGACAAATGAAAAATACCATGATAGCTATCCCCAGCACTAAACCAGCTAATAAAAAATGAGCAAAGAAGAAGAAACTTTGAGCCTGTATTGAAATTCTGTGGAACACCACAATGAAATTATTCCTCCAGGATCCAATTCCACTTGTGAAACCAGTGAGACCCCATAGAAAGAGTATTTTTATTTGCAAGTACAGACTATGGCATTTCCTTGATCATGAAAATCCATTGCTGTTCTTTGTTTTTTGTATTGTCTTTTTTTTTTTTTTGTCAAAGCATGATTAACCAATATATTTTATGCAAAAAGAGGGTTAAGCCTTTGAACAATTATTTTCTTTAGCAGATGATGTCATCTCATCAATAGATATTTGTTGAGCATCAACAAAGTGAATAGTTTACAAAAGCTGAATTTCTTAGTTTAAAAGCATGTGTAGAACTGAGGCTCTTTTTTTCCACAGCACTGGTGATACTTTAAAAAGTCTGTTTAATCCATTCTGTCAGCAGTCTCATGAGTTGATGCCTCTGCTTTAGGCTTGTGTTTATTCTTCGGCCAAGCCTTAAAGCTTCATGGTTTTTGATACAGCACTGAAACAGCAGCTTTGATGCTTGTGAATGCTGACTGCATGAAGTAAATAATGTGAGGGGGGTTTAAACCTCTTCATTTTTTATTAAGCCTTCCAATCACATATAAAACTGAAGGCAAAGAAAAGTCACATGAAAAGGAAATAAAATCCTATAAAATGAGAACATACTTAATGTTTCTAATCCCCATATCACACATCCAGAGTCTGTTTCCACTCCATGGGAACAGTTATCCTGACATTCACACCTCACTCTTTCTAAAAACTAAAGTCATTCTGAGGCAATCAGTCTGCTGATCAGGGGATACACATTCGCACTTTATTGCAAAGAGGTAGACATTGCAAAAACTGAATATTTAATTTATGGAGAGGGAAGGAAAACCACTGTGCTCATACTTTATGGCTAAGCCAAGAGATCCAAATTCAGTTCGGAAGGACTTGATATTTTGGGATGGCTTAGTGTCCCTCTGCATGACAAAAGTTTTTTTTTTTGCCTTACTGCATATTGTTTATATATGGAACTCACTGTCAAAGGATGTAATTGAAGATGAGTTTCAAAGTGGGGTGGAGTATTTGGAGAGGAACACAACTATCATGACACACAATGACAAAAATGTTTTAAAAACCCCACGAGAAACTTTATGCTTCATAAGTTTTTGTGTTCTGACTACTGGGGTCTTACAGGAGCAACCTCCACGTCTTCAGACTGTATTCTGTCTTGTTGGCAAAGTACTGGCAACTTCACAATTACTTTACTCAGAAGGACTCTGATGCACCTTAATACACTTCTGCCAATAAACACTTGGCAGAAACTCCGCAATGGATGTCTGATGGCAGAGTTATCGGTCTTCGGCCTTGGTCGTTCCGAACTAAGAATATTGTCAACAGACAGCAAAAACTATCATTGTGAACAAATCTTGGGTATCTTCTCTGGCAAGTACAAGACTAAAAGAATAGCCCTAACTTTTCCTGATAGGGAGTAAAACATAGAAACAATTAGAAACTGGCTGCCTTTGTAAAAAATACTTCAGATATAACTTTGAGGGAGGAAAAGTAAGACATGCTAAAAAAAAAGTAGGCACATAGTAGCCCTAATAATAGCAAAGAAGTCAGTGTATCTCTAGGACTTTGAGACGATGATGGTGATGAATGTAGTACCTTCCCAAGTGAAGGGAATGGAAATGATCTTTTAAATTTTTGTCAGATTTCTCTGCTTTCTTTTTTTATTTTCCTCCTCCATTTTTTTTTTTTTCTGAAAGTTAAGGGGTTATTAGGATGAGTGGAGTGCAGAAAATAATTTCCTTATACATGATCCTAGCTCTGCTTTGGGGCGCATAGGAGAAAACGATCATTTTCTTGTGATGGAATATTTCTTTTCCTCCAGATCTCTCAGAAAGCTGGAATTTTGTTTAACTAACACTCTCTGTAGCTGGTGGTTCTGCTCTGACACATCTTTCTATTTCCATAGGTCTTTTCTAACAATCCAAGGGGTTAATAGAAATCTATTAAATGCCTTTAAAACACATTTCACATGGTGGTGTGGCTGTTTCCTGATGTGAATCTCTTATTATTTTACTGACCCTTTTAGACATCAGCTGCTCCCCTTGTACTAAGCATTTGTAATCCCTCTGATTTGCCTGTGTCACTGGCACAGCAGTTAGATTACTGAACCTTTGGGTTTGTGTCCTGTTTTATACATGACTTAAAAATTCCAGAACTAGTTAAATATTGCTGCTGGACCAAAACAAGTCTCATCTTGCTTTTGCTGGTGGCCAAGACCCATTCCCTGCAGTGACAGGCAACTCAAGAAGGAAGAGAATGTGGCTTTGCAGATTGGCATCCAGAGCTGATTGCTCAACAGAGGTGATTCACTAAAAATCTTTTACTTGTTTTATTTTGATTCTATTTATTTTCTTTAGTTTATTTGCTTAAGGCTATGTTCCCTTCTCTACACAACTGCTCTTTCATGCCCTCTAATGGCATTCTGCTGAACTTCACAATGAATGCTCAATATTAAACAAAAATGACTTTTTCATTATAAAGTAGACATATGCTTTGTAATGTTTTTCATTCACATTGAAAACAACATACACACCAGTGTACTATGTTTTTACTTGTTACAGATCTTAAAACATATTCTGAGAATCTTTTTCTGTCTAACAATTCATGACTCAGATACAGCCTGGCTTTTCCCTGTTCTTTTTGCATGGGCTGCACAGAAATCACAAGGATTGTTTTGCTTTGGTGGATACTCAGGATACAAAGTCATAGACATGTAGGATGAAAGGGTCCTTAGGATGTACAGAAAGGACAGGATGTAATGTGTTAAGAGTAAGAAAAACTGTTTCTCACATGGAAGGTTCAAAGAGGTTTTCCACTGCTTCCTGAGTGTCTCCGTGTTGGCCTGTTTCTAAGTTGAAGGTATTAGATGTGATTTAACACAAAACCCACTGCAAAATATATAGTTTCCATACCTTCAGTGTAATTGGAAAGAATAGGTTTGAAAGCTTTTAAGTTCTTTGTATTCAAGTCTCAGTTTATATGCCAGGTCAGGGAGAAACCTTTAAGAACAGAATTTGCAGTGGTTTTGTTTATTTGTTTGTTTTAAATCAGGAAATTACAGTAAAGTAGTCATGTTGAGAAGAAAGATACATACAAGGAGCAGACTGCTGAGTGACCACATAGCCAATGAAGTAGTAAAGGGTCCCACCTCTGTCAGAGCAAATCCCACCACAGAAAGCTGGGTGATATGATGGTCTGAGTAGTTGGGATATTCTTCTCCAGATGATCACATATTAGTACACAAAAGGTTTAACGAGCCATCTGAGTACCTTTATTTACTATATTTCCATTGCTTTATTATTTTTTTTTCTCTAGGTAATTAACACTGTAACTTGAGGTTTTTGTGTTATCATCGGAGAGGGAAAAGAAATACTAATTTCCACAGATTTTTTTATCAAGCCCTTGTCCTGGATTAATTATTCTGTGTCATTGTAGCTACAGAAAAGCTTCTACTCACTTCTTTGAAGGCAAGACACAGTGTAGAGATACACGAATATTTTACACATAGACTGTAATATTCTACTCATTAAAAAATAGTGTTTCATTTATGCATTTGTCCCGCCATCTCAGGTGCAAAAATACTCAGTCCATGTATCTTAATACATACATCTTTAGATAGCACTTCTAAGATTTGCAAATGCAAAAGGGCAATCTTACAAATATGACATCCTGTAAAACAATAGTCTTGACTCTTTCTGTTCCCCCAGAAGTCCTCATTCCTAGACGCATTGTTCTAAGTTGATGTCACTATGCCCCTGTGAAATGAGTGCTGCAGCTCATTATCTGGTTCCTGGAACATCTTTAATATACAGAAAACTCCAATATGTTACAAATATATGGGTAATGTAAATAAGTTTGATCACTGTGTTTTTTCTGCTATTACAACTTTCGCAGAACATCAAGATCTGGAGGACAAACTCAGTAGGTGTTTTGTCATTGACCTTAGCAACGAGAAGGTCTCACTCAGAGCATTTCACTCTCTTTTAGGCTATCGAAAGGATTCTGTGTGTGAGCTTGAGCTTCTGAGGCTACTATTAAGACTGTGCTTTTCTGCTCCTCATGTTGTCTGTGGCTTTTGCAAAGGGTGTTCATGTGCTCTCTTTCCTGTGTTTGGATGAACTTTTCTTTCCTTGTACTTTGCTCAAGAAAAAGAATGGTTACTTTTCTACCAGAGTAAAGGTCAAGATTGGCTGTCTTCTCCAATATTCCCAGGAGACTGGTGCTTTCATAAGGTTCCTGATCTTAATTATTCAACCAATTTTCTAGTCTTAGTGTACTACTTTTAACAAGTTTTCTAAAGAGTTTATTCTGCTGAGTAAGCAAGTTGCCGGTAGTGTAGCTTTTCCTCTATAGCTATCACACTGCTTTATCTGATGTTTTCAACTTCCACTGTCACATTTTCTGACTTTTAAAATATGGACGTGAGAGTTTAAAGCAATAATTTTGTATTCCACTTTCAAGGAGCAAAACAAAACATTTAACTAGAGCCATGTTACTTTCAAGTTCTGTCTGTCTGAACCCATGGAATGAACGATGTTTTGTGTTGAAGGGTGCACAGGAATAATACAGCAGTCCTCTTGTCATGGTAGCCCCAGAATAAGTGGGATTTTGTAGTGAGGAAGGGAAATTTGTGTTTCTGGATCTGTTATGTGGTGGGAGGGGATGAAAGATGTCAATTCAACAAATTTCTCTGATTGCCAGGGTAGGTTCTGATGGGCCAGTGACAATCATACCACCTTCCTGACTAATAGAACATCTTGGTCTATATTGACTGTTTGACTGAAGTGCTGTCTTTGTATGCAAGCCTGAACAGGTTAAACTTTGTTTCCTTTGGTGTTTGTGTCCATGTGACCAGGATCATTTCCCAGTAGTTATTCCCTGCCAGTTATGCCTGAGCCATGGCTCGTTGATGTTCACTTAAAAAATCAACAAAAAGAAGCACTAGTTGAACATGCCAACCTTATTTGGTGCCTCAAGGGAGCACTTAAAACCTGTGGTAATTCAGATGGCATAGTGTGGGATGATGGTAGCAAAGAAGATGTCATATATTGCCAATTTTAAGTATGTTTGTGAGAGCAGAAGGCACATTCTCTCTCTCGTTAACTTTTCTTTGATTTTATAAATGAAGACTTGATAATAAAATAATATTTCGACATGCAGTAGGTGCTTCAATTAAAGTCTGACAGAATCAATTGCTATTCTGTACTAGTGAAATTCTGTACTAGTGCTATTCTGTACCAGTGAAAACTGGATTTTTATTTGAAATTCCTGATAAGGATGGGAAGGCACTGTTCTGATTTTTTTTCCCTAAAAACCTTATTTTAGAAAACAATTAATAAAATCAAAGTCTATCTTTTCCTTCAAATCCACTGAGGTTAAAATAGGTTAGCATTCACTTAGTTCTCATTGTATACCAGAAAGCTGAACACATTCTCTCTCAAACAGCAGGGGAAAAGTGAAGAAAACACAATTTAATTACAGTGTTAGTGTTAAACCCAAACTAGTTAGGAATGAATAAGTGTTTCTATTGAAATTCTCTGGGTTCAGAGATTTATAACTTGGTGATAAGATTTTCCTAGGGCAGAATTCTACTGCACAAACATAGCTTGGAAACAAAAGATAGATATTTTTCAGAAACTGAGATGTAATAACTGCTAAAAAAGCAAATGAGAATCATATTAATTTTATTGCAGTTTCATGATTTCAGATCCATTTTATTATCAGAGCAGGAATTTTAATTTCTCTACAGGCTTTCTGTGGCGTGCAGCATTGACTCAGCTGCTGTAAATTGCATTGCTCCACTGATGTCAGTAGACCAATAGAGTTTAAGCTGTAAATTTAATACAGATTTCCAGAGGTATCCCACTCCCAGAACCTCAACAGGCTTCTGAAAATCCCAGATGTTGTAATGACCTACTGATGATGTGGCCTTCATGTTTTGTCAAACAAGAATTCATTCTTGAGGAATCTGCAACATGGAATTTCTGAAAAAGAATCTTCAGTTCTTTTCTGATCTGTTTTTTTTTCTTCTTCCTCTGGCAGGGAGGACAACCTTACCTAGGATATCCTTGTTGCTGAGGAGACCTATCTAGTATGTGAAAGGTTTGACTACCTTCCAGCACAGGAGCGAATTGAACATATTTATTACACTAGTTCAGGAAGAGCTTTAGCTGGCCGAGCAGTGTTTTTTGCGGTAATATCTTTCTTACTTTAGAAGCCAGATCCTGAAATAGCATTTAGACAGACAAGTGCCTCAACTGCATAGGCTTTGAAATAGGCCTGTCACTCTTAAGACTTATATATCCAAATAAATTCAACATCAGATGCATCCATGTGCTATTTTTAAATGGTAGGTCTGTCCATTTCTCAAAACATGCAAAAATTAGCGTAGTTCCCAGACTTTCAGTTTTGAATTATGTAAGTACTAAAACTAGTATGAACCAACACTTTCCAAAAATGTCAGGATCCTTTGTTTGAGGCATTATGGTTCTCCTGCATAGGAAAGACATTTTTCAGCAGTCCTAATGCATTGCTACTCCGTGCCACTTTTGCATTCCCTAGCTAAATAAATAAATAAATAACCTGGAATAAATGAAATAAGTTTTGGCTCCCTGGACTGATCTAGTTGAGCAGAGAAATAAAGATTAGATGATTAGACTCTTATTATTTTAGGAGTTATTAACATTTTAAATAGTAACATCAGCATGGGTCATCAGGAGTTGATGAGCTAATTTTGGCTCTGGCAACTGCAGAGACACAGTCTAAAGAAATAAACCAAAGATTGTTCCCTTCAGCATCACAGTCCCTTCTTTATCTAGAGGGGCAGAAGGAGAAAGGGTACCCCATCACACCAGTAAATTACTTCTACAGACTTCTTATCCATATTATTTTTGTGTAAATCTCTGCAACTTTAAAAGGACAGGGTAGGAGAGCAGTGACCTAAACTACGTTCCCTCCTTTCGAGCTGCTGGAGGAGACTGGAAACCCTCCAAATGACTTATAAGAGATTTGTTTCCTTCCTTGGAGGGTTGAGTGGGAGGGATGACACCCATTCCACTGTGAGATCGACTAGACTTGCCATTCCCTAACAAGTCTATCTGGGCTTGTCAGAAGTTGATGGGCTAATTATGGCTCATTAGATGTAAAGGAGTCTATATTTAATCTCGTTTGGGATTGGAATGGGAAAGTTAATAACATAGTTGGAAGTAGAGGGAAACTGCTAAGGCTACAGAGAATCTCTTCCTAAATTCTGTGAGATTTCCACGTGCTCCCTGGAGCAGAGTGGGAATGCAAAATAAGGTGAACTTTCAGCAGAAAACTGGGAAAAAATGGTGTGACTTCCTCAATTCCCCCCTTTCCAGAATCTATACAACAAACAGTCTAGTAAAGAAGGAGATAAAGAGCACAGAACTAAGGCCATCCTCAGAAAATACAATGCTGATTATGATTAGATACACTTCAGGCTGGGGGAAAATGAGCAAGTCCTTTCAGAAACACTGTGGTTATTAGAACTCTTCAGAACTACGACAAAAATCCTTCCATTCAAAATACCAATATTCTAGTTCAGAAAAGCTTAAAGCAAATTAGAGGCTTGTATTACTGTATTACTTCACAAACATTTCGTCTTATCAGTGCACACAACAAAACCAGTATTTTCATGTTTTACTTATAAAAGAGGATGTGCTGAGTTTGGCCTTTTATGGTCTTTCATCTGCCACAGGAAAAAACCTCTCTTCTTTCTAATTTCCATACCAGGCAAGTTGTCTGTTGAGGCAAACACATAACTATTTGATCTTGTGTTACTCTCAGAGTGTTCAGCATGTCTGCATTGCAAGTTCTCAACCTTTTCTGAGAGCCATGGTCATAGAGTTTTTAACAAAGACATCTCTCCTCCAAAATGCTCACTAAACATTAGCATTTAATAAGTATTATCAAAGACCAAGTGAAACAAAACAAAGAACAAAAAGCGATCTAACTAAGCACTAGAAGATCTCACTGAGTTGGTTGTAGTGGTTGAAACACAGGTCAATGCACTCAAGTAGTCAGAATGAGTGAATTTAGGAAGAGCCATGATGACCTTCATGCTTTCGGAGTCCTTACGCACCTAACCTATGGTACCCGCTGCACCACATCTTCAGGCTCCTCGGCATGACAGTTCTGTTTTATTGCATTTTACAGAATGGCTTCCTATGATGTTACAGCGACTGCACAAATGACAAAATCTGGAAAACCATATTATTTGGTGTACTTCTAGGGATGTCTGAGTGTTAGCTTCTGGGCGGTTTCCATTTTAAGATGAGTCATTTCAACATATATATTTTACCGATTGATTCTTGAGTGAGATAGCACATCCTTTAAGTACAACATATATATAGGCATTTGTGCTTCTGATTTCCTTTGAGTACAGCACATTTAGGGGCTTTTTCTTTTTTTTAGAATCTCTGTTTTGAAGATAACGGCTATACCACTGTATTTGATGTTTATGTCCTTGAACAGATTCATTTAAACTGGTAGAAGTCTATAAGCATAAAAAGCAATATTACTTCATGAGTAATAATGCCACTATGTCAGGGTTATTACATCATTTTTGGTGGAATTGTTTTTCTTAATGCACAAGTTAAGAGATTGCACTATAGATGATTGCTGTTGCTTGCAACTTTAACCCTTTACAAAAGTGTATTAATCTAAAGCTATATAAGTAAGATTCAGAGGTTTGTAGAGAATTATATTTCATGGTTTTAATTTGTGTTTCTATTACATACTTATTCACAGTTTCTCAAAGATAAATGAGGAAGGTATAAATTTGAATTAGCTCACAAATCCACTGTTGCACTGCAATTTCTTAGTAATTTTAATAAACATCTCAAGCAATTAGTTTAGTTTCCTTTGCGAACTTGCATGAAATAAAAAAGGAAATCAGATCATATCCATGTAACAACGAAAATATGCAGTTTTTTGTACGAAGCATACTTGGTGTGTATAATAAAATAAAGTATTCACGCATTCAGGCTTATTTCCAATTACTTTCTTATAAATCTGTTCATCATCAATAACATTGCAAATAGTTTCCCTAAATTTATAGACTAAAATAAAAATCCATACCAAAACATTGGTACCTTTCCTGAATCAATCGTTTTAACTGCTAAAATATTCAGCAATGTATTTCATTTAATCATGTATTTTTCACTCTTTCCACAAATATGGTTAAATCAGTAAGTAAATTAAGAGTGAAATCAATGGCTTTCTATTCTCTTTCTGAATTCCTATTTCTGAATTTTGAGAGAAAGATTTTCTTAATTTATTATGTTGTGGATGTGCTGTAATCTGGTAGATGTATGAATTATATAATAAGGAGCTCAGTATTTTAAAGGTGTCCTATGATATGAAAAATAGCCATCATTTGAAATTATGGGATGCATTATCACAATGCCAGACTCTAATCTGCTACCAATTTGTGTCAGCTTTCTGCATTCGAAAAGGACTCAAATCCTCTCTAAAAGTAGGAATCAGCTGAAGGTTTGTCTTGGCTTCACGAGCCCACTGCAATTAGGCAGCATGTGAATGTGTGCCATATGCATTTATTGCTCTTCTAAGCATGTGTTACTTTGATGTGTTAGGTTAGAAATCTAACTCTTTTTCTTGGGCAGCCTTCCTCCTGGGTCTTTATACTGCTTAGCAGTTGAGTCCAGACTTTGAAACACAGCCTAATTTAGAGGCGGATGCTGCAGCTGCTGCTGTCATTTCAGCTGATTTTTTTTCCGCTTTGATGTCAGCTTAGAGTCTCGGTCGCTGCATCGGTCCCGCAGCCGCCGCAATTCGCCTAACGGACACCACATCATTTTAAGTGTGTCTCTTCACCTTTAAATCTAATTTGGGGAGCTTGACTCATTCACAATACACCATTGGTTTAGTGAAATGTTGAGCTCTCAGAGAATATATCCTTCCTGATCTGGAGGAGACACTGAAATCACTTTGAGTTGTTATGTTTAATGCCTGATTAAATGCTGATAATACAAGAAGATGGATGTATTTTTTTTTTGACAGAAGGAGGATGGGATGCCTCGCGAGTCCTGTCCCATCCTTTGCAGTACAGCTGTATGCTACAAAATGAGCTTTTTCCTCTGAAAGCTACCCTGTTCCTTTTGAGACCTTTCATTAACCGTATTTTTGCAGCTCTCCATAATTCATTTCCACAGCGATGGTACGTGCAAAGACATTCCGTCTCAATTCCTCTTGTACTTGTGCTATTCTTTGCTTTTCTTTCTGCTCTATATTTCTGTGGCTGACATGAACTCAAGAACTGCAGGAACCTTGATCCTTTCTGATGCCTTTGCAGAACAATTTGTCTCAGTGAGGTTCCCTTGCTCAGGCCAAACCCTGCCCTCAGATGTGCATGCATTTCCCCGTTGATTTCAGTGAGACTCCCAGCCTTCTGAGGCCCCTATTTGGCTTTTAATCTTCTCTGTCTTAAAGACTATAGACAGATAGTACTCGTCTGACCCTTTTTAATAACTGAGGCCCTTGTGTCCTCTACTGTTTTGGCACTTTTTCTGTAGTACAATGGTGTTCCATATCACACCACAAGAAGAGAATAAAAACTCCATCCGGATACACTCCTTTAGACATTAATTCTATGCATTTATTTCCTGGTTTTACTCCTATTGCAGATACTTTTGTGGTACTTTTCTCTGTACTAATTACATTTTCTCAAAGGTACAATGATGTGAAGTATATTAGTCTTTCCAGTACTTTCCTTATTATTTTCACGTTTTGTCAAAACAACACTTTGGGTAGACTATTTTTTTGCACGTAGTACATTTTTTTTTACTTTTGCAATAATGGGAGAGGGTATTTTTCTGAGTTAGACGCTATTAGCAAATATGAGAGACACAATGGACTAGACTGAAACAATTTTGAAGGAACAGGAGGTTTAAAATTTAGTATAGTGAAAATATTGAATATTTGAGTTTAGAAATTTCAAGCATTCTTAATGACAATACCAGGTGATACTAAGCAAAGGCAATAAAATCACAATGATTTTCGATAAAGTACAATTTTTATAGCAGTGAATTCAATCTTATCAGCATTGGTGTTGAGACCACTGAAGATTATTTAAAAATAACAAAAAACCAAAAAAAATTCTCCTGATCTCACATCACATAATTACAGGTATGAAAGACTTTATGCATACAAATAGTCTTATTAAACTCTGGGAACTACACCTTTGTTTAGGAGCCTTTCAAACAGTATCCTTAGGTTGCTGACTCTTTCTTTTTTTAACGTGAGCTTGACAGTAGAGCAGGGGATTGGGAACGTTTTCTTTGTAGTGAGAGAAGCTCCTTGCTGCTCTGTCTGTTAAAGAGACAATCATGTCAAAGTCAAGAAATCCTCAATCAAAACTTTAGAAAACATGTTTCAGAAGTTGGGAAATGAAACAAAAAGTCTTCACTGCAGGTCAAAAGCCAATTTGATTTGATTTAATTTTAAAAGAAATTGATCCTTTTCAACTTCACAATCAGAAGACTGTTCACACCAATGTCTGAGAAAAGAAGGACTGTCAGTGATGCTTCTGGAAGAGCAGCTGTATTATTAATTCCAATAAACTCTACTACAATGATGAGAAACTGAGCAGCTGATACGTACTGTAGCTATACATGGGTTATTGGAGGTCTGCACAAATTGTGAGTGTAAAACTTCCACCCTGTTGCACAGTCTGTTGCAACAAGACAGATGAGGAATAAAAACCTATGCAGAGATTTACGAAGTTTCTTTTGTTATGCTTTACTTCAAACCAGCTGGTTGTTTCTGAGATATTCTGTTTTCATGCAAGGCATCACAAACAGGGAGGACATCACAAACAGCTTTGGCACAGGATGAGCACTGTGAATTTGGAGGTGTGTCAAATGATGCTCTCAACAGCCTGACGTGAGGAGGGGGTGAAGTTATATCACACTGTGGCAAGACCCAAATGACTGTTGTTTCAGCCAGAAAATTGTGAATAAAGCATTCCTGAGCTGCTGCTGAAGCCTTGGCTCTGAGCAGACCCACAAAACGTGCATGGAAACTGGACTTTTTTGCAGAGTGTCAGGTGCTCAGGAACGTGTGATATGCAGAGATATTGTGCCACCAAGTAACAAAAAAGCAGAGGGAGTGCCCAGAGGAGAGAAGCATCATTGCAATACTGATGTTAGCTCCAGAAAAACTAAGCAATAAAGAAGCACTGATGCATGACAAGTAAAATTTGTTAGAAAAATTACCATAAGATTGTGTTTCTTCAGAATCTGCTGTTTCATTGACAATTAAATGCCTTACAATAAGTCTGGTTTCAACATTTTTAGAGTGTAATTACTTCCGGTTTAAAAATATAAATGATGATTAAGTATACAGATAATGAGTAGGAGTCAAGACAAAGCATATTGCTGGGAACAAATCCAAATGTTCATGTTCTGAAATCCTATATGAAATGAAATGTCTGTGCTCTATTCTGCTGCAATCTCAGTGAAAATTGCCTGTATTTCATGAAATAAGGTGTGGAATAATTTCCATTCTTCATGATGTCCCAGGAGTCACCCAGAGCCTTGAGAGATCAGCCCTAACGAGAAAGAATATGACCTTACCATATCAGGGCTTCACAACAGTCAAAATCTAGCTTGACCTTCAACAGTAAAGTGTGTCCCTCAGGCTAAATCCTAACAAGTCTTGCCTTCAAACCAAGGCAAAAGGCCAAAAATGTTTATCCAGGGAGCAGCGATAGAGTGGGAAAACGAGAGGATCTTTTTTGGTTGGCAAACATCATAGTTTGACCTCTGTGTTCTTGCTGTGCCAAGCCATCTAATCTCCAGGAGGCAGTCCTTTTTAATCTGCCAAGTGGCAAACTGGCTCAGTACCTGTCAAGACCAGTATGCACTGCCAGGCATTTGGATTAAGGTTTAGATGCGTGAGATGACATAGCTCTCTCCTAAAGCAGGACTGATTTCAGTGAGTCACAACCAGTGGTCTGATGCGCCGAGACCCTTGGGACCCAGCCTGCATCGCAGCCACTCACTGAGCACAGGTGCAGCAGGTTTTCAATTTCCCTGTCCGTGGGGGTATTGAAGGATGCAGGGAAGGAATGGTCTATATAACAAACAGCAATGAAAGGAGATATAACTAACACTGTGTCAGACAATATTAAGCAAAAAAAAAAAAAAAAAGAATAGAGTAATTGCTTGTAATAACAGGAACATACAATTTAATGTTTTACATTCGCCTCAGTAGATGCCTGTTTTGTTAGATTTTTGATTTTTTTAAGACAAAGTCATATTTTGAAGATCTGTTTGATAACACGAACACTCATTAACAAGTTATTTTAGGCAGGTTGCACTAAGAAGAAAAGTTTTTTGTTCAGTCGGAAATTCTTAAATCATAAATTCTTAAAACCCAATACATTCATTGTAATTAATTAGAAACAATCTTTGCTAGCCACTGAGAGCAGAAAAGTTACCTGGAGCTTAATGCAGACAGACACTGTTTCTTTCTGAGGATTCTTTCTTTTCCTTTGGACTTTTTTTTCTCATATTCAGGTAGTTATTTAAATTTTGTATTTCACTAAAAAAGTGGATTTTTCCATGAATTCACCAAAAAACACATGAAAAAACCTATTAGCCTGTGGAGGAAGAAAATAAAAAGCTGTGTTTTTTATTGTTAACTTATAGAATTAATTATTTTGCAAAAACCTGTAAATTTATTAAAATGCTACATATTTTGTAGAAAATTTATAGTCTTTTTTTCTCAATATTACTCTCCCTTGATAGCTGCCATTAACCTGTGGTGTAAGAATAAGAACACATTGCTTCGTGAGGAGTAAAAGGCTTGCTTTGTCTTTACACTGGTCAGAATGAGCCATCCAGTCTCTATTTCTCATTTGCCTTCATTTACTTTTTACTAAGGTTGCCTTCAGTGTGGTTAATAAGCAGCAAGGTCATCAGTCACTTCAAAGTCCTTTCGCATTCCATAGTTTGTTTTTTCTGCAGTGAGCAAATGGAGACATGATCTGGTAGAAATCAGTTACATTATGACTCATCTTTTATGTGACCTCCTTAAGAGGCCATTGGGCAGCACATGGGCTTTCCATGCAATTACATGTAACATTTGGCTAGCAAAATATCCTTTCCTGCACCATTCCTCAGCAATGTGAAAAGTCTTTAATGGCTTTGCGTAAAGAGTATTTCAAAGCCAAAAAAGGAAAATTTCTCCTGATCAATGCTTTCTTTTTCATTTGGGTTAAAACAGGTTATTTTGCATCTAGACTGATGTCTTCATGAGGAATAGCTCAAGTGACTACAGATATGGTCTTGATATGATGAAGCCTTTGCTTTCTTCTGTCAACCAAAAAAAGTCTGAACCACAAAATTAAGGCCAGACAACTAAAAGGTATGAGACTTCTTCCTGCTTGATGTTACACATCACATCTGCTTTCACTGACCCCAAAACTACACAGCCATTGTATTTCACTGGTGGCAATCTGCAATCCTTTAAGCTAATACTGATCAAGACTTTGCACATTTAGGGTTATTAAAAGAAACAGCAAACCCATGGAAAAGAACTCAAAGTATCCTGATCCTGGTAGGCAGAATTACCAACATATTCCCTGAAAAGTGCATACTCTTCTTGAAAATAACATTCCTTGATTGACTTTGGTCAATGAGCATAGACTTGTTTGCTTCTTGATAAGTATGAAGAGTACTCCCTTGCTCCCTCATAAGGAGACCAAAATATTTTTCCCCTCAGACTCACAAGATGCTGGATTTTCTTGAAAGTACCGACAACATTTCCTTGTCATTCTGACAAGATGCTATGTCCAACACTGCTTGTGTATTCTTTTCTGTTCCCACCTCTTCCCTGAAGCACTAGTGGTGGTCTTGCTGCATGTTTCACAGATGTTTCTTCCACTCAACTCCTTGGTTGTTTTTCAAGTGGCTTCTTACAGCAAATGTTTCCATGTGTGTATGCTCTTTCCTTTCTGCTGACACCTTTTCTTTCTATAAAAACAATCTGCTGCTGTCTTTCAGATCTAGAGAGAGACCATCCCATACCACAGATGCTGGTTTTCTTTTTAGATTCTTTGGCATTGGTACACATGGTCAGCAGGCAACACCTCCCTCCTGTCTGCTCCTCATGACTAACAATGTTGATGTTTTGTTCTTTCAATCTTATTTCCCTCTGTTACCCTTATATACTCTTTTTTTTTTTTTTTTTCCTTTTCCTGTTACTCTCTGCTTTCTTTGTACTGGTGGCCCATATGGGATCTCTTCATCTCTCACTACATCTTGGAAGAAGAAAACCTCACACATTAACTGTTTTACCTCAGTAACCACAGGCAACTTGTATGCCAACTTTTTTTTGTGCTCAGGAACTGAAAAAAATTTCAACTTTACATTTTCTTTATATACACACACAAACGAAATTAAATTCACTTTCTACAGCTGCTGACAGTACTGGTTACTGACTGACTCAGAAGAGACATGAAGAGATCAGATGTTACCATTAAGTTGATTGTCTTTTTAGTTTGCATGTGATGAAAGTTAAGCTAAGGTTGTCTGATCATTTCCATTCTGAAAGGCATTCTCATTTGCCTACGATAATCTCTGCAATCAAAATTTTTCACATCCAGTTATGACCATGCTCACCAAAAGGTGACTGTGATCCAGCATGTTTTAGCAATTTTTTGATACAAAGACAAATGAAAAAAACACAAAGAGACAAAATGTCTCCTTCCTTCCCCGTAGCTGCACTATTTGGGAAGAAATTTATTTGAAATTGCCATAGTAAACTGAAGAAATCTGTTTAGTGTTTAGCTGAATAAACTCAAGGCCTTGCAAAAAATAATATGGAAAATAGTACATACTACGGAATATATCACTATCTTTATATAGATACACATTTGTGCGTGTATATATATGTAAATATATATATTAATGTTATTTTAGAAGTATGGAAGCATTCACCTATATAATTCCTTTTCCAATTTTTACTTTTTTTTTTTTAATGTAATAACATTTTAATGTTGCCCCCCAAATAGCAATGTGTCATATAGACAGAAAATTTTCAGGATTAGTACTGGAAAACACTATGCTCTTTCATTCTATGAAAGAATTAAAACAGGTTATCCACTTAGCTTTTCTTTATTTTCCTAAAAATATTAGGTATATTCTGAGAGAAAACTTAGAAGATCTTTACTTTGTCGCTTGAAGTAGATTTAGGTTTGGAAGTAGATCAATGATGGCCCTTGACAGTCTTACCTATAAATGTAGGACAATTTTCATTCTTTGCAGGTATGTGTATCTCCACGGAGATGCATGAATACTGCCAACTGCATTAACAAATTTGCATTTCTCACCCCTCTTATTCTCTCTCCAGGAACATTTTGTTGAGCACATTTTCACACAAAAGTGTTCTTTGACAATCTTAAAGCTTTTTTTTTTTTTTTTTTTTTTTTGTGGATAATGGAAACAATATTATATGATTTCGGTAAGTCACAAAAGGCAAAGAGTCAATTATAGGTACAGACTGTATTCAAATTCGTATTCTTCACTTTCAGACATGTGGACCAAAAAAGCCTAACAGCAGGACCAAATCATGTGACCTGATAATATTAACATAGGGTGTCTTCTACTTTATGCTGTAGTATTATTTAGGATTCATGTATATCTTCTCGGCTTCAGCAGGATGCATGATTGCGGAGAAGCTATGAACTACAGCTGATAGCACTTTAGGAATGGCACACAAAGTCCAAGAATCATTCTGTCTTAGCCTAAGTTTTAGGGAATTCTAAGTGTTGTGTTTTGATATTTACATAGGAAAACCATAATTTTAAATAATTACGAGGAAAAGTGTATTTCTGCTTTTAATGGAGGAGAGCGAGTGACACATGGTTGATGGCTGAATCAACACCTTCATTGTTTCCCTCTTTCAAGTCTAGAATGGATGTTTGTCACTATGCTGGAAACGTCTCCAGATGTGGGGGAAACACTGCCTCAAAGCTTTTCCTTTCTGGTTCTGTTATTGTCAGTGCTGAGCCACAGTCTTCAGTGGATAGAAGACCAATGAGTCCTGTACCCTTAATAGTATATGCATTATGATATGTATATATCACTTCACATCAGGCTTAGATCTTCATCTTCATAATTTTTTGAAAGTATTCAAAACAGCAGCATCTAAATTTGGGATTTAAATGATGGTCAATTCTATTCTAAAACTGCTTAGACTAAAAGTGCGTGATTTTCTCACACCTGGTTTTATTATGCATGTGTAAAAAGATATAGGTCTGCATATTTATCCTCACCTTAACCACTATTATCTCCATGATTATGATAGTTTTTATGAGCATCTTAAAGAAATCACTTATGAAAAGCTCTGTAGAAATGTCATACAACAAACAGCCTCATCTGGCAAGAGCCAGTAGTAAAACATTGTCCAGCCTAAAGCTAGCTGTAAAACCTTGACCAATTTCTCCAGGTGCAGGATCTCCCTCGATGTGATGAGCACAATGAGCCAGGTGGGCGATGCAAGGGATGTATATGTTTTCGGAAGAGTGGAATAACAATAGCAATGAAAAGAAACAGAGGTTCAGTAAAATGAACAGAACTGCCAGCAATTTACTTGTGAAGCCAAAGATATTTGCCTCAATATATAAAATATGTAAATGTGAATCTATGAGTCCTAGGCAAACATTTGCAGCTGTGGAGAACATTAAGATTTGTGTTTTATTCGATGGGACGAGAGAACAATGTGCAGAGAATAAAAACAACTGAGTTTCAAGAAGTGCCTTGGCAGCATTCAGACACTAGCAGTTGTCATCATCATAATAAGGTAGAGAGAAAATAGATTTTTTTTATTTTAGTTTTTTTTTTTTACAGTGAGAAGAACTGTCATTAGATAAATGCATATTTTTCTACTAGTATCTTTCAAATCAAAAAGAGTGTTTCACAGCATATGTAGATTTGTATTTTTATGGGTAATATAGTTTTTCTAATAACCTTTCCAAGTGAAAGATTCTGCCTGATTCAGAGAAAGAGACTCTTTTTTGTAAATTTGATTAGACACCTAAACTCATCAGTCCGTCTCTTAGCCATGTACCTGATTACACATAGGTATGTGCAATACTTCATATGAAAGCAGTTTAGCTTGGATTGTATTGTGGCTATAACCAAAGTGGATTTAGAGATAATGAGCTTGCATCCCCGAATACTTAGGATGGTAGTCTACTCTCTAAACTGATGATGCAGCAGCTGCATAATGCAACAATGTAATTTATTCATGTAATATGTACAATATTGCTGTAATAAAAAGCCCATTGGCGGTTCCTCTAATTCTCTGTGTGAGCACCCTGTTATTAGTAGCTGTGTAAGTCAGTATTTTAGCATCTTCAAATTCTGGCTATTTATACATTACAAGCCACAATATTTTAAAAAGAAAAAAACCTAAACCAACCCTAAACATTTTCATACAGTGTAATTTGTGAATCTGCTCACACTGAACTGAAGCCTGCAGCTTTTTTGAATAATACAATCTGTAAACATATCAGAAAAAAACTAAACATGTCAAAGAGACCTTAGTTACTGAACTTTTTTTTTTTTTTTTGCTACAAATACATGTCATGATGTAAATTTCTTTTCCAAAAGAAGTTACGATGGAACAATGAAAAAGCCAACTATTCTGGGTTTTCATGAGGAAAGGTGGAATTCCACAGATCTTGCCAGCTTTCATTCAGTAGTGAGTGTTGTTTATAATATGAGTGTTTATATTAAATGTAGATTTCTCTGAAGTAAATTTTAATGGGAACATATTAACTTTCAACAGGAGCTTACATGTAAAGACAGTGATGAAGAGCATTACAGCGGAATGCTTGGAAATTAATCTGCCAGTTTAACCCAGTAACCGACATGCATACTAAAACACTGATGTGAATTGAAAATAAAATAACCACGCTTGACAGATATAATAGTTTAAGTG
Organism: Tauraco erythrolophus; assembly: GCF_009769465.1. Lineage (NCBI taxonomy): Eukaryota > Metazoa > Chordata > Aves > Musophagiformes > Musophagidae > Tauraco > Tauraco erythrolophus. The sequence continues at coordinate 14,426,190 of NC_141475.1, read as the reverse complement.
ATTTCAAATTAACCACATCCCACTGACCGCAAGTGAAGAATGTGTTCATTCTCCCGCAATGAAACATGCTCTAGGGACTCATTATACAGAGTGGAGTAAGTAAAACCAGAGTGGAGTAATTGATGCTGAGGAGGAAGGAAGAGTGACAGCTATTTAATGATTCTCAAACTTATACATAAAGATATCACAAGCACTTAATATATTATTTTTCTCTCTCTAATCTAGAAATATTATAGGCTTAAAACTGTATTGTGCAGTAATTGCAACACTTGATATAGCTGTTAGGAATAATGAATCATGACAAAGATGCATCAGGCAGTACATGAAAAGAGTGAATAACAAACAACCCTGTGCCAAAGTGTGTGCATGCATTATGGGTGTTGTATTCTAGTGGAACAGGTGAGATGAAGTCAGGGCATATCTATTGTCCTATAATTACTTTTCACAGAATCACAGAATGTTAGGGATTGGAAGGGACCTCAAAGGATCATCTAGTCCAATTCCCTTGCCTGAGCAGGACCACCTAGATCAGATCGCACAAGAACGCGTCCAGGCGGGTTTTGAACATCTCCAGAGAAGGAGACTCCACAACCTCTCTGGGCAGCCTGTTCCAGTGTTCTGTTACCCTTACTGTGAAGAAGTTCTTCCTCATGTTTAAGTGGAACCTCCTATGTCTGTCAGGGGAGTTCCTGGCTGCTACATGGGAAGCACCTGTGCCTTGTCGAGACAGGTGCTGCGAGTCACGGTGGTCAGCCGGAGACCACATGACTCATGAGAGGCTTAAAGGTGGGGCACTCCCAAGAGGGAGTGGGGCAGTTCCCTCCTGGAGACTGGAGTGGTAGGAGCCCTCAAGAGAGTGTGAGCTGGAGCTCTCTGTTGGATTGAGATAGCAGCGAGTTTGGATCAGCCTTCTGATTGTGAGATACTTTGTGGTTGCAGCAGCTGTTTGGTTGCGATCCACTGTGAGAAGATACAGGCAGTCTGTGATATCTGGTGACCCTGATGTGATTTGTTGAAATGTGAACTGCCTGGACCGCAGGGTGAAGTGCGGTAGATACAAGATACAGAGCCCAGTGAAGCTTGAGAGTGGCAGGAGCTGCGGATTGACCAGTTTTGACCTAGACACCTGGAACAAGGTGAGCTGCTGGGAATGGACATGAGACAGAACTTTGTAAAGGAAGGCCAGACTTTTGCACTCCTTAAATCTGTGATAATGGCTGCGGGGGCCAATATAAGAAGTGAGGATTTATATAATTTACTCAACTGGGTGATGGAGCATGAAGACCTAGTGAGTCTCAGTGCCTCCTTTAACCTAGAGCTTTGGAAAAAAATGGGGGATAAGTTGCTTTGTGAAGCAGTATTTGAGAACAAGGACTTGACTGAGATTGACCTGCTGTGTACATGGGGAGCCTTAGATAATATAATTCAAAAGGGGTTGGCAGAAGAGAAGGAAGACGAATCAACAGATTATGTATCAATGGGCAAAGGTTTTGAAGGAGATGATGAACTGTCTGAGGGAGGATTGGCCTCAGACAGCATGGACAGTGAATCGGGTCTATCTTCACTGTTCAAGGATATCAAGAAAGTTGCGGGGACTGTGCAGGGACTCTGCCCCACCCTGCAGGAGGTGTTAAAATGTCCCCCACCCTTTGCCCCAACAGCCCCCCTCTCCCTCTTTATTATGCCTACGGCTCTGCCATTTGAGCAATTGGCCCCACCCTTGGCAACTTCATATCCCACAGTATCTGGTTATCCGGCCCAGGTATGTTTGGAGCAGCCAATAATACTACAGCAAGTTATGACACTATTACAAGGAGTATCCCAGCAGTTAGCAGCTGTAGTGGAGATGTTGCAGCAGGCCATGACCCACCCTGCAGCAAGAGAGACTATAAGAAAGACCTCTGAAGCAAGTGATAGTTCTGCTGGGAAGTTACCAACCGCACCTAGACCGAGGAGAAAGTCGCCAGAATCCGCCTGTTTAGTGCAACCAGACCCCCTGGGAGCGACTACAGGAACGAACAGTTCAACCTCGTGACCCAGTCCGTTTCTGGGACGAGGTTAGAATAAAAGCAATAGAGGCCGGGGACTGGGACCTGGCTGAAACTCTGGGGGTACCAGTTAACAATAAAGAATCATCTATAACAGAAATGGGGGGAGGGCCTAGTGTGTTCCCTGTGGCACTAGCCCTCCTGGGTTCCTTGTGTGTTAGGAAGCAGAAGTGTTATAGATGTGGAAACCTGGGACATATGAAATCGGAATGCCCAGGACGGAAGGGTCAAAGGCAGATAATAAGTGCTGGAAAAGTTAATGGCCCAGTTACTCGTCATAAATGTGGGAAACAGATGTTACAGGTGCGGAAAGATGGGCCATTTTGCTAAGCAATGGGAATCAGAGGTTTACACTAACGGCTGGCCGAGAAATAAAAGAATGAGAAAGTGTACGCAGATGCATGATGGTCCGGACAAAGCTTTTGCGGGAGCATTACGGCAGCCGCAGGTTGATCAACAGAAAAAGCAGCCAGAGCAGCCAGGGTGGATGTATCCATTGTCGCCGGATCAATGGATATATCCGCTGTCATAGTATGACAAAAAATGAGAACGATTCCCCCATGATTTTGTTCCAAGGCATCTGACAAATGGTGATGAAAAATGGAATTGAAACATTAGAAACCCCTAAAGGCTATTAGGCCTTTTTTTCAAAAAAGAAAGGGGGAATTGTCGGGGGAGTTCCTGGCTGCTACATGGGAAGCACCTGTGCCTTGTCGAGACAGGTGCTGTGAGTCACGGTAGTCAGCTGGAGACCACGTGACTCATGAGAGGCTTAAAGGTGGGGCACTCCCAAGAGGGAGTGGGGCAATTCCCTCCTGGAGACTGGAGTGGTAGGAGCCCTCAAGAGAGCATGAGCTGGAGCTCTCTGTTGGATTGAGATAGCAGTGAGTTTGGATCAGCCTTCTGATTGTGAGATACTTTGTGGTCGCAATAGCCATTTGGTTGCGATCCACTGTGAGAAGATACAGGCAGTCCGCGACATATGTCCTAGCTTATATCCATTTCCCCTTGTCCTATCATTGGATGCCACTGAGAAGAGCCTGGCTCCATCCTCATGACAGTCACCCTTTACATATTTATAAACACTAATGAGGTCCCCCCTCAGTATCCTCTTCTCCAAGCTAAAGAGACCCAGCTCCCTCAGACCTTTCTCAAAAGGGAGATGCTCCACTCCCTTAATCATCTTTGTGGCCCTGCGCTGGACTCTGTCAAGCAGTTCCTTGTCCTTCTTGAACTGAGAGGCCCAGAACTGGACACAATAATCCAAATGCGGCCTCACCAAGGCAGAGTAGAAGGGGAGGAGAATCTCCCTTGACCTACTAACCACACCCCTTCTTTTGAAATGGTAAAGGTTCCTTAAACAGCTTGAACATTATGAAATCCAGATTTACATGATTTGATTCCTTCTTTTCACATACTCTGAGGTCTATTTGCAGACAATCTACAGAATAGAAGATGTACATGAATGCAGTGATCCCTGTCCCTTGCTGTTTCACAGGGAAGAGGACCACTTGCGTATTCTATGTGTCATCTTTACGATCTATAGCAATTTTGGTTTAACCCTCTAATCTGTATCTATGAGCAACGTCTCTCAGGCAACACGATGCCCACAAGCCACAAGTTAAGAACACCTGATTAATAGCTATGCAGTTAGCTGGCCATTAGCACTCATCAATTTTGCTACTATGGCTGCTGGAAATAAAGGATGTAGTTTCTTCTGCTACAAGGCCAGTAGAACCAGAAACACACAGAAATCTCCATCCAGAAGTCCCTCCCAATCTGACTGATTCTATGATTTTATGTATACAAGGAAGTGATTTGCACTACACATAACAAGGACGGGGAGTCCAGGAGGAGCCACAACACAGGTATATGAAATTTTTGTCCTATCTCACTTTGTTACCTAGGGGTTCATAGAAAAACTGCAAAACTTCTTCACTAATATGCCATTTCCGCTTGCTTCCACTCTACCCTTTTTAGTTATTTTGGCTGCCATGGCTGTGTGCTGTACAAGGCAATCTCTTCAGCAAACACTAGATTTACAAAGATGGTGATTACATGGTATCTTACACCTAATCACAGAAAGGATATGAATGATGTGGGAACCATTAAGAAAAGTTTTATCAGTGTGCATAGAAGTTGTCCTAATTGAACCCTAAAAGAGCAACAAGAAAACATTTGTACTGCGGGGTTGTGGTGAGCCTGGCTGTGACACCCGTAGGCAGCTGGCTGGGACCTCCTGGCTTTAGAAAGGGTGACATTTGTGATTGGAGCTGGATCAGTCTGCACGAGGATCTGTCTGTGCAATTGCACTGTCAGGACTGTATAAAGCACTCACTTGCAAGGGCTGGGCTTCTGGGCTTTCATCCAACAAGGCAGCTAACTCTTGTTAATACCTCCAAAGTTGAGTGCCAATTGCCAGCTGAGATCCTCTTTTGACAAGAGAGTCCTCCTCTGCGTTTGCTGGCCGCGACGAGGATGATAATGGTCAGGAATTGAGTGGTGACACTGACTCCAGCAACCCTTGAGGGTCTTAAGACCTGCCTAAGAAGGAAATAACCAAGAGATGGAGTATATACCAATTGCAGCAGGACAGACATTCCAGCTGATTAAGGCTTTGATTTTTCCATTGCCTGAATATTGCACAATGCTTGCTTGTTGTTAGGTTATTTCCTTGTGCAAAGATAGCATCACCATAATGGTATGCCCACTCTACATCAAGTTTAACATTTATTCAATGACTGATTCAGAGGGACTAGTGCCAGTCATTTTAGGCATTGTCTATTCTGGGATATAAGTAAGTGAAATAATCTAGTGGAATGCAAATTGTAATGGGAAATTTATACCTTCTCTGACTTATATGAGTTGCCTAAATCATTGCAAAAGGACTAAGTTTCCCACTGGCACTTTGTTTCCCTCCCATGTTCCTAATCAGCACAGTTAAGACAAGAATGCTCCTTTTGAAAGAACCTCTTGTGGTGATGCCTATCTGCAACTCCGAGATCTTTCATGGGAGTGCTTATGAGACCTGGGCTTATGTGTGCTGCTGTGAACCAACAAAGTAATACCATGTGGGAGACCGATTCTTCATCAAGAACTTTCGTTATTAACAAGGACTTACAGGTCTCTTGGCTAACAAAAAAACCCAAAGCAAAACACTAAAAAAAAAGCTAAACAAAACCCCCCAAAACAACTCCCCCCCCAAAAAAAAAGAAAAAGAAGGGAAAGTGTGTGCATGTGGGACTTGTGCATATTCCTGAATTTCCCAGAACAGACCAAACTTACACTGGATGATGGTTTCTTCTGCTGTCTCTTGGCTGTGATGTTCTGCAAGTTTCTTGCATCAAATCTCTTTTATGACTTGCAAGAGGCAACACAAACATGTATTTAAGCATATTCCTGATAGTGATGAACTTATGCTGATGTATCAATAATCAATTTTGTGCTGAAGTATCTTTCTTAAGTATCTTGAAGTTTTGTTTAGCTTTAGAAATCTCAATGATTTTTTTCTGATTAGAGAAATCTGCAGTCATAAACCAGCAAAATAATTAAAAAAATGCAAATAATCCTCCTAAGTATCGTTTAATGCATGTTGAAGAATGCAGTGTAAGTTAGTGGAAGATTAAGCTGAAGGTAGACACAGCCATAACTGCTCAGCAAGGAAAGCCTTTCATGAAAATAACTTCAAACTAGCCAAACAGAAGCAAGACAGGAGCAAACTCAGTTGGTACTAGTAAATCTCTCCACTTAAAACCTTAGTAACAGGGGACAGGTTTTGGTCCCTCTCAGCCTCCAGCCTTGCTTAGCAGCCTTTTCACAGAGGAATCAAGAAGAGAGAATGAAGCCAGAATTACTGGGTTGTGTAACCCTTACCAGTATCCCTGTCTGTGAAACACAGCTTTCTCATGAGCATTTTCAACCCTTTCACAAAGTCTGTTCATTCAGCAATTATTTTATTTTCCAGCCACATGCCTAGGTGGGGAAAGAGGCTAAGAACACAGATGCTGCCCCTGCCAGAGAGAATATGGGCAAATTTCTTCATTATACTCCAAGGAGACACTCATATTCTCAATATTTGACCCGATCCTATAGAAGACCCGGTCCATTTGGACATGTATTTGAACATGAATGCAACACTGCAAACAAATCAGTCTATTATAACAGCATATTATAGAAGCACCATCTGTGCCAGTGTCTTCAGGTAAAACAAACGCAATTTTCGAATTAAAAAAAAACCAACCACACAACAAACCACAACAAAAAAACCTCCTTCTTAGTTAGGATTAAGGCTTTGCTCCTGTTCCCTGTCATTATTTTCCCGTTCCACCAGTAGTGCACACCTTTAGGCCAAACATGAGTTGTGATAGGCTGTCATGCGGTTCGGGTATTATAGATGAAATCCTTCCAGAAGCAGCATCTGGCTCGTTTTGTAAGCTCTGCAGTCATTTGTAGTGATGGGGTTACATGTGCCCTAGGCTTTGTCAGATGGTTTGGCTGCTTTTCTCCAGTTTTTTTTTTTTTAATTGTTATTATTAGTTGTTAGTTGTGGGGAATTCATACTCTGCGATATACGCTTAACTCACTGGCAATTTGCATGTTTAAATAAAAAGACACTTAATTTGTAATTAAGGCATTTTGAAACCTGACCATTAACATGTTTTGGTTAGATGTGTTAGTATTAAGTATAAAACTACTTATTTCTCTTCAGTGGTTTGCTTCTGAGAAAGGCATTGCCTGGTTGCCTAAAAGTTAGTGGCATAAATGACCTACTTGGCTATCTTATTAGTCTGTATCTGTAATGCAGGGAAATTTCCAGATGACTATAGAGATGACCAACATATTCCTAAGAGTTTTGTCTGATCTCATTTGAAATTATGTATGTTTTTACCATTGCCTTCAGAAATTCAATTTAGCATCTCTTACTTTTAAAACAATACCCATGTTTCTCAGTTTTCATTTCCCCTCTATCGTCCTATCTTGATTACTAATCTTATTTTTGAAAAACCATGTTCAATCCTGAAAGTAAATAAGGTACTCTCAAGCAGGATTTAATGCATTAGACCAAATGCTTAATTAGTGTAAGTCTGTTCCATATTTCTTTGGAAACTCAATGCCATAAATGGACTTGACCACCTTGTTGAAAGTCCTAATTTCGAGAGTTATTATACCCTACTTCGATATCAGTTATCATACCAGATTGTGTTAACTGTCCAAGTAGTTTACAGCCACTTTTACTAAATATGAAAAAAAAAATGCAGTGTACAATATGAAGTTTGCGAAGCATGATGAAGTGCAATGATTTCTAGGCGTTAGCTTTAAATATTATTTTCAAGGTTTACAGACAATCAGAGCAAAAGAGCTCAAGGACTGAGACTAATGTAGCTGAGTGGAATAGAGGACAACAAGATTTAAATATGTATTGGTACCCAGAGAAATAATCCCATACTGCATGACTGTGCTTATATGTCGTTCTTCAAATTCCTAATATATCCTTTACTGCATCTTTTCCCCTGACTTCTCCTAATTTTGTGCTTTGAAAAGATGATGTTCGCACATGAATTAGGATATTCTTGAATAAACAAGAATTGCCACTAATGACATACTTCTTGTTCTTCTTTCTTCAGTCGTTATGTCAGGTGACAAGAAGACTATAGTGAAACTTAGTTGACATACAGCACAAAATAAAGAGCATCAACATGAAGTGAAACTTTGAGGAATAAAAAACTCACATCACATGACATCTGTTCACAAAAGCTATTTGTTTCTGAACACTAGTGAAAGAAGAACAAATTAAAACAATTCAAACTTGATTACTGAACCATACCAAGAAAAGCGCTAATGTCACTCTATTTACTGCTTAGCATTCAACCATATCTGCTGCTGATTGAAAAGTTCCCCTGTAATGAGTGTTACTTATGTACAGTTTTTTGCAGGCAATGACTCCAAGAAGAGGCCCATTGAGAAGGCTGCTTTAAACAAGTTGCAGATGGATTTTGACATGGGTAATAAACTCATTGAATTTTGTTTCTTTTCCTTTAGTGTTTGGAACACTATCCAAAAGTAGTTGGATGCCACTTGAAGAAGGAAGGATTGGGTTAAAGTTTTCCAAGGAGATTTTTATTATCACATGATCAATCATCCAACTGCAGCATTACATGGTACAGAGATGTAAGAAACATGGCTTGAGATGAACAACAGACTGAAATAGATTTCCATAATTAGTTTTTTCAATATTTACAAATAAACTCAATATAAAAAATTGTTTGTAATTTACAATCAGAAATCAGAATTTACAATCAGACTGAGTCTTTTGAAAAACATTATCCATTACAACCAGCTCATTCAACTGCAATCTTAAGTCATGTTGTTTAACTACTGCAACTTCTTTTCCCAGAGTGTCTCTAAGATTTGAATTTTAAACCCGTGTATAAGTATGCACGTTCAAATTCATCCTTGCAGTAAAATTATTTTATCAATGAAATGTGAAATTTCACTGGATGCGATTAGTTTTGAAATCTGAGGTTTTGATCACTTTCACCTCATCAGCACTCATCCGACAGTATGAGAAAGACTTCTTTCAAGTCTATGTCTCTGAATCTTACAGATTTGGACTCACATTTTCTTTTGAAATACTTTCATTTAATACATGCAATCTCACTACATCCTGCTCTCTTTTATTCTCTACCTGGTTCAAGTATTTTAGGGCTTGCTAGAGTTAAAATCAAACTTGCACTGTGTCATGCCATAGATTTCTCTCCTTTAGTCTGGGTTGGCATTTCACATCAGTTCTGCACTGTAAGAAAACAAAGGCCGAAAAGAACATTTAAAGTTTGCTTCATTTAGTTGTATGACTTGCTGTAGTGATGCCTTTGGATCACTTTCGATTACTCTGTTTTCATTTCAGTACCTTATAAACCAATGGTAAATAGTGTCAGAACTCTTTCTTCTGTTATTTCATCTGTATTTGTACATCACAAATGGTCCCAAACATAAGTTTTCTGGAAGAGACAAACTCAACCCTACCAATCTAGGAATATCACACTTTTTTACCATTTAAGGTTTGATGTTTCTGAAGTTAAAATGGTCTCAAGTTGTGGTCTGGAGTTGCCCAGATATTTTCTGCCAATGTGTATCCATGTGGCTTATTCGCATAACCAAAATAGTTATTTGTGCCTACACAAATAGAACTCATAAAAATATCTGTTTGTGCAGTCAGGCCGTTTTATAAGTGAACTAATGAGCTATTCTCATCAAGCAATAATTTATTGAAGTTAGGCAGATATAAAGGAAGATAGCTCTGGAATAGGAAAGGAAATGACAGCAGAAGGTTTAGTTGGGTATTTTTTTTAATTTTACATAAGACTACTGAGATGTATGGACAGGGAGGATGGGGGAGAAAGAAAGAGAGAACTGAAGGCAGAGGAAAGCTAATGAGAACCAGTGTCAAAGAAATAGACTTGGTAGTACTCTGGTGTTAGCAAGAGAACACTTTGGTGCTCCACTGAGGACAGTCACCTCTTAAACCCCCAGCAGGGATGGACCAAGGGAGATAGCTGATCAGGTTGTTATGACGGAGGATAAAAATCCCACAGGACATGTCTGCTCTTGCTTTTATCCGAGTACCCTCTGGTACTTTCAGCTAAATGGTGGTATATGATTAACAACAGGGAAAGAGGACAGAAAGAGCCCAATGTTTTAAACAGAGTTTTTACTCTTTATTTTGCTATAAGTAAGTGGGCTATAAATGGATGTCTTTGACTTTTCTGCAACTTATTCCACGTGGAGAAGAATCATGGCTGAACAGAATTTTATTTTTTCTATGAAGAAAATGATCAGGAAAGTTGAACATAATGATTTCATGCCGTGACTATAATGCAAACACATACTTAACCATTATTGTCTCCTCTTCATATAATAACTGAAAACATCTGTATTGTGCACTGAAACATTACACGCTGCATTGCAATTAGAAATGTAGAAATGTGCTGAAGTGTTGGATTGGGTGTTTATTTATGGGCCATGAAAAGTAAGATCTTCTGTGCTTCTCATGTACAGCTAAATAGCCATAGGTAGAGTACTGAAAATTTTGGAACCCAGCAGTCACTGTGGGAATGACTTCATTATTCACCGAAGGAGGTTTTTCCAGCAGAGCTGAGTTGCTGACAAACAATAATAAACATTACTGAAAGTTGGAAACAAGAACTCAGACATGTTGATTTTGACTGTAAAAATTGCTCATGGGGCATGGAGGGCAAGGCGCTCTCAAAATGACAAGGTACTACAATAGAGGGATCCCCATTAGAGCTGTGCAAATCTATTTATTGACACAAAAGTGTTCTGGCAAGCTCAGCAAACAAGCAGCTTCTCTTACACATAAATGTCTTTACCTGTTGCCACAAGTAGTCTAGAAACAGAAATGTATTTTTAATGGGCACACAAATGTCTCAATGATGAAATACACTCAGATGGGGACATAGCAAACGTCTTTTTGGTGTAGCTTCTGAGAGCTTTTGTCGCACAAAAGGTATCACTATGTCATTTTGCTGAACATTTGACAGTTCATGACCATAGCACAATGTTATTCAAGCGCAGATTATATAATATTTGCTTTGATGACTGTTATTTTACGCATACGTGAAACAACATGGTCATTTGAAAGATCTCACTCTACAGTTAATTAATTTGCAAATAGCTACTAAGTTTTCTCCAAATTGAAGAGACACACAGTGCGCAGTAAGGTTTCTCTGGAGCCTTCTTTCTCTCTCCACTGACTCTGGCTCAAAGTTTAAAACCAAGGAAGCATAAAGTCCTGGCCTGTGCTTGTGATGGTTGTATTCACAAAGCAGGACACAAACAAAGAGTCTGTGGAGCCAGTTTTTCAGTAAGCAGTAGAATTAAGACAACCTATGCCAACTGGGGATTTAGGCTGTGATTGTTACATGACCCCTGCTGATTTATTTACAAGAAAGAATGAATTTTACCAATCAAAAAATGAACTGAATATAATTTAATATTTTCTTTGCCATAGCTTCACAGGAGCTGAAGCAATTTGAATGGCTCGCATTTTCCCTGGCCATTATGTCGTTTATTTACTATCACAGGCTTGAGAGTCTTCGACTCTGCCAGAAATTGTTGGTTGACTTTCAAAGTGGGCTCAGATTTCTCCCAGAGAGGTTGACAGATACGCAGGATTTCTAGTAGTGTCCCAATTAAACATGCATCATTTGCAGTGATTTTCCACATGATTATCTCAAATAGCCATGGAAAAGTACAGTTATCAATCAGGAGACTGAAGGATACAGGTCTGTACAACAGGGAAAGCTGAAGACAGGAAGAGAAAGCTTGATTTTCTTTGCTTTCCAAGTGTTTACTGGGATATGTAGTGAAGATGGCAAGCCAGGTGTAGCTGTGAAGTAAGACTGTATCTTTCTTTATAGTGAGGACACAAAAAGAGCCTTCAGCCTCTAATGCTAGATTTTTTGAACACAGGGTGGAGCACAGGAAGTTTTAAAACAGAGGAATCCAGATCAGCTGTCTGAACTTAAAATAACAGTCTGAAAACCAACTGTTTGCCCTGCCCACAATGTCTTTACAGGTTGGATCCTTTTCTCTAATCTAGCTCTCAGTCCAAAAATTCTCAGGGGCTTTGGGAGATAAAAAAAAACATGTCACAGCCCCCTCTAGGCCTTGGAGAAAATGCATCTCCTCTGCGGTCTGCCTGTGTATCAGATCCCTTCCTAAGGCCACTTGACATGGGTCTGCGTTGGAATCCAGTCCCTTATCTGCCTGCTGGTTCCTCCAGGCTGCCCTGTTCCCCATCATGAGTGCTCGCTGGCTCACCTCTCCCTCACTTGCACATGTATCATCCCTCTATTGTAATTAATATGTCTCCCTACTCTTCCGTAGGAGAAAGCTGAAAAAAGGTCACCGTCCAGGAACAGTAAACACAGCTGAATCTGGACAGCCAACACATGATCATCCTTCAGTGTTTGCACTGCTGACCTCAGTGTTGATGACTGCTGTGAACCAGAGGGAATGGCTGTGAGCAGCTTTGTTCCAAAAGATCTATCACTCATATTTGTTTTTACTTATCTAAATGTAATGAAAAGAGTAAGCCAGTAGTACTTAGTGGTAGGTGAAGACCTGGAGAGGCAGGGGAGTTATGCTTCTTTTGCTATCTTGGATAGCCTGGAAAACCATCTCCAGACTGAAGTGAAGACCTGCATAATTGTAATATCGATGCCTTGTTAACAGCACAGCCCTACAGCTACAAGATATTCATTACTGATAATAAACCAGTTCTAGCTAGCTTATACTCTGTCCAGATGCACAGTGGTTGTATGGCTTGGTCTGGAAGCCCACTCTGTAGCAGATCTGTTGGTAGTGGAAGCTCCTTGTCCAGCCAGCCCTTTCTGTGGTGGCTTAAAATGTTTGGAGGGAGTTTTGTGGAAACGTGAGAAGATGGTGCATACACATTTTCTCAAAGACAATGCTGAGTGATGTTTTCATCTGCTGTTCTTCCTGTCATGGCCTCAATGAAGATCCAACAGACTGCTGTGAGCAGCAGTTTCTCTAAAGGTACTTCCTTTCCCTATAGATGCCTACCTAGCTTCCTATGTATAAACTACATAGATAAACATCAAGCTCAGGTTCTGTTCTCCAGGACTCCTTTTTCATCCCCTTCTCTAGCAGGGAAGAGGTCTAACTTCCTGGTTGTGCAACGAGAATGACATATGTGAAATTGCTGAGAACTGACCAGAAAATAACTGTTTTACTTTATAGCAAAGTCAAGTTTTACTTTACAGGAATCAGATCACACACCCCATAGCCTAATTGGTATTCCTAATTATCTAGTACACATCAGCCTAATTTATTTAATAAAACCAAGCCACTCCATAGTGTGGTCTAGACTAGCTCCACTGAACTCAACAGACCTACGTTAGTTTATGCCAGCAGGGAATTTAGCCTTAGTATTCCAAAGAACAATATGGCACATGATTCACTTTGATTCACATTTTTCCCAAGCTTTTATGTAAAATAATTTTATTTTTAGTTCAGAAGAAAAGAAATATTTGTACAGACAGAATCGCATATTTGTACAGACATTCCCAGAATGTAGATATTAGATCCAAAAAGTATCTTTTTGTCTTCATGAAAGTAAAACACAAAACAAACATCCTCAAAAGAGAAAACAGAAAGGCAATTGCTGTACTTGATCCAGCATTATATTGGATGCTTTTGTGTTGTTGCAGCTGGTCCAGTATCTTCAATTACTCATGATGAACCAGAATGAAATAGAAGTCAGTGGCTAGATTTTGGTTATTCTGTCTTACAATCTGATTTTAGTGTATGGAAGAAAAATAATTTTGAAGACAGCAGATTCAAAGAATTTGATTAAGACAGGTTTTTATATAAAAGACTTTTTTCACTCTAAAGTTGCTTAGTTTTTTGTTGAATTGAGGAGTCTGAGTCACTTAGGCGGTTTTGAGACAAAGCTTTCGCTGATCCAGTGAATTTAGGATTTACAGAAGCAAACATTTAGTAAACATTAAAGAACTGGATTATTGCTTGTCACAGTTTTCTTGAGTGGGACTTTAGAAATTCCATCAAAGAATATGAGATAGAGATTAGTACACACAAAACGTTCCTGAAATTGCAGTGTCAGAGGAGGTCTTCAGAAAATGTTCAAGACCATAATATTTCTTAAGCAGCCATTATTGATGCAGCTAATGATCCTGAAATTAAAAAGTGTCAATGGTGGAAGCCCTGAGCTCAAGTTTGCAAAAGAAACATCCATATAATTCTAAGGTCAAACTGTACAAAAATAATTTTAAAATACACCCATGGTTTTCTCCCTTTAGATTAACATGAAAGTTCAATTTTCATTTTGTTTTTACTTTATTTTAAAGTTCATTCTTTAAAAACAAAGTCATTTTCAGCAAAGAAATTTCAAGGGAAATGAAACTTGTAGATTGAAATGATTGGATACAAATTTGTAATTAATTACTATTTTGTTGTGGACAACTGGTTATACAATTCTCGGAAGTGCAGGACAGATTCCAATTTTTTATTATCATGGAAATATATACATTGTCACTGGTTATGGACCTGTTTAGGACATTATTTTTCCTTTCTATAAATATATGCAAACTTTTCAATTCTCATTTTTGTTTTTACCCTAACTAATTTTAGAGAAACCGTGTATTACAATTTGTGAAGAAAAGAAATAAAGAAAATAAATTTATACTGTTACCTGTGGTCAGCATTTCATTATGCTGGTTAGATACCAATGCTAGGTAGGTATCATGAAAATCAGCATGCAATACTTTCTTTGAAGTCTAACAAATAAGAGAAATAGCATTCAAGGCTTAGAATGCACCAGCTGTAAACATACTGCATACCCACAGGCAATTACTGTACATTTGGTGTGGTAGTATAGTTTTCTGTATTATTAAATAACTTTCTGAAAACCTAATTTGCAGGGCAGTTTTATGATATGAAAGAAAGAGGAAGAAGATTAGGATAAGACTTAGCTTCATTCAACACTGATGGCTACAGCTTTCGATATCCATAAATATCTAGACAAGTGTCTTTCTCCCCTGCACACATACACAGCTAATGTGCACAACGTCACGATGATCACGATGCTGAACTCCAGCCCATTAGGATACTAATTTGATCTCTAGCATACCCTTATTATAAAACACCATAATAAGTATTCCTCTGACAGGAAGCTAGTACACCTTATTTCCCATCTGATGTGGAGCTCGATAAGAATACCTTAAAAACATTCATTAATCTATTGCATATAATACAGATTGTAATACATATATAAGCCCCCAGACTAGTGTTAACATCATAATGCTTATTAGTGCTAAGAAAACCGTTTTATCTCCATTGAAGTATTATGAAATAAAATGAGTAAATATATCTGTATTGTTATCTATGGAAGATCACTTTTGTATTCTCTTAGTATTATCATAAATGCGCATAGCACAATTATGGGCATAATAATACATCAGGAAAAAGGAAGGATGACCCAGAAATATTCATGAAAATGAAATAAAAAAACTTCAAAATAGAGATTGAGTGCAGAGGGAAGAAACACATTGCAGAAATCTGCTGTCTCCCCTTCCTGACAAGACCCAAATAGCTGCATTCAAGAAACATTATTTCCCCAAGGTAACTATGGAGGAATCAACAGAAAACACGTCCTGGGGAAAACTGGACATAAAATGTTGGGATAAAGACTGCAAGATTCTTTCAGTCATAACTTCTTGTTCTGTCAAAAGTTTCTTTATTCATATTACGAAGTGTTACAATCTGCCAAGCAACGGGAGGTCTGGGAAGCTGGGGAGGGGTGGAAAATCTGCCTCCTACTAGCCACTGTTTCCTTCTAAAATGGCATCAGATCTATGGAAAGTGCAGCTGTAGGAATATTCTTGGAAAGAATATAAAAAAATAAAAGCATAAAAAAGCATAAAAGCAGAGACAACAGACATTCTACTCAAAACGAGTGTTTGAGAGCTGGGTGGGAAAAGAGGTAGTTCATATGAGAAAAAAAAAGAAAAAAGGCAAAACAGATGAAAAAGGATTGAAGGAAGTAAAACAGCAAAATGTGTTATTTATTATGCTTCTACAAATATTGCTTGTACGTAGATGACTGGTCCTAGAAAATATATTCTATTGCACCCACTCAGAATACACACCAGAGATTGTTGCAAAAGGCAAATTTGGTGGATGTGGCATCACATGGCTGAGAAACTCAGAAATTGTCATCAGGGGAGAGCCAAAATTTCCCAAGAGATGTGTTCGCTAGTATTGCATCTCGGCTTTCCTTATAGTAGTGCGGCTTGACGACAACCCAAATGAACAGCTCTGGCGTAACGCCACGGTTCAGAGGAAAGCCTGATAGTTGGAGGCACACTAAAACCACTTCGGGCTTGATTCCATGTTCCATCAGAGCGCTGCTTGGACGGATGGAGGCATGGGTCTCCTAAGGCTGGTTGTGGGTGTCGGATTCAGTGCTCTCTAGTCCTTATGCACGCAGCTGTGATTTATAGCATTGGCATGAGATCCTGCAATGACCTCATGGCTGTAAAATACCCACCGTATAGAGTACCTCTATCACAGCTTCCCCTTCCCAAATCGCCCTGGCAACCTCTTTTCCGCATAACGTCAGGGACGAGGAACAAGGTGGCAGCTGACCACCTCTACTCAGGAGAAATCCCCAGCTGGTGTTAACCCTTGCTGTACAGTGATCAGAGTCAATCATATGGTGAAAAATGTTCACAGCAAAACCGAGGATGTTCTCCTTTGTGTTATATAAAGGACTCTTGTCCAATCATATATTCACTTTCGTATCTGTTATATATCATTTTGCACAAAAAAAATTGCAAGAGTTGTATTCCACACAAATAAATAATAACTGTTTTATCATTGTGCCTCTCAACCCGCCCCCCCCGCCACCTTTGACTGAGAATAAAGTCATTTTATGCATTTTCTCCTATCCTGGGCATGAAAAAGTAAATGCTGTATTACCCCAACTTAGGTAACCCTTAGGATAATTTTTTAAGCAGCAGGAAACTAGGCTATCTGGCTGGGTAGATAATGATATCAGCTGCTTCCTTCCAAAACAACAGGTGCTTTGGCATAAAAATGTATATCATCATACTGAGATGATGACATCAGTTCATACTTCAGCTTAATTATAAACTACCTCCATTAATCCTCAAATAATTAAACATTTTGTGTATGGTGCAAGGTGAAATATAAAAGCAAAAGGTGCCTAGCTGTTCATTACAGGGTTAAAATGGCAGTTTCTGAGTCGTTTGTACTTGTGTCTGCCTATTTAAATGTAAACTTCGAGCTGATTTTAAGCATTTGTTTATATTTTATCATTCCAGCCACAAGGTGGGCAAAAATAAATACTGCTAAATTTCAGTGAAAGCTTGAAAGATACATAGATTGAAGTCACATGGAGTATATATGTGCATAAATATCATGCAGAAATAACAAAGATGTGCGGGATTGGTCTTTGTACGTGTAAGAATAATTGGGGGAGAAGTCACGGTTCATGGCCTAATAGCAGAATAAACATTGTAACATTCAGTTTTTGCAGATTTTATGCAAGAAGATTTAGATTTACATTCATAAGCAGTACATCTAAATAAAACAAACTCTGGGCAAGCAAGTACCATTTATTGAAACAGACAGATTGAGTAACCTTTGTAGAAAATAAGTATTAATGGAAAGGGATATCAACACAATTGAATTTAATTCCTTTTAAAAATAGTTCGGTTCATACAGTACGCAGCCACTTGAAACCTATACATTCTCTCCTTGTGTTCTTTGATTGTTACCACAGTGTGTGTGTACATGTTTATCACTGTTTCAAAACAGAACAACAGACTGCTCAATTTTTGATTCTGTATGAAATTTGGTAGACAGAATTGAGTGAGAGTAAAATTTGTAGACTAAGAGAGCAGAGGAGCACAGGAGTTAAAAGATTATGTTCTTCTGCTTTTAACTTTAAAATATAGCACTGACCTTCTTTAAAACAGATGCTATCTTCAGGAGCCAGATGTGTCTCCGAGCAAATTAGTTATAAGAAATACATTCAAGGACATAGCCATTTAAGAATCAATAAATTATGCATTTGTCATTTGTTATTGTGTGAGGCTTATGCTGACATCTTTGACATGAATGAAAGAGTCTCTGTCCACAGTAATAGCATTAACTATTTAACAGAGGTGGTTTTATACCAAAAGGGAAGTGGTTTGAAGAAATTACTGTTTATCACCATGTGCATATACACATCTTAATTATTCATTGCATGTCCACTTACCAGCCTATTTCATGTTATGTAAGTTGTGCTAGATTAAAAAGTTAGAGCTCAGGCACGTGTCCTGTACTGCTGCTATTTCTATCCCTCCACTTGAACCTGAAACAAAGAAAACAACTCTAACAATGATTTTCTTTTCAGACAACTAAATGAAGAAAGTTTTGTGTATCAGTGGCACTTCATGAAAAATTTCTACAAAGAAGAGTTTTATTTTTGTAAAAGCAAAAGCCATGGTGGAATTTTTTTTGTGGGTTTGGTTGAAACATTTGGATGACCATATGGAACTCTTAGTGGTGCCATGGGACCATGCAGCTATGAAATCTGATCACTATCTCCCTAGTGACAGCTGGAGCCTTTACACCATCAGAAAATTTTCAGACTTCTAATTTGTCATAACTACCTCCTGTGGAAAGAAAATATGTTATGTAGTTAGATGCAAGAATCCGAGGCTACAGAGCTACGTATATCGGCTTCTTTTCCTTCTAGCTTTCAAGCTTCAAATTAATTCCTTGACTGCATCTTATGACTCACTGATGCAAGAAATAAAACATACATGAAAAAGAATACAAAAAACATATGGGGTCTTGTGAAATCAGGGTTAGCTATTCTGTATAGTTATTGTGGAGGACGACTGATTTTGAAAAACCTACTTATGTAACAAATGTTCATCCACGCAGTTCAAAGTTTCTTTATATTTAAGCCTTCTCTTCAGTTTTTCTTTCCCACTTTGAATGATAATAAAAAGACCCCTTTATTTAGCGAACTAAAGTGCAACTTTGTAATGGTTTCCATTATTTTTTAATTTTTAACATGTGCCTTCTTTCATCACCACATCAGGCCTGAAAGGGTACAAAATTCAGAGTTACTTTTTATTAGGAGAGCTCAAGGGAGAAGAGGATGAGAGCTCCCTGCCCAGTGCAATCACATACCATGACTGTAGAGAAAGAAGTGCTCAGCTGTTCCCAGAAAACAAGAATCCTTTTGGCACTCAGAAATATGGGCGTCCACCAGGCAGTCACTTTTGAAAATCATAGGGAGTGTGTTTACGTATCTCTATATACCTCTCTATGGGGGCAGGCGATCTAGCAGAGCTGAGAATCACATGTCTCCATGCTTATTTGTTGTGTAGCCTTGGATAGGTTTCTGGTCTCCCGGGGCATTTTCAGAAGTTTGTGAGACATAGCTCAGTGACTGTGAGCAGGACAAAATGTAAACATTGTAAAATGTTGTCATTTGCTTTTATATGGCCACTCTGATATTCTAGCTAGGCATCAAAAATGTAACCTTATGCTTTGGGCACGGATACCATGGCTGCTGACTCATTTTTGTGATGGGGGTAGACAAGAAGTTGAGTGTTGTGTAATCCTGTAGACAAGAAGAAGGTAACTGCTGGGTTAGGATCCTAATCCTAGTGCTGCTTATGATGAGTTTCCAGCTCAAGTCAGTATTTTACATAGCAATCTGGCACCAAAGTATATAAAAGTTATATCATTTTGTATATTGGAAACTTTTTTATTGTACAAATAAGTTAAAAATATGTGGTTA
Organism: Tauraco erythrolophus; assembly: GCF_009769465.1. Lineage (NCBI taxonomy): Eukaryota > Metazoa > Chordata > Aves > Musophagiformes > Musophagidae > Tauraco > Tauraco erythrolophus. Next base: position 14,406,753 of record NC_141475.1, on the reverse strand, counting down.
AAGGCCACTATATTGTACAGGACAGTGTACAAAAGGTTGGATTAGATTAATACATCAATTTCTTATTGCTTTGCAGTCTAGGACACCAGAACAAAATTGCCTTGCTAGTTAATGAACGAAAATGACACTAAGCTTCTAATAAAAGATTCAACTAAATCTTTCTTCCAAGTCTTACAAACAGTCTCCACTAACATTTAACAATTTGGGACAGTAGGAAAGAAACCTACAAGTACAGATCAGAGACGATGTAGAGAAATACTGAGATTCTTTATGATTGTTGATTACAGTCAGAAAGCAGAACTAAGGTAGATCTTAATTCAATCAATACTCATTTACTGTAAAGGAGAACTGGAACAAGGACGGTTGTGCAGTCTATGTGACAAAAAAGACAACACTAGATAAAAGGCACTTACTGTTCCAGTATGAATAGTACAAGGTAGTGTTAGGAAGATATTTGCTTACATTACCAGAAATGATAAAAGACTTTCAATTAAAAAACAATGAGGAAAACTGTGCATAACCCTAAGAGAAAGGAAAGAGATGGCAGGAATAGCATCATGCTATGTAACAACCTGCCACCAACTTAGAAATGGACAATAATGACAAATGGACACAGGAGATAAAACCCCAAACACACTGTGAAGAGTAATCTTGGGCAGATGCACGATGTGTTGTATCTATTGCTGACAGTTACCCAAGATTTCTGCTTTTCTACACATTGACAGCGTTTGTACAGCATGGCATGCCAATAAAATATTTAGATTTGAAGCTGAGCACTGTCATTTTTTTATTCTTTCCTTAGGAAACAAATTGTGACATGTAGGTTGACTTGGGAGCTTGTGTTTCATTACATGTTGTCTCTCTGCATCCTGTTGTTGCAAAGTTTCCTTTTAGCACCAGTGCCATTCCCAGGCACCCTGAATCCCTGATGCATATATATTATCTATGCTGGCTTTTAAGGCATGTGAAATACCAAGAGAGGAAGGGTTTGTAAAAACAAGAGACTGTGCAGAACATGGACACTTACAGCTAAACATTTATTATTTCCGTAGCTGCAACTATACCTAAGCGTTTAGCAAGTTTAATTAATGGTTTATTAAAGGAGTCTTAGGTCCAACCTGAGCTTAATTTTGATCTGAAACACAGCTGTTGCTGTCTCCTGAAGTCCTTGTGTGTTAATCACACAATTGCTTTGCCTTAGCAAGTTATTTGTGGTCTACTCTGCTCACTCAGCTATCCGGGATGCTGTGCAGCAACACCTCCGCGGCTGAGCCCATATGAAGATGCACCATGTGGAAATCCTAAGGGGTTGGCTTTTGACTTCTTTTGTCCCAGATAAATCTCTCACCCTGCTTGCCTGTGTGGAATTCATGGAGTAGTGGATACCTGGAGGAATGAGCATCCCCATATAAAATCAGTCTGTTGTCTCTCTCTTGATTTGCACCATCTCCCATTGTCTCAGGCTTGGTCCTAAGTAAACAGAGTTATAATAATATTTTTTGCCAAATTATATGCTGATTTTTAGTTGCAAAAAAAGACAAAATAAGGCGTCAATTTATCATGTTGAGTTCTTTCCTACATTTGGTATGCTGTTTTTTTCGCCATCAAAATTCTTGTTACATCTTTTTAAATGCTTGATAGGAAAGAGTGGAAAGAGTCACTGAAGAGCAGTATTGGTGCATCGGCTTTTAAGAAATAATTTCCTTAATCCCAAACTCTCTGTAATCGATGGACCTACACTGATTCATAACATTTCAATATGTTGTCTGTTATGTCATTTTTTCTTTAAGTACCTATGTAATTGCTGAGAAGCAGAAATCTGAACCAAATTCCTTTTTTCCTAATCATTATTTGAAGGGGGCATCATCCAAATGAGTCTGAATGTTCACCGTTCTTCATCTTATAACAAGAAAAAGAGGTTAAATTTTGTAGTTAATGAGAGACTGAGGGAGTTTAATTACATGGAGCAAAAGATTTCTGGAAAAGTAGTTAAAATCTATGAGACCCGTTCTGGCTAAATTGCTGGTGCACTCAGCAAGATGAATGAAAATTTTTATAATATTGTTTAATTAATGCTGAATTGCATAATGATTGACCTTCGCTCTCTAATTACTATTGGTAGTAGCTCTTCAAATTTTGATTAGTGGAGAGGTGAATCACTATCTTTGATGTGGTGAGGTAGCTTCTGCTGCAAATTAAAACCTAGTAGTGAGGCTATAGATTAATTGTGGGTATGTGGAGCAATTAGGACAGTCTACCTCACCCTGTCTTCTGTCTGAAGTTTATTGCCTGTGGTAAAGGTCATAGAAATCAAATTTGAATTGTGTCATTTTTGGACGAGACCCGTATATATTTAAATGCACTGTTTTGGGGAAAATCTTTAGTCATTCTAATTCAAAACACGTTAGATGTTATTTTCTTTCTTGCCATCAGGAAAAACAAGTACCAGAAAGTGGTCTGCTACTGGGGAGGGGCTGGAGAGGCTCCTTGGGCCACACAGCAAACAGCAGGACCCATCTGGATAGCAGTTGCTGGGGGCTGTTGTTGGGCAATGTTAGTTTTGACTAACTTTTTATTCTTGCAAATGTGTAAAGCTATTTGATAGGAAGCTAACCAATGACTTCCAGAAACTGTACTCCCCGAAGCAGATGCTGCAGGACTCATCGAGAGCTTTGCTGGACAGGGAGACTCCAGTCACCCTTCTAAAGCTGCGAGGTGCCACTGGCACAGACTGCATCTGGGAGGTGCTCTGCCAAGGTTTACTCTTGCTTAGACATGAACCTGAACCAAAACGTGGAAGAAATACAGCGCTCTACTCTGATTTTTAGTAATTTTAGTAACTTTTAAAATTTTAGAATTTTAATAACTTTCGTTCATGACAAGTGATTTTTCCTAATCAAGTCAGTGACTGGGTTAGAGGATTGTGGCTCAATTTTTTTTTTTTTTTTGAATTTTCCCTCTATGCTGTTACCATGTACTGGATAAACAATCTGGAATAATGGGAAAAAAGCTAATTTAAAAAAAATATATTGCCATTACTTTCTGTTCCTCTAATATGATTATGAATAAACAATCTGATTTAAAGCGATTGTAATGCATTAATGTTTTTGATGCTCTACCATCTTGTTGCCTACTCTGAGTATGTGCTGCTCAGATTTCATCTGCTGCCTGAATTTAGGGTTTGGGCTTGTTTTTTTTTTGCCATATTTATCTCTTTCTCCCTTATCTATTCTGATTTACTTCTTTCCCTGCATACTCTGCTCCTGTCCTGTGACTTACTGTCATTTCTTGCCCTGATTTATTAGTGAGAGCATGAGAAAATAGTTTCTACTGAAGCTGCTAAATATGTCTCTCATTTATTCAGCTGGTGGGAGAGAGAGAAGAAGGAATGAGGTTCAGCAAAGTAGCCTTTGTAACCACAAGATTGTTTGCACTTTACTGCCGGAACATGCTGAGACTTGAAGCCTTTGTATGATTTTTATAAGTAGAGAGGCTGTAATTGAACTTTCTTGATAGACATTAAGAAAAAATAAAAGATTAAAATATTTATTTTCTTCTTTTTTATACATGCAGACAAAACCAGTTTTTGAATTCATGTGAGTGGGTGCAATTACATAAACCTCTGTGCAAATAATGAGACCCCTGTGAAAGATTTTAAAGAGAAAGCAAAAGCAGCTTTTTGCATATCCATTTCAGGGAAAAGCAATCGGGCCGAAACTTTTTGCTGGAGATCTTCACTGTCAAAACTGCTTTATCGATGTTCATTTCTGATGGGCGTATAAAGTTCAAATTCAGGTCTAAATAACAGAAGACTTAGGCAAAAATGAGACACTCTGCTTCCATGTCTTGAGCTTCTTTCTGCTTTTAATAAAAAGTATAGATAACCATTCGGAAAAACAGATATCAAGTGTCTTTTCAAATGAAACTATCTTCTTTAAATTCTAAGAAAGAAAATGATCTACTTGGTCGCTTATGTTAAAGCACTTGCTTTTGTAAATAAAAGTGGGAACTTCATAAACCCAACAATGCCAACATAACCAGTGCACAGAGCTTTACCCGAATCAAACTACCAGCACAGAAATAACTGGAAAACAGCCAAAGCTATATGATAGGAGCTGTTGCCATCTCTGCGGTCCTAGAAATGAAAAGGAACGAAAGCAGGTGAAAATAACTGAAAATTACAATATGAAGAAATTTATAGTTTTGTATATTTATATATAAAATATATTTATACATAAAAGTATATTTATATAAATATGAGTAGAAAGCACCATATAACAGTAGGAAATGTGCTATTAAAGAAGTGGAAAGAAATAGAAACTAGGAGCCCTTATTTCTGGATAGTTCTGCCTGCAGGTACAATGACCAGTGCCTGAAGGTTAGCGCAGGGAAGAGGAACTCCGGTCTGTACCCTTGAAAACCCTTGTCTTCTATTGAAATAACGTATGACAGAAGAGAGGCCAGTTATAACCATTAATCTGGTTCAATTTTATTACAATTTATAGCCTACAAGAACAAAATAAGTTTATTGAAGTACATGACAGCAGCTGTACATGAGTTCGTGCTTAAAAATATTCTCAACATTGGGACATCTGGGCAGCCAGATCTAATCGTATTTCTTTACTCTGCCAGAACTAGAGCATCTGACATTGGAGTTATTTGTTCAGACATTTCTAAATAGATAGTGCCAGATAACTAACTGTAATCAAAACCTTTCCTTTTTCTGACACTCTTTGGATGTGTCTCTGGCCTTAAAAATCCTGTCATTGCTCAAAAAAAAAAAAAAAAGAAAAAGATAAAGAAAAAAGAAAGAAAGAAAGAAAAAGAAAAAAAAAGACATGTGAAGCGTGAATGAGAGCCCCCCAGCCAGATTTCCTGTCCCGCTTTTGATCCCTTTGTGTCACCTGAGAGGCGCAAAGGAGCCAGCGCCTGTTGGGGTGGAGGGTCGTCCAGAGGCAGGGAGGGCTCAGCAAGGATGAAGGTATGGAGCTGGGTCCTGCTTCCAGCTCTGCACCCACTGCAAAGGCCATGTGGTGGGCAGGGCAGGTTTCTGCTGGCCAAAGCCTCATCTCGTCTTCCCCTTGTTGCCTAAGCCACATGCAGGGGGCCCAAACGTCTGGTGGATCAGCAACGTGCATCTGCACACCTTTCCCTGGGTCCTGTGCGGAGCAGCTGTCTGCTTTTAGGCCATTTTCTTCAGTCCGTTCGTCTTCTCGCGCTTTATGTTTTCCTGAGAGAATTTAATGGAGTGTGGGAGTTGTTTTAATAGTCTCCCTGGTTCCACATATATTTTCTTTAGTTTGCAGGAATGTTAAGCCCAACAGAGGGAGAATGGAATTCGATTTATTTAAATAATGATTAGTATAGATCAAGTTTTGATGCACGTGGAAAGGAAAGAGTGAAAAGGCATGTGAAAACCAAGCAAAACAAAGCCTCGCGGAACGCTGCTTTCTCTGCAGCCTTGCCACATGCTGCTGATTAATAGATTTCACTGATACTTTATGGCCAGTTGTCCAACTCTAGTTTTCACTTAAAAGGCCCATAAATAAGAGTTAATTCTGTGGCATTCACCCTACTCTTAGAAGTTCATTGCCTTACCGGAGCAACATACCGGTTTAGTGTGATTTTCATCCTTGTTAACAGTATTGGAAATAGTTTCTGATTTATAGTATTCCAGGACGGACTATTCAGAGATACATCAGTTAGCTCTTTAAAATCATTTTGCAATGTCATTCAAGGTGGATTGAAACAGTTTGGACTTAATTTTTTTAGAGTTTGAATAGGGCAAAAAACTTTTTTTTGAAGTTTCTTGGTAAGATATGCTCATTTTTCAACCCATTCTAGTATTTATTCACATTCAAAACATCCATCTGTTTTGAAGAAAAATGTAAAATGAAAATGATATGTTTTCCTTTTTTGAAAAGCTCCATTACCCTAACTGTTTTTATTACTGGTGAGAATTTTTCACTCAGCTTCCTACACTTTGGGTTGGACCCATGCCAGAGCCCACTTCTATATGTAATACATATTGTGAGCATGCAGGATAGTCTGCTAATTAATCAAGAGTCAGGGAGATATTGTAGTTGGACTTCCTTCATGGAAAAGGAATTGGCAGCAGAGATGTCTCCTGAAGCTGGTGCAAAGGAGGCTTCTAGACTATGGAACCGGAGGGAGGAAGAGGCACCTTCATAGCTTTCACACTGAACAGAAGGTCCCGTGATGTATGGAGCTGTGTGTGATGGTGATGTTCCCTGTGGCTTGTTTTCTGGTTACAGATTAATTTACTTTATGTTCATCTGTCTGGCATGTGACAGTTAATTCATTTTCTCCTCAAACAGAGGCTAAAATTCTGCCATATGACCTAGGGTGAAATCCTGATCCAACTGAAGTGAAGAGCCTTGCCATTAACTTCAGTGAGATCAGGATTTAATCCTTATTCTTCAACTTTTTGGGGCCGAGCTTAATTGCGACCAACCCACAACTACATCCCCCTCAATTTCAGTGGGATACAGAATAAAAGTCAACTTAGAATTCAATGTGCAAAGATCTGTAGTCTACACTCACTTAATAATGGCTATATGAAAATGATAGTAACTTCCGAGACATTTTGCAAAAGTCTATGTTTAGTGCTTTAGTATGTAAATATATTATTCAATGATATTTTGTCTCTGGAGAGGGAAAAACAATATTAAGCTCATTTTAAAAGGAGTATGTTGGGGTACAAAGAAGAATGGAAGGTAGGGAGAGAGATAAAAGCTGTGTTAACTCAATTGATACTTTACAAGATATTTTAATTTGGCCCAAGGATTTTAGACTAAACAGATCACAACTGCACCCTTTTCTATGATTAGTCTTTTTAGGTTAATTATGATCAAACCTGTCGGGTTTATTATAACTGAGGAGATGATAGTACATTCCGTAAATGAAGGTGGTAGGGTAATAATCTAAATTTTTTAGCATTAAGTAACCATGCCTGTCTTAATTACAATAAAAATCATCTGCAACTGAACAGAGGTTGGCTTAACTAACAAGCAATTAAAACAAGTGAAACTATTTTAGGGAGGTAACACTTGGCTATCTGACAAATGTAATAAACCTGTGAGATCCTTCCATCCTTTATATAGAAACCTTGAAACTGCTAGAGAAATAGTAAGTGACTTTTTGTTTATGTAACACAATATTTTTAGGTGTGGTTTTATTTTTTTTTAGTAGCGTGAGAAGGAGTAATATGGTACTAATAGGATGCTGCAGGGATTGACATTGTGTTTTCATCTTCAGTAATAACTAGGAAGAATGAACATCTAATGTCTTAAAGAATTTTGCAGGTAAGCCCACAACAGCCTAAGACTTCTCTTAGTAAAACAAAACCTCATCAAAAAAAAAGAGAAAGTGATCTGAAAAAGGTATGGAGTGCTCGAGGAGGAAGGGAATCCTAAGGAGCACTTTTTCTGAAGGAAATGGAGAGATCTGACAGAACACATGAAGTGTAAGTTTGTAGGTGATGTGGCAGTGAAGATCTTTTTGCCAGGGCATGTGGTGATAGGACAAGGGGCAATGGCTTTGAAATGAAAGAGGGGAGATTCAGATTAGACTTAAGGAAGAAATTCTTCGCTCTGAGGGTGGTAAGGCTCTGGAATGGGTTGCCCAGAGAAGTTGTGGATGCCCCATCCCTGGAAGTGTTCAAGGCCAGGTTGGATGGGGCTTTGAGCAATCAGATCTAAGGGAAGGTGTCCCTGCCCATGGCAGGGGGGTTAGAACTAGATGATCTCTAAGGTGCCTTCCAACCCGAACCTTTCTATGATCTGGAGTATTATAAGACAGTGGAGCTTCTCTTGCTGTGGCCCTGTGTGTGCTGTGAGTCTGTGGTCTTGGAGATACACTTTACTGAAAAGGACAGTTAGGGGAGTTAATGCAGCTGGATTTAAGTTAGTAAAGTTGAATCAAAATGTAAAGCTCAGTGCTTGCAGCATTTGGTTAATTCTAGGCCATTCTGGCATTTTACAAATAAAATGTGCCTTGTTCAGGATTTTCAACACAAAGCAACACAGCATGAACTGGAGCAGGGAATACATTCCAGATGACTTTAAAAAAATGAAATATAGCAGGGTAAGCAAAGATGAGGCTATGACTAATCAAATTGGCTAGTGGAGACTCTCTTATACTGCATTAAGTATTGAAATATTATGTACTAAAAGAAAGCTGGCAGGGCTGAGTTAGTAAGAATGAGTCATTTATTAAAATTCTCAGGATGAGGAGGTAAGGCAAAGGGATATAGGGTGAATGGAGCATAAAAATCTTTATGAAAATGCAATTAATCTTAAGACTGGAAAAGGACAACAGAGCCTTCTGCTTATAACTTCTGCTCTGTTACTGTGGATCAAGACACTTTATCCTGTAATTTTTTTTCTAAATCAGTAGGAGAAAAATGAACCAGGTCTCCCAAAACAATAAAAGTGGCTTTAAAATATCAAAGTATAAATAAGTGCTATGTGATTCCCTTCGCATTTTTATGTTTTCTGATTTTGGACTTCACAAATATAATTTTTGAAGTAAATACTAATCCTGCCATTGTGAACTGGTGAGTCAAATAAACTAAAGCCAGGAAGCTGACAATACATAAGCGGTGTTGAACAAGCTATTGACAAATTAACTCCTCCGATCTCCCTCTTAATTGTGATAATAATGGGCTCACAGTGAAGAAGTGGGAAATTTGCAGCAACATAAATAAGAGAGTGAAATATAAGGATGACACCAAGCAGTGGTCCCTGGCAGTCTGTGCTGAGGGAAAAGCTGGTTGTGCTGGTGCTCCTCTGGGGTCTGCAGGTGCTAGTCCAAAGTAGCCTCCCCTAAAACAGGTACAACGGTGAGACTGGGCTCCTAGTGCTAACTGATGTGGTCTATGGGTGTGATTTTTGATGTCTCTTGATATTTAGTAGTTTAGACATAGCCACTGTCAGCTAAACGTGTTTAGTGCTACCGAACACATGGGGATCTGGGCTATTTTGGCTTCAAGACTGAGTCTTGGCTATTTCTGCAAGTACTGCTGTAGATAATATTTCAGATTATTAGACAAGGAATTGAGAAACTGATAGCTGGATGAAGTCTACTATCTTCTGTTTAATAGTACAACATCCCACTTTTAAAAAGCAGTAAGACTGAGTACTTTTGAAGAGAGCAGCCTGCATTAGACAGTGATGAATCAGTCTCTGGATTTTTTTTTTTTTCCAAGTCTCTCTGACGGTTTTTATTGTATATGATTACAAGACAGAAATAGCACCTTCTTTTCATTTGTGGGTAAACGGACTGCAGTTTTGAAGGACACCAGCTTAAGCATTAGGACCCTACACTGTAGGATGCTCTTCTTTGATTCTCAGCCTATTTTTAGTGTTTAGGGAGACAAAAATGAAAGGATTGAACTCCAGCCCTGGAGAGAATATAATACTTAGTCCAATCTATTCTCTGCAACTCAATTAACAATATATTTCACCTGTCAGAAATGTTTATCTTCTTACTAATTAGCAGATCAACACCACATTTTGAAAGGAATTCTAGCTCATCAAAATGTTTGCATGCACAGATGCCCTGTGCAGATTGCATCACTTAGCTTTGTTGGGAGATAGGTGAAGTGCAGGACAGGGGAACATGATAACATTGCTTTCTCCTGTCTTTGCACTCCTTGCCTCCCTCTCTGCAGTCTTTCTTTTGTTTCCAGTTGCTGAAAATTGAGGTGGTGGAGGGAACGGCTGCAGTAGGCCTTGCCCTTACCCTCTTTGTTTCTGCTAGTCTTAATTAACCTCTCCTTAGGTTCACCAAATTTGTGATTAGAATTTTTTTTTTAAAGTTGAGCTTATGCTCACTAAGCAGGTTTTCTCATAGCTCTACTTGAAACCCCATTATTACCATTTTGAATGCTGCACTGTTTGTTCTAGAAACCCATCTTAGTGATTTATCCCATATCTCTATTTTACCCTCATGGAAAATACAATTATTTTAATTCTTCTAATTGTTTTTCATTTCCTACACTCCAAATTTGTCTCTTTCCCCCAGGCATCTCTTCATCTTAGATCACTGACTGGAAAGGCCTTTTTGGCTCTTTAATTTCTTATCTCTATTCCAAATGGACTAATATTGTTGTACAGTGTTCAATAAAAAAATAATTTAATTTGTTATTTCTTTCATCATGCAGTTGCAAAATTGGCAGGCATTTAAGATGATTCTTTAGTTTTGGGGGTGCTAAGTGTGTCTCAAATTGAGATGTCAGTTTTAATAGAAAGTTATGTGAAACTCTGGGTAAGAATGAGCATTTGAATAGTTACACAGGTATAAAATTCAGTCCTGCATACAGCAGAAAATGTAGAGCCTTCCTTGCTTTGTGCAGGAATAACTATCATGTTGTTCCTCAGCTCCCATAGAGAGCGATGCACAGCGAATCAGAGTGTTATATTCTCTCTTCCTTCATTCTTCCAGTTGTTTTGCTTAATCTCATGTAGTAGCCAATTAATTTGATTTGCCTTCAGAACTGGGGAAAAGTATAAATAAACCTGGCAGAAGAACGAAGTGGGAAAAAGCACAGGGGCTGGAGGCACGGAGACGCCCTGTGTGAGCAACAGGAAATCAGTTGCCATACGGTCAACTATAAATAGGGCCATCACGCAGCCTCATTGCCTTTGACATGCCCAGGTTCTCTGATCAAGATTTCTATTTGCAGGTTTGCTTACCTTTGCTCACCCCAGCTACCTTTGTTTTTAGGCAGAGCAGTCAAAAGTTTTGTTGGAGGTTTTGGAACCAGCCACTCTTACCCTTTGGCTGGGAGTAAGAGTGAGCTGCTTACAGTGGGCTGTGATGTGAGCCCGATGGTGGGACAGGGCAGGAGAGGATCATCACCTGAAAAAGGGGTGGAGGCCTTAGGGTAGAGTCTCTCAGAAAGGCTGTGTTTCCTTAGAAGTGTTGTCTTTTTCTAGAAATCTTTTCCTATTGGAAATTTTTGTTTGTGGTTGCCAAACTAGGGTTTTAGCAGTCCAGCTGGACTGTTGTGTCTGCAGCTGTGTTTCTGTCTGAAAAAATACAACAATTGCACTTGGACGAGTGATTTGGAGGGAGATGGTGTGAGTCATGTCCTCACACAGGCCTGAGGATCTGGAGACAGGGATAATGCCGATGTGGATAGTGATGCTCCTGCATCTTCCGTGTGCTTTCCCTGGCATCTTTATTTCTTTTTTTAAAGTTAAAGGTAGAGTAGTCCTGCTTAAGAGGGAGATGAGATATTGTGAGTCAAAGCAAAAAAAAAAAAAAAAAAAAAAAATCATAGAAATGTTGATCTTGTTTTTGTCCTTAGAAACCCTCAGTGCTGAAAGGCCAGGGAGCTGAGGTTTTCAGCATTACAGCACAGATTTGTCCAGGTCCTTTGTGTATGCACTGTTGGATTTGGCACCTGTGAGCAGAGCTGAGTGACTAGCTTAATGGGCAGGACATTTCGATGTGGTTCTTGGTCGTAGAAAAATGCCAGAGTTTGTTACACCTTGCAGCTTTTTTGTGCATTTGCTTTATTTTCTTTGTAGCCTTGGCCTCATAATTTTTTCTTGGGCTAACACATGACTTTTGCTTGTTGATTAACTGGATGTCAGAGAGGCTTTTGAGTGCCCTCACGCAAATGATCAGAGTGTCTTACTTTCTATTTGCCTGCAGATAAGGCAAGCTCTGGCTTTGCTTTTGTTGAGTATCTTGAAATGCAATCCCTGCTCAGAGACTTGAAATGGAATTACACCCACTATATCATCCAAATTTGTCATATATAAATATAGATGTTGAGATGATTAAACACATTAGCTATTTTCAGTGGTTCTTTAATCCCATCATTCATTATTTTTATTTGATGAACCTCTTTCTTATGAAACTTATTAAGATGTTGGTATAAATCTATTCCAAATTCCCTTGATGACTATGTTTACACAAAATGATATACATAATGATTTGCTTTTGAGACTGCATTAGAAATGTGCATCGGCTTTTCAGTTTGTAAGAGACTGTGTGTCACTCAGAAGGAATAATGTCTAAGATTTTCTTTTTATATTAGGGAGCTGCAGGCACTCAGGGGTGAACTCTGCCTCTGTCTGAGTCTCACCCAGTGCTTCCTGAAGACTCCTGTGATGCCATTAAGAGTTGGGTCAGATCCTGCAGCAATACTTGCAGACAATCCTCCTTTAAGCAGACCCGAGAGCACTAGACATGAAAGAAGACATAACGGACAGGATCTATTCACCAAATTCTTGTGGTCCAGAAGTTGTATCTTTGACTGAAACCATCATTTAATCACTTGTGTGATCAGTGAACAGGTACTTTCAGTACAAGCTCCTTCTGAGGTTGCCTTGCTCCCTCCCTCAATAGCTTAGGTGACTATTTGAGATTAAGCACCTAAGTAATAAGACAATTAAAGTAAAATGAGTTGAATCCCTTCCTGAGGGATTTTGCAGCTCTGACCTTCACCAGATAGGCTCTGATGCTAGTTAGAGATATGGACTTCATCCTGTCTTTTGGTTTACATATTTATCTTAAAAAAAAAAAAAAATATTATTTGATTTCTCTTACACCTTTACAGTCTGATGAAAGACACTTGGCTTTCAGATATTTGCTAAGCAATATAGTGAAGTGTGCAATCACATCTCAGATTGAACTTAAATACTAAATAATGAAAAAATACCTCATTGATATCAATGGGTAAATGCTTCAGGTCTTATTTTATTTATAATAAACCCCTCATATTTCTGAAAACAAACACACAGCTGCCTAAAAACTTCCTCTAAAGAGGAAGATCACAGAAAGTGTATATATTATTTTTGCCCCATAACTTTCAGAGACCTGCTGAGCTAGAAGCTTTACCTTTGCTGGAGCTTTAATAATTTTATTTCTGTTAATTTTGTGTAAATTCCTTCTTAGAGCCACAAAAAGTTCTGGCACGTGCAGCAGTTTGGCATGAAATTGTGTAATTTAATCTAATATCCAAAAAATTGATTCATAACTATATCTTTGGCAACTCTATTTTGACCAAGTCTCTCAGAAAACTGCTTCTGCATAATTAGCAAGATGGAAATATCAGTCAAAATGGACACATTACACAGCAAAGGTACCATGCTGGTGGTATGTCTTTCTGATTCGTGACACTGAACTGTTTTTTTTTTTACAGTCAATGAGACATTGTCTACAAAATCTCTAAAGTTTACTGTGGGATAATATGCTTCAATTTGAGTGCATTTGATTTGCATAACAAAGGTAAATTTTATTTTGACTCTTAAGAAAATACTTATAAATACGTTCATTAGAAGAATCATTTAGTAATCCCATGAACAAGATACTTATCTTTTTAGATCATCAGGCTTTCAAAGTGGAAGAGTGATGCCTTTTCTCTTGCTGTTACATCAGCTATTGTGCCATCATGTTAGTCAAGCTGACAACTTGTATGGTCTGGCTGACCATATAGTCCTAAGAAAAAGAATGTTTTCTTGTAAATGTTTTTGTTCCTAATTCAATGTCTTGCTGCTATAAAGTTACTGATGAGTATCCAGGAAGGAATTTCTTTCTTGGTAATGATGTGATTTTTATCTACTTATGCTAATCCTTTCTCTCCCTCTCTCCTCCCTTCCCTTCTGGTCATAAGAAAGGAAAAAAAACCACTTGTTACAATGTCTAAGTTCTGTGTAGAGTTATGTGGGGCTTTTTGTTTGGTTTTATTTTTCTTTCCTGTCTCATAAGGAAGTGTAGACAAGGAGGCAAATCACCCATAACACAAACTCAAAGGAGTAAGCTAAATCAATACTAACACCGTTATATCAATAGAGCTGAAAAAATGTGAAGGTTCTGTTTTAACAATAGTTTTCTTAAATCCATGTAACTAAAATGGAGCAAAAGCTCTATGTTTCCTTGAGGCCACAACCAGTGTATAGGAATTAGGAAAAAAGAAATGCCAATCAGACTTTTATTAAACCCTATATTCTTGTTTTACCACTTGGATTTTGGTGTGATTCCTAGGTGGAAATATATATATGTTTGTGTTATTTGAATTCAAGAAGAAAAGAGTCTTGTTTTATGTTGTCCTTCTAAACATGCCTACATAGACATTTACAAATGCCACCAAGCTCTGGGTGAGAATGAATTGAATGAGGATTACTTAGTGGATCTTGTATAAAAATGAATGTTCTTAAAATATCCACCTTGAAAAAATGAAATCTCTTTCTCTTGGGAGTATCCTCTCTAATTATTCATAATTAATAAATAAACAAAGAACCATGTAGTTCTACAGTAAGTAGTTATTAAAAGGCTCTTAGAACTAAAAAGACTTCCTGGTTGGAAAGCAGATACCCAGCTGCGCTAAAAGAATGTAGGACTGAATCCAGAGAAATTTCTAGAGTTTTTTGGTGTTTCTGAGTTCAAGAGAGGTCTTTTAGGATTGGAACATCACTTTTTAAGTCGTTTGAAGTGCACACAGATTCACATAGGCAATCCAACTTGATCCTGAACTCTTGGGGTGAAGCTCCTGACTTTAAGGCATCAAGTGGAAGATGTCTTGGCACAGGCTTTGATTAACAACAGCCCCCATGGTTTGGGGAAGAAAAGATCATGCGTGGCTGGGACTGTGGGTAGCAGTGTAGGCTGGAGGAATTCACTGGGTATTTATGCAGCTAGATTTTTCAGAAAGAACCTGAAAAAATGCAGACGAAGGTGGCTGGAGAGCAAGTGCCAATGTGTGCAGAATGTGTGCTGTCTTGCTTGGCACGGCTGGATAAGTATAGCCTCCACGGGAGGCAGGAGACTAAACCTATTTTTCCTTCTGTTGGTGGGTTGTAATGCGGAGAAAAAGCCTTTTTCTGAATTTACTGTGGCTGGAAGTATGTCACAGCAATATGTGGAAAGTGGTCTTATGCTGCTCTCTGTGAAAGGCTGCCCATGCCTGGGGTGTACCTGTTGCAGTGCAGATCACGTCCCCCCTCTCCCCAAGGCTACAACTGTCTCAGGCTGCTCTGTTCTCTCTTCTCCCAACAGACCCTCAGAGGACCCTAAATTTTCTGTGTATTCTCACGATTTGCTATAAATGTTCTGTGTTTTGTTATAGTTTCCTCAGCTTGTAGAACCACTTCCCAGCTGTAACCAGCTCAATTTTGCCAAACAACGGGAAAAGGGACTGTTCAGACTCCTATCCCTGAAGAATAATAACTGTGGCTTATTTGCTTCTGTACTGGACCTTCCAACCCTGACACAGTGTGATGGAGGACGAAGTTTTTCTTTATTGATTCAGACACTACTGTTTTCTTTTTTTATTTTTTTATTTTGAATACTCCCTTGATATTCTTTGCTTTGTTATTTCTTCTTTCCACAATAAATAACCCCTTAGGATTTCTGCAAAAATAGCTCAAGTAGCAGGCAGTGAAAGCCCTTGTAGAAGGTAAAATACATAGGAACCATTTAGTTAAGCAACATACCTTTTGGCCTGAAGATCTTGCTTTCTTTAGAGTATCTTTAGCTTCTTTCACCTGGGTTGTACTCAATGCAGAACACTGGATTAAGAATGCCAAACAAAGAATGCAAAAATAAAAATTAAACATGCAACATATCGAGTATTTACACACACCCTGAAAGGAAAATACATATTGTCTACTCTGAATGGAGAGCCCTGGCAGACTGTAAAGTCAGCACCCACTCGTGTTATTTTTTCTTTCCCTTATTCTAGCCTTTATATTTCCTCCCCTCCTTGAGTAGTCATTTAATCAGGCAGAGTGGAGACTGATGCACTTTTGAGACCCACCAGCAATTAAATTGAAAGTTCTTGTAGGAATGAGGATAGGTATCCATTCAATATAAGAAGGAATTGAATTTCTGTGCTAGTTAAGACCAAGATTTAGAACATGTCAGACAAGAATCTGTGGTAAACTCAGAAAAGATCTTTCTTCCTGGAGAAGTACTGAGCAATGTGTGCTACTTCTTCCGGTCTGGTACTCATAAACAGTCATGGCACAAAGAACATACATGAAAAGAGAATAGTGGAGGAAGTAAGGGGTGACATTTCAAACACTGGAAGCTTTTTCCTTTTCTTTTAAGATATATTTAACATAGACTACTAGACCTTTACTTGTGAACAATGTAATTATACATCCTAGACCTACACCTGTTCAGACGAATTTATTAATACTTACAGAAAGAAAAATGAGGAGCTGAAGGTGTTGACCTCTCTTATTAAAATTTACTTACTAGTGTTTACACCACCTGTTGCCGCAGTGTTTAATCACTCTTTTTAGATTGGAGTAGTATTAGATTAGTACCAGATGTTTCCAAATGTTGCAGTTGTTCCAGTCTTTAAATTAAAGCTGCTTCAGAAATCATCAAAAAACATAGCTTAGTATCTTCAAAACTTAGCAGAGTTGAGGAGGAGAAAATTTACAAGTTACCATCTTCTCATATAATCAAGGAAGACAAATTGCCAAATAGATCAGAAGGTTTTTCTTTAAGCTTGGCTATTTATATACCATAGTCCTGCTCAGGAAGCAGTGCATGGCAGGATGATGAGTCTAAAAACTCAACAGAGGAAATGGATGTAAGCACAAAGGTCGACTTCTCTTAATAGTTTCAAAGAGAAAAACCTTGTCACAGATGGTGAAGAAAGACAGACAAGATTTAGGAGTGTGGTTTAACCAGGCTGCATATGTGTTAACTGAACATCCCTGAGAACTGAACTTGTTTGTTCAAGACAAGTGTACTTCCACAATCTGTCCTGCATGAGGGAGGTCTCTCTTTCTGGTCCTTAACTGGTCTCAAAATCGACACTTTAAGCCCAAGTGCCTTCTCCTGTGGAAAGGAGAGTGAGGGGGGCCAGTGTGGCTCTGACAGACAGACCCCACTTCCTTATTATACTCAGCTGTTTTTGACAGTGATTATGAATAAAGTGCACTACAACAGCACAGCATGATAACACGAAGTGGTACTTGGCTGGTCCTACCACTACATGTGCTGGATGGTGTTTGCAGATGCTTCTGGAAGGAAGGCAAGGTGAGGAAAAGGGTTGTCCAAGAACACATCTGTCAGCAAAGTAAAAATTGTCTCCCTCTCCCCTAAAAGCAGCTAAAATGCAACTGTATGCTGCAATCTGGTCAGCTCAGGATCTCTCATTGTCTGTAGCACTCCTAACCAGGGCAGGCTAACGGAGGAGGAGGCACTGTTGAACCCTGGTGGCTCTGTAACCCTTGTGCTGCTGGCCCAAAGTCAGCTTCCTTCAGCCCACGGCCGCTTTGAAGCGTGAAGGGCTGGAGCAGACCCGGTGGTCTGACACGTGTGGGAAGAGCGTTTGGTCCAGTCTTTGATCCTAGGTTCCCCAAAGGGGAGTTATTAATAACAAATAATTAGTAACAGCTCTGGTGAGATACAGGTGACTGCAGGCTCTGAGTGCTCCTTGTGTGTGCAGCTCAAAGGAGAGGAGCAGTTGCCTTCTGCTAAAACAGAGGGGTATGCCTGTTTTTTTTTTTTTAATGTTTGTGAGATTGGGCTGGCAACCTTCACCTGCAATGTGGTGTGGATTATGTTTAACAAGCTTTGCAGAATGAATTGTTGTGTGTGGGTTTTTTTTCTTTAAAGGTTGAGAGGCACTTGGGGCATTATTTCATTTCAAATTAAGACACTTTCACATTGCAAGGGAAGCAAATGAAATACTCATGCCTAAAATTCTTTTATATTCTGGGTCTTGCTGCTTGTTCTTTAGTTGTTCCGCAGTATTATGAGATAGGGAAGAAATATACGGTCATGGAAAAAGCTTTATATTAACCATGACAAACACTTGTTGTGTGACTTACCCATATGAAGTATCTTCCCTCTCCCAAGGCTTTTAGAGTGGACCTGAATTTGTATTTCTACACATACATCCCCAAAACAATACAATGATACAACAATATTACAACATATCAGGATTAAAATAGGAAGTAGTATATCTTCACTGTTTCCATTTTTAGGGAAACTAGAAACGCAAATATAAAATGCCTGAATAAATGTGCAAAATACAAGAATAATTGTTTTCCCTTGCATGTTAAAACAAAGAGAAACTACTTTGTTCATTACCATGCAAGACTAACTGGGAGTGGGAAGGAGTGTGTTCTGCAGGGGAGCACTGCCAGGGATTTATACTGTGTAGGAAACCATTTATATCTTCATGTTGTACAAACACATCCTGAAAATTATCTTTTTTTTTGTCAAAAAGCATTGCAGTAAGAAGCAGTGTTTTAAAGACATTCATAGATAAAATAAGATTCTTTCTTATGAATCCCCTTAGTTGTGTTTTTTTTTTTTCAGATACTGTTGTTTTACCTTTTCCCTGGTAAAAGCTGAAACATTAGAGGTAATGTCACAGAAAGGTGTCATGCAACTTTCAAAAATATATTCCACCATGGCAATTATTGTTTAGAACCTGAGTCAAAGCTGACTGAAGTTCCTAGGAAAATTTCATGCTGTCAGTGAAATGGATTCATGATATTCACATGGAAGACTTCTTGTGTAAAGCAGATGCGGATTCTTTTGACTGTAACTGGGCGGATTATTAATAACAAAGGATTTGTTTGCTTTTGGATTCGATATGCAATATTTTCTAGGCCATTTGATGACTTGAACTTTTTCTGGATACAGGATTTCTCGTTTTTCTTACGATTAGCTCTTCTTATAGCTAAACAACATGTATGTGAATGAAATTTATTTTACTTTGAAAAAATTCTTGGTCTGAATACATTTTTCTTTGATATCTCCTCAGTCAAAACTTTTTTTAGGCAAACTTTTCTGATATGCTAATGGAGATAATATATGAAATGAAGAGACTCAAATGAAACTTATTTGGAAATCATTCAGTCCTTCCCACCATTCCCCACCAAGCCTTTCTGTTCAGTTTGTTGAGGGCATGGATGTATGGAAGTCAGTACAGAATTTTCCAACACTAGGTTTTGTCTTTAGTATGTTTATATAAACTACTTAACAAACCTTCTAAAATCAATTATGTCATTTCTGTTAAAGACAGACAGAGGTGCTTCCCATGAAGAACTTAGCTAGAGCTGATAAACACTGACAACTTGTAAGACAGTATATTTTGAGAGACCTTGGTGTGCTAAATTATATATTTCCACTTAGGGAATTGTTCAAGAGAGTAGTAGTAGTGTAAGCCCATAGGTGTTATGGTAAGTACATCCATCGTGTCAGAACAGTTGTATTTAATAAAGCTTTATTCCCAACTACAGAGAGCTTTTAAGATGTTTTCCACTTGGGTAACTGTTTTGTTTTGTGAGTTTTAAAGATTCAGTTATTAGTCTAGGGAATTCAAAACTAATGTTAAACCCCAAACTGTAAAATTTTATCAAATATTTAGGTGGGTGTGCGCTGAGTTACATGGAGACATGTAGTAATATTTCACACAGAACAACTGTTATGGCGCCACTGTTAAATGGAAGATCACAATATTTCACACAAAATAAGTAGTTTTTAGGAATATGTTTAACTTAAGTTTGGGTGATAGGATTGTACAATGTTTTTTATTATGCAACGCCTGATTCATGCCATGTAACTGTCCTTTACAATATAAAAGAAAAATACAGAGTTTTAGTAAATGAATTGATGCAATTCAGTTTTGTTCAAAACTGATTTTATTAGAAATACAAAAAAACTTGTTCAGTGACTCAGTAGGAAGCTGTTCACCATTCAGTTCCAATGTATCATGTATGAGAGAGATAAACCTCATTCTACTCTTCCCCTTCAGTATACCACAAAAGTTGTAATAAATGAGAAGTAGGAATCTTAATACAATATTTGGGCACTGACCTTTCTCCTAATAAACTACTTCTTATCAGAAATGTTGAGTTTGTTTTTTTGCCGAGTAACGTGGGAATAAATAAATAATTTGTGATGTTGGAGAAGAAACAGGAGATTACAATATAATGATCGCTGCAGACTAGGCTATTTGGCTTTTAGTGACCATAACTGTTTTGGTATCAGTGAATTGGTTATCACAGAGACCATGGTGTTTGTTGCTACCAGTGAGTAATTTTTGATCCAAAGTCAACTGCCTAAATTTCTAAGCTTCTATGGCAAATTATTTTGTTGGGTGGCACCTGTGGAGGTTTAGGGTCAGTTGCTGTTGAATACACCATGCAGGTGCTGTAGACCATTTGAGCAGAAAAGGTATGCTCTGGCCACACCAGCTTGGGGCCTCCCTTTGCTGTAGGGCAGGTGACGGTCCCAGGAAACCTGCTCTTTGCAGCATCCTCAGTGGGCTGTTTGAGATAAAATATTCACAAAAACCTAGTAGGAAATTTCTATGAGTAAGGAAAATTCCTCTGACAGACAGCACCTCAGCATGTCCTTGTCCTCTTGCCTTAGAACTAGCACTCCTTTCTGTCAATGTATCTCAAGCCTTATGTAGCACCTGTGAACTGGGTATTGTGAAAAGAAAACGTATGGAAAAGGTCTTTGTTTCTATGCCATTCCCTGATTTGAGTTGCCTCCATCCTTCTAGGTAGAATTGATGTTGGACCAAAGGTTACTATGTTTTCTCAAGATCTCTGGTATGAGGCACGACAGAAAAGGGCAGCTGTGCCACAACTCACTTTCACTGCTTCGAAACAGTTTTCATAATTTGAGTATGACCAGAAGTATCAAGAAAGACTACATTTATAGTAAGCTTTAATTGTCTTTATCTACACAAAGGCAGCACATAAAATTTTCATCTATCAGGCCTTTTATAAAACAAACAACAAACAAAATATCTACATAATAATCTGTGATTTAAAAACAAGGATTTTTTCCTCTCTCCTAGTTTACATTTGTCAGAGATAGGCTTATTTGTGTTTTATGATGTGTTTTGTTGTTTTATTTTTTATAAATGCTTTTTTAAATTATTAAAGCAATGAATAAAATGAGGGCTAAGTAATTGGGTGCTTTTTAGGGGAAAAAGATAATTAAAGGAATAAGACAGAAATGGAATATGTTGATGGTATCTTTCTCTGATGTGCCAAACAATATACTCTTTCATTATAGAGAAGGAGAGAGAGTAAAATGCTTTTTACATTGTTTTGGGTAAAAGCAAATTTAAGACTTTAAAATGC
Organism: Tauraco erythrolophus; assembly: GCF_009769465.1. Classification (NCBI taxonomy): domain Eukaryota; kingdom Metazoa; phylum Chordata; class Aves; order Musophagiformes; family Musophagidae; genus Tauraco; species Tauraco erythrolophus. The sequence continues at coordinate 14,385,643 of NC_141475.1, read as the reverse complement.
ATTTATCAGGAAGTGAGTTCAGCTTCCTTTAGGCAATGGCATCGTATTTTAGTACTGAATGTAGATTTCATTTGAACTTAATAAAGGTTGGATCTCTTAAAACTTTGCTCTCATCTCCACATCAAAGTACAAATCCAGTTAATTCTATGAGATTCTGAGAGCACAATGAAAATATATTTGTAAGTTGATTCTATAGCTCAGTATCTCTAAAATACTTTCAGAGGTTTCACGACACTGTAGATAAAACTGTAATCTCAAATGAAATGTCAAATGAAATAGATTTGTGGATATCCCAAATCACATTGAGATTTCACTTTTTTTTTTTGGCACCAAATGGATATAAAGTTAACGCTGTGGAAATCTAGTTGTGAAAAATCTAAGGCAGACTTGAGTCTCCAGAATTGCAGGATGCAGCAGTCAGGATGCGAGATGTCTACATTCAAGTCCCTCCCAATTTGGATATCTGAGGTCAGAACGTCTAACCACTAGGCTACTGTTTAATCCTTCCAAATAACTTCTTTGTATCCCAAATAATCTAATATTCAGTGGAGGAAGCAACCTGAATTTAATTGTTCTGCTATTGAGCTAATTTCTTCTCCCATGAATAGAAGTTAGCCTAGCATGGGAGAAAAAGAGGACAGTTTAGATGAGTGACAGAGACTGGCTATGTAGGCTGGAGATTTGGACACTCTCCTGAAATGCAGAAAACTTAGTTTCAGTTCCCTTCTGCGTGAAGTCCTGTTCTTTACCAGATATCCTTTTGCCTGAATGAAAACTTGTGAAAGTTCTAGTGATGAGAAATAGCATTTTTAAACAACAGAAATATTTTTTTTGAGATCTGTATGGCTTTTCTACTGAATTAAAAAAATTTTCTTTCAAATGAAAATTCTTTGATCTAGTTCACTAGCAGAATAATTCTAGGGAATAAAAAAGTTACCTCTAACCCTCTGCTCCTACTGTGTATCAAAAAGGATAACATTAAAGAATCATCCACAAATAGATCCATCATGAAAGGACTTTATATTGGTTTGCTAGGTTACTATGTGATTTTTTTTTTTTGCATTAGAGAGAAAAGGTTGTTCTAGGTGCACTAAAATAAATCCATTCTCTCGTTGTTTGGTTTGCAAGAATTTGAAAGCATTTAATGCTCTGTCATTATATCTTTTAAAAAATAAAAGAATTTAAAATTGTTTTACTTCCAACATGTTTTGGTTGAATATATTTGCAAAAACCTTCTTACAGTGGAATGAATTTGGATGAAAAGAAAACAATTTTCTCCTTCCAAAATCAATCTACCATCTCTTGTTCCCTTCTGAAATATTACATTGTTGCAAACAGTCTCAAAGGGGAATTCAAAAGGCCTGACTTTGTTAATTAACTTAGCTGATTTGACATTTTGGGGCTTTCTTGAGAGGCATTTGAGGGAGAAAAGTTCTTGGAGGGAGAAAATAAGAATATCTTGCTCTGAACTGTCATCCAGAAGATCCTACCTTTTCCAGAGGCTGTGAAGGAGCAATAGGGAAACTAATTTCCTAATTCACATCCTACTATTTCAGACACCTAAATTATGTGGATGAACACCTTTCAAAAGGACATCTGACAGTGGCACTACAACAATCTCAGTGGTCGCACTACTATGCAATTCAAAATTTTTCACAAATCACCTTGGTACTTTCAGTGTCCCTCTAGTTTTTCTGTATTTTCTTACAAATATGATGTGTTTAGAAGTAGTTTGAAATATAGAAACAGGTACAACCAGAAGAAATAATTTTAGCTATTGACCTGTGGATGTTCAGTAAATGTTGTTATTAATTGCTTTGTACTTAGTACATGAAATTACCTCACGGGGTAAACAGGGAAAAGGAATTTCTGTACTAACAGCCTGAACATTAATAAATGACAGTGGCGTTTGGGGCATATATTATACATATAATTGAAAAGAGGCATAAGTCAAATCATGTATATAGGTGTTAAAATAGTCCTTAATTAGAGGAATATGATTATCTACTCCCGTTGGTTAGGTGCTCAATTTACCAGAATTCATTTAGCTCAAGTTTCTGGAGGTGTTTCATAGCATAGTTTTGGATGTATATTTAGAGATAAGGAGTAGAACATTAAAAATATATTAAAAATATTTTAAGAATGTATTTAAGACAATGTTGAAGGAGAGTGCTTTTCTGGGAATAATCTAAATATCTTGAAGGCAAGTAGATTTGAAGTTATTTTCATGCTTGAGGATGTGTGGAAGGCTGCCTTTGGGAAGGAGATGAAAGGGTTGTGAAAGCTGGCGTGACTGGCAAAGCAGAAAGCATGAGAAGAATGTAAAAAATGACCAGGAGAGCTGTGTAGCATGGCTGGTTCCTCCAGCTCTGAAGGGAGAGATTGTGTCTAGTGCAGTGAAACCACCTGAGAAGTTAATGTCATTGCATCTGTAAGTGAGGGGGGATGATTTTGGCTGATTTTTGATGCCTGTTTTTTTTTCCAAGAAATACCTCATTTAATATTTCAGAGAGACCTAGAAGAGATACACAGTATATATTTTGGGAAGAATTTTACGTGTTTGAGTTTTGAGAATACGGAAGTAGGAATTTTGTAAAAGGAGGGATGTGTGTGAGGCATTTCCTAAATAACCTTCACCTAAACGTAAATGCCTAATATTTTAGACAAGACTGTTGTAAATTTGACACTCTTCTTATTTTTGACACACATCCTGCAGTTTATGTAAAATACATTTTGACTCGAGACAACTAACAACAAATATTTGCTGTGAAAGGTAAAAGTAAGACAGTGGGAGTGATGGACGAAGGAGGGAATAGAGAAGAGATAAGTATGCTAAGCCAGAGATAAAGCACTGTTGTCCTGAACCTTGGAAGGCCAAGACTTCTATACTTCAGTTAGTCCTTGGGAATTTTGGGTACTCAGCAGCAGTCAAAATTTGTCTTTTACCTTGTGAATGATTGACAGATTATTTAAAGGCAAAGCAGATGCTTGTACCTAATTGAATGCAAAACATTAGTTTGAAAGGTCTTTCCATTGCTCCTTCCAGTTTCGGTAGAGCAGCAAAGGGTAGTGATGTTGAAAAGAACATGCATATTCCATTTGTACCCTCTCTTCATCTAATGGCAAAACATAATTATTTTAGTAGAGGTAAACTTTTGTGCTCCCGGGAGTCCTTAAGTAATTTTTGGATTAAATGGCCATACTTAGTTTTCTCTTGTAAGTGGTGTCACTCCGCTCTCAACTTAATTATAGCTTGTTTGAGTAAGCTTCTGTGTAATGTCAAGTTTTCCCAAATGGCTCTAGAAGGTCAGCAAAGGTCTGCTGTTAATACTTTCCAAGACAACTGAAAGGCTTTCCTTGTTTAAACAACAGTCAGAGAGAACACAATTAGATACAATTACCTAATTCTTCTTCTTGTAGTGCTCAATGGCAACTGTCAGAGTAGTGGCACAGTAAAGATTAGAGCTTAAGAAAGATGTTGCATTGGTGACTAAGTTTATTGAAACTCTTAACACAGTAATTGATCTTGCTTAGCTACCTTACACGCTGCAAAAGAGTGAAAGCATAAAAATGCAGTAAGAAAATACTCTTAATAAATCACAAGTTGCAAAAAAAAGGTATGTTTCAGAAATGCTAGCAAAATGATCATTTTGGAAAAAGGATAGAAATTGACACAGTGGACAGGATAAATGAACTGCTGTAATCTGGTCCCTGTACCTGGCAGTTTCTAGAAATGACCTGCATACAAACATATGATTTCTCTATCATATTAGACTTTTGTTCCAAATAGTCAAACAATTATTTTGAGCAAGGCGGAGATGTTGCAGACAAAGGTGAGAGAAACTCCTTAAATTCTGACTTCTATGGGTTGACTTGGGCTCTTTACATAATGCTCAATTTGATGTTTAAAACAGCTGTTTCCATTGATTATTATAACCTAAGTTGAACTAACAGGGGAAAACCCAAAAATGTAAGAGCAATCTTAAAATATTTGATTTCAGTCAAGAAAGACCTGTCGGTTTGGCATAAAGAAGATTTTTATTTTTTCACTACTTTTTGACCATTTAATGAAAGTAACTTCTATGCCAATGTTTTCTGACCTTGTTCCTATACCCTGTCTCAGTCATCACTTGTGTAACCTCCCCATGGTGAAAGACTGTTATTTTCCCAGTTATCTCCAGATTTTCCTGAAGCACGAGTCTGATTCTCTTTTTTAAACTTTATTATCTCATGTACCTGAAAGTGGTCTCGTTACTTACACTTACATCCCTGGATTTCTATCAGTCTTGTTTGTAAAGACAGCACTGAGTTTACAGACAATTTCTTATTTTGTGGTCATTTAATGTCCCCTAGGTCTTAGAAAGCATTTACCTTAATGTATCTTTTTAACAAAAATAAATGGAGACAAAGTAGAGAATTCCAAATGAAGAAATATCGCTACTTATTTCTACAATGACATGATAGTATCAGGTGTGGATTTCTGGGAGTTTGAAAAAGTCAACAGTTTTCCCCTTTTTAATTGATCTTTTTTTGGTTGGATTTTTGTGCTATTTTTCATCTTATCGCTTTGGGATTCCTTTTCTTTTCTTACAAACAAGTCCTCCTGGCACTGCTGGCCATAGTAGAGAAAGGAGCAGAGCCAGAATGCCTCCTGCGTTTTTCCCTTCTGACTTCTTTGAAGGCATCCAGCTTCCCACAGGGAGCATGTAAAAAGCTGTCTCTGGGCTCTGTACAGTGAGGAGCTGTTTGCCTCTCCAATACTGAAAGAAACTAGGCAGGATGGTCTCTCACAATTAATCACCAATCTAGGTTTTTATATGTATTCCTCTGTGAAGATTATCAGGATTATGTGTAATATTTATGTAATGACATGATATATATGTGTGTAAATATATATTTTTTTAATTCAGATGTTAAGTTCTTAACTTATAGCATGTAGACAGCTGCTGGCAATGAAAGTGGAAGTGGTTATTTAGGAGTACCACACACGGAGTGAAGTCCTGCGCTTTCCTCTGCGGTACTGCCCCGTGCTTTGATGGCGAAGCAGAAGGACCACCTGTACGAGCGAAAGCGCAGACTGCGCTCTGTGTCTGGGTGACTCTGGAGCTCTCTCCTGAGCCTGCTGAGGTGAGCGCTGGCCGTGAGCATGCTGGAGTGGTGCAGACACCTGCCCACCACCAGCAGCGATCCCCACACCAACTCATTTTACATGGGCTGCTGCACACCTGTCAAATGGCAGTAACTTTAATTTACTGTCAACCAGAGATGTAAGCCGGATACGCAGCAAGTGACCCAGCAGGGCAAGCCTTCAGATCACCTTTCCAGTCCCGTGGGCCAGCTATTTCTTAGCAGTGATTTCTCTGCATTTTAAAGACATCGACATGTGTTAAACAAAATGAAGTGGAAAAAAGGGCATGTGAATGCAAACCCCTTTTATACTCATCTGGCAATACTCTTAAATGTTATGACTTAAAAGGGAGAAGGACAGGTTGCTTTAGTATTACTAGAGAAAGTTTGGGTGGCATACTGATGTCATGGGATTTAGGGATGAATGGTACTTCTTATGTAAAGTCATTTGTGAAGAAACATGCGATTGAAAGGCTGTGACAAGGTAATAGGAATTATTTTCCATAGTAACAGATAAGTAAGTGGACACTCTGCACATGCTGCATGACTTTAAAGCATGTAAATTGGGATAGTAAAGTAGAAAAATTCCAAGTATTGGAGATTTCCAACTTTAAAGGTTATCCTAAAGGAGATGATGTTAATGTGACCAATCTGGACCACATACTCAAAGCCCACGTCACTTATTTTTACATGTGATTTGAACTCTTGACAAGTCTGGTGGTTATCCTAATGCTGCAGTCCCCGATTTTGTCTAAAGCTACCTGCGATATCAACAGCTGTGTCAGTAACAGGCCCGATACATGTTATATCATGGAAGTATGTAAAAGCTGCTCCTATTCAAAGAAAACGCAGTCAATTTGTTTTGAGGACCTGTCACTATCAGCAGAAAGAAAATGTCTGTCTCCATTTAAGTACTGTTCTTGAAGGAAAAAACCATTCCCCCCCACCAGTGAACCTTGCTTTCTGCTAAGGAAAAAACACATGCTTCACTGAGGAGCTAAAATATCAAGTGGCGTTTTCCAATTTTCACCATTTGGTCTTTCACTGAATTATTTTTAAGCAAGAGAATAAATTTTGCATTGTGTTTAACTGTCATCATTTACTCCTTTTTTGACTTCTGACTATACAAATGTAAATGAGACTGTAAAGTGATCACCAATATATGCTAATGGATAATTTTGTCCTGGAGATGGAGAACTTGAAACTTCTGCTTTAAGAAGTACTTTTTTCTGTTGGTACTGTGCAAGTCTTAAATCTGCAAAGCTTGTGCAAACAATTCAGAGAGCTAAAAGATGTGAGATGCCTCAGAAAAAAACAAATCTGAATGAATTTGTCCAAAGAATGGTCACCACAGATGTGTGAGGACATTCTTCATGTACCATTACTGCCTAGGCCTATTGAGCTCCACCTGTTCGTGAGTGTTTTGGCTTGGCTTTCAGATCCGTCTTTCATTTTCTTTAATACTCCAGGTCTAGACGAGGAAAAGTATTTTCTGTGGGTGCATAAGGATAGGAGCATGTTGTGTTCCTTCCTTTCCTAACATAAATATATGGCAGTGGTCTTTCCTCTGCAGAAGGAGGACAGGAATGGTAAGGAAGCTTCCCAAGAGCAGCTGCAACACAAAGGTGGTGTTTTGGCATGGTGGTTTTCATCTCCTGGCATTAACGATGACAGAGCTTGTTCCTGCCTCTGACAGTGTAGCCCTGCATTATTCATATGTGCAGGGCTGTGAAGTCAGGGCCACTGTATGATCTGTACCGCACTGTATGTCAAAACAAGTCACCAGCCCACAAAGGTCTGCTTCCCCGGAAGGACCTGTGGGATGTACCGTGAGCCAGATCCATCCTCACCACAAAGGGATTCGTAGCTCATTCCACAGCACTGCTTTTATCTGAGATGCTACAGATTAAAAGGCATCGGTGAATTAATTATAAGTTGGCTTCAGTCAGTGTGGCTGCGGAGTGGTCCTCCATGCCTGTGCTTTATAGAGCAAACAGAGTGTGTTGATTTCTGCAGAAGCAGCTCTTAGCAGAAATTTTTTTGTTCTTTAGTTTTGGAGGAAGTTGTTTATCTGTAAACACTCTATCTCTGGAAGACATGAGCTGCATCAAGCTTGCTATGTGTGGTTTTCTTCTGCCAATCAACTTCTGGAGGGTGTTTCTGTCTGAGAGTAGTCTCTGGTAGTCTCCATATTTTGCAGTTTGGAAGAGATGTATTTATTTCACTAATTCTGCCTTCATTTCTCTCACCCTTAGGATTTTCGATGTTTTTATAACCTTGGGTGTGCAATGTCATGAGAGTGGGGGCAAAACACCCTTTCCCAGCTTTCGTTAGCAGTCAGCATTACGGAGGTCTTGCTGCCTGTTGGTGTCTGCGAAAGCATTGTACAAACAATGAGTTACGTAGTAAAACATCGGGCTTATCCAAGGGGAAAGAGAACCCAAGCCAAACCCCAAAATACCCACAACACACTATCTGCAACGGTTTTCTGTGATGGATTGGCCTTCAAATGATGGGTCCACAGCCCCGGTGCCATTGGCGCTGTGACGTCATACCACAGACACAGCGCCATAGACAAAACCAGCGTCATCCCGTATTTATCAAGGAGGAATTCGATCATATTTTACTCCTGTTAACCATTCAGGATAATAATGGGAGACATGCACCCGCTACTGCAGTGTGCTGGAGAAAAGGTTGGTTTTTGACATGCTGCCAGGCACAGTGGGTAGTAAGGACGGGTGGCTGGCTATTTCCTCCTGAAGCGAGTGGCTGAACGCGAGCTCTGTTAAAGAGAAAAGCAGGACAAAGGAGGAAGAGGCTAGATAAATACAGTTTGTGTCTGTTTCTGCTCACTTCTAGGTGTGGACTTTCAGATGCAAATATGATAAAGGGAAAACAGAAATGAGAACAGAACAAAGTTGTCTGTCAACATGACTTCTATGACAGATTTTCTTGCTGTTCAGCAATGATTCTAATTCAATTGCTGGCTGCTGTGAAAGAGATGAGATGCCAGAAGCAGAAGCGCTGCAAACCAGAACAAAAAATAATTACTAGTAGAAATGTGTTTCAAGTAATTCCCGTGAAAATACAGTTGCATTGTTCTTCTAGTTTGCTTATTCCTCAAATATTTTTGTTTTCTCATCATTGAATTGAAACACGTTTTGATGTTATGAAACATTACACCTGATGACATAAGAAATGTCTGCGCAGTTATGCGTGACCTGATATTGTATTCAGGAGATTTGCAAACCTGATTTTCTTGAAAAATCTTCATCAGACAGGCTTTTTAGAGAGAGCGGGTGAGGAGGGAAGCAGGGAGAAGTCTGTCTGGTTTGGCAGGGAGAAGTGTTTGTTTTGTTTCAGCTGCTTAGCTTGTGCTCTAAAATCAACTGACATCTAAGCACGTTCTGAAAGTGTTTCTTTAATCGATCCTGCTCTGTTGCAAACTGATGCCTAAGTATAGTCTAGACTAAGAAAAACACATGAAACAGGAGTGTCCTGGCTGTATGGCAGTGCTCGGACAAGACAGACTGCCTGTGGCTGTGGCTTGGCTAAGGGCTCCGACCAGAGCTTGTAATTACGGCAGCTGTAGAGACAGAAACGTGCCAAATTCACATCTAGAAAAGCCTTCTATTAAGCAGAAAAAAACCCTGTATGTCACTCATGTCTGGGAGTATGCCCAGTGATGGAGAAAGATAAAAGCTTGGACCTTTAAAATGTTGTAAAATGAAGACATAAGGCGACGAGGAATTGGGAGCTATCTTCATGGGAATTTTCTTTGCGTGGTCCAATACAGTTGACTGAGTAGACTGCCAGACAAGCACCAAAATGCACTGATATGAAGGGTAGGTTTTATTCTCACCATTTTCCTGATTGGACCAGCAGATGGAAATGGAGATGTGATCATTTATCTTCAAAATTGCCCTAGTAATCTGCAGTGTTAGCACAGATTACGTTATAATTGCCAGAACTGGAATAAAAGAGATTGCGGCATCTGTAAAGCAAGTGGTAAATTTAAAGGATATAAAAATCAGCTCCATGTCAGGGGACATTCTCACTAGTATATTACATTTCATGTACACAAATGTAGCGATGAAAGAGCAGAAGCTTATGACAAACATCATTTGAATTTTATTGTAGAATTTTCTCTGCAGCTGGTCTAGAGACGTTACTATAAAATACAGCCCTCGCAGCCCACACTAGTGCAGCGCAACATTGTGCAGAACCCAGCCCGAGACAACAAACTGAACAGCAGAGTCCTGTCAAAACTCCTATGGGACAGGTTTTTTAAGTGTCCATCTCTGTACAATTTTTTTATTTCCTAATGTAGTATCACTTCAGTCTCTATTTTTTTTTTTTAATTTCACAGTAACAAATTCAAGTTTCTAAGTTACAGGCAGAAAAAAGGAAAACAAGCTGAGACCAAAATTAAAATCAAGTTATGTACTTCACCGATTAATTAAGGGCAGGATTTCAGTCTTAAGTCTATTGTGGAATTGGGATAAAGGTATTGTCAGACAATTGCTTACATGAGCCAAACAAATATATGCACCCTGATCAACTGTATGTAAAGCCAGAGAAAAATTTTATTACCGTGTGGAACCCCTTGATTCAACCCCATGCTCCACCTTAATTTTTTGGCCAGTTCTATGTACCATGATCTTATAAAGCTATCAAATTATGTCCTTGTACTGGTGAATCACATGAAAATCTCCAAAATAAAGTTTTAAACTTGAAACAATAACTTAGAGCTGCCTTAGTTGCTCATCCTAAGCTACAATATTATAGGTATATAAAGAAAACTTCAATTTATAAAGTTTACATTAGTCTGCTAAGAAATCAATCGATCACAAGGGATAGTACTAGAGTACATTATCTTTTTATCTTGCTTTTCACTTATTTCTTGTTGTTTTTCAGGAACTGTTGAAAATTCCTGAGAAAAATTGGGCTAGATTTTGTTCTCTGCTCCACTACAGACTTACACAGAAGTTTTCTAGTTTCAATTTGGTTTTGGTGAGGAAAAAAATTGCCCGTATAATAGCAACAACTGCAATGTCAAGAATATAAAAGGGCATGGACTACTAAAATTGCAAAAGATATAATATAGTGTAATATAGGTGAATACAAAATCAGCACTGTTGATTACATTCTCAGCTATTTCACTACACATTTATCATCATCAGAAAACAACAAAAGGAGCTGTCGAAAATAATACGAGCCAATGTTGTTATTTTGTGTGCTGTTCTTGGAGCCATACAGCTCTGGAAGAAATCCAAATAGTAACTAAATTGAATAACATTCTGCAATTCAAAGAGATCGTGATGGGAAATGGCAAGAGCTAATGAAATATGGTGCAAGTTTAACAAACACCATTTCAAGATGGGATGTTATTGCACAAAGAGCAGTAAAAACTCTTCATAGAGATGATGAGCAGACTATGACTGCAGTAACATTCTATTGCAGGAAGATGACATTTTAATTTAGCTGACTCTGCAATCCTGAGGGTTAGATTCAGCTTGTTGCTGATGACTGCACCTCATGCTGTAGCAGGAGACTTCATCTCCCACTTTCTCTGAGGAGAGCAGCTCTGAGCTGAAAGCATTCCTGAACAGCGAGTCCGAGCCAGCACACTGCGTGTAGTGGTTGCATCCTCTCTAATTTCTGCTCTTCTTAGGCAGTTGTATTACAACCAGCTACAAGCTCTTTCTGTTATAGCATAACTAGCTGCAGCACTCTGCAACTGGTTGTTAAAATTGCAGATGATTTCTGCACAGGCTGTTAGAAACCATCTTCGGCAAGCTTTGCTCCTGGCTGATTCTGTCTGCTCCCTGGAAGATATATTTCCATCCTTAACTAGAAGAAGGCTCTTCTTCCCCTTAATCTACTTAGGCATGGACCCAAAAGCATTTACTCTGTCAGTTGTCCCCAAGTCCCTGTGCTCTCTGGTACCCTAGCACTGCTGCTGGCTAGAATGATTGACAGGAGCTTGGTAGCTCATCTGGATCATGGATGTCTTGAGCTGGTCTCTTAGGCTTATACTTTGTAGAGTGACAAATATAATTTGGTGCCTTAATGTCTGGAGGCTCATCTTGAAACACCTGAAAGGCTCCTGATTTTTGGAGAATGCTATGTGCAACCAGCCACAGAAAATTACGTTTCTTAAAGGTGTGTGAAGCTGGAAACTGCTGTGAATACTATCTGAAGAACCTTTATACAGCAAAACCAGAATCCTCTTGTAGCCCTTAGCGTTCTGTTAATTATTTTGCTTTCTATTTCAAAAAACTCACTTGCGATAATTTGAAACTCGTGTTTAGAAAGGACAAATTTCAACAGTTTGCTTTATGTGCGTAAATAAGCAGAATCTGCCCTCATTGTTTTTGGCAGGACTAGATTGTGGAGTATATGGGTGGTCAGTGTTTTAAAGAGAGGGGGAGTACTATTTCATTTAGAGGTGTCACAAAGCAGTTCACTACTTAGAGAATTAAACTGATTTTTTGACCTTGGAAAACACCTAAAATATATGGAGAGAAACCAGATTGTGCTGCTTGCCGTTGTCTCTGTTGTGCATATGTCTGGTATTCTGATGCACGCTAGAACATCAAAGTAACATTTCTCTCTTTTTGACACAGAACAAACAGAACCGCTTCTACTCTGAGTCATCAGACAGATGTTGCTTTGGTGACAACATGCTACATACACACTAGCTACAGCACATGTGGGCCGTCTTCTGACATCTACACAAAGTTGAAGTACGTTTGCACCAATAATGCATTAAAGAAAGTAGACATTGGCAGGGAAGACCAGATAAAGCATGGAGTAAGAATATTGATTTATTCATTATCCTTGCTGTTAATTGTGACCAATGCTGGATACTCGAAAAACTCAGCTTGCAAGTAAAATGGGTTGATCTCTGTTTTAGGTGACTAGTGGGTGGATGGCTCTAGGTGGAGGATGACAATCAGGTCAAGATTAAAGAATTTATTTATGTTCATAAACTTGAACTGAACTGGAATATGTTAGGCACATAAATTGGAATTGCAAGCCCAAACTTTTTTTTTCATTTAGACTCTGAAGTATAGTTAAGAAGTACCCATGCAGGAGCTGTGATCAGTCACGAGATCTGTGGCTGCAGAAGGGAGATAACGAAGCACACTTGAGCCCTTACTGTCTAAAATCTGCGCAAGAGCGGATCCAAGGGTGGAACTCTGCGATTTCCTTTGTAACCCTTCTGGAGAGGAACTGACACAGAGCTGTTAACAGTTATGTACATACGAGTGGCTAAAGAGAAAGCTCTGAGACTGCTGTAGGCTTAGTTACTACTACAACCTCATTTTCTTTTTCAGAAATAAAAAGAAGAAAACAGGTGAGATCCTTAAATTCTCTGTGAGTCTACTTCTCCTTTGTGCTTAATCTCATTTATGTCAGAGCAAAGTTGTCTCTTACATCAGTTTCAGATGAGACTGGCAATATTTTATTTCTGCTTTGAATTCCTTTCCAGTGGTTATGAAGAGAAAGGAAATCAAGCCTTCAAGGCTTCCTGTCTACAAATGCTAAGCATAAGAATATTGTCTAACCAGTTTTGTTCATCTCTATAATTACTTAAAGGAGTGCAGCATAAATATGAAGTAGGTGTAAATCTCTAACGTTTCACACTCACCATTCACACAGATGATTTTTATTTTACACACAATATAAATGAGTCTAAGTAGCTCCCAAAGCTGTGATGTCTCAGTAAACCAGACTCCCTGCTACAGTGGTTGACAATGACTGCCTGCTCGTTTGCTTGAGTGCCACGAAATTCCTTAACTATCATTTGTCCAAAAAATAATACTTTACAATGCTGTGTCAATCATAACATTATAGTTTGTGAGCTTTGTCAGTGTGAATCCTTTAGTTGCTCAAATAAGATTTTTCCCCAGTAATCTTAATTTAGATAGGGAAGGTAACAAATATAAAAAATAGAAAGACTGTCTAGAATAAATGATGTAATGTCCAGGACATAGAAATAGAGCTGAATTACCATATCCATGTTTGTAATTATGCATGTGGAGATTCATTACCCTAAAGTACTCTGAAACACCCCGGTATGTTTAGCATTAGCAAACCCTCAGTCTTATTTTTACTGCTATATGGTGTGTGCACAGAGTTTCTTGCAAGTGTTAGTGTGTATTAGGACAACTATCAGCAAGACCGTGTGGACTGGAAGCAGTTAGTGCTGCTTAACCAGTGTTGTCAAACCGCATGTCATAAAAATATTATGGTCAAATCTAAAACAGTGAGAAAAGAAAGCCTTGGGTATAACACAATGTCTTCGTAATACAGCTGACAGAAGTGTAGTCCTCAAAGTCTGCTTTGCATAGTGCTTCACTGTTTTGCTGGTGTTATTTTGATAGCTTGCCAGTGCCTTGTAGATATGAAAGCGATGCAAAACATGCTGCTAAGATAAGCTACTGTTAGCTCAGTAATCTGGGAGCATGCTAGTTTCCTAATCATTGTATTTTCATATGTGATTTTCTGATGTATGAAATATTACAGGGAAAAACCGTTAGGCTTTCATTTGTTTACCGCTGCAGAGCCTTGGTCGGTCTGCTCTGTCCCCTGTGGATATAGCAATGGTTCAAGCAACTGCAGCCCTCCATGCACAGGCATGCCGTTGTGCAGACTTGCACCGCACGACGCAATATGGGTGTTTTCTCCCAAGTGCTTATACTATAAAATAGCATTGGAAAGATCATAAATGTATCCCATGCTACACAAATAAAAATAGAGCTGTCAAAATATTTTGACCATGTATTTTTAGAATTAAAAAATCACCTTAATACAAATTTCTCTCAAATTTGTCTTTTCTCAAACAAAGAAAAAGAATTAACGTTCATTTTTTTCCTTTCTATCCTTATTCAGAAGCAAAGAATGATAGAGGGAGAGGGTGGAGTAGAGAAAAAATGGGGAAAATTACCATGCAAGAAAAGTAAAAATTTTAATTTAAAAAGCTTGTGAAAATGTCAGCCAATCAAAATCTTCATTTTCTAAAGAGGATAGCAGAAGTTTTATTGTTATTATTCACAGAATTTTTCCACTTTTCTAAATAAACTCAACAAACTTTTTACATTACCTCTGTATAGTTTTTCTCCGAGTCATGAGGAGTCCTCCGGTGATTTCTGTTAATTATACTTTTAACAAAATTAAACTGTTCTTACTAAGAGCATACAGCTAAATATATCAAAGACCTTCCAGGCTTTCCCCAGGTTGTCTAATCAGCCTGCCCTCTAGGAAAACAGCCTGCCAAAAAAGCAGTGTTTCATATTAAACAGAGAAGGATTGAAATCCAGTGGATGGAGCATAGAAGGAGGACCTGGGAGAGGGCTTCCTTCATGGCAAGCAATTGCTCTGCTCCTCAGCCTCCGGAATTTGAAGTCTGCTAACGAAAGAGTGAAAGTCTGAGGTGCCTTGAAGTGCTTACCTTGGTGAAGTGCTTAGCCAGTTCCACAGGTAGGGAAGGACCAGTAAGCCAGAGCACCTGGGATTTGCTCTTCAGGTACATGGCTGAGAAGATACAATATTTGTGAAATACCTGTTGAATCTCTCTGGAGATCTATATCTAGAGATATATGAAAGAGCCATTCTGGGTGTTAAAAATATGTTTAGATCAAAAATGTGCCTCCAACACTGGTGAACTGTGCCTGTCTGAAGGAACATAAATGTATATGCCTATCAAACTTATTTTTCACAGCGATACGAACAGTTTTCTTTCAGTCTTGGTGAAGGAGATGTCAGTCAGCTGTTGTATATACTACTCATAAACTAGGTGAGGAGAAAGCACACACTAAGGATTGCATTAGCTCTCTCTTAAGGATCAGCCTAAAGAACTTTGAAAGGAAGATGCCAATAGAGTACTTCAAAGGTTATTCATTAGACCTATAGAATTAAATAGAGGAAAATAATTTTTGACACAAATGCAAGAT
Source organism: Tauraco erythrolophus (assembly GCF_009769465.1). Taxonomy (NCBI): domain Eukaryota; kingdom Metazoa; phylum Chordata; class Aves; order Musophagiformes; family Musophagidae; genus Tauraco; species Tauraco erythrolophus. Next base: position 14,370,554 of record NC_141475.1, on the reverse strand, counting down.
GCCCTCTCTCTGTTGGTTAATGATTTATATTTTTCTCTTCCTCTTCCTGGGGAGAGAGAGGGATACAAGTGAAATTTGCTTGGACTTGCGCTCTGGTGAGGTGCAGAGAAGGAGGAATCACAGAGCTCAGGAACCTCAGAAATGCCCAAGTCTTGCAATCTTCTAACACTGATGGAGTAGCTGCTCCAGTCTATTACTATATTTACGTGTACGTCTGTTACTAATAATGACATAATTTAGCAGAAAAAAGATTGGATAATTTCATCAGTGAATGTTTTTCTATATGTTACTGTTTGAAGCAAATAAAGAGCACTGAAATTTAGTGATCTGTTACATAGATTAGCCATCTAATATTTCTTCTCCCTTTTACCATGTGTCTCATATAATTCTTTTGTTGCTGACAATGTGGCATATAATGTAACAAGGAGGTGTGCTACAGAATTTGTTTGTTGGCCACCTCTACAGCAGAATATAATAAGCATAACAAAGAGAGAGAACATGTCACATAGCTTTCTGCATGCCGTTGTGTTGATCCAGCATCTGTCAGTTTCTGAGAAATTAAAGCCAAGCACCAGGATTTGAATTGGGGCTCAGAATTACAGTGAAAGACACGAGTTTGGGTCTCATTGTGCTCAGCAGGGGTCATGCTCCACAGCAGATGTACCAGAGGGAAAAGAAAACAGATGTAGGTATGGAGAGACTCAAGTCTCTGCACAGTGAAGCTGCTCAACATTTCTGGTGTTATATGGTGTTATATATGGTATTAGGAGAACATTATGGTGGGATGTTGTAGTTCAGTTGTTATTAGTAAGTGTCATTGTGTGCTGATTGCAAGCACTCAAGTGTTCAGAAGGGGGAATCAAGGATACCAAATGGGGAAAAACAATACACAGGAGTCTAATATCCTTAAGAGGATAAATTATCTTTTCCTTGAGAAAGCAGAAAATGTTAATGGCTAAGCCTGCCAAGACATTTTCTAATGGAAGTAAATAGAGATGCAAAAGATCATTCCAGTCCTTTTATGTGCAATTATATTATATCACTTGTTCTCTTACTGATCTGTGCAATCCTGGCATGACAAACCGATCGACTCACTGTAGAATATTCTGGTGGGCTTATGGCTGGTGAATCAGGGGAAAGGATATTTTTGGTTTCAAAAAGAGCTGAAATGGAACCGAAATGAGCTCATAAGTGTGTGCCTATTGGGAGTCTTCCTAGGAGTTATTGGGGCTTGTCTTGTAGTTGTGCACAAAACCATACATATGTTCAACACGGATTGTTACCAAAGTGTTGCTGAGGACATAGACCTGTGCTGACCCTGCTGTGAGGCTGCTGCCAGCTGACTGCCAACTACTTGAAAAATTTTGGATATGATAAACACAGTCTCTCTCAGGATATCCTAACCATATACATCACAGTAGCAGACGCTTCACAGGTCTTCCCACACACCAAGCAAAAGATCATGTTTTGAATGGCTTCAGCTTAAGCATCTTCTCCTTCAGCTGCTTTGGTGAGGCTGTGGCCAGGCTGTTGAGATACTCCTGTGCTTTCCCCACCCCAGGTAGCTGAAACAGCCCTTGGGGATTTTGGATCAGATGTGCACCTCACAGCAGTCAGATGTCTGTGTAACACTCCTCTGGTGATCGCTTCAGACACTTTTTGTCACGAGCACAGATACTCTACAAGGAGGATAAGCACAACTCAGAAGTGTGAACCAGTTACTTATTGGAGAAGATACAGAAAAGATAGTCAGGATCAACACTCTATTATGCTAAAATTGAGTTCGTTCCCTGCTTGCTGTAAGACATAAGATACTTCCTGCCAGGTAGGCAGAGAGATACTTGGCAGTTGTGCCTTGTTTGAACCACGATATGGATCCCAGACAGCTGGACCCCTAGGGACAGGGGATTGCAGCAGGCCCACAGGACAGAGCAGCCCAAAGCTTGGGCTGCAAAAATGGAGTTTGCAGCACATTTTAATCCTAGGCCCAGAGATCAAATTGACTGTGCTATATTCATGCAAATATTGGTGTTGTGTTAAGTACTACCAGGAGTACTGCTAGGTCTATCACCTGCGTGGTGGTTGGTGCAGCAGGTCAAGATAATTGATTAAATGTAAATTAAAGCTTCAAAAAGCCAAATATAAAAAAATTAGAGCTTACTATAAAAAAAATTCTACCTTAAATAGAGCAAAGTGGCAGAGGTTGTGAGATATGTCATATTCTTACTCCAGCAAGAAAATGATTTCCTATGTCTCTACCATAAAATGACAGTGATCTCTTGTTGAGCACTGAAAGTTTGCACAGATTACTGGAAGCAAGATTTACTCAGCAGTAAATTAACAGAGCTCGTGTTCAACCGCTAACCCCAAAACCTAATGGTACTATGAGATGTAGATTTCATTGATAAGGAGTGGGATTTTGACTGAGTTTCCATCAGCTAAGCTGAATAATATTGTGTATTAATTACCAACAGTAATTTAACTCTGTCAGAGCCTCTTGGTCTGCCTGCGTCAGGTAATGCAAAACCTCGCGACCCTGACAAGTACCATCTTAGAACTTCTGAAAAAGGGAGCAAGGAGCCCGCGAACTAGAAGGATAGAGCTTAAGGGAAGGGGTGGAACAGTACGAAAAGCATTTATGAAGCAGAAATTCTCCTAAAGAGGTTGCTAATGTTAGAAAACCTCTCTCCGTTCCCGGAGGGGTTGTACAAATGTTCGTACTAGTTGCTTGTCTGCTTTGATTCCTAAATGCTATTTAACCATGCAGTCTGGGGACTAGAAGCCTGATGTGTTGTATTTTTCTCTGGAATGCTTTTCCAAAGATACATTTCTTTTGCATCACAAGGAATTGCTGTAAGCAAGAGGAGCTCTGGAGTTCAGGTGCACACTCTGGAGTTGCTTTGCTCCCTGGGCAGTATGAAGTAGCAGAGGTCTTGCTGAAGTACACCTGGTCTCTTCTGGAAATTTGTGTGATGATCATAACTCAGATAGAAAATTGCAAATGGTAGCTTTGCCCCTTTTTCTCTGAAGGAGTTGTGCAAGGTACTTTTTAAAGAAACATCAGCTTAAGTAGGATCCGGCTTGCTGCGAAAGCGAATGCTAAAATATTCAATGATTTCAAAAGGAACACAGTTTTGCAGTATGCAAAGTTTTGCAGGACAGGATCTGGTGATTCAGGCTTAACTGAGATTTTATTGTAATTTATTTAAAACATGTAAAAAAATCCAAATGCAGAGGAAAGAAAAAAGGAAAAGAAGAATCAATAATAGTGGGGGTTGCAATGTGCTCAGCCACACACTGATAAGCAAGATAAATTCCCTTCTCAGAAAACTGGGCACAATGTATTCCTGCACAATCCAGCCAACAGTTGAGATATGTGGCTGTAAGTATGGTCCTGTCTATTCTTCCCTATAGCCTTCCAGCTGCAGAACATTTTGGAGGTAGGCTGTCACACACTGCAGTGAAAGAGCTAAGGTAAATGGAGTATGAGGTTAACCAGATGTCCAAGAAGGCTGGTTGGTGATGGCAGGGCAAGTCATAGTAACTCCTGGATAAGACAAGAAGTTTAGATGCCAGGGCAGGACGAAAAAGTGCAACACTAGCACATGGTCAGGGAGTTGCAGGGATGTCAGGCACCCTCAGCAAGTGATGGCAAAGGGAGCTGTGGTCAGTGGAAGAAGAGGCATGTTTTGTTGATTGGATTGATCTCCATTGCTTCATTTGCACCTCTTGTCTTTCATAACATCCTGAGGGCTATGAGAAAAGGAGAGATGTGTGGTAGATGTAAGGAAATGTGAGGAAAATGCCAGTACAGCCTTGTGAGCTAATTGGGACGGCCTCTGGGTGATGCTGATGATGGTCCGAGTTACAGCGAGGAGCTCATCTCTCACAGGACACTGATGAAGCAGGAGGCTTCGTGGAACAACACTTCCCTGGTGTGTCCAAGGTACTTCCTCAGATCATCTTCTTTCATTTCAGAAGCAAGTCAGAAATGCTGTGTTCAACCATGCCTAAAATGATTCATATGTGTTGAATTCAGTATACCAGCTCTGAACCTCCATTTTGCCACACAATTTGAAGCCAAGTTGAATCACTATGAGAATTTAATATTGACCTGAGTAAGTAACTTTCAGCCTTATGTAGAGGTTTGTTGTCTCATGCATACTGCTAACCTTCAGGGGAACTGTAACCCATTTGGAGGTTCCCATAGGCATGGTTCTGACCATGATATATTTCCCCTGAGAAATGTTAAAACCTGTGTTTTTCAAATTAGGTTCTTACAGCAGGCTTTTAAATTCACATTTGAGAGCCCTACATACATGCTTGCTTTTGTGGAAAGCCATCACTTGAGAAAAACAAAATCTATCTAAACAAGGTGCCCAAATCTGGATTTAGGTGGCAAATTTTAGGCAATGTGTCTTGAAGCTTTACATAATCATGAACTATATACAAAAATAGTTCCATGAACCTGTGTTTAGACTTTCTTGTAAGCCAAATAATACCCAAGTGGCACTCTTCTACATTCTTTTTATATAACCACCTAGGAAGACTACTACATGACCTTATTTCTAAAATCACCACTATGACATCACTACTTGAGAATGACATAACTTTTTGTATTAATGGTGATCCATGTAAAGAGCACTGTTACCAGAAGGGTAGATAATTATGTTTTTAATTGCATTATATCAACACAAATAAATACTCTTTGGCTGCTGAACTGCTACCAAGTGCATATCGTTAGTTTATGCAATGTTTATAAGATCACCACAAATACCGATTAGTATGGCTGATGAAGAGGACATTATCTGTGGTACAGTGTTTGCCACCCCTGTTCACAATCCATAATGGTCTAATCTGTCAGTGTGAAGTGTTGTGAATAAAGGAGCAGATCCTGGTTCTGTTTCAATGGGTTTATATTGTTTTCAAAGAGAATTGCCTAGCTCTATCACATTGAATGGAGCTGCACTAATTTACACTGGTTGAGGAATTGGTAAATGTTTTTTGGGAGAAGTCAGTACTTTTAAAGTTCCTCTACTGTTGTCCTGTCACTGGATTAAAGTTTCATGGTATGAGAATGGCAGCCATGAAGGCGCAAGTTAAGGTCAGACACTGGCCAGAAGAGCAGATGTACAGTTTTTGGCAATTTCACTGGTTCCTCTCCAAATATGATTTCCAGATGTACCCCCTTTGCTTTAATTTTTCCAAGAACTATTTGGAGAAGTTTTAAAAATATTTTATTGTCTTAGTTTTTATGATTCCAGCTGATAAAAACAGTCCATCTTTACCAAGCATACATTGTAATATCTGACTATGTTGTGGCAAAGTGCTGCAGTTTTATTTTTATTGTGTTTTCTAAAATTAGTATAAACCATAGAAACTGAAAAACCTTCTTGGGAAAAGAGGTGATAAAGATAAAAGAAAGCAGCATTTAGTTTTTTCCCCAACCAGTTCCAAATGTGCCACTGTGCCTATTGCATCCCATAAACACCAGGGCAAAAGCACCAGCTGCTCATTACTCTCAGAGGAAATGCTATTTCCTCTCATTTTGGCACAAACTACTCCCCAAAAGGAAAACAACCCTAGTGAGCTGCAGCTAAACGTGAAGTCTTTATAACGGCATTATATATAAACAACGTGATGTGATATGTTTCTCCTGACAGTCGATCCCTAAAAAATATAAAATAAAATGATGCACTAAACCAAAGGGCATAAAAGGTGTTTGCATTTGATACAGTTTCTGGAAGGATTTTCCACAAGCTCGATCCTAACTGTTACTTGTTGGGTGGCTGGGATAAAGACAGGCAGGGAACTAAGCACCCTTAATATGTTAATGCCGCTCGGAGGTCTCCTGCTAATGCCAGTTAGAGTGCGAAATCTATAAAAAAAAATAAAATCAGCTGAAAAGCACTATGCGCTGCTTTACGTTAAATGGGAGGCACATGGAAACATCATTAATATTTGAGATGTGCTTTGATTTAAAACACTCATTAGTGCTTTCCAAGTATTGGAAAGCAAACCAGAGGGAGAATCAGCACTCTCTTAAGTGAGGACTCCTGAGGATCCTTGAGTTGTTGCTGATCCAAACACCGGTCTAAAGCAGCTAGAATCCATCCCACACCAGTATCATCTGTTTTTATTAGACAAATTAAAAAGGTGAATTTTCTAATCTTTTTGTTGTTCAAGGGCCACAGCTGCTGCCTGCTGCTTCCATCGTTGACTGCAGTTCCCCACAACTGTCTTCACCATCACCACCTCTTTTCCCAACTTGGACTGCCCAGGTGGATCTGAAGCATAGGTCTGGAAATAAAAAGAGAAAATCCAGCAGTCTCGCTGGTGCCAGTTCATAAATAGAACAGATTGGCAGCTGCTAATGAAAGGCTCTGGTAATAAAAGGTGTAAAGCAAGGAGGATATATCAGTGAAAGGTCTTTTACAGAGTAATTTGTTTGTGAATTTGAAAGAAAAAGCAAAAATTGACTAAGGAGATGAACAGATAGTGGGAAGGAAAGGTGTTAATAAAGGCCAAGAATCAAATACAACTGGAATATATATTGAGAGGTGTCTGCACGGCACTTAAATTACATTGTTCTAAGGCATGGGTGAACGCTAGAAAGTCAACCTAAAACTAAAACAAACACCCCAAAAAAGTCATATCAAATGAACAAAATGGACCAATTTTTGGAGAGTTTCAGACATAGTTTGCTGCCTTTCCATGTTAGGGGGAGAGAAAAGCAAAACCAGAAGTCAAATCACAGTAGTCACTTGCTAATAATCTGAGTAACCCGTCTAAAAGATTGTGAAAACATAGCAGATGCCAACAGGATTGAAATTAAAGCACATTCAACTCAGAATGCAAATAGTTCTGAGACCGTAAGGTTTCCCTAAAGCTCTGGCAAACATTTGGCTGGATTGATATTTTGGGCACTGATCTGCATAGCATCTGATCGTGAGCTGAATATGAGCAGTGCAGAAAGGCAGACTTTTACTGAAGGAAAAAAGGCTGCCTATTGCCTTCTGTGAGGCTGAGAGATGAGTTATAAAAAGCCTTATGGCGCGTTTCCTCGGTTCCAGTTGGCGTGCAGAGCCCCCAGCCCCAGTTCCACCCGGGGGCACTTTGCAGCGTGGCGCAGTGCAGTGAGGGGTATCCTCCAGCATCTTAGTCTGCCAACCTCATCGTTTAGAGGACAGTGCCAAAGGCCCTGGGTCAGGCCAGTAGCTGATGTAAACCAGAAGAATCCCAGCTCCCACCAGCCTTGAAGAAGTACTCTGCCAAAAGACACATTGGTTTCTGTTGTTGGTGCTGCCGGAGGAATAGTGGAAAATTTTGCTATTCGACTAACTTTGCTATTCTTCTCTTCCTTGATTTCATGTAGCGGCACCAATGAAAGACTATGAGTCCAACACTTGATCTTTGAATGGCAGTACAGAGGTAGCTCCCATTTTTCCGTAGTCTTAAATAATGTGGTTTAAAAAGTTATTGGGAGTTGTTGTGCTGTAAAACAAACGTTTCTGCTATCTAGTGAGTACAGTGAACATCAGCACATTTTAGTGACTTGAGTGAACGTGCATACTTCTTCGGCCACCGTCCTTCAAACAGCATTTTACAGAAACACCTGGGCATCAGACTTGATTCTGATTTATAGAATCATAGAATGGGTTGGGTTGGAAGGGACCTCAAAGATCATCTAGTTCCAACCCCCCTGCCATGGGCAGGGAAACCCTCCACTACACCAGGTTGCTCAACACCTCATCCAACCTGGCCTTGAACACTTCCAGGGATGGGGCATCTACAACTTCTCTGAGCAACCTGTTCCAGTGCCTCACCACCCTCAGAGTGAAGAATTTCTTCCTTATAGCTAATCTAAATCTCCCCTCTTTCAGTTTAAATCCATTGCCCTTTGTCCTATCACTACATGCCCTTGTAATAAGTCCCTCTCCAGCTTTCTTGTAGGCCCCCTTTAAGTACTGGAAGGCTGCAATAAGATCACCCCAGAGCCTTCTCTTTTCCAGGCTGAACAGCCCCAACTTTCTCAGCCTGTCTTCATAGCAGAAGTGCTCCAGCCCTTGGATCATCTTTGTGGCCCTCCTCTGGACCCTCTCCAGCAGCTCCATGTCCTTCTTGTGTTGTTCTTGTATTTCCCTGATATCTTGCTGCTGCAAGATAATAGACTTAGATTAGACTATAAGAAAGTCACTTTGAAAAGATTCTTGTCCCTTCTGATTGGAAATATCATAGTATAAATAAGAATTTTGTATTGCCTTGATGTTTATAGTGTGTTGATATCAGATAGACAATTGAATCTTTATTCACAGAAAATTACACTGCTAGAGATTAGTAATTGATTTTTCTGCTTGTTGACTCTGAAAATGTGCTGAATTTTCATAAAAATGGTTTATATATAAATGTTTGTTTTTAAACTATTAAAAATATTTAGCTTCTAAAATTAAAAAACAAGATTAAATCAGGTTAAAAAAATATGTCATTGAAAAAATTCAGATTATTATCAGCATTGTTGGAGGGGTTACAGTTTTTTGCAATAAAGAAAATGTCATGAAATGCTTTTGGTGGCTCAAATATTAGTTTTTGAGACCTGTATTGAAATGCTTGGATTAAAAACAGAGACTGTATGCACTGCTAATTATCCATGTACTGTGTCTAGTGCAATTTGTGTCAAAAGCCAGTTGAACATCCAGCAACGTTATGGTCTGATTGCCTAAGCACATAAGACTAAAGAAGCAGGGAGTTAAATTCTCCTGTCTGAGGCAAGATACTATTTCTTAGTGCTGAAATTCGCTGACATGGAAAGACAGAGATGCTTTCGTTGCAGCTAATGGCAGTGTACCTACCCTGTGAGTAATTACCAGTCTCCCATCTTTGGTGCTTCTCTGCTCATGAGACTAATGTTTATTCAGAACAATAAATATAAGGTCTATGACACTTTTAAAGTAATGTTCAGATGTGTCTGTGTAACCATGGATGAGCGGTGCTAGTAGTTTTATGCTTTAGTAAACATATTTGACTCTCTGAGTGCTCCAGGGACAGTAGTGGAGTGTGGCAGATGCTGGAGAAGCTGTAATGATTTGCAATTTTGGATGAACTTGTGGTAATAGAGAATGTAATGACAAGGTAGGGGGATCAGCTTTCATTGGCTTCATTTTCTGCTTCATACAGACTATTAATGATTCATTCAGCATTGATCTGTACAGTTTCCGAGCACAGATTTGTATCTATAATCTAGGAGATTGGTTAATTCTTATATCCTCGTGCTAAGTAAATCTTACTAGTGCTCACAGCTGTCTCTGCGTAGTTAATGACCCTGAATAAATTCCATTATAATTCCTGGATGATGCAAAGGTTTTTCTTGGTGAGGAGCTGAAACTCTGCCCACAACCAGCCATCAGCCAGGTATAAACTAGCAGTCTAGCCCCTAGGCCGAGTATCTTCCACAAGGTGTTGAACATTATCTGCTTCCAGACACTTCAAATGGGAATTTAATGTGTTCGATCTCCCAGAGACAGGGCTAGCTTTTCCCTGGTCCTGTGTAAACCTCATGCAAGTCTTTATCTACACAAGAATCCCTGTTAAAGTCAACATTGCTAATCATATACGTAGAGCTTAGCTTGATTTTTAAACATTCCTAGGTCTCGGACCCATGTTTCCAGTTTCAGCCAAGTGAGAAAAATAATCTATTGCTCTCAGTGTGTGATGCTTTTGAAAACTTTGTTCTTGTGACTTGCTAAAAGCAAAAGTACTTTTACTTAAAGTAAGTGTTTCATCTGGTCTGAGCATTGAAGTGCCAAACACATTAGGCTAGGAGAAACTAATTTTTACTTATTTTCTCTGTCACAGGTGAGCAGGAACATTTTTCAGGGGGCTACTTAGTGCACTTTCGAGTTACGAGTAAAAGGATTGTTTCTTTATTTGAAATTGTAGATACTTAACAATCAGACACAATAAAGTAAGGAAATGACTATGGCTTTTGGGAAACAGGTTTCTAACCAGTAAGCATAAACCTGGTACTGATAGAATAGAAGAAAAATCTGTATTTAATCAATTTGATCAAATTTAACCTTTACAAAATTGAGCTTTGCCTGCATAAGTCATGCATGCACCTGCTGTGCAAAAAGAGAAAATCTTCTGTGTCTAGGAGACTACAGCCAGCTAATCAACTTTAGCAGTATATTATTTTCCTGTTTTTAAAATTTTTTCCTATCTAAATCCTAGGGACTGACTAACAAGAACACAGAGTACCTGTGGTGCCTTTTGATTTACAAGCTTCTAGATTCAGTCCATGACTCAAATTTATCTTGTTCATAACTGCATGAACAATGTGAAATTTAGAGTAGTTATCACAAAAGTGTAATAGAAAAAGTAGCTGAAATTTTCAATTTAGTGATAGGATTAAAACAAAATAAATATCAAAATGGTGATTATCCAATAACAAAAGGAATGATAAACATGTTTCTTTTTTTGTGTTACAAAAAGAATAGTCCTCTTCAGGTACTGGAACTGTCCTTAAGGACAGCTTTAGATAGCAAATTCATACTGTCTAACACCTGACTCTACAGCAGGAACTGCTGATGTCAGTGGCACCATCTGTAGAGCAAGAAGTTACTCAGTGTGATCAAAGATGTAGAAACTGGCTTTCCATAATTTCAAAATGTTTTCCCATCTGGGGTCACTATCGTAGATGCTTTAGTGGAAGACTGCCTGTTTTTCCTATCTGAACCGGGGAATCTTCAAGTCTTCTGTCACAGTGAAGATGGACTAGAGTAGCAGTTCCATAATGGTGATTGAAGCCACACATAGTGCATAAAAGGCTGATTTAAGGCAATAGCATCCTCTTACTATATCCAGAAATCATGAATTTCTAGAATAAGCTAAATAAGAACCTCAAAAGTAGACAGAGCCAGTCCTCACTTTTAATGAAATGCTGAAGTTAAATACTATGTTCTTTGATTTTCAGAACAATGTAAGTGAAAATACATACCAATCCTTAAATGAAATGAGGACAACATAGGAAGAGGAGATTAAATTTTCATCTAGGATTTTTTAAAATGAAAAAATTGTTTAGGCAGCTTCAAATTACACAGGTAACTTGACTAGTATAAATACCAGCAAGCAACTTTAAGAAGTGTGGACAAGTTTGTTTTACCATGGGATTACACAGAGAAGGGAGAGTAGCTTGTAATATATCTCAATGGAGAATTCCCTTTCACTCTTTGGGCTGGTTTTGCTGCCTGTGTAGACAGACCTTTTTTTCCTTTGTTCCTCATGGAACAGCCTCCAAGCAATTAAATGAAAGCTACTTCAGTTGCTGTTTCCTAATTCAGCCAAGTATCAGCATTTTTCATGTAATGTTCATGTCCTTCACTGGCTCATGAATATATCCTGTAGTGCTTTTGTAAAAAAAGTGGATAAATTCCTTTATTTGATGTATCTAAGTGGGTAAATGATGCGTTGACTAGATAAAAGTGGAATTCTGGTTTATCACTCCTTTACCTAAGTTTACCCTTAAATTCCCTGCTGCAGTTGTTGGCTCCATACCCCTGTTTGGGAGATTCCAAACCACACAGAAAAAAAAGGAGAAAAAAAGAGCAAAACAGACCTTTGTTTGACTCAGGTGAATTTGCCACTCTTTTAGTAAAAGTCAAAACCCAAAGACTTTGATGTGTGAACACACTATGAACTTTTTCTCCTGTGCTTTTCATGTTACTAGGACTGCAAAAGACACATTAAATAACAGAGCTCCTCTGATATTCCAGAAGCAAGTGCCAACGGTATCTCACAGAAAATCTATTCTCATGTGTTTTCAAAGAAAATAACCTGATCCAGACACACATTCAAACTCTGAGCATTTATTCAGAAGGAAACAATGCTTCCTTGGTTCATCTCATGAGGAGTCTCTACCAGCATGAGTAATTTTAAGTTCAATATTAAAATACAATTAACTTGAGACAGCTCGTTTTTCTTCTTGGAGACTTTTCTGTCTAAAAAGTCCTAAAAAATGCTTCAGAAGGCTTTGGAGTTCATATGAAAGATATACATACAAACATCAGGATTAGTGTATGGAAGAGTTTGAGGGTTTGGTTTTGCATGGCAAGTGCTTCCTCCCCAGCTTTTTCACTGTGACAATACAAATATTCGGAAAGTAACAGTTGCTTGAGCTTTTTCAGGGCTTCTAGCCACTATCTGTCATCAATAAATCAAAGAAAATAAGAAAACTCTTCTGGGCCTGCAGCAACCTCCTGTAACTAATTTCCTTAATGCCAATATAGGTATATTATTAATATGTTGTACATCACTAATATCCATGGCAGAAGATAACAAGAGCCATGGGTAAGCAATAGAAAAATGAGATATACTGGTAGTTTGATCTAATTGCTATCTAAGTACAGGACAGTTTTGATCTTGCTCTTTGACTTTTGCTGCGAGTGTGCGATCTTGCAAGAGCTGGGCAAAGGAACTTGTAGCTCCCTCCTGCCTCTTTCCGGGAAGCCCAGCCCAGGGTTCCTAGTGTGATTATAGCTCCCTTAACTTTCAGTTTGGTGATTTGGTAGAATCAGCTGTTTATCCCATGATCCAATATTATTTAGATCAAAACATCAGTATTTCAGTTTTTCACAGTATTCCATTAGTTTCAGAATTTTGGCATTGCATTTTTCATCTATCTTCAAATAAAAAGCAAAAGTTGTAGTGCCCACTGGAACAGGAATTTTGGGTGTAAACCAGATCAGCTACAGAAGTGATATTATTGCCTATGTACGCGATTGAGAAAAGTGAGATACTTGCCATCCGCTTTGCTAATTAAAGCTTTTTCATTCGTGCATGGTAGATTCAGCATTATTGCTATTCTTGCTTGGCATTGTAGTAAAGAGTGTGTTATTGCCGATCAGATGACTGATTTACAATTCATAAAATAATTTATAAAACAGTTAAGATCTCTTGAGCCTGAAGCCTCATTTTAGAAATAACTGCTATTTAATTAGAAAAGCCTGATACGTTTGAGGTGGAAAAATTCCGAAATCCTTATTAAGTTTAACTGTAAAAAGGCATGCTTTTTCTCATTCAGCTGTCCTGTAAGAGTATTTTGGTGGTCTATACGACTATTGTGAGGAACGATGGCAATAGCATGATAAAATTCACAAGATAGGTTTGAGTAAATTTTTAGGCCACACATGGTATTGCAGAAATGATAGAATGCTAAGCAGACAAAATAATTTAAAGCACCAGCTAATGTATGACCGTATACAACATCTGTATATGTTTTAGATGTCATCTTGGGTACACAGCAATTTGTGGAACAAGCAGATCAAGGCATTTGCAGCGGCATTTTTTTTTGAAAAGACAATTCGCTAGAAGAATTTAACAGTGTTTTACACTGTCATTTTAAATTATGTTTTAGCTATGTCAGTTTGCACTTGAATTTTGAAAATGTTATTTATTAATTTAGCATAATTATTACATACGGTGAGCCAGCTTTATTTTGAAATGAAAATCAAAAATTTCTACTTGGATTATGTTTTTAAAAGATTATTTTTTTTCTCAGGGTGGATACTTTTTTCTTGTTTTCATTCTGTCTACACTGATGTGGTGAGGTAAAAAGCTCATTTCTTTCCAAATGAATATATAATGATGCTAGTACTAAAACAGTTAACTGGATAGCTGAGATTTACAAAAATCTTTGAATGTAACGACTTCAAGTTCTTTGTTGAATATTCATTAAATATCCTTTTCTCATAGGGCTTATAAATCCTCTGAAATGCAATACACATACACTTTAAAATTTGACAGAAAATACTCATATTTCTAAGATAAAGGTTTTTTTTCTTCTTTAAGCACTCTCTCAAATCATATATAATCAGGAACATTGGCAACACTGCTGCTTAGAGAAGGACAGAGTGAACATCAAGAAATCCAAATGAATTCAATCCCATTAAATGTAATGGTGTGGTAAATCTCACTATACCATCTGCTGTAGAAGGCTGAGACACTATTGGAATTCCACATCTTATTTACATAGCAGATAAGAATGTGTTGGGAGATTTATATGGCCAATGAATACCCAGAGACAAAACTAAGTTTCTAGTCTGTTCACATCTGGGAAGCATCTACATCTGTAGAGCATTATACAAAAACTACTGTAAGTTAGCCTTTCTGTGAAAGACCCTGCCACTTCATTCCAACATCACCCATTAAAGAAAAAAACCACACACAAACCAGTGAAAAAGTTCCTGGAAGCGCTGGTGGGAGCTGAGCTTCTTCATCAAAAGAAAACATAACCTCCCCTAAATTAGTACATATTTCCAAAGGAATTAGCATCAAACATTGTAGCGGATAGGTTGTATCATATTTAAAACATCTGTGCTGTGAGTTCAGAAATCACCCTGTGGCAAAACATTAAGGAAAACATGCCACAGATTTATTTTTGCCCTCTTTTGAACATTTAGATTGGCACTCTCCATTTTAACTAGATTCGTAACTTTCATTTACTTAATACTGAAATAGAGGTGAGCTTCAGCCCAGTTTTAAACCAGATGATATCACAGATGTATCTTGCACGATATATGAACTATAGAGGAACAAAACACTGCACAGTAGCCTCCACCTTATGTGCCCCTCTTTATCATTATTTTTAATAAATGTTGAGTTTCCTTGGGAATGGCATGTCCTTTGTGCACATTGATTATAAAACCCATCACTTGTCAATTCAGTTAAATGTTAAAGTTCTAATACATCAAAAGTGCATAGGGGAGCTGACCTGGGCTAAGAAAGTATTTTATGCAGGAATATTAATGGAGTTCTTCTGCAGCCGCCTCATGTACTTCAGATTGGAAACCTCTGAACCAAAGCCAATTGACAGTAACATATTTGGAAAGGAAGATGCTTTTAAATTACCTCCTTTCCATTTAATCAGACAAGCAACCTCTGAATCCCAAGCCGTAGGTGAATGTTTAAGAGAACATTCTTTATATAGTTAGCTGAACCATGCCCAAGAGCGCCCACTGACAGCTTTCCTATTACCAGAAGGACAATGAATCATATGAACTTTGCTGACACACATGCTATAATAATTGTTACATTTTCTTTTAGAATATATCCTTGGGCTCACTTTTGGCCTCACCTTAGAGGTGACAGCTTGTGAGCTACATAACCTAGCCTGCCACTAAATCATCAATAACAGTTCATAAAATATCCTGTAATAATTTAGCAGTGCATTGGTACTGATCCTAACGGAATCAGACATCAGCAGTTATGCTATTTCCTCTACGGATTCTGGATACTTCTATTGAACATTTGTTAAAACAGTTGTTCATCTACAGTGTACATATTCCTGCCAAGCTTCATGGAAATATTTCTATTCATTATTTTTTAATGTCAATTCTCAGTAGAAGTTCGTCTTTTCTAATTGGAACTCAGTCTGATGCTATATAGGCATCTTTGTTTCATAAAGCAGGCATAGTTATGTACATTAAAACAGACGCGTTTGCATTCCCTCCAGGTTAATGGCCAAATCTTTGCAGCAGCTTTCCAAGTAGGAGCATTTAAACAAGAAAAAGTTCTGTATTTTTCTATATCACATCTCTATTAATTGTCTTTTATTTTCAAAAGCATACCCTAGACAATCCATATTCATGTCCATTTGAATTTTCTCCAGTGGATGTTCTAAAAGAAATTTCTGAGAAACACTAGCACATGTTGGATACTAACGTAATACTAATATTAGCAACTGTTATTAATTATATATGTACTGTTAAAGTGGAACAGCTTCTGTTCCAAAAAAATTCTAATTGAAACAATATAGTCATTACATTTTCCTTAATCATGGTAGATATTTATCAGTAGAACTGGTGACAATAATTTTATCAGAGTAGGGATTTACCATAGATTTTAGCCAGTGTTTGACAAGCGTGGCCCTGTTTGCTCTGAATTCCCTTCTGCTTTTTTTCAGTTTGGCAGAGCCTCGAGGGGTGGGGGTGGTTGGTGGTGTTGTCTGCAGAACTCCTCACATCCCTGCCAAACCTGGCACATCGAGGTGAGAATGTCTTTGGAGTTCCTGCTAGGCCATGGCCTCAGAGGTAGGGGGTGCCCTGAGCCCATCTTGCTTGGCTTATCTGAGTATCCCTGAGGAAGGTCAGATGTCACATGGGGAGCTGCAGGAATGACAGCTGATACGAATGACTGTCATCAGAGCTAGCAAAGGAGACATGAAAGTTGACTTACAAGTTAGATGCAGTTGACTGAGTCAAAGGCTTGCCAGAGTACTTACCCACATGATTTTATGCACCTGATTTAACCAACAAAGTTCTAACCCATTTAGCTGGGCTACCTGTGTAGTCAATAAGCTCCTACAGAGCTGGAGAAGCAATCTCAATTTCTGTGGTTCTATATCAAAGACTTCTGTGATTAGGTTTAAATGTCTAAATATGATGAACATTAAATCTCTTCTCCACATTAAGAAATGCTGGGATTTGTTTCTTAAAATATTTGCAGTTAAAGCCAGTGATGTTGTCAGATATCAATTTTATGAAAAAATGTTGGATTTTGAACTATGTGGATTATTCTGTGAAATTATTTTTCACATAACTTTATGAATTCTTTTTAATTTTCATTAAAGTAGCCTGTATTTTGCTGTAAAGAAATCAACACCAGAATGCATGAGCCATAACTGTTTTTGATGCCCTTCTGGCCCATTTATGTCTTTCAAAACCAGTAGCATTTCTAGGTCTACTCAATAAAGAAGAGGCTGTGAGTTACAAAACAGAGTTAGTCTCTACTTTCTCCAAGGACTCTGTAGATAGAAGGTATGGGGCTGCAGATGTGGGTAGGTACAAGGAATGATTGAAATATGATTCCTCCTGGTCAGTATGAGGCCTGAGAACTTCACAGTTTCAACCTGAGAAAATTCCATTTCCCTTTTCTCTTCCATCTCCCCAGAAAGTTTTCCAAGAAAAACCCCCGGCCCCATATCTTTCTTGAACTCTTCAAACCTCAGATTTCCACAAAAGCTTCAGTATCCATCAGTGTTTGATCAGACTTTCAGGGGTTTTTGACTTCCTGAGCCTACACCCTGCTTGCTTAGAGAACTTTTCCAGACTGTGACTAAACTCTCACAGCGACAGCAAACACCTAATTTCCTCTGTCCCTTGTCACTAGGCTCTTTATCTTCAACTCTCTGATCTTTCATTTTCTCCTCCCCACACTGTCTTTTCCCTTGTGCGTGTGTCTTGTCTTCATCTTTCTTTTCTTTCATACCAATCTGCTTCAGATCTAATTTCACATTTCTTCACCTTTCTCCTTGAGATAACTTACTGTATCTCATGTATGTATAAATACATGTATAAATAAATACATGTAAAGGCATCTATGAATAAATAGGCATCATGGTAACTGCAAGACTTGATTGTGACCTCTTTTTTCTAACCCTATCAGCTTTTTTTTTGTCACTTTTTGCTTATGTTTTAGCTTATATTATTTCATACTGATATCTTGTCCTCTTTACAATCTGAGGGCATGAAACACATGATTTATTTGGTAACTCTATTCAAATAAAACCAGAATAATCTCATGCAACTGTAGTTCTCATATTCACCTGAGATATTGCTTATTTCCTTAGCCAAAATTAAGAGATATTGTTGAGTCTTCTCTTGAGAACATAGAATCATAGAATGGTTTGTGTTGGAAAGGACCTTAAAGTTCATCCAGTAACATGTTAAGTCCTAATGAACATTATGTAACTGTGAAATACAGGAGTCACAAAGCCTCTCCTAGACACAACTCTGTCTATTATTCCCATTGGAGCGGTGCACCACTGCCATTATGGGCAAGGATTGCAAAGATTGCTTAAGCGTTATATAGTTGTTTTCTGCTTTATTTCTAAGATATGAATTTTTGTCTCTCCTTCTGCTGTTGTTGTGGTTTTTTGTTTTGTTTTGTTTTATTTTTGAAATGAGTGCCAATCCATTTCACACAGTTTTATCTTTTTCAGTCTGCAGAATGATATCTAGAATAAATAGTTATCTTTTTAATGGAGGTTGCTTTGAACTCTTGATCGCAGGTTGAACATTTCAATATGTTGTGATAATATCTGATATGTCTCTATTTCACATATTTTGTGATATTTTGATAACATCCTATTTATGCAATTGCAAGTGATTCTCAAACATCAATTAATGTTTACTTTGCAGGAGGAAAACTGGCTCTGTAGCTTTTAGTTCCACGAATGCAAGCTGATGAAATAAACAGACTACGTGACTTATCATTCAAAGATGTCCTATAGATCTGAAAATATCAAATTATTTTTTGGCAACCAAGGTGGTATTCATTAAACATGCTCTTTAATTTACTTCATGACACTTCAGCCACTAGTATAAGCCACAAGCTGAGCACACAATGTTTAATAAGTCCAACACAGTCATAGAAGTAGCAGAGTACTTCTGAGTACACTGAAGGCTCCGTGTAAAGACCTCACTATAATGGAGGAAGAGAAGCAAACAACATCAAACTACGTTTATTCAGTCACTATATACTTTCTACATCCTTCTCTTTTATTTTGATTTAGATTGCAATTAATTGTGTAATCGTTTTGCCGAATGAATTATCACACTTGTATCTTAGCTGTCCATTACAATATAGATCTTAACTGTTGGCTGACTTCTGGCTAATCACTATAGAAAATATGCTGTGATAAAAATTATTTTGCAACAGTACAGTCAGGAAATGGTGAGTAGTCAAAATATGAAAATTCTCAAAAAAATTGTCAGAAAACATATGTATAAAAGTGTATTTATGCTTTCCAAACAGATTTTCAGCTTTGTCTTTTCTCACGACACTGGAAAAATTACAAAAAGTTCTCTGATAAGACTGTATGCAAAGCAGCGAACCATAACTCAAACCTAAAATGAACCGGAATCCAATGTGAGTTCAAGCTATATTCATTCATACATTTTATTTATTATTTTTATGCTTCTAATATCCTTTTCTACATGCAGACTTATACTTTTTGCTTTAGGTCATCTAGAGAACGGCCTGTTTTTTATGCTTGTTCCCACCCATCCGGAGCGATGGAAATGACACAGAAAACACTATTTTCTGTCTTTAAGGTAGTTCTTTAGGTACTCCACTGTACTTGAAGAGCAGGTTCGGGAACATCTGAGGAACTTGAAGGTGCACAAGTCCATGGGACCTGATGAGATCCATCCGCGGGTTCTGAAGGAACTGGCGGATGAAGTTGCCAAGCCACTGGCCATTGTATTTGAGAAGTCGTGGCGGTCTGGCGAGGTCCCCGATGACTGGAAGAGAGGGAACATAACCCCCATTTTTAAAAAGGGGAACAAGGAGAACCCGGGCAACTACAGGCCGGTCAGCCTCACCTCTGTGCCTGGCAAGGTCATGGAGCAGATTCTCCTGGGAACCATGCTAAGGCATATGGAGAGCAAGGAGGTGGTGGGTGACAGCCAACATGGCTTCACCAAAGGCAGATCGTGCCTGACCAACTTGGTGGCCTTTTATGATGGGGTGACAACATCGGTGGACAAGGGTCGACCAACGGATGTCATCTACCTGGACTTGTGCAAAGCTTTTGACACTGTCCCGCACGACATTCTTCTCTCTAAACTAGAGAGGCATGGGTTTGATGGATGGACCACTCGGTGGATAAGGAATTGGCTCAATGGCCGTACTCAGAGAGTAGTGGTCAACGGCTCGATGTCCATGTGGAGACCGGTCACGAGTGGCGTCCCTCAGGGGTCCGTGTTGGGCCCGGCTCTCTTCAACATCTTTGTCGGTGACGTGGACAGTGGCATGGAGTGCACCCTCAGCAAGTTCGCCGATGACACCAAGCTGTGTGGTGCCGTCGACACGCTGGAAGGGAAGGATGCCATCCAGAGGGACCTCGACAGGCTGGAGAGGTGGGCCCGTACCAACCTCATGAAGTTTAACCAGGCCAAGTGCAAGGTCCTACATCTGTGTCATGGCAATCCCAGGCACAAATACAGACTGGGCAGAGAATGGATCGTGAGCAGCCCTGAGGAGAAGGACTTGGGAGTACTGGTGGACGAGAAGCTCAATATGAGCCGGCAATGTGCTCTTGCGGCCCAGAAGGCCAACCGCATCCTGGGCTGCATCAAGAGGAGCGTGGCCAGCAGGTCAAGGGAGGTGATGCTCCCCCTCTACTCTGCCCTCGTGAGACCTCACTTGGAGTATTGCGTCCAGTTCTGGAGTCCCCAACATAAGAAGGACATGGACCAGTTGGAGAGGGTCCAGAGGAGGGCCACGAAGATGATAAGAGGGCTGGAGCACCTTTCCTATGAGGACAGGCTGAAAGAGTTGGGGCTGTTCAGCCTGGAGAAGAGGAGGCTCCGGGGTGACCTTATAGCGGTCTTCCAGTACCTCAAGGGGGCCTACAAGAAAGATGGGGAGAGGCTGTTCAGGAGGGCCAGTTGTGATAGGACAAGGGGTAATGGTTTTAAAATAGAGGGAGGTAGATTCAGGTTGGATATTAGGAAAAAATTTTTTACCATGAGAGTTGTAGAACACTGGAACAGATTGCCCAGAGAGGTGGTGGATGCTCCATCCCTGGAGACGTTCAAGGCCCGGTTGGATGAGGCCCTGAGCAACCTGATCTAGTTGGAGATATCCTTGTTTGTTGCAGGGGGGTTGGACTAGATGACCTTTGAAGGTCCCTTCCAGCCCTAACGATTCTATGATTCTATGATTCTACTCTTTATTGTTGTAGAGTCCTGATCTTTCAGAGTTGAGCTTTCAGAATGAAAGGAGGTTGAGTGGTCCACTGTGGGTGGTGCAGGTGGCCATAGACTGCTGGTGAAACACGGCCTCAAGACCATGAGCATTTATAGCTCCATCCATCCCATAGGTGTGGATGGATGTTTTTCAAAGAAAAAAATAGTGTCATCATTTTTGTAAGACAGAATGAATACTCTGAAGCGTTCCACAGTTATTCCGATTGCTAAATGTGGCTAGAGGTGCATGCCAGTCAAGAAACTGTCAGACCATGGAACAGCCAATAGTCCTATTCTGCTCTGGAATATTTTCAAGTTGAAAAACTATTTTTTTAAATAGAAAACAAATTCTCCAAAGTTGATGTCGAGCAACATTTTGCCCTTGAAAACAAACAAAAGACACCTTCTCTCTCCTACACAATAGAAGTGGGCTGCTTTTGTTGTCTTTACAGTCTCTACATCGCAGTAAGGAGGGTGATGTTGACTCAGAAATACTGGTGTAGAGTAATAAACATGTGTTCCACCATGAGGAATGTTTTTCTTTAGTTATTATACTGCACACTTTCAAATGTTTAATACGCCTATGAAAAATACAGCGACCTATTTACCTATCCAAGAAGCACAAAACTCCATCTTATTGACTGGGGGATGTCAGCACTAAGCATATTAATACTTACATATACAGTGTTTTTCCTATGGCACTCCAACATTAACTACCCTGGGAAAAATCCTAGGATATTCCTAGTGAAATGGCACAAAATAAATCTAATTTTTAATGGAAGCTTAGATCTCTCCAGAGCCCATTTTTTGTTCTGAGGTTTTAGCCATGCAGGATGGAGCCCATTAAACAGAAGAAAAGTGAAACAATATTGCAGAACAGCACACATTTACTCATTAATGAGAAGTTCTGATATAAAACTGTATGTTTCTTGCAGAGTGGAATCTTTTCATTCTTGGTTTTGGGGGGGGGGGGTGGGGAAGCACAGCAGAAAGGGAGGAGGGGGAATTCTTTAATTGTTAGTGCAGGTTTTAAACTGACAAGCCTCAAAGGCAGAATACTGACTCTTTGATCTTAAAAGGGTTGTAAAAGGATGGTCTCACTTGTGTTTATTCAAATATTTGCAGGTAAACGTTGATAATCTAAACTGAGTCAAAGCTGCAGAATTTAGCATAAGTGATTTGCATATCAAGAGCCTCAAAATAAATACCAATTCAGAGATCTTAAATGTTGTCAAAAACTAATCATGACTTGAAATTAACTTGGGGCTTGCCTACGTATGAAAGTCTGTGCTCAGGAAACTAGAGTGTTCATTGGCAACCAACAGTCTAATAGATGTGCTTAATCCCCACTAAGAGGGCTGTGTGGTGGTTGTAGGCATCTGCAGTCACATCTGGTGCTTTGGAGCATATCAAGAGCAAAAGGGCAACCTGGCAAGGCAGAGAAGAGCTGAGCTGATACGTTGTGCATCCTCACCACCAGACGTTATCCACTGGAGACGTTCTTTGGAGACAGTTTGTAGCTGAGTCTAGTTAAAAGTTGAGAGAACTGCTTCTAGTGAGTGCTCTTGTAGATGACTCACATTTTGCTGTTTCTGAGCAGAGTTGTTAATTCTTGAACTACTGGATTCTTGACAAGTTGTTTTGCTGTTTGTAATTGTTTGTATTTTAAGTAAGTTATCACAGTTTCTAAATTACTTGATTGTCTTAAAAATCTATTTTTAGCACCTGGTTCCTGCTACTTATTTTATAGCTAATGAATTCTTGGCATAATTTTGTGTCTGTAACTTGACTGAAGGAATGTGCATCCTGTACGAGTACTGAGCGATCCTCTTGGAAGTACAGATCCTTCATACTTCCTCTCCAAAAGTAAACAAAAATTGTCTGTGTTTTGGAAGTTTTCTGTGCACGCAAATGCTGCAACTGATGAAATGAGATACTAATAGTCAATGTTTATCGAGTCAGATCACCCATACTGCCCAACTTAATAACATAAGATGAAAGTTTCAGCCTCTTGATTCCCTCAGGGGAGTGATTCCCTCAGGGGAGTGTTTGGGGCATTAACATATATAAAAGAGACTAGGAAATAATTTCAATCTGTGCAAAAATTTGCAAACGAATTCCTTTAGTCTGACCTGATATCTCACTGTGTGAGAAGAGTAGCTGATTACAATGTTAGAGAGTTCAGTCAGCATTTCAGCCTTTCTTCTTCTGTACATTTCTGTGCATTGCCAGTTGGGATCTTACATGGACAACAGAGATCTGTAAGACTGAGACTGGTTCTGGACATTAGAAATATATTAATTACAGACTCTCACATAAAGAAAAATTAGCAGTAAGCAGCTGCCTTTTTCAGCTAGTCATTGCTTACTCAATTCTCTTTTCAGGTGTTTGTTGCGTACAAGATCTTTCTATTTTGATTGAGCTAGAGTGTCATGCCCAAAGTTTGAGCTGGTGACATTATGGGTTGTTCTTCAGGGAATAGAAACGTTATGTTACTAATCGATACAGCATCTTAGTAAATCATTGGAAGTGAGTGTAGGTTTTAGTTCTCTAGAACTTGATCTCCATTAAAAGTGAATGAGTGTCTACCAGATCCAGCTATGGGTCTTGGGCTGAGATTTTCATAGGAAATTAGATATTGTATAGTAAATTAACTACCTTTTTAAAGAAGTAAGTCTTAAGAAGCATAACTGAAGTCCCACTTTTTAGTTCTTATGTCCTGAGCCTTGCAGTTAGTACAGTCGTGTTAGGGCATAATTTTATTTGATATTATTTAGAGTAAGAGGAGTTTTGAGTAATAAATAGGTTCTTTTTATTTCAATAATTAAAAAAAAATATTGTTGGACAGAGTAGGAATGCAATTTTTGAGAGTTTATGGAAATTCCGATTACTTTCTTTATTAGAAGGGAAGACTAAAGTCCTTTGGTTCTCTGGAAGGAAGGTCTGCCAGCACTAGGGAGAAGCCGGAGTGCTAACAGAAGCACTCAGCACCTACCTAACACCAGTCCTGCCCACTGATGATGGTACTAAACTCTGACATTCAGAGAAACTTCTCTGTTGTTATGGTGTTGCCATAGATCCCCGAGCTCAGCACCTGCAATCCAGCTGCCTCCCCACTGCGATGACTCATTGACATTTCAACACTCTACTTTGTCCACCTTATTGACTCTCCAACTTCCTGCCTTACCACTTTATTCTCTGGATCTCTGCGCACATTCCCCTGTCCTATTCTACCCATCTTTTATTAGTCAGATGTCCACAGCTCATCTGACTCTGAAATTTTCATTTGCCTTGTAGGATATATTACTAACGCTTTTCTGCCTCTCTCTCCACACCTCTTTTCTTCCTCTCCAACTCCTGCCCACAGAACACACTTAGAGCAGTTTGAATATCTGATTGTTACCCCCAGAAATTAGACTCGTAAAGCAGAATAGTAACTAAACGAACAATCACACTTGATCATTAACAACAGTCAGTATAAGCCTGTTGCTATTTGAGTATGAGTCTAATCTTACTCTTTCTTGAATTACTCAAGCTTTTATTTCTATTAAAGATGGTTTTAATTTAAACTTTAAGTATATATGATAGTTTTTCAAAATTCAGATAATGAGTCCAGTTCTCAAGTTCAGCTACTTTGTGTGCAGTTGGCCACCGTGTACAAAAAAGACCTGAGAAGTTGTTTTTCCTAAATTTGCGCCTTTTTTTTTTTTTGATACACTTGTGCATATCTAGTGATCCCATTGTATTTTTTGAAGTTTTTGAAAATGCAAATTCAGTATTTTCCTCTTGCAAAACATAAAGCACACTTTAAAAGATTAGATTAAATTGACTAAAACTTCTCACTGTTACCCCAGGTTTTTTACATGAGAGCAAGTTAGGAGCTAAAAAGAAAAGTAGAATTAGGTTGGTGTATGATTTAAGTAAGGTCAGATTCTGGCTAGAGGTGTCTGCATGGTAGTTGAAAGGCTATTAGATATTACATGGGCTTCATTTATATCACTGAGAGTGAGTAGTTATAGTGCAGTAGTTTGTTTAGTTTCTTGCTGATAAGGAAATGTAGGCTTAATACACACCTCTAGAAGAATATGATCTCTTGGCAGATTTATTTTGCATATCACAGCACTATAAATTTTATTTCAACTGCAGTCTGATCTTGTATTGCACCAAACCCTTTCTGTGAAATGCCAAAAATCTCAATTTCGGGTGCATTAAGAATTCTAAACACCTCAAGAAATTCTGCTTGTGAGTCTTAACGACATTTCTTGGACTAAATACAAATATGGGAAGAATATGAACAGCCAATTTATGGGTTTTCAGTCTCACTAAATATTAGTGAATTTATAGTGATCTGGACCTCGGAAGATTTAGTCCCATATACTAAGCCTTGGGGGATTTCAACAACAAAATCTTAGGCTTTTGATTCTATTAGTGTATGACTGTCTTAAATACATGAGTAATTCAACTGACTTATCTGGGACGGCTCAAGCCCCTAAAGTTGATTGTATACTGTTAGGATCATGGCCTTAACATGAGGGAGAAATATTTCTGGGGGGATTTCTTATTTCAGTTCAGGACCATTGTAATTATAAGTCCTTGTGTGTGAAACTAAGACTATATCACCAGGTTTATGGCATTGCTTCATTTTACAGTCACTGTCATAAAATCCAGATTAATATTGTTCCATTGTGTATATTTAACACGTTCTTTCCTAAGAAGGAGTTTGTGATAAGCCGTTTTCTCTCTATTTTCCATAACAGTTTTGGTTACATGACTTCCAAATTTTAATGCCTAATAGGATCTTTGAAAAGCTATAAACTTTTAACAGACTTTAAACATAAAGTGAGTGAATGAATTGCCAGGGAGTCTGTGGTTTGATCCCAGGAAATCCTGATTAATAGCCTTTAGGTTTTTTAGACCACCCTGAATACATTGTGAAAAACAGTTGACTCATTTTATGGCCATTTAGATTGTAACTCAATCTACTAAATTTATAACAAATTTTTTAGAAACACTAAATGAAGACGTAAGAATTTATATTTCTTCGTATAAGACCATATGCTGAACACATTTCTTTCACTATTTAGTTCAGTCTTGTAAGTGTATAATTTTGTATATTTGCTTACCACACAAAATCTATTTTTAGTATAAAAAAGGCCTAATCCAAACAGAGTGTCATTAATGTGAAAGTAATTGTATTCATAATATTCTTATCGATTTTCATTGATCAGGAGTTGCACATTTAAAGTGAAATGAATTTGCACATGTGTTTTAGGAACCTTTGCAATAACATTTTTGATAGGAAGTGGAAAATGTAAAATAATTTTGCAAGATAATTTGCCAGATAATTTTTTTTTCTCTTTATTTAATGTGTAGTTTATAAAAAAAGCATTTTAAGAACATAGTAGTTGCATTTTATTCTTTCTTAGTTGTAATATCAATTAAAAGAAAGGTGTTGTACTTATTTTTGGTCTAAATCTTGACATTAGTAGTCAAAGTCAGAGCATAGAGGTAAATTGGAAACTTCTATTTCAATAACTTGGGAATGTTCAGTGTTGATCACCTTACAGAACATTAATTCCTTCATAGGCTAGATTTCCAGAAGCTTGAATGAGTGCTGATCCTGGAATGGGTCTGATCAAAGGTGATAAAACATGGCCTACGGTATAAAATTGCTGTATAAAAAGCCTCTATGTATATAGTGAATGTTTTCATGTAGATGTGCTGTGTTCATGTGCATATCCAGAAAGGATGGATTTTTTTTCTCATTGAAAACAAGATTCTTCTGGGGAGGTCATCATAATGGCAATAATAATATAGACGTAAAAGAAAATAAACAATCTTCTACAATGGTACTACAGAAGGTTGAGTTTTGAAAAAATAATTTGCCTATTGTGTAAAATTTAACAAATAACATAGAGTAAAAAAGTAAACAATATATATATATAATCCTCCAATATTAAGTAGTGATAAATAGAATATATTTGCATTGTCTTTGCAATATGCTCAGATTTGCTTTATCTTTTCAAGAAGAAATAAATTATTTTCCATGTAACAGAAAATTGAGTTTATTATGTCTAAAAAGCTCTTAACATAGAAAAAGGAAACATATTTTAATATTAGTGCTTATCGCAGCATTTAAGGCGTCACCATCCCCCCTCAAGCTTTCTACTCTTAAATAAAAAAGAAAAAATCCTATTGTTTACCTAGCTTCACTTTGCTTCTAGTGATTGATGTAGAATTTTACTGCCATCCAATGGCAAGGACCTATTATAGCCTAAGTAAATGTCTAATGCTTTTTGATCAAATTGCAGTCTAGGGAATTTAACTTATGTAGTACACTTAGAACTTACATCAATACATCTCTGTTCGTTACACAGTGAGAAAGAAATATGACTACAGTTTCAATTTATTCTGTGCTTCCTAATTCAATTTAACTCTGAATTACTAATATTGTGGTACATAATTACCTAAATGAATAAATCAAGCTAAGCTACTCACTAAAAAGAACATTAGTGTATAATATTAATTTTTGCATGTACCTTGTCAAGTTAGTTTAAAAAATTCCTTTCTCTACGGTTAAGAGTGTTTTCCTAGTTGGCAAAATATCCTTTTGTTAAAGTACTCGTCTCCATTTTGCTTAACATGTCTGGAGACTTTGCAGTTGTTGTTATACACTGAAGAATCACTTTATGACTCTCAAATGTGTTATTTGGGGTCGGTTGTGTAGGGTTTTTTTTGGATTTTTGCTTTCTACTCATACACACACAAACCTCTAAGACAGAAAGAGAACCGCTTAAACTATCTGAAATATGTGGATTTTGGTATACTTTTCTGCTCTATACTTTCCAAATTCAGCTTCAACAAGCAGTCCAACCTAACAGTCATTTTTTAGGGTTCTAAGAAGCAATCTAGTATTAACAAACTTCATTTTTCTTCAAGTACTTATTTTAGAGGAAACAATACAGATACATCTAAAGGAAATAACTTCAGGTCATGGACAAGAATATAAACCCTAGCCTCCATCTTGTACTTGTAACAAATAATTGCAATAATTAGTGACTGTTTATGGAGAAAAAAAAAAGCCCTATCAGGATGGGAGGAAATGTAAGTTTAGGATAAAAGAGAAAAGTTAAGTCACACAGAAAAACAATAGACTCCATTATTTCTATTGTTTCATTCTAGCTGGAAGACTCCTCATGTAATGTCACTTCATTAGGATTGCTCTCTGTTGCCTGTTAAAACCAATGGACACATTGCCAGGGACATAAAAGAGACCTAAACTGTGTCCCAGTAACACATTCCCATCTCCTGGTGTGGGTGGCAACCTATTGTCCCACATGCATATTTCAACTCAAACATTTACAAAAACCTTTTTGGCTTCTCACAAAGATGCAACCAGTGGATATTGGCTTTAAGCATCACAACATTTAGAAACTCTTTATTAGATGTTCTATTGATCTCTTGCTCTTATTTCAACTCTTTTTAACAACTCATTGGCCACAGTCTTTGACTGTTACCACACCTGTATAGCCAGAACAATCTTTGATTAAATAAAGTCATTAAGCTGGAGCACTTTACATCATATAAGACTATTGGAGATGAAGCAAGAAACAGAACAAAGAACAAAGTCCCAGAAGACTTGGACGTATGCCTTACGCCTCTGTGCCTTAGACAAATTCTATACTTATGAAAAAAAATTACAAAATTAAAACTTTCCTTCTGTAATTGAAATATATTGATGTTAATCAGCACAACGTCTTTGGGGTATGTGTGCAAAGGAAAGAGTACCAGGCCTAAAAATATCAATATTAAAATAAGCATGTATATGCGATTTGCGACTTTAGTGTTTTAATACTAAAAGGATGGATGTAAAAGAAAAGTACAAAGAGAAAATGAGGATCATGGGAAATAAGTTATTAGTATTATTGCATTTATTCTGTAATTAATATCAGGACACCACAACTGCACTTGAAAACCACAGCTCACACTTCTTAGTATTCCTATATTAGGAATTGATTGGAAAATGAGTGAAAAATTTCTCCACACTTTTAAATTTGAAAATTAAAGTTTCATACAATGTGATGTTCATAAACTTTATAACTGGTAGAAAACAGGCAGATTTCCATGATATCATGACATACAGATGTGTTTGTGTTTCATCCCCCAGAATTTAGATTGTCAAAGTTTATCAGTCTCAGAAAAGCAGCGTAGGTGAGTACAGCACTTGCATTCTTCCTAAGGAATATCTGTTGATTGTTAGCTAAGTTGCTAATTCATTTTGTAAAATGTTCTCATTGCTACAGTTCTCAATGTTTTTGCAGTATATTCTTATGCAAATTTATTGAGTGAAACCAGTTTTAATTTGTGCAAAAAGCTACGCTTTAACTTCAATTTTAGTATTCCAAGTCAATATACCTTTCACAGAGCAGATACTTACTCATATTCCTCAAAATTCACTTAATCAGTTTGTATAAATGGATGGGAGGGAAAAATGTAATTTCAACTAACTCTTGTTTCATGTTTTGAATAATAGGTTGTTTTTTTTTTTTTCCTCTGTGCTTTGAAGGAAAGGTCTGTGTGACAGCCAACAAGGCTGCCCGGGCTTTGTAGCCCTCTTTTTATGAGACGTGAGATAACATGCTCTCCGCATGGGTCTCCATGAGTTCAGCTGGCCATGACACATGGGCAGGCTTCAGGAAACAGAGACTTCTTCCCCACTTCTGCACACACATGTGTGCGAGGGGAGCTCTCTGCTAGGAGGGGGCACGGCAGATCCAAGGAATAGCACAAAGAGGGAGTCTGGGAGTCGAGTGAGGTGTGCTTGGGTGGATTTGGGGCTATATCATCATTCCAGCATTCCTGCCAACACAAGCAGAACTGGTAAAGTGGAGACCATGGAGAATACAGTGTGTAGCATTTGTAACGGGCTGCAGTTCCCTCCCTGCAGCTATTTCCCCCACTGCAGGAAATACCAGTCTGTCCACCCATGACTTCTTTTGACCAAGAGGGGAGGAGAGCCCGCTTGGTGACATGAGGTGGTACATGTGGCCCTGCCACTTGTGAGGGGGAGCACCCAGACACCAGCCTCACCCCGGGAGAACTTTCTGCTCGTCACCTCCCTCCCATCACTCTCCCAACACATTAATGCATATTCAAACCATGCATCAAAATAACCGGAAGGCAAACCACCACCAAATCGCCAGCCCTCGCTCCTGAATAAGCTGCTCACAGTCAATTGCCTTCTTCCTAGTTTAATTTTCTTTGTGCGTAGTATAACACTCTGTGCGCTCAGTGACAATCACTTCTGCAAAGCTGCATTTCATTTCCTTTGACCACTAAAACTGTGCTCCTCTGTACTTGCCTGAAACAAGTATCCAGCACAGATTTTAATTATTTAGTCATGATTTAACATGCATGATATATGGGCATCATTATCAATGGCTGCAATATCTCTTCTTTTGGCTATTTAACACGAGGAAGATGCTCTTTGTTATTAACATCTGTTCGTCGGGGACACAGACCTTCTCAGCATTACTAACACCTTCTGTTTGTCAGGAGAAGGGAAAGTGATCAAGAGCCTCATCAGAGCCTAATTTGGCACTGATGTGTTTTTCTTTCTCTTAGCATAGCCCAGATCTAAATTGTCCCTTAAAATTACAGTAGCTTTTAAAACACTGCTCAATAACTAGATCTGACTAGGCGTAGACTAAGATGGTACAGATATGACTGTAATATTATTTAAATGTTATGGTTGCGTATGGGCTACAAGATGAAAAATAAGTTAATAAAAGACATGATGGAATTAGAAAATAAGATTAGTGAATTGCTTTAGCCGTGTAACCATCTTCTAGCTATGAAAAAATGGCTAATCTTATTTTTCCCCCACTAAGCTCATTCTAGTTTTTCCACAGCCCAGTGAAGACCTCACAGCAGAAATGTCCCCTTTACGTTTACCTTGTTATTATAGAAGGCATTTTATTAAGCCTTTTAAGGATGAATCTTCAGTTCTCAGTAAAACAAGGCTCTGACTCTTTGTGGGTTGTCTCCGATGATGGTACAGTGCAGGCACGGAGGCGTTTGCAGAAGGGTGTCTCTGCTCAGCCGCTTTCCAGGCAGGTTGAACCCGAAGGGATGGATGGACTTTGAGGAAAGCCAGCGCTTGAACTTTTTTGCAGATCATTCTTTAAAGCAAAGGTAAACAAAAAAAGGGATTTCTACAAAAGCATTTGGTTCTGTCAGCACTGCCAATACCGACCAAATATAACAATGTTTGTGCTCCAGACAGAGATCTTATTTCTTCCTAAAAGAAAGCATCAAAATCCGATCATGGAGATAAAAGAAGAAAGTTCTCATGAATATACTGTACATGATTAAAACTCCAGCTCCCTATGGTTTAGACCTGGAAGACATTTTAATTATCTAACATATTTCTATTTTTGGAATTTTGACTGCGAATGTTTCTGACATAGTGTTTCATGGAGTATCCGTTCCTCATACTGTGCTTTTTTTATACTCCAGATGTACAGTAAACAACAAAAGCTTGTTTTATCTTTTACTCTCCTTCAGATGAAAGTGAAAGATAACTTAAAGGAAAAAAAAAAACTTTTAAAGAATATATTTTAATCATAGATATCCTGTTTATAATCTAAAAGTCCCACAGCAATCACAAATGCGCTTTACCGAATAGACCCAAACTACACATAATTAAAAATTCCAAACATTAACACCACTGTAAACAAATTAAAAAAAAAATTGAAAAAAAGCCTTATATCTTTCTCATTTTGCCAGGCAAAAATATTCAAAATTTTTCACATTATTACTTTTAATCAACTTTAGCAAATTTCAGTACTGTCCTGTCAAAAACTAGCAGCACATAAAAAAAAAATCACCATGATAATCATAAGCATGTTTTGACTCTGAATACATAAGTAAGAGCAACTCAATTGCCAGGGTGATTTTTTGAAATATAGTCCAGCCTACGGGGTAATATTCCTACTAATAATATGAGAGTGAGAACCTAAATGCAGCATATAAGAGGTAGATATCAAGTTTACAGTGGAATGTTTTTAACATTTATATCAAAGTAGCCCCACAAATACCACTTTTAAACCACGGAGTTATTATCTGTTCTGAATGAGAAATATGAAGAAACAGACTCAACCTGTGTTGGGTTCTCGAGTGGTTTCTAAAATTACCTTATCACTTTTTAAACTAGAGTAGTGGACTAATGGTTTAATATACCTAAAACCTTGTCAAAAGTTTTCTCAAGCTTCTATTTCCTAGATTAGTCCCTGAGTTTAATTGATGTGAAGCAAACAACCAATATCTGTCAGGCCGGGTTTTGACCCGTAGAAAAGGCCTGTGCTGTGAAAGTGAACGAAGGGGTAGGATGCGTGAGCTGGTGAAGATCTTAGCTTGCAAGTCAGAACTGTGCTGTGTCGCTTGTCCATGCAGGGTTTAACCTCGTCACCCAAGCAGTACTCGCTGCCGCACATGGCAGACTCTCAGCGGACACGTTTGCTGAAGCACAGCAGTGTGCAGACATGCCTGGCGTCTGAACCAGAGCCTTCATGGCAGCTGGCGCCCAGACCTGCGCCAGCGCGTGCCGTGCTTTGTGGCACTGTGGTGTCGCCGTGTCTGTTATCTTCTGTCGGGTCAATGATTAACTCAGGATTTGTGAAATAGTTTGTAAAAGAAGCCTCTAAACTAGGGGTGTGGTATTGTGAGATAGGTCTATAAATATGACCTTCTTACATGAGGAGAAGAAAAACAAAGAAAAATGAACTAGTGAATCCATATGTTCTTTGTAAGACCAGATTAACCACTTTGATGATAATCTAGTTTGTCTTTATGCACAATATGTACTTCCATAAGTTAATCAGTTGATTCCTACATCCATAACCTCACGTTGAGCAGAAGTATGTCTTTAGAAAGCCTGCCTTTTTAAAAGCAGTCATGTCAAACTCATTTTATATGATGGGCTTGATCTAATATCCTGGTACTTGGGAGCAAACACTTTCAGCAGAAGTTATTAAGTTAAACAGTGTTAACAGAAAAATAAGCTATATTGTTATTCTATTTGCATTACCAACCAGTAAATGCCTGTTAATAACTCTAGCAATGAGATCTGCAGGAAACTATTCCTTTATCTTTTGGCTGCTGACTCTTTTCTGTTGACCTAAGTAGAAATTGGGTTTTGGAGGCCGATGTGGTCAGTTTTCAGTGAGCTGAATTGTGAATTATTTGTGCCGTGTCTGCAGGGACAGCTCAGGACCACCTCTTGTATTAACTCCAGTGCAGCAACACAGAAGCTGCTCTCAGGAGCTGGCAAGTACAGCTGGTGTCCTGCCGCACAGGGCCTGCGCAAATATACCTGCTACATCTACGACGGCTGCGTATGTGCTTGGCTCTGATGTTGTTTGGCTGCATTTCCATGGAAGGAGATAGAGGAGAGGTAAGCTATTTCAAAGCCAGTTAGATCCACCTGGGACCTACTAAGTCCACTCACGTTGTGCCCATTGAACTGAATGTGTGGAAATCCGCCTTTGGTAGCCACCAGATTTCAGAAGGGCTGTTTTGGATAGGTATATGGCTGTATTAATGTGTGAACTCATTCATGTCTAATGTTGACCTTAATATAATAAACTCTGGAAAACCAGGTGCTTAGAGCAAAACGCAGGTATACAGAAGTGCTGATTTCAGCTGGGATAGAGCTAATTTTCTTCATAGTAGCTAGTATGGGGATACATTTTGGATTTGTGCTGGAAACAGTGTTGATAATACAAGGATGTTTTCATCACTGAGCAGAGCTTACACAGTGTCAAGGCATTTTCTGCTCCTCACCCCACCCTGACAGCGAGCAGGCTAGGGGAGCACAAGAAGATGAGAGGGTTCACAGCTGGGACAGCTGACCCCAACTGACCAAGGGGATATTCTGTACCATATGATGTCATGCTCAGCATATAAAGTTGGGGGAAGGAGGAGGGGATGTTCAGAGTGATGGCGTTGGTCTTCCCAAGTAACCGTTACACGTGATGGAGCCCTGCTTTCCTGGAGATGGCTGAACACCTGTCTGCCCATGGGAAGCAGGGAATGAATTCCTTGGTTTGCTTTACTTGTGTGTGAGGCTTTTGCTTTATCTATTAAACTGTCTTTATCTCAACCCATGAGTTTTCTCACTTTTGCTCTTCTGATTCTCTCCCCCATCCCACCAGGGGGGAGCTGAGTGAGTGGCCGTGTGGGGCTTGGTTGCTGGCTGAGGTTAAACCATGACAACCGAATAGCTCTGCAGGAGACAGCTTTGATGCCACAACACTCATACTGTTTTGGAGCTAATTGGTTAGTCTAACTGAACCAAACCTGCTTTCTCACAGAGATGCCATGAGATACATGTGTACTGTGCTGGGTTTGAATTTTATAACGTTTTTCTTCTCTGGACATTTTCATCAACTGCAACTGAGTCCGTCATTCGCAGAGAATGAGGAGTTGGCTGTGTTTGTAGAGTTGGTGGAACACACACGTTAAATGCAACCTGCGAGGAGCTACTGCTGAACTACCCTAACCTACACAACCTGCTGTAGCAGTGCCTCTACTATGAGTAAATGTGGAGCATTTGGAGTAGCTTTTGAAAGCACCGTGCTCCACTTGAAAATACTGATTCACTGCTTCTTCCCAAAAACACTATCCAAGCCTTTTTCTCCTTGGAGCACAGGAGCGTTTAAAACCTATATGTGAGGCAAAGACAGCTCTTAAAAACATTCTGTGTGCTCAGCCCAGATTTTGATCCATAAATGACAATTCACCTGCACTTACGCAAGTTTTGATAGTTGAGGCGATGTCATAAGAGTCTTTTGAGCAATCACTTCTGCTCAGCATCTCTGTACATAAAGGTAACATAAAAAAGCCATCTATGCAAGGTTTTGACCATTAATGCTCTGATGTGATAACAAGCCATGGGGATATCAAAACTCACTGCTATCTCTTAGCTAGGCAGCCTTAAATTGGCAAAAGTAAATGCAAAGAATTGAATTTGCAAAAGAGTTCTTTTCAGGTATGTACAAAGCTTTACGTTAACAGAACAACAACAGCCAGATATGACAGTGCCTGGAAAATTCTGAGATAACCTATAGCACATTTCCTGCTCAGAATGGAACATACTCACTTCTGAACCAAGGTGGAGAGAGTTCTGGGCTCTCACCTTCCCCATGCCACCCATGAAGGGTTAACAGCAGCATCCACCCTGGGAGCTGTGCACCTGGGGGGCCCAGCCCCACCCATGGATGGGGCTATCAAAGGCTGCAGCCTGGACTTGCCTGACTGATTGCTGGAGGGAAGGAGAGAGGCAACTCTGTATGTTGGCCAGGAAATTGATGATTTGGAGTCTTTCCTTGCTCTGCTTTGGCTTGGAAACTGGAGGCTTGACTGGAAGTGGTAAGTGATTTGTGTGGATGTTATGATCATGAACCTGTGCTGTGTAATGGGAAAATGGTGCTGTTTTAAAGGATGATGGCAATAAGCAAGAGAGATTTGTGAAGAAGAGAGCTCCTAGTATCAGGTTAGTCTGTTGAAGCAGTCTGTTGAAGTGGTGATTCCTGTGGCTCTCAAATTCTTTCGTATTAGGGGCTCTGAGGAGCTGTTTGTGGGTTTAGTGAGAGGGGTTGTTTGGTGAAATGAGGGAAGGGTATTCATTCATAGTCATCATGAATATTAACAGGCGAGTGTGAACTTACAAAAGTTTGCTGTCTGATTCCCTGAAAAACAATTATCCAGAATCAAATGCGCTTATGTTCTTGGAAGACAGTCAGCCAGTCAAGAAAAACTAGTTGCTGTGATGTGGATACTGTAAATGTAGTTGTGATATGGAAACTTAGACTTGGTTTTTGGGAAGAGCTTACAATTTGGCTGGGATAGGACTGGGGAGTATTAAATCAATTCCTGCTTTTTGACCACTTTGGATAAATGTTGCATAGTGTTTCAAATCAAATGAACTGATTGAGTTGCTACAATGGGAGGCTAATTTTCTGGTGTTGGATAGTGGAGCTGGGTCGTTGTTGTTTTGTTTTTTTTTTCTTTAATTTAAGATTTAGTTGTGAAGAGTGTCAGAGTAACAGTAAGAAGACAAATTTTGTGAAGTGCAAGTAGTAGTAAGTCAAGTATTCAGATATTATCTTCTTTTTTTTCCTCTTTGCTCTGGAAGCAGCTTTGGAGCTTGAAAGGCAGTGCATTCTACATAATCATTGCTAATCCAAGAATTCAATACACAGAAAATTGTTATTTATGCCATGAAATTGCTCCAAAGATTAAAATGTCCTATGTGCCAGCACAGTAAGTTTCCCTCGAGATTCTGTCAGGATTGAATTTAAATGACTTTGAGTCCAGCTAATTCCAGGCCAGTTAGCTTCAACCACACTGAACCTGGAAAATTGTCTCTTTCAGGAAGTGGCCAGATTCATGTCTAGAAAACCCCACTCGTATTCTGCTCCAGGGGCTGGGTATAAATCTTTAGTCTTCTCATTAATCTTTTAAGCTGGGGAACGTAAACATCTGGAAGCTTGCACTTTCAGAGTTCTGTAACAACATCTCCAACTGGTTATTTCACTTCTTTTGTCTATAATAATGCCCCGTTTCATTCCCCATGTATTATTCATGTATACCTTAAATTTAATCACCAACCCACTAAAGTTAAAGTCACACTACACCTGAAATATAAACACCATCACACTGGAGTTGAGAACACATTATGCCTTATCCATAATTACTATCATGCTGAGGTAAGGTTCCCACTTTTTGTTTGTAATACTGCCAGGGCTTTTCTGGTTATCAGTGCCTTTTCGTACTTGTATAACAAACACAACCTTTTACCATGCTTTTCCTCTCGGGTCCTTTCCTCTCTACGCAGGGAAATTTTTTACATTTCATGCTCGGCCTTCCAGTTAGCTGTTTTCTGCCACATGTGAAAGCAGTGTTAGCCAATTAGAGATGTGCTGCCTTTGCCAAAAATCACTCTGGGTGTGTCCTTTGTGTCCCCTAACATCTTCAGGAATGAGCCTGGACAACGTCCTCCTTTGCTTGGGACAGCACTCCATGCCCTGCGCTCGTCTTACTTGTCTTCGTTTGCTCCCCAGACAATTTTGTGATTTCAGTAGTGGACAAAGATGCTACTGTAGACCTGGCAGAGTATTTCTACAGACAATTCTGGTATTGTTTGGACAGAGATTATAACAGCATTCTTGTGCAATGGGACAGTGTGCCGTGGTGGACCAGCAGCATGCCTATTTCCACGGCACAGGGGTTCTGCCAGAGCCCTGAACATCCCCGTTATCAGCAGCTCCATGGAAATAAAGTTGGTCTTGTAGGTTGGATTTTCTGTTTATTACTGGATCTTACCTGGAAGTGCGTGGACCTCCTACCTATTCACTCACAGATTTCCACAGATTTTTTTTGTTGGTTATCTGTCTTTTGTTACTCCCATTTACAAAAAAGGGCAGAAGGAGGATCCGGGGAACTACAGGCCTGTCAGTCTGACCTCGGTGATGGGCAAAGTCATGGAACAGGTTATCTTGAGTGCTATTAATGAGCACATACAGGTTAACCGGGTGATCAGGCCCAGTCAACATGGGTTTATGAAAGGCAGGTCTTGCCAATCAAACCTGATCACCTTCTATGATGGGGTGACCCGCCTGGTTGATGAGGGAAGGGCTGTGGATGTAGTTTTCCTTGACCTCAGTAAAGCCTTTGATACAGTTTCTCATAACGTTCTGGTTAAGAAACTGATAATCGCTGGCCTGGATAGGCACACCCTCCTTTGGGTTAAAAACTGGCTGGATGGCCGGGCCCAAAGAGTGGTGGTAAATGGGGCTAAATCCATCTGGAGGCCGGTCACCAGTGGGGTTCCCCAGGGCTCAGTGCTGGGTCCGGTTCTGTTTAACATCTTTATCAATGACCTGAATGAGGGAATTGAATGTACCCTCAGTAAATTTGCAGACGACACCAAGCTGGGAGGCTGTGTCGATCTGCTCGAGGGTAGGGAGGCCCTTCAGAGGGATTTGAACAGACTGGATCGTTGGGCTGAGGCCAATGGCATGAGCTTTAATAAGGCCAAGTGCAGAGTCCTTCACTTGGGGTATAAAAACCCCAAGCATCGCTACAGGCTCGGGGAAGAGTGGCTGGAGAGCTGCCTGGCGGAGAAGGACCTGGGGATGTTGGTTGACTACCGGCTTGATATGAGCCAGCAGTGTGCCCAGGTGGCCAAAAAGGCCAATGGGATATTGGCGTGTATCAAGAATAGTGTAACCAGCAGGAACAGGGAAGTGATCCTGCCCCTGTACTCGGCACTGGTGAGGCCGCACCTGGAATATTGTGTCCAGTTTTGGGCCCCTCGCTTTAAGAGAGATATTGAGCTCCTGGAGCCAGTCCAAAGAAGGGCGACTAAACTGGTCAAGGGGCTGGAAAATAAAACTTATGAGGAGCGGCTGAGGGAGTTGGGGCTGTTTAGCCTGGAGAAGAGGAGACTGAGGGGAGACCTGATTACGGCCTACAAATACTTGAGAAGGGATGGTGGGGAGGTAGGGGAAGGGCTCTTTACATTAGTGATGGGTGACAGAACAAGAGGAAATGGGTACAAGCTTAATCAGGGAAGATTCAGGTTGGATGTTAGGAAGTGTTTCTTCTCTGAAAGGGTTGTCAGCCACTGGAATAGGCTGCCCAGGGAGGTGGTTGAGTCCCCATCCTTGGATGTGTTTAAGAATAGGGTGGATGATCTACTTAGGAATATGGTTTAATGGGGATTAGGGATGGTTGGACTCGATGATCTCTGAAGTCTTTTCCAACCTAGAAATCTATGAATCTTTTCTGTAAGTTTTCTGAGCGGCATAATTTCTTTTTCATTCTTGGTTCTCTAGTCTGTTCAAGCCACCATGTGCCACCCTGCTATCTTGAGTTCTGATGTTGCCTTCTTATACTACTTCCAAAGTAATGAAATTTTTATGGATAACAAATGTGGGACTGCAATTCTGTCTTTTTTTGACTTGTATTTTCAACTTCCATGTCAAACAAAACCCAAGTTTTGAGGGGAGAAAGAAAGGACTCAAAACTTCAGGCATGAAATTAGAAGCTCTTGAAGTTGTACTTTGAACATTCTTTAATTCTGTCTTTTTTTGATGGAAAGCAAAACCAAGTTAAATGTAAAAAAAATAATTAAAATTGGCTTGTGCCCGTGTTATGCGTGAAAATGTTGATGCTTTGTTTAGTTTCTCTGTACTTTCTCATGCTTTGTATGAAGGTAATATGTACACTTAGTGTTTTGTACAGAAAGCTGAACTTTTTTCCAACCTTGCAATATCTGGGGACAACAGTGCGTAGATAGAGTGAGAAAATTCTATTTGAATTTGTTGTCTGGCTATAATTAAAACCACTAATGTTGTTCTAATGCTGCCTTTGTTACAGGAATCACAGCGGTGAGCGCTACATCTCACCTTACGTTGTCTTCAAGAAGCCTTTCATGCTTATGTATTTAATTATCTAGCTTTCTTTTAATGTATTTGTCAATCAATCTTAAATATATTATTGCAATACCATGTCTGCAATAGTATCTGCACATAAACAAATGTGCTTTTTAACTACAGCATTGAGAACTCCCTATGGTAGGATTCCCAAACTGCTCTGCAGGTTGCTGGCTACAGCAGACTACCAAAACAAATCTCTTACCATGATCAAGGTCAGAGCCAGGTCAGTTATTCACAGAATATTACATCTCTTCTTGGAAGCAGGAAGCATTTGATATTTGATTTCCCTGTGCACCGTTCTTTGATGGATTTTCCTTTTCTTTCCTGCAGAGGGAAGAAACTGTTATGTTAAAACTGTTACATGTATTTACATATAATGACTGATATATATTTAATACTGATAGTGTCCTGGAAAACCATTAAGGAAATGTATCTTCTGGCTCTGCAAAAGTATGTAGTATGCTCTTCTGCTGGAGTCTAAGGTAGTCATTTGTGGAAAAGCACGTTCACTTGAGGACGTTGGTTGTAATGACTTACACTCACATCAGTTATTTCAGTAAATGTTTAATCCCTAGGACTTCTGCAGTGGTGTATGAATGATCTAGCAGAGGAACACTGCTACTTTAGGTGGCCAAGTTACCTGGATAGTTGTGCTAGGCTAATTTGCCAGTAAGACCAGGGTTTCCATTTTCTGTATATGTATGTATGTACAGCTGTGGGAAGCTGGCTGACTAATGTTGTGGCTGAAAACTGAGCAATGTGTATGCATACTCCAAAATCCTTTGGTTAGAAGGTTTTGATAGCAAAAATACCAAAAAGTTTACTAAACCTCTGGGAGGTTTTTTATTTCTCATTGCATGATCTTCTTGCTTTTTAAATTCAGAGTTGATAAGATGTTAATTTTGCATAGTTTTGTGATGTGGGATTTTTATTATTTATTATATGGTGCTTGTTTTGGTGTGTCATGTTCCGCTCCCCCCCCCCCCCCCCCCCCCCCCCCCCCCCAAGTTCTTTCAGTTTCTCCTCCCCTGGCTCTTAAATGCTAGGGCTACCAATGTCTTCTGATAGAAGGAAAAACTGAAATCTGGATGGGTTGTGGCATACCTTGCATCTTCAGTAAGAAAGTGGTCTCTTATCAGTATGCTGCAAGTGTTGCTGTGCAGAATGGAGGAAAAACTATGGTTTGAGGAGGTCAGAAATGAGTAAAAATCCAGTTAATTGAAACCATATCACAGGGCAGCTATGTGTTAGTGAAAGTCCAAGATGATACGATTGATGGCAAAGCATTTTACTGAGCTTAGCAGCAATGATAAACACGATTGTCTGTTAGATTGTATTCATACTGCAGTGCAAAAACCTTCCCTTATGCTCTCACAGTCCTTCCTGAAGGACCTCAGCACACAACCAATGGCTAAAGGAGACTAAGATCAAAGTGTGTTAAGCTAGGAGAAGACCCTGGAAAGACCAAAGTCCATGTAATTTAATGATTTCTATTACATTGTAATTTCACCAACTGCAGAAATACTTAAAATTACTAGTTGACCTGTATGTTGCTTATACATACCTGGTGATTTAGGTGCTTGAATATATACAAATATGGAATTGGGGATATTCGCAAGCTATGCTTAGCAGCACATTGTTCTTAAAGCTGTATAACAAACCATGGAATAGATGAATTTTCAAAAGGTTATTGAAAATGTTGTATACAACTGATTAAGCTGTACCCCTAAACTAGAAAAAAAGTGTCATTTTTTTCAGTGTGAAGCTAAGGAAATCTGGACAATGTTACCTGGATTGCAAGCACTTCAGAATAGTAAAAAGGTTGCAAGTATGAATAAAAATCTGAGTCCATCCTGGTCAGTAGAAAGAAATGCAAAAAAGTGTTCTTGCGATCACACACTCCTACACCTTACAAGCGGCTAGGCACTGCTCAATTTTGTACCTGTTTGTATGTACATAAGGAAGAAAACCAGTTTTTTTTCTTGTTTTGCCTTATCCAGAGATTTAAAATGAAATGAAATAACCCTGAGCCAGATACCACAAAAACCACAAGTTTAAAAATAATGCAATGATATGCTCGTTCTTTACCTTCAAATTGTAAAGCTTGAGACTTGTTCTCAAGATTCAACTCCTTTAGCATTTGCAGAGATTTAGTCACTTAAAAAAAACCCCAAAACACACACATAGAAGCTTGTGGAAATTTATATTTGACTCATCAAATTTTCTTCTTCTGTATTGATTTATTCTGCTTCTTGTGATGAAAAACGGTGCATAGGGCATACCTGTGCGTGGATGGAGAAAATGTAGTTTGGGAAATGCAAGCTCCCTAATCTTGCTAAGCTATGATTACCAGTGGGATATCTGTCACTACAGGTGTTGTTGGGGTGTGAAGGACACGGGAAAAGTGGCTGGGTGCTTCTTTGAATACACCTATATATCAGAGCCAGAGAGAGAAGGCAATCTCATCTGCGAAAATTCCTCTACGTGTGGTTATGTGTACATGTTCACAAAAGCATCTTAAACACAACAGCCTCCTAAATAACAAGATTGCTTGACTATTTTGGATTTTTAGGCCAAATTCAAAGCAAATCTCGGCCTGGTCAGGGTAGTCTGCAAGTTGCACATGTCCAAGAGAAGCTGTAGCACATTTGTGCTTCAGACCTATGGTTCCCTGTTTCCACTGACTGTACTAGGAATGAATCAGATGATGACTGAGCTGGTGTAATCCCATTATACTTGACGTATTAGAGGAGCCAAGTACTTTGCTTTTGCTTGGTCTTCCTAATCTGGCTATGCTGAAATCCTGGGATTTGTGAAGAGAAGTGCTAAATATTCTTCTACTAGCTTGACCAATTGTGTAATACAGTGATAAATTGTACTTATTTTGCTATTTGTGTCTTGTTATTTGAGAGTTGAAGACTGAAATATGAAGTAAATCCTAATACAGAGTGCCTGTGATGGATGGTTGGCTTTCTCTTATTGTTGCTTGTAGTCCTTTAACTGCTTGTCTTTAAAGACTAAGATGGTAGAAGAGGGGAAACTGCCTTGTAAGTCTTTAGGGCTCATCACCTTCCTAGTTTTACTCTTAGCCTTCAGTGTCCTGGGCAAGATATTAAAAATCTCTGTTCCTTTTGGAAAAGATGCTAAAAACATAATCTTCACTACTTTCTTTGCAATCAGTTCTACAGTTTAACTGACCAAGGAATCTGAAATTGAGTTCAGAGATGCCACTTACTTTCCACGGTTATTTCTGGACAGAGAGCCTAATATTTAAGGCAAGCACTTCTGCAAGTCTTTCATGAGCGTGGTGACTATCATTGACAAAGCTACGGATGTGGTTTTCATCACTTGTATTAAATCAAAACCCGAAAAGGTAGAGACTTTCTTCTGTCGAGGAAACCTGTAGGTGCTGGATTAGTGCAATAAATACAGTGGTCTTTCATCCAAACAGGCTCCCTCACTGAAAAAGAAACACATAGATGCACATAATGTACCTTTTTGGTTTCTTCTCTCCAATTATGCTAACAAGCTTCATGCTGAGAAAGGATTAGGGCTGATGGACAATCAAAGACAATGCTTCCTTCTTGGTAAAAAGGTGTGAAAAGATATAGGCACTGGAGCTGGAGTTATTAGGCATACCTGCAGGAGGCCATATGACTAAGTTAGGCCATGAGAGACTGAAGTATAGAAAATGCTTAGTCACTATTCTAAGCTCTTCAATGACATCTTTAACACCTTTTGATTCGAAAGGAAAAGCCACAATGCAAATATTCCCCCGGCAGGTTCTGCTCAGTGTTTGCGGCTCAGCGGGGCACCACGACACCTGGCTGAGTAAAATTCCCAGTGGGAGACCTGTGCTTGCCCTGCCAGTGGGGCACAGGCACCTGCAGGCACTCAGAAAGCAAAGCTGAAGATTAAAGAAGTGGGAAAGTCCTACGGAATAAGCCTTCTACGATTTAATTCTGTATTCTGTAGTAGGAGAGGAGAGAACTAAAAGGTAGAATCAAAAGAAGTGTTACGTAAGTCCCTCTAATACTTATTAACCATGTTATTGCTTCTTTGGAGAACTTCAAAGAGTAGCCAGAGCAAGATGGCCAGGGAAAGACAAAATTTCTTGTTCAATTGCATTACCAAGCAATTATGACTGACTTATTTTTAAAAATAAAATTTATACAGGCTTTGGCTCTTTTGGTCTTTTACTTAATGTTTCCTGAAGATGTTTTATTTCAATTTCAAGAAGGAAGATTTAAAGATTGGATGGATTTTATTCCTTCTTTGTAGCTTTGCTGTTTATTACCCCCTTTTAAATTTATTCCCAACTTTGCGCATGTAGATCTTTTGGAGCACCATAATTATATCTTGCCTGCTTTCTCTCTATATGGACTATTGATACCAGCCTGTGAAACCCAGTGGTCTCCAACAGAACTAATCATAAAATACTATGTAAATATCTCCCTGCATCAAGGATATGTATTAAGTTACATTGCACACAGACAATGTGAAATAAAAATATTGCAACTGAGAAATGGGTATCTAATACAAACGTTATTAATGTACCTCCCAAAGACTGCTCAGAGGCAAAGGTGACCGCAGGGGCGGAGGTAGATGGTTACAGGCTGCCTTCGCTAACATCTGTGTAAATAGTGGAGTGGTGGCCCCTCTAAGTTACAAGGGTTGCAGTTTCAAATATTAAACTACAAAAAAGTCTGTCTGTGACTGTAGTAAAGAAATTGCCTCTAGTATCTTTTCTTTTTTTCTTCTTGGCTGCTGGTATTCAGAAAAATACCAGAAGACCACCAGGGAAGAAAGGGGCAGGAAAAGGACATAGACATAACGAATGCGAAGATTTAATTGACACAGTAGTGGCTCATACTGTCTGTTCTCTTAGTGGAGATGTTACCCTTCGCACGTTGATAATATGCACACGATATATGACTATGCCAAACTGACTCATAACCCCCCCAATTATTAAAACAATAAAGTATCTCCTTTAAAAAAATATTCTTTTCTCCAAAAGCCAAATATCCTTTAATATTAAAACACCTCAGCAGAATGTTTAGAGTAAGTTTGATCTCGAGGAGAGACAGCTAACTGGTAAAAATAGCCTTAAAAATGATTGTTGTTGTAGAGGCACCAGCAGTCTAGAGGAAAGAGAGATAAGTGGTTTAAAACAGGAAAATAGGACACTGAAAACTTATGTTTCATTCTATCTCCTGATTTTCCTGTTAGACTTCCCTGAAAGACTGTTTTCTTGTAATTCACCTGTGCCTGATTACTCACCCCCGGCTTCAGCTTCTGTTTGTGAACAGGTGTCAAGGTACCCATGTAAGAACACAAATATATGCATGTTATAAATCACGTTATTTTAAGGATGTAGGAAAGGAAAATGTAGTTCAATATAGATGCAGCCTGCTATGTATGTAGGAAGATAAGATAATAGGCTGTAAATCACCAGTTCTAAATTTCAGTATTACAGTTTTCTCTTCAGTGGATAGAAATGTTGATACAGTGAGGTCTTATGGCCAGTTCAAATAAATAAATATTGGTACCAACAAAATTAGGGAAAATTTAAAGTTTTCCACTGCAAGCAGTCACG
Organism: Tauraco erythrolophus; assembly: GCF_009769465.1. Lineage (NCBI taxonomy): Eukaryota > Metazoa > Chordata > Aves > Musophagiformes > Musophagidae > Tauraco > Tauraco erythrolophus. Next base: position 14,325,711 of record NC_141475.1, on the reverse strand, counting down.
TAAGGTTAATATCAATGACAACTTCTGATTCTCATTCACCTAAGTGAAAACTGCTTTTTACAGTAGAATTGTTAATAAATTTCAGTATAATATGTATAAGAAAACATTAGATTGGATCAGAACTCTTTTGCAGCACATTGGAAGTATTGTGGTATTATTTTAGAAGTTCTCTTAAATGTGAAGACTCCATGGTACATACCATGTATGTATGGTATGGAGGAGTTTTTTTTAAGGAAATTATAAGGTCTAGTAATGACCTAGAGAGACTTTCCCTGGACTCTTAATCATCACTGGGACTTGAGTCCACTGCAAGTGATTTATGTCCTTAAGCACTGCTTTGAATATTTCCATCTCTCCCTTCTTGTGTTTATACATTTTCCTGAAAAGCGTATATTTCGGGGCAATCGAGGTTTGAGTTCCAGTCTAGACTGAAGCTTATATCTTCCAATTTCTGTTGGAGGTGGGAGGGAAGGCACATGAGGACAGGAGAGGAAGTGTGATAGAGAGTTGCTAGTACCTCAGTGGTAAGATAATTTACGTGGTTAGTGCAGAAGCTAAGTTGGCTTTTAACAATCGGAGGTAGAAGGCAAAAAATCAGAAAGTTCACAGCCGTGAGGATACAACTATTTTATGCACAGCATTCAGTTCTTCTGTATAGAACTCATAGGAGTTGTATTGATGGTGATCTTCTTTGTGACAGTGTCAATGGAATAGTTTATGTAAAAAAACCCCTCAACCTATTGATCAAAAAACCCCAATCATAAAACCCTAAAAAACCAAAAGACTGTATTTTTTTTTTACTTTTAATTTTGTGTTTTGGCAAATGAAGACCAGTGATGTTAATTGACTGTTTCATTTTAAAATCATTCTTATTTCCAAAAGAAACCCAATACTCTTCCATTAAAAATAAAAAGAAACCCAAAGAAAAACCCCAGAACTCCACGCACTTCTTTCTATGATGTGGTGTCTCAGAGGAGGCCCATGTGATGTAGTGCAGCTCAGTGATGGCGTACATGAACCAACTTCGAGCAAACATGCAGGATAACCTGATAAATGCATATCCTGTGCAGCAATACTGTCTCCAGATCCTGAGACAGATCATCCAACACTGCACCTCAAACAACTGCCCTCTTATTCCCTTAGAAAAAGAAAAAAATATAATTGAACGAGCCTCATTATAATATTTGAAACTTTTGAGATCAGAAATGTACAAAATTACATATGGAACTGCAAGAATGCTAACACTGTGTATGTATTTGAAGATTTTGATTGCCAAGCTGGCAGAAGATTAGTATAACTAAGTTTCAGAAAAATATGTTTAAGTCCATATACTATACAGTTATGGACTTCATGTTGGAGATGAGTCTCATTGCTTAGCGTCAGCATCACAATCCTTCTTTTCCTTCCACTGTTTGCTAACTCTGATTTCAGTGAAGCAGGTCCTGACTAACGATGATGTTATTTAGATGAAGGTTTTTAGGCAAAACTCAGCAGGTGTACAGCTCAGCTGTAGCCATTCAAGGGAGGCAGAGAGTAAGATATGAAATGAAATCCCCTTGTATTTAGGAATAAGTTAGTCTAACCACTGGGTATTGCATAAAAAAGTAGATGGCTTTTTGCAGGATACTTGTATTGGAAAAATAATTGCTGTGAGACGTGCTGGGCTCAGCAGCCTGTGCTGACATGGTCCAGGACACGGGATGAGAGGCAGGAGCACCTTTTGCTTTGGCTCCAAATGTGAGTGGAGGTGCTTAAGGGCAAGCTCCAGATGCTTTAACATGCAAGTATGGGCAAGCCCAGGCAGAAAAGTTGTGTGGGTGTCTGAAAAAACAGTGGCAGGGGTTGTGTTGTGCTGAGCACTGCTGCAGAGCAGCCTAGTGACAGAATTACTCTCTTGAGCTGAACCAGTGTGAGGACGTGGCAGCTGGCTTGTGTTTCCATCTCGGAGGAGGAGGACTGGAATGAGAAGCACAGAAGTGCTCTGCTGCCATTGGATGACTCTTCCCGATGACTTTCAGACACATAAGGGAATTTATTCATCTTCACTCATGGAATAGTTGCAGAAAACTGATACTGGATGAATTGCCTACTTTCAGCTGAAATTAGAGCAATGTTTTTACAGCAGTATGCTGCTTTATTGACAAGAACATGAGCGTATTTTTTATTGTATCAGCATTCACAATTTCCTAACTTCTTAATTGGAAGTTAATGATGTATGGCTCTTCTAGTAACTAAATGAATATTTGAACTGCTGCAATTTGCTTTAATAATTGTTCAGCTAATCATTTAAATTATCAAAGATCTTTACTTGTACAAAGTCATATAAATGGTAAAAATTAAAAATTAATCAACTTGATTTACGTAACTAAAAGCTGCCATCTAATGGATATTTTTCAATAAGAAGACAGCAGTAATTATGCTGAAAAAATATTCGTTCCTGTAGTTTGAACGATTATAGCAATTTCCACCAGGGGATTTCGCAGTCAGGTTCCAGTTCTGGGCAACAGTGATTAATATAATGGTTATTAATGAGAATTCATTTTTGTACATCGAGGGGTGTTTGGGTGTCAGTGTTCCAAAAGCAATGTGGTTAGCATATTAATTATAAAAGATAGCATTGGACTGGTGACTAAGTAACTATATTGATTTTTTCCTCGTTTTCTGTGATGTGAAAGGTCAATTAGACTTATAGAAACAATGGAGCCTTTCACAGCAGGCACTATCGTTTCTCTGTGCTGACATCTTTTTAACCATGTACAAAGTTCATTAAATGTGCAAAGGTAGTAATGTTAAAAGGAAGAAAGTGATTGGGTCAGAGGTCACAAACTGTGGCAAGCTGACAGCCTCTTGTGGATTACGCCACGGGAGCTAAGTAATAGTGAGAATTGCCTTTCAGGTTGCCCACTGGGACTGAGGGGAAAGAAGTCATAAGCAGCTAATGCTATTGGGTTAATTAAAAGGAATATTGACAGCAGCTTTGTTTGTCTTGTGCCGAATGGGATGCTGTTAACCAAGTATTTTATTGGGTTACATAACATTAGCGAGTTTTTTTCTTAAATAACAGATTGCCAAATTTTAACATCCACAGTGTTCCAGTAAACGGTTATTGAACCGAACATGTCTGACACTTGTACAGTCTTCTGTTTCACTGTCTCCCTTTGTATGACATGTTGTCAGATGTAACCCATTCAGGACATTTTCCTTGCCATTGAAGTCTGCACTGCCAGGTGCTAATGTCCAGACATTTTCACAGGAAGATTACAAGCAGCTAAAGCTTTCCTCTTCCTGAGATGTCATGGCTTACTAAATAAAACTGCAGTGTCTGCTGATGTTCTGCTCGTTTGCTCAGCATTTATAAACCTTTTAACTCTTGTAGCTACTGCCTCTTTTAAAATCATAAGATTCAAAGCATGCAATGCAAAACAAAAATCCCAGCGCTAAAGACAAGAGGTAACGTAATTCAGGACTGGATTTGATTCATATTTTTCTAATGTTTGTAGAACAGCTGAGTAAAGCATTCATGATCATCCTGATGAAATTAATAACTTTAACAGCACATCTGTGAAGATTTCAAAGTGGATTGCCATTGCTGCATAAAAATGACAGATTTTCATACTGTATGTTCAAGAAAACAACCCTACATTTTTATAAGTTTTCAAAGTGTTTTTCTTCACTGGAGTGCTGAAAACATTAATTATACGTTAGATGTGACTAATTTGCTTGTAGTCTTCATCTCAAAACACCAGGGTTTTTACTTTTCCGTGCTAAAAAGAACAAACTTGATGTGAAGTCTCCTTGTAGCAATACGTGTCTGATTGCTTCGAATTTTGTGTGATCGTTCTCTGATTTCAAAATGAGTTCAGAGCTGGCAGTGCAGCGAAGATGTACAGGTAGACTTCAAAGCTGACTTTCTTCTTCCGTTTTCCGTTCTGACACTACTGTCCCTTTGGTTTGTTTTGCAGAAGCCTACAGTAATACATACTTCATTATCTGACAATGTTAGCAAAAAATGGAAGCAGAAATATAATTGCTCTCTTCTCTTTTCATATCTCAGTTGATAAACAGTGAAGATAAAATCACGCCTTGCATGTACAAGGCAGGAGCATTATCAACTGTGTTTATATAAGGAAAATGTAAAAGCATGTACTATTGTGACATAGCCAGATTGTTACGAGGTGGTAATTTCTACCTTTTAAAAACTGTTACTATTGCAAATCAGGAGGAGTGCTGGGAATGGTAGGACACTCGAAAGGATTTGTACCTCCCGTTTATGTTTTAAGGGTTGAATGACTTAAATTGAGAAAAGGATAAATTTGACATCTGACAGAAGCGAGCCTTCTGATAAACAGAATGGTCTTGCCTTTCTGCATTGCTTCAATTAAATGAGTATAGAGATGTAGACAGCTCTGTTTCAGTAGTTATACAGTTGTGAGGATGGGCGCTCTGCACATAGAGCTCAGTTTGTTAATGACAGTCACCTGATTATTTCTTGCAGTGACTCTTCTCCAATACCTTTTTATAGCATTGTATGGATTACATTAAACCGTTCACTTTGGGCTATAATCATTGTCTTGTAAAATTCCACCCATTCAAAGCATGCAGGAATGCTCTGTAATAACAGTTTTGACCGGTTTAACTTCCTAATATAACATACAGCACATCTTGAAGGAAGTGTCCAAGCTCTTTAGAGTTGTTAAGCCTGATTGCACAACAGCCCTGTGAGATACAGAAATTCTGCTATCCAGTCTTGCACACAGGGACTTGGGGCAGAGTCCTGCCCAATGTTTCACAGCTGTATAGTAAAATAGATATCTCAGGGCAGGGCTTTCATGTCCCAGCTGAGAATCCGATCACAAATTCATCTGCTTTACTAAGGACTGGGTGCTGTGTTGGTGGAGGTAGGGTCCAACAAGCAATAAAACTTCCTGCTTCTGTAAAAGCTGAATAGTAGTTGCTCAGTGGAAATCTCAGCAGACATAAAGAAGGTGAGATGGAAAAGCAGCTTCTGTTCTCATATACTGAGTCTCTGAGGTAAAGCAATATATGCATGTCCAGTGGAAAAGCACTGAGCTCTAGAGAGAGCTAACTTGACACTTGTATTCACATCTTTCACAGTTCTCATCTGCAAGTGATAACTTTTGACACCAGTGTCTGTGTGTGAAGAGTACTGATGGCCAGAGTAATATACAGTTACTGTCCTCATACTGTAATGCTGGCACCTGAAACATGTATAACCCTTCTAATGAAATAGCTCCATGGGTTTGCACTCCAAGCTTACGTGATGTAATTTGAAGGCAAGTAAGTGGGTCATATCTAGTACCTAAGCATGAGCCCTCATCATTAGTGCGCCTGTTATCCAGTGTTGTGTAGCATATCTGCAGGGGTGCAATCTTGCCTCTGGGTGTCCCTGATATTTGTGGTTACTGATCAGTTGCTGCCACTGGCTTTTCCTGATAAATTCCACAGTGGAGGCAAAGGCCTGCAGTAGCCTGATGTTGTGATGCGTTCGAACTGTGTAACCAGTAGCATCATCAGGAGCACTAATTTGTATGTTTTCCATGGCTACTTTTAAAAGTTATGTGTCTGATTTGTTGTCTGAGATTTATGTATAAAAGCAGCATTGCCCACACTCCACCTGCAGCATGGGTTATACTTCAAAGCTGCTGCTGCTTACAAAGCCTGCTTTTGTCTCTACAGTGGTTTTACACCTGAATATCAAGTTGGCTGAAAAAGCAATGGGGTGCAAAGGATTATAAAACTAATCAGATTAATTCATTTCCTTTTGTGCTGATCACAAATGAAGTATATTCTCATAGTGGCAAGTTTTTATTCTGAAGTGATCAAAAGGTTTTGCCCTGATGGATGTTAATTCACTACAAAAAAATAGTAAAAATTGCGTGGATCTATGAACTTGGTAGAGCACAGACCACTGCACACTAGCACCATGTTTGTTCCCAATGGGTGGACGTAAGCCAGCTCCAAACTACGAGCTATAACTGCCTGACAGATGTCCCAGTGTGCCAGTACACCACTATGGCTTCTGGACAAGCACTGGCTCACACATCACCCTCCTGAGCTATGGATGTCTCTGTGGTGGTTCTGCAGCAAAGTGCTGAAATAGTTCATGTTCGTTTAAGTCTGATAAATGTCTGATGTCTGTCAGAGAGACCACTTTGACCTACCATGGCAGCCTGCCTTTCAAAAGTCTGTAGATTTAAAGCCTTCAGCAAATATGTTGATTTTGTGAGGGAACGTGGAGCTTTTCTATGTTTTCCGCTCCTCCCTGTCATATTGCTGAAGCTCCTTGTAAACAGAATCTTTTACTCCTTTTACTCCCCACAAAGACTTTTTGATCATGTAAACTGAAGTCATCACTTAATTTTTGTGGAGATTCTCTATTCCAGGTCTCAGTGGTGTTTTGTTTTTTTTTTTTTCCTATTTTAAAGAGTATTTTTGGAGAAAGAGCCTCTTTTTAAGTAGAAAGCTCTGTTACTAAGATTACAGCTCAGCCATAAGGTGCTAAAGTTAAACAACACAATCTCTGATTTCAGACATGAGTGCTACTCTGTGCACCTTTCTGTTGTCCTTTAAGCTGATGCCACAATTTCGACACCTACAAGTAACTGCCTTATTTCAACGTTACACGAGAAATAAAGAAATTATGCAAACCATCTCCTCATTCTGTTAAAATCTCATGAGCGTGGGGAGAAATCAACTCATTTATTTGGGACGAATATGACCTCCCAACAGATGTGTGTGACTGGCTGTTACTTTTTCATTAAAAAATATTGGTGTAAGAAGAAAAAGGAAAATTTAGTAAATACTCTTTCTTTAAACTTCTGTTTTAGGGATACTGACTGGCAATTCATCATGTCCAGAGACTTCCTTATTGAAACTATGGAAATTGGTAGGATTAAAGCATGTGATAGAAGCTGTTCATGTGCCTGATGGTCCCAGGCCTCTCCACTTCATAAAGCTGTTTGGTGCCAACTCTTCATTTGCTATTCCATTGCACCTAGTGGGTTGTACTGCTTTTGAAACACATCCTCAGATTTTTCTTGGTTTCTAAACTGTTAAACAGAATATGAACCAAAGTGTGTTGATTTTTTGAAAAGCAAAATCAATCTGGTTACCACCACACTCTGGGGGCAGAGGGAAATAAATGTTATGTTTTCATGTATGTTAGGACTGTACTCTTTTCTATTCAATTTAAAAAGTAATTGTGAACGGTCTGAAATGGTGAAACGAAGTCCTACTCTCTATAAACTGAGAGAAAATGGTGTGCTGGGTATCTATTTTCAGTTTCACTCTACTAGTTTATGCCACTGTTTGTGAAAATATAGTGGTAAAAGTTGCAAACTCCAAAAGTTAAAAAGTGTGCCCAGTAGTAACCAAAAATTGACAGAAGCCTACATCTTCCCCTTGCTTTATAAAAAATACTACCAGAATATAGAGATTTTGAGATTCTGGTGTTCTAAAATGTCACATTTACTAACACAAAAAAAACCAAACAAAAACAAACAAACAAAAGCTAAAATATACATTTCTGTTCTTATTTAAATCTGAAAAATAAAGCACTTTGAATAACTTCCAGATACTTAGACTTATAAACCAATATAAACCACCAGGCCGTTCCCCTTGACTCAGTATCCTGACTCTGATTGAGGCTGGTATTTAAAAGAAATGGCTGAGTTATGGAATAAAATGTCCACAGGGACAGTTTTTCTCTAGCCCTCATTATTTAGAGTTGGCTTATATTCCACAGCATGATGTTAAGCAACTAATATACATCATCAATGGTGGGAACATCTCAGTTCTGAAAAGCAAATTATTTAGGCATGTTTTTCAAAACTTATTATAAATCAATGTACATTTCTTAAATGGAAAAACCATGAAATTCTGGAACAAGTTTTTTTCAAATGTGTGTAGTACTGCAGCAGAACAATTCTATAGGAAACAAACATACTCTTAGTAAAGTCAGGCTTCATCTAATAGCTTCCACATACTTCAGGGTGGAAAAAAGTTATATACAAATGTCCTCAGTCTTTTGGAAAGGCTGTGACCTGCGTGATATTTAAAAGTCCACAGGAGTATAGGAATGAACACAGCAGTTGTTCCCTTATAGTATGTTATTACAAAGAGAACTGGGGGTCAAATTGCATGAATGATAAATGGAAGGTGCTTGAAATGAGTTGGTTCTTTTTTGAACATTATACATTGACCTTGGCAGTTTTGACAATTACATCCATCATTTCTAAGAATCCATTCCAGAACACCCGTCTGTTCTCTAATGTGGCCAAGTAAACAGGATTTGTGAATATATGAATCAAAGATTGATTTCCTGTGCCTATACACTGATTAACAGTTGGTTTCTTGGTGCAAGTTTTTCATTCTATGAATTAGGTGAAGATCATAATTCACCATGGCACACCTGTAGACAAGCATGTTGGAATGCTTTAATCTTCACTCACAAGGTCTCGGTAGGATCAATAGTTGGCTTCTGAGTTTGATAAGCAAAATGGAATAAAATCATTGAAAAGCACATTGAATATAGCAAAAATGAGGTTTCACTGCCTTAGTGTTCCCCCTAGCAATAGAACTTGCTGAAGACAAAGATGGGGCAAACTAGGGTGGAAAAACTTGAACATCAATGTTCCCAGGCACCCAAAAAGAAAAATAACATTTCTACTCAGAATTTACAATTTATCCATCTCAGACCGACCATGTAAACAGGCCTTGTAATCTTGAGACAGGTAACAAGGCATGCTTATAACAGCAATGTTTAACGGGAAGGTATTCTTGAGTAATACCTTTTACTTCATCAGAACAATTCTATTAATTTGAAAGGTATTGAGCTGAATAGAATTTGGCATGCAATTTAGCAGTGCAGTAATATACATAGAATCATCTGTGCACACTTGCTGTATGCCTTCCAGTGTATTCTACATATTTTAACTAAAAACATGGAAAGCAATGCAAGCCTTCACTGAAGAGATGAAGGTCGAGACGACTGAAAACTTGCTCAGAGTATAACCAGATGTAAATTGAGTCTGAAGTCCCAGAGTGAAAACACCCAAAGCTCTGTGTTCTTAGAAGGGACCCAAGTAGGGACCATCTAAGCATAATTCTGTAATAATGGCAAAATCTGAGTTCATGGAATTAATGCAAGGACATCAGCTATGAAGGTAACCTTAAAGCAGAGCTTTATCTCGCTTTCTTTTAGTTCTCAGAAGACAGTAAAAGTAAGACAAAGGAGAGCTTTAAGAGATGAGTAGGTGGCTAGCGTGAAAGGGTGCAAGCTTTGTGGAGATGGGCTTAGCACAAGACATGGACATAAGAAAACATAACATGTCATCTCTAACTATGATAAAAAGATTAATAACTTCTATAGTCTTTGACGGGTAATTGAGTAATCGATTTTTTTTTGGTACAAAATTACTCAGAATTGGAATATATTAGTAACATGAAAGAGAATCTTGACTCTGCAAAAACTCACTTATTCTTAATTTTACCTACTGATTTCATGCTGATTTCAGTAGGACTGTTCATAAGCATATTAGTGATGAACTAGACTTAAAATGCTTACTAAAAATGTTCTGATTGGGGATACAAACCATAGAAATTAAGCATGTGAAGCACTATAATGTGAATAAAGCACCTTTTGTCCACTGACATCTTGTATTGATCCAGATTATCTCTAGATGTGTATTACATTTGAAAACTGAAAACATAGCTTTATTTATTTTTTTTTTTTAAGCAAAGCAATTTTGGCAGCCAATGTAACTTTTCTTTTGGAGATGGAAGGTGCCTTTAAAAATAGATATTTAACAAAAATGAGAAGTTCATACACACTTGAAGGACTCACTTTGATATAAAACTTAGACTCGAGTTGAATAAATTAAAGCATGCACAGACTTGCCCTAAATAAAATCCATTCTGAACTCTCTTCCATATTCATGAAACAAACACAGAACTCCATCAGATCTTGGAGCTGAGCATCTTCTGGGAGTGACTCCTTATGATCTACTTGTATCTCCGTTTCAGTGAGAGCTTTTGCCAACCTCCATTTTCTTCCCACCTCCCCCCCCCATTCTTTTTCATATGGCTGTGAGAATGTTTAACTTCACAAAAGAATGTGATATTTCAAATCAAGTCACTTTGCAGCCCATGTGTTCTCCATAATAGAAACATACCATTCCTTTGCTTACAATTTAGACTGGCTACTACAGATAATACTTTTCTGTTCTCCTGGTTTTTGGCTTCCAGTCTACCCTTGTATATTCTGATGCTTATCTATTTGCACAGTTGTACGATATGCCTTTAAAAATCCTAGCACAAAAATCGTCCACTGTAAATAGGTCTTAGTAATTTCACCTATTACATTATAGGAAATGGCAATCTACTACATTTATGGTAAATGTCAGTGTGGTAAAAGTATCTCTGCAACCCAGTAAGCCTACCTGCCCATCAGTTTGGTGCTATAATGTATCATTGCTAGGGAATGGTGGAATTCAGTTACACTTCAATGAAGGCTGCACTATATTGCTGCTTTTTCACAGTTTGCCTTAAAACACTGCCATTTGTTTAACTCCTTATTAAGACTTCAAATATCTTTATATCTGGCTCAAGTTTGCTGAGGGAAACATTATATTCTTGAGCAAGAGTTATTTCAAATGTTACTGTAGAATGAACTTCTTGTAAAGCATGGATTTTCCATAGCTTTCCGGAATTACGTTTCCTCACAGTGGATAGCCTTTTCTTTTGCCCTAAAATGTCTCAAAATCTCCCACTCTGGCTGTGAAGTGATGTGAATCCTCATTTAAATAATTAGGATGTGGCAGTGTCAATATTTAACCAGGACTTTTTTTTTTGTCTCTTGATATATGAAGTTTCCCTCCAGAGGTATACCCAATATTTTGTCTCTGTATCCTCAAGAATTACCAGTGGATGCATGAAAAGATATTATTTTGTTGCACATGTTCTACAAAGAGATGTTGAGCCATCACACTCTCTTCTTATTCCTCTCTTGGGAAGTTACTGGTGACAGCTTAAGTCATAAACATTTCAACATTGGTGCCTATGGATAACCCAGGTCACATGGTGTGCCCCTACAATTCATCAGATGCATTTGGTGAGTCAGTGTTCCATGCAACTTTGTATTGTGAACAAAGCTTTTTAGTTATATATTGCTTTGGGGCAACTTGAAGGAGAAAGCGTGCAAGAAGAGTGCCTTTCTACATAAAATTCCCTATTGTCTCTAGGTCTTGAGAAATAGCACAAGAAAAGCATAAAAATATTTATAAAAATGTAAGGGCTTTTTTTTTTGGAGGGGAAGGGGTTGGAATAAAGATTATAAGTGAACTGCTCTCCTGTTAGAGGAGAAGGCTGAGTCCCATAACATCTAATCAGGTAGAGCTCTTTCATTCCGTGTAATGACCTAGAAATTTTCATTTTCATATTAGGAACATGTGGTTTCCAATTTCTTTACTTGCTGCAGAGTTTCAAAACAAAACTGTTGATGTATATATTCAGAGGACTGAAGTACATTGCTTTTGTTCTTGAGTATATCAGGACTTGATACAGTATTTATAGTTTACAACAAGCTTAACACAGAAGTGAGTAGGAAAGTACACAGACCAAATAGAAACATCGCACTGGTAATCCCGTGCGCTGTGAGGGTAACTTCATTGCTCATGGGGGTAGAAAGTTGCCATCAGTGGTGTTCCTCCCCTCCTCCTCTTGCACTGAATGCTCTGTAAAAACACCAAAATGGTTCTGTGACAAAGAATAAAACAGATTGCAGCAGGTGGTATCACAGGTGCCTGCTTAATTCTTGTTGACACAATCTGTAGCTCAGTCATGGGGAATGATGGAGATTCCCTGACTGCTAGTCAGAATTAGGGTAGAGTGAGAGGAGTCAGATTAATGTCTCTAGCTCAAGCCATGAGCCTATTACAGGGGATTATTATTATTAGTGGAATTAGACATACTGGAACAGACCACAGGTCCATCCAGCTGAGTATCCTTTGACTGGAAGAGGCATGTACTGACACGTTCAAGGAAGGTCTGTGGTGTTCCCTTGCACCCCTCGATAAAGGTAAAATGGTCAAATCTGTGTAGTCTCTCTTGCTGGGACAGACAGAGGGATTGCTTCAGCAATCTGCTTACAGCTGACTAATGCAAGCACAAAAAAAGTTCAAGTTGAGACAAGCTTATTGTAGCCGCTGCCATTGGTCAGGAGCCCAGCTCCTCTTCAACCCACCGGCAGTACTGCCGAATTTGGACCATAAGGCCCCTGGCTGGGAGTGTCAGATGTTGGTGCATGAAGGACGTGCATGGAGCCCTCCTACCAGATGGGGTGCTTTGCTAATAGGTTAAATCTGCTTTAGCTGATCTTTTCATAGCATGGATGGAAACCAGATTTTTGAGTTAATATGAGTGGAATGGGAATATTTAGCAGCCAAATACAGACTTTCCCTTAGATTGCACTGCTGAAACAGGAAGGATACAAAAATTAATTTCCCAAATCAAGGCAAGCATATGCATTTAATATCAATGTATGTATCTTTTTGTGAGGATTGTTTTCATTCATGTCTGCCTAGTTAGTAATAACCAGTTAAAAATTTATTGTGGTCAGGTGTAAACAGCCCTCATCTTTGTATGTTAATATCTATTAGTGATGGCTTTTCAGGAAATTTGACCAGTCTTTGCTGAAAGACTGCAATAACCATCCTTGCAGAGGACACTAAAATCATACGTGATAGGGTAGTTCCCTTTGCCCTGTACCAGTCAACCTGTGGTGGCCTAATGAAAGCAAGAGGAGAATAGTTCTTGTCAGAATGATGAAAGAGTCACAATTACGTCCAAAAGCTATAAGGTGGTGCTTAACCACAGCTGAGCAAGAGTTCAGGGGAGAGAAAGAAAGGCTTGTGAAGAGCAGCCCCCAACAGCTCAATTGCAATGAATTTCAAGTACAAAGGGATGGAGAAACATGAGCTACCTGTGCCTAGATAAGGGAAAATCTAATGGGCCAGCTGCTGCTGTGAAAAAGGAGGGACTTAAATCTGCTGGTGGTTCTGGTTGAGGAAAGGTGAAGGCTTGTTTGTTCTCTGCCGTCACCAACAGCTTCTGTGCTGCCCACGCCCCTGCCTGTACACAGTCCTGTGTGATGCTGAACTGGGCTGGTGGGTTTGGATGAGGTGTGACATGGCTGAGTTGCTCTAGAAGGCACAGCTGGGCTCCAGGGAACTCCTTGGTTTGGCAACTGGCAGGGTACCACGTAAGGAAACCACTGCTCTCCTGTGGCTGGGGAAGTCCCCCTTGCCTCCTCTCTCTGTGCCTGCCCTGTACTATCCATGCAAAAAGCACAGAGAAAGTGCCCCAAAACACATGTTAAAGGATGTTTTGAGACTGAAATATAAGTATAATCTGTCCATCTCAACCTCTAGATCTGAGTGCTTGTGCCTTATCACACTGAGCTTTACCAGGATCCTAATTTACATGTAAAATGGAAATGTGCTTATGACTTATACGTAGTCTCTTTAGAAGCGATTGCACTTTATTGAGTGGTATAGTCTCGATTCACACAGAAAAGAAATTTAACAATAGGAATAAGCACTATGCATTTTAATCCTTTCTGCATAAATTATACCATGCACAGCTATGCAAGGATACTATTCAGGTCAAAAGCTGAGAAAAAGATGTTTTCTTATAATTCACCTGATTATAAATGATCCACTGATATTGTCATATTTTATAATGAATAAAGGGACCTGCGTTCCTGTTGTAACCAGTAGTGTCTCTTTAAAATGTTTTGAATTTTTCCCTATGCTTAGTAATTAAAGTCAAATTACTCTGCTTGGTTTTCTTGTACATTGCAAGTTGCGAGGAAATGGACTAAGGAGGAAATGTAAATACTAGCATAATATTATTTGTATTGTTTTTTCTACTTCGTGTTAGCACTTTTTATCATCTTCTAGAGAGTATTTAAGTACTTATTAATGTGTAGTTGTCTTTCTTACTAATTAAAAACATTTAATTTTCTCCCTGGTAATTGAGGGTTTGGTTTACAGAAAAAAGTTGGGAAAGTTTTATATATAGGAAATGATCTTTTTTTTTTTTTAAAAAAGAGAGTTTTAGTAGGGCTATCTTGACCTTCTTGCCTTTATCTGACACTGGTAATTTAGTTAAAATTGTACCTATACTGAAGTAATTGTACACACAGCACTGAAGTACTATTAGATCAATTCTGCAGTAATACTAGCTGAGTATCTCTGATATCAAGCTCAATACAGAGCAACAATTTCAGTATTTGGTGTGGCAGACTGAATTTCATGTTGGCAATTACCATCCAGGTAGTGTCAGAACTGGATAACTACAAACTAGCTCAGCCCTGTGTGAGCTGCAGCCACAGTAGTATCAATGGACCTGGAAAACACTAGCTGATTATTGTGAAAACATGGATAAAATTTTGCTTGTGAATGCTCCAGCTCCATGCCAGTTGCTGGGCAGACATCTGAATGTATATAACTTTCCTTAATGTATATAACTTTCCTTAAGAAAGACTCAGTGATTTTGTGTAAAAGGCACAGGCCTGTTTTCCCATTCAATTTCTGCATTTACAGTCTGCTTTTTAATGTCTGTTTTGTTTGTGTGCCTATGTGATAATGTCTCAATACAACATATGGATGCTACTTTTTTCTTGGGTATATATTTTGTTGCCTGAGCATAAGGATGGATCACACTAAATAAAGCCTATGCATAAAAGATAACTTCATAACTTTCACATTTCTTGGTGTAAGAAGCATCAAGAGGAATGTGGAGTGTGGTGGTTTTGTTTATTTTAACAGAAATGTCTAGAGGCTTAATGTGTGGAGATGATTTACTGACATATGAATGGCTATTGCAACATAAAATTCTTTGCCTAGTAAATGGCACGCCTTACATGAAAAGAATAATTCTCATACTTTTATGATGATACCTAACAACACAATGTGAAAGAAAGCATAAACCACTACTTTTTTCTGCTAATTCGATGTGTTAGAGTAGCTGAATCATTAAAACACACAAGGAGCATCTGCTGCTCAAGGATTTTCTAAAATTCACAGTATGAGTTGGATTTTATACATGTGCTAGTCTGGATTTGGTGAATGCTGGACATAGTTTTCTATGTTACCTGAAGCACTGTGATAGTGACAGGGACAGAAACAGTTCTAGACTGAGTTGAATTTTAGCACCTGGTGAAAGATGAGTTTAAAGCACCAGTACAAGCCCCTGCAGTGCCAGTGAGCAGGGATTAATATTTCGATGATGAGTGTTAAGAATTCTTCTGCCAATGTAGCCCTGATAATTTGATTTTTATCATCTTTTGCTGTTGAAAATAACAGCTCTTGGTCACTTTAGACTTTCTGTACCCGCTAGGAAGTGCTGTATGTTTTGGTTTTGCTTAGCATCTACATCTGAGTTAACTAATTCTAACTACATAGCATATCTAGAATCTAAGAATATATTGAAGCAAAGAAAGCAATGACTGCTATGCCATGAAAAACATTTTTCAACAAGCTGTAGATTTAGACTTTAAATTACAAATTTCAGAAATAGTCTAGCTATTGTTGGTAGACAGGGCATAAGATACAAAAATCCATGGAAAGTTACTTTAGATTAATAGCCTGTTATTTTATTGTGATATTTAATCCTTTCAGTTTGAAAGTGGTTTGCTTTCAGCCCGTGCGTACTGCAAAAATTCTTGTCAAGGGTTCGCTCCTCAGCTGCTGCAAGTTTGCATAACTTATCTAAGCTCAATGATGACATGAAATTAATAATTTAGGCAGAAACCACTGTTGTAACAGTACATGCATGACTCTCAAAAACAAATTCCAAGCAGGTTTCCTCTTTCACTGGAGCAGGCAGTTACCATGGTGATGGAAAATGTGCAGGAGCTAGAAGAGACAGAACAATGCATGACTTCAAAGTGCTCCCCTTCCCACCAAAAATGTCACTGCTCCCCATTCCTCAGCACTTCCTATGCATCAAATAGTATATGCCAGGACACCAGAGGAGTCCTAAAAAAGCTTTTCCACAAGCAGAAAGAATAACCCTATCTTCTATCAAGCCTAGTTTTGCCATCCTCCATGTGTCTTCTAAACCTTCCAGTATCTTGGAAAGTCTTCTGTCAAAAATAACTATATTTATTCAGAAATCAGAATTATTGTAACCCAATGCTCATCGCGTTTCAATCTTAAATTGCTCAGAACAATAGAATAATTAATATAAAGACAACAAAATACATACCAAAAGGAAGCAATCTAGGTTTTGTTTTGGGATCTTATCCCTCCAACTCTGATTTAAACGTTAGTCAAAGCATAGAGGTAAGGATAAAACTATGAAGAAATAATTCTTGGTCTCAATAAGATATATTTTATCCTAAGATTTAAGATGGACTTCTATCTTGGAACTCTCACCTACAATGACGTCAAAGAGGAAGCAACATGATGTCAGTCAGGGTAGAGATTGCCTCAAGAGAGAAGCTTTGATCAAAAAGAGGGGGCTTGGAGCCTTGCAACAAAGAAAGAAATGCCTGCGGACAAATGTGGGTCCCTGTAGGCAGTGGTAGGCATGGAATTTCATTCAAATGTAGAAAATAAGGAGTGAGCTCTTGGAATGGTGTTGTGAGCATACAGTAGTTGTGCTCTCTTCCACTTTGATTCCTACCAGCAGCGGGAACAGATGGTGTGTTACACCTCCTCCCCAAAAGGAACCATCATCTACGCTCCCACCCACCAGTCCCAGCACTGTGCAAGAGGCAGGGACCTTGGAACAGAGCTCCTTCATGCTGATTTTGTGTTGGTTTATTTCCACTGAAATGATTCGCATAACACTAATGGGAAAGGGCTAGAAAATAATCATGTTGTCTTTAGGAAAGGGAAGAAAGAGTCTTGAGGGAAGCACGGGAGGACATACTGAAGATGCATCCAATTCTAGAAGCTGAGCTAGTCAAGAAGGTTAAGTTCAAAACCATCATAAACTCTTGCTGTAGTAGATATCACCAAATAAACTACCTAGGGGAAAATACATCTCAAAAAATCAAGACATTTCTCCTGAGAATGCTGTTTTAAGACATGCATGCTAGAAAACCAAAGAAGTCAAATCTATTCACCAACCTCTCCATGTAAAAGTGTGTCTCAGATTTTAACAGACTGTTATGTTAAATAGATGTGTGTTCCTTTGTCTCATGAAATTATCCTCACTACAACCATGTTGGCTAGGCTAGAATTCAACTGAATCAAAGCCCATTGAAGTCAATATGAATATACTGAAAGTTAGATTTGACTGTAAGTGAACATCTAGACTAGAATTTAAACATATATATTGTACATATACTGCATCATTTGAGCAAAGCAAAAATGTTTTTGGAAGAATCTCTTTCCTATTCTATGGTGCTTAAAAGCATTAGAATTTATTACTTCAAAAGCCTTTATTGCCCAGAACCTTCTTTAAGGAAAATTCAAGGAGATTCTTCAGTTATTGCCCTTTGCTTTTACATATGTATATTGGTGTTTTCTGGTCAACTTGTTCTCTGTATCTCTGTTCTGGTACATGTTTTTGTGATACCAGGTCACAAGAAACGCAATAATAGATGGCTAACAGACGAATATTATGCAAAACTCCTGACAAATAATTAGCAAGTTGTGGTGTTTTTAATGTTTTTTTATGTTAATGTTATACAACTGCCAAGTGGACATAAACGTCAGAGAAGCATTTGGCCTGTGTGTGATAATGAGGTGTAGATTAGCAACTGGCTACTTATCAAGAAGAAAGTAAACTAATAATCCTCTTTGTTATTGCTTTCATATTGTTTTGTTTAGTGAAGCTGGTTTAGCTGGATGTAATGGATACCTGCCTTGTATTGCACGATTGTGGGTTGTACAATGGGTGTAGAGCACCCTCTGCTTTCTTTTGATCAAATAACACTCCTAGGCTTAAAGAGAGAAGGGTGTGTAGGGGGAACATCGATGCTGTTTTCCTGCAGATTTTTGTACTGAAATCAGAAGAAAGAATTTGTCTATAGGGTTCATTAACTGTTGGCCTCTGCTGGCAGTAACCCATGTTATATAGGCCACCATTGTGACATCCTCAAAAGAACTCCCTGAAGGAGGCAAAGTCTAGAAGGAGAATATCTACTCTGAAGTTTCCCACCTTCCCTGAACTATATCTGCAGAGCCACCCCAGGAGGGGAGAATGTGGCTTTGAAAAATAACACCTTTGTTATTCCAAGTGTTAGAGATGAAGCAGAGTTTTCAGATGGCCCCAAGGTTTTTGCACCCTTCACCAAACACAGATGGAAACTGGACTCTTTGAACTGCTTTGAAAATCTGTTACCATGCATTGCTGTGGGGTCTGTGAAGCAGCCATTGCTAACTTCTGTCTGCCTGCAATTTTTATGGCCATATGATGACAAGGGATTAAATAGCTTCATTTTAGAAGCAAACAGCTTTTAAACGTAAAAATGAGAAACAAAATAAAACAAAAAGCCCAATAATTCCTTGCTCAAGGCAAAACCTTAATAGATGCTGAGGTAACGTTTCAATGAATGAGGTGAATTCTAAAGTAAAAATGCAAGCAGTTTAGAATTTATAATTGTCTTAGGCAATAGTTGCAAAACCTTTATAACGTTATGATCTTAGTATGTTGGAATCCAGAAAATGTAGATTATCCCTTGGTCCTCAACTTAGGATCTATTGGAATTATGGTATTTGATACCATGACTGCTCCTTGTAGCGTTTTCTATTTAGTGCCTGTAATTTACATGGAATTATTATAGAGGTGCTGAAAAAAATGTCAATTTATTCATATAGTGCAAACTTCTTTGACTCATCTGAATTAATTGTGTGTTTGATGGCAAATAACAGCTTTTTATAAGAAAACACGTTCTTTAAAATCTATATTGCATCTTAGTCATTCTTTCAGACTATCAGAAATGCTTGTGCTTATTACAACTGCTCTTGACTTATTAAAAAAGCAATAGCCTTTTTTCCATCACTGTTTTTTATATTGAATTTAACTAGGAGTAGACTGTGTTGTACTTTTATCTTTTCTTTATTCTAGAAGTGCTTAGTTTGTTAGCAAATAAAAAAGATTTTGGTTTTCTAGTTTGTTCAGTAGGACTGATAGCAGATGCCTACGCACATGTAGAAGTACCATGCTACAAATTTCATCCAGTTTTCATGAGCATGACTGCTTTGGGCAAATTCAATAGAATGCCAAATGGCTGAATTATACAGGCCAACATAGACATCTGATAACCTACACTGCACTCTGCTGTATTCTCATCCATTATAGATATAAAACTCATGTGCAACAGCTTTTCTAGTTGAATAACTTCAGAGGAGACCAGGACAGCGGTAATCTTTTCTGTGGGCTCTGTTCCTGCTGCCAGGGTGGAGGCTCTGAGCGGGGCAGTGGGTGCAGGAGCCCCTGGACTGTGCTACTACCTCCTTTGGGACGGAGCTTCCCTGAAGTCTCTAAACTCCAGATCCTCACATTTTCCTCTCAATACGGTATGAGGATCAGCTTTCTCTCTCCTGAGATCCTCTTCAGAAGTTGATTCAATGACCTGATCTTCTCTCCAGCTGGTGAAAACTGGGACAATTGGTGTTGACAGAGTGAATTGTCTAAGAGCTTCAAATGCTGCAAGATGTCTTTGATAGCTGAATGTTTGGAGGTGGAGCAGTTGATTTTACTCTGTTATCAGAAAAATTAATCTTTTTTTTTGTGATTTAAATGTCTCTTACAATGATTAATTTTTCTTGAAGCACTCTACAGTTTTGTGTGCTGGAATGTACTAGCAGTTTCAGAAATCCTTGTCTAAAATTTCTGGAGGTTTGAATCAGATTTGCTCTGGAAACTCTGCTGCTTCTCTATCGCTTCTGCAGCTCTGTCCCTGCAGAAATGTTAATTTTTCATCCAAAGTGCCTTATTGCATAAAATGTAATATGACATATACAACTGCAGACTATAAATCAGTTAAAAAGTATAAATAAATATTTTAATCTGCTAGCTCTTCGGAGCTGTTGTGGTGACTTCGGAGGAGGTAGAGGAGTCTTCCTGGAACATGATCTACCCAGAAAGAGGGAGGGAGAACTGGTCTGAAGCTTCTCTGCGAGCTCCTCAAACAGCTTTCACTTCTCTCAGCTGAAGGTTTCCCTTCCCTGGGAACTGCTGTTAAGTATGACCAGTGTGAGAAGCCAGTTTGGGTCTACTGTTTTTCTGGATGGTATCGTTTATTTTGAAATAAGGTGGCAGTAAGGGCAAGTGCTGGAAGGCATATGGGAATATAATGCAGCCTGAGAGACCTCAGGCTGGTGCAGGATTCCTGTGGGTAATTTCCAGCTCAGCATGAAGTGGCAGAATTAATCTATCTATTACCATAGCCAGGCTGTAAAGTTCACCACAACTTTCCTCTACCTTCAGCACAACTGAAACATGTATGTGTCTAGAACAAAAGAAGACTATTCTGCATATATTAGTATCGCATGAAACTCATCACACTCATGCAAAGAAATTTTTATTCCAACTCAAGGAACCTCATTGTCATAGTTGTAGTCTACGTGGAAGAATTAGCTTACAACAGATGTTGTGCCATGTGTATTAGAATTTTCCCTTTGGAAGTAATTTTTCTGCTTTAAGCGGTGCTATTCCAAAGACAATTCAGGCACAAACAGGGTCTTTCACCCTTTCTTTTTCCTGTCAACATGAGTGCAAAATGTATGTGTGCATATAGAGCAAGGATAGTTTCACTCACTACTAAAGAAGACATTTCTTAATAGGGACAGAAAAATATTTGCCACCTGTGTTCCTTTTCACTCATTGATAAAGGCAGGGACAGTTTAAAATCCAAGTCGGACAGTCAGTAATATGAGGTGTGGAGACACACGGTCGGTGTGAGCGATGATAAGCTGGTAGCAAATCTTTAGTACTTACGTTTCTTTATCCGCTAATTGAAATGTTTCTTCTAATTCAGCGAGTTTTGAAACTTAACTCATTTTAACTCTGAGGAAAGCTCAAGAATATTTTTAATGTTTGATCACAAATTTAAGCTAATATTGGAAGCATAAGGGATTGTATTTTCTTTATTAGAGGTCCTCCTGTAACAGAAAGGGGTATGTTTTCTGTGCATTTTACTGGAGAAATATAGCCCTCAGCAGAATTCCGATCACTAATTTTAAAAGCTCTATTCTCTGATATGTATATATATATATCTATCTTCAAAGACAATTTTCTAGATCACTATTAATTTGGGTTTTATCTCCTTAAAGATCACTCTAAATCATACGTCACTAAAATCAGTAAAATTGTGTAACAGTGTTTGGAACAAGAACAGATATGCAGGCCGTGACATCAATCTGTTTTTCTTTGGTTTAAGTGGTGTTTGTACATGTTTTAAATCCTACAAGAAATATTTTTAAGAGCTTATTTTGCAAGTGTGAAATGTTCCAGGTGAAACTTATACTCACCACTTCTTTTGCTTGGCAAAAATGGTAAAATTGTTCTTTCAGTTACAGTATTTTCTCCACTGGCTTCATGGTTTCTCCAGATCTCTGTATTATCCTTGTTTCTTTTCTTAAGGATCAGTTCCGTGCATACACGTTTTGCCGGGGAGTGGTGCTGAGACAAACCACGACACTCTCTGGTTTCATGTTTCCTCTTTTTCTTCACGCTTAGAAGAAGGTGGGAACTTGCCACTTGCCACCAAGCGGTCTAATTTCTCACTCAACGAGAACTTGTTACTGTTCTCAGGACCTGGATTTTTTGATTTTTGAAAAACTATTCTAAAGATGACCATAAAGGCAAACAACTGTATTAAGTGGCCAGAGATAATTGCTCCTGCCTTTTTTGGGATTCCCTTTAGTATCAGCTTTTTAGACTGACTGGAAAAAGAAAGAAGAAAAAGTTACTATACAACAAAAGTGAAAGAAACAGGGAAGAAAAACCTCAGAGTATTTTATCTTGTATGCTAGTGTTTTACACAGCGTGCAAGCTTCCCAAAGGAAATATTTTTGGTTCAGTTGTTCTTTAAGGTCATTTAACTTTTTAATAGAAACATATGACTACTGAGACCGTAAGAATTTGATGTTTTCAAACAGGGCCCTGATCTTTACCAGATTTGAAGATGTTCCACAACTCAGATGTACCATTGGTCTGATGGGTCAAACACTCTGGTGCCTCGTTTTTTTAAATGAGATTAGCCTCGTTTTGTTGCTGCTACAGAGGGGTTCCCTGATGAGGAGGTGAATAATGATCCCAGATCCCTGATTTTGATCAGAAATTGCACTGCAGTGCTTTTACCTTCTCAGAGAAGGCCTAACGACAGACAAAAATGTTTCAGTTAGCACATACTTTTTAAATACTAGGTCAAGTTCCTTAGATGAGTTTAGTTTGGTTAGACTCAAAGCTTTAAGATCAGTGGAAAGCTGAATCTTGGGAGTAAGAGGACAGGAAGAAAATGTGAGCACAGTTGTTGCTCCAGCTAGCAATCTGATTGAAGTTCTCCTGGGCTTCCAGTAAAATCTTGTGGATGTGGTGGGGAGGTGTGAAAAAGGCTGATAGGATAGCACCCTGCACAAGGACGTCCTGGCTGTACGTACCAGCAGTCTGCTTCTCCATTATCACAAAGTGCAGCCTTGCCGTGGCCGTGGAGAGGTGAGATGTCCCACTGGGCACAGCACTGTTTGCGGTCCAGGAGATCAGAGTCAGTGCTTGGTCACCCCTCTGTTTCATATAGCTGATACAGGCTAGCTGTACGTCCTGCCACAAGTATAGCTCTCTCTTCTGCTGCTAATAGAGTCAAATTCTCTGCTGAGATATAAAGAAAAACTATATTGGAGGTATTCAGTCATCTTCATGTGGCAAAAGCCTTTTGTAACAATAAAGATCAATTCATAAGCTTTTCCCTCTAGGAATTTCATGCGCATGTAGCCCTGTCTGCTTTTGCAGTATAACTACATTGGTCACAGCTAAATACTAGATCAATTGGTCTTTTAGCAGATTATGCCTTATCCCTCAAGCAGGGAAAGAGACCTGGTGTTTTGTAGCTCAGGTCTCTAAACTTTGTGTTTACCAAGTATGCCATGTATTTTGGGGCAGTGGCAACTCTACCTCTCTCCCTGTTTAGCTCAGCTTGGCAGCCTATGTCTCACTCTCATAGCAGACAGTTATCTACCAAACCTCTACCAGCCACTGGGTAAAAGCAGGCACTGCTAATTATCTCTCTACAACAGTTACAGTATTTGGTATGATGCACTGATTGCCGCTGCTGTTAAAAGCTTGCGGATAAATGCTACTGGTGTAACTTATTACTGGTCTGTAGGCAGGTAATATGCTTATGTAGGTAAGGAATATGACACATACCTTGGATACATCCTTAATATATATCTGAGGGGAGACAGAAAATAAATGGAGAGCAGCAGATATTATTTTTTGAGACTCTTTCAGCTTTAAATGTAGGAAGAGAACAGAAATGAGTATCTTTGTAGCATGCACAGACATACTAATCCTCTGAGAAATAATGGTATTTTTTGCTACTATATTGCGAACAAGAGTTGTTTAATCTACAGATACAGAAGCATCCAGTGAGTCAGTATTGATTCAGACTTGCCTCTTCACAATCAGAGACACTTTTATGAGTCTTGGAAGAGATTTTGTATGCTTAATTTATGGAGACAGCATGTAATCAGAATCATTCTTCCCACTGTTACACTGTACCTACCAGTTCCAATAGGGTTTTAAAGAAAATGAGATGGAGCCAGGCAAGCCTTTCCTACTGTTCTGCTTTCCAAACTGACTAATCCTAAAACTAAGAATGCCAGTTTCTCTAAGAAAGTGATGAAATGTTGGTTTATGTATTGTTATTATCCTGGAGAAATGTTTCATCAATAGCTAATGGTTGCTGACACTGGTATCTTGGAGGTTTCCAGACATGCAAGAGACAGTAAAATTGGTTTTTGTGATACAACTAGTAGGAAGCGGGTTCACAATTCTATTCTAATACTCTTTCTAATGAATCTGCAACATTCACTGCTGTAAATGGCAAGCAATGAATTTTGGGTAAAACTCGTTGATATGTGGCTCTGCAAGATTTAGATAGTCAAACAGTACATGTACAACAACTACTCCACATTTTATGATTTGTCACCTTCAACAAGCCAAAGCAATTTGCATGTAAAACACTTTCTGTACTGGCAGGTTCCTTTGCTTGTGCCTCCCACCACTGAGCTGATCCAGGGTTTTCAATTGTTAATAACTGAATAAGTTTTAGATTCTGATGCTTTTTATAATCAGTCACATAAATATGAACTCTATGGGAATTTGTACTCTACAGGGATGGGAAAGACATGCAAGCCTTGGCAACTATAAAGCCAGTCACTGGCTCCTTATTAATCTCTTGCGCGGCGTTCGTAAAATGTAGAAGCAAGTGAAAATATTATTTGTTGGATATCGTTTAAGAAAACACAGCACATTTTTATTTTCTAAAGAAGATGGCTACAGCATTCTGAAAGAAAGTATTTTTGAAATAAAGTTTCAAAAATGAACTTTCTGATACTCAAAACCAATCTGTTAAACTATTAAACAATTTTATTTTAATAAACAAGAAGAAAAAACTCAGACTAATTAAATTTAGTCAGCACGTTTATCAACATAAATCATCAGGGAAGAACAGTAAGAATTCTTGGGAGCAACTGTAATCAATCTGTACACTATAGTCTGAATGTGTGTGTGTGTAAAACTATACAGAAATTACTTATATGGAAAGTTAAGATTTAATTCATATTTCTTAAAATGAAGGAAATGTACATGCTCACAAGGGTTTCTGAGGAGGGATGTCAAGTGTATAGAAGCTGAACCTGTTTTGTCCTTTCATGGCCTCACAATCTGTCTATTTTTTCCATATTTTTGCATAGTGCAATTGTAGTTCAGCATCTCATTTTTCACATTTTTTGACATTAAATACTTAGTTATTCCTTTGATGCACTTTTCTCTTGGAGCGTGTTGGAGTGCCACATGCTCAGCTGGTCAAAGCTGCTGAGCTCCCTGTTGTTCTGTTATATTCAGGTTTATTTATTCACATCAGCTTAGGATCAGGGCCTGGAGTAATTTTTTTTTTTTTTTCCCCAAATGTGAACTTAATACGTAAATGTTCTGGTGTCTATTAATGCTAAAGGTCACCTGGCTGATTTTCTTCTTTCTTTGGATTGCAGCAATCCTTTGAAGAGTGTTAATTGATTGTAATTGTTTTAGTTAATCAATTTCAAGGGATCAGAAACCTATTTTACATGCAGGAGTTGTTTGCTTCCAGGCAGTTCACAGAAGTAATGAAAGCTATCTTAGGTCAATTTTTTCTTTATTGCCAGAGATTAAGTGTTTTGCATATACTGGGTGCCACTGTTTTTGGAATATGTATGAGCAAAGCTATGAGGAGAGTGATTATGGTCACCTTGTACAGAAGTTGGAGAAAAATCCCTCTGATAATGATTGCTGAAATGGTTTAATATTTCAGAAGAGTTAAAGTTTCCTCTGATAATGAGAAATCAAAGATATGGAGCATATGGATGGAGCTCTTCTGGGTTCAGCTTTTCTAAAACCTGTTTATCCTTTTTTTTTTTTTTCTTATTGAAGAGAAATAGAAGAGCAAAAGAGAGGAACCCTCTCTGGACTTGATATTTCTAACAGCGTTTAAGGCTGCTTCACTGATATGGACATCAGTGTCTTGCCAGCTTTGAATGATCAATCCTGTTTCTTGAAAAAAAAGCTTGATGCTTTCAAAATGCTGAGGAACATGTACAAGAGTGCCAAGACTTCCTTAGAGGCTGGGTGAAACCTGAAGGATTTCTGTGCAAAAAATCTACAGAGAGCTGTGTATTTGCTTAAGACGGTACATCAAAGTGTCTGCAGTAAGAGTTTGGGAAGTACAGCCATAGAATAAACTCTAAGGGCAACTTTTGGACTTCTCGATAAGCAGACTTCATCTACTCAGAATTTTTGGGATAGAGGAGAAATCTGTCCTACTTCTTTTCCATTGCAAGATCATTTTCCCCATCTACAGCTCAAATAAGGGGCACTCTCTGAGAATGAGCTAGTTAATGCATTGAATGTGTGTTGTTATGAAATGAAAGTAAGACATAATTGGAACGTAACATGGCTTTTAGAAATCTTTGGCAGGTAAACATATAAATCCACCAAAGCGACTTGTCCTGAGAAAAAAGGAAGAATTTCCTGATTTCATTACTGATTTCTTAAAGCATAGTATAGTTTTGTAGTCTGCATGTCTTAAGCAGGGACTATGCACCTCAGTGCATAAAGTGGGTTGGTTTTATTTTTCTTAAATGTGAAGCTGATGCTGGTTTTATAAACTTCGAATAAGCAGCAAGACTGTTCTTTTCCTCTCCTGATTGTGTATTTTTCTGGATTTCAGGAACTTGTGGTTCTTTTTTCCCATGACTCTTGCTACCTATGCAGTAACTTTCAAAATTGGCAGATATTTAAACAACAGAATTCCGAGGGGAAACGGAAAAGGCTCAGACTCAGAAGTATGGGTGGCTCACTGAGGGGAATGCTATTAGCAGAAAATGGCAAGGAACGTGGTTAATGTGGATCCCAGATTTCTACAGGGAAGCGAAAACCAGAAGTGTCAATGAAATGAAATTACTCAAATAACGAAATCTGCAATTGTGGGCTAAACAGTACAAACATCATCCCGACCACTTTCCTCTTGGGTGAAGTACCACTGCAATCCCTACATCTGTTAGGGGAAGTACATGGAGCAGGATTTTCAGGAAAAAAAAACCCAAACACCAATTTATTTTTTTTTTGTGGAAAAAATATATTAGACTAGTTCCAGCTTGCGAACTTCCAGAAACAAACAGGGTTTAAGGTAAACTACAGCACGCTCCTTCTGATTTCACTTGCCTCAAAAAATCACAGGTGCCTGACTCATTTTATATACCTTTCTCTTGTTAAGACAGACAGGAAATTTGAGAACAATATAATTGTCAATATGATAAATGAGAAGGCAAAATACTGTTGAACAGTAGAGGACACTGAGTGTTATTATGGCCTATTGTTGCTATGAATAGAACCACCCAGACACCAATTAACATCTCATTGCTATGATTACTTGCTACAGTATCTGTTCCACTAATCAAACTTGCACCTTTTTAGTCTATATTTTGATTTCAAAAAGTTATACCAAGAACAGATTACATTTATCTCAAATGCAAATAAATGTGAAGCTTAAGAAGCTAATTAAGTTTATAACCACTGAGAATAACATTAAAAAGAAAATTAAATTGCTTGGTTTGGAGGAAAACCTTTTAGGAAACATTTGTTGAATAAACATAAAAGAAATTCTCCTAATGTACTCTTATGCAAATAGTGTTCTGTTTATATTTTTCCATATGCCAATCATACATAACTCTTAGAATTTTTCCTGCACTAAACACACTTCTTCATAGGAATATTTACTATCGAGCACACAACATGTAGTAAGTATGAAAGCTACATGACAGCAACCTGCTATAGCTTGCCAAACTTTTTGAGAACAGAGTTTCAGCTTTACAAAAATGGTAACACTATTACAAATATTTAGTAGATAATTGCTCCAGGCAAAGAGATGGAAATGGAGGATAAAGCACGTGAGATATTCCTTCTCTCATTTTTCTTGTTTTAGTGGTCATAAAAGGTACCAGATTGAAAGCGCTGGAGAAAGGAAGTTTCTGTTTATGCATCAGGCAGCAGTACTGCTAAACTTCTTGGGCTGGGCTCCATCTTCCAGAGTACAGTGGTGTTGTCCCTTGTCTAATAGGCTGCTAAGAACACTCACCATCTATCTAAAGTCAACGAGAAACCAAAGGTAGTTAAGCAGACCCTTAAGTGTTTTGCTGGATCACGTTGCTTGACAGAACGAGCCTGTGCCCAAGAAGTTCCTCAGCTACAAGGCTGCTTGGTTGCCTTCTGCTGCGGGCAGTCCTGGCTGGCGCAGGTTTTGCAGCAGCTTGCTGCCCAGGAGAATTGACTGGCTGGCCCAGAGCTCCTCTCTCATCTCAAACGGATTAGCTGCTCTAGGAAAAGATAAGATTTCTGCCTACATATTATTCCTCTGCTTGGTTTAAGGAAAAACAGCTTTTGAAGGAGAAATAGGAATTCCATTTGGTCCAGAAGACAAAACCAGGGGTGACATGATTTCTTCTTGAAGAGTAGTGCTGTGAAGAGTATTAACTCAACTTTTCCTGCTTCTGCTCTTTCTATGCTGCTCTGTGGAGCAAAGGAAACGGGTGCAGCATGCACCCCTTCATTGCAGCTAGCTTTGGCTCTGCCAGGGCACAGAGGAGCAAAAGCCTCTGTGTCCTCTTTGTGCAAGTAAAGCTGGAGAAGAGGTTGGGGCATGCCTTCGTTCTTCATTCCTATGTACTGTGTTTAAGACTTGACAGTATCAGGGTCCCTCACAGGGAGTCATGGAAATAAATCTTTTGGTTTGGCTTGCCCTAAAGGGTCTGGATGTCCTGGGTGAGTTGAGCAATGGTTCTACCCTCTGCTGGGAACAGCTTCATTCCTGTGAGCTGGACACAACACATATGGGGAGGAAATTTTTGTGATGGAAATGCTGTATAAGATGTCATTTTAGAGGCCCTGGAATTATTGTTTTTTTAATCTTTAGCACATGCCTTTAGCTTTCTGGTGTTCAGAGAACATCACTTTCACTGCAAGGGTTTCACTTACGACCAGAATGTTTTGAATTTTGAAATGTGCCTCTGATCCATTGCATTTTTTTTTAAGCTTTGGACATAGAAGAACAGTGTTGGATCTTGGATTTAGATATATTTTTTTTTATAAAGCAACTGACAGGTTTGCTGGATTAGTGTTTATAATACTTATTGACATCCCATGATACCTTTCCATAGCTGAGCAGAGTTTAGATTGACTCTGGAGTATTAGCACTTGATGAAGGTAATCTGTTTTCTTGGCTGAAGCTCACAAACAAAGCAGTTAAATCCCCATTACAAATGGCTAAACAGGGACCCATTAAACTTCTTATAGGCCTGTCTGATTTCTATAGCCACTGAAACATTTATAAAGGGCACTGTTAAAAATTTACAGAACCCTGAGATTGTTTCTTAAGCAAAGTTACTCTGTGTACACTACCTGAAATACACAGTCTTCCTTTAAAGAGCAAAGTAAAAGCAGTTAAGAAAAACTTTTTTCCATACGATTTGACCTATGGTAACTGTTTTGGCTTTTCATGATTTATTTTCAAAGTTTCATAGAAAAATAAATGTTACAGGTAGAAAAAAGCAATTTATGCTTAAGCTACCGTAGGAAGGCACTGGAGTTGATTATTAATAATCGAACTGTCTTTGTTAATGTCTGTTTCAATTATTGATTCTCCAATCACCCTTTTTATATGGGAAGTCACTCTGGAAATTGTTGGCACCAAATTTGAGATGAATATGGTAATAGTGGATGTATCATGCTAATGAGAATTCTCAAATTAAGAAATATAAGACATATTATTTTAATGATTCTACTGGCATCAAACCATGGAAGCCACAAAGTTGTTTTTTTTAATGAATCAATCCCCACAGGCCTAAAGTAATTGTGTGAAATCTGTTGGGCTTTTTTTTTTTTTATTTCAGTAAAAGACAGCCCCAAACTGAAATAATACTTTTCACTGTTTTAGCCAATGTTTTGCAATAATAGCAGGAATTTTGTAAACCTCAAAAGAAAATGTTCAACACAGCACTGAAGTGAGTAGGTTGAATCAGGCCTCTCAATGTGTGTCAATAAAAAGTTGATAATTAGAGACAGAAAAAGCACAGCCTTCATTAGGCCAGATTATTAGAGTTGCATGGGCAAACTGTCAAACTGAGTACACCAGGGATGACAGTATCTTGTGAGACAGCATCTTGTGAGGCAGCCTGTATCTTAGTGTGTGGGGATAGTGGCATTTGTTCGTGTAATAGGGACATGGTACTGGTAAGGGGGAAGGGGTGGCCAAGAAAAGAAAAGCACTATTGTCTGGTTTGGTGCATTATATTCTTATTCTAGTCGTCCTCTCTAAGAGTCTAATCTTCTGCTCAAGTATTTTAAAAATAAATAAATGTGCGGTTCTGTCTTTCTAAATATGGGAGGTGATGGGGGAGTGTGGGGAATAATGAAACCACACTGTGTATATATTTTCTAGTTCCTGTGAATTTTAATAATTTCCAGATGGTCACTTGTAAGTGTACTCATCAAACATGAAGAATGATTTTTTAGACTGCAATATATATTCTAGGACACCCCTAATATGTCTAGAAATTTTGAATCTTTAGGTGTTGTTTTTCTCCCTAATCAACCACTGATGCTGCGAGGAGTAATAATAAAGAAGTTCATATAACAGTGTGCTTTTTATTTTTATGTATTCTGAAAATATATGCTAAGCCATCTATGTCACCTGCTCGACTGGGGTCACAGCCCCAGCTGTACAAGCTTTGGAGTAAGTGCTGAAGAGCTGATAACTTTATATGGGCTGAAGTCTGTGTTTTAAGTAGTTTCAAGCAAGATGTTCACAAAATTAAGGGTTTCAACCAGCACTTGTTAGCATTGCTCCCTCCTGTGAATTTTTAGCTGAAAAATAACACACCTCTTTACCAGGTATCTTACTCAAGGTACAGAAAAGTTGTCTCTCTGCTGGGATCAAAGAAGTGGAAGGTGGCTTGTTCCATTTGCAGTAGATAAACAAGGAATCACCTGTCAAATAGTCAATTCAATGTCCAGCACAACTTATAGATTCATAGATTTCTAGGTTGGAAAAGACCTTAGAGGTCATCGAGTCCAACCATCCCTAATCCCCATTAAACCATATCCCTAAGTAGATCATCTACCCTATTCTTAAACACATCCAGGGATGGGGACTCAACCACCTCCCTGGGCAGCCTATTCCAGTGGCTGACAACCCTTTCAGAGAAGAAATACTTCCTAACATCCAACCTGAATCTCCCCTGACTAAGCTTGTACCCATTTCCTCTTGTTCTGTCACCCATCACTATAGGCCAGTCTTCCAGTTTAACAGTTTCTATTTGCCCAGCTCCAAAATATGGCCCAGATGTAAAAATGCCACCCTGTGCTGGTTTCCTTTCTCTTCCTTTTTGTGCTGCTTTTTGTCTGTTATTTGTTACCCAAGCACAAGACACTGGGGAATTATACAAATCTTTACATAGTCAGGTACTTGTTTTAGACCTGTCTTCTTTTCAATTGGGGAAACTGATCACAAGACACAGGACAAGAAATGTAGGAAGTTAGCAGCAGAATCAGAAAAGGAAGATCCATTTTGGCTATCCTTGCCCTAGGATGGTCAAATATCCTAGGACATCCTAGTAGGATAGTCCTTGTTGCTAAGCTACCTGTGTTACCTTGACTCTTCTGAATCTTTTTAAACCAATATAGCAGAAGGAAAGGATTGCAGAACTTCATGCCAGAGTTTGGTCTTCGTTTCTACTGTCTTAGCTGACTGTCTTTCTAGAAGAACCCATTCTCATGTTGCACTTGCTTTTGCAACCTTATTGATGTAAAACACTTTTTTACTAGATGGGTGAAGTACTTCTAACCATAAGAGTATTCCAGCCCTGTGCATCACATCCATACAGTCAATCTATAACAAAAACAAAAAAGCACATCTTTGAAATATGACTGAGTTAAGCCTAAAATTGCCAGGGATAATCTGCTTTGTCGTGGTTTTATAATAAAAGGACTGAGGGTCGAGACAAGACAGAGGGAGCACCCACCAACCATGGTCCTGGGCAAAACAGACTCAGTTTCCTCAAAACAAAACAATTTATTAACAGTTGCTTAAAAAGGACAAAAGGAAACAAAACCGGTTACTTGATAAAGAGAAAACAAGGCCAGATCTTAAAAACACCTCCCCACCCCCCTTTCCTTTTGTTCCCGGCTCTACCTTCCCCTCAGCAGCACAGGGGGACAGGGAATGGGGAGTGCAGGTCAGTTCATCCATGTTGTTACTGCCGCTCCTTTCTTAAAGGAGGAGAAGTCCTTATGCCATTTTCCCTTGCTCCAGTGGATCCCCTACTCACGAGGAAAACTCCACAAACTTCTCCAGCATGAGTCCTATCCGCAGGATGCAATCCTTCCCCATTGGATTGCTCTAGTGCGGGCTTTACCA
The DNA here is from genome assembly GCF_009769465.1 of Tauraco erythrolophus. Taxonomy (NCBI): domain Eukaryota; kingdom Metazoa; phylum Chordata; class Aves; order Musophagiformes; family Musophagidae; genus Tauraco; species Tauraco erythrolophus. Next base: position 14,293,502 of record NC_141475.1, on the reverse strand, counting down.
CAGTCTTAGATTCTTAGGGAGTTGTGGCCACTCGCTTTGGCGTGGGTTGTCCCATGGACTCTAGATGCCTCACGACCTTGTTGTGCATCCCAAGCTCCACGACCTCTCTAAGGCTCAGGCATCTCTTCCCCGACGTGGGTTTCTTGACAGGCCGCAAGTGGGTCTCTGCTCCGCTGAGCCCATCTTGGCTGCAGGGGGGCCACCTGCCGTCTCGCCACCGGTTGCAAGGGAAACTCAGCTCCAGCACACCTCCTCCCGCTCCTTCTTCACTGACCTGGTGTCTTGTGTGGCTGTTTCTCTCAGGTCTTAGTCCTCTCTGGGTGAACTTGGCCCAGAGGGCACCCTGGGAGTGGGGTGCTCCCCAAGTTCCCCAAGTGGCTCCGTCGCCACCATCTTGAGCATGTGGCGCCAGTCCGGTGCGGGCAGCTGCCTGGCTGGGGGCCAGGGAGCGAGGGCAGCGCCCTTCTCCCCTCTCCTCGCTCCTGGGCAAAAGCACCTTTTCTGTTCCTTTGTTCCAACTTCAATGGGGCAATTTGCAGAGGCACTGCTGATGATTGGCTCAACCCTGAGGGGGATGGGAATCCGATCTGGTGGCACAGGGAGAAAATCCCCTCTCCTACCACCAGAACCCCCTCCCCCACATCGAACTATCACATGCTTTCACACAGTCTTCATAGCATCTTACTGTGTTCTTCTCAAACATTAGCTCTCAATTCCAGAATTTGAAAGCAAGCCAGAAAACCCCACCCATTTCTGTCCATCTCCTTGAGCTGCCACTCCTAGATGTCATCAAATATTTCAGTGGGTACATCTGGCAGCCTATGCTTGAAGGCAGTGCTGAAAACAAGACTGAAAACACAAACATAATACTTAGAAATACTGCTGAGGGAGAGGAGGGGAAAAGAGCCCTCATATACCACATTTTTGCTGTTCTTTCTGTTTAGCAGTTATGCCGGTATGACATATCAGAATGTTTCAATCATCAAATTATTGTTATCTGTTATTACCAAATAAAGAATTTTAAACCCATGGTTTGCACCACTTCTTTAAATGCCATCTTATGCACATCTGATGAAGTGCTATTTGTTTGATACTTGCAGGATCACATTTAAACAAACTCTTCTGGGAGCTGAGGTTGCCCATTGGAGTGTTATTTTGGTACCACTAGCAGTTTGAAATAAACCGTTTTAGGAGTCCTCTGTGTGTTCTTCTGCAAATCAAATTATCTACTAGCTAACTGGGAGAGCAATAAGAGGCAAAAGACAATTTGTCTGAAGAAAGGAAGGCATAGAGAAGGGAAGTAGTAACAACTGCAGTTACAGCATATCCCTGGAAGAGAGGAATGGAAATCTTGCTTCTGTCTGCAAACACTGGTCTAAGAGCACTGGAGATCAATTGGTACAGGTCTGTCTTGCTCTGTTTCTCTTTGCTAAAAGTCTATATCTGCAATAGTGCTCCAGAGCAGCCTTGTTATAAGAGGTTATTCAAGGGCCAGAGATAAGACCTGCTACCCAGCCCCTCAATTACTGGGAGTTCAATTTTCTTTCTTTTTTCTTTTTTTTTTTTTTTTCTCCTCTGACGATAGGCATATCTCTTCCTAGTCCAGTGCCAGCACTAGGTACTGAAGTCAGTGTGAATTTAGACGGTAAAGACCGAGGATGTTCTGTGGAGGCTGCGCTGCTGTATCTGGATTGACTTTGAGTGACCATGTGATTCAAATTTATCTAAGTGTTTAGATTAGGAAACTAGTTTTGTACCCCTTGGTGCTTTTGTGCTAATAGAAATTCTTAGTTTGTCATATTTTGGCCAAGTTTAACTACAGAAACCAGACATTTCATTTGAGCTTTAACTACGCATGTGACATCAGGATGAGGCTGCCACTTGATTCTCTTACTCAGAACTGTCTTATATGGCCAGAATAAATCACTTTGGAAGGAAGGAACTCATATTGGGCAATATCCTCCCCACTAGAATTAAGGATAATTGTAGAAAAACCTTTCCAGTTTCTGCTTCATTTGTAAGGCAGTTCTATTTTAGAATTTTCAATCTATTAAATTTCATGCCAGAGGTAAATTTTCAAACATCAGTTATTCATAGGAATATGGTATAGTTATACTATATGTTTTTTTGCAAACCTTTTTACCTCTAGAATGAAATTTAATGAGACTTGACAATGCTCTCCCAAAAGGTCACGACTCCAATGTTTTTGTCATCCTACTCAGGAGAAAGGAGTCGGCAGCTCAAGTTCTTCTCTTCCTATTTAGGTTGGAGATTAGATTTAGAGTTCTTAATGTCGCTTCTATTGCACCTTCTGAGCTGTCAGAAATGGCTGTAACCACTTGCTCTCCCCAAGGATACTGAGTCCTTGGCCTAATTCATAGTAGGAATAGCTCTAGGCTGTCACAGCCTTGGATACGCCCATGGGAAGGTAGGAGTTTCTCCTCTGTCTTTTTGGAAAAGATTTTGGTCTTGAACCTCCTTAGAAGGCAAGAAAATTACTTCCTACCTGTCCTCATTTCTTTGATATTGTTCTTTCTCAATAGGACATAGCATATTCACAAATGGGGAAAGAAGGGAAGGGAGTTGTGTAGTGGACACCTCGCTTAACTTGTTACTAGAAGATAGGTAGCACTGCAGGAGAACTTATGTAAAGTGCCGTGTATGTAAGTTACCCTGAATATCTGTGTCACAGCTGCAGCCTACCAGAATACTTCCCAAGCATCCCAGGCTGTGGATTTGCTCCTCTGTACCTTGATGCATACTGTTAGTTATCATGGCAGGTTTGTCTGGCTTGTGGATTAATCTTGCTGTTGGTTCGGACCAGCCGCGCTGAGCCCGGGCTGGGTGCTGTCTGTCACCCGCTGCCCTGGCCACCAGAGTGCATGGAGGGTGGGAGCCAGATGCTTGGGGTGTTCAGGAGCTGGTGCTGAGGGCTAGCACAGCTGGGTGAGGGCTGACATACCCATCCGACCAGCCTTGAGTGTCTTGCTGCTATGCTCTTCAGCATGTATTCCTCAAGTTTTTTGGTTACTCAGAGTAATCCCAATCATTACCTCAGATAACTGGCAAGCAGTTTGTTTCTGTGGATGCAGTTAGTATTTTCTGCCATTCCGTTGATTTCTCTAGATGTTTTAGAAGCTCTCACAAGTAGGAGCAGTCTTTCCTTTACAAAATTATGACTGCAGGTGCTGTGAAGAAGTAGTAGCTCTTTCAGGTCATAAGATATCTATTTGTATGAAAAATGTGTATCTTTGGCAGACTGCTAAATATTACTGCTTAAATCTATTACAAGGAAGCACAATTTTCTGTAACTTAATTTCCTAAGCCTAATGAACCCAGTAAATTTCCTCTGATGTCTTCCCAAGTTAATATGTTAAATCTAATTTATTTGGCAAAAAATTGGATGAATTTCCTCTTAATTGAATTAACCTAGAAGAAAAATATGTATTGTTATGGAAATCTGTGACTAATAATTCACAGATGTGAAAGTCCTGATTTTAGTTCCATCTGTTTACTATCTTATGATTGCTATTTTTATTTGCTGTAATTTAACCAGAAAGAGTTAATTGCACTACATATGTATTTGAAAAGTTTGATAAATTATACTGAGTTACTTTCTTGTCATTTAATGTTGCAGAATATTTTTCTGTCCTGTGTGATTATTTACATACTTATTGAATATAATATTTGCCAGTTGATTTTCTTGATATGTTACTGATATTTTTGTGGACACCACTAACAAGTAGATGATGCGTTTTTGTCAACAATAATACATTTCTAGCAATTTTGACTATTTTTCTAGCTACATCTCAAAGTGGTGCAAAAAAGAATTCTTGTTGTTTACATATCAATGTTGGAAAAAACGAAGCACTAAGCCCCAACAAAAGCCAAAGCAAACCCACGGCTGGGAGCAGGACCTGGAGGTAGTTCAGTAGCAACACAAACCCATGAGGTTGCCTATGCATGCTACTTTGATTTTATGCGAACAGGATATAGATAAGAGGGATATAGTTATGTATCCTCCTGGAATGTAATTCATATTCTTCATGCCAACAGCTATAGTCCTGCTTTCCTGTCACTTCCTTAATATATGTGGAGAGGTCTAATGTAAACAACAGAGCCAAACCTCTGACAAATACATTACAAGGGCTACTAATAAGTGCAAATCCGTGTATGACCTTTAGAGCATTCGTGCAGCTGTCTCCACCCTCTGATGTGGCTTGTGCTTGAAGAATCCTACCGATACCTAGCATTTCAAAATGACTATGGATATGAAAATAATAGAGTTGGTTTGGTTTTGGTCCTACATGTCTACCAATTACAGAATTACTCAGAACAGAATTTGGATTTAAAACTGTAGGCCGAAGATCTTTAATGTTCTTGCATTTTAAAGTGACTATTAGTGATATCCAATATTATTTACAAATGGTCCAGGAGGTTTCTTGCTATAAATTTTTGCCTACACATTTATATCTTTTCCAGCACAACAGCAACTGTATGAAAAATAGGCAATAAGCAGCAATACTAAGGTCAACATTTTTAGTATTAAAATCAGTTTACAGTATGTTTGCTTGAAGTGCACATAAATTCAGAGAGGCAAGAAGTATAAACAGAATAGCTGATTTCTTGGATGCACTCCAATATAATTATAGCTATTCACCCTTGTGACTATTTGTGTGTGTAGCTTAAAGCTATTTGCCTGCCCTAAGGTACAGTAGCAGTATTTTTATATGTCTTTGTATCTGATTGAAATGCAAAACTCTGTAAACCTGGAAAGGATGCTAACAAGCTTAAAGAAATGTAGGGGTAAAATTAACCAGCAGATTGGATGTGCATTTTGACATTTGTTAACAGCACTACCCACTTCCTGCTACAGGTACCCCTCATTCTCTTCAGTTTTGTAACAGATATCCCTTAAGGATTTGTCACCAAAATAGTGTATTTCTAATAGGCAATTATATAAAAAAAAATTTCAAAAAATCATCATCAATCACATTTATTGCAAACATCTCATAAAACAGTAAAACATTTATGTGGCTATGGAAGGCAAGTATGTTGCCAGGTAATATACTAAGATTTGCATATAAAGAACAGCAGGTAGCAAACAAGTATCTTTCCCTTTCTTATTCCATTTATACAAATGCCTTTGATGCAATGTATCTATTTAATTTACTTCAAAATGTTATAGCTGCAACACCTGAGTGATATTAACTGTCGTTAGGGCTCAGAAGCACACCATGCGAAGGTACCTGCTAATGCTGCTTCCTCCAGGTAGGGTCTGCCAGGCGTGTCACACCTTGTCACAGTCTATCTGTCACCCAGGAAGCAGGGTTTGTCTCAAGCTGATGTGCACCTGTCACAGATTTTTTTTTTTTTTTTTTTTTTTTTTTTTTTTTTTTTAGTTTCCCTCCCCCCAGTATGATTTTTTTTCACCAGGATCATTCACGTCAGGATTTTGCTTTCAGATTAATTCCAGGGATATTGGGAGTCTATATTATAGTTTCTGTGTGATGAAGAATAAAATGCAGTTGCTTGGAAAGAAAAATAGCTCTTCTTGAGGGGGTTTTGGGCATGGCAACTGACTGTTGGTACCAACACCTGCTAATCTCCTCCGTAGTCAGCTGTACCTTGTGCTTGGCAAACACTCAGAAATCATTTTTTTGTAACTTTTTTTTTAATAGCTAGGAGTGCATCTACCGTGGGGCTGTATGATATAAAATGACTAATAAAATGTAAGGTTATTTGTTTGCCAGAGTCGGTAACAACTGTCTTTATCTGGGTTTTTCTACAAGCCTCGAAGTAAAATGAAGCAGGCAGCATTGCAGAGAAGAGAGAAATGAATGACATGAGATTGTTCAAATCTGTGGGATTTTTTGACATTCGACTTTCAACTACCATTTTTAAGAATTCTGCCTTCTATTTACTTGTCAGAACTGGATTTAATTCTCATATGCTGCAAGAGATTCACCATTTTAAGATATTGATATAACAAATTGCTGAATGTTTTAGAGATTGATTCTTGCTGACCAAAATGGTCTTTCAGACTGGAAGTCCTTTATTCCAGAAGACACCTGCTGAGATAGAAGTCTGACTGCTTCACAACAGAAATAAGCAGTTTGTTTAGTTTGCTTCTGTCTAGCAATTTGCAGATGCTACCAAAAATAGCATTTTTAAAATGAAAATTACCTAAGGATTTGGCAAAGGCCCTTGGTTAAAATGGAGCGAGTGGCCACTGTCAGGCGAGTATTAGCAGACTGATTGGCTGTTACTTCTGTCAGTCTTTCTGCAAAATTATGACAGGCCACACAGTGGGGAGCAAATGATCATTAATACTTCATCTCCTGGGAGGCAATAAACTGCCGCTCACTTGCATACAAATAAAATACATAAAGCTTGTCAGACAAGGTGACAGAAAAAGGTGCTTTTTCAAAATGATTTTATAGTGCAGTGGGATGCGATCGTTTAAGATGTGTTTTTTTTGTGTGTGTGGTGTATGATCTTGGCAGCAGTGTCTTTGAATTCGTTCCAATTTAAAAACACCTTTTAGTGCTTTTTCCTGATGTTTATTTTATTTTATTAGAAGAACATAAGATTTTGAATGCTATTCTCAGCTATACAGTTGAAAGTTAATGATAGCTTTTGCAGGAAAACACTCCCCTCAAGCCAGCGACGATTACGCCATCTAACCTAACACCAAAACCACCCAGGCTCTACATGCGTGCCGGTGAGCGCTCTGCATGGATCAGCGTGGAGTCTGGTTCCAAAAGATGCCCATAGGAACAAAGATTCCCAAGATCCAAAAAGCTTTTCTAAACTTCAATAAGCTGTTTCCACAACATTTTTACAAGCAAAAAAAAAAAAAAGAAAAAAAAAGTGTGTTATGTTGTCTTATACTTTTGGTAAGGTCAGAAAGAAGCTTAGAATTTGGGGTATTTGTTTAGCCACTGCTTCTGGTAATGCTTTTCTGTTCTGGGAAGTGCATTGAAAAAGACAATTATTGATTTTTGAGGAGATTTTGCAAGTTCTGCCTATAGGGGGGTTGTTTTTTTTGTTGTTTTGTTTTTTTTTTTTCTGTTGGTTGGTTGTGGTGTTTTGTTTTGTTTTTTTTTAACATATCTACCAATGAATTATAAGGTGGGTGCTGCACTGGAAGTTTTGTGTAGGCAAGGCACATAGGGTTGCTTAACCAGCCAGTGTGGAGCCTGACAATCTCTCTATATTGGCAGTGAATTCCTTTGATATTTACTAGAAAAACAAGTTTTCTGACGTGCTTCTTATGCTTCAACCCCCTTTTCTCCTTTAATATTTCCCATGGCGATTTATGGGATGCACTGTATATCTCTTTGTTCAAGTGTTTGTTTCAAATATTTCAATTTCATCAAAACTACACTTTTAAGGAAGCAAAAGATGTTTTGTCAAATACTGTGATCATATCAATGGCTGTCATGTACAGACCTTCGAATTCATACTTCGTTGCTTATTTCACTTTCCAGTAAAGGAATTTTAACTTCTCCTTTGCCAAAATTGATTCTGAATTAATGCTTTCACAGTTTGGTTCTGCTTGGTTTTTACGTTCTCCTTGTCTTGATGGTAAAAAGAAGAATTATTAATGAATGCTATCTCTTGACTGAGCTAGAAGAAATAAATACTGGAAGTTTCACACAAAAGCTTGGTAGATCTGCCTGTGTTCTCTTCTTGAGTTTCCGCCCCTTCTATGTCCCAGTGTCGCTCTTGGTATTGTAACATCACCTACTTTAAAGACCAATTATGGCAAATCGCCCGTGGATGACAATACCGTTTAGTATCTGAGAATAAAGCATATACGTCAGTTGTAAACGTTTTGGTGAGGAATCTGCCAGTGTTGCATAGGAAGAAAAAGTTAAATATGCTAAATCCATGGCACTGATGTTCTCACATCCATGATTGAAGAGAGAAGGAAAATAAAAAGACCGAGAGAAAATACTTCTTATATCACTCCTGCAACTTTTCTAATTTCTATTCTTCCTTTGTGCACTGAATTACCCTTATTCTAGATAACTGCTCCACAATGTGAGAATGGAGCTGCAAAATTAAACAGTGCTCTGGAAAAATAGGAGGAGGAAACTGTGATGCAATGTGATTTTTCCTTTTTATGCACATGCATTAAGCAGTTGTGGGTTATTGTTCTTCTGTCATTAAAGAAATAGAAAAACACCTGCTGATTTCAGGCCTAAACAGAGAAGTAAATAGTATCTTTAATAAATAAAATTATCTTTTGTAAGAATTTTATCTTTAATATAAAGAGAGGCTTTTAAACAGATTTTCAAGATAGGCTTTTTACACTAAAGTTTATCTTTCTATTAAAGGGAAGACTCTATAGGGCAAGCCTGGAGACTGAGAGCAGACTGGATAAGGTAACGACTGCCTTGAATTCTGTGTGGAATGTTGTTAAGTATTGTGGTTCACGTTGCTTGGGGATTGAGAAGTTCAGTGATGAAATCAGGTTGGGTTTTTTTTACATAGTAATTTCACTTCACCTTCCTTAAGTCTGATCCCTTCTGGTTTGTGCATGCAGAAGCATGAAAGTTAGGACTGATTAGATGGCACTGGCATTGCAAAATCCCAAGAAAAATACTACTGTTAATGAGAATTGTGTGTATAACCCCCTGCTTACCGCAATGACAATTCACTCCTATGACTCTGTCAAACATTGCAAAAAATAAATAAACGTGGTAGCTCAATAATAAATAACTGCTTAAGACATTTTTTTTTTAACTTTAAAATGCAATAGCCTAAATCCTCAGCTAGATTGAATCCACCTCTCTCCACTGAGTCCAGTGCAGCTAAACTGATTTACAGGAATTAGCCTGTTGTGACTCAAACTGCAAAGTTTGCAAGAGTTTAGACAAATCCGGTTGGAACATGGACGGAAATGAATATGGGGGTTTCAAATGTTAAAACAAAGCATTGCTTAAAAAAACCCCAATAACTTAAACCGCTGCTTGAAAATCCTAAACTACCAGTGCATATGTTGCAGTAATTTGCTCAGCCATACAGTACCTCGTATTCACTGAATGAAGGAAACTTCTCGTGAGAATGTTTAAAATGTCACCGAGGTTCAGTCTGGATCAGGGTGCAGGTGGCTCTACAAAGGCTTTGCTGAGAGGATGTGTTTATACAGTTGCTGCTGACGGATGGTATTGATTGGCCAGACAACTCATAAAACAAGCGACCTCACTTTCATCTTTGTGGTTTCTGTTCCTTCAATAGATAGAAAAGTGGTTTTAATTATTCACATCATCCATTTTAATGTTTTTTAAATTCTTATCCACCCACTGTCTTATAACCAAATAATATTCTCATCTTCTGATTATCATACAAAACGTGCAAAGGGGGCAAGAGTAGGCAGATAAATAACAAATCTTCGAGAATACGAAAGATGATGCTGCCTCACTGGTAAGATTAGCAGAAGTCAAGATGTGCTGAAATCTCCACCCTACAAGGCTGTCTGCGTCACCTTCAGGATGACAGAGCACTTGACAGCAACTGAGATTTAGGTATCGCAGCAGTAACACTAGTATTTTGCTTGTATTTATTTGTGACCTGTATTTTTAGAGTATCACAGCTTCTACATGTGAAAACACATACTTGGTGCTGTCGCGATCCCTGTTCCCTCCCTCTGCTAGATGAGTACAAAAGCCTACAGCCCCTGTGTAAGCAATGGTGTGATCCTTCTATGCCTTCTATGTGATCCTTCTTACCTTCTATGATGAGGTTACAGCATTGATGGATAGGGGGAGAGCAACTGACATCATCTACCTGGACTTATCCAAAGCATTTGATACTGTCCCACATGACATCCTTGTCTCTAAACTGGAAAGACATGGTTTTGATGGATGGACCACTCGGTGGATAAGGAATTGGCTGGATGGTTGCACTCAAAGAGTTGTGGTCAACGGTTCAATGTCCACGTGGAGGCCAGTGACGAGTGGTGTTCCTCAGGGGTCAGTACTGGGACCAGTGCTATTTAACATCTTTGTTGGAGACATGGACAGTGCGATCGAGTGCACCCTCAGCAAGTTTACAGATGACACCAAGTTGCGTGGTGTTGTGGACACACTGGAGGGAAGGGATGCCATGCAGAGGGACCTTGACAGGCTGGAGAGGTGGGCCTGTGAGAACATCATGAAGTTCAACAAGGCCAAGTGCAAGGTCCTGCACGTGGGTCGGGGCAATCCCAAGCACATGTACAGGCTAGGTGAAGGATGGATTGAGAGCAGCCCGGAGGAAAAGGACTTGGGAGTGCTGGCGGATGAGAAGCTCAACATGAGCCGGCAATGTGCACTGGCAGCCCAGAAAGCAAATCATATCCTGGGCTGTATCAAAAGAAGTGTGGCCAGCAGGTTGAGGGAAGTGATTGTGCCCCTCTACTCAGCTCTCGTGAGACCCCACCTAGAATACTGTGTTCAGCTCTGGAGTCCCCAACATAAGAAGGACATGGAGCTACTGGAGCAAGTCCAGAGGAGGGCCACGAAGATGATTCGAGGGCTGGAGCACCTCTGCTATGAAGACAGGCTGAGAGAGTCGGGGCTGTTCAGCCTGGAGAAGAGAAGTCTCCGGGGTGATCTTATAGCAGCTTTCCAGTACCTAAAGGGGGCCTACAGGAAAGCTGGAGAGGGACTTTTTACAAGGGTATGTAGTGATAGGACAAGGGGCAATGGATTCAAACTGAAAGAGGGCAGATTTCGATTAGATATGAGGAAGAAATTTTTTACATTGAGGGTGGTGAGGCACTGGAACAGGTTGCCCAGAGAAGTTGTGGATGCCCCTTTCCTGGAAGTGTTCAAGGCCAGGTTGGATGAGGCTTTGGGCAACCTGGTGTAGTGGAGGATTTCTCTGCCGTGGCAGGTGGATTGGAACTAGATGATCTTTAAGGTCCCTTCCAACCCTAACCATTCTATGATTCTGTCTCTACCATAATGGGAATTTTGGTGCTTTCAACTATAATTGTCCATTCTTTCATGTATTAATGACTACTGAGGAGAAAGAGACGTAATATAGGCATGTGCAAATCAGAAGACAATACCCTTTACTTTCCTTGTTAGCATTTTTAGGAAAAATGATTTAAAAAAGGGTGAGTACGTTCTTTAACGTTTGTGAAAGAGTTGACAAAGCTAGAAAAAATATCTTTGGTTTTGGGAACAAAATAATTCATTGGCTGATTGACAATTGTCAGCTTTAGTTAACATGCAAGCTAGTTAGAGGATGCGTGTCGTCGTCACGTCCTGTATGCTCTACTCATCATCTTCACAGACAAACTTATCAAGGAGTAGTGGATGGGCATGATGGCTGCAGCTGCTTGCTAATTCTGTGACACAATGGACTTTAGTCAGGTTTTCTGATGAAGAGCCTTTGAAATTATCTGAAGTTTTGATAACTATACATGTACACTTCCCTGAAATTGCTCTGCTAAAAACTTTTCCCCTTGGAGCTGTGTGCTGCCACGCAGTTGTGTTATCTAAATGCCTACATTTAATAAGCATTTATAGAAATTATGAAAGCTGCAAAATCTTTTCTGTTTTCTGACTTCATAAAAAATGACAAATGTGTGAAGTAAAGAAACATGAGATATGACAGAGCAGAAGGCCTGATTGACAACTCCAAGGACAAGGAGCAGAAAGAGAGCATTGCCTCTGTCTCTGAAATGGCCTTACAGAGCTCTAAAGAGGTCTCTAGCAGTGACTGTCTCAGGTTACAAGAAAATGCACAAGGGTATTCTGGTTCAGAAAGAACATGTTGTATATATGGCACAGCAAGTAAAATGAGAAGGGAGTAGAGATGGGAGAGCTCCTCAGTCAACTGTTGGGAACGGATTGTTCAGTCAAAGCTGTAGGGAAGAGTGACTTTTCTGTAGTTGTTTTTAGTTTGAGATGCTCCCTTTCCCTTGAAGCTAATTTTAACTCTAAACCAGCTGTGATTATTATCTTTTAAAATCAAGTTGAGCTTTAAGGGGAAGGAGGCAGAGAAAGAAGAACCAAAATCTGCAAGGTGGAGAGTACAGTTCCAGGAAAGAGTACTGGCAAATGGTAGGAAAAGCTGCCTCACTCTCCCCATGGCAAATATTTAAGTAAAAAGATAAAAAAAAAGTACAGCTTTCCAAAACCTTATTTTATGCTTCCTTCATATTTGGCAGTCCAATCTTGAATACAGCACCAGTTTAGAGTACGTATCTGTTCTTTTCATGATTGTTTTGTTTCCTCTGTCACTTCAGCTTGTCTCTCGAAAGTAATAATTTGTGCCTGGAAGAAAAAAATGTTGAGCTGATTGCAGAGGATGCATATTCCCCATCCCTTGCAAAATAAACTAGGAACCCATGTAAATGAGGCATACAGTTTATAATGAATTGGGCTGATCGCGATGATGTGTTCAAGTGCATCTCCCAAAGTTCATTAACTTAATGTAATATACAGTGGCAAGAATGATACTTACGATTACTCCAATTAAAATGATAGTTTTGTGCTTTTCTGTGATGCAAGTTAGTGCTATGAGAACATGAAACACACCTCATAAATGCCACCCAGCTGCAAAAGTGACAAAGTGAGTCTGCCAGCTTTTTCTCACGGCATCGAGAATAACAGGCATGGCTGCAACTGGATTTGTTGTTGCTGGAAACTCTGGCAGCTCACCAAGCGTGGTAGGACCAAGGCAGTAAGTCTGTGATAGCATGGCTCAACAAGTCATTAAAATACACTATGGAAAACATGAAAACATATACTCTTAAACGGAAATAAAAATAAAGCAAATACCGCTATGGGTATATGGTATGTGGATACCACTAAGAGAAGGCTATAAGCAAGCGAGGATAGCACATCATCCTGCTCAAAAGAAGTATCAGGATTTAAAGCTTTCCTCTGTTTTGAGCTCACTGCTTATTAGTAAAAAGTGGATGGTAACTGAAGCGATGAAGAGACTGTATTGTGAGACACCACAGAGCACTGTGTGTGTGATGTTCCTTCTGAACCTGTAATAACCGTTTGATTTCTGACCCTGAGGTGAATTTTGTATACTCATATGCATGAAGGAGGTGAAAGGATATGCACTGAGATATGCCCTTCTTTCCAAACTGTGTTTTTAGAAGTCACATAATTGAGGTATAAATAAAATAACAAAGATGGCTTTATAGATATATATTATTATTTCAAACTACCAACAGTTGTCTTCACACTTGCTGATATTTTAGAGTCCTAAATTTTAAATGGCAGAACTCTCCTTTACTATCTCCTGTTACATGTACTCAATAGAAAATATATCTTCAGGGAATTTTCCAGAAACCAGGTCTGTCATAAACAGTCTTAGAAACTTTACTTGAGTTCCCTGATCCTCTCCTATTTGTCCTGTGACATCTCTGACAACAAAGAATACAGCCCTAAAATTGGCTCTTAGCAATAGGCAAGTCCATATCCTTTCCCCAAAATCAAACCGAGGACCGAGCGCATGGTAGTTGCTCAAAGTGTCTGCCATTATGTGGGATGCCAAGAGGCCACCCCCTGCCGTTTTCCATTCAGATGAACGGGAAACCTATGGATAAATTACCACCTGCAGCGCATGATAGCCGACGTTGTAAGCAGCTGTCACCGTAGCTCTGTAATTATGCAAGTATTCTTCTAATATTATACAATTAGATGGCCCCATCTCCCTTTCTTTCTCTTGATAATGTTTTCGTAGGTGTCAAGAGCAGTGAACTCTTTCCTTGTTCGCTCACTTACGTCTCCGTGTAATACAACCAGCACCTTCCTGATACTCCTGAAGCTGGCTCTCTTCCTATACCAGAGGAAATAGAATGACTTCTGCTGCATTTTCAGTACTGTATTAGATTTTTGTGTTGTGAAATAGCGAAAACACTGGGGATAACGGCCAGTAAGCAGTCACACCTTACCTTTATTAGATACACCAGGCAGTGTTGGCTGTGAGAAAGATGCAGCTGGCTTTATTATTCCTTCAGCAGAAGCTTCTAGCAAGCATTTGGTGGCTGAAGTATCATGTGGGAGATAGACCAAAAAGCATCAGTGCATCCTTTACACATTTGAGGGGTCTTTGTACTAAAATGAATGGGTGAGAAACTGGGTGACATGAAGCAAAGCTAACTTTTTAAAAAGTAAAAAAATAGAATGCAGTTCTCAACTCGGGGAACCATCTTAGTAGCAAATGGTTAGTTTATTCTTGAAGTTGTTCAGAAAAGTGTATTTTACTACAAAATGTAAAATGGCAATGAATGCTTGGGAAAGGTAGAAACAATCCTAGTACTTTTGATTTTGTCCATTTCTCCTGTATTTTGTTTCTGCAAGTCTTTACTTGAACAAGAAACTGTGGAGGTCTCTTGCTGCCATACACAGTATCAAATCTCATCCTCAAGAGATGGCATTCATTCTGAAGTCGTCTAAATATTTATTGTTTAAGCAATCTACAAAATCTGCCTGTTTTAGTTTTTTCTATACTTCTTAACCTAAGGAAAGTCAGTTACAAAAGATGAGGATCTGTTCTTCAATTAACATCTCTTCCTGTTAGACTTAATTTTAAAATAAATTTAGATCCAACACCAAGGTTGCTAATCAATACCTGCTTTTTTACCTAAATTTGGGCTAAGTTACAGTGAATTTTACATTTGAAAGACTTCCTTTTTGCTGCCTTAAAGATAATTCCTGTAAACAAAAATAGTGAGCCAATTTTGAAATTGCCTTTAATTCTGCTGTTTACAAGATCCTCAAACCTTCTTTCTGCAGAAAGCAGGCAAAGATTATTAAATTGTTCTTCAGAAGCAGCTGTAACTTCTAGCGCATTAACCCTCCCTCTGCAGCCACCCAGTATCCAGCTGCGTGAGCTGTGCTGGTAGACTGGAGTGCAGACTCAAAAAAAAATTTAGAGGAACCACTGTTTTACAGACCTGTCCTCATGTTGACAGTTATGCAGCCTTATGAGAGAACAGAGACAGTGATGCTTTAAATCACTGCAGTTGTGGAAACAAACGTGTGGCTCTGCCCAAAGGGTCCCATGTGGTGGCACCCAGGGCACAGCCCTGCTGTCGATCCCTGGGGGTTTTGCTGGCTGGGTGGTGGGTATGTATACACGACATCACAGGGAGCCAGGAGAGTGGCTGAGACTTGGTGACAAAGTCAGAGTAATTTGACTGGATACTGCAGGGTGCGGGTTCTCCTGTTTGTGCCTGATATGCCATGCAAAGGCACAGGTGGACCAGAGCTGGACCAGAGACATCCTGCCCTCTCCTACAACCCCTGTGGTTGCATTTTTGTTCAAGTCAGCATGAAAGTACTCCCTTGCTGTTATGCAGAGCCCAGGACTCTCTAACCCAGTTACATTGCCTTTCTCATCTCTTCACAAAGGTTAGTCCCTTGCTTTCTTTGCACATTCACTCAACAGATTTTTGGCACTTTACAGATTAACCTGCATGTTTCGGAGTATGAAAATGGATCTAAATGAAGTTGCAGATAATAAGAAAGGATGCATATCCTGCACTTTGGATGTCCTGAAAAGGACATATGAAACAGCATAAAATATAGACCATAGTTCTCTGCATTTAATTCTTGGGTGGTTGTAAACATAGGGCTTTTGAGAGCTTGATGAAGGTGACAATAACAGAGCATCATTCTAAATCAATAAATTAGAAGAACAAACCATGGTAACATAATGCCCCCTACGGTTTGTAAGGGAGTATGTACTATAGTATTGAGAAGAATGCTTTTTTCCTCTGTACTTTCTCTTAGTGGAATTAGAGTTACATGTTGCTCCTCAGCTGCAGAGGAAGTATCTGGCTGGCTTTTCTTAATAAAGAGGTCAGAAGCTGCTAATTTATGTGCTCTGAATCTCCTCCTTCTTCATGGAGATTCAAAGCAGTTGGGATCAAAAGTGGTTTTGAGTGATGTAACTGCATAACTAGCAGCAGCAGAGTTAATACACATACGTACCAGACAGTTTAATGTAGGAAGTCATCACCCAAGGAAAGGCTGCAGCCGCCCCGGAGGGGAGGGTGCTCTGTAATTGAATAAATGACCACTTGATGGCAACGTTTTACTGCACATAAGTAAACCCAGCAGAATTTGACAGTAGAAAGTATAAACCTGGGAACATGTACGTTTCCTCAGTACCCAGTTAAAAAAGCTCCAAACATTCATAAACCACTGTTTTCCAATAATCCTGCAAATAAGACTTCTATCTACTGTACCTTGTGTATATCACAATTTAAGTTTGTTAACCAATTCCCTTGTTACAGGATTTCATTTAGCAAGTTAGCTCTTCCTTCAGTAAGCTAACCCTTTCAAGCAGAAGTGGACATAATATACTAATAGGTTTGCAGAGTAGTAAGTCACCTCAGCAGTAAGTTATACAGAAGATAACACTTAAATAACGATAGAAAGTTTTGCTGGTAAATTAGCACTCTTTTTCTGTTCAGAGCTTTTTTATCCTTCTTCCCCACATCTAGTTTAAACATAAGTCTTCTTCCTTGTACTCTCAGCTCCTTTATGGTCTCATGGTGCCAATGAGGGCAGAACCATGACTGCAGCCGGGAGAGGGAGCGTACCTAGCGCTGCATCTGCAGGCAGTGACAAGCCAGGCTGCCCTGCTCCGAGCCTGTGAAGGGACCGCAAAGGTGACACTCTTGGTTGTTCGGTGCAGAGCGGCGAAGTGGTCCAAGACCTAAACCGGATGAAATGAGTTATGCCCACCTTAGAGCTGTGGACAGGGAAACACCCCGGGGTCAGTTCTCTTTCAGTTCCCACAGAGCCCTCAAATTCACTTTTGAACCTCGTTAAAAAAAGAAGTCGCTGCTCCTTGTATGGTGGTGAACTGGCAGCAGTCAGGGCAGACCGACAGGTGCCTTTGAGTGCACACATGAAGAAGAAAAAACATATATAGGCTGTTGCAGGTCATCAAGGAGCTAAAGATCAAATGCGTGCAAGCTGACTGTTGAAGCAATTTGGGCGTGTGTAACGTGAAGGAGATGAGATGCCTGCTAGGATTGTGTCCTGGGTAGTTTTGTGTTTTTCGTGACTCAATAATCTTGATTATACATTTCTTCTATTTCAGTAACTACTGAAGAAGTTGTGTTTTTCATGTATTTATGTCTTTGCAACCTGGGGATTGAGTGGGAGGGGAAAATAGAGACAAAGCGAGAGTGACTCACTGAGAACCACTATTGCATGTTGTCAAAATGTAATGAAAATTATTTTTGTCTTCTGTTTTTATGCTGGAATTCCACTAGTAAGCTGTAGGCAGATTGATTTAGCAGTAAGTACACTTATAACTCTGAAAAAAATTAGGCATTTCATTTCACTGACAGTTGATAGTAGTTCACTGATAGTAATCCTCATGCTAACTCTCAGACACAGCCAGAGCCTGCCCAGAGTGGCAAGCGTCTTTTCTTCCTCCCTCCTTCTGCAGCTGTCCTTTTATTTGTTGGACTGGGACTGAAAACAGAATTCATTGCTAAATTTGCCATAGCTAAGGTTAAACAAATGGTTATTTGTTATTCCAGCTACTGGTCTGTGGGCATATATGCGGTTAATATTTAAAATCCATGGAAAGACATATTCACAAGGTTTGTGAAAAATGAGGCAGTTTTCCTTCCCATAATGGCAGGGATCTCAAATGAGTTGTGTTGTCAATGGGAGCACAAGAGGTTATATAGTTTTCCATAATCTATAAAGCTTCTTCAGAATCATGTCATTAGCTTTCCTGTGGTAGTGCACAGCAGAGCTAATAATGCAATTATGGTTCATGTAGTTAAACTATGGTATTGATATTTTTTTTTCCCAGGAGGCCTTCATTTCTAACAATTCTAATCATCTTCATTGTACAGCTGTATGGATTCCACATTTCACTATGAGGCAAATAAAATTGCAAATAAATACCCTCTTTCCTAATGTCTCTGTAAGTGCCAGATTTAGTAACCATTAACCAAATGTTGGAGTCTATAAAATGTATAATTCTTCTTATAAAAAAAAAAAACATAGAAGAGGCCATGTTCACATACCAGTCACCAGAATGAGCTATTATGCAGGAGTAAATGAGTGCAGAATTTAATTCAATATTTGATTATTTTTATTTCTTGCTGTTATCATTCATTACGTTTTCTGGTTTTTTTGGTATAACTCTTCCTATGTGTTGTGGGTTAGGCCGCTCCGGCAACCAAACCGCACCCCCCCCGCCCCCCCCAAGTCGTTGACTTACCCTTCCCCAGTCCCAGGACTGAGGGAGAGAATTAAAGGATAAATGGGATACCCGTGGGTTGAGATAAGAACAATTTAATACAGATGATTTAATACACAGTGTAGGTGCTCACCACCCCCT
This sequence comes from Tauraco erythrolophus, assembly GCF_009769465.1. Classification (NCBI taxonomy): domain Eukaryota; kingdom Metazoa; phylum Chordata; class Aves; order Musophagiformes; family Musophagidae; genus Tauraco; species Tauraco erythrolophus. The sequence continues at coordinate 14,275,160 of NC_141475.1, read as the reverse complement.
TGTATTCGAAGCCTGTCTCATCCCGAAGCTGCAATCCCAGATGGACGCGAGGCCCTGAAATAGAGGGGGGGAGAGAGAGACAGTACTCCGAGAGTGGGAGTACTGGGGGAGAGAGGGGAAAAAAAAAAAGGCAATAGAGCAACAGCGCAGCAAGCGCAAAAGAGCAGAAGCAGCGAAAGAGCCAAAGCGCAAAAGCCCTTCTTTCTGGCTGACCCTCACTTTTATACTGGGCATGACGCTGCATGATATGGAATACTAACTGGCCAGTTTGGCCCTCAATCTTAAGTTCCACCACAAATCACAAGGGGAATCGTGTCCCCCTTGTCCCAACTATGCTCCCCCCTTATCCCGCTGTGCTTCTGCACTCCGGCACACTGAAAAGTCCTTGGAGTTTCACGTCCAACCACAAACATCAGCTTGCTATCAGCATTCTTCTCAGAGCGAGCCTCTGAGTAAAACCAAAACACGGAGCTCTTCTAGCTGCTAAAAAGAAGAGCTAACTCTGTCCCAGCTAAAACCAGGACACTCTGTCTACTGTATTTAAACTGTAAGTATTATGTAACTACCACATGAAAATGGTGTATGTGTTTAACAGGGAGGGACCTTATTTTAACTTTCCATTCTTTTGAACAAATCTGAAACCAGGAGTTCTGTACTTTTACCTGCTACGCAGTAAGTATGAGAGCTGGCAAGGATAATTAAGATGCTATTTATTCTATTATTAAACATTAATTTATGACTCCCCTTAAGGAAATATGGTATTATATTTTTGAAGAAAACAAATTATTTCATCTGTGCAAATCCCCACTACAGCAAAAATCTCAATCCTGAGATATTAGAACTCTTATTCAAAAACACAAAGCAAGAAATAAGGATGTTCACTTCCTCCGTAGTCTCAGTCTTCCATGATTAAGGTTGTTCTGAGAAGATAAACTATTAGAGCAATGACTCTTTAAAAGGACTGCCCTGTTTTCTTGAGAAAAATTTCATTTCTGTTTAACTGTTGTGTATAACTTCTGAGTAAACTACCAAACATATTACAGAACCTTTAGAAAAGGACAAATGACAAAGTGATAGTGTGTTAATAATTTTGCTGAGAAACACTCTCATCTTTTAACATGTCTTTAACGGACACAAAAAGTGGAAAATAAACACAAAGAATGATTGCTATTAGGTGTCTGAGGAAAAAACACAGATATGAGAAGGACCTGCTCATTAGGCTTCCTCAGTGGACCACATGGAGATGGAAAGGAGTTGAAAATAAAAATAAAGCAAACATAGTTAAGATCTTTAGGTATTCTTGCAAAAAGTTGTTGTCTGTGATAACAAAGTCTCCGTGCTCTCGGTATCTTTAGAAAGAATATCCATCTTTTTCCTGCTTGCATCAGAGGCAACGTAGGACCAGGTTGTCACTTGAGGATTTCATGGGTTATACAACAGTCCAGATCAAACCTAAGGGAGCTGAGATGGGAAGACAGCAGGACCAACTTTAACTGTCAGAGCATATTGTTATGGGCACAGAGCAGTTCCTGCCATTCCTCCACTCTGCAGTTGCTGGAAGGGAGAAGGGCTGTGCAGTGACAAAGCTGGCAGAAGTATTAGTGAAGTTCATGTGCATTTTCCATTATAACCCATATTTTTAAACTGCTCAACTCTTTCTACATATTCTATTAATGCTGTGGGTTGTGGTTTTTTTTCCTGTTATGTAATAACTCTTTTAACTTTTGTTCTTCAGTAAAACATTGAAAATATTCAACCTGGTAGCTAGAAAAATGTAAGCAAAATGCTGTCAAGATATACTCATCAGGAAAGTTATGCATGCATAGCTTCCTAGTGTCCCCTTTTGCTCTTGTTTGTTTTCCAGATGGTGCTAGGTCAAAGCAGCAGGCTTTACAGGACAAGTAATTCTGAACTTATGAGCATTGATACATTTTCATCTATGCAGAGGTTTTCTCCTTTGTTTTTTTGCCAACCTGAGCCTTTGGTTTGCTAAAACTCTCTTCTCTCCTTTTACTTTGTATAATAGGGAATCTGCAAAGCTCCTTGCAGGAAATCTAAAGTACAAATTTGTTCCTTTTGGGAATCAGAAACAAATGGAAAAACTTCTGTGATTTTTCACCAGTAAGTGAACTGTGATACAAGGAGAGAGAAACATAAAACAAACTTGGGAAAAAAGAATCAGTTTTCCAAATCTGCTTTGAGCAGACTAATGAATTAACATGTCTACAAAGATGTGTGATTTGACCAGTGGTATAACGGCCTCTCAGTGAGCTCTGAATGATTCAGATAAACTGAGGCACAAAACACCTGCTGTGCAGCTTGGTGGCCCGGATACACTCCTAGAATTTAACTTGACCCAGTTGGGATGCTACTGGGTAACTGCTGTTGTCCGGGTTTGATGAAAAATCATCAGTGGATAACAATTTTAAAAAATCCACGTGTTATCCCTATTGGTTATCAGTTTTAATACTTGGAAATAATAGAAAAGATAAAACTACCTGGTATCCTGCAAGAATTACTTTTGTTAGTGGGCCACTGTCATCCCTTCGAAAGGTAGAACGTCTGAAATGCAATAACTGCAAAACCAAACCGTTTTCAAATTAAAAGAAATGACTAATAGTTGTGCTGTACTATTGGGTAGAATTTCTAAATGTTGCTGCTAAATGTAGAAAACAAATTGAATTGCGATCCTTAATTCCTTTATTATTTTTTTAGGGGATGAAAAGCTTTATTAGAATTAAGCTCATCTGAAACTTATTATTCTTTCAGTATGCTAATTAATAAAGCAGGATCATGGATTTATTAATTAAAATAAGATACCTCAGGGAAACTGAAATTAATTTTGATGTCCTAATAGAGTTACCATTATGTCATTAATGTGAATGTCTTATCAATTTCTCCTCTTTTTCTTCCCTTAAAAAGTGAAAAATGTTTCATTTAGTTCGGCTTTAGAATCAGAAAATTGAATGATGACTTCCTGAAGATGTGGAGATCAGCTGATAATCTTGGAATAGCTGTAGCCCTCGTGGGAGTGTCAGGATTGTTCACCTCATGCTCTAAATGAGCACAGAACTGTTCATCTCTGGTCACTGGATCTGTGTTACTACGGATTAACTCGTAAACAGTCACTCCAGTAGCCTACTAGAGTAACTTAGTAACTTTGGTTTATATTTTCCGGAGCTGGAACTAGCAAAACTCAACCATCAGGCAGACATTGTAATGACTGCCAAAAATTTATTGCACCTTAATGAAATGGCTTTCACTGATGGAAGGTGTCACCAAGGAGAAAATACTGTGGTCAGCTGGATATGTCCATGATAGTGCTTTAGTTTGTATGGAGTTTTTTAAGGGAATCTCCTGATCATTCCCACTTGCTGTGCTTGAGTGCAGTTTTGAAGCAGTCCTGGAGCGTGCAGACTGATTCCTGTTGTGTGGGACCAAATTGGAAGATGTGCTTCAGGAGCACACGAACGGTGCTCAACTGAGGAGCCGTACAAGAGCCAAAGGAAAACCCAGAGCCAGAGAGCACGGATGAGTACTCAGAACCTGTCTTTTCTTTCTACAGGTCTCCTGCTGTTGCACTGCCCTGTTGGCTAATGTGGACGTAGCTTGGGCTGCCCAGATCTTACCTAGTGCCTCAACAAGACATCAGACTCTTGATGTGACAGTTGATGCAAAAGGTGTTTCAATTTAAGTCATTTTTACTGAAGGAAAAGCACCTAAAACATACTCAGTGTTTTCTGATACACCGAGTTTCCACTATGCTTTCTTCCAATTTGGATGTTTCAAATTTGGATGTTTCACAGTGTAGAGAAAGGGAAAAGGAGAGGTAAGGATGAGAGAAATACCAGCTTTTCTTCTACAGCAAAGCACAATTGTTCTATTACTTAATGAATTTTCGAGGTCAGCAAAGTTCTGCATCATCACCAAGAGTGTTAATTGCATTTGTATCCAAAACTTCTGCCATTCCATGTACTAGAAGACAGAAATAATCTTATTAACGTACCAGAGTATGTTGTTTGAGTACTTGGTCTCAGCTTTTCACAGGGTTAAATGGGTAAAATTGAAGAGACACGCACTAGATCTAATTGTTAGAGATTGCAGAGCAGTTGCAGGTTGGTTAGTCTTGTGGAAGCTTATAACTTCCCATGAGGGATGTCTACTGTTTGCTTTCAGCCTGAAAAGTCTTCAGACGGATTTGGCTATGTGTAAGGAAGTGCGAGATACAATTCTTCCTGTTGAGTCTGTGTTCAGCAAGCAAAAAGATGTTGATTTATGAACTTCAGTTGAAATTGGCAAATGGTTTCAAGCCAAAATAAAAATAAAATCAGGTAAAATTCATTTCAGCTCCTCAAAACAGATTAATCACAGTACTGTTTACTAAAGTAAGCAGAAAAGAGGCATAAAATGTCTCTGTTTCCAGTACACGGTTAAGGCAGTGAACTTTATAGGTACCTCCAGAGTACTCTTGCCACAGATCTATAAGGTTATTCTCTCTGACACTCAAACCTAATGGATAATTAAATAATTAAATAAAGGATATTTACTTGGAGCAGAATAGCTTCAGGATAGATAAAAAAAAAATTCCCTCAGAGTGCTCGTTAATTAGGGCAAATTCACTGAGAGGGGAAAGACCAGTTTCAAAACTTCTTCATGATCAAAGAGAAGGTTTGGTACAGAGTTTGGTGCAAGATACATTCAGGTCTTGCACACTGCTCCTTTCTGGCCTTATTTTTGCTTAAATCATATTGGTCTGCTTACATAAATCAACCTCTTAATGGTTACACTTCCTCTGCTTTTATCCTAAAACCTGTTTAATATGATTCAAATGGAAATATTTGAGTCTGGAGTTGAATTCAGTGTTTTGGACTAACTGTTTCAGGCAGCTGTTTCAGAACTGCCAGGAAACCATAACGTGGGTGAGGCAGTGCTGACCTGCAGTGCCCAGAGCTCCTTGGTGTGCTGTGTTGTTCTTCTTATCGTAAGAACAAGAATTTACTGGTGATTCTAAAAAAGAAAAAAAAAAAAAACAAAACACAAAAACACAACCCAACAAAACCCCACCCCCCAAAAAACCCTGACAAAACCAAAAACCAAATGCCTCCTCCCTAAAAAAAACAACCAATTAAACCAAAACTACCCCAAACCTTCTCCATCTACTGTGTCAAAATCGGCTATGGAAGATGGTTTATGAATTTCCAGTTGATTGCTGCATTTTACTGACATCTATATTTAGGCTCTGACCAGTACCAATACTTACTGGTACTAAAATTTCTGATACATATTCAGTACCCATGTACCATTTCTAAACACAAGTACTTGCAAGGTTTCATTCTTGATCTTTTCTTACACAATCACTTTACGATTGCTATTTTGATCCCATTTCTCCCAGTTCAGTTAAATGCAAAATAAAGAGCAGACCGCCGAACAGCTGTTATTTTAAAGGCTGTATTTTTCTATTAATTCATGCTCAACAGTCACCTTGTGGAATTGCTATGGTGAACCTGCTATTGACAGACAAACGAGAGAAGCCTGTTCCACAGCGCCACGTGCGCTGTCAGCACGGGAATGGAGCGGCGAGCCAGCCGACCAGCGCTGCCGGTGCCGGGGTGCTGCCTGCAGTGTTTCAACAGGATTGCAGATGTCTTTGAAGGGGAGGAGTTACTGTAGACACGAGCTGCAGCAAGACGCCTCGCAACCCAAAGTTCAAGGTGAGATTCATATTAGATGGTAGCTGATTTAAGAAATTGATTTCCCCCCCAGTGCAGAAAACAAAACTGGGTAAAATCTGTGGCTTGAAGCTTCTTATTGCTCAGGGTCACAGCCTGATACTCACGCTCATGCTCAGCATTTCTGCCTGTGCCAAAGGCAAGTCTAGGAAAGGGAGGAAGGCTGGATAATTTCCTGTTAAAAAAATGACAATAGCAATGCTTTTTAATGCTGGCGATGATATTTTTGAGGAAAGGAAATATAAAATGGAAATGGGCATTAGCGATTACCCTTCTTAGCAGCAGGGAAGCTGAGGCATTGCTGAGTTGAGGTTTCGGGTGTGTTTCTTGGTGCCTGCACGCTCCCCTGAACCTCCCTGCTGGAGGGCAGAGCGTGTCCCTGCCTGCTCGGACCTCAGTAAGGGCAGGTGGGGAGGAGTTGCGCTCTCTCGCATGAACTTCTCTGGGCTGTGGGGACAAGGGGAGAGCCGGTTCCTGTTTACCTGGGGGTGCTGGTAGCGATACAGTGGGGCAGATATCTGGCACCAGATTTATAGGGCAGTTTCCTGAGCAGCAGGGAGCAGGGTAAGAAATCAAACAGCTTTTCCTAATACTTTGAATTCTGTTGCTGTCTCCTTTTTTTTTTTTTTTTTTTTTTTTTTTTTTTTTTGCTCTTGGTGCCTCTGACTGATAGGCAAGGTGGGTTTTTTTGTGAAACCGTTGCCATGCTCAGGCTGTAGTGCCTGTAAAAAAAAAAAAGAAGAGCAATTATGATCCAGAAAGGCAGCACCTATGTTGAGCCATAGGGTATCTTTGCTCTGTTGATCCACCTGGTTGACTAATACTATATGCTTTCTGGAGGAAACTGTATTTCGGCTCTTTGCCATCTGGGATGATGATGTCTAAGTGCATGGATGGCTTTCCTACAGGCTGCAGTAGTTTGTGTAACAACTATTAACTACAATGATGTTTATATGTTGGCTTAGCAGGGACAAATCTCTGTGCTTTTGCAGAAGTGATAGTTATAGAAAAGATGCAATGTGTAGATTTATAAACTCCTCCAGCCAAGCACTGCTTGCCCTGATTTGAATAGTCTCATTGATTTTAACGGATCCATGCTAACTTGTGTCTTCTGAGGATTTCCCCATTGCTTCTTATAAGCTTTACAGCATGGGATGGAATAAGTATATTTTATAGGAAGAGGGAATACATGTACCCATACTCAGTTTCATCTTTTTCTTTCTTTTTTTTTAAATTTTATTTATACCTGTGAGTGAATTACAGATGTTCAGCACATTCGTACAGCAGAAGGGAGCATGCGCAGACTCCTAACGATTGAGCAAATGTAGACAGTGATTTCTGGGAGCCTTCTGCAAGGGACAAAGGCAGTGAGCTCGGTGTCTTGGCTGAATCCTGCTTTGGGTACTGCTGCTCTGCTTCCTGAAGTCCTTAAAGAGCTGGCCAGAAATAACTATACGCAATTCTTTAAATACTTGTCCTGATTTCTTGAGTAGTTTTTCCTGTGCATTTCTAAACAACATCAAAGGATGACTGTGTTTGTGCCTGGACAAGCGTGATTGACTGTTCTGCTCCTGAAGTCCTCAATGAGGCTGCTTTTAATCATGGCTGGAGTATATTTTGACGAATATGTGAGTACTTATTTTTAAAAAAAGAATAAAAAAGCCAAATATTCATATTAAAGAAACTATTAAATATGTAGTTTTATTTGAAAAGACCCATGCCAAGGCAAGACAATTGTTTACGAATCCTACAGAAATCTCTTGATGGAATCTACTAAAATTACTGCTTCAGAGTAGGGTAAGGGGGAACATTTTAAAAGACACAGAAAATTGTGGAAGAAATCAAAAAACATAAAATGTACTTCAAGCCAAGTTTTAGATCTTTCTATTACCCATTCAGTGCAATTTTGTAAATAATGCCAGAAAATTAGTTCTTTGGGGCAGAACTGCTTCAGGAAAATGTTTATTTCCTGAGCAGCAGGATAAGGAAACCCGACTGCTGCAGACAGGCGGACCTGTCTGTGCTCCCATGGCGGCTCTTACTCAGGAGCCCACGCGCCGTGGCACCAGCAGCTCCCAGCACTGCTGGGCCGACTGTCCCAGGGCCTGCAAATGCGCTGGGAATGACTGGGACTGGTCCTGTGCAACAGGTATGGCGTACGGCACAGACAGGCTGCCTCAGTGTGCGTCTGCTCCTCTGGGTCAGCAAGTGAGCTCTTTGGACTTCTCAAAAATGCTTTTTATACATGTTTGAAGCATCATCTTTCAGCATATGTGTGAGTTGTCTATTTTAGGCATGTTTTTCTTACTGTACTACACTTGTTTTATGCATTGACAGAATTATTGGCATTTCTTTTTGGTTTGGTTTTCTGGCAGCTAAAGTGAGTATTAGTTTTTAAAAGTAGGTGGGTGCCATCTCATCTGAGTTTTCATCTGTCATTTTCAAAGTTAGGTTTACTGTATTTATCCAGAGCTTTCTCTTTCCTTTTTTCTTCTTTGTTTAGACTTCATGTCTGCTCTCCAGGTTAGATTCCCTGCTCCAAAGAAGCACGTCTTGGACAGGGAGAAAGAAAGTAATTCTTAATCTTTATTTCCAGTGATATCAAACTTCTTTCCAGTCCAGAAGGATTTCTTTAGTGCCTATTTTTCAGCAACCAAAGTTTTGTCTGTGGCTTGCCTTCTCCCTTCACATGGTGTTTCCAGGGGTGAACACAGCAGGGACTTCTCAAGCAGGTGATGATAGACTCCTGGGAGGTTTCACATAACCAAATTTTAACAGGTTCCATAGGTAGATCTGGGGCCTTTGCATGAACTAATATAGTTAATAAAAGTCAACTTCATCTAATTACTTTTTTTATTTAGCAGGTTTTTCTATATTCTCCCTTCAGAGATCCTCATGAGCATCTTCCTGAACTGTCAGCTCTGGAATTACATCTGCTCAGACATGCTCCTAGAAACTGTTTCAAGTCAGTAGGACTTGCAGTAGCAGAATGAACAGAAAGCAGTTCCCAGCACCTCGCTGTGCTCCGCTGGCCTCTGTGCATAGGCTCTACCATTTTTGCAGCCATGCATCGTGTCTGTCTGCAGGTCACCTGTGCGTGATGATCTCCATGGCGACTTGGGCACTTGAGGCAGAAATATGATCTGGTAAGTGGATGTTCCTCTCCCTCCTCCTTTCCTCTCCGTGCAGTGCAGGTGATTACGTGTTACGTTTTGGTATGGACGGTGTTTGCCTGGAGCAAAGCGCAGCCAATCTGTTTTAATTCTCCAAATCCAGTTTAAACACCTCATGTGGATCAACAGAGCCCTGCACAGGGGTGTGTGGGGTGGGCATGGGGGTACAGGATCGTTTTCTGGATCTGGGAAGAGGCATGACATCCCTTGTACGGGAGGCTGATGGTAGGTGGATGGAACACACTGAGAAATCCGAGGTAGGTTTTTCTGCTTCAGGCATGGGAAATGTTGACTGGGGGACAGCCATATGGAAATGCAGGTAATCAGCTACTCTGTCTTTACTGGATACCCTGAAGAAACAGAAACATAAATATTAAATTATAAAGAAAGAATTTGTGTAGTCTGAGAATATAGACATACATTATAAAGCAGAATTTTAGGTCTGAGGTGTTCAGTTAGCCAGTGGGTACATTGAAGTTTTGCCTCTTTGTATTCACAAAACACTTTTCCCTCTTTCTATTGGTGCAAAAGACTTGAAATGAATAATGTTTTTCTTGTTTGTTAGCATCATCTCCCCCTGTTGTCCACCGACGTAAAATGCAGTGTTCTGGAACATGAGAAAGGCAATACATTTCCTCCAGTTCTTTGTAAGCTGATATGAAGTAGACAGACACCTTCTGAAGTTTTGTGCATGCTGTGCTCTTTTTTTTCTTTGCTGCAACAAGAAAAACCTTTTCTTTTAACCTGGCTTCCTTTGAAGAAGTAACTCAGGAAGCTTCATGGCCTCTCAAGGTAAGTGCATCTATAGACTGTATTTTTAGATCATGTTTACAGAAAACTACAGTGTCTCGTACATTTTCAGCAATCAGCAGTCTGATGAAATGAGAGTCTCAGGCTAAAACCACCTCAGCCAAAGCACAGTTGTTTTGGCTTCCTTTAATTTTCCGCATTCAAGAGGCTCCTAACGGGACTAAAATCTATACGAGAATGTTATTTGAATAAAATATGTTACAAAGCATTAGTATCTGCATTCAATCAGAAAATTCAGTGTTTATATCTTTGTGCTTAAACCTGTTGGTACAGAAGGTGTGGGAAGGGCAGGCACTGAGCCAAGGGCACCGCTGGTTTTGCACACATCTGTCCTGTTCCACTTTGAAAATACCAAATCAGCAAATGCTTTTCACTTTCAAAACTGGCCACTGTCCTGATAACCATGTAGGGAAAATAAATACCTGAAGAATAACTGAATTTAATCAGATTACTCCTATCTGGGTTCATCTTTGTCACGTATCATCTTTTAGCAGCAGCCAGTTGGGTACTCAGGGCTATAGGTAAACATTGCCGCATGCTGATTTAACCAGCCTTCCAAATGCATTTTCTGCATGCTATGAAATACTGAAACTAAGCAGAAGGACACAAACCTGTTTTTTCTTAACATGAGTGCAACTCCACAGAGGTCACCCTGTTGTGACGTACAGAGGCAGATGTTGGGCCAGGGAGTTTCAGCAATGTCTGTTTGTTCCCCAGATGTTTACCCCTCTTTGCCTGCAAAATACTCAAGAAATTTTGTATTTAGAGCATTAGAAGGTATAAAGCAGCAAGCAGGTTTTACTGCATCGTTATACTCTTGCTATATACTTTTTTTTATTTTGCTTATCTTTAGCTATATAAAAGAGATGTATTTTTGTGTATTTTTAATGCATAGTAGTTAACAGAAGCAGAAAAACATTCATGTTGTGTAGTATGGTTTTCTTAATGAAGGAATATATCTTGATAATGCATCTTTTTTAAGAGCAAGTAACTCTACAAATTATGTTTGTACAGAATGCTTGCTGTATCATATGGTAACTTTTATGTTTTCCCATACCATAAATGAAATGGGAAACATCCACAAAAATAGACAAAAGTGTCAGAGTAGCTTGGATTGTCATCAATATTTAATGTATCTACTGTTTGATTTTTTTTTTTTTTTAATATAGCTTAAAATTTGACAGGTAGAACTGCAATTTGTTGTCTTTTTTTTCTCTTTATTATTTGAGAGTAACACTAACACTCGGCCACTTCGTGGCATTTCATGTAACAACAAGAGTTACAGCAAGTAACAGAACCCTGCAAGGTAAAATGATGCAGAAGAGCATATAAAATATTTATTACCCAGTTATACATTTTTAAAAGCCAGCTACAAATTCAAAGGGGTTACTTCTTCTTCCTGTGGTCTCAGACTTTGAAAGAAAGCATTGGCTGCAAAGACAAATTAAGCTCAAAATATGATTAAACGATGAATCAGCCACAGTGAGTTCAAATAAATCTAAAGGATCTCATTTAAACCCACAACAGCAAAAAAGAGCCTCAGAGTCAGAGCCAGAATTCTTTCTGGACCACAGACGCCATCGAGCCTAAGCACTGTCACACACGAGAGAAAAATGATGGGTTTGGGAACTGCTTTACCACCGAAGTGCAGGGGCCCAGCTTAGTGCCTGGATTTGCCATTGACATGTGGAGAGCTTCAGCTCTTTCTTGTTCGGGCAGAGCCAGTGCTACTGAAGGCTGAGGAAAGATGCCCATAGCAAAGGCAGGAGGAGTTTGTCGAGATTCAAATGTCTAAGGTGACCGTGGCACTGCAGGAGACAGTGGCTGTGTGTCTGCAGGGGTGTGGGCGTAGTGGTGTCCATAACAGTACATGCTCTCGTTACCTTCACAGCACTAGCCAAGGTAGCCACCGCTGTGTCCTGAAGGACGTGTTTGCAACAGCAAACTAGAAAACATGGCTCAACGATGTCTGATCTTTTCATTAAGATAATAACGAATAATACACTGTAAGAGGCTGTGCAGACTTTGGTACCAGGGTTGTAACATCCAGCTTGGGGAATCCGAGATCCATGGAAGGGTTATCTTTGCTGAAGAGAAAACATGCATGCTCTCAAGGTGCTAAAAAGCGTGGTGCTAGCAGCAAGCCCTCAGCAGTTCGAGGTGCCCCAGGGTGCAGGGCAGCTGATGGGGAGCAGGGCTGAGCAGCCGGTGCCGAGGGGCTTGTGGGCCACCCTATGTGTGAGCCCAGACCAAACCCAGCCTCGTCACACAGGCTGAGTGCTCACAAGACGTCAGAGCAGACTAGGTGCCTTTCAAGACCACATCTCACGGTTCAGCTTGCCACTTTGCGTACTCTAAGACTGCTTTACAAAGCTCATCAGGGTGCTCAAAGTGTGGGGCCATCAGGAGAGTTGTTTCAGATCCTCACTCCTGATCTGAACTGAAACGCTCATGTAGTCACAGGCAGAATGTGACTTTATTGTTCCAGTTTTGATCCAAGAAGCTAGCTGCTGTTTGCTTCTGTTAATTTCTGATTTTTTTTTTCTTCTTTTCCTGCAGAATCTCAGGGACAAACCAACCCAATCTTTAAGGATTACCTCCCTGGTTCTTCTGACCTTCCTGAACAGAATAAGCCTGTTGAACCAACAAGTCCCTGGAAGCAAACATCACACATTCATAACTTGCCACCTGGTCTGGAGTACCTGAACCAGGTCCTGAATTTTTCGATGTTAGAATCATTTTGTTTTCCTCCTAGACTTTTTTTATGTTTTCGGGGATGGGGTTGTTTGCATTTTTTTCTTAGGGGAAGGGTAGGTGGAAATGGAGAGGCTTTTTGTTGTTTGATATTAGGCTGAAATAAGGAGTGTAGGAATGACAAGCTCTTCCTTCATTGCTGCCATTCATTTTTTACAGAAATCCATTTGTTGTGCATGCAGCTCTCCTTGCACCAAAACCATGGTTTTCTTCTCTCTAGCGCTTTTTCTAGGTCACAGTATTACCCCTCTCACTGTCCCCCCAGTCCAGCTCCTTAAGAGCCTGACCCTCAGGGAATTGACTATCAAACTCCAGCTGGCCTCCAAAAGACTAAAACAGGCAGCGTGTGAAGGGATTGTCACCCCCTTATAACTCACCCTTGGAGGGACGCAAAGGTCTTGTGAGCAAACTCCTTCTACCAAGGACAGTGCTCTCCAGGTTAGAGGAGAGGTCCTGGGGCAGGAGACTCCCAAGGAGATGACTCCCAAGGAGATGACTCCCAAGGAGATGACTCAGTAAGCGTACGCCTGCGCGGCTGCAGGCCCGCACCCACTCAGTGCTGGTTCATGAGGCAGGAAAGTGCCAGCACCTGAGGGAGGGAAACACCTGGAAATGGAAGTGGACAGGTAGGTCACAGGCAGGGGAGGGTAAGGGAATGCTAAATCTTCTCAGCCCTACTGCTAAACGTACGGCTGTTCATCTCGCTCCGTGGAACCTCTCAGCTACTGGAGCTCAGAGCAGTGGTGGTCTGCAGCTCTGCTCCAGAAGTTTCATCTCTTCTTACATTTTTTTACTGGGAGGGTCACTCCCTGCTACTGCTTTGACCCTGAGTCCAGTCTGCATTTCACATGTGGCTGGATTCTGCCACTCATGTATACCGAGTAACACTTTGTGCACCCTGCCTGCTATGGGCAGGGACAGAATCAGGTCCCAGTGTAGTCAGGTTGTGATTCTGATTCACATGCTTCTGCTGTGTTTGTATTTTGGTGGTGCTGGGAAATGTTTATTTCATTTGAGCTCTGTATTTTAGATATACATTTCTGGTAGTTTTGAACAGAAGCAGAAATAGAATATATTTCATTTTGAAGTTAAGTTACCTAGATAGCTAGCAAAACTGGGAGACCCTTCAGAAACAATCTATCATGCGGAGTTATGTTTTTCATTTCATGGTGCCCATACACAAAAGGATATGCGTTGTCAATTACATAAGCATTTGCTCAGAGGCTGTGGGAGCTACATTTTTTAGTCTAAAAGTGATTGTGATAGTAAATACTTGGCAGGTTACATATTCAGTCTCCTCAGGTTTACCCATACAATGTGGGCAAGCAAATTCTGTTACTCCATTTTACAGAAGCTGTACATCTGACATCGAGACAAAAGAGCAAGTCACTGTCAGAAGTAGAACCCCAGGCCTCACTCATGCTTGTTCTCAGCCCAATAACCATGTGTCTGCACTGCAGCCCTCCCTAATTATTCTCAATTTTCTCTGCAGTCTGAGAAGTGGGAAGCATACGTGCAATGCTGATTATTGGCGTATACCCACAGCCAGAGTTTCTGTGCCTCACAGAACGTTTTGGTGTGTGATGCTGAAGTCACACTGGCTGTGTGACTAATGAAACCAGCTCATACAGGAGAGGTTGCAGCAGAGAGGAGATCCCCCTAGCAGGGAGAGGGCTGCCTGCAGAATGAATGTGGGACTCACAGCTGTCAGGGCCATCCCTCGGGATTTATCCTGATGGACTAAGAGATTTTAATGTAATGAAATTCTCAAATGAATTAAGGTGTTTCTAGTTGAATCGGGAATTTTTGATGCCATTGGGAAAACTGGAATAGTGAGTATCCTCTGTGTGTGTTGGGGAGAGGAGGGTCCAAATTTAAATAGGCACAGACAAGTGCTACTGGAAGGACGTGCGGAGAATAGAGAGCCTGTTTTAAAACAAGACTCTGAGTATTTCATCTTAGACTAACAAAATGCTGCCAGAGGCTGACAGCTCTCAGCCCCAGACGAGTAAACCACCTGTGTGAAAGAGACATTTAATTGATAGAATGCTATTACCAGAAGAAAGATTGTAGAGAAAAAAGTAGTTGTGCACAAATACAGGTTAAAAAATAGAAATGAGATTCTGGGATTATCTCCAGCAGGAGTGGGGAAGGTAGCTGGATAGATTTGAGAAAGCTGAATATGTTTCTTAATAATACCATGACGTGTTTGATTCTGAAACAAGGATCCAAATGTAGTGAATCTCAGAGAGATGCTTACAGTCTTATTTTAAACAGCAACTCATGGACACAGCATATAGTGTTGGATGAGAGGAAAAGAAAATGTCTATCATGTACATTAAGGCCAGATAGTAATATTTCACTCTGCAAGTGCGCACCTGGAGTCAGTCAGGCTGAGGAGTGGTTCGCTCGGCTGTTCAAGGTGTGCCAGAGAAGGACGATAAACTGCTCTGCCTTGGCAAAGTAACACCATGCTTTCTATCATTATCACAAAAGTAACACTCTTTAAACAGTTTCCTACAAAATAAGTTACCCAAACCTCATTATTATCTTCCAGATCACAGCCGTAGTTCAAGGAATTGGCCAATGCCCATCACGAAAATCGAGGGAACATTTGCCCATAGCAGGAACGACAGATGAGACTTCAGAGAAGAATTTTCCATGTAACTCAACAGCATGTTGTGCCACCATTCAGGCTTAACCAAGCTTCGTAAGAAGCTTCTTAGTTTATACTTGGTTAGACTGTAAACTTAATGCCCACAAAATTGAATACCATGAGTTAGCTGTGTGGGAGGAATTTTAACACATCTGAGCTCAAGAGGACTCAGACCCTTGTAAACCAAAGGGCTTTAGATGCTTTCAAATGCAAGTGTCCCTATAAAAGATGCATCAGAATAGCTGCCTTGCAGAAACCAGTGAAAGGCAAAACAAGCAAGCCTAACAAGTGATATTGCCACTTTGTCTCAACATTGTTTGTACACAATAAATCAATGCACAGACCAAAATCACTCAAAGCTTTTAACTGCTCAGGCTCATTAATTTTCTATTCCTTCTGAAAGTCTATGTGAGGAAAAGAAATCCATATTAAAATCAATGCTGAAATATTAAAATAGCCCTGCCATCTTTAACTTGTTTATTCCCTTTTCATCAGCAGAGCACTTCCCATGAGCTCCAAGAGTTCACATCTCATGAAATCTAAACTACAAACAGCAAAGATTTTGGGGAGAAAGTTTTGAAGTCCAATTTTTTTTTATTATTTCAGTTACTGGCATGCACACTTCAGAGATTAATGAAAGGGATAAAAAAGTTTCTCTTTCACTAGCTTTTCTTTGCAGCCTGAACTAGCTGCAGGAGATGACTAGAATTGACAAATGGCTGCAACAGTTTGAATACGAACCAGGCAAGATTTATCAATTGTAAAATATACAGACGCTGGAGAGCTGTGACACGCCGGTCTCGGAAGGTTGCTGTGTGCTTTCTGTCTGCAGCTGTGAGTAATGGCAAAATCCTGTGCCAAGTGTTTGCCCATCAGGAATTTCAGGAAAAGAAATTAGCAAAGCCTAAACTATCACATAAAACAGGCATAAAAAGTCATATCAAACTGAAAGGTAGGCTGAAATTTAGTCTTGCTGATTTTATAATACTAATGACTGTTCTCTAAAAAAGAGTGATGTTGGAGGGATGATAAGCACAGAAAAGCTGGGTATCATGACAAACAGTTTTCCACCTGCATTTGTAAGCAGCTCACAGAGGAAGACATTTCCAGCCAGGGGATGGTTTCTCCAGGGAGCTGTCGTTTTGCGCATTCTGGCAACCCGGAGCGACCGTGTGCCAGTTTGAGAGTGCAGAGCTCCCAGTGCCGCAAAGGAGAGCGTTGAAGCTCGTGCTCGCTGGAGTGAGCAGCTGGGCTGTGCCGGCAGGGCCCCGTGGTGTGGGACTACAGCATGTTTGGAGCTTGAGCCCAAACTCATTCACTCCTGCAGCTGCCATAGTGCCCAGAACTGACCTTAGCTTTAGGTAAGGGGCTTCCTCTCTGCCAAGACCAGGAGGAAGGAACAGGACTGAGAAGTGGGTCCTGCTTCTCACATACACTTTTCTGTTGCTGTTGGCTTCCTCATTCCCCTACTACATTATTTCTCTTTAAATATGCGGGTGAATTACGTGACCACAGCACCCAATGTCACGATCTTCAGTCATTGCTTCAGAGAGAGGTCTAAAATGTGACTTGAGATGCTCCTAGAGCACCCAGCTTGTGCATCTCTGGAAGGAAAGAAATCCTAATAAAAGGCAGATGAACAATAAAAATAGACAGGTGATCACTGTCAGCCCCAGACCTTTCCAACATCTACCATCTTGTTTTTTTTTTTTTAAACAGCTGGACCGGATAATAATTCATCAGCAGGTGGAACTTCTTGAAGGTATGGTGCAATCCTTGTCACTCTTTAACAGTGCTGGTACACAGATATCTCCAAAAGGCTTCCAAGTCTTGCCCCCACCTTGCTGAAGTCATCCTGAAGCCTCCTGCTGACCTTGCATCAGGCCTATAATGCGGTGTTAGTGTGGTGAAAGCTCACTTTCTTTATGTGCCTGTTCTGTAGCAAACCAATGAGGAGAGAAAGATTACAGTGAGTAATCTCTATACCAGTCCCAAAGTCTCTCCCTCAGATGCTTGTCTCTCAAAGTTATTAAAGTTTAACCATCTTTTTGATCCATGGAAAAATTTATGGTCTTTAATAATAATTAACATGCTATGAGAAACAAAGTAAATAAAAAAGGAAGGTCAGAAGACATAAAATGAAGCATAAGAATTTCTATTTACATAGTTTCTTAGAATATCAGAGAACTAAACAAGTATTAAATTCTGTAAGTAAAAATATTTTCATGTGTTTCACACATTCAAAATGTTTTCGGCCTGATTCTTAGACATCTTAGTGAGTGAAAGCTTTATCGTTGGAGTGAGGCAGTCTCATATTGTTGCTTTTCACAGTATAGAGTAAGAAAAAGTCCAATCCAAAACTCACGATCTGAATTCTGTTTTGTGATAGGTACTTCAATGTATAGCAAATCAAAGTCTCGGAACTCAATGGTCCTTCAAAATACAGATCTGACATTATTATTTCTTTCTAATTGTTCATTTTCTTTATGTCATCATTTCAAAACAATTTTTTAAACAGCATCTGTTCCATGGATAGTTTTATACTACAGACAAGACTGGAACTATAAATTTGTATGTCTTGGTAAAGGCTAACTGTAATTCTAACGTTATACTAAGGTAACATACTACATGTTTTGCTTTATTAGCTATACTTGGCACAGAGACTTCCAGCAAATATGAGATAAAAAACCATTTGGGACAAAGAGTTTACTTTGCAGTGGAAGAAAATGGTTGCTTTGATCGTAACTTGTGTTCGCCTATAAGGTCTTTCACCATAAGGATTGCTGATAACACAGGCCGAGAAGTGATCACGGTGAACAGACCCTTGAGATGCAACAGCTGCTGGTTTCCATGCTTCCTGCAAGAGGTGAGTGGGTCCCAACTGCCTTTTGCCCAAGTGTGTTGCTGTATGGATGCAGCATTAATGAAACCTTGTGCAACCTCTGCGAGGATGGCAGAAAGGAATTCACACCCACCTCTCAGCCCAGGGGACTGCGTGGAGGCCTTTGTTTAGATGTAACTATTGATAAACAAAGCCCTTTTATGAGATACTCCCAGTTTGTCTCCTGTCTTTCATGGGATCGTACTCTACTGACATCCCAAACAAAGCCTCTGTATCTAATGATACATATGTCCCCCTGGTTAGGTAACACCCTAAAGCACTGCTTGCCCTAAAGCACTGCTTGTCCTGACACAGATCAATGTATTTAAGTGCTACAGATGGACATCACCTGCCGTACTCCCAGGGCATGAAGGATGGAAAATCCCTCGAGATCATTAGCGTGTGTGGGTACATGTGGAAAACAGCTCTCTGAGGAGGCCGATGCTTTGCTCCGTGGCTCTGCCTCTTCAAGGCTGTGTATCTCTGGGAAATTGCAGAACTTAGAAATAAGCTGCTTTAAATTAAAAATGCAGATCCTATAGAGGATCGGATCTTTTATCCTTATTTTTGACTCTCCTTTATTCAGACATCTTTCTTGGTTTATGAAAATATTTTATAAGTTAACTTATCTACCTACTTTCTCAGTTCTGCAACAGGATTTTTTTTTTTAAAAAAGATCCTTTGGTAGCATAGCTACTGTATAAAAAAAGCTTACAGTATACTTACTGATTACAATAGAAAAAACTTTTCAGAGTATATGGCTTTTATCAAATCTTATATTACATGTAATATGTTAGCTTCTGATGCAGCTTTTGAGCTTCATGTTGTCTGCTATATTTAAAAACAGCATTAGAGAGCCTTGAAATTGCCAGTTCACAGTTTGGTAAAATTATATATGAATATATTTGGTAAATAAATATTTTGTCGTTATGTAAATAATACAATGTTATGAACAAATATACTTTAAATTAGTTTATAAGATCGTTTTGTTTTGTTTGCTAGCTAGAAGTTCAGTCCCCACCAGGTACAATAGTTGGGTACGTTGTACAGAACTGGGACCCTTTTCTGCCTAAGTTTACTATTCAGAATGAAAGCAAAGAAGATGTACTAAAAATAATTGGCCCTTATGCAACTTGTGGCTGTTTTGAAGATGTTGACTTTGAGGTATGTTTCTGATGAGTGTTAAGAATTTCAAAATTTTACCATTTTGAATAAATTTCTCACTCAAAAATCCTGCTATTCTACCCTTAAAAATATTATGTACGTTGCTATAATTATGCAACAGAAGTACAACAACATGCATCAGAGTTCCTGACTTTTACACTCAGATTCCTACAGATGTTTTCTGGACAGAAGCAACAATTCCTTCAAGGAAATTGACATGTTGCTGAGTGGAGTCCTCATCCTATACTGTCCATGACTGCTCAGCCATTGATTTCAGCTCAGGGTTTCATCCCACATGCATCCACTGGCACCTGACTCATAGTCCCTTGAAGACGCTGAATCCACTGTCTTCATTACTCTCAGACTGAGAACCACAGACAGGATTACTGTCTGATGTGTCTACATCCATTTGACAACATTAATCTGGAGAAAAAAAATGCTGAGGAGCCATTGAGATATTTAAGGGATGAGAGGGAGACTGGGAGATGCTCAAAGAAACCCTGGGCAGAGTTTTCTGATGCAAACAAAGCCCTTTGCTTTAGTTAAACAATTATAAAAGAGCTTCTGTGTTGACCAAC
Source organism: Tauraco erythrolophus (assembly GCF_009769465.1). Taxonomy (NCBI): domain Eukaryota; kingdom Metazoa; phylum Chordata; class Aves; order Musophagiformes; family Musophagidae; genus Tauraco; species Tauraco erythrolophus. Next base: position 14,255,415 of record NC_141475.1, on the reverse strand, counting down.
TCATTAGCTAAATCAGAAGACTTCCATGGGTACTGTATGAAATTTCAGTATACTGTGAGAACCATGCAGATGGCTACATAATTGAGAATATCTGTCAGTCACAGGGGACAGTGATCCACAGCAATGGTACTGCTGTGACTTGGAGCAATCAGAAACACAAGACAGGAAAAAAAATCATTGTGAAAGAAGAGCAAAGGCAGCATAAACTTTCACAACTGCTTTCTCCCACTTTTCTGTCAGCTCTAAAGATGTTGATGTTTCCAAACTTGAGACCCTTTCTTGTGTGCCACTCCTAAAGGCAAATCTGACACTAATAGAGCATCTCAATGATAAGAATAAAAGAACCACCTGACAACTATAGCATATTCTGTGTGTCAGGGCACAGTCATTAATTCTGTGGAGATATAATCATTGCGTATTTGATTTATTTATGTTTAGGTGTATTCCTGTTCTTTATTTGTGCAGGTGAAAGCTCTCAATGAGATGTCAACGATTGGCAAAATTTCCAAGTATTGGTCCGGATTTGTAAACAATGTCTTTACCAACACTGCCAACTTTGGGATCCAGGTTCCCATAGATCTTGATGTGAGAATCAAGGCAGTAATGATTGGTGCTTGTTTCCTCATTGTAAGTATGAAAAACCAAGAGGTAAACCTACAGATGTGGGCAGACTGGGGCCAAAGGGGCCTTTGCTACCAGCAGTGATCCTACAAAGGCATAAGTGCAGTAAAAGTCAAACCCATACCTACAAATTAGAAGAAAACCTTTCAATTTTTATGGCTGCTTTTGTTTGTGTGGGTTTTTTTTATTTATTTGCTGAGCATCTTTAGGTTCCTAACATTTTTGTTTATTAAACTAGCTTGTTTAACTAGTATTCCACATGTAATTCAATATCTTGCATGGAAGGATCAAATGTCACCATAAATGTCAAACCTACCAGACTCCCCCAAACCCTTTCTGTTGTGTTTGAACGGGTGTATGAACCAGAACAAAAGTTATGTTATTTATAAGGGTAATTTCAAATTATGAGTGCCACTTCAATAGTTCTGTTGAGCGTTGCATGTAAGACTTTCAGGTCATAAGAAATTTCCTACAAAAATTCCTTTGTGAAGATAATCATAGGAGAAGAATTATATGAAAGGGGGAATATTCCTTGCCTAGGGGTAAGGATGAAGCCAAGATGTATGTTTTCTAGAATTACAAATTGGTATTTGCTGTGTACCTCTTTTGCCAACACTAATATGTTAATATTAACATGCGACGGTTTCAAAATCATCTGTGATTCTTATGTTTGAGAACATAAAACAAAAGAACAAAATTATTTAAATTATTCACTGGAAAGTGTTTGCTTTAAAATAGCAACAACAATTCAGATATTTTGCTTTTATTAGGTTAGAAATGTAACTCTCATGACACTTAGGATTTTCAGATTGTGTCCTCCAAAACTCCTGTTGCTCAGTGGCAGAGTAATAGAAAATGATTGACTAATCTAAGTACTTTATGTAAAAAAAGCCTACAAGTAAGGCTTTTGATAGTAATTTTTGCATTTTTGTACATTTCTTACAGTTCACAGTTTGTTTATTTGTAGGACTTAATGTTCTTTGAAAACTCTTTGGATGGATTATAACAAGATGACAGAAACAATAAAATATGCAGAATGTGTTTCAGTAAGTAAGAATGAAAATAAATTGATCTTCTTGCTTTGAAGACTTATACGTCATATACTTTCTAATTCTTTTTCATTTTCTTCCAGAAATCCCTTGAGCTTTGGACATGATTTTGAACTGCACAAGTCCTTGTTCCTTATAGGAAAAGGGGGATAACGATGATGTTTATTAAAATATGTCTCATGTAAATAATAATTTCTCACTTACATTTTGTGTGTTGTAGCTAAACACATAGTTTTCACACAGAGCACTGTTGCTTTGGAACAGTGCTATTCTCTTCTTTCCCTTTTGATGTTCCTGCATGGGAAATCATGAAAGATTAGATGAAGGCTTGCAGCGTCACTGATGAAAGTCTATGTTTAGAGAAGCCTTTGATGTTTTGCAAGTGCTGGTACCAGTTACTATCCACATGAGGGTGGGTTCTGGGGGTTTTGCTTTTTCATAATTTTAGAAGTAATTTTCTGATTTGTTATTTAATTAATAGTTACAAACTGAGACTGAAAGTAACAAATATAAAGACATCACCAGATAGGAAGTTTGAGATGTTAACTGTTTCAGTGACTTGAAAGCAGGGAAGTAATGTTTGCTAGTAAATAAATTTGATGGCAAAGAGTTGTTTAATGAGTGGTAGCCAGAAATTAGGCTTCCAGTACTAGACTCGGGAGTGTAAGCTCTATTCAGAAAATCTGGTCTTCCACTGCTTTTATTGAATGCAGGCTGTAAGGTTTGAGAGATGGTCCTCTATCTGCTAAAGGCACATGAATCACTTCACATTTGAACTGTCTAGTGTTAAGGATTCTTACTCCCATCCACTCAAGATTTTCCTTAAAAGGTTTGTTGCTTTTAATAATATCTGGTGGTTGATAGCTTTTCATTCAGCATTGCCTGGGACCACCCTAGAACAGAATTATTCTTTTCCTTTGGCAAGCTCAGGTATGATATACAATAGGACTTTTTCTGTTTCAGATTGCAGTTTTACATAGCTGTTCATTCCTGCAGTCACACCTCATCCTACTGTTCCCAAACATTCCCACTAACAGGCTTTTACTAGTACAAGCTTCTTTTGTAGGAACATCCATGATACATATGCAAGACATAAAGAGATATTTTTTTTGTTGTTGCAAAATATTTGTTGTATGAAATTGCTTATGTGTCTCTAAAAAACTCCAATGAGTTCTGAAGAAGCAAACCGGTGCCATACAATGTTGATGGTAAAAACAAATGCTATCATAGCCACTGGGCAAGTTTCTAAGGCGAATATTTTACAAATCACCATGAATGCTGGATTTTTTTAGCATGAACTCGTAATTCAATTCTTGCAAATAACCAACACATCAACGGAAAGGAGAAGAGATAATGAATAATTCATAAAAATGAAAAAGAGCTAAATTTATCAGGTGATTAATCCTCAACAAATATTTAGACTAATTTTAAATTAATGTTCATGGATATGAATTCAAACACAGCGAAGTCAGGAAGTTGCGACTAATGTTCCCATAGTGAAATTAACTCAGGAATGCTTATAGATTTAAACAGTATGTTTTAGATTATATACCACACTTAAGTATTTATACAGATTTACATATGTCTTGAAAATAATTGTGGTTAACAAGCTCTGACAATCATCATTATCTGTTAACCATTTCATTACCGGCTCTCGCTGTGACTCTCAGCAGCGCAATCAGGCTTCAATCCGCAGAAGTGATGAACTCCCAGGGAACCGCTGCTGCCACCTTTCCGAGGAGGAAACACCCTGTACAGCAACTGTGAGCTTCGTGGGCAAGAAGCTCCCTCGTGTGGAAATTTATAGTTTTGCAGAAGAATTACAGGTGACGGAGGCCGATTTGCTGTTCTCACTAGTTTAACGTCGATGTCATTCTATTAAATTCAGTCCTTTCATTCCTGACTTACTGTAATGCAGATTAAGAAAAAGATAGACATTTATATTACTTTAACTCTTTAAATCCCTTTGCTATCTTAGACAGAAATGACTATTATTGTAGCCAACAGTCTTGGGTCTCATGGCGAAACCACGTTCTTGCGCCGTTGAGTCGTGGGTGTCTGAACGCCCAGCTGAACGCAGTGCCCGGTGGGATCCGCAGGCTCCCCTGCCAGCTGCCGCTCTGCCTCTGCATTTCCCGGCCCTCTTATGACCCTTAACAAGCCAAAGACGTCTTTGAAGCAAATGTATCCAACCACCATTGAAGTCAGTACAAAATAGGATCTTATTTACCTGCAGGGCTGAATTTGGCTGTGAGTGTTCACATATACCTGGTAGGTAAGCAATATATACATATAATTTTAATACATCACAACCAGATGATAGTGCTGTGTGTCTTGCACTTAGTGACTTTGTCGCTGCTTAGTGTATTAATACAACTTTTTTTTTGTTAAGTGTAATGCTTGCATACGTGTATGAGTATGTTTGAATGCCTGTGTTTATACCCAGCAGCAGCTTCTGGGACACACATGAACAGCTTCAGTCCCTGGATAAAACAGAGCACTGAGGCTGGGACCGCTCTTAACGACTACGACTGCCTCAGCAGCCTGTTTGACCTCGGTCTCACTCTTTGACATCCTGATAGAAATTCAGTGCCATTGCCAGCACTTTCATTGCCAATTTTCAATTGGAAACTCCTTCATCTAAACCACAGCTGCCAATATGAGGGCAGGTGTTTATCCTCAGCAAAGACGATGGAGTTTTGCGTGATATTACTAAAGAAAAGTTAATGTGTACTAAGATTTTAAAAACCTACAGCTCTAACTAGTAAGTTTTTCTTATTAATAGCAATGTTTTTCACATTATGGGAGCTACGTATGCTCTTTACAAATCTCACCTTTCACAATTCCCCCATGGGCTAGGAGTGCCTCTCCAAAGGAGAATTCAGTACTCCTCAAAGGAGGGACAGATATTCTCTAAAGCAGAATCATGTCCTTTCCATCTTCTAGAAAGAAATTTAATTGTTTTAATGAAACAGAAATTTTACTTAATCCAGCCAAGCAAATAGTTTCCCGCTTGATCACTTGCCAAATTGTAAAGCTCTGTAGTACACAATTGTGTTCAGTAGATGGCAGCAACAGTTCATTATTACAATATTTAGCTTTCCGCAGGTTACAAGCTGTACTCAGGGCGCTGATTAAAGATCAACACACCTTTAACCTCTAATCGATTTCTACTCTGAACTGGAGGATTTTATTTCCTTTGTCTGATATAAAAACCTTTGTGACATGATGCTGCATTATCTTTATTGCCTGCAACTAACAGCTGAATTATTGGTGACTGATGTTTTATGAGATCTGTAAGTGCACGGGCAGAATCCAGCCTACCACAAAGTGAGATCTTCCGGTCAACCCACAACACGTGTTTTGCACCTGGAGCATCTCTCCAGCTTCCACAGGTGGTTAGAGGAGAAGCCCCAGCCCCAGGACATTCCCCACCTTCTGCAGAAACAGAAAGCGCTGTGTCTAAAGAAGATTGCTTTGCAGTGGGATCCCTAGAATGTGGAAGGTTTCTATGGGTAAAATAACTTTGCCCTGTGTCATGTTATCATGGTTCATCACTATGTGCTGTCCTAGGGCAGAAGCTGATTTGTCCATAGGAATGTCAAACACTTTTTGTAAGAGCGTGGCAACACAGCATCTCTGTAAGTCCTGAGATCTTTTGGTCATCCAATAATTTGGTGGATGCAAAAGTACTTCTCTTTGTAGACTTTGATGTGCATATTGAAAAAATCTTTTTGTTTCAGTTGGGTTATTTGTTTTAAGATTAGACAAACCTAGAAATGATCCAAAATACAAATTTTCTAATGTTGTCTAAGTGGCACCTGTTTAGAAAAAAATTATATGCAATTTCCTCCTCCTGACTTTTCTCTTGTATTGATTTCTTTTCAATTAGAATGGTGTGTTCTATGTTAGAATGATACATGTGATGAATTCAAAGATCAACTTTAGGTTTTTAAATGTGATTTTTTTTTTTTTTCTTCCATACAAATGGCTCCCTTAAGGGGCAAAAAATACTTTAGTTCCTTAGGGAAAATTACTCCATCTCCTGAGAAAGGAGATTTGTTATTCTTTTTTTCTGAAATCCTAGATATTTTCCTAAACTCAGTCTCTCTTAGGAATAGCTTGCTTAATGCCAAATCATTATTGAAGTACTCTGTTAGCACCTGCCATGAGAAAACAGTTTGTTCATGATTTGTCAGTATTTTATTACTTCACTCCTCTGAAATGAAGTCAACAAAACAATTTTTAAGAGACTAATACCTGCTTTTTGGAGTGAGATAGCCGAGGCCAGATACAACTTTCTGCTTTTTTTCTGCCCTTGTTAGTATTATGCTTACAAAAGCGCACTAAGCTTTTACAAAAGAAGGGTCAGAAGGACAGAGACTGATGTGTGCCCAGCAACTTGCCCCAAAAGTGCATTCACTCCTTTATTGCAAATGACAGTGAATTCCTACCACTGTGAAAAGGAGACCTGCGGGCGACCTCACATGGTTGTGTATCTCCTAGGTTGCAGTTGAAAATTCATCCAGATTCACAATTAGGTCTTATTCTCCAATTTCTCTTTGCAAAAACAATACAGAGATTTCTCACCCCTATTCTCACTTTCATTTTGTTCTGGCAAAGGAACATAAACATCATTATTACAGCATTGCTGCAAGAATCAGAGTCCTGACCTTGTCTGCCTTGATACCCAGCAGACCTACTTGAAAGCTACAGATTTCACATCAAACCTTCTGTATTAATGTACACAGGACTATTCAATCCAGTGAACCTCGGATCTCACTGATTATTGAAAGGGCACAGAGTGAAGCTCATATTGAGGGACTGTGATTCCAGTATGGAGTCCTGGCATCAGCTGTGAAGCTGTGCAGCACTGGTACTTTCACAGCTGCTTTGTCAGTCTTGGTTTTGAAATAGATTTAATCCCTTTAAAGTAAAGTAATCACCTCCATTTAATATCCTCAATCATGAGGAATAAATAAGGTAATCTTGTATAGATCGAAATTCAGTGCTCTCACAGGCTGTGGGTTCAGTTCTGTGTACTTTTTATTACACGGGCTCTGGTAACGAATAGCTCCTGAAATCTGGATATTGGCGAGCAGATAAGCATGGAGACTAGTCTACTGCTTAAAGATAAGCGAGCACTTTGCGTGCTCTTATTTCTAAAGAACCCAGCTCCTCCCATGTTTAATCCTCAAATAACTATGTAATAAAAAGTGTTGTCAAGAGCTCCTAAGTTCTCATGTAAAATCCTAATTGGGAGAAAAGTCCACACTTACTCGAGGGACCTCATTAACTCTGCTTGTTGCTTAGCTAATGTAGGAGTACTTTCCAGTAAGGGTTGATAGGTTAGGCTTAGCGTGCAATAAAAATAGCATTATGGAAGAACATAGGAGAAACCCAAGAGTCAGAGGGTGGGAGGGTGTGAGCTGTGCTGCCTCACGGCCATCCCAGGGCTAGGGCGTCCTCTCCTCCATCGCTTACAGGGAAAGTTATGCTTCAGGTATGTAAGACTGGAAAACAGGGAAGTGTGTACCACGCATTTTCCAGCTTTAGGTTTCTATAGGCCAGTCATACTATGTCTATGGCCAGTCATACTATAATGTTTTTATTCTGGCAACTGGATGAGTGTTGGGAAAATTCTTCATGTAAGTCATTACTACAGGACTCGTTAGCTTGATGTGCTTTTCCATTTTAAGATATTAATTTGAAGGGCTTTTTTGCTCTCTGTCAACAACATCAGGTAAGGTCTCTGTTTACATTACTGATTTTTTTGTATTTAAAAAAACCCAACATACAATAAAATCCTACAAGCTACTGTTGGCAGCCACTGCTGTCTGTAGAAACACTTGTTTCTATCTAGAAATGGCCCTGGACATTTTTTTTTTTTTTCAGATGAGCACGTTTACAGAAAGAAAATGTCACAGTGCATGTGTCAATTTTTCAATATTGCTTTGTAAGTCTTTTCTTGGTCGTTTATGAATTGCTTGCAGAAACTTGGGGACTTTTTGGACAAAGCTAATGACTGTTATTATTCTATCCATATTTTATTTCTAGACCCATGAAGAATTATATTTTGCCATCAGGAGCAAATTTGGGCAGCTGTCTTTAATAATAATGCCCCCACATACTGGCTAGCATCAAAACAAGAAACGCAGCCCAGGATCAAAATAAGGCTCACTACTAGAAACACCTTGTGTGCTTCACACTTCTCTAAAATTCAAATAAAAGTTTGGGGCATATTTTTTTTTAAACTACTTCCAGGTTTCATGAATAACTAAAGTGTGGAAATACTGTTTTATTTAAAAAAGAAAAATCCTATTTGCTTAGCAAACTCAGGGGAGACATTTTGACTATTATATAGGATAGTTTGCTGACTGTATATAGGATAGGAGTGAAAAAGATGGTATTTATTTAAGCTTCTCTCCTATCTCTAGTTTCGTATGGTTGTAAATTAAGACTCAGGGCACCTGGGAACTAAAAGTGAGCCACAAGTGATGCTTTCTCTATCCTTCACCATTGCCCAGCACCAGAGCAACAACACCACCTGAAACTGTAAGTTTCCCTTGAAAATAAGGCTAGAGTTAGGCAAGTCCTTACTGTTTGTGATTCAAGGGAATTTTTTAAATGTCAGTATTTAAATAAAGAACTAGATGTGCATTTTGAACTCCTTAGAGTCTGGAACAGTTTTGATTTGATAAATATTTGGTTCTGAAACATTTTCACTCAACTAAGTCCACCATATGAGAGCAGCGTCACACCAATGCTCTGAAAATGCAACAGCTCAGATAAGTTTAGTGGAAGTTAGGATAAGCAAGTTATTAGTTAAACTAACAATTTAGTAAATAAATGAATTAAACTATTCCCTATCAGAAACAGTTTTATTTCTGCCTTTATTGTCGCAGACTATCAAGTGCCTGATATAAAATGGTGGCATCTAATACAAATTCCCAGAAAAGTGAAACCCCAACAAGAATTAGTGATGTACAATGTATTTTATCCTTCTTGACACAGTACTGTGGCTATTGTCCCAGCAAAACCAATACAGTCCCACAGTTTGATTCCTTTCCTTTCCTAATAGAGCCTAAGAGAAAATTAAAGAGACTTTTTCCTTTTGATGATCTGCAAGGTATGTCATTACTGATGTCCTTCATGCACCTGGATACTCAAAAGGTATTCATCGTTGTGGTACCAGACCAGTACTCACATTGTTAAAACACGTGTAAGGTGAAGTGGTCTTGTGCTTGCTGCTGAGGAAAGCTTGAATGGGTGCATTTTCTTCTTGCTTTGCTGAATAACTGCAAGCAGCGTATGAGGGAAAAATGTGAATGTTTCAGGACATTATGATAAGGAAGAGAGACACGAAAGCCAGGGCTTGGGAGGACTGTAGAGAGAAGTGCCTGTAAACAGACAGGGAGTGTCTTTGGGAAAGGCTTCGTTCAGCAAGAGCAGAGAAACATGAACTGATATGCCGACGTTAAACTTATCGCTAAGCATCATAACACCAAAACAGTGTGTGTGTGATCCATAGAAACTTCTGTAAGCTAAACCTGCTTGCTTTCCACTGCAGTGGTTGGAGCCAGTGGGACTAGGTGTTTTGTCTTGATTTTGTTTTTTTTTTTTTCAACAGAAAATCTCATCTCCTCCAGTGGGTTGATGCAAGTGACTTCTGTGTGTGTGCCAGCTGGGAGACTGTTATCACAGAGAGGTGTGGTTATATGACCAGGTGGGGAAAAAAAAGCGTATGTGCGACGTGACTTCAGAGTAAGCTGTTTGTAACAGCAGTCTCATAAAATTACTTGTCTCAATTCTTTCTGTCTTTTGTTCAGTACTGGATTTGACACCATGTTTCAAGGTGAGCAGTCATCACCCTGGGTAAGGCCGTTGGCCCTGATGTCAGGGAAAGGGTGAATGCTTCTGGAGTCTGGGAAGAGGAAGATCCTGGCGGAGATGAATCCCTGCAAAACCCCAGGGTAACTTGAGCTGAAGGAACGAGTGAGGGTGTCATGGGAATAAAACGAGCAAAGGGTGGAGGAGGACACAAGAACTAAATATTTCTATTAAAAGTAAATGAATGCTTTCAATCAGCTGTGAACCAGCTCTTCACAAATGTGTGCTCAGCAGAAAAAGTATGATGGATCTTCATTACAAAATAAACAGCTGCTTGGTGAAGTCATAGTTATCTAATCACTGCTGATCTGTTCAAGCTGTAATGCTCTGTTACCTTTGTACTTAAGGAACGTCACTGAGAGAAGATGATTAAGAAGGATCTTTTAAGGAAATCCTGCAGAGATGCAAAATGCATCATGAAACATGTGCTCGATGCCTGTCCTGGTTTTGGCTGTGACAGAGTTCTTTTTAGCAGCTAGAAGAGCTCTGTGTTTTGGATTTAGTCTGGGATTTGCTATGAGAAGAATGTTGATAGTGCACTGATGTTTATAGTTGGCACTGAGACCTCAAGGACTTTTCATCTCCCCGTGTTCTTGCCAGTGTGCAGCAGCACAACGGGCTGGATGGCAGAAATCACATGCTCTGAAATTCTGGGCAAGATCACCAGAAGATAATCATATGGAATAATTGTAAATACTAGTGTGAAAAGGCTTTTATCTCAACTTTGAAGACCTGCCTAAGGAGCATATTGTCTCCAGAACCCTGCAAAGCCTACCTGCATAGACTTGTAGGCTAGCTTATCCCATCTAACTTGTAGAAGCTGCAAGCCCAGAGGGTTGGATCTCTCATGTTCAGCAGAAGAGAGCCTTCTCCCACAGCAATACAGGAGGAGCAGACACGTCTCAGCAGGGCTGGGTCCCGGTGTGCGTCTCTGCCGGTGCGAGGTCCTCCAGCAGCATGCTGCAAACCTGCCACAGCTGGAAGAGAAACTGCAGCCTTTGGCCAGGAGCTCCCATCAGGACCTGTCCTTGTGCAGGCAGGGTGGATGTATCCTGCTTTCACCTTGCCAGAGGTGAGACGTGGTTAAGGGGAGAGGGGAGGACGTCTCCTCGATCAGTAACCACCAGCAGCTCGATTACATTGAACAACTGAATCAAGGATTGGATGACAAATACAATTTGTAATATCACATAATACAGCAACCAGGGAGAAATATCTTCTGGGCTGTGCGTAACAAATCTGAAAAACCTGATTTAAGAAATAATAGGATGAGATGTGAATCTCCTGAAAGCTGTGCTCAGGATTTCTTAGGAATGGTCCTGGCCTGAGTGTGAGGTCACTGCTTTGATGAGCAATTTCTTCACTCCACATCCCAGGTAATTTTTATGAGATGCGTTTACTGTACCTGACATTGGTGACTGGGTCTTAACAGTGAATAGGGTTTATGTCTGATGTAAATCTTCTCCATTTTCCTTTTCCTATGTTTTCTCCTCCCCAGCTTCCAAGCCTCTCCAAATCCCACAACTCTGTGAGAAGCAGTGCCTGATGCTGAGTTTCCTGGTTTCCTCAATTCTCATTCTTAATTGACCTGTAAATTCACCTCATAAACTCTTGCAGATATAGTGGCCCTTCTACCTTTACATCTTCTTAATTATCTTCTTAATTAATGAAATCCTTAATGCCCCCAGTATGTTTTTATCAGATGAGTCTGTTACGAAATGCGTTAACTCAAACTTCATTGGTTTTAATAACACGCTGTTCTCAGCCTAGTTATGCGTTTAGACATCGCGCTATTCATCCTCAGGTCAATAAAAGAGGCAAGCGAGTGCCAGTGCATATCACAGCAAAATCAGAAACAACCTCATTTACAGCTTTTCCTTTATCGGCAGCTCCCTGACAAGCCTGGGATTCCTAAACAAAGATAGTAAAGTTAAAAGGAATTATTTTCTCATAATAGTAAATCTCAAACCAATGCTGGTATCCAAAATACTATAATATTGTAAATGAAAGCAGACGTGGGCCTGGGTGCTGCCGAATATTTTTTGCTGTGCTAGGACAGAGGTGGGGCTGGAGAGCGGGGGCTCCAGAGGATGGGCTGAGGGAGCAGAGAGGACTTCTCCCCTCTAGCCAAAGATACCCTGTTCACCACGGCAATGGGCTGTGGCTTTTTTATTTTATTCACCTTTTAAAAGGGGAGAGGTCAATTCAAGGCCCCAGGTGTCCTAATGTAACAGCTTTATGTGATTCCAGTTTTGTAGCAGTGCAGCCACATCATCCTTGGAGGAATTTGGCCAGTGAATTCCACCCACGCACATTCCTCGTTTGTCCAGGAAATGTACAGGAGGGAGAGGAGTGTTCAAGGACTACCAACACTTCATCACTGCTGTGTGATCTAACGTTGCCTGTAATAGTGCTTAAATGAAGGAACTTGACTTTGCAGAAGACTTAACAAAACCTCAAACAACCAAAAACCCCAAATGAACAAATCTCTCCAAACCCGGATAACTCGAACCAGCCTGGAAATCCAGAGAGCCAACTTCGACACATGGAGCTGCACGTTTGCAGGATGGGGTGTGTGGAATTGGCCTGAGTTGGCTTTCCTGGTGTATTGTATTAATTAAGCAGGTATTAATTATGCTTTTTAGAAAAAAAAAAAAAAACAACATGCCTAGGATTGCCTATAAATACCTATTTGCAGCATCAGTATCCCTTTAGCAGAAAACAGGATTTGCACAAGCTGATACTCTTGGTATCACAGTTAATCCTAAATGCTGTAAACTGTAACGGCCTATTTCTTTTTGTTGAGTTGTTCTTTTCCTCCCCATATCCTGGTTTCCTACTCTAAAGCGGCTTATGCTGGTTCATCTGAAGTGCTGACATTTGAAAACGTGTATGACTGGCAGCAGCAGAACTTTATTTAACCTCCTTCTCAGTCTAAGAAAGAAATTGATTTGGCACAAAAACATTTAGTAGCAAAATCAAATGTTTCTACTGAAGAAAGACTGATGATGATGGCTGACAGTTCACCGTGGGAATTGCTTTTCCTGTTTAAATTATTATCATGATTTTCAGCAACAGCCTGAGGAGATGATGTTGGTCAGTATTTGTAAAAATATAGGGACTGCTGCTTTATGGGGTTTAGAACTCTTAACTGTACGATCCTGCTATCTGGATGCTGAAATAACAAAGATATTACAAGACTAAAACAATTTTTACCCAGTTTCCCTCTCAAAGGAGAACCTAAAACTCATTTGTTAGACTGCAGGCTTGATGACTGACTTGACATGGTTAAATGAAATCAAATAAGCTAACAGTCCTGTTACCACGGTTACAAATCTTTAATATAGAGATAACGTGTTAGCTGCCTCTTCTGGTTTCAAGAATACGTTTTTTATTATCTTAGTGAAGGCCTAATTACTGAACCAAAAAGAGAGATACACTGGGACTTGAGAGATGTTGGATGCGTGTCAGCTGTTAGTATGATGGAATCCATTTGCCTCAGTTTCACATCAAAGAAATTATAACAGTAATTTATCTAGTTTTAAAAATGTTTGGATTTAAACTGCCTTTTACTACACATATGTCATGGCTGACAAACTGGTGGTGGTCTGATAGTAGATTTGTCACATTTTATCAAAATGTAGATTTTGCCTATTGGAACATTTCATTATTTGCCAATCTGCTTTCAAAATTGCTGCTGGTTTGAATACAACAAGTAGCATAAATGCAAAAAGGAAGATAATTTATTGATTATGGAGAAGATTCCTAAAACGTGAATAATTGGGAGTGGTGGGACTAGGCTTAGCCTTTTAAAACCCAAACTCTCTCAGCAGGTTCTAAGTATTACGAAAATCCTGTCACTGAAAAGTGCCTTTTCTGTGACTGTTGGTCATGTTGTCTCTGCCAGCAAAACCTGTACAGTGAGAGCAGCCAACATTGTGGTCTCTAGTACAGTCAGGATCTACCATTCTTTCTGTATTCATCAAAATATGCTTCAGTTCTACTTTTGCCCCATCATCCTGTCCCGTCCCACTCAGTGGGGTCAGGGAGCTGAGCTTTTATAATTCTTTGCATGCTATCCAGGAGTCATGACAATGACCCAAGAGATTCAACTGAAAATAAACTTTACTTGGGATGCAGTAAAATTGCCAAAGATGGTAACTCCAAACAACGTTATTTTTAACACAGTGAGGTTACAACAGATATTGACTTGGCAAAACTTGTGACAATATCAAAGCTACAAAATACAGCAGATGACAAAAGTTACAACAGTGCTACCCTTATGTGCCTACAGATCAAGTCAAAGACAGAGAAGGAGGTATATGAAAACAGGAGAGAAAAGAGAAAAGATACCACCACCCTCGGATCCAGCAGTGGTCTCTGCTGGTAGTCAAGGTCCTCCGGTGGTGGGCGCGCACCGAGAGGCTTACCCAGTCTCCTCTTGTCTTTGGGTGCCTGTTGTCCCTCCTCAGGGAAGGAGTACTGTTGTGCATGCGCAGCTGTTCCTGGTGAAAGTTCTCGAGATGGGTCTGGGGGATGTAAGGGATATAATTCTTACCTATTTCTTAAATGTTTAAAACCTATTTCTTGATGTCTGGTACTAATCCTCTAATCTGGACTCAATACAGATATGTGGAAAAATCCTAGTCAGTTTTAGATTAGATTTTTATGTACCTGATGAAACTAGCAACATAAAATCCTCAAATCCTTGTCATATCCGGTGTCTAGGTGAAATTCAGTGCATGGCTAGAATAAGAGATTTTTTTGTTTATAGATAGTTGAATATTGAAATGGAGGCCTTATTTTGGGAGTTAGAAAAGAAAGGCTACAGAGTATGTAAAGCTACAAAGTGAATTGTACTTACTCATTTCTATTTTCTTTATTAAGGATTCAAATTTAATTCCCAATCTTGGGATTCATGCATGCACAAATTACTGTGACCAGATTTGCCTGTTTTAGATTGAGTATGGTTTACTTGGTAGAGACATACACGGACACCAGCAGCTCTAGCATGGACTACGTGAACACGTAGAGAAGGATGCAGGTCAGTTCACCAACACTGTGATCAGGACATGAGCCAAGTTGCTGCAGGTGCTTTCTTTGCCAAACAATTCAGTATTTGTTTGTCCTCGTTCCTCTAACTACGGAGTCCACATGTATATATTTCCCGAGGTGGTGCCTTATAAGCAAGGTAAAATTGTTTCAAATATCATTTATTTTCCTTTCAAGGTGAACACACAACATGGAGTTATCACCTGGGTGCAGGTATGTAACCAGATATTCCATGGATAAAAATTAAAAATTAATGTCTTCCTAGAAGTATAATTACTGAAAAAGCCCAATATCTTCATGTCATAATTTATTTATCATACTACTTGAATTTTATATAGCCAAAATCTTTTTATGGATAGGGAGAAATACATTCTATTATAGTCAGTATCCTATTCTATAATATTCTATACACTATATTATATTTTAAGTCTGGAGATGGAAAAAGTAAATTTCGTAAGGAGGAAAGCTAAGTAATCTTTAGAATTTTCTTGCATTTTACGCTAGATACATGATGTCCTTTCTGCCCTTCCACTCTGTGCATAGGGGAAAAAAAGGCCCTGGAAGAGAAAGAGCTAGTTAGTTTTGGGTTGGGGTTTTTTCCATCGAAACAGAGTAATACATTTTGATAGACTTTTGCGAGGCTGCTTTTTTTTTTTTTCTTTGAGTGGATATTAAACACACGGATCTATAAACAGCACGGACTCCAGTGTCAACATCATCATAACCAGGGCTTGATTTCGCTATGGTAACAAGCTGAAGCCCAGCCGAGCACTGCTCCTGCCCTGGCACCTACCCAAACCTGTGGCTCCAGAGCTGGCTGCCAGAAAGGGCAGGCTGCAGACTGCATCCCTACAACCCTTTTCTGCTGAATTTTATTACAAGGTTGAATTTAGGGCAATCCAGAAAAGTTGTTACAACTTTTCCAGATATATCTAAGTTTTCAAACGGCTGGTATCGGCACCATGGGCCAGCTCCCCGATGATAGCAGGGAGGCTTTGCAAGGCACGCAGCACACCGAGCGGCTCCATCAGGAATGCAGCTTGGATGATTTCATGTGATTCAGGACTAATTTGGGATTGCAGTGGGCCTCTGCTGTGCAGCTTATCAAACCCCTCAGGAATTTGACTTTATTTCCTGCTAAAGCCACTCTCACTATGTCTATGGAAGTTCAAACCCCCATTCTCAGGAAGCAATTTGTCAAACTTGCAGCCTTCAGTGTAGCTGAGTGCAATCCTGGTAAGGGTAAGACTAAAGGCCATGAAAACTGGGCTATTGATTTGGTAGGTTGTAAGAGATGATAGTTGGGACAGGATTTCATACTGTTTTCTAGCATCCTATCTTGGAATGGGGTGAGATTTAGATTTAATTTTCAGAATTTTTCTTTTTTTTTTCCTGAGGACAAGGTAATTCTGTCTTCCAGAGCTATCAATCAGGAGTGCTCTGTGCCCCTGCTGCTCCTGGAGGAGCTGTCAGGACTGGTGCTGGCTTTCTTACTGTAAGTCTCTAATTCAGGCTCTATAACCTCTGAGCATTAAATTCTTCATCTGTTACTTCCAGGTTATAACGTGCGATCCAAGATGAACTGCAGCTAATACCTTGCTGCAAAGGAATTCAAAGCTGTGTGATCTGGCAGAGAGGTAATTCTATTTGTTGTAATGTCGAAGCAATGGGTTTGTATTTGATGCTATCTGAAATATCTTGTATCTCAGAATTATGCTACTTACAGCCCCCTTGACATTCTGATCAACAGATTTTAAGAATTAGCTAGCTAATCCCTAACTCAGAAGGGCAAACCATCTTTTTCCCTTCTTATGAAAACATCACATATTTTTGTTTTTATTCATCTATCAAACAGGATTACCTTCTTCATAGGTAACTAGTACTTGTCTGGAAGTAGTTCTAAGTCTTGAGGAGTAGAGATATATAAGGAAAGAAAAGGAGAGTGGCAGCCTAGAGATGGAAATATCAAAAGTGCATTTCGCTACCATAGATCTATTATTACCCTTTGACAGAACAGAATTGTTCTTTGCTTTGTTTTATAATTGTGCTGTCCTGAAAATAAGGCTTGCATATTGCATCTCATCAGGTTTTATCTGCACCTGTACACTTGTACATGTAGTAATATCCAAAGGCTTCTGAAGAATGCGAGAGATGATCTTCAGTCATTTGAACAGAAGTTTAGAAGACATTTATTTAAGCTCAGTTTGTCATGTTTATTGAATGGTCTGGGAACCAAAACATTGAGAAACTAGCAGAAGTATTAGATTTAAAATTTAGGAAAATATTTTGTTATTCATTGTAATGTGTTAGAAGAAAAATTTAGAATGTAATTGGTTTTATAGAATCTAAAGATTAAAAAATTATTAATATGTAAATGTCAATCCATTACAGTAAATAATAGACTACATGTTTGTAGACAACCGGATTTCCATGTGATTCTTAACAGTGACGTTTAAGAAATGTCTCTGCAAGCCAATCCTCTGCACTATGTTATATCAGTTTGTCTGTAACCCTGGAGTGTTTCATGATGATCGTTAACAAGCATTGAGTAAATCTACAATGACCCTTACAAAATCAGGCGTTTCCATTTAATATATTCATGGCTTATCTATGTAACATTGATGTTAACTGCATGTTTTGATCATCCTTGACCTGAAAACATTCAGAATATACAACATATTTTATCATAAAGTAGCTTCTTTCTTAAAAAGCCGAGCTGAAAGTAAGGGATTTAACACTTCCCTGTTAATTTTACATGATCCAACAACAAATCCAACAACAAATGGGGCACTTTGAGATACAGCAGTACGTCTTTTTTTTTTTTTTTTAAATAAATTTATGGTAAACCTTATTTAACAGAAACCTTGATGAGCCTTTGTTTTAGAGTGATCCTCTGGGCCCAAAAGACCTTCAGCAGTTCTTATACTCTCTTTCTGAGCCTTCCCATTCTTCTTCATTAAAAACCTGCTAATGCATTAAGGACAGTGAGTGACTCCACAGAGCCTACACGGAACCAGGAAAGTACAGTAAATGTGAGACCACACACAAAATGTATTTGTACGCACTCAGATTTGAAATTAAAGTCTTGTCTGTCCTTCTTGGACTTCACCTTGTGTGATTAAATTTGTTATCAAAAGAGTAAACAAATTGATAGGTGCCCCCATTCCTTACCCTAGTTTTCACCATCACGTATGTCTAGATTCTGCGTCATGAAACCGTCCCTTCTTGTAAGACTCATTTTTGGGGTAGCTTTCTAGAGGCAAATGTTTTTGAAATAAAAAAACTTTACAAATTACAGGGAACTTTTAGAAACTTTGGACTTTTGCAGACTGAAAAAGTGTTTCCTCGGGCAATATGAATGCACTGCACTGTCTGTATTTCTCCAGATAGTATCACCTCGTTAACTGTTAATGTAGTGTCAGAGGTTAGAATGAACCAAAGATATGGCAATCATTCCTCAAATCACCTGTGCTTTCAGGAAATCTTTCAGAAATAGTGCAGCAGGGTAAGCACCCAGCAAAGGGTTTTAGGGTTTAGGTTTTTTTTTTTTTTTTCTTCCATTGACAGGTATTTCACAAAAACCAGCTGTCCTCGCTAAACATTTAGGTTACGGCGTAAACTTCTTACAGTGGAAACTTTTTCAGACAGTATAAGGTGATGGTGTAAAGGTTATAGGAAACCTAAGATATTTTTTTAGGATTATACTTTACTGTGAATAATCATTTGATGTACGTATAGAAGACAGTAGTTACACGGCAGGTTTGAGCTGCTGTACCTCCTTACTGAAAGAACACCAGTGTTACTTCGGTTGTAGAAGTTACACTGAGAGATACAGTACTACCTTCTAGAAATACTGCATCGCTGAGTTTTAAGCAAATATTTGACCTTCTGTTCCACTGCCATTGCAAGAGAGCGGTTAAATGAGCCAACAGCGCTCATGCATGCGGTGTCCCCGGTGCTCCCGCAGCGGCAGAGCCCTTTGCAGCGGGAAGGCTCCGGACGGCGCCGCTCGGTACCGCTCATAAACGTGGCTGCTTAGCGGAAACAATAAACCGTCGCTCCGTTGCCCCCTGCTGCCCCGGGACGCGGTGGCCCGGCCCAGCCCGTCCGCCCAGCGCGGCCTCCCCCGGGGCGGCCCGGGGCAGCCCCCGCCCCGCGGCGCTGCGCTTTCAGGAGGCGCCGGGAGGCGACGGGGTCGGGCGCTGCGGAGCGGTGCTCTGTGTCAGGGGGTTCCGGCGCGGCTGGAAGCAGGGCCCGGTGAGGGACGCCGAGGAGCGGCTCCTCCGCTTTGGGAACAGGTATTTTTTTGCCTTGAATGTAAGTGTCTTTGCCGTATATGATTTCTTCTAGGTGGGCTTTTCAGGTATCCGCGGCAGCAGGCACGGGTCAGGCAGTGGGTGTCCAGTCACCCAGCAGGGAAGTGGGCAGCATTAGAGATGTGCCCTCATCTCAGCAAGGCTGGTTACCCAGAGTGTAGCCTGTTTTTTTGGCTCTCAGGTGTTGGGACTCCCAGGTTTCAGGAGAGTTGTCTATGTAAGGGGAGAGGGTGCCTCTCCAGAACAGCAGCAGAACAAAATAATTTTATGTCAACTTATAGCTGATTTCGTTCCTTCTCTGAAGGTTATTTTGTTAACTTTAGCAGAAAATAGCCTGTTTAATTAGATCAACTAGATTGTTTTTAAATATACTGTTTCTTCAGCAGTCAAGGTTAAAATCCAGTGGCTGAATAGTCTAATATAATGTGATGGTGAAAAGAAGTGCCACAAAGCTAGCTAGGGTGAGCTAATGCATGGCTCACAGCTATTTGGCTTTCTGTTTTTTGAATCGTAAACCTTGGAAGGGGCCTGGCTTGGTATTTAAATGGCACCACACATGATGTTTATGCTTGGGGGCTTACATTAATATGCTGTCGGCAGTATTGCAGTGAGCCGAATAAGAAATGAAACTGATTGTCATACTAGCATACTTTTTTTTTTCTTCTGATAAAAAACAGTAGCTTTGTAGTTGCCTGAATTAAGACCTCTCTAAATCAGTTGCAGCGTGTCTACTGACATGCATCGGGGTAAAGGAAATCTAGCTGTGTAATGTAGTTCTGAAAATGAGAAAGTGTCTGAAAGAAACATGGACATTCCACCATTCCTTAAAAAGGAACAATCTTGGGATGTTATTTCCTTACTCTTCTCTGAACTAGAACAGTTTTGTTCTGGCTTCCTTTGGAACTCGTTTCCTCCATTTCCTTTCCAAAAGTTTTTGACTGTCCTTAAGGGCCTGGGCTCAAAACTTCTGGAAGAGGACAAACACTGTGCCTGGGCACCTGGATGCCTCTGAGGGTTGGTTCCATCTTACCCATTTGAAAAACAATTCAAGAACATAAGGAGAAAGCGAGGAACTGGCTGGGTGTGCTGGTGCTGGGTGAAAGGGCGTAGGCCATCGCAGCAATTGCCTGCTACTTCTGAGAGCAAAGGGAAAAAGTCTGGGAACTCCTATGGATGAGGAGGAAGGCTGGCAATACGGGTTCTAAATAGTACAACATGTAGGGAAAAGGTGCAAAGAATGAGACTTCTTGATATGAGTCCCTTTCTCTCGTGAGCAGCACAGCAAACAAGGTGTGGGGGTCTGCTGTCCGCTGCTAACCCGCAGCTGAACGGCTGTTCTGGGCA
The DNA here is from genome assembly GCF_009769465.1 of Tauraco erythrolophus. Classification (NCBI taxonomy): domain Eukaryota; kingdom Metazoa; phylum Chordata; class Aves; order Musophagiformes; family Musophagidae; genus Tauraco; species Tauraco erythrolophus. The sequence goes on along the minus strand of NC_141475.1, from coordinate 14,235,143 downwards.
GCTGAAGGATCATTTTTTTGCGTATGTGTGTCGTTTTTTTTGTCTTTCGCTTCCTCTCTGTGCTGCAGTGGTTGGTGCAGGAAGCCACACTGTGGGGTTCAAGCTGTGTTTTTAGGGGAGGCAGCTGGCCGTGCGGTGGGCAGGTGGGCAGCCCTTGCCTTTCTCACTCTTGGAACACAGGCACAGTGAGGGGACCTCAGACCATCCAGAGACTGTATTTCATAAGGGTCTTTCGTTACCCAACAGCTGCTTTGCATGAAGAGTTCTCAGTTCCCCCGGTGCTTGTTTCCTGCCAGCAAAATCACTTCTGCTTTCTTATGCGTAAAGCTGAACCTGGGTATGTCCTCTCCTCCGGAGAAGAGAGGAATTTATATCTCATATGTACTCCCCTTGGGAGAGTGGACCCAGAGCTGTGAGTTGCTATGGGAATCTATCAAGAAAGGGCAAAAACTGTTGGCTTTTTCTGGCACAGTCTCCCTTGTGCAGCCCTATAACCCAAAATACCCCAGCGAGGGTTGAGGTGCTGGGAGCTGGAACCTTGTCCCCACTCTCCTCTCATCCTTCTGCATCCCAGCTGGGCAATTTTGGGGAATGTTTGATCAGCAAATACCTCAGCTAATGTAATAAAAAACAAAGGATCCTTATAATCCTAGCATCATTTAGGTTGGAAAGTGTTAAGGAAATGTCATAGTCCGAGCACTCAACTTGCACTTAGGAGTCACACTCACACCACCTGAGACTTTGACTACCAGGACAGGGGTCTCTCTGTAGTGAGTGACTCAGTGAAACGGGTGGGTGCCCCTTTCTGACTCCCTTCACATTTGCACACAGACTCATTTCCCACATAAGTCCAACCCCAGGACCTGGAGGCAGAGCCTCCCATACGAAGTACTTCAGGCTAATTTATGGTGCTATAGCAGCAAGTTACAGCTCGAGCTGGGTGCCTCCGGATGGGGACCCAGAACAAAGGATTCCCAGGGCAACAATACCCTGACAGCCTGAGTTCCCACCCCTGGCGCTACAGTTTGGACCAACAGTAATATTTGAGTCTGGGGTCTTCTCGTTCCTCGTTGGATCCCTTCTTTGTCTATAGGTTGACCATACCTTTTTTTATCTCAACGATCCCAGCTTCTGCTGGTTGCAGCTTCCTTATCTACTCATTCGTACCTTTTTCAGGGCCTTGCTTTGTTTTACTCAGTGCAGTTCAACAGAAATTCAGTGTTCTAGGTGAAAGTCCACAGCTTGTGCCCTATGGCTTTGGTGAGTGTAGAAAGTTCTGTGGTGTCATGTTTCCTTGCAGTTTAGAGAGGCTTCGTCTATAGTTCATTCTTACGGCCTAGTGCTAGACAACTAACTCTAAAAGATTGGATTGATTATATTTCAGACCAAACTGTCTGATTCTTTAACAGAAAGGACAACCTTTGGAGGTCATTTGGTTCATTTCTCTGCCTAAAGCCAGACTAAATTCAAATTTAGATCAGATTGCTCAGGGCCTTGTAAAGCTTTTTATAAGACGTACACAAAGATACAAAGCTGCATATTCTGAAACACCACAGCCCACTTACTCCAATACAACTTACTCTGGATTTATGTTGTGAATTACATTGCAGCATGTGGCCAGCACAGCACAAGGGATTCATGCAGCTACTGTTTTTGTTGAACCAAAATTAATTCAGCAATGGACTTTTACTTGCTGAAGCACTTTCTTTCTTTTTTTCTTTAATTCTGTGAAATTTTTAACTCCATTATAAAGAAATAGCGTTCTTCCTCTTCGATGTTAGTGAGAAAGTGCAAATACCTTTACTTTCCCCTGCTATGTAACATTTCTATGATTATTCCCTATATTTATTTTAAAATGGTTACTAGAAGTAGTAACATATAGCAACATGTAAAGCCTCATTTTATTAAACTGAAATGAAAATGTAGGCTTCAAATCATTGCTTTGTGTAATCCAGGCAGCTGTAACCAACATGTTTCTGAGTGACTGGTCATCCCATTACTACTGTTTCTTGACTGAGGTTTCACAAGGTTGGAATTTCCCCACGTGTAACAATGTGGCTGAACAACATATTGCAATATAAAGGCTGACAAAAGAAAGTTTTTGTTCCTCACTCCTTTGGTATTTCAGAGTTTTATGTTATTTCACAATCTTTATAAATTATTCAGATGAAAAGCAGGGCATGACTTTGTGTTGATCTTCGTGACTCAATTGGAGGTGGTAGGAGTCGTCTAGATAAAAAGCAATAGAAGAAAAGAGCCAATTTTAATACAAGAAATAATCTTAACTCTTCTGTTTAGCATCATGTTTGATGACATGGGAGTTGAACTTTGTAAAATCTTTGTTGCTTTTCTAGCTATAGAGCATATCAACTTTTTCTAAATCCTAGATTGCACAGTGGCATGTATATGTGGTTGTAGGGAGAAAAAAAGATTCTGGGCTACTGTAAAACCTTTCTTTTAAATAAATCATATAATTCTGTCTCTACTCTCCCTTTACCAAAGGGTTCAGTAGTAATTCTCAGTATTTCACTGAAGTTCAGGTAGCTGGAACATCTCACAGTCAAACTGATAAACTGATCTTTTGCTATTTTAAATAACTTTTTTTTTAATTCATCTTTGATTTGTGCTATTCCTGCAAGCTGGCAGTTTTGTCAACATATTTTAATACGGTCATATATAAACTTGTAACTCTGTTTTATCAACTGTGAGAACAAGGTTTAAGTTATGTAGTTCGAATGTGTTCTTTCAGATTTTTAAAATAGACGTATAATTTTAAATTATTTCCTAATATATTTTTTTAACCTGTATTCATGTGGGGATCAGAGTTCAATTGAAGTATGTAAAACAGGATGATGGTTTTGTCAGTAAATTAGTGAAGCAGAGAAAAAAAAATACTAAAAAAAGAACATTTTATGACCAGTTTATTAAACAAAGAGGATGTTGTGTAAAAGTTGGGCCGCGATCTAGATGCCATATCATCCCAGAACCATTAAATATCCTCCTGTGACATCTGCTTTTACTCTGGGAGTGAAAAGCAGGAAGGAACTGCTTTCAGTTTCAATTTCATTCCCAGCTTTGAATTACCATCTTCATTGAACTGAACTAGTTCAAAGAACCATAACAGACAAAATATATTGCTAGTTTAACTTGAACTGCTTTCTTTTTTAAAGAATAGCTAGATTTATTTTTTATTTTAAAGCTTTTGATCCTGTAAAAAGAATCTCCTATACTGTTCTTTTTTTTTTTGCTTCCACTTATGGATCTCCTGGCTATTTTGGACCTCTGTCTTTAATAGAAGTTGCTGCCATTCATTGTCTTGCTTCTCTCATTACCCTAGAAACTGAAAGGAGAATCTCTCAAGGTTAATGCTGACATCAGTAAGCTGCTGCTTTTTTTTAACTCCTTTTGGTGTTTGGAAGAGTAGAATGAAAAAGACAAGCCATTGGCCCTTTCATACCTTGATACTGTGCTGTAGAACCCACTCGCCTGTGCAAGCCCACCCTTTATTATCGTATGGAGACAAAAACTGCTTACGTGATATTTAGTGGTATCACCTCAGAAGCGGAATAGCATAAAGAACTGAATAGGTGGTAGCGTGGTGTCATGACTGCTTCAGGATTTACCCACATGGGTTTTGTAGTTAACATCAATACACTAAACCAGTAGCTCTAAAATTACTGCAGTAATTTGTTCATATGAATTGGTGTGATTTTTCTGAATGGCTGCACAATGGAGTCCTGCACTGCAATGAAATAACTGCATATTCTGATGCTTTCCTCTGAGCTGAGGATGATTTCAGGATACTCAAACTATAAGTACAGGCATAGATAATTCAGATTTACGTTGTGGTGGAGACATAGCCTAGAATGAACCGAGATATTTTTAAGTTATTTTAGCTTGTATTTGTAATTCAGCTTTCCCATATAGTTTAGACAGGAAAGTATCTTTTATCAATAGTCGAGAACTCTGAATAACTCTTGCGTGAAATTATATATTAAAAAAACCCATGAAATAAAAATGTTGTTTTGCAGAACAATTATAAGCAGATCCATGGCAATGCAAGGTGAGTAAAATATAAACAAAATATCATCTTTTGTTAATATTGAAGATAACATGAGTCTTTCAGAGGTGTTCAAGCAATATTAGCTTAGCTATGTTTACCTTCTAATTTTAGGAAAGATGTATGAATGTTTTAAATTGAAATTATCTAGATTTTTAAATTTAATCATTTACAAATCATATAGCCTACATTTTTAGATCTTGATTTCTTAAATAAAATAAGTAGTCTTGAAATTAAAGTTATTTCTGCTTGTAGACTGAAATTGGTAAATGTTTTTAAATCAGGCAAAGTAGAGCTCTGCGCACAGCTACGGGAGGTGGGATGGCTCGTGGGCACTAAGGCAGTGCTGCCTGTGCCACCTGGTGGGGTGCTGAGCATTCAGACCCTGAAGTGCTTCATAAGAGCTTGCGTTTCCTATTGAGTGCTAACTGGAGAAGACTTATTTGACGTTCACAAAACAGGGAACTATTTCCTTCTTTGCTACACAACTCCTTCATGAAGGAGTTGTGGTTTTTCTGAGTTTTGAAAGAGAATCCATTAAACAAGTGGGAAAGTGTAGTTTTTAGATCACAGTTAATCTGGTTTGAAAACTGCAGGCAAACTTTGCTAAAAGGACATTTCCTATTACATAAGCAGAAGGTATAATTCCAGGAAAACTTTGTCTTAAAATTCCTCATTTGCTCAACTCACAACTTGTAAACGCAGATACTTTTCGTTCATTTTAAGCTATTCTGTCTTCTCTACTTAGAAATAACCTTCATTCATTTATTTCTAATTTTTGAATTGGCTATCTTTATGTGAATAAAATTTCTGGTATATTCCAGAATTATGCATTTATTTACTTTGTTTGGTTTTGTCTGGAGGGATTAGAACATCCCAATCCAGTGTAACTTCCCTTATGAAAGTTGTCATATTCATAACTGAAATATTGTAGGTATGAGGATCTTCATAGTTCAAAATAGTGAACCAACTAATCTTTTGAAGACCCATGGGGCAATTCTTTTTCAACCTCTAAATTTCATAACTGCATCTCTCCTACCACACCAGGTGTCGCAGGTGCAGGAGGCTATGGCTTCCAGGTACAGACCATGGGAATCCCAGCTGGACTTGCTGTTCCACCCATTCAGAACCAGCCCACTGCAAACAATGGGACAATCTGGATGCCCGTTCCTCTTCCTCCTCCCAACTGCCCTCCTGGACTAGAATACCTCACACAGGTACCTGTACAATTCCTCCTTTCCCAAAGAACAGGTATTCACCCGAGAAGCAGCCTGCATCTGTGAAAAAGCTGAAAAAAAGCGTCTGGCTTTGTTGCAGCTGTGTAGGTTGCTGTTTTGGGCTGCTAAGCGAAGCCTTTTGTGACGTGACTGATGCATGTTTGAGTGTGGAGGTGCCTGTTACGGCTGCAGCACTTCACGGGGTGCTCTTGCTGCCAAGTGAGATGCTAAAGGACTGGGGGCACAGGGCTATCATACATCCTTCCCATCTCTGAAGCTACTGTTTGGGAGATGTCATGTGATTTGGCAAGGTATATATGATGAATACATGTAATAAGAGCAACTGTAGCACATCAGAGGTGCTTAATTTTCTACATGATTTCTTCACACCTCTTCATAACGTTGTTAGGAGAGGTGCTAGTCAGTCTTCACAACGTAGAGAATGCTAACAGCAAAATAAGAATTGTTTCCACGTTACAGAATATGTCCCTGTACTGTAACAGTACAGTTTATCTCATGGCTGGGAGCAAATATCAAGGCTTAACATTGATGTATTGTTGCCAGTTTTGCAAATTGCTCAAAAAAACCAACCAACCAAACAAAAAAGCACCAGTGAGGAGAGGCTGATAAGACTGAGTTTCACTCAGAGCTGAGCAGTAGCTAGCTTCTGCTCTAAAAGGTCTCAGTTTCCGGCCTTTGTCCGTCTGGATTCCTGGCGCAGGCAGCGGGGTTATGTGGTGTCAGAGGCTCTGCAGCTGAGCTCCCCTGAAAGCAGCATGGCCACGCCAGCCCTGTGCGCTCGTAACCAGACCTGCTCGGGTACAGCTTCTGCCATCTGCCCCGGTGCTCTGAAACACGTCTGCCAAATTGACAGAGGACAGGACAGGGGGGATGTGCACTACTTCTAGAGATTTGCTGGTAGATGATCTGCCTCTGGGCAATGTGTTGATCCATAAATCTGATTGTGAACTAAAACAGCGATGCTTCTTAAAACTACATTTCTCATAGTTACAACTCATTAACTATTTATTCTGTTTAATTTTTCAACCATGAACAGATTGACCAGATATTAATTCATCAGCAAATTGAACTTCTTGAGAGTAAGTGAAAAGTATTTATAACAGAGAAATATGTAATCTAATAATCCCAAGAACGGTAAAATTTAAGACTTTCTTTGACAATATGTATTTAAGGTAGATGGCCACTTTTCTCTTTCCTGCCTCTGTTATCTGTCTGGGTTCCTGCGAAAGTTGTGGAGGAGAGGAAGGAGAAAATAGAAGGGCAGAGGATGTTAAGCAGGTTCTATATTTTAAAAGATACATAGCAATGTGACTGAATAATATTTGTAGCTAGTTATAGCTGAAGTCACACGTTTCCCATGTTATTCATTCACATGATTTCTACTTGCGTCTTCCCTCCTTGAAGATTTTTTCTATCCTCTCTTATTCCATCTAATTCCACAGACTGGCATATGGTTCTGATCTCATTTCCAGGCAATCCTGCTGTTTTAGTAAATTGAACTGCTTTCCTTCTGCCTCCCTTGTTCTGTTCACTTTAAGAATATCGAAGTCATGTTATCAGTGTCTTTCAAATAGAAGAAATAAAATGGACCATCCATCTCAGCCAACACCTAATGCTGCTGCATTTTCCTTCTATAATGCTTCAAAGAATACTTTCATTTATTAGAGAAATTAATCAAAATTTCTGTCCTGGTTCTTGTTGTTTTCTAGTTGTGCTGCTGTGAATCTTGACTGCAAGGCTTTTTTTGTGGCTATGTCATTCTGAATATATTTGTGGCCTCTGGAGCCCTTTTCTTGCTTCACCTTCAAATTCATAAGTTTCTTTAATTGTCATTCCTTCATCTTTTCCCTGGAAATCTTCCATGTTGTGTTATTTGTAATTGTGGTGCTTGCTCTGGCAGTAGATGTCTGTGTCTGGTGGGAGGGGACTGATGGACATCTCCATGCTTTTTCCACATTGTCTTATCCTTTCTGAACTTTTCCATCAGGCTGCTCTGCTCGAGGGTCCTTCCCCACTGCTTCCCTTCACAGTGGCTGCCTCTGACAGACTTTGAGTGAGGGCTGCCTTCCCAAAGGGTAGCTTTAGAGTTAGCATGGTGACTTTTCTCACCAGACAGCTCTCAGAAATTTAACAGTTCTGTTCCTGTTTTTCAGTTTTGATTGACTTTGAAACAAACAACAAATATGAAATCAAGAATTCGCTGGGGCAAAGGGTGTACTTTGCAGCAGAGGACACGGACTGCTGTACCAGGAATTGCTGTGGGCCATCCCGACCCTTCTCCCTCCGGATTATAGACAACCTGGGCCACGAGGTGATAAGGCTGGAGAGACCCCTCCGGTGTTCTTCCTGCTTCTTTCCCTGCTGCTTACAGGAGGTAAGTTGCTCCCTCTCACTATCTTCCCTCACATGGGACATGGTCCACCTGCGCAGTTTTAAGATGTCTTGAACCGGGAAGCGAGGTGAAGCGAGTCAAGTTTTGTCTGTAAGTTGTGGGGAGAGAGATCCATGGGATTTGTGCATGGAGTCTCTTTGGTCTGGGAAGAAGCTAGTGCGCTGCAACACTTCAGTTTGCTCTGGCCATTTCTGACTACGGTAATGAAAAAAATGATTCGACAGCGTGTCAGGGAAGTCGTGACTAGTGCCGAAATCTGCGCTGGAAACAGACTTGTGGTGTAAGAGTTGGGCAGCAGCTTTCATAAAATAACAGCTAGAGTTGTCACTATACTGCTGTGCAAGCTGTAGTGAAATTCAGCACATGAAACAATGAGCTTTTTTAATATTAAAATAATTATGGGGCGATGCAACTTCTGAAGCCTCAAATCTGAGCCTACTCAGAGCTCTTACTGAGGCATTTGTGATAGCTGTATCCTGCCGTGTCTTCACTGAATGTTTTCAGGATGCTCACAGCCTTTCTTTCACTATGCTTTGATCTTCCTACTGTAGATATGTAGCTTGTGTACATATAGCCTTAGAAGCATCTTATTGTTTTCAGTGAAGATAAAAGTTGCATATGTCTGCAATTTTTGTGGAGTTTTCTGAAAACATTCGCAGAAACCCCCACGCAGCTTCATGCATTGAAAAGCCAGATTGTTGTGGAAAAATGGTCGTGTTTGGTTTGTGCGGTAGTGTGGATTTTGTCTAGCAAGCACATAAAAGCATGAACGTTCATGCAGGGGTTTTCTTTTTCCTGTGAAGCTGGAAGTTCAGGCACCTCCAGGAAATCCAGTTGGTTATGTTGTCCAGACCTGGCATCCCTGCCTGCCAAAGTTTGTTATTCAAAATGAGAAAAGAATGGATATACTGAAAATTACTGGCCCATGTATTGTCTGCAGCTGTTGTCAGGACGTTAATTTTGAGGTATGCAATGCTGAAAATTGTTTGTATGTATCTTCTTTCAGATAATAGTTTGATAGTAGTTTGTTGCTCCACTTATTAACTGTCAACCGAACTGTAGTATATACTAAGTAATTCATACATAGTCTTTTAATGTTAGTATAATCAATTAACTTCTCTAGATATCTACATTACTCTAGATAAGCCAGATAAACTTCCAGAAAGGACATCTTAAAACCACTCATAAATTATCAGTGAGACTGATTCCCTGTGATTGCACACAAATGTCTTAATTGAAATATTTAGCAGCAAAATCTTTTTGAATCTATTATGTTAGGTCCTAACAAAAATATGTTATTCTCAGCTGTATCAGGTATTTATTAAACTGACTTCCTACAACCACTCATTTAGTCATTTAATAATCATTCAATGACCAAGTAAATCAAGATAATTTAGACCTAAAATATAGATTTGAATACTGAAGTGTTACAACTTTCACTTAAAAAAAAATTAGTAAATAATGCATTATTATTTTCATACCCATGAAGTAGCCGATACACTAGTCTACCATTTAATATTTAAAATGACGTTGCAAATAGTTGCTAAAGCAAATTTACTATCATTTTATTTGGGGGGCTAGTCTTTCATATGACCCTGAAGACTGGATCTAACTTTATGAATGTTGACAAAGGGTTAATCTCTGTTTCAGAACAGAAGAGCATAATTTGTTTAATTTTCACTTGAGCAGCTCCTGACACATGGCAGGAGAAACTAATTCACTCTCTTGGCTAACAGACAACACTTCCAGCAGAGCGTGTGTGTGTGCGTGCAGCAGCTGCCTTCCGACGCCATTAAAGAATTGAACTCCGCAGTCAGATTTACAATTAAGTTCATGTCTGTGCTACTCAAGACTGACTTTCTGATAGTCAGGGTTGCCTTTTAGGTATAAATGGTTGCATTCAATGTCTGCATTAATTCAAAAAACACAATCTGAAACTTTCAAACTGATCTATAATGAAAAAGATTTGGGAATATTATGAATGACAGATTTGATGTGTTGTTTTTTTAATTTTACATTAAACTAGGTGAAGTCTATGGATGAGACTTCTACCGTTGGGAGGATTTCTAAGCAGTGGAGTGGGATTTTGAAAGAAGCCTTGACAGATGCAGATAACTTTGGAATTACATTCCCAATGGACCTCGATGTAAAAATGAAAGCTGTCATGATCGGTGCTTGCTTCCTTATCGTAAGTCTGTCATTCACTAGTACCCGAATATGAACGGACTTTCTCATCTCCATGTCCAAATTGTTCTGGTAAAGGATTTGACTCTCAGCTCCTTGAAATGGGTGACAGCTTGTTGTGAAATCCTGTGTGTAAAACTAACCATGGAGGGCAACAAAGAATTCAGATAAGAAGCTTATTCTAGACTACATGAGGTGCTAACTATATTTAAGCAGAGCTTCATATGTGATGGGACTGAGAAACCCTGTAAAGGGAAGACTCCTTACAGACCCATTAGCAGAGGAAAGCATGTTTATGTGGATGATGAGACTAGGAAAGTGCAGATCCGCAACAGCCAAGAGACCCATCCAAAGCCAGAGCGGCCTCTCCTTTTCGGAAGTATGTGATGCACTGAGCTGAGCTGGATTACAAGCTCTCAGAGGAGTAATTTCCGATGGAAGGGACTTCCATGGAGGCAAAGCTCATCTAACTTGATACAAGGCTTTTCAGCTGCACTCTGACTCCGTCATGTCAAATACCACAGCGCAGCTCACTTTGCCCTTTGGAAACAGTGTGACATGCTCGTGTTTCTGCTTCCCTGTACAATTTGACATCAGGTACCATTTCAAAAAGTGCCCTGCTGCTGTGCTGGCAGGGCTGCAGGCAGGAGGAAAGGGGCATGTGAAGCACCTGGAGTTTGGAAAGTTCTCACCAGCCTGTACCAGCCCTGTGCATGAACCAGGTTTTCCTTAGCTGTGGGTGTTCATGTGCTACCATGTGCATGAAGCACAGCATCAGTGAGTGTGAACAACCCAGGACTCCAAACAGGAAAGAAGATGGGGCCCCCCAGGTGTAAACTAAACATGTAAACTATGATGGACTCCAGTTGGAGGGAAAATTGAAGGGACTAAGTCAGGTCGAACAAAGCCAGGGCGGGAATCCTGAGTAAAGGACGTATAGTTTTGGCTAGTGATAAATTTTCCATGTAGGTCTTTCAACACCTCTTTCTCTCTCTGAGTGTCATATTCTGAGAGACCCAAGTGATGGATGGGAGAGATGGATGGAGAGCTGATGAAGACAGATGCCCCCACTTTCTTCTCATCATTTGAGGTTTCCGAGAGGAAGGTGCTTTGAATACCTTGCAAAGTAACCAGGAGATCTCTGAACTAAGAACTGCATTTAAGACTTATTTATTCTGTTTGATTTTTTTTTTCTTATTAGGACTATATGTTTTTTGAGCGTACTGGTGACAAGAAACAGCGAACAGGAGTTTGGCAGTGAAATGTAGAACTTTTATACAGAAGGAAGAACATAAATCTCCCAACTTTCCAGTGAATTGCAGATCTCCAGTAAGAATGTGAGAAATGTACATCTTATGCTTGTAGTTATATTTCTATAAACTAAGAGCTTTATGTTCTAATCAGAGGAAATAATTTATAGTATTCAAATAAGAACCTCTTGTCTGTACAGATCAATACTGTAATTTATAGAAATATATAGCAACTTTTTTCAAAGAAATTTGGAATTTTAATATAACTACTTATAGTTACTTTAATTTCTAAAAAAGAGGACTACTTCTATATTCAATATTAATATAAGCAGTGAGCCTAATAAAGAGTCCTGATCCTTTTCTATGTATCTTTCTTTGGCGGTTTTGCCTTTCTGTTCACATTCTGTTGTTTCCAATTTCTTATCAAATATATACATTCAAAACAAAGTAGTCTAAGTGAATGGAACTATCAGAAATCACTGAAAAAATTGTATTAATCTAGTGATAAATCTGCTGTCAAGTATGACTCCTTTAGTGTAACTTAGTTTCATAATTTTTGTTTTGAAACTTAAAGCTTTGATTTTCACAGACAAGTTTAGAGGAGACAGCAAATATAAATGCCTGTGATTGCTTCTGCTTAATAATCCTTTAGTAATTGCTTTGTGCATGAATGTTTTTTTCCTGAGGCAAGGAAAAACTAGTCAGTTACTTTTCAGTTTCTCCAGTCTTCTTTCCTCTTCATTTAGTCCCCGGTTTTCACAGATTGTATATCTGTCTGTAGGTGTGAGGGCACAGGAATAATAAACAGAAGAATTCCACTTCAAAAGCAGACGCATGACATGGCAGGTCTATTTGTTAGCATTTATAGCTTTATTTAAATGTGCAAGCAGTGGATAAAGTTCCAATTTCTTACCTCAGCTTCACATAGCATGTTCATATAGTGGTTCTTGGGATTCAGCTATGGGAAGAGGTCCTTGCCGATATTTTCAGTGATATTCTAATTCTGCTAAAGATTCCTTCTGTTCAATATCTTCAATTTATTGATTGCTCCTGGCCAGTCAAAAAGCATAGGAAAAGAGGAGTGCCGTTGGTGCTATCTACCTGGACTCCCTTTCATAGATTCATAGATTTCTAGGTTGGAAAAGACCTTGTAGATCATCAAGTCCAACCATCCCTAATCCCCATTAAACCATATCCTCAAGTAGATCATCCACCCTATTCTTAAACACATCCAGGGATGGGGACTCAACCACCTCCCTGGGCAGCCTATTCCAGTGGCTGATAACCCTTTCAGATAAGAAATACTTCCTAACATCCAACCTGAATCTCCCCTGACTAAGCTTATGCCCATTTCCTCTTGTCCTATCACCCATCACTAATGTAAAGAGCCCAATGTTTTATGCCTTGTAAAGAGCCCAATGTTTTTAAGCCCAATCTTTGATGTTACAAGAATTGTACAAACTTATGACAACACCTATACTGTTCTGAAAGTCTGTAAAGTTATGTATTATGCCTTGTTAAAGTTAGCTTCTGCTGCTACAGACAAAATTCATTGCTTATGGTGTCTTTAATAACAGCGATTGCTGGAGATGCATTTTTGATTCATCAGCACTATTCTTAGGGAACTAAACTATCGTTATTTTGAAAATATTTTGTGCTTTATTGACCAGATATTAATGAGATAACAGAAATTTAATCTCACTAAAATTGACTAAAAGTTTTGATTGCTTCAGTTAGGAATAGAAGCTGTATGTATAGAAACCAAAGAAACATGCCCAGGACCAGGCCTGTCCTGTAGGGATTCCTATGGCTAATCCCACCAGTTTTATTTGTCCTGCAAGGGGTGACACACAGATTCCGTTCTGCCTGTAGCTCTGAAGTCCCAGGCTCGAGCACGTTCAATAGCTGCACTTTCAACTGAGAGCAGAGTTACTCAAATATTCCATAAACATTTTTTTTTGACATATTTGAAAATACTTGTTCAGTTCCATGGCAGATCCTGCATAGAATTTCAATGTACTTTCTGCTTTAGAGTGAGGTCTCTTTGTGGCTGTTTGAAGAATGGATGGAGTAATATTTTGCAAATAGGCAAAACAGTGATACCTTTGCCTATGCTGAAAAGCATCTTGCATCATAAATTCATCCCTTGACAATAAACTGGGAAGTGTATGCAAATTTAAGTAAGATATAAGGACTTTGGACTAATGGGACATAACAAGGAGACTTTATTTTCATTCCTGCAATTAATTGAAAATTTTATGTTCAAATATTATACTTAGGTATTCACCGTAAGTCCTGGAAGCACCATCGTCCCAACAACCTTGCATACAAAATCATGTAGAAAATTCACATACAACTCTTCAGAGCAGTAAGGGAAGAATGTGAGAATGCAAACAGTCAAGAATGATCAGCTTCACATCAAGATGTGTACGAAAAAAATGTTGTAATTCTTGTATCCTAAGCAGAATTGTAGTTGCAAGCAGTAACAATTCTGTAAAGTGTAATCAAAGTGAAGATATCTTTGCTTACAAACAGGTTTCTCAAATACAGTGAAACCCAATAATGAAGTTGTCTATGTTGTGCAAGTTGTGCTGTTGTCATTTAGATTTTTTGCTTTTGTGCTGCTTGAGTCTAGTGGTCAAATTGCTACAGCTTATTCCTTTACCACGTATTTAACTAAATTAGTAAAGAAGGGAAAGAATTAGGTAGCCCAAGGGAAAAATCAGTATGTGAATCCAGCTACATAGTAAAGTGTAAGAAGTTCAAGCTACATTCCATCCACGACAGCATCTTAGATTTGCCAGAATTGTGGTAAAAACAGGAAATAAGTTCCACAACCTCAGATCATAAAAGGATGGAGAGAGTATTGAACGAGGGGAACTTTCCATCAGTTCAGTAACTGGACAGCTCTGATACTGGTTGCACAGCTCATAAACTTTTGTCTTGTGAAATGGTTCACAGTCTCTCGTGAAGGTAAGAATATTGCATGAGATGTCCTAGCTAAAGTTATCAAGGGGTAACACTATAGTTAAGCAAACAATATCTTATGACCTTGGTAATCTCTTTCACTTTTTCCTAATGATATTTAATTGAAAAAGGCTTATTCCTTAAATTTTTCAAGAACTTCGGATGACAGCTGAAGTTGTCACTTGCTCATTTCTGAGACTAATTGTGCTAAATGCAGAATAAATCATTCTTTGAGCTGTCTGTCTTCACTTTGAAAGAACCCGTAACAGCATCCATATTTAATAAATGACAAGACTCTAGAACTCTGCACTCTTCATCCGTCAGACTATAAGCAATACAACAATTTATCCCCCTATCCATAAATCCAGGCTTTGGAAACCATCAGAAGACTTTCAGTGTGCTGCCTGTTACTCAATACTATCTCTGTTAGAGAGAGCCATTACATAAAACCTTTACAGAGTGAGATTTGCAAATGGATTTCTCTAGTTCTGTTAATGACCTTTTCATCTGTATCAGCCCTGTAAGTCTTTCATTTCCAGCTGTAGAGGAGATGCTGTCCCTTAAGGAAACCCTAGGGTCTATATGGTACAGAAAGGCATAATTTATGTGATGGTTCTCAGTAGAAAAGCATAGGTAATCCAGTTTCCAGAAACCAAAATTTGAAGTGTAAAAAAAAAAAAAAAAAAGTAATTTACTCCTCCTTAGTCTTAAGCAAGACTGGGTTTTTGCTAATTGAGGAGAGAGAATAATTTTGCTAATCAGAGAAGAGGAGGAGCATTGTTTTAAAGTATATTGTATTACATATTGTATTACAGTTGGTCTACTAACAACATTTTAATTCATATTAGCAAAGTTCATGAAAAGGTCTCCTTGGGTCTTTTGGCAGACCCAAGGACAGCCCTTACATCCCTCACATCCCTCATCTTGACTTTACTAATGAGAATAGCTTTGACCGAAAGCTGATAGCGGGAGCAGGGACTGCCCAATAAAAGGTGACTTAGGGAAGGAGAAGGCAACTGGTTTTCCTGAACTGACTTTTGCTTGTTAACTGTAGGTGCAGGGGTAACTCATTGGAAATGCTAGGGGTAATAAAGAAGACTGAACCTTTGTTCAAGGGAATTTGTTGTAAAGTTGCACAGCTTAAGTGTTTGTCTACTAATGGGCATTGTATGATCTGAATGCTAATAATTTGTGCTGGGAATACTTATGAAATTGATAAATAGTAAAGGTAAAGGACGATGCAGGGAAGAAGTCATGACATCAGAGGGACTTGCAGATAAGGGAACCTCTTATAACCAAGGCAAGGAAACAAACATGGGTTGCGCTGAGGGGAAACCACCACTACACCACAAGATGAAGAGGCCATGTCAAGCAAAAAACAATCATGTGGTAAGATTTGATAGTAAAATTAGTCAGACAGGAGGAAAAAGGTATAAAACTCCCACAGAAAATAGCAAGAGGTTGGAGGGAGAGAAGAACAAAGAAAAGGTGCAGCTATCCCAAGGTGGAGGGAAGAGCCCAGTTAGCAGAGAATTCTGTTGTGTTGGATCAAGGCTCTGTATGTGTTTTCGTGATATATACACTTATACATGTTATGCTTAGGTACTGGATCAGATTGCTCTAGGATGCTAGTAGCTCCCTGTCAGCGCTCACAGGGAGACTTCCATGCATCGCTGATTTTGTTCTGGAGAGACTTTATCCTCTGTTCTACAGATATATTTGACATATCACTTGGTTTTGGTTTATTTACATTTTTTTCCCTGATAACATTGTGTTACTAAAGACAGCAGCGAGGAGAAAATATGTGTGAAAGCATTGCAACAACTACCAAAGATGGAGAAGAGATGAGAACAAGGATTTACGATGTCTGTCTCTTCTGTTTTCAGTGGGTGGCAATAGATGGCAGTGTCAGCACAGGAATTATTTTTTCACTGCTTGAAACCTCGCTCTGAGATTCACAGGCCGTCTCATTAGTTGTCACTCTGATTTTCTCAGTGGAGGAATTTCAGATTGCACTATCTCCAAAGTATGTATTCCCTACATGAGTGTGGAAAGCTAGATGTGTCTTTCCCACCAAAGCTGCAAAATCTTAATCTTCAAATGCAATTACTTGCCACTAGGAAAATTAAAAAATGTCTGTGAAAGTATGTTAAACCATGATCAATTTAAAAAATCCCAGACAAATACTGTGTAATGTCCTTACAGTTGCATTAGGCATGGTAAATGGTAGAATTTGGAATTGGACTATGATTTCTGACACAATTTACTACGTAATGCAGAAAGTTATTAATATATAACAGCAGAGTACATCAAAGCAAACAGGCTAATTTCATTGCTAGTTTAATATCACTGATGTACATCTGAGGTGCATCTAGCCCCCTAGACAGGGAATGGCTTCAGTGTGCATGGCGGTGACATGGACTGCAGGGGCTGCGGGGACAGAGGAGAGGGCAAGGGACAAGGGACGGGAGCACTACGTCTGGGTGGGCCTAGGAATCTGCTCCAGGCTTCCCTGCAGGCTTTGGTTGTGTTTTTCTTTCCCTTTCCCTTTCCCTTTCCCTTTCCCTTTCCCTTTCCCTTTCCCTTTCCCTTTCCCTTTCCCTTTCCCTTTCCCTTTCCCTTTCCCTTTCCCTTTCCCTTTCCCTTTCCCTGTCCCTGTCCCTGTCCCTGTCCCTGTCCCTTTCCCTTTCCCTTTCCCTTTCCCTTTCCCTTTCCCTTTCCCTTTCCCTTTCCCTTTCCCTTTCCCTTTCCCTTTCCCTTTCCCTCTCCCTTTCCCTCTCCCTCTCCCTCTCCCTCTCCCTCTCCCTCTCCCTCTCCCCTTTTTATTTATTAAATTTAAACTTGCTGCTCATGCCTTGGCTGGTTTAACATTTACCTGACCTAGTTATTAAACCAGGGCAGTTGATAGGCACGGAGGAGGTGAATATTTCTCTTCTGCTGATTGCCATTTACTGAGGAGCAAACAGAAGCTGGTGCAAGGCTGGGTGAGATGCACTGAGGGGAGCCTGCGTTGATGCAGCATGTACTAGGACCCCAGCAGCTCCTGGTGTCCCCAGCCCTGCTGCGCGACCGGCTTCAGTCCCCGATTACAAACGCATGCCAAAAAAAAACTGGGGAGTAGGTTAGTGCAATGCAGGGACCGCTTGCACCGCCTTCCAGCCAGGACCATCCTGATCCTTCTTGCCTGCGCTACAGAGAGGGAGTGACACGGCAACAATTAGCAGCAGGAAAATTCCCGTGCAACCCTACGTCATGACTGCAAGGAGCACAGGCAAAGGCATGTTTCAAAGGTAAGTGGACAAATGCTGAAACGCTGCCACAGCAGTGCATACGAAGCTGGGAGGTGGTGCTGGCACCATGGCAATGCTGTGAGCTGGCATGGAGCCCCAACAGCGAGTGGTAGGTGGCAGATGCTGCGTGGCAACTCCTAGACAAACCGGAAAAGCTGGGGTTTATGGTGAAGGCTATAATTAAATATATTAATAAGAAGAAAATTATAAACAAAGGTAACCTGCTAATTTAAATGACGTGGTCATAGGTTTTGACTCTGAAGACCCTAAAGACCTTGGGGCTGCCTTGTCTTTGTGGCTCACAGCAATGTTCTGCTGGTATTATGTATAACCAGCACGTCAGTGCAACAGTGATCTGTACTTGAGATCCTGGTTGCATGTTCCTACTCTGAAGTATAGTCCCTCTGGTGTAAGTGTACAGTTCCTCCTGAGTATTGGGATTTTTTTCTGGCACAATTTGAACAGCGCAACCTTCCGAAGTATCTGAACTTGCACAAGCAGTGCTTTGTGCTGGTCTGCTTTCTATTTAGTTATACCCTCTGTACGACTGGGCTGTCATGTACATCACCGATGAGCTCACTCCAACAGCCTCTACATTCTGTAAGCTGTTCCTTCTGTTCTTTATGATCTTGCACAATCCCCCCAGCTGATACTTCAGCTCAGGCTCTCCTGGTTTTACTGTGGCTCTCTCCAGCCATGCAGTATGACATAGAGCAACACTCATCCTGGGGAATTTGAACAAAATGAATCCTAATACTGCAAGGGTTGTGTACATTTGCCAGACCTACACTGCATAGAATCATAGAATCATTTAGATTGGAAAAGACCTTCAAGATCATCAAGTCCAACTGTTAACCTAGCAATGCCAAGTCCACCACTAAACCATGTGCTTAAGCACCACATCTTCATGTCTGTTAAATATCTCCAGGGATGGTGACTCAACCATTTCCCTGGTCCAATACTTGACATGCC
Source organism: Tauraco erythrolophus (assembly GCF_009769465.1). Classification (NCBI taxonomy): domain Eukaryota; kingdom Metazoa; phylum Chordata; class Aves; order Musophagiformes; family Musophagidae; genus Tauraco; species Tauraco erythrolophus. The sequence goes on along the minus strand of NC_141475.1, from coordinate 14,216,790 downwards.
TTTCAGAGAAGAAATTTTTCCTAATACCCGACTTAAACCTTCTTTGGCACAACTTGAGGTCATTTCCTCTTGTCCTATCGCTCGTTACTTGGGAGAAAAGACCAACACCCACCTCACTACAGGTAGTTGTAGGGAGCGATAAGGACTCCTCTCAGCCTTCTTTTCTCTAGGCTAAACAACCCCAGGTCCCTCACCTGCTCTTCATAAGACTTGTGCTCCAGACCCTTCACCAGCTTCGTTGCCCTTCTTTGGACCTGTGGCTAAATCCTGTCTTTTACTCTTGCAGCCAGTCCTACTTTTTAACCAGTATAAAGGTATTTAATTGGTATAAATCTATTTTTTTATCCCATCATGTATGGCTGTACAATGGAACCAAGGTACGCTGCTTTATTGTGTCAGCAAATTCCTCATTTTTCAGGGAGCAGAATTTGCGTCTCCTGGAAAATATGGGTCTTTCAGTGGACTGAGGCTGAGGTTGCCGGCACTCTGTTTATGTCCGTGTTCTGCTTGTTGCCAGATTAGGATAGAAAAGAAATACAAGGAAAGTTGTTCAACATAGACAAGGTCTCACTGTGCCCTGTCCTCTTTTTCCACTGAACAAACTTTGGAAAGGCCATGAGAGGTAGTGAGCTAATATTAAAATGCACCAAGAATCAAAGCCAGCCATTGAAATGAACAAGAACTTACCTGTGTGTTGCAGCACACTTTTTTCCATGGAAAAAAAAATAAATAAAAAAAAGGCAAAAGAGCAAATAGTTAATGTTTCAGTGGTAGAGAAGAGAGAGGAAGGTAAAAAATCTCTGTTGAATAAATCAACGAAATTTAGGTATGTTGTTTGTGTTCCATTTATGGTGTTCAACTTGCTAAGCAATACGTTTAGTTGAGGGAGATATTTGTGCAAAAGTGCACATTAAAGTAATGAAAAATAAATTATAAAAATATCAGTAATTATGTATGCTTTAAGGGAGCTACTACAATGCCGTGCCAGAGTAAAACATCAACTAATCAACGCCTTTTAAGCTGCAAATATGAAATCTTTACAGCAAATTGTTTTTCCTGGGGATTTGCACTTCAGTAATTATGCGGTGAAATCTAGCAAAAGCTTTCACTATCAGATAAACTCAAGCCAAATTTGCAAACAGAAATATGCACTAGTCAAGTTTTTATCTTTTCAGAAAGATGGAATGAGGTGTAAACATCTATGAAATACATTTGACTTCAAAATCCTATGGAGCCAAATCTCAGTGAAGTCAAAGGCACTTAGCCAGAGGGCACCGGGCACCGCTGATAAATCTCTGCATCTCGTCTCAGATCCAGCCACACCAGTATTTATATCCAGGTACAGATTAGGAAATTTTTGGTTAATCTACATTTAAAATTAGAATTTGACCTTTTAAAAATACAAATATACCTGCTGACAATGGAAAAAAAGCAGGAGAAGGGTGCTAAAAACAGTATCTGGGCTTGAAATCTGAGCATAATCAAGCTGCAGGCTGGCGTGACTAGATAAGCGTGTGTGATGAGGGCTTGCCTTGGAGACGTGCTTTGGTGCTGCCTGATCACAGGTACCTGGAAAACTGTTGCAATCCCTGAAACTTCATCCCTCCCCTACGACCGTCACCTTCCGCCCCACCTGAGCTATCTACCTGCAATTCATATTGACTCAACTGCTTTTTCTTCAGCGACAAAGAATGACGTATCCACCCAGGCCACAACAACTGATGCTGTCTTTCCTTTTAGCTACTGAGGTAAATCTGTATTGATAAAGTCTTTGCAAATGCCTTCCTACAAACTCCCACAGCAATTCCACTAATAGTTGGTTTCTGTTAACAGGCTGTCAGCATGGCGTCAACAGTTGACTCTGCTGAGGACCAAAATGTTTTAATCTAACTCATGTTCTTGGCTGTAATATGAGGGTACATAAGAGGAATGCAACGAGTGTGACATTCCAAATATCTCTTCTCACGTTAAAATTTAAGAACTATATTTTTTTCTCCCAAAACAAAAAAAAAGCAGCTAGGTAGAATTATGAAGATGCTCCGTGTTGTTAATCTAGCAATTTTGTGCTTAATGTTCTTATATTTTCAGGTATGATGGAATTCTCTAAATAATGTTACTTGAATTAATGATGGTATTAGATTTAGTTAGACGCTGCCCTGTCTTTTGGAGATTTCTGTGCCTGTAGAGCAGCAACTAAGTTTCTTCTAAGTTCCCGTCAGTTCCTTGCTAATAAAGGTGCAGATGACTAGTGCAAAAAGTTACTTTGGTTTAAAAGTTCAAATATGCAACTCCTGAATGAGTTTTAGTGCAAGATTAAGAATTTTTAAATCTATAGAAGGCTGGAAACGCAAATCATCTCCTTAAAAGCAGTATTTGCTTCCTCTATCACCACTGAAAAGGCACAGGGCTCCCTATAGCACTGCTATAGGGGACAATCTTGCAGCAGCTGGGGAGATCCAAGGTGTCGTGCAGAGTGGCTGTAGATCCTGTTGCCAGTGACATAAGCTGTCCCCAGTGACCTGTCATGAACAGCCATCTCGGGCACAGCATGAGTGGAGAAACAAAGCATATTTGCTCGTACCTGTTTTCTGAATCTTTGCTGACTGTCAAATATTTTTCCATGGGTTATAGGGGGAGACCATGTCACAGAGATGCTGCTTCTTTGCTGTCATCCATCCATCATCTAAATCAGGTGTTTTTTAAATGTTTAGTCACCAAAGTATCAAAGCCTTTTTCTGCCCAGTCACACTCTCTGGTTACATAGCCCCAAAATGATGGGAATCACAGATTGAAGTTTGTGTGGAGTTAGAAGTGGATGGACAAACTCAGAATCAAGCCTCCTCCATAATGACAGATTGATAAATCACGTCTGTTTTCCTCCACAATGCAAAGAGGAAAAAAGCAAAGGAATGACCTAATTTAGTCATAGAGATGTATGGTGTGACAAGAGTGTTCCTAAAAACACACATAAAACGTAAATCCATTTTTCCTGTAAGCGCCTGGGCAACAGTCGACTTTTGTGACTCACTTAAGAGAAATTCTATGGGAGAAAGGTTAGGCTTTCTCCGGGATGAAAAGTAAAATGTAAATGATATAAATGGCGATTGTAAAGCAAATCCCTGCCTGATATCCCCTGTCTGCACTATATGAAAAGCAAACAGCTGGTAAAATTTTGATTGCTGCAACAAGTTCCCTGTCTTAGAGAGGTGAAGAGTACACCCTCCTGCAAACAGAGCTCGGCTTTGAAGGTCAGCCTGGGAGTGCTGGCCTTTTTCAAAAGAGAGGGGAGGCTCTTGGCATGTCGGCTGAAAATCATGGCTGTTTAACCAGTAGCTTTTTCTTTATTCCAATCAGCTGTTGGTCTGATGTGGAGTAATCTACAGCGGAGTCATGGCCTAAACATCTTCCCCAATTGGCTGCAGGGAGAAACAGCCGGAGTGGAAAAAGCGTGTGGATGGCCTACGTGCAGTGGAGTTCAAATGCACAGGGTTTGTTTATGGAAGCTTATACTCAGCCGCACCATCAGCCGTCTCAATTATAGTCCTAGAGCATGAGGGGAATAAAATGCTAGAATTACATTTGAGAACTATTATCTGTAATAGTTCAACAGAGCAAATGCATACTGATATACAGCAAACCAGGCTGCTCACAAATAGCAGAAGGAAGATATGAAGGGAAGGGCTGTGGATGTAGTTTTCCTTGACCTCAGTAAAGCCTTTGATACAGTTTCTCATAGTGTTCTGGTTGAGAAACTGGTAACTGCTGGCCTGGATAGGCACACCCTCCTTTGGGTTAAAAACTGGCTGGATGGCCGGGCCCAAAGAGTGGTGGTAAATGGGGCTAAATCCGGCTGGAGGCCGGTCCCCAGTGGGGTTCCCCAGGGCTCAGTGCTGGGTCCAGTTCTGTTTAACATCTTTATCAATGACCTGGATGAGGGGATTGAATGTACCCTCAGTAAATTTGCGGACGACACCAAGCTGGGAGGCTGCGTCAATCTGCTCAAGGGTAGGGAGGCCCTTCAGAGGGATTTGAACAGACTGGATCGTTGGGCTGAGGCCAATGGCATGAGCTTTAATAAGGCCAAGTGCAGAGTCCTTCACTTGGGGTGTAAAAACCCCAAGCATCGCTACAGGCTTGGGGAAGAGTGGCTGGAGAGCTGCCTGGAGGAGAAGGACCTGGGGGTGTTGGTTGACTACCGGCTTGATATGAGCCAGCAGTGTGCCCAGGTGGCCAAAAAGGCCAATGGGGTACTGGCGTGTATCAGGAATAGTGTGACCAGCAGGAACAGGGAAGTGATCCTGCTCCTGTACTCGGCACTGGTGAGGCCGCACCTGGAATATTGTGTCCAGTTTTGGGCCCCTCGCTTTAAGAGAGATATTGAGCTCCTGGAGCGGGTCCAGAGAAGGGCGACTAAACTGGTCAAGGGGCTGGAAAATAAAACTTACGGGGAGCGGCTAAGGGAGTTGGGGCTGTTTAGCCTGGAGAAGAGGAGGCTGAGGGGAGACCTGATTACAGCCTACAAATACTTGAGAAGGGATGGTGGGGAGGTGGGGGAAGGGCTCTTTACATTAGTGATGGGTGATAGGACAAGAGGAAATGGGTATAAGCTTAGTCAGGGGAGATTCAGGTTGGATGTTAGGAAGTATTTCTTCTCTGAAAGGGTTGTCAGCCACTGGAATAGGCTGCCCAGGGAGGTGGTTGAGTCCCCATCCCTGGCTGTGTTTAAGAAAAGGGTGGATGAACTACTTAAGGGTATGGTTAATGGGAGATTAGGGACGGTTGGACTAGATGATCTCTAAGGTCTTTTCCAACCTAGAAATCTATGAATCTATGAAGAGCAGGATTAAATGGCCTACTCTTACTAAAACAACAAGAATCTTCATCCTCTCCGACACTGATTTGGAAAAAGACAAACAAAGTACCAAGAAGAGAAAGAGGCTGCAACCGGGACTTTGTAGAAGCCTGGCTTTAGCAGTGTATGAGTTTTCTTGAATTTCTGTAATTTAGAGGGGAATTTTTTCTGCCTTTATCTTGTCTTCGTTTTCCTTTGAAAATTGCATCACAGTGCTCTCTCTGACTTCGGCAGCTACTTCAAGCACAGTCCAATTTAAAGATTCTATTTTGTTCTGGGAGCAAGTGAGTTCTACTCTTTGGATTGTAAAGCTGGGGAGGTTATCACTATTATCTCTAGGGGGGTGAACCTTAAAACTAGGTAACATGGATAGCCTGTGGCAATACTAATACCTCACAACAGCTTCGTATAGTGATTTGAGGAGTCCTGACAGCTCAGTAAATATTTAATAATAGTCTCAACATCATTGTTCAGATTGCTAGTCCTCTGCTAGCCTGGATGGTGCTCGGGAGGCTTTTGCAGACTGTCGCTGCAATGCTGTGCACCATGTGTCTGATGCTCCTCTGGAGTCAACCAATACCACATTTACCAAACTGACAGCAATAATAAAATCCAAGTAATAGTAGTCTACTGGGATTACTTAATGAACCTGCCTGAGGAAAGATGTTCACTAAACACCTGAAAAACTTCCAAAGGTGTTTATAATATGAATGTGCTATTTAGAAAGGCAAGATTGAAAAAAAAATCACCTTGCCTTAGGATGAGAAACTAATAATGTATGTAGTAGTTCCTAGTTTCTTGCACACAGTACAATTTCAAAATTACTTTCTTGGACACTATTTTGAGAACTGGAAACCATGGCTTTTATGTTATCTGGCAGCTTTAAACCTTTCAGATGGCACTAACCCCCAGGGGCCTGATCCAACAACTCCCTCGCTCTGCGCTCAGTTTAGGTACAAACGCTCCAACTGGCAAGCATAAAAATACGTGCAAAGTGAGAGGATTAAGTGATCCACAGTCTTGGGATCTGATTCTTGCATCTCACGAACTAACAACTTCAAAAGATCTTGAAAAAAAGACAAAGGCCGCATGAGTGGAAATGTTGTACTCATGGCTGAATGTGTTTACCAAAGGGCTGGAAAGGAGAGCTGATGTTTCTGAGCACCACTCCAGGTTGGAGCAGACCGATGGACTGAGAGACAGTTGAGTCATCTCCACGCAGAGCTGGCAAAACAAAAGATTATACACAAAAAAGGGGACTGAGCTAAAGATAGAAACATATGCCTGTCATGAAAGACAGAGAATGAAATATGTGTGGACCTGCTCCTAATACAGTACTAATAGAGTTTTGGCTACTTTGCATGAGCATATTTTGGTAGACAAAGTGAAGAAGCAGCATCTTGAAAATGAGGATACATGGAAGGGAAATAATATGACAATGACTGGTGTAAAGGATATTTTTTGTTTATAATTTGCATCAAATCTATCTGGTCAGAAACAATTTAGCAGCTTAACACAAATGTTTATATAGCCTTTTCAAGCAAAGTACCAACAGTATTATTACTGATTATTTTTTTCCTGACTCAGGTGTACAAAGCCCACTCTTAGAACCTGAATTTAAGAATAAGTAATATCAATATTCCCCACTACATGTGGGAAGCATTACAGCTGAACCACAGTGACTTCTGCAGGCCTTATTTCAGCAGAATTCTGAATTCTAGCGGGCAGAATGTAAGCACAATGAAGCAGCCACACTAATAAGACTTTCCTGTAAGTAAAGGTTTTGCAGAGGTGATAATTTGCTAGGTAGCTGCCTGCTAAAGTCAGATATAGAGCCTATAAAGTTTTCCTTATTTCTTTCTTGCTACATCAAAGAACATTGTTAATGTGTAAATATCAAAAAGGCAAGAATATCCTTACATTGATACAACGATATAAGGAAAGGAGACTCATGTCTACTGCTTTTCTTTGCTATGACAACAGGATGACTTTTACCTGGCCATACACTAGGAGTGTCCTGGGGATATGTGCTCTGTGCCTACCAAGTTTCCCTCCTCCTTTAGGTACCCTGCAATAGAAGCTGACTGCACAGTTTACCTGAGGACACTATTAGGTTGAGTATTGTGATTTCTACTTTTCTAAACCATAGGAAAGTAATTTCGGCTACAGCATTATATACTACGCATATCTTCCTGATGGAGTGAAGAAAGATTGTGGAAGAGGGAAGAGCAGAAGATGACAGTGACTTAGGCTCATCAGGATGTGATGCTCAGGCTATGTGCAATTTTAGCCACCTTCTTAATTCTGCTTGGGATTTTATGAACAGCCATTCACAGTGCTGGAGCCCTGCTGTGCTACCTGTGACTCCTGCTACTTATTTGTCATAATGTTCCTCCCCATTCTGGAGGAGGTTGCTGCCTTCTTCCTATACATAATGTAAATTTGGCTAGTTTTCTTCAAATAAGAAGAAATTTCGTTTTGCACATTCCCTAATGTAGAATCAATCTGTATGTTGCCTTGAACAGTACAGGCTTCGGATTATCTGGAAGTGAAATAGCCAGATCACCTCTGAAACAGGAGCTAGATGTACTGCCAATGTCAGGTTTTGCCAACCTTGACAAGTCATCAGAATTATCTTAGCTACAGACTTCTTCCTGAGCATCCAAACTAAAGAAGCACAAATTGCAGTCTCTGAGAAATTATTTCAAAGATTCAAAGTAACCATCCTTCTGGCTTTTGTTGAGTGATGTGCTAAAAAATAATTACATTTCCAAATCTTTTTGAAAGAGCCCTCTTGAGGATCTATTGGAAGTTCTCAATTTATTCCAGTCATTCCTTGAACAGCAGTTAGGCGAGTTGTCTTGAATGGAGAGTGGATCGCGTTTATCTAAACTATGGTGCTATTCAAAGCTCGCCTCCTCTGTGCCCCTTCCCATGTAAGCTGAGAACAGTGGAGCTCCCAGCCTTAAAAAAAAAGGCATGCATGCTTTTGCTCACTGGGCTAAGAAGTACAATTGAGAAGCAGCATCCAGATTGAATGCATTTTGCTTTCACAGTGCATAGTCTGAAACCTAAAACTTTTTCATCGCTTCAGCAACCCCTGGCTGGTTTAGTGTTAAAAGTCTGAATCTGTTCTGCTCTCACACTTACCCTGCCGGTCACCGAGTTAAGCGATTAAGTGCAGTAGTGTGGGATAACTGTTGTGACCCCTGCTCTGCAGAGGAAGTCTCCTAGTAGCGATCTGAGCGCAACTTCCCTTCATATCCCTTTTTACCAGACGCAACTACGTGCACATGCAATGACAGCTGAAGAGGTGAGAAAAAAAAAACCAACTTCAAGGCAGTGTTTAGCTCCTAAATGTTTCTAAGCTTGAAAGCACGTTCTCCTAATGATTCAGTCAGGTTTTCTTGCTTTCTTGCTCGTGTCAGAGATAGTGCTCACAACCTCATCTTTCCTAGTAACTGCATTTAACTGTTCATTTAAAGATAGCATTTTTACTTTCCACGCCTTGTTTTTACTGGCTGCCACCTCTTTTTCTCTGTGAAAGGTTTTCTTTTCAAGAGGCAAAATAGTTAGGTATTGCAAAGCCATATGACATTTTGACCAACTGGAGAGGCACTAAATTAAGTAAGATCTGTGGCTCTTTGCTTTTCCTCACCTCTCCTGTGGTCGCCCTTTCACACAATGCCTGCTGAAAAGTGGGGCTTGGAAGGCTCTGTGCAAGGGGACTGTAGCAGCAGCAAAACCATGGCCAGCCCATCTCCTTTCTTTCTCTCTCTAATCCAGCACTCCAGAAACGCTGCCAGGAGTTGTTCTGGGGCCATCTGGGACTCCTCGTTTAGATCATACAGGAAGTAGGGAATAAGACTAATTTAATGGCAATTTTGCTATAAATCTAACTAAATTACCAAAAAGACCTACCTGTCAAAATTAGGTTTTGTCAGACAGCAGTTTCTATTTACCCTATACAAGTCAGCTGGAGAGAATGAGATCATCATGGACAGGCAGAACAGTCATAAAACTCCCAGAGCAGGGGCAGGAAAAGAAACTTCAACCAAAACCATTCCAGTAACAGAGAATATGAACTCCAATGTCTTCCCGTAGGGGAATGCCTGTGGGACATGCTTCTCTGCTCCAGTGGTTTTCCCAAATTGCCACTCTAGGAGGCCTCACTAGGCTGCTGAAATCACAAATAAAGTAGGTTTTAGGGTAACGATTGTAAAACGCATACTGACCTCCCGTCCTCTATTGGTCATACACGTGACATGCTTTGGTCTGTTAAATACCACAGGCTTACTTCAGAGGAACATTTTTACATTACCATGGTTTGTTGACATAGACACAAACACTCACATAGACTCCCAGCTTCAGAAAATTTCACAAACACATTTTCCCAGTAGTTTCTATTAATCCCACAGTAAATGTTTAAAATTATTTTTCTTTCAGCCAGTTGTCTTGAATGGCAGTTTCTTTTCCGTTATATTCTATTCTGCATCCTTAAACTATAACAAAAGCAAGACTAAATTAGTCATTATGATTAATTGTCCGTTTCAACACCTCTCGTTTGAGGCTCTGGGAAGCATTTTATAGTTTATTGGGTGATGGGGACTGAAATCTTTACAAGATCAACTCTGATCAGCAGGGTTTACAAGATACACTCTGCAGGATTTAATTCTCAGTTCCTTGTGCCTATAAAAACCACGTAAAAATGAATGTGATGAAAGCAAGCAATGAGGATCAGACCTTTGTGTCCACCAGAAGCAGTGATGGAGGTCTAAAGCATCTGGTTTAAGGCCAGGTCAGCAGGATTTATCCTCTTCTGATGCTCTCTGATTTCTGTAGTGCAGGATAGGACCTTGAGGCTGGAGCAATCATGTCATAAATGCCAAAGGATGGATCAAAGACGACAACAACTTAGCACAGATTTTCTTGGGCATTTGTGTCTTGCTGCTCTGTCTCAGTAAAGGAATGTAACTCTCCTTGTAATTTCAAAGCCACTCATTCAATCTTTTGAGTAATTATGGGATGACAGCTGATTATACCCTGGAAATGCTTGCTAACACTATTAATCTTTTGCTCTTATGAGCTGTTTATAGCTACAATTCTAAATGAATGAGGGAAACAAAGTAATTTCTGATTGGGTGGCTTGGGAAAGAAACTGTGACTATAGCCCAGAGGATTCAGTCAGTGCTCAATAGCGAAAGGTCCTGAGCATCCACTGAAATCTGTGGCATCTCAGCACCCCTGAGGAGTGCTCAGCACATGTCTGCAATGGGCTGGATTGCACCCGTAATAACAAGACTAGGGCAGCAACTCAAAGAAACTTTCTTATTGAAGCTAAGGATAAATTAAAGGGCGACAATCAAAGAGAAACTATTTTCAGACAGCGAGAGTAGAATTTCAGTAACGTATAGCCTGATTCCTTGGAAATAAATCGTCTACGGAAGATTTCTTATTCGGGTTGAAGTACTTGAGAGGCTGTTATTAAAGGCTTACATGCACAAACTAAGTCAGGCAATGTGATGCACGTTTTAATGCCATATTATTGCCAGATGGGCCTTTACATTCATACTGATGTATTTTTGGAAAAAAATATGCATATTTTTTTTTTTTAATTCTAGTGTTTCATTGGCTTGTGGTCAAATTAAAAGAGCCATGAGCATCTGAACAAAGTATATCCGAAGAAAATTTTTTCTTATGACTGTAAAGGGATTTTTAAACTTTCTATTACTTTGGAACACTAATTTCTATTAGTATTATTTTATAATAAAAAAGTCCATTTTCAGCTATGCCTGACTTATAATACTGATATGTGTTGAATTTACAATTCAAAACTAGTATTTTCTTTTTAGAAATTACATCAGGTAAATGATTTAATTGAAAAAATAGGTATGTCTTACTAACTCAGAAAGGTATTTTACTAATCTAATCTCAAAGATGAACTCAGCTAACTACTTTGATATAACAAATTAGATCAATGATATAAAAAATAAAAGCCAAAACCTTCTGTTTAATGCCATAGTTTGTATGCACTTGACCCAGGCAGTGAAATCACAAGGTTATGGAATTACCTCTGTAACACAAGGAGAGGAAAAACTTTATAACATTAGAATGATATTTGAGAGGAAAAGACAGAATAGAATGGGAGAGGAATGAATTTGTTCTTCATAACAAATGACTAATGACTGCTGCTATTGAAAATACATGGGGAACAACTGACTTTTGCCCAGACAAAATAGACTTCTGGCTGCTATATGTCAAATTTATTATCTGTTAGAAAACTCTTTATGATCTTTATGGACATAAGGGACTTAGGATCTCTGCATGATGATTTTTTTTTTATTTATTCTTGGAATACTGCTGCTGGCAAATTGTTGACGCTTTCTTCTGTCTCATGGTTTTCCACAGACCAATCTTGTTATTTTTCTTTTCTTTTGTTTTTATTACTGTATAACAAACAATTTCAGTGTTGTAACACTAGGGAAGGAAGTTCATGTGACCAACGCTGCTCCATTTTAGCATCTGTGGAAAAGATACTCTAGTGGGGCCCCAGAATAAAAGAAGAGATTTTGAGGTCTAGATGCAAGGTGAGATGTGTTCAAGGACAGGTAAAGCACAGCAGGAGCACAGATTGTGTTTTTTTCAAAGACAGGCAAATGAAGAGTAGTTAGAGGATGTGAAAAAGGTCTCTTACAGGAAGCTTCTGTCGTGTAGGAGGTCCTGTCGCAGGAAGCTGCCTACTTCCCTCTGGCTGCAGTTGACGGGCTGTCAATGCAATGAAGTATGTTTCCATTCCACAAGGCAGCAGCTATATGCATTTTGAAATATAAAATTATTGGTGGTTTGAGGAAGATGGAAGCTGCCAAACCCATGAGGATTTCTTACAGACAATTAGGAAAGAGATGGGGAAAAGGACGTAGGGATAGGCAGATACAGACAGGGAGCTACTGAGACTGTAAAAGAAGTGTCTAGACATGTGAGGAAAAGACAGGGAAGAAATGGAGATTGCTAACAATTCAGGAAGCTGTTGTCTCCCGCAGAGGTCCTGGAGAATTTCTGCCAAAATATCTGCCAGCTGAATCCTAGATATTATTGCTGATCTGTTGAAAATGCACTGGGTGTGAAAAAAAGTAAGTTAGTCTGGCAACTGATTGTGAGGTTAGAAAACCACTTTTCACAGTGACTTTCTGAAGTGAAGACTGCTTGCAGTCGCTCCCTTTCTGGTGTTGCTCCCTATTGCTGGAGTTTTAGGACTAGAAAACCCCTTGGGCTCCCATGTTCAGAGCCCCACAGCTAACTGTAATGAACTCTCTCCCCTCGTCCATGCCTATGGCACCAATCATTCTTATCCAGCTGGATTGAGTTGAAGATAATGAACTACTAATTACTCTAATCAACTCAAGGTACCTATCCTGCCTACAAGAGGCAGGCCATTTCCTCCTGGCTGTGGAGGATGCAACAGTGTCCTTGGTGCCGCAGCCCAGGCTGGTGAGCAACAACTGGTGACCCCGACGTGATACATCCGTGAGACCCTGGGAAGCCCCGACTCCTTTGCCGAGCCGAGAGCCCTGGCTGCAAAGGAGCCCGAGCCAAAAGAGCCGGAGCCGGGAGCTCGAGCGAGAGTCCTTCGGAGAAGAAGGTAAAGCCGCAAGCCCCGACGTGGTATTCGCGGGAGGGAAGCGTGCTGGAGTTGGATGAATGGGCTGGGTCTCTGCTCACCCATAAAGCCTTTGTGAAAACAAAAAATGGTAAAACAAAAAGGGGGAATTATGGCACCAATCATTCTTATCCAGCTGGATTGAGTTGAAGATAATGAACTACTAATTACTCTAATCAACTCAAGGTACCTATCCTGCCTACAAGAGGCAGGCCATTTCCTCCTGGCTGTGGAGGATGCAACAGTGTCCTTGGTGCCGCAGCCCAGGCTGGTGAGCAACAGATGCCTACTTAACCAAACTGATTAATTTCGTATGAAAAAATCGTCTTGTTGCAGAGGAAAGGAAAAAGGCTTGATAAGGTCAAAAGTCAAAGGAACAAATAGTGACAACAGCAAGAATGTGAGACTGTTTCTTAGGACATTTGTAGAAATTGTTTCTGGCGTTAATCTCCGTAGCATAACAGGCTTACTTGCACATTACATTTCACACTGTCTATGTTATTCTTTAAAATGATTTTGACTTGAGGGTAAGTTCCTACTTTGCAGTTCAAAGATGTAAGCGTTGAATACACTATAACAGCGATACAGTACTGAAGCAGCTTTCAACAGCATCAGGAGAGCTGAAGACCCTGCTAACCATGAGCTGCGTGTTCAGGCCTTGAAGTTGGTATTTCTGGACAGAAGTAGCATTTGTTGCCCAAGAGTGTGTGGAGGCAGGGCGAGACAAAGCCCTTGGGCACTGCACAGCTGGTGGAGCTCAGTTCTGAAGTTTCACAAGCATTTTCCTTCCCATAGGCCAATGTCTGAGAGAAGCCTCTGGGGACAGGAGACTTTTCGGCCACATCTGTCACTTTGAAAGCAGTGTTTTGGGTAGTTTTCAGCTCTGTTTTTTCTCTGGGGGCAACGCTTGCATTTTTGAAGAACAGTTGCAAATAAAATTAGCCTTCAAGAGACCAAGGAAAAAAACAGGAAAATTTAAAACTTTCTAGTCAACATCTGGGCTTGCACTTACAGGTATGAGCTGTGTTTATATCACAGTTCCCTCAACTCATTTTCCTCATGCATTAGAAATCTGCCTTTGTGAGCTATTTTGTTCATTATTGCGTATTTACAGCCCTATTTCACTAATGCTTTTCATTCTTCCCTGCTACTGTTTACTTGTACTTTTTGACAACAAAACATCTCCTAGGATTTCTCTCAGACATCCCCTCCTCTTAGTGCCTGTTAGTTTCCAACTAACAGTGCTATTTTAGGACCTGTGTATTAGTCTCCAGTGAAACTAGCTGCTTATGACAGCGGTGAGGTGCTGGGCTGTGATTTCTCAGAGCACTAGCTATGTACGCGACACTCAGCTGCTGATTTTACTCTCAATTCTCAGGGCTGAAACTTTGTCTGCTTCTCGTCCTGTCCGTGGGAGCTATGACATCATATCCATGGTATTCTGAAATGATGCCCAAAGGTCCTAGCTTTTTCCCCTCGGACTTGATTGAAGAAATCTGTTATTTCTTTCATGGTTGATGGTCCTAAGTGTGTTCTACATGTCTCTTGTGATTTAATTCCTTCTCGATGAGCTCGTATTTTTTCAGCTTTGGAATTACACTTTATATCTCTAAGGTACAAGTGTTACTGCTTACTGCTTACTCTGCTATGAAGACAGGCTGAGAGAGTTGGGGCTGTTCAGCCTGGAGAAGAGAATGCTCCGGGGTGATCTTATCGCAGCTTTCCAGTACCTAAAGGGGGCCTACAGGAAAGCTGGAGAGGGACTTTTTACAAGGGCGTGTAGTGATAGGACAAGGGGCAATGGATTTAAACTGAAAGAGGGCAGATTTAGATTAGATATAAGAAATAAATTTTTCACTCTGAGGGTGGTGAGGCACTGGAACAGGTTGGCCAGAGAAGTTGTAGATGCCCCATCCCTGGAAGTGTTCAAGGCCAGGTTGGATGAGGCTTTGGGCAACCTGGTGTAGTGGAGGGTTTCCCTGCCCATGGCAGGGGGGTTGGAACTAGATGATCTTTAAGGTCCCTTCCAACCCTAAAGATTCTATGATTCTACTGTTAAGCTGTTCTGGATCTGAGGTGAGGTTTGATCTGTTGAGGACCTCTTTTGAAATGCTTGTTTACCTGTTTTCTACCTTAAAACTCTAGCTTTGATACAGTAACTGTTTTTTCCATCTTCATTTTTGATAGGCCCAATTTCTTGAACTTGCTGAAAAAAAATGAAAGAAGTACTTGCAGTATCATCCCTGTCATAGCATTGTTTGCTTTCAGCTAATGCAGTGTATGTACCTATGTAAGCTGATAAGCAGCAGTAGTGCTGTCTCTTGGAAGAGTTAGCAGAGGCTGTTCATGGATGTGTGCATAAATGTGGTCATAGTGTCAGCATTCAAAAGATATTTGTTCTCTGGTGAATATCTGCCTTCCTGACAGAGGTGGCAGGAGAAAGTAGGTCATGAATAATTGCCCAAGAACTGGAGGGTCTTTTCTGTTACTCCTACAGTTAGCAACTGCAGCTTCATCACTGCATGATTATGTCTTCAATATTTCCCAGCTGCTGCTTTCATGGACCTTCTCTGTTGTAGGAGCTCCTTCCGATGGAGGACCCAGGCTTTTTCTTTGGTTTGCTCTACCTCCCCCTCTGCTGTGTGTGCTGCCTGGTCCAGAAAGAATGAGCTCTCCCAATTAACCATAAAAGCATCTAGGCACATAATGCAGGCTGATTTTTGCTCTGAGTTTCAAACAAAAGCATGCAATTCTTACAGGTGCAGTAGCCAAGGTCAACTTTTCCTTTCTTTCCCCCTTTTTCTTTCCTCTGTGGCTCCAAAAAAGCACATCTGTTAGGCTTACAGAGACAGTTAGAATAAAAAATGAGGTGTCTGTTTGACGATTAAATATGTGGACCTCAAATACACGAATCTTGCTTTCAGTGCTAATTTTTGATTTGGATTATGCTCTTGGTCCTCAAACAGTATTTCCAAGATGTAAATCCACACTGATTCCAACAGGCTGCCGTCTGCTTTTATATTTTTTCCTGACTTTTAAAGATTTAAGCTATTGTTTACAGAATGTTATAGAATATACCTTGTATCACAAGAAGAAAAAGAGCGTGGGTGGGCCAGTACACCTCCTTATGGCCATGCTTGCCTTCAGTAATTTGGTGATTTGTTGGGTGTTTCTTTAATGATAAAAGCATAATAGGTTTGTGTGCAAAGATTCGACAAACAAACTCTTTCTTTATGGAAATCTGAATGCTAAGGTGATGGAGCGTTTGACAGGTATGTCGTTCACAGGCAGAGCAGATGTGCAGTGCGATTTCGACGCCAACTATTTCTGCTGTCTCACGGAGTAACAGCTTCAGTCGCTTACAGTTTCCCGAACAATGTTAAATTTTCAGGAATACTTTTATCGGGACACAACGGCGGTCAACGAAACCACTGACAAAACGCTTGGAGGAGGAGGTGAGCACGATTCCCCACAGGGCCAGCCCCGCCGGGAGCGTTTCCAGGAGCGGGCCGCCAACGCCAGCTCGGCCCCGCAGCCCGCAGGTACCGAAAGCGGAGGCGCCGCGCTGGGCCGAGCCAGACCGGCCCCGCGGCAGCTGCCGGGTTCACGCTCCCGAGCGCCCGTCCCGTCCCGCTTCATCCCCGCGGCGGCGCACGGCCGCCCGCAGCGCCGCGCACCTACGGCAGCGGCGGCCGGGGCGGCGCTTGGCCGCCCGCCCCTCCCCCGGCGGCGGTGGCGGCAGCAGCAGCGGCGGCGGCGGCGGCGTGCACCCAGGCGCGGCGGCCACGAGCGGCTCCTGTTGCGCCGCCGGGTGCCCCGGCTGCCTGGGTCCTCCCACCGCCGTATAAAGCCTGGGGCTGGCAGCAGCGCCCTTTGCTCCTGCCCGCTGCGGAGGAGGCGGAGGAGCGGCTCCCCGGGCGCGGCGGCTCCCAAGGCACTCGTTTTTCACCTCGTTTTCCACTCCCGCCCCCTCTCCTCCCAGCTCCCGGGGGCTGGCGGCGCGGGGAGCGGCGGCAGGCCGGCGAGTGCGGAGGGGGAAGATGGCGTGGAGCGGCGCCCGGCCGCCGCGCCTCCTCCTGCCGCTGCTGCTCGCCCTGACGCTGCCGGCGGCGGCGGAGCGGCGCCCCGGGCCCGGCCCCGGCTCCGCAGGTGAGGCGCGGGGCCGTGCGGGGGTTGGGGGTGCGATGGCGGAGCGGTCCGCCGCGGTCCCGCCGCCTGCGGGAGGTGTGTTGGGGCGCGGTGAGGGTGGCGGCGGCGGGGATGCGCTGCCGGCCGGGCGGTACTGGCGGCTTTGTGCCTTCTGGCTCGGTAACATCCGCTGGGAAGGGAAAACCCTCCCGTCTCGGGTGCGGAGGCTGGGAACCGGCGCTTTCCCGATTTATTTATTTATTTTTTTTATCCCATCCCCCTTCTCTGTCCCGCACTTTAAAATGCCGCTCTGGCGCGGGAGCGGGTTCGGCGGTGCGGGAAGGGGGCGGCGGCGCCGGCCGGGGCAGGGCTCCCCGGGGTGCGCTCGAGAGGAACCGCTTGCCTGAAAGTGCTTTAACCCTCCGAGGTGGGTCGCAGGCGCGTAATGCCCCTCGGAAAGAAAAAAGAGGTTCCTTAATGGGAAGTGAGTCTGCCTGACTTTCTCCTTACACCACCCCTCCCCTCCCTTCCCTCCACTCCCACTTCGCCCGCTTTTCTTCCCTTTCCCTGAGACAAGGTGCTGATGAACATGTTTTTTCCAAGGCTGGGAAAAGCATAGCGTCAGTCACTTCTTCCCTTAAACTGTGGTAACCGCTGGTGAAGTTTCCTACTTTATGCAAAAGTCAGCTGGAGATTTCAGTGTCCCTTCCCATCCCGCCGAGGCTTGCTTGCTTTTTGCTCATTGTGCTTTGTAGTCACTTTAGTTTCCAGAAGCCAGAAGATAGAAAGCAATTTTATCTTCAGCATGTAAAATAAAGGAATGTATACAGGAAATTCCCGAGAGAGGTGTCCAAGCACATGTATGTTCAACTATATGCCAAAACATATTTCTTGCTCCAATACTGTTTTAGAATCTGTACTTCTGATTTCTGTTCTAGACATACAAAGGTATTTCATTCCGCTGGATTATTACCACATGAAATCCAAAATAGCTTCATTTCTTGGCTTGTTTATTCAAGAGTGTAAGCAAGTTATTTTTAATATCTAGCTTAACTTTTTTCTGGTGTACCAAAGGAGGCTACTTGTTTTGAGAAGTGAGTTTTGTCAGCAAGTTCTAATGTTTATATGAAGCTGCTGACTTTGTTGATAACTAGTGTAAAATAAATAAATAAATAAAATGTTGTTGATGAATACCAGATTCTACTCAATGAGCTTCTCCTTTCCAGTTTTCTTAATGCTTTGCTGCATTTAGAGGATTTCTGTTTCCTCTAAATGCTTTCAGTCATTTAGAGGATTTCTCTGAAGGTTGTGGTGTGTGTGCGCCGTAGTTTACAGTCTGTCAGAGGGGTGTGAGCAGCACCGTTCAGCCTTTGCTGTCCCTCGGAGATGCAGCCTACGAAGACCTGCTTTGAGGAGAAAGTTGAGCTCCTGTGTCTGTAGTCAGGGCAGCAGGATTACAAGTCAAGCTCCTTTGGAAATAAGTTATTGCAATCACAGTTACGTTTTCTCAAACATATCTATTCAAATAACGCCTTTTTTTTTTTTTTAACTGTGTACTTGAGATGTGGGATCTCAAGCTGATATAAGCTCACAGCTGGCATGGTAAGGGTTTTTCTTTAAATCCGGCTGATGTTCAAAGGTGTGGAAAGCAAAGAGTGCGTAGTCCAGACACAGCTGTATGATTCAGCAAACCGAAATAGACTGCTATGTTTATATAAATAATAAAATTGATGCTATGCAAATTACAGTGCTAGAAAGCACTGATACATTTATATATAGGTCTTCACACTGGAAGATCTTAATTCTTTTTAATTTAAATGTGAGCAGCCCATATTGTAGAAGGCTCTGCTGAGTTGAAACTGCTTCTTGAGTAGCTTCGTGACCCCAGACACTGCCTGCAATGTTACTTGTTTCTATTCCAGTTTAAACCTTAAATGTTTTCTGTGTGCTGTATTGCTTGAAGAGGGGCAGACCTTACTGTACCTTCAGTTCTAGAAATCTGGTTTTTAATTTCTAGTTTGTTGACACTTTGTACAACTTGGTGTAAAGCAGCAGGCGAAGACACAGTTTGCCTGTCAGATTTTAAAGTGGTCTGTTGGCGTTGCTTGCTTCAGAAATAAGCTGTAACTGGAGCATCTGAAACTGGCTGCCAGGTTGCATCTTTATTTCTTAATAAGACTTTACTGCTTTACTCAGAAAGGCTTGGAAAAGTTACATCAAGCGACCTGCCTGTTGCACAGCGGTGGTTTCTTGAGCAGCGAGTGGCCAACGCAGCCCTGCAACAAACTGTGTTTGCAGAAATCCCTCCTGTGCTCCTTTGCCGCAGGTTTGTTTCGATTGATCATGGAGAAGAGCGCTGCTGAGCTCTGAAACACTGACTGCTGTATGGTGAAGATACAAAAGTTTCTGTATTAAAACAGCAGCATTAAAATATTTCCACTTCACCGTACTCGCTGCATGTGCGTTGCTTGTCACGTAACACAGGGCGGGACACGTGGAGAGCAAGCGGAGAAGACGTTTGTCATTGCACTAGAAGCAGACTCTTCTCTTGGCAACAGACTTAAATGATGTTCCCACCTAAAATGTTTTATTAATCAGCTGTTTGCGTGGGAAGTGGCTTTGCTGCCTTGGAGTCTGTTCCCCGGAGCGGCTGCGGGGACCCGGCCAGCTGGAGCGTGGCTGCGTGGAGGCGCTGGGACTGGTAACGGCAGCAAGCGGGCAGGTTCTGAGGTTTATTGCTGTCTGTATGTGCTCCTGAACTGCCAGGGGTGGCAGGGTGGGTCAAGAGGGTGTTTGTCATGGAGAGGGCCCTGGCAGTGTGTGTGGGTTTCCCGAGGCAGCCTGGCCAGCAGACACAGGCATCCCGGCAGGCTGTGGGAGCCTTTCCTCCACCCTGGTGTCCATCAGATGCTGGTCACAAATGCCTCGGGCAGTAACTGCTGACCGGTGTAGCTGTGCAAGGGCTCGCTTGGCCATACAGTGTGCACTGTTGCCGTTTCTGTTGACTCTTTCGGGCTCAGCCAAAACGGTCTTTGTGAGCAACAGCGATCGATCGATAGGCCTTTCCCTCTGAGGCACCTGTGGTGCGCAAACAGGGAACTTGGTCATTCAACCATCTTGACATACTTATTAGAAGTACTGAAAGACTCAGCCTGCTCGGTGGGGGAGAGGCCGTAAGTACAACACTCTATGCCTGCCTCCCTCTCTCTGCCCCATTTTCTGTTTCTTGCTTCTCTACTGATGCTGCTTTTGTCCCATCGTGTCACCGTAGTATCTAAAACTGGTACATGAACCTGTGTTGGGGGAAAACCTCCTCTTGGGACTTTTGTGCTCTTTTTTGAGGACTGTATGGAAAAGCTGCCACCTGCCTCTTACTGGTGAATGACGAAAGGCAGAGAGTGATGTACTCAGGACCCGACCCAGCAGGAGAGAGTGTTTGGGTTTCCCATGTCCTGGGAGAACCATCATCCTGACTCCCCAAGGAGTAGTTAGGAACATGTGTCGGATCAGCGTGCACCACTTCAGATGGGTAACGATCACTCATGTAGATACCTTTAGGTTCCAGCTTTGAAATAAGTGGTGAATATAAAACGAAGCAGTGTGTAGTGGGGGGAGTGTGTGTTTGGAAATTAGTTAAAAGTAAGCGAGCACGGCTATGGAGGTGCCAAGCAGCAAAGTCCTTCTTCCATCACATATTTTTCCCTCAAAAATACTTGTCCTTAAAGACACCCAAAGTTGGCACTCCGAGTTCTTTGTAACACCTGGTTTAGAGGCTGCACAATGCCAGTCTCTGTCGCAAAACAAAAAATATTTCAGAGGTTTTTTGGTGAAGCTTTTCTTTCTTTCCTTAGGTGGAGGGAATAATTAGGCTGTGGAAGTAGACCACAGTGGAGGATGTGACATTGCTTCTCTGCGATGTACAGTGGGGTTGGATAAGATCACTGCAAATTTGGCTGTAAAATGCATTTCTAATTAAAACAAGAAAAAGTAAAACTGTTGTGACCTTTATTATCAGCATTTGATGCTGTAAATTGCAGTGTAAAGGTACAGTAGAATGACCACCGTGGTTATCTGAGCCAGAGATGTTTTATGTGAAATGTGTTCCTGTTAAGGACCTAAACTAACAGATTATTTCTCAAAGTTTTCGTTATTTTGATGGCATGTTCTGGAGAGTCGTGATTTATGTCTGAGTTCTTGGCTTTTTCCCCTCACTGCTGCTTACTTAAGCAAAAGTGACTCAGTCTCTTTATGGGGAAGTGTTTAGTTTGTCGAATTAGCACTATTGTGTTGTCTAATCAAAAGCGGTGTTTCCATTTGTGTAGAGCTGTTAGTTTGAAATATAAGTTACTTGACATGCTGCTCAAATGAATTCCTTTGTCATGAAAAGTAAGTATGGTTACAATAAGGACATTTTTGTTTTCATTTATGATGTCAGAGTTTTATAGTTTTTGAGGGACCAGTTGCAAAGCGAACAAGTTTGAAAGTGAAGATTTGTTATCTCTTAATTGGAACATAGAGCGTGGTTCCCTCCAGCACAAAACACAACTTGACCAAACAGATCAGTAGAAGGAATGTGCCTGTATGTGTGGGAATGTTGTAGCTCTAGAGGATAAATGACACTTAATCATCACGGAATACGTGCTTGCAAGCACAGCCTCACACCACAAGTGGCTTTGGGTCATTTAATAGAACTCTTCCTTCTGGAGTGTTTCCTTAGGGTGAATTCAGTATTCAAAATATGGATTATACTGGTAATGAGAAGATTAATTATGTAAAGTCACTGTTTCATCCTAGGTGTCTCTTTTCCAGGAGCTAGATTTCCTTTTACAATTTGTAGTAGAAGGAAAAACAAATGACAAGTTTACTAAAAAACCCAGAATAAATCTTATTTGATGATCAGAGTAATCTGGCTTCTTCATGTTCTCAGTGTGTGTAGATGCCTGAGTGCCTTTTTTAAATGGTATTTGTTCCAGCTGAGCACTGAGACTGCAGAAACTGAAGTACCTACTAATTGTTGAAATATTTGGATTATTGACAAATTATACAGTTGATGTATTTGATCGTTTCATTCTCTTTCTACTTGAACCAAAATTAAAGATACTGTGGATTACTGTATAATTTCTTTTAAAACACTTGACTGTTTTTGTAATGGAGTACAAAGTAACTACAGACCAATTTCCTTAATAGTTCAAGGCTAAACATTAGAACCCTGCCCTGGCTTAAAACATTACATTCAAATTTATAGGACAATTCTGAAGAAACACACTTTATTTTAGTGGTTGGCTCACTGGCTCTTATGATCTGGCCTTTGAAAGTATTTCAGGGTTCCTTCTTGGACAAGTTGCAAATTTATTGATCCACTGTAGATTTTCTTAGAAAATAGACATAGGGGAAAAAAAGGCAGGGGGGTGTGTGGAGTCCTTTTGAATGCTAGTACTGATTCTTACAATGTAACGGCAAGCATGTTTTTTTAACCTCAGCTGGCAACTGAGCCCCGCGCAGCTGTTCGCTCACTCCTGCTGCAGTGGGATGGGGAGGAGAATTGAATAAAAGTAACTCTGGTGAGTTGAGGTAAAGAGTTTAATAGGACAGCAAATAAGAGAAAATAACAATAATGAAATATACAAAATGAGTGATGCGCAGTGCAATTGCTCACCACCTGCTGACTGATACCCAGCCTGTCCCTAAGCAGTGGTCTCACCCCTCCCTGACCAACTGCCCCCAGTTTATATACTGAGCACTCCGTTATATGGTATGGAATATCCCTTTGGCCAGTTTGGGTGGGTTGTCCTGGCTGTGCTTCCCTCCAGCTTCTTGTGTACCTCTTTGCTGGCAGAGCATGGGAAGCTGAAAAGTCCTCAACTTAGTATAAGCACAGCTTAGCAACAACCAGAACATCAGTGTATTATCAGCATTATTCTCATACTAAATCCAAACCACAGCACTATACCAGCTGCTCGGAGGAAAATTAACTCTGTCCCAGCTGAAACTAAGACACTGACGTATGCAGTATCTGTAATTAATGCAAACACACTGTAAGGAAAAAAGACATAGAAGTGTTAAACAAAAGTAGATTTGGCATTTAAGTGCCATTCCTCTGAGAATTAATATTGTACCTGTGGGTCTAAGTGTTAATGTACTGAATGGGCCCATTAGGGGTTCTTGCTAAAATCGGCTGTGCAGAAAGTAATCAGTGTCTGATAGAATTACTTTTGTAAATGTTTTTACTTTTTTTTTCTGCAAAAAAGAAAAAATGGATTGTTTACCTTTAGTTTTGTAGTTCACATGAAACTTTAATATAGCAAAGTGTTTCCTTAGACTATCCTTGTAAGCAGTGTACTAATTATATTTTATGTCACTGTAAAGCAATTGTACATGTGTTAGATCAGAACCAGGCCCATAAACTTAATAACTGAAGTTGCTGGGTCAAGTGTTTGATGTTAAAATCATCTTTAAATATATATCTATCTGACATGTCATGGTGTCTTGTGTCAGAAGTGGAACAGAAATTTTTGATGCTATTTCATGATTTGAAGGACTAAGTTATTCGAGGCAGGGCACTACCTTTATCTCACAGGTGTGGAGTTTAAGTTGCTTGTTCACACAGAAGAGTGGTTTTTCAAAAGTACAGATTTTTTCTCTTTCCAGGGTTGTGTGGCCTGTGTTTCTGTTTGGAGAATTTTACATGTCCAGTATCTGGACACGGGGCCGGATGTGAAGCTGCAGGGCAGCTTTTCAAACAAACTGTCTAATCGAGGTGGTAGCATCTGCTGACAACATGAACCACAGTGCAGGCATGAAGGACAGTTATGTATCTTCAGGACAGCTCTGTTTCCAGCTCCAATTTATTTTTTTTTTTTTTTTTTTTAAGGAAAGACTAGTCTGAGGAGAAGCTGTTATTGCAAATTTTAACTGCTGAGTTTCATTGATGGATTGATTAGCTGTTGGAAAATGGACTTTAATGGTGCCTGGTGCTGTGTGTGACTGCTTCTGTTTAAGCAGCTGGATTTGCTAAACAACAGCTTAAGCAACAGCATGCTCTACTCTAGATACATATTTATGAGAGGCAGAGAGGGCAAGGCTACTAAAAGGCGGAAGCTGAGTAAACTTTCTCACTTAGACAGCTGATGTTAATTGTGTCCTGCTCTCAGCAGCTCAGCCCCGATGACAGTTTATAGCAGGGCTGTCCAATCTGTGCCTTCAAGCAAGACCCAGCCTGTGCCATGACTCCATCCACTCCCATTCTCAAGAAGATTTTTGTGGTTTGATTGCTATCTGGGCACTAATAAACAGCTGTAACCTGATCTGTTCCCCGCTTGCCAGGAGGTTAGGCAGCTCTTGTTGGAGGAGTTGCTTCATGCATGGCAATGATGTCATTTACAAACAGTTGATTTTAATTTTGTCTTATCTGGGAACTAAGAAACATGTCTTATTTTTGCTTTACTACAGAATAACTAATTCAAGAAACAGAGTCTCATCCAAGTCCACTGAAGCTGATGGAAAAACTGTGGACTACAGCTGCTTCTATCTGTTTTTTTTTCAGCTCTCAAAATGAGGAAATCTTGTATTAGAGTGAGTGTGGGTGTGAGCACTGGCCAGCACTGCAACTGGGACTGAGGCCGGTGATTGATGAGTGCACATACAGGTCTTAATGAGCTCTTGTTGACTGTATATTCAATACTACTAAATTAAAAGAAAGTAAATTAAGAGCTGAGACAGAATCAGCTTTCAAAGGTTTTCTGAAATCAGCTGTGCATTAATATTGGGAGTAACTGCTAATCTTTGTCTGAAAGTGTGTGTATGTATATATGCATACAGAAAAATAGTTACACAGATATGGTCTGTGGGGGGTGGTTTTTTACCGGTATTTTTTTTAGAACTGACTCTATTCAACAGTTGATAATTTCCATGTAAACGTTTTAGATGCTGTATCTATCTGACATCAGAAATGATGTGATAAAAGACAGGCAGTAAACAGTAGCTCAGCAGGCTTGCCATTTGAATCAGTACACATGGAAGGGGGAAATGCCTGTTCATATCCTTGTGGGCTGTGAATTAAAGCATGAGACAATTTCTTTGCATGAGAAATCTTCACTGTTTTCATAACAAAATTTTTGCATTCTTAAATGCACAGTTGCTGCAGCACTATTCACCTCTTCAGAAATAAATTTAGATTGCAGATGGCATCTAACAATAATGGGTATCTTGAGTGATAAGTCTCTAAGTCTTGGAAAACTTCAGTTTGCATTTCTTTAGTAGAAAAGAAAAAAAAATTAACATTAAGGAGAGCCCTGTAACAGGCAACACTTACTGTGGCTGAGGAAGTTGCAACAGTACCAGCTATTCAAACGTAACTGAAACTGGGAAATCATACATTCTAAATTTCTTTCCCTAGACAGCTTCCAAAAACTTCCTGCCTTTACTAGTTCCATTCCTGGCTTGGGACAGTATTGGGAGTTTTGATACCAATAGCTATTGCTCTGTAACTTCAGGAAGGTCTACAGATAACCTGGAGGAGCATAGGGAGGATTATTAATGGACAGACCATGCATTGAATGGTCTCTGATAGCCATAAATGCCAGTTCTGAAACTGTTTGGAACAGTTTAAAGGCAGCAATTTTTATTTTTTATCTGCGGGTTCAACCATTTTGAGGTTCAGGTGGTAGCAGAGGTGATACCTATGTACCTATGTTAGTTCTGCAATAACTGTGCTTATCCCATCAAAAGACAGACTTCTTTTACTTTGCTTTAATTTAATATGTCTGGTTTAAAGTAGAGAAAGGTACAAGTCTGCTAACAGTGAGCCAAGAAGAATCTCTTACTTTTTGGAAATGGCATAAATAATTTGTCAGGCACAATTTGCCACTAGTGAAGCCATGTTGGCTGTCACCAGTCACCTCTTTATTTTCTGTGTGCCTATTGTGGTTTGGGCCACTCTGGCAACTAAACTCCATGCAGCTGCTCGCTCACCCTCCTCCACCCCTGGGAATGAGGAAGAGAATTTAAGGAAAAAAGGGAGAGAGACCTGTGGGTTGAGATAAGAACAATTTAATACTACTACTACTAATATATGAATATGTACATATCTGTACAATGATAAATGTATACAAATGAGTGATGTATGGTGTAATTGCTCACCACCCCTTGGCTGAGGCCTGTCTCGTCCCGAACTAACAATCACAAAACAGATAAGTCCTGACACCACAATCCTGGATGAGTGAGAGGCCCGAAAATAGAGAGTGAGACAGAGAAAGCACTCTGAGAGTCCGAAAGTGAGAGTCCCAGAAGAACAAAGACCCTTCCTTCCAGCTGACCCTCATTTTTATACTGGGCATGACACTGCATGATATGGAATACTAATTGGCCAGTTTGGCCCTCAATCCTAAGTCTAAGTACAAATCATAAGGAGAATTGTGGACCCTCTGTCCCGGCTATGCTCCCCCTTTATCCTGTTGTGCTCCTGCACACTGGCAAGAACCCGGCAGCTGAAAAGTCCTTGAGACCTCAGTGCCAACTATGAACATCAGTGCGCTGTCAGCGTTCTTCTCAGAGCAAGTCTCAGACTAAAACCAAAACACGGAGCTCTTCTAGCTGTTAAAAAGAAGAGCTAACTCTGTCCCAGCTGAAACCAGGACAGTGCCTTAGCATAGTTTCCAGGAGGATCTGCTCCATGATCTTGCTGGGCACAGAGCTGAGGCTGACTGGCCTGTAGTTCCTCTAGTCTTCCTTTTTTCCCTTTTTAAAAATGGGGCTATGTTTCTGCTTTTCCAGTTGGTGAGAGCTTCACCAGACTGCCACAACTTCTCAAATATGATGGATAGCGGTTTAGTAACTTCATCTGCCAGTTGCGTCAGTACCCGCGGATGCACCTCGTCAGGTCCCATGGACTTGTGCACCTTCAGGTTCTGTAGGTCTCAAACCTGATCTTCTACAGTGAGTGATTCTTCATTCTCCCAATCCCTGCCCTTGCCTTCTGTGACACAGGCAGTGCAACTATAACACTTTCAGATGAATTATCTGTATTCCTCCCAGGCTACCTGTCCTTTCTTCCACCCTCTGTAGACTTCTCTTTGTGCTTGAGTTTTTCAAGCATATTTTGTCTCCTCTCCAAGGATATTTTTTAACAGAAATCCAGCCATGCTATTAAACTGCAGAGGATCCAGTCTTACAAGATGACCATGGCTACAGTTAATGGGACTTCAAAACCAGTCTGCCTCTCTGGGAAGCAGTAAGCTGTGTGATGAGTGGAGGCAATGCGGCAAAGTGTTCTGTGTGGACAGAAGTTAAGTGTATAATGTAAAGATTAGATTAAAAAAACCCAGAACTTCCAAGTATGAAGTGGTATTGTTTGTGCACCAGTCATCTTTCTCCCTCCTGGAGTGTCATGCATGTTTCTTTCCTAAGAAAAGATGACGACCGTGTTTGCTATTTCAGCGTATTTATCATATTTCTAAAGAATCCTGGTGGAAAATAAATCCTGGTGGTAGATTTATATGTTTAAAGTTTGTGTTTTGCACGTTGTGTACTTAAGATCATCTTTCTTTGCTGCTGGATTACATTAACCAAGTATATGTATGTAGGTATAACTTATAATCATGGTTACATTGTATATGATGGGTTTCTCTTGCCTCTAGCTCTTTGACATCTTTTCAGAGTGTGCAGATTTTCAAAAGTTTTATTTGATTTAGATTCTTACATTTAGTCTATAGCTCCTTTATAGGGGGAAAAAAACCCCAACAATTTTCCTTTTGAGGAGTCTAATTTTGCCTTTTTGAGTGATAAATGGAAAATCATGTTGTGCTAAAAATCTAGATTTTGAAAGTACTGTTTGATATCTTAACTTTTTAGTTGACTTAACTGTTCTTTGGGTTTTGAACATATGGTCTGAGTTCATAGAAATAAGTACCCGTAGAACAGAAGAACAGAAGAAGGGAATTCCAGCCGCTCCAGCCAAGAAGTCAGATTCATACCGCCGTCAGCATGGCACCAGTGCCAGCACTGAGGGTCCAGAGGCTGGGGAAGGATAGCAGGTATGTTCAAACGAACTTACACTGCCGTCCAAGAGAACCCCTGTCGCTCCAGCCAGCGAGTCGGCTTTGTCGGAGGCCCAGCTGAAGTGTATGTACACCAACGCACGCAGCATGGGAAATAAACAGGATGAGCTGGAGATGCGTGCACATGAGCAGGGCTACGACCTTATTGGCATCACGGAGACGTGGTGGGACGACTCCTATGACTGGAGTGTCAACATGGAGGGGTATAAGCTTTTTAGAAAGGACAGGAAGGGGAGACGAGGAGGGGGTGTCGCTCTCTATGTCAGCAACCGGCTGGAATGCGTGGAGCTTCGCCTGGGGTCGGAGGAGGAGCTGACAGAGAGCTTATGGGTCAAGATTAGAGGACGGAGACGGATAGGGGATGTTACGGTAGGGGTCTGTTACAGGCCACCTGGCCAGGAGGACAGAGCAGATGAGGCGCTTTATAGCCAGATAGGAGCAGCCTCGCGGTCACAAGCCCTGGTCCTCATGGGGGACTTCAACCACCCTGACATCTGTTGGAGAGACAATACAGCAGGGCACAGGCAGTCCAGGAGGTTCCTGGAATGCGTGGATGACAACTTCCTCCTGCAGGTGATAGAGGAGCCGACAAGGAGGGGTGCCATGCTCGACCTTGTGCTCACCAACAGGGAGGGACTGGTGGGTGAGGTGAAACTTAAGGACAGCCTTGGCTGCAGTGACCACGACACGGTGGAGTTCAAGATCCATGGGGCAGCAAGGAAACCATTCAGCAAACTCTGTACCCTAGACTTTAAGAAGGCGGACTTCGGCCTCTTCAAGGACTTGATGGGCAAAGTGCCGTGGGAGGTGGCCCTGGAGGGACGAGGGGCCCAGGAAAGTTGGTCCACATTCAAGGAGCACCTCCTCCAAGCTCAGCAGAGGTGCATCTCGATGAAGAACAAGTCGGGCAAAAAGACCAGGAGGCCTGCGTGGATGAGCAAGGAGCTCCTGGACCAACTGAAAATGAAGAGGTTAGCCTACAGAGGGTGGAAGCGGAGACAGATAGCCTGGGAGGAATACAGAGAAGCTGTACGAGTGACCAGGGATCAGGTGAGGAAGGCTAAAGCCCTGAAGGAATTGAATTTGGCAAGGGATATAAAATGCAATAAGAAATGCTTCTATAGGTATGTAGGGGACAAAAGGAAGTCCAAGGAGAATGTAGGCCCCCTCCGGAAGGATACTGGTGCTCTGGTCACCCGGGACATAGAGAAGGCTGAGGTACTCAATGAATTTTTTGCCTCAGTCTTCACTGATAAAGCCTCTTGTCTTACCACCCAAGCTGTGGAAAGAACTAGCAGGGACTGTGAGGATGAACCACTGCCCACTGTACTTGAAGAGCAGGTTCGGGAACATCTGAGGAACTTGAAGGTGCACAAGTCCATGGGACCTGATGAGATCCATCCGCGGGTCCTGAAGGAACTGGCGGATGAAGTTGCCAAGCCACTGGCCATTGTATTTGAGAAGTCGTGGCGGTCTGGCAAGGTCCCCGATGACTGGAAGAGAGGGAACATAACCCCCATTTTTAAAAAGGGGAATAAGGAGGACCCGGGCAACTACAGGCCGGTCAGCCTCACCTCTGTGCCTGGCAAGGTCATGGAGCAGATTCTCCTGGGAACCATGCTAAGGCACATGGAGAGCAAGGAGGTGGTGGGTGACAGCCAACATGGCTTCACCAAAGGCAGATCGTGCCTGACCAACTTGGTGGCCTTTTATGATGGGGTGACAACATCGGTGGACAAGGGTCGACCAACGGATGTCATCTACCTGGACTTGTGCAAAGCTTTTGACGCTGTCCCGCACGACATTCTTCTCTCTAAACTAGAGAGGCATGGGTTTGATGGATGGACCACTCGGTGGATAAGGAATTGGCTCAATGGCCGTACTCAGAGAGTAGTGGTCAACGGCTCGATGTCCATGTGGAGACCGGTCACGAGTGGCGTCCCTCAGGGGTCCGTGTTGGGCCCGGCCCTCTTCAACATCTTTGTTGGTGACGTGGACAGTGGCATGGGGTGCACCCTCAGCAAGTTTGCCGATGACACCAAGCTGTGTGGTGCCGTCGACACGCTGGAAGGGAGGGATGCCATCCAGAGGGACCTCGACAGGCTGGAGAGGTGGGCCCGTACCAACCTCATGAAGTTTAACCAGGCCAAGTGCAAGGTCCTACATCTGGGTCATGGCAATCCCAGGCACAAATACAGACTGGGCGGAGAATGGATCGTGAGCAGCCCTGAGGAGAAGGACTTGGGAGTACTGGTGGACGAGAAGCTCAATATGAGCCGGCAATGTGCTCTTGTGGCCCAGAAGGCCAACCGCATCCTGGGCTGCATCAAGAGGAGCGTGGCCAGCAGGTCAAGGGAGGTGATTCTCCCCCTCTACTCTGCCCTCGTGAGACCTCACTTGGAGTATTGCGTCCAGTTCTGGAGTCCCCAACATAAGAAGGACATGGACCAGTTGGAGAGGGTCCAGAGGAGGGCCACAAAGATGATAAGAGGGCTGGAGCACCTTTCCTATGAGGACAGGCTGAAAGAGTTGGGGCTGTTCAGCCTGGAGAAGAGG
Organism: Tauraco erythrolophus; assembly: GCF_009769465.1. Taxonomy (NCBI): domain Eukaryota; kingdom Metazoa; phylum Chordata; class Aves; order Musophagiformes; family Musophagidae; genus Tauraco; species Tauraco erythrolophus. Next base: position 14,186,543 of record NC_141475.1, on the reverse strand, counting down.
AGGCTCCGGGGTGACCTTATAGCGGTCTTCCAGTACCTCAAGGGGGCCTACAAGAAAGATGGGGAGAGGCTGTTCAGGAGGGCCAGTTGTGATAGGACAAGGGGTAATGGTTTTAAAATAGAGGGAGGTAGATTCAGGTTGGATATTAGGAAAAAATTTTTTACCATGAGAGTTGTAGAACACTGGAACAGGTTGCCCAGAGAGGTGGTGGATGCTCCATCCCTGGAGACGTTCAAGGCCCGGTTGGATGAGGCCCTGAGCAACCTGATCTAGTTGGAGATATCCCTGTTCCTTGCAGGGGGGTTGGACTAGATGACCTTTGAAGGTCCCTTCCAGCCCTAACGATTCTATGATTCTATGATTCTATGAAATAGGGAAGGGAAGTTGCTGTTGGCACCATTGGTGACCCTCTAGCTGTCTGCAGAGCTTCAACATGGCTCAGAAGTACATGGAAGAATTGCTTTTAGTAAAGTCCTTTAGAAGTACATGGGAAGAGGATTGGTTATTGTGACTATATTGAGTCCATACAGTATTGTGTAGCCCAGTGATCCATTTTAGTTTTTTGAATGCTTTCCTTACAATTGTGGACTTAAACCTCGTGCTTCATTCTCTTTAAAAGCTCTTCCACAGTTTTGCAATTGATTGGAAACTCAGACTGTTATGTTATTCATTTTTATGGAGGAAACAGTGATTGAGCCTACAAGTAAGATATTTTCCAACAGGCTTTAGATCAGCCTTTTTTTTGGATCTCAGGAAGTTTCATCTTGTTCAGAAGATATTGTAGAGTATTTTATGTTTCCAGGCTACCTTCCAGAAACATAAATTGTGTTAGTGAAATTACAGGGGCTAGTTGTATAGTGATACTGTATTCTTGAATAGTGTTTAAAGCTTTGTTCTTCCAAAATTTACCAGTTTTATCCTGAAATTATGAGAAACTCTGTATCTTGAATCTGAGTTATGGATCATGCCTTCACATACTGTGAGCTGTCCTGCTCCATCCCTGGAGACGTTCAAGGCCAGGTTGGACAAGGCCCTGAGCAACCTGATCTAGTTGGAGATATCCCTGTTCCTTGCAGGGGGGTTGGACTAGATGACCTTTGAAGGTCCCTTCCAGCCCTAACCATTCTATGATTCTATGATTCTATGAATATTATCCTTTTCTTTGCTGACTCAAACGTGTTGTACTTGCTGTGCTTATCAGGGCAATGATATTAAAATGGCATGGTCTCCAAACATGGCTGGTGACATGCTGGAAAGCACCCACCAGAAGCTTCTGGTGTGCAAGCAGCTGCACTGAGAGCAGAGGTGAGGACTGTTGATTTCTTCTCCAGACACAGAAATATTCCCCTTTTAGGGGAGCTGAGCCAATGGAAAGGTAAGGAAACTGATAATTACATTTTGTTTCTAACTCAGACTACTGTAAAAGTCTCAGAACATGGATTTTGTTGATGGAATATGTGCTTTAGGAGAGGTGCATAAGGAAGGAAAATAGAACTTGTTGAGGACAATTCCTCTAGTTCACCTTCTCATTACTGCCTGAGTACAGAAGTTGGAAGGTCAAGTGTCATGGCCAAGTCAGGACTCATAGATTTGAGAGGATTGTATATGGGGTAAGTTACCTGCCTTGGAAATATACAGACATAATGAAAACTTTAATAAAAAAGCAAATGTGTTTTTTCCCCCTTTTATTTTCATTCCCATTTTTTTTTTTTTAACAGTTAATCTGCAGAAACAATAAATTATAGTGGAAATGCAGTCAGAAGTCTGCAGTTAGTTGAGGCTGTTTACTGACACTCTGACAGCTGCTTTTCAGTTCAGCTTATTTTTGAACATTCATCATTACTGTGTTCTTGAAGTGTGATGGGAGGAATCTAGGCTGAAAGCACTTCTTATGTTGCACTTCAGCGCATCTCTCCAATGATGTAGAAGCATGCTCCTATGTGGTGTAAAGACAAGCAAAATCTAGTCTGTGAGTTGGTTTGGATTGGGTTTTTTGTTGTTGTTTTTTGTTGGAAACTGTACCCTGTTGGTCTCCCATGTCTCCAGAGATGTGAGAGACATAATAATAGGCACAATTGCTTAAATTGATTGATGGGCTTAGCTGCATCCATGTGCTTCTTCCAGCTATCTATCTCATCCATCTTTTCTTCCAGGTATCTGCCCAGCCTATGCCTTAGATAAGGTCATGCAGATCACTGCCAAGGTACTATCTGACCTTTCTTTGACAGTGTGTACATATATTTATTTATTTTTATTTTTTTAAATCCACAGAGGTATTCTTAGTATATGCTTCCAGTTTCTAAGCTTTTTGCATGATCTCTAGCAACTTGTTTATTTGCTTGCTGGAAACCTTTGGTGAATTATTTTGCAATTGTACATCCCTTTACTCATTTAACGGAGAGGTTGATGCACAGTTATTGCTCTGTTGAGGAGTTTTGAGTGGGACATAATCTGCAAACAGGACAGTTAACTGTTTTATGTAAACAGTGGAACATGGATAAAACTGTATTCCAGGAACCAGACATCATTTGTTTACCATTATAAGCAACTAGTTTTAAAGATATAGATTTTAAGGGTGTAATGTGGTACCATGCACAGATATCCTTTGATCTTGCAGCTCCCTCCTACTCAAGAGAAGTCCATGGTACTTGAATCCAAGGACTAAATGTGAGCTCCTGTGTGGCTGTGAGCAATAGTGTCGGTTTTGGCTGCTCTGAAGGTACTGTACTAGTGCCCACAACCCCTGGTAGAAATTATGTAGTAATCTCTGTCAGTGTTCATTCAAGATAAATAAGAAGCACGTGGGCGTGCGAGGAATGACTGCAGTTCTTTGCATATTCCTTTGCCAAGGTACAAGGAGAGAGGTCACTGCTACTTAAAGCAGTCCTGCCATGGCATATTTCTGACTGAGACCTTGCCAGGCAGTTCACTGAAGGCAAAGCCTCTGGTTTATAGTTCTTATTTCTGGAAATAAATATTTATGATGCAATCAGATCCCTGATGGTAGCAGCACAAAAGATTGAGTAAAAGAGTGAAATATTTTGATAAGCCTTCATTGGAGTTCCTAATACGTTGTGTGTGCTCTGTACGCAGCGTTGTCTTTCACAATTTGAGTGCTAAAGGGTTTCCTAATTTGCATGTAAAAATGAATTTTGTTTGTCACTGGATATACTTGGCCAAATGTGTGCTCTCTCAGGCTTGTTTTCAAAACAGAACAGCTGTTTTGTAAATGTGACTATTGGAAGGCTGACGGGGATAATTGCACTCTAGTAACTTCAGCACCCTCATACCTGGCACAAAGCTCTTCAGAGATTATTTTTTTTTTTTGCCATGCCTTCCTGTTGAACTTCAGTGTAGGGTTTGCATTTCCTTTTGACGCAAACTGACTTTACTTGTGGAAATAAATGCCAAGCTTGGTAATCCCCTCCAGTGACTGCCAAGATGCCTCTGGCGGGCTGCGTGCCTGGGAAGCCCAGCCCCACTGGGCAGCCCGTACCCTCTGCGGCATCCCAGTGCCCTGCAGGTGTGCAGGGCTGTGACCGCCTGCTGTGTTCGTGGTTTCATATTTGCTTGTGTTTTGAGGATGCTATTACTGTTTGTTGGAAAATGTTACTGAGAGTGTGTATTTGTCCCCTTGTGTGAGGAGCATAGTCAGGCTTAAGAAACTGGATAGCTCAAGACTGTATGTAAGACCATCCAGCAGAACTCCTTAGAGTAGACAGCTGGGTGGAGGGTAGGGCAGGACTTTGTGCCAAAATGTATTGAGAAGCAGGAATGGTGTCTAGCTGCAGCTAGAATTCATGGAGGGGTTTTTGTGAAGACTGGGAATTTTGTGGCTTGCTCGCTGGGGAGTGCTGGGCCACTGTGGTAACTTGGGGTCTGAGTAATTGCAGACAGCTTTCCGCTGCTGTGCCTAGGTCTTCATTGCACAGCTGGAGCCCTGGAACTGGCTCAGGGATGCTGCTGGGGACTCTGTGCCAGTCACTGAACCCTCTCAGTGAGACGTTTGCGTGCGACTCATCCTGTGGTAAGGGCTCCTGTGCTGCACTGAACCTCTGTCCTGGCAGGGCTCTTCGTGGGACCAAACCTGCTCCACACAGCACGGATGCTGTGGGTGGCTGCAGCTAAAATAGGTGTTGCTGAGCAAATTCTGAAATAGAAACAGCACTTGGATACACTTACTCCGGTGAGATCCGTGTTGTACTTGCACATTTACACTCTTGTGAGGTCATGAAAGTCACTTTGTATTTGTGTTACTAGACACAAATGGGACAGGTGTTCTAAGGAGTTGTTGTACCTAAATGTAGCAAACAAGGAATAGATTTTTTCAAAGTGAATGAAGTTAAAAGGTTAGAAAGAAATAAGGAGAAGTATTTGGTGGTCAGAAGCGTTCTCTTCACTCACTTCCACAGGAAGAAACAAATATTTCCCATGCTACGCTTAGTGGAACTCTGCCAGTAAAACTGGTGTAAGTTGTCATTAATATCTAAATAAAGTCACAGGAGCCTACAGGAATTAGATTAATATTTCTGTAATGTCTTACTAGCTAGAATAGAATGGTGCTGCTTTCCTCATTTGGTTAATAATGCCCTCTATAATATGCCAAGGTAACTATCATTTAATACGCTTTGCATTGTCTCTTCATACGCATTGTAGACAGAATAGAAGCATGTTTCTCTGCCCTTTGGTCAGATACAGATTTTTTTTTTTTTAAAAAAAAAAAAAAAAAATAAAACAAACCAACCCAAACAAACAACAGAAAAACCACTGCCACCCAAAAAACACTGGTACAAAGACTAAGTAGTCTATAAAGAAACACAAATTCTAAATGGACTGTAAATGCTATATTACATATCTTCTGCGCTTAAAAATTGTTTAGGTACTACATACGCCTGAAATTCTGTGGTGCAGCAGAGACATGGAAATAAAGTCTTTTAAACTTCTTCATCTGCAATTTTAAAAAATTGACCATTGGCAAGTACGCTGAAAAGAAAACATTTCTAATGTGAATAATACCTTTATAAAAAATGGCTTCCTGTTTATTCTATAACTGTTTGCAAACCTGGCTCAGGTAGCCTACTTAGATTGCTTCATTGGCTGTAAGTGTAATACAGGTTCTTTTGCAGTTTCATGTCAATGTAAACTGCATTATTTGTCTGCTCAGCTTTCTCCATTTTATATAGCTCAGATTGAAATCCTTTATGATTTGGTACATCATTCTGTTTCTGCTATTCCACAAAACTCAAGTAACATACCAGGCTCCATAGTGAATCTTGAAATACATGGACAATGTATAGGTTGAATTACTGTGAGTTCCATTATAAGAGAGCTATAATATCTCATAAAGAATGGTAGATTATTTTTCACTTGCCAAACTGTACTTGTACATTGATTTAATACTTACTTTGACTTAGTGACTATGGGAGGAATCTGTTGCAGCCCACATTTTGTCATTTACATCATTTGTAAAGTACAGATTTTTGAAATCCTTTCTGTTAGCATTTTCCAGGTAGAGGTAGGTGTGAAATATGTTTACCCCAAACCAAATTCCCTGGTTGTAGTCAGTGCTTGACCAGTCACCTAGGAAACTTTCAATAATGGATTCACTTGGCTTGGTGATGCAGTCTGGTATGATCAGATCTTTCCAGTTCCCTCTGGTTTGAAAATACAGTGCTTAAACAAAAACTCATACCTTAATCTGTTCCATAGAGAAAAATCCTGTCCTCTGTCTTCAGTTCTGTCTTAGTTATATTCTAAGATATCATGTTCTTTATAAATTCTGTGGTGACTCCTGGAGAATTACTTTAGATTGAATGACCTTTAGAATAAACGATTTTGAAGGTACTGAGCTATTACTGCTGTATTTATGTCTATCTGTGAGTCAGTGTGTCTGTGAACTCATTGCACTGGAATCCTCTGTGGAGGTCCTGCTGCCCGTCTGAGATGTACTCATGGGATTATTCTCCTGATTCTTGCCTACAAAAGACTGCTAGCACTTAACTGAGAAAAAGATGGAGCAATTCATCTTCTAAAACTGTTTTCCCCAAATTTGTGGGTGTTCAAGTTGAGTTGACCGAAACATTTCAAGTATTTTCGGTTTCTTCTTTGCTGTGTATTGTATTGCAGGAGTGTCAGTCTGGTTCAGTAGAGCCAGCAGTTAAATCTTCACTAGGACTGTTGAACAAAAGGAGCCAAAAAAACCCAAAACCAAACCGTGACAGGATGTGAAAGAAATCCACAAAATGATGCATGGTGGGAAGGGCAGGTAGAAACATTGTCTGTTGTTGAAGAACTTGGGCAGTGTAAGATAAAGACTGTAGGAGCCCTGCTGAAGGCACATGGAGTAGATACTGGGCACATGGTGCAGTCACTTCTTAAAGGTTACATCAGTTCAAGGAGTGAGTAGGTAATAAAAGGTCATAAAGTGGACCAGGTGTTTCAGAATATACAGAAACCCCATCCAGGTCAGGAAAACCCATAAACTGAGACTGGTGGAAAAAGCAGAGAAGGCGTCATATATGCTTGTCTTATCCTTGCTCTTCCTCATGTATGCCATTGTAGGTGCTATTGAGGATGGATTGTCCAGACCGTTGTCTGACCTGGTAGGAGTGTTTTTTGGAAGTGACCTGTTGAGTAGGGCTGAATTGGAGCCTTGTTTGCGTGCTGTGGCTATTTTAGACAACTTGAATTTCATTAGAACAAGTAATTTTTTATTGTTGCTCTGCAAACTATGTCTGTGCTCCTACAGGTCTTTTTGCTTCACTGAGCAGAGGCATGCTTGAAGTGCCCTGGTACTTGGCTGCAGAGCATCTCATGAGTAACTTGCAAGGTGCACTTCTTCTACAAAGTGGGAAGCAGATCATCATCTTGTGTGTTAATTTTACTGGTGTCAAATAAAATGAAATGGCAAGCGGTGATTGATTTGATTACGCTCAGGATGACATCTCAAGTCTCTGAGGGCTGCTAAGTCTGTGGTGGTGGGCAAGGCTGAAGGGTTAGTAGGAGTGTTTTTCACAGCAGCCACTTCCAGCACATGTTGCTGTGCTGGTGAAGATAAACTCAGAGGATGTTTTGTGGGAAAGTGAAACAACAACAGGCACTGTGTCTGGAATGCTAATTAGAGGCAACTAATTTTACTTTCTTGTGAAGATTGATCTCATGGACTCTGCTTAGAGGGCAGCTGTTGCTTGAACTCAGACCAAATTGAGGAACTGCTATGTGCCCTGGGATCCAGGCTGGTCTGATTAAATACTTTATGTTGGATAGGGGTACTGTGTTTCTCATAGCGTTGAATTACGTACCTCGGTTATGCAGTGTATTGCGTAGGGTGCTGAATGCTGTTCAGTTGTTTAGTCAGGAAGCTGTTTAGTGGGAATTCATGGCCTCATTTTGAACTATGTCAAAAGCCCTGGGATATGAAAAGGAAATTGGTTGCATGGTCATTTGCTTGCATGCAGTAAGAGGGCAAAAATAGCACTGCTATAATTTACAGAGGCTCTGAATAAAAAGACAAAACCTCTTGCTTTTTTGTCTCTGCCCAAGGACTTAAAAGCACTAAACGCTGACTCTTGAGGGACTGGTGTCCATAGTTGTTTTTTTTTCCCTGTTTTCATGAAAAGTACAAACCACCTTGCTTTCAGGGGAGTTAGTGAGGTTGGGTGAAGTTCTCTGGTACCATTCAGTCCTATGATAACAGGTCACAGGATTAGTTCAAACTGAAAGGTACTGAGTTATTTTCGTTTTGAAGATTCCTTCCTGTCCAGTAGCCACACTAACTTTGCTTTCATGCCTTGAGCTAGCTGTTTACAGAGTAGATAGATTTCTTTGCTTCCTCTTCCTGAGGATCATTTTAAATACAACACCCTTGTCCGTAGCAGTTCTTGCTTGGTAATGTCTCATGCCTATAACATTACAGTGTATTTGCCTCTTCTTGAGTGAGGTGTAGGCAAGCCATAAAGCTCCCCTGATTCGCTGCTGTTCAGTGCATTGTTTTTGTTACAAACTGTGGCCTGAAAACATAGTAATACATGTTCTTTTGTTTTCTCCCTCAGATAAGCTACTAGTTTTTACTGTAGCAACTAAAGAAACCGATGGCTTTCATCGTTTCATGCGAACCGCAAAGCACTTCAACTACACAGTAAAGGTATTGTATGTTTTCATACCAAATATTCATGCTATACAGCCTTTAAGACAGAAACAGAGAGGTAGTAACTGAAGTTGCATTTGCTTCTTTGCGTGCTGGGGCACGGTAAAACGATTACAGAGCTGGGGGATGGGTAGGGCACTTGCATGTGGCCCTGCTGATGTCCCTGTTGCGTACCTGCTGGTCCCCCTCTGAATGACCATGGGAGGATGCCACTGCCTTTGGGACTGTTTTACAGGTTAGTAGCTATTGTGATCAGTGTCCTCAGTCTCTTACAGGTTCTGTCATGATTTATCAGGTAGCCTTGTTTTTCAGTGTGGCTGATTTTGTTGGCATGAATGCTTCTAGATGCTGCACTGCACTGAGAAGGCTTTGGATGAGTCTTTCCACCTTAAACAAGACTGGATCCCTGCTGCGGGGAAGGAGTTGCAACTCAAAGTTTCACTGTGTTTCCCAGGAACCTGTAATTCTCCGAGAGGACAAAATGTTTCTACCATTCTTGCCAGCCTTTTCTGTCTTGTTCCACGTCTCCATATGTCACGTACTGAGGTTGACCTCCTGGTGGCCTTGGGAAAAAGGGAGGTCACTAACCTTCCTCTAAACTTTCCCCACAAATATGTTTTACAAGAGAAAATTGAGGACTTCAGATGGTGTTATGATTTTTTTCTGCTTACTTACTACACTGTCTACACTATAGATTGAAAATTATTTGTCTCTGAAGTTTGACTTGAAGCTTGACCACTGAACTTGGAAGACTGAGAACCTTTCCTAGTATGACTATGCTGTACTAAAGCACCCCAGAAGCCTGAGCTCTAGGTACAAAGCCTATTGGCTTTGCAGATTTGTCCAAAACATCATGCCATGTAGTCTTCCAGATTTTATAAGTTCCAAAAACATGGTGTTCAAAACCCACAAAAAGTGGGTGTGGGTTGGTTTGTTTTTTTTTTTTTTAACATGTAATTCACTATAGCGCTTGGCTAGGGAGGAGTTTTGTTTAACTGATTTTAGCAGCCAGCTGTATATTGGGGAACCTATCCTTTCCTTATTCAGAAGTGTTCCAGAGGGATTTCAGAAAAACTGGAGTTTGCAGTTTATATTAGCAATACCCTGATCCACCAAGGTCTCTTACCCTTCCTGTTCCTAAAGTGATTATGTTAACTTTTAAAGGTCTCATTCAGAATGTTTTTCTAATACAAATTTTGAAACAATTATTAGCTTTTTGCTTTTTTCTGAAGGAGACACATTTGAATAAATGGTGGTAGCAGGCAATTGCTTGATTCTTATTTGGTTAAGAAATGTCTTTCTCATGTTTTTGCAGTGATGTCATTGTGCTGAATGCTGCTTCAGACATGGAAAAATTATGATGCTGGAATTGCTGGCTTGCTATGCTTCAATGTGTTACTTCTCTGTTAACATCTGTTTTCAATAAGGGTCTCCTTTAAAAAGCCTCTTGTTTTTGAATACTAGCAAAAAGTGGTTTTTTTTCTTATTCCAGGTGCTTGGAAAAGGTGAAGAATGGAAAGGTGGTGAGCTGCCTAACTCTATTGGTGGAGGGCAGAAAGTTCGACTGCTGAAAGAAGGCATGGAAAGCTATGCTGATCAAAAGGACTTGGTTGTAATGTTTGTTGAATGGTGAGCAAACCTGGCTTGTTGCCTTTACATTTTAGTCTGAGTAGGCATGCAAAAGTAGCTGCTGTGACATGCTGGAAGTTGCATGTTGCTTTTCCCCATCCCTGTTTATTTGAGAGAGTTTGTTTCCATTTTTCTTCATTCATAAAAATAGTAGATTGCTCTTGGAGCAAGCGTTACTTTTTTTAATGGATTTGCAGATGTAAGAGTTGTTCATAGCTCTGCTGCCTCGAGGGGATAAAAAAATGCTATTGGGAGCTGACAGGCTTTTAGGCAAGCATTTGTCCTCTCCCTGCTCAGCTGCGGTGAGGGCAGGACATGGCTGCAGGCTGGGAGTGTGCGACAGAGGGGGAGCAAAAGCAGCTCCAGAAATAAAGTGGCCAGTAAGGACCAGAACGTGATCTTGTTCCATGAAGTAAGTGATATGGAGGAAGCTGGAAAAGGGGCCCCTGAGGGAAGTACTTAACAGGAGACCTTCTTGTACATGCTGGAGAACTGAAACAAGAGGCTTGGTGCCAGATATATCCCTGGTGTCAGCGCTGTCTGTGCGATGGAAGGATAGAGAGACAGTGCTGCTGCAGATGCCAGATGATAGCTCGTAGCACAGCAATGCTTGAACATTCTCACTGGAGGCCAGATAGATTTCTCCCTGTTACAGAGAACAGGAAGCTCAAACATGTTCAAATCCCACTTTTTCCATTGCTTCACTCTGTTTCTTTCCCCCTCCTCCTCTTCTTTTGCTCCTGTGACAAGAGCATGATCAGAGCAGCTGAGAATCTAGCTCACAGCAGCCACCAAGCTCTTCCACGCTAGCGTTAAGCAGAGCAGGGTCACAGCTCTAAAACAATTGCTGGAAAGAAGGCATGGGACCAAGTCTTAAGTCAGGGATAAAAAGCCCCGATTGCAGACAGGCAACCTTGGGGAGGTAGCCGAGTGTGAGCTTGGAGAGATTCGCGCATGGATTCACACTGTTGTTACTAAATCACGTTGGAATATCTGCTCCAGAATTTTCTTTCAGCTTTTAACCTGCTTATTTATTTTAAAAATTTGATGGCTGAAGAATTTTAGGGACCCTTTTGCAAGGTGGAGGTTCGGCAGGATTTGTACAGCAGGCATCGTCACAAGAGATAGTGGTGTGATGGCTGGAGCACCTCTGCTACGAGGCAGGTTGCAGGAGCTGGGATTGTTCAGCCTTGAAAAGAGAAGACTTCGGGAGGACCTAATAGCTGCCTTCCAATTCCTGAAGGGAACCTACAGGAAGGCTGGGGAGGGACTTTTTGCAAGAGTGTCCACTGATAGGACAAGGGGAAATGGGTTTAAGTTGAAGGAGAACAGATTTAGATTAGATTTTAGGAAGAAATTCTTCAGTACGAGGGTGGTAAGACTTTGGAATAAATTGTCCACAGAAGTTGTGGATGCCCCCTCCCTGGAGGTGTTCAAGGCCGGATGGGATGGAGCCTTGAGTAGCCTGGTCTAGTTGAGAGGCGTCTCTGCCCATGACATGGAGGTTGGATTAGATGATCTCTGAGGTCCCTTCCAGCTTATGCCATTCTATGATTCTGTGATTTACTGGAAAGTTCATTTGTTATTTTGTGTAAGTTAAGAGTTTAGGAAAGTTAGAGTAGCCTGTTAAACTGGCAGCAAATTTAAAGATGCTACTCAGTTTTCTTTTTTAATTTTACCACTTGTGATAAGTAGAAGATAGAGCTAGAAAGGCAATGTCTAAATAATCTGATCCAAATTATAAACAAGCTTTATAGGGGAAGTTTATTACGCTGAATATTTTCTTTGTACACTTAACTGACAGTAAATTAAGAGTGTTTGGAGGTACACATTCAGTTTTTGAATTTTTTTCTTATTGACTTGATCAGTTTTGCATTTGGTAAGCGGAAAAACTATTTTTCTAAAAGTAGATATATTACATGTTTGTTCATGGTGTTGTCCTACTGATCATGCAATAACTGAAACTTTTTAAGATTGGTTCAGGAGATTTTATGTTCTTTACTAAACGCTCAAATGAATCAAATGTTTCCCACATGGTTGCTGCTTACAATGAATTCCTTTGTTTTCAAATTTATTATCCTGATTCATTATTATTTTCTCCCTATATGGTAAAATATGCAAATTTGTTAGCAAATTTGGGTATAGCTCAAGTTCTTTTCCAACATAGTTTATTCTCTTGAGGGGCAGGCTTTCTGCTCACATGGATGAGAGTACGGAGGACCACGTGTGTCAAAGTGCAGATGCCATAATCTTTCTTGCCGTGAAAAATCACAGGATTTAACTTCTCCCAGGTTCCTGAAGTCCATAATCCCAAGTACATATTGATTTAAAGCTGGTGGAACTGATTCCAGATAGGAGGAATAAATAGTTTGCCGATTCTAGCATTATATTTTAATTCTAATGAGCTTTTAATTTCCAGGAATCCTGGTTTGCAGTTTAATTGTTGATCAATGTAGCAGTGAGTTTGGAAAAGACAAATACAGTGAACTTCCTTTAGTTTTCAAGTGTTTTTCATTATATTCATTGTGAAGCATTTGGAATATTAATCTTTGGAATAGGGAAAGGAAATGTCTGGTTTACTTACCGTAACTAGACAAATCGTTTCTAGTGAACTGTTTACTTAACAAACTTAGCTTCTAGCTTTTTTTTTTTGAGTAGTTTCTTATATAGCTCTCAATTCTAAAAATGGTTTGAACTTCTGTGGATGGCTTGTGTCTAGGTACCGATAGCAAAACACTTTGCCTGCAAATGGAACGCTATTTAAATTAGACTTGTTTTTGCAAGAGCTAACTACTGGTTTACTTTGGACCATTTCAGATTGAGCTGGCTAACGGCCAGTGTAGACTGGATAAAATGGCTGATGCTGTGACTGTTGATCCAGAACTCCCACAGCCATCAATTTGTAGCATGGAAGACTTTTGAAGCCTTTCAGATTTTTTTGTTGTTGTTGTTTTTATTTTTTTTAATCATTATTATTATCTATTTATTAAACATTTGCCAGAAAGTAAGGGATGGTTACATTTTCTACATATCTCAAAGTGGTTAAGGTGTGATCCCAGTGGGGATACAATGTAAATGACAAAATGGCTGTGTGGCTGAACAGTCCAGTTAAATAAGATGAGATATGGGACCAGAATTGCTGGTTGCTAGTAAGCCCTCTCTCATTTGTATTTTGAGCTCTTAACCTGCAGCCTCAATAGTAACAGTCCTTGTTATTATAAAAGTTGTGGATACAAGAGTTGTATGTTCAATTTTGGAGGACCTGAGCCACTGTCTCTCTGTCTCACTGTGCTGCTATGAGGGCTGGATGTGTAGCTGGGGTGCTTTGCTGCTCTAAAAGAAAAGGAGGAACGAGTGGATTTCAGCCTGAAGCATCTGCCATCTGGGAGTTTCAGGAAATGGGACTGGAGTTGTGGAAACTTGCTTTTTTTTTTGGTTCCCTCCCCACCCCCCGCCCCACCCCCCAGCCCTGCTTTGCTTTCTACTTAATCAGAAGGATTTATGAAGAATAAATAAAAGTGTAGCTGAGCTTTTCCAGCTTTCCAAGGCAGCCTGCTTTTTCCTGGATACATCCATTTTATCCTCTATCAAATTTTGAGGCCCTGTTTAAAGTATGTCATGTGCATTACCCGTAACAACAGTATGAATTGTCAAGGATAGTCCTGGGACTCATTTTGTGATGATCTTAGTGGTGTAAACCTGCGGTGAATCCTCTCTTACAGTAGGAGTTCAGTGCTGGATAGACGTAAATAATAATAATAATTGGTAATGCAGTTTAGCAGCTCTGTACCGTGCTTTGTATTGTAAACTGTGCTGTATTAAGTAGCATATCCCTTTCACAAGCAGAGCCTGTGGCTAGCCCAGCATGTTGCTCAACTTTGGCTTTCTTTTCCAGAATGACAGTCCTTGGAAGCAATGTTCCAGGGGTGTTTGGTTCCTTCCCGCAGCTGTAAGTCATTGCAGCAGCAGCACTAACCTGATCAAAGAGGAGAAGCACAGCCTGCCATAAGCTATTAAGTTAAAGCCTCAGACAAATCTCTGTTTTTGTCTGTCTTCAGCTTGTCTCCTGTTTCTTGCTTGTTCTTCATACTCATTCTGGCTTCAAATCGGGCTACACCAATTGAATGGAAAAGGGAGGGAAGTGTATTCCTGTATATTTGGGCAGAAACAGGCAGTTTTTACAAAACTGGGGAAGCTCCAAAATGTACAGTATTTTTTTTTTCATACATTCTTCTGCCAAAGTTACAGAAAAACAAAACAGAGTTTTTGGAAACCCGCTTACTTTATATAGACTCCATAACACACTTCCTCTCCAGGGTTCATACTTTGCTCTGTGGTGAAAATCTTCTCTTTTGCATTTGCAAGCCAGCTGCTGTTCAGTTGTCTTAGGGCAATAGCATGAAATCCCCTTTGAAGAAAGGATGTTTAAAATAATTTCAGAACTGTAATAAAGAAGTACCAGAAGACAGTAACAGTTGATCTGTTGGCACTATTGCTGAATAATACATTATAATACAAAAAGTTCCGTGTACTGCAGATGGGGGTACTGCTGTCCTTTGTCTTAGCCCAGGTAAAAGACTTTGCAAGAACAAAATCTTGGTCAAGGTTAAACCTTTTGATTTTTGATAGCTGTACCATTCCTTTACCGTATGTCAAGGCTGATGATTTTCAGTTACTAAGGTAGATGTGTGGAATAAGAACATACCTGTATTCACATGAAGAAGCTGTAAGACTGAAATGCTGCTGTTAAACCCAAATATTCTGCTTCTTCAGCCAGATACTAATCTATGACATTATTCTAATATTCATAGAATCATCATAGTATGATTTGGATTGGAAAGGACCTTAAAGATCATCTAGTTCTAACCCCCCTGCCAAGGGCAGGGACACCTTCCACTAGGCTAGGTTGCTCAAAGCCCCATCCAGCCTGGCCCTGAACACTTCCAGGGATGGGGCATCCACAGCTTCTCTGGAGAATGTGTTCCAGTGCCTCATCACCCTCATAGTGAAGAATTTCTTCTTTACATCTAATCTAGATCTCCCCTCTTTAGTTTAAAGCCATTACCCCTTGCCCTGTCACTACATGCCCTTGTAAAAAGTCCCTCTCCAGCTTTCCTGTAGGCCTCCTTTTAGTACTGGAAGTCTGCTAGAAGGTCTCCTCAGAGCCTTCTCTTCTCCAGGCTGAACAACCCCAACTCTCTTAGCCTGTCTTCATAGGAGAGGTTCTCCATCCCTCTGACCATCTTTGTGGCCCTCCTCTGGACCCACTCCAACAGCTCCATGTCCTTCTTATGTTGGGTACTCGAGAGCTGAAAGCAGTACTTCAGGTGGGGTCTCACAAGAGCAGAGTAGAGGGGCAGAATCACCTCCCTTGACCTGCTGGCCATGCTTCTTTTGATGCAGCCCAGGATATGGTTGGCTTTCTGGGCTGCAAGCGTATATTGCAAGCTTGTGTTGAGATTCTCTTCAGCCAACAGCAAGTTCTTCCCCTTAGGGCTGCTCTCAATCCATTCTCTGCCCTGACTAATGTGCAGGACCTTGCACTTGGCCTTGTTGAACTTCATGAGGTTTGCACAAGCCTAGGTCTCAAGCCTGTCAAGGTCCCTTCCCTCTTCTGTGGTGACCACACTACACAGCTTGGTGTTGTCAGCAGACTTGCTGAGGATGCTCTCAATCCCACTGTCCATGTTGCTGACAAAGGTTTTAAACAACGCCACTCCCAATATGAACCCCTGAGGAACACCACTCGTCACTGGTCTCCACTTGGACATCGAGCTGTTGACCACAACTCTTTGAGCGTGACCATCCAGCCAATTCCTTATTCATTGAGTGGTCCATCTGTCAAATCCATGTCTCTCCAATTTAGAGACAAGGATATTGTGTGGGCCAGTGTAAAATGCTTTGCACAAGTCCAGATAGATGATGTTAGTTGCTCTTCCCTTATCTACCAATGCTGTAACCCCATCGTAGAAGGCCATCAAATTAGTCAGGCAGGATTTGCCCTTAGTGAAGCCATGCTGGCTGTCACCAGTCACCTCCTTATTTTCTATGTGCATTAGTGTAGTTGCCAGGAGGATCTGCTCCATGATCTTGCCAGGCACAGAGGTAAGACTGACTGGCCTGTAGTTCCCTGGGTCTTCCTTTTTTCACTTTTTAAAAATGGAGGCTATGTTTCCCCTTTTCCATTCACTGGGAACTTCACTGGACTGCCATGACTTCTCAAATATGATTAATAGTGGCTTAGCAACTTCATCTGCTAGTTCCCTCAGGATCTGTGGATGCATCTCATCAGGTCCCATGGACTTGTGCACCTTCAGGTTCTGTAGAAGGTCTCAAACCTGATCTTCTCCTACAGTGAGTGGTTCTTCATTCTCCCAATCCCTGCCTTTGCCTTCTGTGACTTGGGCAGTGTAGCTAGAGCACTTGCCAGTGTAGACTGAGACAAAGAATTCATTGGGTACCTCAGCCTTCTCCATATCCTGAGTAACCAGGACTCCCCTTTCTTTTGAGAGAGGGCCCACGTTTTCCCTAGACTTCCTTCTATCAGCAGTGTATCTATAGAAGTCTTTCTTGTTGCCCTTGATGTCACTGGCCAGATTTAATTCCATCAGGGCTTTAGCTTTCCTAGCCTGATCCTTAGTTGCTTGGATGATGGGTCTATGTTCCTCCCAGGCTGCTTGTTCTTGCTTCTACCCTCTGTAGGCTTCGTTTTTGTGTTTGAGTTTGTCCAGGAGATCCTTCTTCATCCATGCAGGCCTCCGGACGTTTTTGGCTGCCTTCCTCTTTGTCAGGATGCATCACTTGAGCTTGGAGGAGGTGATCCTTGAATATTAACCAGCCTTCTTGGGCCCCTCTTCCCTCCAGGGCTTTATCCCATGGTACTCTACCAAACAGGTCCCTGAAGAGGCCAAAGTCTGTTCTCTTGAAGTCCAGGGTCGTGATGTCCTTGATATGAGCCCCTGGTAAGCCGCGCATCTCTCTAGAGACTGTGTCAGGTCAGCAAATAAGTGCCTCTGTACCTCTCAGAAGAGAGTCGCCTACTACTATCACCTGCCGCCTCTTAGTTGTGCAGGTTGTTATGCTGGTAGCAGACCGGTCTGTCTTCCAGCTCCAGTGTCTCTCCTGATGTGATGGGTCTTTCCTCTTCAGTTTGCAGAGTGGTGAAGTGGTTCTGCTTTGGGGAACAGTTCGGCTTCTCAGGCTTTGGGAGAAGTCTCTTCCTCCCGCTGGTCCTTGCTGTTGCAAGCGTCCGGTCTTCTGCGTTATTGGCCCCTCTCACTTCTGTGTGCTGGTGGGGGAGTTTTCAGCTGTGTCATGTCAGGTGTGTGGTTTCATACTGTGTAAAATGAACCTTGAAGTCGTTTGCGTATTAATGCTTTTGTATGTAGGTCTCAAGTACAAACAAAGGAACCTTATACTCTGAATAATTTAATTATTTATACATATTTTGGGATTTAGGTTTGGTGGTGGTGTGTGTTTTTTTTCAGAGGCATTGAATTAGCTATGGATCAACAACGAGAAACCACTAGGCTTGTGATACTGCATTCTTACATGACCTTTGCTAAACCCGTGTGTGTTTCTTTCTGTTTTGGGGTAGTGCTGACCTTTGGCTGTGGGTAATTGCTGTTTTTAGAGATGAGCGCTCCACCTTTAGGTCTTTGTCAGTCAAATCTGATGAACATGTGAAGGCAGATGAAGTTTTTCATAAATGTGAAGTTTAGAGCCTTCTGAAGTCTTCAGCAGATTAAAGAGATTGAAGGAGAAATCTATATATTATCAGGATGCAACACAGTTTAAGTTTATGGGCAGTAAGACTTTATTGAGAAATATTTAAGTACATTCTTGATAAGAATTTTCAGAAGAAAGTCAGTGCCGTTGTGTTCTGGAACGAGATTGTTGAGAGTTCCCCAATGAGTCACCTAAATCATCTTTCAGTCCCTACTCTTATTTCATAGAAATTTCATAGAAATTTCATAGAAATTTCATAGAAATTTCATAGAAATTTCATAGAAATTCTAGGTTGGAAAAGACCTTAGAGATTATCCAGTCCAACCGTCCCTAATCCTCCATTAAACCATATCCCTAAGCAGTTCATCCACCCTTTTCTTAAACACATCCAGGGATGGGGACTCAACCACCTCCCTGGGCAGCCTATTCCAGTGGCTGACAACCCTTTCAGAGAAGAAATACTTCCTAACATCCAACCTGAATCTCCCCTGACTAAACTTATACCCATTTCCTCTTGTCCTATCACCCATCACTAATGTAAAGAGCCCTTCCTAATGTTACGGCCTACAAGTATTTGTAGGCCGTAAATCTGCTAAATTAAGTTATTTAATCTGCTAAATTTTGATTTTGGATTTTTTTGGTTATTCTTAAACACATAAACAGTTTTCTAAAGGGGAAAATATATTTTTTACTCAAAAATACATGAAATGTGAAAATCACTTTCAGGTAGACAAAATCTGAAGGAAAAAGAATGTCCAAAATGTGGAAGGTTTTTTTAAAAAAAAACATAAATAGAAGGGGAAACTGTATTGGATAAATAGTATTGATTGAAGGTTTTCTTCTAGAAACGTATAGGATTTTTACATGGTGGTAAAACATGATTTAATGAGTCATTTTTCAGAATAAAAGGGCTGTCTGTATGATTTTTGAAAATTGAATAGTGCAACCACTTGTTGTTTTGAACATAGAAGCATTAAACTTAAACTTATCTAATGGATATATTTTCTTTATTTTCAGCTATGATGTTATTTTTGCGGGGGGCCCTGAAGAACTGCTAAAGAAATTTCAAGAATCTAATCATAAAGTGGTGTTTGCAGCGGATGGATTAATTTGGCCAGATAAAAGGCTAGCTGACAAGTATCCTGTTGTTCGGAGTGGAAAACGATTCCTGAACTCAGGAGGCAAGTGTGATTCTTGCACACATGACTCACTTCTGTTACCTGCTCTCTGTATTTGTATGTGGAACTGTTTCTGAATTCCCCCAGTATAAAATCAAGGACTGGATTTACTGTCCTTCTCTTCTACTCTTTCTCCCAACTTGAATTGTTCCTTTTCTGTGCTCAAGAATAGTTTTCATTCAAACTTACATAGTATTTTCTGGCAATTACTTGTAAAAAGCAGGTAAATAAAGTAACAGCCTAGCAAGCAGCTGTGCATTGTAATGAAATGCTGTGCAGGGATGACCCAATTGCCACCAGTTGTTTCTGAAGTAGAGTCAATCTTGTGTACAAGCCCAGTCAAAGCAGTACCTGCTATTTATACGCCCAGTTCACCTGGGCCACAGAATTTCCTGACTTGGCTACCTTGTTCTCGAGGAGCTCTGCATACAGTGTGGATGTGCTGGTAGGTCTGCCTGGCCCATCAGCATAGTTTAGGCAGTTCATTCCAAGAGAAGTGTGAGTGACTCTTCTTAATCTCAATGACGTGGTAATTCTGGAGTTCTCCTTTAAATGCCAGCTTTGATAATAATTTTGCAGTTAATTAATGCATACACTGACACTGTTTAACTGCTAGAGAGCACAGTATGTCACTTCTCCTAGGTACCTGGTGATGGGCAGCATGTAGATCTGAGAGTTATCCACATTCCTTTCCCTCCCTTCTTTACACACCTATCTGCCCTATCTTTTTTGTTTTGACTTAACGTATGTTGGTTTTCAGTTGAATTCTCTTTGTAGTTCTGGCAATATTGGATTCAGGCTTCTCTGCCAGCAAATGAAACTTTTTCCACAGATGAGTTTCTTGGGAACAGTAGTAATCTAATCTCCTGCTTTCGACTTCTCAGGTCCATCCTAAACAGATCTGTTTCCTATTTTTTTTCTCTTAAAATAGCATTAGTGTAAAAGTAACCCTTAATTATGAACTGTTCAAAACAGAACTGGTACATACCACAGGAACGGATTTTAAGCCAAATTGTATGAATTTTCTACTCTTCTTTTGCTGGCACCAAACAGTCAGAATGAAGTCATTGACTGGTGGACAGTCTTGTCAGAGTAGTGCTTTTTTATGGAAATAACTTATGTGTGTGTGATATTGCAGGATTTATTGGTTATGCTCCATATATAAATCGTATTGTGCAGCAATGGAATCTGCAGGATAATGATGATGACCAGCTGTTTTACACCAAAATCTATGTTGACCCATTGGCAAGGGTAGGTAGTGACTGGCTTTCTCATTTCGTTCTGCTTGAAATAACATGCTGCTCCTCATAAAACATCAGGAGATGAAAATGAAAGGAAAACTGTCTCTTTACTCGAGTGCTATGTTGACGATTGTGTTTGTTCTCCGGAGGTTCCTACTGTCGGAGTGATGAACAGGCTTCCAAAGGGTCATGGCTTGATGTATTATTTCAGGCTGTCTGCAGATCCAGGCAGGTTGTGCTTTGTTGTTAGAAATAATAGCTCTGAGGTGTATGATTGGACACATTCATCTCAATGAGGGTCCCATGTTTTTGGCAGTTTGACAGCTGGAGAACACGACATTTTTCCAGGGTGTCACTGAACTACTTGCTGATCCACTGTTTTATATTTTGGCTTGCTGCCATTTCAGATCCTGCCTGCAACTGCCTCTCGCTCTTCAGCTTTTTGTGCAGATACGTTCAATAAAGCTGCATCATAAATTTTTGGTGAGGTCTTCTCCATGCCTTAGCTTAACAAAGTTCTCTACTGAGTAGTGGCATTAAAACATTATAGATGTCAGAGGCATGGCCTTGATGCTGGAAAAATAGGGCTGAGAAAAGTTAACAATGTATAGATGTAAAAAGACTTTTAGAAACTGATATTGCAATTTTGAGATTGATTTTGAGCATTTATATGCTTAAGGCAGATGTGAAGTTTTTCAAATACACGTACATTTTTTCATTGAGTTACCTCTGAAACATCAGGCATTTTTAGATACAAGTACAAAACCAGAATAAGAATAGAATAGTTCCAGTTGGAACGGACCTACAATGATCATTTCGTCCAACTGCCTGACCAATATGGGGCTGACCAAAAGTTAAAGCATGTTAAGGGAATTGTCCAAGTGCCTCTTAAACAATCGACATGCTTGGGTCATCAACCACCTCTCTAGGAAACCTGTTCCAGTGTTTGACCACCCCATTGGTAAAGAAATGCCTCCTAATGTCCAGTCTAAATCTCCTCTGGCGCAGCTTTGAACCATTCCTACGTGTCCTATCACTGGATACCAGGGAGATCAACACCTCCCTTTCCACTTCCTTTCTTCAGGAAGCTGTAGAGAGCAATGAAGTCACCCCTCAACCTTCTTTTTTTCAAACCAGACAAACCCGAAGTCCTTAGGTGCTCCTCATAGGACATACCTTCTAGCTCTTAATGTTTGAATTGGTTTTCTGCAAGTTAAATCAGATGCTGGATAGGCAATTGAAAGGACAGGATGTAGAGAAGTTAAAGGTGACTCTGCACCAAAGTCAGAAGTAATATAATTAGCTGTCCAAACGGATTGTCTTCTAGACAAAGAAGTGTCCTTCTGCACAGTGCACTACTCTACTGTGATTCAAAATGCCTCCATGGCACTTAGCTTGGGATACTGTACTACACTTCAGCACTAATTCTCTGTACGGTAAGGTTCAATGCTGTAGAATATGTAACAAAATCTTGGAAGACCAAAACAGAGTATGTTATCTGTATAAAGGTTCTTAAGTGTGTTTTAAAGGTTATATACTTTGATCAACATGTTAAAACTTCAAAACACAGTCCTTCAGATAATCTAGGTAGGATTAATAATACAATATTAAGAACATGTTTTAAAACCACTGGTGTTCTCTATTCTGACATGATACTTAAATTTGGCTTTTGTGTTTTTGAGACTATGAAACACAGTATGTTTTGTTGCTTGGCCAAGACTTGTTAATTTTTATTTTTTTTTTAAGATAAAACAAACTTTCTTTACAAACCAGATTGTAGTTTCTTTGGAGAGTTATGATGACCTTTATCCTTCAAGTTTAGATAAAGTTTTTGCATATATAAAACTGATTGCTATACAGCTGCACAACTCAGGGATATAGAAAAGTTTAAAAATATAAAACTAAGAATTATATCTAAGAGCTGAATATATAGAGAAATTTTGCCTGATTACTTGCTGCCACTGCAGTATAACATTACCGTAAAAACATTGGCTTTTAGAACGTCTCAACATCTTTAATGCCTTTATTTCAGGAAAGCATTAAAATTACTTTGGACCACAAATGTACAATTTTCCAGACCCTAAATGGAGCCGTTGGTAAGCGTATGATTTGCACATTGTGTGTTTTATTAACTGTTATTAACACTTCTATTGCTTAACTATGAATATCATTCCCAAAATATATGCTTGTTTTAAAGAAATATTTGCATGGGTAAACCTGATTACCAGATTAGTTGCAGATCTTTTGGGTTTAATATTAATTGATTTCTCCCATTGATAAAATATTTGATTTAAAATAGAAAAAATAGTTTTCAATAAGTGAAGATAGCAATAAACACAAAGTTAAAAACCGTTTTTCCATCTGCCTTTCGCAAACTTAATTGCAGGAGTAAGATTGATAATTAAAATTGCATTTTAGATGTTCTTAAGCAAATGGCTATGCATAATGAAATGAAAAATAACGTAGAATTTCCTTTATTCAACTGTCATGAATTTAAATTGAAAAATGGCCTCTGTGCAAACTTCCTTTCGTGCTTTTAACCTCCAATTATGGAACAGCTTTTTATACTCAGATCGCATCTGAAATAACTGTGATTTCTCTATAAATAGCATTTGCACAAAATTATTTTAAAATAGATTTTATTAAAATACTGAAGTCTGCTGTGGCAAACTCTGAGGTTTGATGTAGTCTTATTTAGCATGAAGAGCTTAAAATTCAAGATCTAGTGAAAAAAATGAACAAAATCTTCCAAATAAGTAACATTGACAAGGATAGCAACAGCAAGGTATTTTGTATCAGCAAGAACTTACAGAACTCTGAAACTTTAGCTTTTATTTATAAACTGTTATTGCTGTATGATATTTGTTGGTTTGCAGATGAAGTCCTTTTGAAATTTGAAGAAGGAAGAGTAAGAGCAAGGAATTCAGTGTACGACACATTACCAGTCACTGTTCATGGAAACGGTCCAACTAAAGTGAGTGACTGTTCTTATTTTTGTGCAAAGACAGCAATTTTAATAGAGGCAAAAACAATGATGAAAGAGTCTGGAACAGTCATAGCACACCACCGCTGCTTGTTTCCAATTAATGTTAATAAGAATTGCAAGGATAAAACCCCCATTCTAATAGCTCTCTCCATTGTGTTATTCTGCTGTCACTGTAACTTGATATCACTGCTGAAACAACTCATTCTGCTCCCAAATTCATTGTAGCATGGGATATTAGAAGCGATTGAGCTTATGTTAATTTATTCACTATCACAAAACAGTTCTTAAAGCTTGTGAAGAATGTCTGTCTGGTTATTAAATGGTGATCAGAAGAATAGGTTTTCAGGGGGAGAAAAATCTAACCAAGAGTCATAGGGTGGGTACAAAACAGTAACACATCTGATCCTACCACAGACCTTGCTTTGCATACACACACACATATATAAAAAGATATTGTATATAGGCAAAAATATATATATGTGTGTGTGCGTGTATAGATACACACGCACAGCTGTCTTTTGGTGACACCTTCAGTGTCATGGATCGTTACCTACAATGTACCCATAGCTCATGAGCTTTGGGTTCGTGGTAGACCTCTGTCTGCCCTATGAAATAGCTGTTTTGGCAGATTCTGTCCATGTGTAAGGATACAGCGGTCCTGAGGACCTGGGACAGTTTCTCTGGGAGAAATGGCTCAGTTTTGGTGATATGGCAGTTGCATTTTTTTTTTGTTATATGACAAAGAAGTGTAAAGGTGTGTCATTTCTAATAGCCTCTGTTGGCTGCAAGTTTGGGCATGGCTACTTTCCAGCTTCTTCAGAATACATGTTCCTTACTACTGTAGCTCCTTATTTTCAGAAAAATGCGTCCCCAGAGAATGAAATAAAGTTTGAAACTCATTAATATCCCAATGACTGCTGCTGCTTAGTTTTTGCACTGTATTTCATCTTTGGAATTAGTGAATATAATGATGCCATTATCTGTTTGGCTTATTAACCACTCAGTAGTGGTGAAATATATGACCAATTTTTTCCATGTTGCTACAGTTATTTTTGCATCAATTAAATCTTCAGTTTATCTATCATCACTGGCTTTGCTGACACTTTGCCAATGAAAAGAAAGGTACTGTATTTTACAGTTGGGCAAGCAGTTTAGGTTGGAACTCCTTACACTAATCCATGAGTTACAATACATTAAACAAAACTCAATCTCTGCATGTGGTGATGTTGTTTTAAAAACGGAGGAAACTCGTGCTGTATATCACTTTGTCAATGTAATTAGCTTTTTATGTTTTAAACATGAATTAAGAGGACAATAGTATAGTAGGATTGGAAAAAGTTTTCACTACTTAGTAAATCAAATATCATGAAAGTAATTCCCAGAATAAACTCCAAGATAACAACTTCAAGAACCTTCTGTTTTGTATTTAATATCTTCAATTTGTAAATCAGTAAATATCACTGGTCAGAGACACTTCTTTAAATTGGATACCAAATTACCCTGTCATCCTGACATGCAATGTTTTTCTTTTTTTTTTTTTCCTCAAATGCTTTTTGTGAAATACTAATTTTTGTAGACTCTATTGTACATTACTGAAATTAAGGTCAAGCAATTCTATTTATGATCTTTCTAGAATGATTTTCAATAAGCATAAACAAACATCCAAAATATGATAAAATGCAGATTAAATATTGGACTGGAGTGTGTTTTCTATGCAAAATAATAGGTTTTTTCTAACGACAGTAGAGTAGGATTGAGTAGTAGCCTTCCCTCAGGCAGACTTTCCCCGGCATAAGAAATTGATTAACCATTGCAAATGGACGTAGAGAAGAGTGAAGTTCTGCACAAACTTTCCATGGAATCCAGGAGGACAGGGCAGCCCAGACAACCCATTGACAGAAGTAGAACATAATTTGTTCAGTGCCTATTCAAAATGTGTTAAGAAGCTAGATGCTGCTTTAAAATGTATTCCCCTGACTGACTTCTGAATCTTGGCATGATTTGTCAAAAATACACTGGCTGGGCATCTATCTTCTACATTTTCTGTGTGTTTTTCATACAGTAACTCTTTGTTTTGTATAAAGTGTTGATTATTCTCAGATTTGGGAACAGAATTAAACTATAATTATTTTTTTTTTTGGCTTGAAATCATACCTAGCAGCTTTTGAAAACTGAATGATCTATAGTCTGTGTTGTGTCTTGGAAGTCGTAGAAGCATGTAGTTGGTAGTTGTTACACTTGCAACAAATTTTTGGTTTAACTAAAGCAATAAATGTAGATGCTAGGAGAATATAATCTCTGCTTTGTAAATAAAAAGAAGAAAAATACTTTACTAGCTATTTTTGTATGTTTGTTTGTTGTGGAGTGTTTGGTTTTGTTTGTTTTGGTTTTTTTTTTTTCTCAAAAAAAAAGACAGTCAATTGTCTTTAGGCATAAGAGATTCAATAACTAAGCCTGAATTCTTTAAAAGGTACAAATCACCATTTGCATGCACCTTTCATTAATCTGAACTGTTCACTTATTTACCAGATTCACTTGAATTATTTGGGAAACTATATTCCTAATGCTTGGACACGGGAAACTGGTTGCAGTATTTGTGACTTAGACTTACTAGACCTGTCAACAGTAACGGTAAGAATAATCTTCGCTAGAACAATACCCTTTTGAATGCAGTTGATAGGCGTATAGTGATTTCTGAGGCCAAATGTCTTCAGTATGCAATATTATGTTTTGTAGACACCTCAGGACATTTTTTCTGGTGTATGAAACTGTAAAGATGGAATTTGACTTTACTGGAAATATAAATACTTTTAGAAATGATTTGTGCGTGCATTTTAATATAGATTTCCCCAATATTACTGAAGATGATCTCACCCCTCAAAGCCCTCCAGATCCTTACCTCTGTTCACTGAGACTGAATGAATCATTTTTGAATCATGCAAGATTGAAGTGAATAATTAGAATTTCTGGGGAGGTAGAAAAACTCTTTAGATATTTCCAATTTTTAACTGCAGACCTACAAAAAACTTGATATGCATCAATTTAACAATTTTTGTTACGAATAGAGGTTAATAGTTAACTGTACCATGCTTACAGTTACAAAATAATAATAGAACAAATCTGATGTAATTGACATGGAATATCAGTTCAGTCTTCAGAATTCCTATAGGACAAACATACACATACACGTGGCATATGTGTGTGTATATCCAATATTTGGGAATGTATTTTGGCTCTTTGACTCCAAGCATGTCGTCTTTAGTGTCTTTATGAATATTTCAGCTTGTAATTAGTAAATTTTAGGCAGAGTAAATACTCAGATCTACCGTGTGGAAATGTAAGGCTTGTACTTAAAAGAACATTCTGATTATACTTAACAGGCTGTTTCCAGCAGCTGTTTCTTTTCTGTTCTGTATTGAAGGTTTGAATGAGAACAGGTCTTAAGTCATGTTGCAGACAGCATGAAAGAAGTAGTGGCTTGTTATCTTTGTAATGAAAGGACAAAGTGAAAGAGTTTGTGGACAATAAGCAGCTTATGGACTAAAATAAAAATTGAATAAAATAAAATAAAAATTATTGCTGTAATAACTTTCAGATTCTTTTTGTATCTTTTTTTACTTTTACTTTGAAGATACAACATTTGAATGGTGTTCTACTGAAGTAGTGTTTGCACTCCCAACATAACATTTACCTGAGGAAAAGAAGTTGTCTATGTTTTTCCTAATGGTGTTGGTAATTAAAACATGGTTGGGAAGCAGTTAAATCTTAAAAGCTAGTAATGGGGAGTAACTTGCAATGACTTACTGGATAGCTTCCTATAGTTTATGTACATCTGCTTGGAATGTGTCTTTCTTACAGTAATGCATCCTTTGGACTTCATACGTTGCTCACTCTGCCAGCAGAAATAACGAGACTTTTCCTTGGCCTCAGTGGAAGTGTTTACTTCAGGCATTTCTGAGTACAAGCAATATTTCATTTTCTGTACACGATTTCTGTTCAGGCCTGGCTGGTTGCTACTTAAAAAGAAATTTCCAGTGAAAAGAGCCATACCAGCTCTGTGCCTCTAATCATTCTTTCCGTATTGTTTTAACTTTCTGTATTGATACACTCAGATCTTCTAAGAATTTTTCTTGTTCTTCTCGTAAGCAAGTAGAGAATCAGATTTGTTGATCCCAACTACGTTTTGGACTTTAAGTTCCTTTAGATGAATTCTGGCATGAATGGGTCCTTGACTTGATGAGCTTAGGTGCTGCGAATTCAATGTTTTGGACTGGGCTTACCTACAGATCTTGACTTTAGCAGTGCAAAACAGATAAGCTCCACTGTTCAAGGAGTGAAATAATACTGATTTCCGTCATGAGCATAGGGATAGCATTCGTTCTGTGAAGGTCAAGGGTAGGTGCATGCAAGGTAGAGATGGGTGGAAGCATTGGCGTGGGTTGTGTAGGTTGGTCTGCAATGGATGAGCAGAAGAGCCCAAGGCTTTTACCAGGGTCAGTGTGAGCAGGTGCTGGGAGCATGGCCTGTGAAAAGCTGAGCTTTGGATTACCTGTGAAGGAACTGAGTGCCACATATGCAGAGTCTTTGGCTTAGTCCTTGTCCTTTTCACAGAAGCAGGACCTCCTGTGCTGATCAGCTGAGGTGCAGAAACACTCAGTAGCTGCTTTCTTCTGCTAATGTCAGCAGCCTGTGGGACTCCAAAATTAGCTCCCATACTGCTCGGAACAAAGCAGGGTCACAGAAAATAAGTTGAAGATGCACCTTGACTCAATAATTGTGAATTATTTCCACTTTTCTTAAGGATTTTTTTGCTAGAACCTAAATTAAATTGAACAGACTTAATCTTCCTAGAGCTACTTCTTGAATCCTGAAGCTTGTTACTGGCGTGGAGACTGCCTGGTGTGGGTGGAAAGGTTGACTTTGCCCACTCTCTCACTTCACTGGTGGCTCTTGTGTCAGGAGTTCCTGGACTGCGCTCTGTGTAGTCGTACTGAGGCCTTGTCCTGTATTTCGTCCAAAAATTGTCATATGCTCATCTACTGCTTGTGAAAAAGTAAACTTTAAAAGGCAAATGTATGACCTTAGTGAAAACGAGAAAATCTGTCAGGGAAAATACAACCTCCTGGTGCACACTGGGTATTTCCAAAGTGTTTTTGCTGAGGCATAACTGGGAAAAACCAAAGCTTCTGACTTGATATACTAAAAATGCTGGTTATTAACATTGTTCATTTTGACCTACATTCATGTTATTCAGTGACAACTCTTTATGGTGTGGTGAACCAGAGTCTAGATTGATGAACGCTCTTCTTTAAGGAGATGCAGTTTGCAGTAATTTGAACTCTTGATTTTTAAACACCTTTTTGCTTCGGTCACGCTCCTGAGATTTTAGTGTAGAGCCAAGCGGTTCATACTTCAATACTACTGAAGGATCATTAGTAATTCCTCATTGTCCCTATAACCTTTGCAGATCTTGCCTGAACCTGCTTCTCTTTGTCCTGGAGGTTGAGGAAAATGGCTTAGAATTAGAGAAATATGCAAAATAATTTATTGCAGCAGTTCTATTATTGGTAGCACATGTGCATGTTCAGCTTAGCAAGCCTGATGCCACACACGGCTTTCCTCACTGCTCGCAATCAGCAGTACCAGTTACCATGACACCAGCCTCAGTGGAGTGGTTGCCAGCGAATATCACGGTTGCTTTTTTCAAGACACGTCAGTGTACTTGTCTTTGTCAGCTGTTTTGAAATTATTAGGATGTCTGCATGAGTACGTATTAGGTTTGCAGATGAAGTTATGAATAGGAGGTAGTCAGGGTAAACATTGGTGCCTAATGTTTCCGACCTAGTGCACTTGCCAGTATGTTTCTGGATTTCCGATGCAGACAGTGACACTGTGAAATCTCAACATGCCCTGATGGTTTATCCAGCTGCTTTTCAAGTGGGTGTTGGCTTGCTTAAGGAAAGCTAACTTTTGCAGCCTTTTATACTCATATAAGGTTTCTCTCTGAGCCTCGTAGTGGGTTAGACGTTTATACTAACTGTCTGTTTTAGAGGTGAAAAAAATTTTTGTTTAATCAGTGCATTTCTTTGTGTGGGAGTCAAGACCTCTGAAGGTTAAATTTCTTTGTCTTGAATAATGTAATAATACATTTTAGGAATACACAAAGTGCTGTCTAGGTTTGTTTTAGTGGTCGTGATCTCTATATCAAGCACATACAAACCAGTAATTAATACCACTGTTCGAAAGATGTGAATTCACATTAAAATAAGGTGGATAGCTCTTCAGTATCCGTGGATGCAAGAGGAGAATCTCCAGTTAGTTCATCAAAGGTCTTGATAAAATCAGTAAGTAAGGAAGTAATGCAGACTCACTTGTAATGATCGAGGGAAAATAGTGCGTATAAGTGTATGGAAGGGTATTACAGTCTTTGGCGTAAATTACAGATCAGTAAAATATTTTGTAGTGTTTATTCTTTAACTACTTTTAAAAAAACTGGTCTTCCCTATATTTTCTTGTAAATTTAACATATATATGTATGTTACTTTCAAAAAATGAATTTGCCATGCAGCTCTAGCTATATTTCCTTAAATAGTTTTTTCCCGTTTTAATATTTTTTTAAAGTAAGAACTTTAAAAAACATAATACATTATTTTCTACTTCCTGTTCCTGTTATTGGAATTCAGAGAGATTTTAGCAATATTAAATCCATTATCTTTACTTATTTAGTGAAGTCAGTGAAAATAAACAGAGGGGACAGCACTCTTGAGCTAGTTGGTTTTGATTGTTTGAAAGCTGTGTGGCCTAAGTTACTGCAACATGACATTAGTTGCTTTTAAATATGACTAATCTTAGAAAGGAGGTGAGTCTTATTGGTTGTGTCAAAATATCATTTTTTTTAGGAATATCCAAGAGTAAAAATTGGTGTTTTCATTGAACAACCCACTCCTTTCCTACCTAAATTTTTAGACAGATTATTGACTCTGGACTACCCAAAGGAGGCACTCAGTATCTTCGTTCATAATAATGTAAGTATGATGTTATTTTTGTGCAAAGCTTCAATTTTGGAAATTATGATATGAATGAAAGTGTGTGAGGGAGTATATAGATTCTATGTTTGTATATAGTTAAACTGCATAGGAAGAGATAATCTTTCAGAATTTGGTATGCTGAAGTGAAAAAAATACACAAACTAAATGAAATTGTGGCCGTGCTGACTGAAGTCTATTTAAAGAATCTACTGAGATTCTTTTAGTAATGAAAAAATTGTATTTTAAACTTTATGCTTCTGGAGGAAGTACTGATTGACATAAAACAATAGAGTAGAATGAGAACAGTTACAGTTGGAAGGAACCTACAGTGGTCATATAGGCCAGCTGCCTGACCACTTCAGGACTGACCAAAAGTTAAAGCATGTTTTCAACTGTTTTCCAATAGCTGACATTGGATTTGTTTTTCATCTTGTTGATACCCCAGTGCATTTATGTTTCTCTTGGTTCTCCTTCTGGTTGCCGTGGGAAAGACTGGTGTGGCTAGGTATATTTTGATTGGCAGTGCAGATGAGTTGCTTTTTTGAATATTTTTTAATGCTTTTTTCTAATTACCTAATGATCTGGTGTTGCTGATACTTCACCAGTAACTTCAGTATTGCTGTTTTCATGAATAAGGTGACAAGTGTGTGTAAGTCTGTTGGAAAAACAATGGACTGGAAGAGAAATGGGAGGGAAATATAATTCTGTCCGTTTTCACTTGGTGTGCACTACTGTTGATATTGTAGCACAAAAGGCCTGAGTAACAGAAGCAGAGCTTTTCTTTAAAGTCTTCAGTGTGCTTTTTTTTTTTTTGTTTGTTTGTTTTTTTATCATAGAGGGGGGAAAACCCTACCCAATATTTTAATTATTCTAATGTCAGCCATAATACACAAAATCTACAAATGAGGGTACTGGGCTGGAAGCATTGCGTGTGGCTGAGGTTTCTTAAATTAGAGGTAGGGTAATTAGAAATTACAGAAACAATCACTGGGACTACATTTTAAAGGAACAATGACTATGAATGTCCACCTGGGCACAGGTGACAGTTCCCTCTCTGAAGCCATTCTGGATTGTTATAAAAAAACTCCTGTGTGCCATGGAGGTTGTAGGATGGGTTTTGAAGAGTGTTAAATAAATATCCTGAAAAAGTATTGCATAAACAGTCTGTGAATCTTGCATCATTGGTCTGGAGTTACAGCTTTGGTTTGTATTGCTGATGTGTTGGATTCTTTTGCTAAAATTTTGGACAGAAGAGCTTCATTTTAAT
Source organism: Tauraco erythrolophus (assembly GCF_009769465.1). NCBI lineage: Eukaryota > Metazoa > Chordata > Aves > Musophagiformes > Musophagidae > Tauraco > Tauraco erythrolophus. The sequence goes on along the minus strand of NC_141475.1, from coordinate 14,155,340 downwards.
GATAGATATACTGGAATATCTTCAAATACTGTTTGCCATCTGTTTGGTTAGGATAGAATACAATATGTTCTTGGACACTATGTTTATGATTTCACAGCAACTTGTACTTTTAATTCACTATAAACAATGTTAACATGATTACAGGAGGTTTACCATGAAAAGCACATCAAGAAATTCTGGGAAAAAGCCAAGAACATTATCAGAAATATAAAAATTGTTGGACCTGAAGAAAATCTGAGTCAAGCAGAAGCCCGGAACATGGGAATGTAAATTCTAATTTATAAATCTGTTATAATGATGCATACACTAACGTTTTTTCATCTCTTATGTAGATTATTTTGCATCTTAAACACTAACAACTTTACATCTTAAGATACAAAAGTGGGAGCTTTTGTAGTAGAGCAGGATCTAGATATATGAACTGTTGAGTATTTTATGATTTCTGTCTAATATAAAAAGCTGTTGGTCATTGTGGAAACATCTCTCTGGTTTGGACTGCTTTGATAGTCTGTCATCTTGTCTTCTAATGAAGGCATAGACAATAGTAGGCTATAAAGATATAAGAGGGGTAAGATTATTTTTGTGTTAGTTTTCTCAAACATGAATCTATATTGAAACGTGATAAGCATAAAGTGTAAAGTTGAAATATTTTTATTAAAAAGAATACTATTGAAATAAAATAGATGGTACAATACAAAAAACTTTAATAAAAAGTTTGTGCAGGAAATTATATGTAGCAGTAATTTTTAAAAAAAATTAAAGCGGAAGCAGATGCAAATATAAATAGAAATTCTAATTGCAGAAATTCTTATTGCAGTGTATCTTCTAAAAATGTATTAGGTTTTATTCTTTTATCCAATACCTTTTCAAGCTAACTTATTACAGAGTGTTTTCACAAAATAGAATTACCTCTTGTATTAGGCATTAAACAATTGCACTTTTGTTGTCCTAGTCTCTCCTCCTTTTCTTTTTTTTTTTGTTTTTTTTTTTTTTTTAAATGAGATTACATTTCAGTAAAAATATATTTAAAGCTTGACATGGGCTTACAGGTGACGGAATTACATTTCTTCCTATGGTTCAAAGAGACAGGAATATCCTTTAGAAGTGCTCTAGCAGAAGTTTCTGCTTTCGGGGGGCAGGGGGGAAAGGTCTTACAAAGGCAACTGACTTTATCTTATCCTTGGCCTTGCTTTTTTTTTTTTTCCTTTTTTTTTTTTTTTCTTCATTTATACTAGGGAATTCAACTCTTTGGCTTTTAAACCTGACACTTGCCAGGCCCAAATCTGAACCTTGTATTCTGTGTCAGACCTGCCTGTCAATGGGTCTTTTTGGTGGCTGCAGCGCTGACTGCTACCACAAAGTTGCTCATGGCTCTCCCAGTATGTCCCTCAGTCAAATTATGGAGTTCTACAGACTAGGATCCCACCAAGACCGTGCTGTGGCCCTTGAGCAGGCTTTGTTCTTGCATAACTCTTCCACTCCCTTTTCTTCGAAATCTTCCATGAGTATCAGAGCAGAGAAATTATTTTCATAAGGCCCTGTTCTTTTATGTTCAGAGGTTAAGAGCGCAGCATAGGCTGTTCATGGCATCCACTGAAAGAATGAAGAACTGACTAGTCCTGAGTCTCCACGGTGTTCTTGGAAATTTGTTTGAATGGGGTTTTGTTGTGCTGAAGCCACTGGGAAACTGATATTTGGCTGAAGTCCAAGCCTCTCCATAGCCTTTCTAGGAAACACTACAGATATCCAGTGGTAGTGTAAGCAGCCATTCCCGTGTTTATAAATCATTCTTTCTGTATTTCCAGTAGTCTCTAAAGCAAATGTACTATGTTTGCAAACTTTTTAGTTGCAAAAGTAAAGTAAGTTGAAGTAGTCTGTGTTATGTGTAACTGAGGTGGAATTTCTGGAGTTGTCTTTTCCTCTTTGGTGTTATATAGGCACGGTAAGGCAGAATCTTTAGTGTAAACAATTCCTATACTGTTACTAAATCTCATGCAAAGATCTTTAAACGTGTCCTTTTTTGATGGAACCTACTGACTTATAATGTGATGAAGGTTTTAATATGATATATGGTCTTTGCTTGATCTGTGGATAAAAAAATAGTAATTTAAATGTTTATTTGCACAAAATCATTTAAAATTCTATTATGTAAGGCAGGGAGATAATCACACTTATGACGTGTGCCGCTGGATACACTACACTGTGATGTGTTATCCATTGTCTGCGTATAATTTGACCCATGTTGCTCCTTCTTTGAAAGGCCTCTTTATTAAAGTTTCTCTCCTAAAGAGATATGTGGCATATAGAGAAAAAGTGAAGCATAATGCATGTGAAATAAGACCATGCCAAAGTACTGACTCATCCAGAAAGTATGACTGTTAGTAGTAGGATCTTTCATGAGAGCAATGTAGTAATAATTTGGTGGCTCCTTTCAGTTTGTCTGAAGCAGGTTCAATTCATCCACTGCTTCCTGTGCACTCCTGGTCTACTTGGTTGCCCTTGTGAACGTCACCAGCTTCTCTGAAGCAACTGCATTTTTCTTTTCCTCAAAAAATCTAGCTCGGAAGTATGGGATGTTCATGGTAAAGGCAGGTCCTATAAACACTTATTTGCTTTCAACCCTTCAGCTGGCTTTGAACATCATAACCTTATTTGTTTCTCATTAACACTGCAATGGGAATAACTTGAAAAGAGTGATTCTTCAAACCTGTTTAAGGGCTTGATTTAGAGACTGATATATTCAGTCTTCTGATTAATTATCTCCTGCCTCTATTTGCATTATTGACTGATAGTTTTGTTCCATCTGTCTCAAACACTTGCTTTCTCTCTTTTTCCAGATTAGCTGATTTTAGTATCTCTCTGTTAATTTCTGGTAGATGTAGAATTCATTTGGTCTCCTCGCTTGCATATTTCACACAAAAAAGTCTATTCAGCCGCAGCAGCAAAACAGGCTTTGATTAATACAGTTCAGTGCCTAGTGACAGAATTAAACAAACAAACAAAAGGCAGAAGTTAAGCATCGAAGGTCTGATGTGTTTTCAGCAGAATACTTTTGAGTATATAATGCAGTTGGGTTAGTTTTCTCCTTACCTCTTTTTCTCTTTTTGGCTTAGTAAAAAGTGATGATAACTCACAGTGGTGTTCTCAGTAAATGAGGCTCTTATGTCAATATAAATGTGAGAAAATAACACTCTTTAATTTCACCCATAGCCATGCAGCAAATATCTGCCTACTTTTCTCATTCACATAAAGAATAATTGAAGCATTTACCTTCTTGCTACTTCTTGACTTGAAAGCCCTCTCCTGCCTTTGTGTAAGTCAGATAGGTGTTGGAAAAGACCTAAAATTGTGCAGTCAGTAAGACTTATTACAGTTCAACAATATTGGCAAATAGGAGAGCACAGCTTTCCTTATTGTGGGCTGAAACAGAATTAAATGGGAGGAAAATAAATTAGAATATAGAGAAGGAAATTTTAGCTGTATGTTATCTGAGTATTTTATCTGCACGTACATCCATTGAAACCCTAAAATAGCATTTCCGTGTCCTTTTTTTTTTTTTTTTAAGCCTTTGTCTGTGAGGGCTCTATTAGAGTTCTTACAGTTGGTTCTTTTTTTCTTTAAGAAAAACTCATTTGTGGTTTTGCCTTGTTTGGAGATGAGATTTCACCCAGCTGTTACAGAATTTGTTATGACAGAAAATGTAAGATAATATGAAATATGTTCAAGCAGTAACAGAAAGTGGGGAAATATGGGAATTTATCTCATTCACTACTCTGAGGTTTTCTTTATAAAAAGCTTATTTTCCATAATCTTTTTTTCCCCTAGTACTTATGGACTTAAGGATTTCTTTTTTTTTTGCGGGGGTTGTTTTCTACCCCTCTCAAAAATATTAATAATAGAACTAGCTAGGATTTTTCCTGAACTTTTTTAAAAAATGTGATTTACCTCATCTTTAGTGGGAATGTGTACTTTTTAATCAAAGTTTACATTGAAAGCTTTCGAAAGTTTCAGGAAGAATAGTAGAGAGTATCAGAGAGTTCAGCTCAAAATTCAACAGTGAGGTCAATGAATTTGAGGTCTTCTATGTGCTTTTTGAAAGTCAGAAGATAGTAAGGTTGTCTCTGAGCTCGCCCTGGTAGTGATAAATGGTGACACAGAAGCAGAAGGACTCCTTTTCAGCTTCGCGAGTAGGGCAAATATCTTGGCCATGGTTTTAAAGGAAGAGCCGGGATTAAATCTGTGTCTCCCAGTTGTCAAGTGATTTCTGTTGGTGACTTAGATTTTCTGGAACTGCTTCTCCTGAACACTTCAGCAGTTTTGGATTTCATCCTTCGATGGAGGAGGAACATTTTGAACTTTGAGTGTTGCAGAAGAAAACTAACTTCCCACCCATAATCTGATTTCAGTAGCTTCCAGGTGTGGTAACTGTGGTAACAATACTTCAGCCTGAGATGCAAAACTAAACTTCAGTGCTTTATCTGTTTTGGGGCTACATTTGTTTGGTTTTAAAGATAGGTGATAAGAGTTTCTTTATACTGTTGTGACTATCTGGAGAGATGCAAAATGTAATCCAAAGTGTCAGGCAATGTCCCCCAGTCTTTCGGTGAGTGTTGAAGACTTGTATCTGGGCACCTTATTTTTCAGAAGTCTGTCAAATGGTGTAAGTGCTCTCCTTTTGGGCTCACAGTCCATATTTGGAATTATATTTCCAACAGTTTGAGTGATATAAATATGATATATTGATTAACTGCAAATTCAAACTGTTCGTAAAAAAAAAGTAAGTGACTCAATGGTAAAGAAATGGAGTAGACTATACGTCTAGCTCCTTGGAATATCTCAGTGGAAAGACTGATAAAGAGAAGAGCAGTGACACTTTCCCTTTTCAGATGAGGTCATTGTTCCAGATGGCCTTGTGATTTGTAAGCAGAGTTAAACATTGCTCTGATTGCAAAATACTTTAAACTGATCTGCTGAGCTTCACTTCACACTTCCAACAAAAATCTTGGTCTTCTACTAAACTTTTGTTAATCGTTACATCGAAACGGCTTTAAGTTATGTACAAAAATAGAGTTTTCTTTTCATTAGTTGTTCTTGCTTTACACTCCACATGCTTATAAACTAAGTAGATTCAAGGTTTTAGCCATTGAATTTAGATTAGGATGTGTATTACTATATATATGAGTATTGCTAGAAAGCACTTTCCACTTGTTCCTTGCTACAATCTGGGTAAACATAATAAATAGTTTCACATATCATAGAATCATAGAATGGTTAGGGTTGGAAGGGACCTCAAAGATCATCTAGTTCCAACCCCCTTGCCATGGAGAGGGACACCCTCCACTACACCAGGTTGCCCAAAGCCTCATCCAACCTGGCCTTGAACACTTGCATGAATGGGGCATCTACAGCTTCTCTGGGCAACATGTTCCAGTGCCTCACCACCCTCAGAGTGAAGAATTTCTTCCTTATATCTAATCGAAATCTACCCTTTTTCAGTTTAAAGCCATATAATCTGGTATTTCTACATCTGGAGAGGTTAGCATACACTGTAGGAAGGCAATACTTTAAAGCATGAGAATATCCAGGATTACTTTTATTTCCTTGGGAAAGCTACTTGGGCAACATTGAAAGCCTAAAGAGAAGATGCATGAATTTCTTAAGAGTAGGCTTGCTTCATCAATTTTGACAGAAACTTCTACAACTCTTTTTCTGTATATCTGAAACTGGAAGTGGTTTATGGAGATTTTTATTAGTGACCTTAAAGTGCTCAGGCAAAAGTTCTTCTTCATGCTTTAAAAATAAAGTTTTGCCATTTGGTGATGCAGTTTTCAGTGCTGCATAGAAAGAAATAGAGGGGAAAAAATGAGGCAAAGTACAGTCAGAATAGTAGCCCTGACTTTTGGCCTTTTTATGTTTATATGCATACATAAATATAAATATATATATATATAATATATATAAAAAAATATATATTATGATGTATTTTCAATATTCTTGGTTACAGTGGTTGAAGTTAGAGGTTTCATATTGTAGGTGATTTGTGCTACAGCTGAGTTTCCAGACTATTTAAGGCAGTGATGCTTTCAAAGTGTTCTCAATAGATTATTGAATGAGTGTGACTTAGACCAAAACTTTTAATTTATTATTTTGTGTTTTGGATTACTATGTGAATGAAGAACAGAAGGATTGTCAACACTAAACACATTGGACTAGTTCTAAAAGAATTCTTTGGCTCTAGATTTAAAGAAGGGGGGGAGGAAGGCAAAAGTTGAAGGACCAGACATTTTAAATTATGTAATCAATTTTCCAGTCATGTTTGCCTACAACGAAATCTGTTCTGTTTGTTTTTTCATATTTTCATAATTAAAAACATTAATTCCATTCATATTTTTGTTAGCAGCAAAAGGTTTAGCTGCTTTTGAAGAGGTGCTGGCCAGTGTTTTGACTGAAATCCTGGGCTGGCATCGAGTCTGTCAGTCTCTCAGGGTTAGTTTCCTCATTAGTAGAATGAGGACAAAGATGCTGAGTATTTTTGAAAGAAATTTAACATCTAATGTCAAGTGCAATATAAAAAATCAGGTTGCTATTAATAATTGCAATTAATGCTAATAATAAAGCTACATGTGAATTGTGTTTAGTAGTTGTAAAGTTTTGAACAGAATAGGCCATAAAGGCTTAATTGCTGGACTGTGTTATGGCCAAAATAGAACCTCCAGATTTCAACTGGGGCAATTATGCGAGAAAGTGCTGATTAAGGAATTACTGTCGTAAAACCATGTATACATAAGATAGAAAACTGTCAGTGAAGGAGATGTTAAGTCAAGCAAAACCGGAAACTGACCAAAGATTTAAACTATGGGTGTGTGTCTAAACATGATGACTTCGGCAGTAGCAGGAAGACCATTTCTATCATTTTGATATTTAAAAAATTTGGCTCAAATCATTACTACATCTTTAGTGGTTAAGTTTCAAGAGGAAGGATTGCTTAAATTTATGGAATAGACACGCTCCACCTTCTCCTGTGTTTCCAACGAAGTCATACTTCTAAAATCCTTTGAACAGAATGAAGTTTGAACAAGAAGGACCCAAAAGGTGTTGATAATTAGTAATCCCTACAGGAGACAGTCGAAGTGCTGAGTGAAGTGCTGCATTAGGTAGTGGAGGGGAACGGAGGAGGAGGTGGCAGGAAGCCTTGACTTGTACGTAGCCTGTCACATCTGCCGTTTATCAGGTCTCCTGAAGTGACAGCGATCTTTTCCTTTGCAGAAACCAATCACAAATAGTCAAATAATGTGTAACTTAATCGAAAACAGTTGGTTTAGACATTTTAAAGCAAGAAAGTAAAATAATTTTAATGTTTCAAGCAGTTACAATGGAATTAATGCATGTTCTGTCAATAACAGTGGAGAAAATAGGCAAGATCAATAATACTATGTGTGATAGAAAGCTACTGCTTGTTCCAGCTCCTCTGAAAGTGTATTTAATTTACTATAATATCTTACTATTCTTTTGGCATAGGAAAGCTGAATTGATTATACCAGATCTTAGCCTAGCAAGTGTACCCTGCCAGAAACATACAAATGTAGTCTGTGTATCTTACTTTCATATTTACAGTAAAATGTGGCTTCTGCTTGGTTGAAGCTGTCTCTTGAAGGTGTGGAATCTATGCAAATGACTTATTCTGCTGGAAATAGTGTATGGGACAAGTTCAATTCCTTTTTCTAATTTCCGTTCGCCATCTGTGCAATTGTTTTATATTCCTCTTTCCTAACTGTGTTATTTTTCTAGGTCACAGGAAGACTAACAAAAGGTCTTTAAATAAAGTTAATGTGTTATTCTTCATAGTTTTTGTCTTACACTTTCTGTAAGGTTTCAATTACTATTCAGATCAACAGATCACATCTGTAGCATCTTTGCCCAAAGACAGTGTTACGTCTGCATGCAGTTACTCAGTAGAGAGGCTTACTTAATAAGCTCGTACTTCGCTATTAAATGACTGTACTGATATCCAGCTATGTAAATTAGTGGCTTGATTTTCCCTCGTCCCTGCCTTCATTTTTCATTAGGACAGTGCATAGTAGCTGTTACTGAACTTGGTAAAGGTTGGAGATCACTTAGTTTATTAAAAGAAAGATATAAGATATCTGACCCATGTTTTTAAATCTTCTTTTAATCACACTATTGTAATCTAAAGACACCTTTCTTTTACTATTCTACACTGCAGAGGGCTTTTAATGCAATGTAGGAGTAGAGCACTTGGTTGTGGTTTGGTTTTTTTGTGTTCTTTTTGTTTTGTTGTTTGTGACTCTTTTCTGGACATCTGTGAGTTAACCATTCCTTTTCATCTTTTTAGGGACCTTTGTCGCCAGGATAAAGCGTGTGACTATTACTTCAGCATAGATGCAGATGTCGTGCTGACAAACCCAAAAACTTTAAGAATACTGATAGAACAGAACAGGTGTAGTATATCTCTTGATTTTACAGAATTTCCTCCGACTTGAAGGGATTTTCTGGCATCCATCCGGAGGAATTAAGATCCCATCTGTTCTTGCAGAGTTAGATCCTCTTTATTTACTTGTGGTATTTGATTGCCATGGTTCATAACGGGCTCTGAGGCCAATAATTCACAAAACGTTTTATTCCTGTCAAGCAACAATTCCTAGTGTGACTTTCAAATGCCTTTTTTTTTTTTTTTTTCTCTCTCCTCTTTGACTTTGTGATGCGTTTTGTCACTACACTATGGTTGGTATTTTTTTGCGTAACTGAAAATCAAGCCACCTCTGATTTATAGAAATCTTCGCTTCTGTTACACTGATGTTGTTTCTGGAAACTGAATGCTTGGATTGCTGTTTCTTCCAGCTAAAGTTCAGAATAGCTGCTCTGAAATTTGAGTCTTTGGCATTTTAACCACACTATACTTCATACTGAGGAAAGCTGGTGTATTTTGATGTATAGTCTACGTATAACAGTTCATATTTTCTTATTCAATGTGTCGCTTCACAGAAAGATAATTGCTCCGCTTGTAACTCGTCATGGGAAGCTTTGGTCCAATTTCTGGGGTGCTTTGAGCCCGGATGGCTATTATGCTCGATCAGAAGATTATGTTGATATTGTCCAAGGGAACAGAGTGTAAGTAATTGTAAGCTAATTTCTAAAGTCAAGACACCCAGTATGGCTATAAGCAACATATTCTTATGGTTTTGTGCAATCTGGTGTTCCTGAAGAGCTTAAGTTAATTTTATTGTTTAACTTTTTCTATTTCATAGGAATGCATTTGTTTTCTTCTTTTTTTTTTTTCTTTTCACGTTCACAGCTTGTATAAAAAAGCAAAGTGTTTAACACCATGAGCTGGTATTAGTAATGGACATAGCCCTTACTAGTACCTGTCTGATTGTGTCTGGTTACTCTAGCAAGGCATAGTACAGAAAATGGCAAGACAAACAAATAGCAAACCCCAAACGCTGTATCCCAGGGACCTCATTCAAAAGAAACGATTGTTGCATTCATCAAATAACTTCTTTGTCTCTTTGGGGTAAATGTTTAATCAACTGAACAATTACAATTTCTTTATGTGTTCCTTCCTGATCCCAAGGAGCTCTTGAGAAATACTTTTTTTCATATAGCCTTTCGGGTTTGTCCTTCCCCTAAATGAATGCTATTTAAGTTGTTCTAGACTTGACTTTCCCATGTGGTGATGCCTTTTCATTGCCCTGGAAGAACAAAAAGGTCTGAAACAGGTTGTTTGCTTGAATAAGACTGGCTCATTGCCGGTTGCACTGAAAGATGTGCTTGTGGCTCTGGGAGGGAGGAAATCTGCAGAACAAGCATTTTGGCAGCAATACTTTTTTGTTGATATTGGCCCAGCTGACATAAATACATGGCCTGCTATGGTCCGTGGGTGTGTGTGAGAAGGTCAGACCAGCTGTGTGAAGCCTCAGTGAAGTTTTTAAACTCACTTAAAACTCTGTTTCAGAATTACTTTCTTCATCTGGTAGTGTAGAATGAGTTTGATTGATTGACTTAACCATGGAAACATGAAGTACATTTGTAATTAAAACTCTTTGGAGAATTTGACCTTTCTATTTTTTATAACAATATTTCTTAAAAGTTGAGTTACTGCCTACGCCTACGTTTGAGATGTCCACGGTGTCCAGCTGTAGCTTTTCAAATGTCTTGGGAACCTTTCAGCTTCATTTCCTTGAAACTTGCATAGTATTGTTAGCAAATACAGAGATGCTGATTTGACAGAATAGGCAATAAATTATTTTTCATAGCTTTAAACTATTTGCATTTGTGTTTTATTACAGTGGAGTATGGAATATTCCTTACATGGCTAATATATACTTAATTAGGGGACAAGCTCTCAGGTCGGAAATGAAAGAGAAGAACTATTTTATGCGTGATAAGTTGGATCCCGATATGGCTCTCTGCAGGAATGCCAGGGAAATGGTAAGGTGTATCCATAACGGCTTGCTTTTAAACACACACAGACTTCTTTGCGTCCTGCTACACTTGACTCCTTCACTTTATTGATCTTGGATATTATATTTTTACTTCTAATTCTAAGTACTGGCCAATTTTTGTGACATAGAACACTTCAGATGTATTTCTTTAAATTATTGAGAATGGAGGTTTTTGCAAGGCCAGTGCACTGGTGCACTGACTGCATGATGGTTTTTATTTAAATGCGCAGAAAATTCCTATTGAGGTGAAAACACCTTTCTTGTTGGCGGAACCTCAACAGGATGAAAGGGGGCTCAACTTCTCTGCTGTGTATGACTTCAAACTTATCAATGCGTTTACAGCATATCTATTTTGCACGTTTTTGTACAGTGTGAAACTTCTAGCAGACTGAGTTGGAATATTTTGCAATTTTATATTTAAATAGATATATATTTGAACTAGTGATGGACAGTGTTGATATAAAAAGGCTGTGATTTATGAAATTGTATGAATCTTGGGGAGCATGAATTACTCATTAATTTTTCCAGATTAATTAAAATTGTATCAGAAATTTGTTACTTGCATTAAGCCATAAGTAAGGAGAGAAAACTTATTTGTACTGTAAAAATATGAATATGTAAATCCACATTTCTACTGATATTTACACTAGTTTCAGCACAGAAACAAATAAGGCCTAAACCAGACCTATTTCCAGACACTATAGCATTGAAAAATAATTTTGCTGAATTGAACAAGAAAAGTTGGCAAGTATTAATTTTTTTTATTCCCTCATAACAAGGCATGATCTCCTTTGTTTGTACTGATTCTTCAGAACATCCCCGTCCAATTCTGTTGTATTCAAACCTTCTCAGCATCAGTTATTGCAAACCTGTGCTTCCTGTGCGCTCGTTAAACTAATCTGACTGGCTCATCAGAAAATTGCTTTCTCTTTTCCTCTTTCTCAGTCTGTGCTGTAAGACGGTCTGGTACATGCTTGATTTTGTATTGCAGCAGATAAGAAGGGGCTGGTGGAAACAGCTTTGACGTGTATTTATGAGCTTTGCTTGGAGATGCATGTTGTCTGTAAAGGCATATCAGCTTTTGATCAAAGGCTGCTATTTCCCTTATGTAATTGTGGAAACCTAATAGTAGTTGGAAAAAGAGAAAGAGATTATGTATCAGAAAACTGATGTGATGATTCTCCTTCATTTTAGACTTTACAAAGGGAAAAAGACTCCCCTTCTTCGGAAACATTCCATATGCTCAGACCCCCAAAGGTGTTGCTTTATTTTTTTTATTAATTAGTTGTTATTACATGAAGTATTATTCTACCACAGGAAGATACTTCTCCTCTGTTCACTTACTCTGATGAAATACTGCTCTAGCTTTCTCTTCAATCTTCTAAGGTTCAAGTTTTCGCCAGGGACAGGTTCTTCATGGCCAGCTCAAAAGGTCTTAGAGAGGCTCGTTGTTCCCTCAGGGAGGTTTCTCAGTGCCTCTGAGGTCAAGGCATACTGAAGCTGTGCTTTCATAGCTAAAATTGTTTCAGCAGTCCTAGGAAGGACTAAATCTGGAATCACTAGCCAGGCCCCCTCCGTGATGACACATGGCAGTTGTGAAAGCTGTTTTTCTTGCCCCAGACCCTCCTTATTCTCCCTGCTGCAACTATATTATGAGTCAGTAAGTTCCCAAAACTGGGCACGTGTTTAACATAATTATCTTTCTAACAGTTCAACTGTTTTTCAGACAGAAACAACAAAATAGCTAAATAAGAATGTCATAACCTGCTACAAATCTAAAAGTCACAAACACTTTTGAAATGAAGTTTTAGTCTGAAAAACAGTAAACTAAGAAAAAAAAAAAACAAAACACAAAACCTAAATTTCTTTAAAAAGATCTATTTTCTGCTACCATTCTAATCAAGAGGGTTTTGTTAATATCTTCTGTTAATAGCTTGATAACAAAACTGTGTCTTACCACACTTGGTATCTTGCACATATTTTGCAATGTTTTCTTAGGTGAACATGTGTCATAGTGCTCAACTGTTTTGTACCCTGATCTGAATATTCTTTTATGCTGTATTTGCCAATATCTTTTTATTTCAGGCCAATTCACCAGGGGATCATGTAGTGAATTCTCTGAAATAAATTTCTTGTTCTGACTTCCATTAGCCCTTTTATTGTTAGCTTATTCTTCTAGGTTTTAATCAGAAACTAATCCCTAGGTGTTGGTTTTCTCATATGAGTATTTTCAGTTTGAGAACAGGTGCTTCCAGAGTGTCTGCTTAAGTTTTCTGGAAAACAAATCAACCAACCAACCACTTCTCTGTTTTTTTCCTTTCTATAACTGCATGTGGGTTTACATTATGAACAATATATGTTTTGGTTTAATGTGTTTAGAAAATAAATTCAATGAAATGCTTGTAAATAAGAAATTATGGACACTAGTTTGTGATTAGAATCAACCATTTGAAAATTAAAAATACTAAATGAACATCATGTGTGTATATGTATGTACAAGTGTCATACATTTTATGACAGTGCAGGCATAAACAAACAGACTTTTTAAAAACATCATCGTGCCAAGATGGATGGATTTGCTAATGGCATTTTCTCTGCTTGGTATAGGGTGTTTTCATGTACATTACCAACAGACATGAATTTGGAAGACTTATTTCTACAGCGAATTACAATACATCCCACTACAACAACGACCTCTGGCAGATATTTGAAAATCCTGTGGTACGCATCTAATTACTGATGAAACAGTTATTATAATACATAATTTTTACAATTTTTTCTAAAGGACTTGGTATTTAAAAACTCTACATGGAGAACACTTGTTGTTTATTGTGCACCAAATACTGGTTGTGTACTAAAAGATGTTCTTGACCACCTGTCTAAGCAAATGACAATATATCGTAACAAGCCAACTGATGATCAGAGTAAGGAGTTGGAGATGCCACCTGGGTCTAATAAGTTTCATGATTTTTGACATGATAAGAAGCAGTTCGTTTATGGGTATAAGAAATTGTTTCAAATGCTTTCAGTAGAGCAAACGAATAGAATACAAATTATTTTGTCACATATAAATTAATTTGTTCTGGTTTAATGCTTTAAAATATTTTTTTTTAGGACTGGAAGGAAACTTATATAAGCCCCAACTACTCAAAGATCTTCACTGATAATATAGTAGAACAGGTGGGTATAAGTAGTTTTCTTAGAATTTGTGGGACTGACTGATAGTAAGTTGGTATACAGTAACTATTTCCATGCAAATGCTGTTTTGGTCTACAGCTGAACAGCTTTTTGATGTTTTGGATCAGAACTGAGTTGTTGCTCTTTTGAAAACTAGATGAATGGAGTCCAAAAAATAATTGCAAGATTGCTCAGAGTAATGTTGTTGTCCAAGTAATTGCCTTCTCCAAAATACAAGATGTATTAGCTTATTTATTTGAACTAGCTAGTATCGCTAGCAGAAGGCCAAATAAAAGAGCGCTGTGTTTTCTGATATCTAGAGCTTGCCTTTTACTAGACTCTTTCCTCAGGGTGCGCCTTTCCCTATAGATTCTCTAAGGTCTGACGACCGTGAATCCAAGGTGAAGCCTTTTGCTGGATAAGAAGAAGTTTGGGTTTTTTTTTGTCTGCCTGGCTGCTCACTTTCATGTAACTGATCTGGACAGAGCACTTCTAAGATGATAATTGTACCAGTGTTAGATGATCAGTTCTGTGACAATTAGGGACAGCGATTGTAAGAACTTTGCTTCCTCAAGAAGCTGGGATAAATTGTTTTTGTGTTTAAAACAATGTTAAGTGTAAACTTTTTCTTAATAGCTTGTAATGTAGAAGGTTAAGGTTGTTGTTCCATCCCTTGTTTGCTCTAAATATGTGGGTACCCTGACACAGCTGTTAGTGCTGGCTCATGGCTTATAAGGTAGCTTGTAGCTTTTGCTTCGTTCTGTGAGAATGTGCTTGTGGATCAAGACAAAACTTAAATATTTATAGTATCTGAATCATGGCTGAGATGAGAACAGCTGATATTCTTGAATGACCAAGCAAAATTAAGATGTCCTTTTTTAGCATTTGAAAATATAAGATAGCTGTTAAAGCTTAACTCCACTAAAAGAGATGAATGTAGTTATTTGATTTTTGGTTGTTTTTTTTTTTTTTTCTTTTATCTCTTAATGCTTTTGTAGCCATGCCCAGATGTGTTTTGGTTTCCCATATTTTCTGACACTGCCTGTGATGAATTGGTAGAAGAAATGGAACATTTTGGACAATGGTCTGGTGGAAAACACCAAGTAAGTGTCAGCCTATATAAACTTCACCTCAGGGTACCTTTATGACAGTAACTCAGCGAATTGCAACAAACAAATATTGTAACAATTTCCAATGACCAGAGACATCTGCTTGGTGGTGTAAAATACTTAGTTTAGTCTACCATATAGCTGCTTATTCAGCAGATTTAGAGACTTTCCTCAGTTAACCTTGAAGTAGCAAATTTGGATGCTAACAGTGGTGCAGTTGCTGCAGTAGTTACGTGACAGTTATCCCAGGCTGATCTTGGATATCTGTTGATAAGTGTTCAGAGAAGTTTTGTTTACCTCTTCAGTACTGATTTGTCAGACTTGTCCCCCTAGGCAGTTACCCACAAATCTTATGAGCTGTTGTGTTTGCAGAAAGTTCAAGGTATTCATTAACTACTGCTAAAATCAGAGGAGTGTTTGTGTATTCACAAAAGTGGTACCTTGGATACGAGCTAAATTAGTTATTATTTTACTGCAGGGGGGAGCCCCCAGAAAGGATTTTAACATAGTTTTATCTTCATATTTGAACATTTGTTACCATGTCAAGTTGCGGTCTGTATTTTCTTGATCTGGTATAACTTCAGTTGCATCTGCATATCAATAAATAAAACCACTACCTCAGGAAGCCCTTATTGGCAGGCAACACATCCAAATACTGACTCACCTTTTAAAAAATTTCCAATTTTTGCTCATTGATAGCTCAGCAGTTGTTTTTTCCAGAGCAGTTAGCTGTGAAATTACTGTACAGCAAGCTCAATATATGCCCACTAAAGCATTGCTTTGTTGCAGTTTTGTGATTCTGCAGATTTCAAATAAATGTTTGTAGAAGTGCCAGAAGCATTCCATGTCCATGTTTCAAGGCTGTTTACGGTGTTTTCATTAGGACAGCCGTATTTCTGGAGGTTATGAAAATGTCCCAACTGATGACATTCATATGAAGCAAATTGGACTGGATAATGAATGGCTACATTTCATAAGAGAGTTCATTGCACCGGTAACACTAAAAGTGTTTGCTGGCTATTATACCAAGGTATGTCTATAAATTTTTTGCAGATAGTTAGTGCATGGCATGAGTAATTCTAAGCATTTTATTGAATATACCCTGTTTGGTTTGGTTGGGGAGTTTTATACATGCTGTAGCAGTAGTTATAGATGAATGTTTTTGTTAACTCAACTTTAAACAAAAAAAAAAAAAACAAAAACCCTGTGTGTGACTTGGAAGTTCACATGTTGAAGTCTGATTGTATATTTTGTTTCAGGGGTATGCTTTACTGAATTTTGTTGTAAAATATAGCCCTGATAGACAACGGTCACTCAGACCTCATCATGACTCCTCTACATTCACAATCAACATCGCTCTCAACAAAGTAGGAGAGGACTTTCAAGTAAGTTGACAGCTTACTGACTTAAAAAAATGAATTTTGAGTGTCTAATAGTGTTTCTAAACTAGAGCCTATATGAATATACTTAAAGACCATGTTGAAAAGGAAAAGATGTGTATCACAAATTGGGATATATTATTTCTTATATTTTTTGACAAGTACTAAATTTGCTCCATTGCAGGATCCAGAACTGTTGATGCAGTCAGGCTGAATCAGTCAAAATGGTTTCAGATGGTGGAGGAGAAGGGGTTTAAAGAAAAACTTAGGAGACATTAGTCATTTAGTTTTTAACATTTCTGAAATGCTTCATTTCTGTACAGTGAAAGCCAATTTTTCAAAATACTTAGTCTCAAGTTGACTCAAATGGCACAACTTTTTTTTTCTTTACAACTTTTTTAATGATTCTTTTTTAGATTAGCCACAGAATGAATATTTTCCATTGTTATTCCTGTTTGTTTTCTGCAATGAGATATTTTCTGTTTCGATATTGATTCAAATAAAATAGACCTCAGAGTACGGAGACAGGCAGGGCAGTGGCAGTACTATCCAGCTTTGACTAGCAGGGCACTTAACCTGGTTTGTTTATAAACCTGTATTAATTAGTCCTACTTAACACCTGTAAGTGTGTTTCTCAAACTTACTATTTTAGAAAACACATCTTCAGTTTGAAAGCAACAGCCAGATTAATTTATTTAAGATTTGTTTAAATGCAATCTTCGATAGGGTTGCAGTCCTGGAACGGGGCTTGTGAACATGATTTGCTTCTCACTGGTATCATCTACAGTAAAGCTACTGAAGATCTGTTTGTCAGAGTTGTTGCTTGAATGAGTTGTTATACAGGGAATGCTAAGGCAAAGCAAGGGGAAATCTTTGATTCCAAATGCATGTCTGTTATGTATTGCTCTGAAGATGGTGTCATTAAAATAACCTTGTTAGTGGGAACAGTAAAAAAAAATATTGTAAACAGCCTATTAATAATAGCAAAATATTTTAAGTTGTGGATAAATAAAAAGGAACTCAATTAAAACAGAAGGTAAACGTCGGGGTGTTTGTTTTGTTTTGTTTTTCTGCAGGGAGGTGGATGTAAATTTCTTAGGTATAACTGCTCCATTGAGTCTCCCAGGAAGGGATGGAGTTTCATGCACCCGGGAAGACTTACTCATTTACATGAAGGACTTCCTATCTTGAATGGCACAAGATACATTGCAGTATCATTTATTGATCCTTAATTTTATTTTTTTTTTTGCCTTCTTCAGCTGTGTTTGATTCTTTACATAAACATTTATTTATAGATTTCTCTGAAAGATGGTGATAAAAGAAACTTTAAGTTCACTGTTCCTAGACAGCAAAGTTACTTTGGGCTAAAAGAATGAAAAAAAGAAAATGTTCTGAAATTGTTGAAGATTTCTCAGTATCTGCTCTGAGCCTTGGGTCACAAAGTAAACATGTCCTGCTTATTTTTCCATTCTGCTGTCTTAGAGAGTAGGTAAAGAGGGAAAATGGAAAAGCATTTTATAATGAATCCTTTTCTTTGTTGAAAAAAAACCCCAAACAACCATAGATACAAAATTACCTGAAAAATTTATTGTGGTTTTCTTTCAGTAAAGTGTCACAGCTAAAGTTTTTGTGATGTGTATATTTGGTACCAACCAATTAAAAATCACAGCATAAAAGCAAAATCCATTCAATCTTGTATACAGTTGTTGGGGAAAAGTGATAATTCCATATGCTGATATATTCTGAAGGGAAAGCATCTCAGTAGCCTGTTTTCTTAATTCATTTTCAATACTGAAATGTACATCTTCTGAAGAAAAAATGAATTGTGGAGATGGAGCAAGGATTAAATAATGTAGCTAAGTAAAAATAGTTTATAATTTGTTTTAAAAATTAATCCTGTTGAAAATTTACTTTTCTGCACCAAGTGACCTTCATTTAAAATTAGTTATTTTTCTAAATATGTAGAGATTTTAATTGCACCCAATTGATACTGGAAATTTGATGTTTATTTTCAGAACGGTGGTAAATTTTAATAATAGGATGTTTTATAAAGACAATTTTCTACTCTTACTTAAAATTACTTGAATTTTGTATCAGGAGAATGAATTTGTGGCAGTCTGTCTTTTAAAGCTAAGGATCTTAACTTGCCGTTTAAAGAAATAGGTTTAAAATATTCCTACTGTATCTACTGTTTGTAATTTAAAGAAACTTGAAACAAACTATCTCAAAGTCTACCGTGCCAAAATGCACAACATGTTGGAAAAACTTGTGAAAAATAAAGGGTAATTTTAAATTAATGTAACAGCTTTTACTTGACTGTATTAGGTAATTTCTTTGCATGTTGCTGTTGATCTTACAGAAATTATATTTATTGATGGATATTTTTAAAGGAATTGTAGGTATATTTAGATTGGAGATTTCTAAGTGTTGAGTTTTAGCTTATTTAGTCTGTTACTGTTGAAAATGTTTCTTATGTGATTTGGTGCCTGTGTACGTTACAGAAAGTGCATTACACTTTCAGAATGATTCCAGCAGGATGGATGTTTCTTGTTTTCTGTACCAACCTTCCTTTTTTATGTAGAGGCTTTTCGATGATCTAAACAGTATTTCACTTTTCACCTGCTAATATTTGAAGAAACTTTTATATCACGTTTCCTAAACAGAAGCTTTATTTGGAGCTGAAAGGATCGGGAGATGAGTTTAAAGATTATTCTGTTCCCCAAAATAAGCATGCCTGCATATTTCCCTGTTTGGCTGTTTTAAGGAGTGGTTGTAACCGTACTCAAAGTTATGCTAAAGCAAATACATCAAGATGTGGTAACTTGAATAATATAGTAAAGTGGACAGGCTTGAAAACGAATGGCTTTTCACAGCAAGTTCTTTGCTTTCTTTCCATTTTTCTTTACACTGTCAACTTTTCTCCATTTCAGGCGAATATTTGGAGGTTGATATCCCCTGACTTTGTTTCTAGACGTGGAACACCTCTGCCTTAGTGAGCGTCTCTATATATGTAGCCTGTGCTTAAGCAAACTTTACAGACCAGAAAATCTTCAGGCCTTCAGAATGAAAGCAGCCTTTGTTAATCACTTTTTTTCTGAGCATTTGCCTGTGGTCTCTTAGGCTAGCTCAGAACAGAATAATATTTTTACCACTGGATCAGCTACAGATAGTTTACTGTTATGAGGACCTTTCTTGGAAAAAACCCCACAAAAATACAATCCTGTAACACATAGGGGAAGTTCTTTTGCAAAATTTTTTGTGTAATACTTACTGTTAAATTTGTCTGTTTAAAACTATTTATTCTGTCATGTAGTGATACGTAATGCTACATTTACTGTGCTGCATGTTTGTTGGAAGGGAAAAATGTGTTTACCATGCTCACATTACTAAAATTATCTTGTTTTTTCTTTTGATGGAGTATTTTCAAAGGCTAACTACCGCCTTTCAGGTGGATGGCAACATGTATGGAAGTGTCCTGATTAATTTCTCAGGAACTGACAGATACCGGAAAAAAGTTTTGTACATTTTTTTCTTACCGGTTCACAGGAATTAATTCTGAAAACCATGCTGTACTGGTAGCATGTGAGTACATAAGCTCACACAGGCTAAAAAGAATTGTCACTACTATGAAATTATTTTTCATTTTCATTACTTTCAAAACACTTAAAGACTCTTGCATCTCCTAACAAAGTTTGGGTTTTGGGCACAGAAGCAGCAACCTTTAATTCCAGCAGTGTATGAGAAACCTCGGGAGTACAGGGACATAAAGGTGCTCTGCTATAGATGAGACATTTTAAAAGTATTTGCTTTCTTCTGCCTTTATCTAGCTTTATTTTTCGCTATTAAGTACTTGAAGAGACTGTGGTGTGGGTAAAGGGTGGGAGAGCAGTATAGGCAAGAGAATTTCTTAATATTTTTAACCAAAAGGAGACTGAGCATAGCTTGGTTTTATTTCATATTCATGAACTATTCTAACTCTGATACTTCTGAAAAATGTTCAGGGCATTCAGTAATGACGTTAAAGATTAAATGTGTAAAACACTGTGCAACAAGTAATTCCAACATGTATTTGTCACTTCATTTTTTTTTTCCCAAAGGATTACTGTTCCAGTCTTGTTGTGAGCTGATCAGAGTAAGACTCAAAGTAAAGTCCAAAAAGAATATAGATTTTCAATGAGGAAATAATAATGAAATCTATTTGATTGTACCTTTTTCTTTTGTAATGGCTTTTCCCCAACATCTCCTATATTCATGGAATAAATGTTAATTTAATACAGGGCTTCCACAACAGTTTCTCTTTTGCAGCATATAAGAAATAAGGAGACAATGACATTTAAAGAGATGGAGAAGTCTAGAAAAGACCCTTCCTCCCACATGCACATACTTGTTTTACTTTTGTTTTTCTGCTTGAAAGAATTTTTTCAGATTTTTCTTTTCAGCTACCACGATGAGTTTTTTAAAAAATATATGCGTTTCGGTTTCTTTTGATTTATTTCTGATATGGTACCTTTAGTGGGTTCCGTTCTGAAAGTGGTAAGTATTTTTTCAATCTTCACTTCCCTGAATCCTCACTTTCTTGCATGGCAGAGTAGACTGCCCTGCTATTTTTGTCAGTGAAAGGGAACACAATACCTGTCTCAGCAGCCCCCTGTGACTGAGGTGTCAGATATATTACTTGATTTTTTTTTTTAATTATGAGATTTTTTTTTTTCTTTCATAGCAGAGCATGAATTAGAGGGCAGAGTCTTTACAAAATGCGTTTGTAGAATTGATATTGGCAGTCCTTAGAGCTGAGATTTGCACTAGTAGAGTTAACTGTAGAGTTGCAGGAATAAGTAATTTATTTATGACTGTCAGGAAGTCTCAGTTGTTCTGTTTTTTTTCCTCTAGCTGCTGCCAAGAAAGGTGGTTTCTGACAGAAAGTTAGTTTCCAGCCAATACTAAAACTGAAATGAGAATTGATGGTGCAGGATTTTGTTGTACCCAAAAGGTGGAAGTGTCACTTCAGATGACTTTCCAATATGGTTTCCTGTATCTTAATATAGCAAGTTACTCTGGGTCTAATGAAGCAGATAGTCTTGCTCAGCAGTACTGAAGAACCTTGTTCTTGTATATAAATCAAATGCTAAAAGGAATTCGAAAGAGATGCTTTTATCATCTTCAGTGAAACATTTCATTTGCTAGTTGTATTATTTTTTCTTTTTTTTTCTTTTTCCCACTGTAATTATCTTCCCATTTGATATAGCTTCTAAGATCTGTATAAATACATCCCACTTGCAGGATGATGGCTGTCTTTTAGTACTTTTTGGGGTGGGGAGGATAGAAATGAGGATGGGTGGGTCAAAGCTCAGGAAAGCTCAAAATTCACAACACAGAATTGCTTCTGCAGCTGTTGGGACAGAGCTGTGCAGTGTGTTCCTCTAGCACCTCGATCCTAAACAAACAGGAGGAGGTCTGGGAAGCAGTTGATATCCTGATGTGATGCTAAGGTTGCTAAATGTAGAGATGATCGTCCTTTTTCTCTTGGTAATTTATTGCTTTTAGAAAGTTTATTTTATGGATTGAGCTTCACTTCAGAAAAGCTGTTTTGGCTGCAATGCCCCTCGGGATTATTTTGCACAAGAATCAAATGTGAGATCAGCTATCTGATAAAAGCATATTCGTTTTAAAGTATTTAACAGAGTAAGACAACAGTTCAAAAGTAGGATTTCACTCAACATGGTTACAGCCTTTATTGGTGTCAGCACAACTTCAGAAGTAGCAGAGCTGAGAGCCTGGCCAGCGT
The DNA here is from genome assembly GCF_009769465.1 of Tauraco erythrolophus. NCBI lineage: Eukaryota > Metazoa > Chordata > Aves > Musophagiformes > Musophagidae > Tauraco > Tauraco erythrolophus. Next base: position 14,133,427 of record NC_141475.1, on the reverse strand, counting down.
GAAGGATACCGGCCACATGGCAGGCAGCGCTTCAGGGCGATGCTGTGCCACCCGGGTAGTTGAGTTTTCTTGAAAAAGCTCACTTGTGTTTTGGGTCCTGATTATTGTTCCCTCTGTACTCGCCTGCTCCACTTACTACTGGTTTATAGTTGTTGAATGTCTCAGAATGCTTGAAGTTGGCAAGGGAGATGTGTAGTAACATAGTAACAAATTTATTCAAGTCTTTTGGCTTGAAACTAGAATTTTTGTATTTCCAATAATTTTGCTTAGTTGTGAAAAGAGTTGCTCAACTACTAATGGCTTTGCACCATTTTGTTTCTGTACTTTTATGGGAGTGGGGAGCAGAGGGAGAAGGAAGGTAGCAGAGCAGGTTGAGTATAAGCTACTTCCTTAACTGCAACATCTGTAGTACAGATGGGGCACGAAAACATTGCACTTTCACAGCTTCACTTGGCATGCTAGTTACTGTGAGCGATATTTTAAGCCCATGAGATGGTTTGCAATACTTAATAGCCTAAGACATCAGGACCCTTCAAAGTGGGCTGGACTGACACTTCAGGCTTCAAGGTTTCTCAGATTTGGGTTGCTAATGTCTTGCAATGCATGCTCATCCACTGGCAGTGTGTAAAAGGAGATTTGCAACCTTACTGTTTTTTCACTTTGTTTTTAGAGTAATAATTTTTTTGGTTTTAATTAAAGTGTATTCTTCCAAGCACATAAAGTAAATTATCTTCTCCATGTTATATAGCAACAGAACTAGCAGAATAATTGCTCAGCTTTTTGTTCCTTAAAATAACTTGTTGACTGATAACAATTCTGTAAAAGTAAGGAGTGTTCAACCGCTCTTGTTAGTATTTGAATGATAGGACTTTCTCCATTCTCCTGTTGTTTTTTTTCCCCAGTCTTCTAACTTGGGCATGATGGTGACTGAAGGCATTTCTGTAAGAAGTGGTGTCCCTTAACGAGTTCAAGTCTTGAAAGCACAAGGCCATTGCAGCTTTTTAAAGGAAGGTTCTTCAGCGTGAAATAAACACAATTCATGAGAAATTGAGGCAGAAAGTATTAAGTATAAGCTGCTAAAAGCTAGTTTTTATCTTTGGAAGTACTGGGTGAATGTAAGAGGTGGGTGGGTGCATAATGCAACAATGAACTTCTGGCATAGCCAGATTTAGAGGCTCTGAATCACTTTTGCAAACTGTGATTCAACAGTGAACTATTTCAAGCATTTGGTCATTCTTTAAAACATGTACCTTGTAAAGTACAAGTCGTGATACATAGAATAGTGTTTTGCCTTAAAATTTCCAGATCTGACTGTCTCGAACTTGTCTTCACTGTACCATCATGAATTGTAGAGTGGAGATCTCGATAGCTTTACTTGCAAAAAGATAAAAATAAATTCTCGGTTCTTGTACTTCAATCACATGCATTAATCTGCATGAGAGCCTTTTGCCCACTTCTTGCCCATGCCCCCATTGCTCAGGCATACGTTTACGCATCACTTTCCATCCAAACTGTGCCCCTTTGTGTCTCGTGTGTTTGCCAGATGTCAGCTATCCAGCGAGGACAAAAAAAAAAAGCACGGGTGGCCAGAGGCTTTTGCATAAGTGCAGGCAGGAGCAAGGAAGGCAGAGACAAGGGATCTTTATGTTAAAGTGTTCTTGAAGTGTAAATTTTAAACTGCTGCTTCTATGGTAATGAAAGATGCCTTAGGATCAGAACTGGTGAGCTATTATATATCAAGGGTATAACTGAGATAACACTCTGTAGAAAAGCGTAGAAGATATTTCCCAATTGTACTTTTTCAGCTGTAGTTTATGCAGCCCGTGAGGCGAGATGGATGCGAGGGGCACTGACGGGTGCAGTTTCTCAGATCCCACAGGCAAGCCTTTCATCACGACCTGCGGCATCACTGGTGGCTGTTGGAGCAGGTGACCACTGTGATGTTTCTCTGTTGTGATGGGTATTTGGTGTGAAGGTTTTTTAGTCTTCATCTCATTATCCATCAGTGTATGCGTGTGTGTGTGTATGAACGCAAACCTATGCTCCGTCTTTTCCATAGCCTGGCGGTATCTTGGCCTTGTTCTACAAAGAGGATTTTTTTCATTGTGCTGCTCAGGCTTGAAAAAGTGTTTCCTTTATTCTGAAAACTATGGCACACAGAAGAGTACACAGGCAAGACTTGATTTTTCTCTAAATATCACTGACACAAAGGGAATATGAACTTTTTGTGAATTAATTGATCAGTGGTAGTTGTTCAAATGGCAAAAGTAGTAACATGAGATGTTCTTTGGCTGAACACAGTAATATGGGAAATGCTATGTGTTTTTCATTATTAGGTAAACATAATCTACCTGAAGATGTATATCACAGATGTGAAAGGCTGAATGGAGGTACAGGAATGTTTCCAAATAGCTGTGCAGGTGTTCTCAAAATGTTGTTTGAGCAAATAAATGGATCTGTTCTTGGCAAGGTGCTCCCATTCTTATTTACTTTTAGTCTAAAGGGAACAAAAGCACATTATAAAGCTATAGCAACATTCAAATGCTGGGAATCAGAAGCTCATTAAAAAATAAAAAGAAATCGAGAATGTATTGCAGAGGAGAGGAGAGCTTTGCAGCCATTAAGACAACAAAACTACTCCCTACATGGAGTATTTTATGACCAGAACCCTGAGGAGGTACTTGAGGAATATTGACAAAATACTGCGTGCTGGAGACTTGTTTTTATTTTTATACAAATTTAACTTTTGGAAAAAATAATACTAAAAAAAATGAATGGGAAGAGATCCTAGTTACAGACTCTATGATTCTATGAACTGTGTTAACACTTGAGAATTGAACACTCTTTCAGGGAAATAGATGAAATACATAATCTGCATGTTCAAATAAAAAGAAATTCCTGGTGACAAAATATATAGTAGGTCTGCAGTAAGCAAACCTTATTCTTTTTGCTGGAAATGCCCTCACAGAATTGTTTGATTTCTTTAGATAATGGAGTTAAATATGCACAAAGTAAAACTGCAGCTCTTTGCTAATGAAAAGGAATTGGTCTTACAGGGCTGAAAAATATTTCCTTACTTCACAAAGAAACTTTAGAGAAGGGTACCCTTGCATTTATTATAGGTAACTCATACATAAATACTGTTACTGTATAGTTACTTTTATTTTATAAATGTGGGTTAGTTTTTATATTTCCCATATGTAAAAATACTCCTTATGCTCTTTCATTTTTGATGTGATTATCTTCAAGCTGAAGATTTTATGTGCAGCGTGCTGTGTTGTAGGACTACTTATTTATTTCATAAACAAGCCAAGGAAGCTCTTTTGAACTGAATGGCTTCCACAGAATATTTGCGTGTGATAAAAACTTATAGCAGATTTTATTGGGTTTTTTTCATCTTTTCTCTTTTAAGAGTCTAAGAGGAGTGTTTATTGCTAATTATAAGAATGTTTTCCTTTCACTAACAAAGCTTGCAAATCCAAAAAAACAAAACTACTGAAGAAAACTGGTTTGAGATTCAGTTTTGCTTTTTTTTTTAATAATGGAGCCAAGTGATTGTATACAAAATAAAGTTATAAATCTTCATGCAAAGGAAATGAGTTTAGAAAAAGTGCAAAGCAGTGGAATTGAGTAAGTTGGCAACAGCACTGCATATCATGTTCTACCATTCATAAGAAAAATAGCATTAAGTTTAGTGTCTTTTTTCAATCCAATTGCCAGGCTATAATGGACAGTGAAATATATTGGTCATGTTAGAAGTTAGCAGATCCTCTGCTGTCTTTGCTGTCTTTTATTTTCCTTTCAAGGGACTGAATCCTCAATAAAGTTATTTGTCATACTTGGTCAGCTGAAACACTGAGGGCTATTCATAAGGCAACTGACAGGAACTCCTAGGTTCTCCCCACCCCCAACTGAAGTTTATGCTTTATGTTTTCTTGTTATCTGCTTTTTAAATAACTTTGATTAATTTTATTATTTTTTTTTTTAATATGCTGCCTTTTGTGTGTGTTGCTTGATGGAATGTCTCATGATACAAGCAGAGTACTAAGACATGGGATTTCTCCATGCTTTGTGCCAACTTCTTTCTTGAATCCAGTTTTTTCCTGAATGCCTGTGGTCCACTGGTAAAGTGATTACAGAGATGCCTGCTGTCCTTCCTTGCCACTTTAGGAAACATTTCACTTCTCTCAGATTCCTGGAAATTGGTTTTAGATACAGAGCTTCTTTCTGCATTTCCACCTGGCTTTAGTTCAGCATGTTGGTAGCCCTCTGTATAAAATGAACCTTGATAAAAAGGATATTCATCCTTTTCAGCTAGCTTTCCAACCTCCTGAGTTTTGAATTATGAATGTTTTTCTTTGTAGTAGTGTTGTGGGAAAGGAGAAAACACTCCAACAACATGGCCAATACCGTTGGCAATATAAATGCTACTTAAATGTGAAGCATGGTTTCTTCATGGTATGCTTCTCCAGGCTCCAGTTCCTTTGTCTCCATCCCTCCTTCAGTTCAGAAAGAAATGTATTCAAACTAAATGCTGAAGAAATGCTTTCCTTTCCTTTTTAGACTAGCAATAAGTTCAGGACTGTGTAAAGACTTGCATAGATACTGAACTAATGGCTTTGCACAGTGTCAATCTTGTACTTATTTATCTCTCAGGAAGTTATTTGAAGAAGCATTATAACTCTTTGAACCGAACTCTGCTGCCCTCTGCAAGTCGGAGTGCATTATGCTCTGGTTAAATCATAACACATGGAACTCAAAGAAGGCTCTCTGCAATATTTAATGGTGCTTTCTGTGCTCATTTTCTTTAGAAGCTGGGGCAGAAGGCTGTTAAAAATCTCAAATTCAATAAACTTGAACCAAGAATAATAGCAGCAAGAAAAAATGCTTCTAATTTAGGAGTGAGTTTTGGGTAGTCCCACAATAACCTTCTGTCTGCTACGCTGCTGGTAATTTATTCTGCGATCTTGGGTAGTTATTGAGTAAATACACCACAACATAATTTACTTTGGTGGTTGTTTAAGGCTACTTGCAAGAATAATCTTAAACTCTGTTAAATAAAAAGGAAATGAGAGTAATTTTAACACAATTAAAAAAGCACTATGTGTGAACAATAAAATAGTGAGATCTGTTTTGGAGCCATGCCTGCAAATTGCTGAATTTCTGCACGTAGGACTTAAGCTTCTTCTTGGAAATGACCGTTCTCAATTTTATTTCATGATATGTCTGTTCTATAAACTTTGTCCTGTAGTTTTCTGGGGAGGTCAAACTATTTAACCTAGTTAATAAAAGTGTGAGCAAACAGAGACAGTGGAAAGAAAAAAATGCTTTGCCCTGTGTATATACTTTTTTCCTGGTGAGTAGAAGTTGAAGATAAAATACTGCCTTTATACTCTGTCTGCCATCCTGTGGCCAAAATCGAACTTTACAGATGCTTATTAAAGACAGGATGGGATAATAATAGAAATTAGGATGGACATAATACCTGCAGAAATGCTTAAATGTAATACTTAAGATACAGTTTTAGAATTCAAGTCTACTACTGTGTTCACATTTGAGCAGTGTGCATTTGTACATGTAGAACTAAAAAACTGTGAAAAATACTTGCATGCCCTCGGTTTTAGGTAGTAGTTGCAATTTATAACCTGAGAGAGGATGAAATAGCATCTGATAGTAGAGCAGTACTTGTCTAGCCTTTTATCTAAATGCGTCAATTTATTTTAAAAGTAAATGGGAACATTGAGGCTCAGAAAAACTGGTTTGTTCATCCGTTTGGCAACAGATATGGGAAGAGACTTCAGAGTCTCAGTTTTCAGTCCTGGCTTTGACGTCCAGCTGAGTGAGTCAGTAGCCAGGCGAGCATCCACGATTCATCCGACTGCCTTCCTGGCAGCCCCGCTCGAGTCTGGGGGTGGTGGGATAGGAGGGGGCTGTGAGGAGGGACATGCCTCAAATACCAGACAGAGCTCTCTGCCAGCAAGATGTGCCGTGCAAAAAGAAAGACAAAACTTTCCCAACAAGCTGATGTCTAGTGTGGGATCTCTTCCCTGGTCCTATTCTGTGCCTTTCTAAAAATGGCTTCTAGTATGAAACTGAAATCTCCCAAACTGTAGGAGCCAAGAGCGACACCAGCCAATGCAATGCCGTGGGAGCATCTCTTCCCTTCTCCTCTGCACCTGGCTCTCGTTTGACATTCTAATAAAATGTTGTTTCTGACTCTTATGCTGTTGTTTGATATTAATATATAGGGGCTATGTTAATGTATGATGGAGCGAATAACTTGTTTATTGTTTTCCATGCTGGTTGGATGTGCCCTTTTCAGTATGGTGCATGTTAGTATGAGGTACCTGGAGAGATGGGACCCCCTTTTCAGGCCTTTCTGCTAATTATTTGGACATGAGAAAATAACCGTTACCTTCTGGAATTAAACATAAAATTTCATCTTGTTTCTTTGAAATCACTTACTATTTAAAAGATTGATTTTATTTTTGTTTTATTTTGATATCTCCAGTCCTTACCAAAACAACAACTATTTCAAGTGACCACTGACATACATATTTGGTTGTACCTTGTCAAAGCCAGGTCAAAAAAACAATATGGAACTTAAAACCATATTAAAAAAAAATATTTGCACAGAACCATTTCTTGAAGTCTTCTAACAACAAGAGGTAGATGGATAAAGCCATTTTTATCAGCGCTAATTTAATGGGTTTACCTACTCATTTTAGTCAAGTAGGAAAAAGTTAAATGGAAACTGTATACTTCAGTGAGTGTATTAATTGTTTATGTGGTTTGTAGGTTGCAGAGAAAGAGACAAAATGGAAAAATTATTTATGTTTTACACCTTGAAACTGTAAAATGATTGGGCTATTATGCTCATAAATATTCATTATTATTAATAATTCCATTTTCCTTAACTGTGCTGGACTAGCTCTTGAGCTGCTGACTTGGATAGCACAAAGATTTCCCTTTCTATCTATCTCATAAATTCTCTGTTGGCAAAGTTCAGTTGTTTCAATGTAATGTTGTCAAAGGAAGTAATTGTCAGGAAAAGAGGCAATTTCTCAGTGCGTAAAGCCAGTTTGAGTTTTTTGGATTGGCGTTTGAATTTATGGGTGTGACAGATCAGAAAATACAACCGCAGAATTGTTTTCTTATTAGAGATTATTAACTTCCTCTTCTATGTGAGCTGAAAAGATACAGCTTTGAACTACGTGGAGCCTTTTCATGCAGTGGGTTTCCTTTATAGATGTGGTAAGTGGGAATGGCATTTTTAAAACACTAACTGGAAAACAAAGAAATTCCAGAACTAGCTTTAAGGATTTTTTTGCAGGATTAGTCTTTATCTTGTTTAGTGGTTACTTAAGGTTCTGCACCTTCTAAGTGCTAAAAACAGAGGACCATAAAGGGTTAAGAATGCTTTTTCCTATAAGAATGAAAAATGTAGCGAGTATCTGTTAAATTACCCAGGGTAATTAGTTGCTTGTACTGGGTCAAGCAACTAATTGTTGCTTGTACTGGGTAGGTTAAAGCAGACTTCGGGGGTGAGAGGGCAAGAACAGCTTTCTTTAAAAAGAAAACAGGTTGCTGGAAAAATTAAGGTGCGTGGAGTTGCTCTTGTGCCACGTGTCAGCACTGTTTCACAAACAACACGGCACTGGTCTTCTCCAGTGTCCCACTGGAGGCCCTGCTTATCCTATGGCACTTGTCAATCACAGCTGGGCTGCCAGCCGGGTAAACTGTGCTGTGTTTATCTTAAGAGGTCATTCTTGGCCAGGATTGAATACAGGTCCGACAATCCAGATAGTTTCAAAAGCACGAAGCAGTTCTGGAGAGACCAGGCTTTCACCACATCGCTGGAAAGTTGAGAGATGCAGAGCGGGCTTGGAGCACGTGTGGGGCTGCATTCCCTCGACAGCCGTCCCCGCTGCGGGAGCAGAGGAAGAGACATGGATCATGGAATCATAGAATGGTTAGGGTTGGAAGGGACCTCAAAGACATCTAGTTCCAATCCCCCTGCCATGGATGCAAGGGACAGGGCTGCTACACTGCTGCCAGAGGATCCGCTTCCTGTATCGCCTGTTCAGCTTCGTTGGACTCGAGTGACGCGACTGGGAAGCAACAACTAAAATGTCCTGTTGCCATTTTTATTCTGAACTGACATTTATAGCGTCAGGCACAGGAGATGTTCCTCGGCTCTGAGTGAATGAAGCCTCTAAATCAAGAGCTATATGGCTGCTAATAAAGCAGCTGCTTACTCATCACATCTCGCCTCCTCACAAATTCTTCACATCTCTGGTCAGGTTTCATTTCCTAGATGTGTGGAAAGTATATATCCATCGAGGAAGGTGCTATTAAGGACAAATAAATGTCTGCGTGTAGTATATTTTATTTGAATTGTCGTTTGGATGAGGGCACTTTCAGAAATGGCTTTTTAACTGGAAGACTGTGCTAGAGCTGAAGCGATTCAGAGGAAGAATAAAGACTGTGAAACTCTCTTTGAGCGGGGCTGGAAAGAGGCAGTGATTTGTCCCTTGCTCCATTAGGTAATTTGACAGTAGGTTAAAAGTGCTTTCAGCTGCAGAACCAGCACTTCTAAAAGCAGTTTGTATGGACAATAGATTTTCCTGTGTCCTGACTTTTCATGAGGGTGTTGGTTCCTGTATGTGCAGCCTGAGAGGAAGAAACTCGGGTTGAAGGTGTGTGCCAAAGCTCATCCTCCAGGACACAGAGCCCCAGCCCTGCCCGCAGCCGGGCACTGGACTCTCCCGGCCCCAATGGGAGCCTCAGTCTCTTGCAGAGAGGTGCTGGGAGTTGGGAAATGGGAACCACGCTCTGGGTGCTCTGGGCAACGTGCATCTCTCTTTATAAAAAACCTGAGTTGTACTACCCCTCACTTTCTACCTCACAGAACAAAGATCTGTGCTGCGTCTCTGTCCGTCTCCTAATATTTGAAGTCTACCTTGAAGGGGTGCGTGTGTAAGAACTGGGTGGGGAATGAGGAACAATGTTTCTGTTGAAGTTAAAGCTGCTGCAAGAGAGTGAAAAGCAGTGCGCTTTCTTTCTTTCTTCTTTTTTTTTAAACCCCATCAAAATCACCTTTTCAGGAAATGCACAGATTTTCTTTAAAAATTTTCCTCTGATTCAACATATTTTCTTTGCCAGCTGGTCTTCTGGAATTCATTTAAATTCATTGTGTCAGCAGCCACCGTAGCCTAAGCATTACTGTAAAAGTTTCCAGAGACTTTCATTAATTTGACTCCTTGCATAATCCTGATGCTTAATCAACAGATCGATTGTGGCAAGAAAGATTTAAGAAATCTGACTACTTTGGCCAGTGCCTGGCAATTTCTGATATAAACTTGGTGGTTGTTAATGAAAAATGGTGGCTTTTACAGGCTTTGTTGGAGACATATATATGAATGTTGATTATGCTGTTTATTGTGTAGATCTTAACTGACTGCATGCTAATCAGCTGCCTTTTCCTTAGCTACTCTGAAGTGACTTTTCTAGCAGTTTCTTCTTTCCTCATTCCCCAGCCACAAATGTACTCTCTCTGCTAGTCTTTTATTCTACACAGATGCTCTGTTGATGATCGCTGAATGCAGGCAGGGAAAAGCCCCTTGTCATTAATTCCACTCCCCTCTTTGGCAGAGAAGCATTTGGCCACGTCTCCATGTTCTCTTCCTACCAGTATTGATTCCAGATGTTTTTGTGCTGCTTCTTTCTTGTTTGCACTTGGATTGCCATTAGCACTTGCTTTTCGAGAGGGAAGCCTTTGATTTGGTAGCAACTAAACATGAACCCAAGCTGCAATTGTCTGACCTCAACTTCCTCAGTTTGAGGTTGTGTTTGGATTTGAGATGCTGGTTTGGCCTATAGCAACAGTCAAACTCAACCATGAAGTTAGTTTCTGAATTTGGAGGTGTATTTTACCGATGATCCAAGACTACACAACTCATTACTTCATGTTGATGACATGGAGTCAAACTGTATTGCTAAAGATTTAACCCTCTTTTTTGTTTGGAACAATGCTATGGACAACTTGCATCTTCAGTGGAAATAAATTACCTGAAAATCTGAACTTGATGTGATTTTTCTTCAGAGTGCCATAAATATCATCTCAGGAAGGAGGATAATCTTACTTTGTAGACTGGTGTCCTGGTTTTAGCTGGGACAGAGTTAGCTCTTCTTTTTAACAGCTAGAAGAGCTCCGTGTTTTGGTTTTACTCAGAGGCTTGCTCTGAGATGAATGTTGATAGCGCACTGATGTTTGTAGTTGGCACTGAGGTCTCAAGGACTTTTCAGCTGCCAGGTTCTTGCCAGTGTGCAGGAGCACAACAGGATAAGGGGGGAGCATCGCTGGCACAAGGAGTCCACGACTCTCCTTACGATTTGTTCTTGAACTTAAGATTGAGGGCCAAACTGGCCAATTAGTATTCCATATCATGCAGCGTCATGCCCAGTATAAAAGTGAGAGTCAGCCGGAAAGAAGGGCTTCTGCCCTTCTGGGACTCTCACTTTCGGACTCTCAGAGTGCTTTCTCTCTCTCTTGCTCTCTGTCTCGGGGCCTCCCGTTCATCCGGGATCGCGGTATCGAGTTTTATCCGTTTCAGGATTGCAGCTTTGGAATGAGACGGGCCTCAGTCAAGGGGTGGTGAGCAATTACACTGTACGTCACTCGTTTGCATATGTTTATCCTTGTACATATCTATATATATGTTGGTAGCGCTAGTAGTGAATTGTTCTTATCTCAACCCACAGGTCTCGAGGGGCTGTGTAGGGTTCAGTTGCCGGAGTGGCCTAACCCACGACAGCTGGAAGTGAGACTATCTCTCCCTGAGGTTTGCAGTGACCCTGGCACAGACCTGAGCTGTGCTGCTCTGGTAAGAGGAACTGAAGCTCAGTTTCTGCCTGCGGCTACCTCAAACATGTTTTCCTTCCCTTAGCACTGTGCAGGTCCTGGAGGAGTCTCGGGGGAGTCAACCTTGCTGGAGTGACAGCCATGACAGCACTGTGAATAGTTCCCTAGGGACTTCAATGCAGGAAGAATTATTAGTTACCAATTTAAATAACAAAACAAGCCCTGCTACCCTGTGTTCCTCACGTCTCTCACCAGTTATGCATCATGCACAAGAAGAGGAGTATGGTCTTTTCTTACATAGCCCAGGTACTCCCATCCTGTCTTCTGGCTGTTGCTTCAGACATGAAGAGACCAATTTTTAGCTTTTCAGTCGTTAAGTGCTGTCTGTGTTTCACAAGTCACTGTTTTTGGAGTATTTCCTGTCTCCTACTGGTGCGAAATTTGCTCCTTTATCTTTATCCTTAGGAGGTGGAAGACTGACTGGAGACCAGCCTAACTATGTGCCATCCTCAAATCCATTCAGCCGTGATTCAGAATTCAGAATTCAGATGGGTCCCAAATTTCAGTCAGTTGCAGAAATGGGGACATACAGTCCCCAAGTGACAAAAACATAGGAAGTGTGACACAAGTGACAAACACTTAAGTGTATTATAATGAGGCTGTGGCAGACAAATCATTCCAGCTTAGGTGAGGGAGAGGTCTTCATCAAATTGGAAACAAAAATGGCTTATGCCTGGGGGTTTTCAAGACTGAAGACCCCCTTGTTGTGCACCCATAATGTCAAGAGGCAAGGGATGAAAAAAATACTTCACTCTGCCATTAAAACTGTTGAAAAAATTGAAAAGTAGTTTTTTGTTCCGGCAAACTTCATATATTACTTCTCTTCCCTCAGCTGGATGAAAGTCAGCATAAATACCATATTGTAAGCTATCGCTAGTTTGGCAAGATGCAGATGTTTATTCCTATGGCTGATCTGGAGCAGACTTGTGCCAGAAGTGATTAAAGCTGCAGAACAATGTTACGACTACCTGATTCATGGGTCTTGCCACATCTGTGCTCACTCCGTCTGCACTGGACAGGAGCGGGCTGTGCCCAGATTGCTCTTGATATGGCAAAGATGTGAAGAAACGCAACAACTCTCCCTTTTTTTGACCCACAGGAGGGCAACATCGAGCTGCAGCTGGAACTAAGAGTCTTTGCTAGAGGAGGTGTGGAGTTTACTAATTTAAGAATTAATGATTTGAAACAAATCAGCTAATTTAGAGATATTACAGACTATGGCTATTTAGTGATGTATCAGTCTGCATCCACTCTGACTTTTTGTTTGATTGTATTTGTGGTTAATCTCTAATTGTCCTAAATTGCTTTTGTCATCTGTGGCCCACAAGAATGTGTTGTGAAGAATAAGGTGAAGTTGTTTGTTAGATGGTAGCTCTGTTTTTTTTTCTTCATGCTTCTCTTCCTAAATATGTATTGCATATTTAAGTGTTGTGTTGAGAAAAAGGGACTATTAAGATTATGATTTTGAATTGCGGAGATATTGAGGAGCACATGTATGTGAAGGACTATGTTACATAGATCTTGGGCTGAGAATTGCATGATGCTGATGATTTGAAGTTCAGTTATCTAGGCAACATATCAGCTGTAGTATTTAATGCAGGTGGTTTTCAGTAGTCATGGTAGTACAGCAAACGTAGGTGCACAAAGAGTTCCTGGCTTGCAATAACCTGTAGTCTCCATAAATCCTGATCACAGTCTGGAGCTAGATGCTTCAGGAGGCCAAGAAGTCTGACTCTAGAGGAGCTGAGGAATCTGGTAGATATGCCAGCTCCTAAGAGACTGAGAAGCCAGAGAAGAGGGAGCTTGGCACTCACACTTCCTGAGGCTCTGGATACATGATGTTTTCAGGTTGTGGTCAGTTACTAAAATAAAGCGTTTCTTCCTCTGTCCAGGTAGTGTGACATGCTAGAAATATCGAGTAGGAGCAAAGGCATGCCAGGGCAGGAATGGGAGTGAGTGTTTGGTGCCTTTGCCTTTTTTTACTGTGCAGGGGTGAGCAGGCTCAGAGCTGGAACGTGGCAGAGCAGCCCAAGAAGCACATGCAGCACCATACCTACCTCGAGGCTCTGGGCTAACCAAGTGGGATGAGAGCACCAAGCATCATGCTGATACTTGAAAGGGCATGGAGACCTTCAGGAGGGCAAGACGAACAGGCTACTCCAAGCACAGAACCTGTGATCTGTGGCCTCAGGCTGGGTGAAGTGGGCAGGACTGAAATGTTTTGCTTTTTTATTACAGGCATATAGAGACTTCTTTATCATTAGTGCCACAAATTCTTTGTGCAGATGAAATGGGGAAAGGTAGTAAAGAATAAATGGCTAAAGACTTAATAAGGAGATGCCTAAGGTAGTGCAATATGAAGGGGATTACTCTACAGTCTGGTACCCGTTCCCACTGGAGGATGATGAGCCCCAGCTGGTGGTTGAGCTGGCATTGAGAGATAAGGAAGGGAGAGAGGGACAGTTACTCCAGCAGGGACATCACAAACCTTTCTTCAGACCTCACCTCTGCTGTATCCCTTTGGATGGCAAAGCTGGTTTTGCCAGGGGAATTACCAGGGTGCCTGACTTTTCAGGCCCTTTTCTGCAAGGGAGGGTGGAGGCCCAGCTGGAGGTTATGGTACACCAGGCACAAGTAACATTGGTGTTACCAACTGAAATTATCTGGAGGGATAAACAAGGCAAAGTTATTCGATACAAACTGTGTCTTTTATTAGACTAACTGATTCACAGTCAGGTTGAGGGAGCTTTCAGGTTTTACCAGAACTCCAGGTAAAACTTTCAGGTTTTACCATTAACTCCATGGATGTTAATGGTGTGGTTAAGAGATCTTCATTGAGGTGTTTTGTGGTCTCATAGAGACAACATATTGCCAATTCAAACAAAAGTTACAGTTCGGAAGTTTTTTCCCCCCGGCTGTATAAGCTAAAAGCATTTTTGAAAGTGAAAACCAGGAGTCTGTAACAAGGCATGGATTCTGTGCCAAGTTCCATGGTTCTGCAATTGGAGAATATTTGAGGTCCCTTTTTAATGTTCAAAGCAGGAAAGAATGAGCTAGGCCTCTCCCCATCTCCCTCTCCCCCCCCCCCCCGTGTTGTTTTTTTTTTTTTCTAGGGGCTCCTGAGTATGTTGACGTATACTAAAACAGCTTTGACAGGACATTATAGATGATGGATTGGCGTGTAAAGGATGCCTTATAGTATTTTATTAGAAAAGTAATTGTTTGGATGTGTATCACTTCTGGTTTAGCCAGAGGCAGGTATACAGTTTCATATAGCCAGTAAGATTAACTCTCTGTGGATTGACATTTTGGGAAACAAGCAATCTTGCAAAGACTCAAAAAAACTCAAGTAAAAGAACAGGCCTATCTCCGTTTCACTTTTTATCAGCAAATGCCCTTTTTGGGTCCTTGGGAGCCAGACTTGCATTTGAAAACCATTTGAAAGTATTATGATTTAACAAAGGGAAAAAACCAATAAATACAGTCTGGAAATGATCTGGCCTTCAAACCGACTCTGTTGGCCTGGTGTTGTTGCATTCTATGACAATTTAGTTTGTCTGTGCTGTCCTGGCCCTGCCAGTAAGAAGTGTAGGTGTTCAGATGCATTTACTCAACTCATTATCAATAAAGGGTAAGTACAGATACTAAGAGATTATTCAGAATTGTCTGTTTCAAGGTGAGTAATAAAAACACTTAGTGCTTTCATGTAAAGTTCAGTTATGCTGATAAAATCACTTAAAAGAAAAAAAACAACAAAGAACTTAGCTGGTTAGCAGAGAAAGTTTGTTAAAAGTAACTCTGGTTTCTACATATGCATCTGACTTATTTTTGGTGGCTTATGTAGCAGGGGGTTTGTCACACTCATATTTCACATCCTACTACTGCTTTGTCAAAATCCAATGGGAGTAAGATGCTCCATGCATCTTTACAGGGGAAAGACTGCTCAGTAACAATAAGAGCAGTCAGGTATATCAAATTCAAAAAAAAAGATGTGGGGGGGCAGGCCAAAGAAGGACATATAGGTCAACACATGGAAATATGCAGGTGTGGTCAAGCTGTGGATGGGGAGGAGGGTTTGTTCCCAACGCAGCAACTTCTCTGGCCATAGGAGTCCCTGCAGCAGCTCAGCCAGCCGTGTCTGCCATTGCAGCGAAGTGCTCACACAATGAATGAAGCAATCCCAGGCCTGCCGAAGTCCTCCCTTTCACTCCTTGGTTTACACAAAAAAACCTAGGTTAGCATAGCAAGAGTAGGTAAGACATTATTTCAGATGAGTACAATCTGCCCTGACTTGCCTCAAACTGAGGGTCCACAAGTTTCTC
The DNA here is from genome assembly GCF_009769465.1 of Tauraco erythrolophus. NCBI lineage: Eukaryota > Metazoa > Chordata > Aves > Musophagiformes > Musophagidae > Tauraco > Tauraco erythrolophus. The sequence continues at coordinate 14,118,181 of NC_141475.1, read as the reverse complement.
TCTCCATCTAGAAATTCCCTTCTCGTGCCACCTCCACTCCCTGCTCTCCAACCCCCTTTTTCTCCTCCTGGAGCATTCTACAAAATCCCTCTGACAATGAGCAGTTTCACAAGCTGTTTCTGGTGCCAGCCCTTCCTTCCTCCCCCTGCACTGCTGCGTTGCTGGGTCAATGCCGGCGGAGCCTTTGCTGCTGAGGAGTTGCACAACTGTGTGTGGGATGGGATGAGGAACATCTTAAAGGCATCACTGCTGCTATGAGGAACATCTGTGAAGCTGGAGTGTTAAATTCTCATTGGCAGTTGATTTATAGCAAGTAGGATGATGTAGTATGGAAATACGATACTCATATAAACACGGCCCATCAAAACAAAACCCCTTTTCTCCTCCTTTGTCTGCAAAGAACGTGAAGTATTTGGACTAGATTCAGCTATAGCCCAAGTTCCTACACGAAAAAATGTCAAATGGTGAAACCTAGAGGTAAATCTGAAACTGTGGGAGGACGCTGGCTAGAGTGTTATTACAGGGGTTAGTATTCTTTCAACACAAACATGAAGGACTTCAGTTCCTTGCCCCATAACCTTGATGAATCAAAAGCTTCAGATAACATCTTTTAAAACACTGAACAAGGATGACAACCACTTGGAGAAAGCTGCACACATCAAACTTACCAGTTAGGATGGTATCCAGTCTGGTAGTTTGCAGCTAGCAAGTACTTGTGAGTACTTTCTTGCTTGGTTTGAATTTTTTCAAATGAAAAAATAATGCATTTCAAAGTGAAGTATGTGTTTTTGTTATGCATGTATCTGTGTTTGTGTATAAAGTCACTAACTTCTCTTAGTTCCTTGGCGTCTGGGCCCTTGGTATGTTTGTCAGGACTAAGCTATGATTCACTGCTGTTGAAATCTTCAGGAGTAACTAAGGATGTGGCAGAAATCCATACAGCTGTAGTGATCATCTTATTCAGGATATGCAGAGTCTGTGCCTAGGTCAATGAAGTAAATGAAAGGATGAGAAAAATTTACTAATGTTTCCAAATTCTTTCACTGAAATATTTGTTCAAGATGCACCTGTACTCACACACACACAAATACACACAAATTGTCCTCCATAAAAATGCAGGGCTCAGCATGCAGTGCACCCTCCATATGTGATCCCTTAGACACTGTGCTTCCTCACCCTTGAACATTCATAAATGATCTGAACTTTATTGCCCAGCAGTGACTTCCTACTGTGGAGGAGCTGTCAGGGGCTCTACAAAACATTCTGGGACCAGTACTGGGTGACTGCAGGCAAAACCCTCAGATATACCTTTGAAGGGCTGGGAAAAAGAAGAGAGCTCTGTGCAGCAGGGCTGTGGGAGTCTGGGGACAATGGATTAGTTGGTTGGAGGCTGCATGTCGTGGCCACAGAGAAGCTGGTGGCAGCAGCGAGGTTGACCAGTGGAGTTTGTGCAGCTAAAAAGCACAGGCTCTGCTACTGAAACTGAAAGGAAATTGCTATCAGTTTGTGACAACATGGGCACTGGCATTGTTCAGCTATGTCTCGTAAATCTTTGTATGACCCACCTGTGCTTCACAGGCTGGTGAGCCTGCTGCTTGGATGGATATGGTGACATGTTACCTGGCAGAAACAAGCCCACCCTCGTGGTGCTCTGACCCATCTGAGAACTACATCGCTGTGTTAGCGTGGCACTACTCCTGAGTTAGTAATTCCTGCAGAGAAACAAGTATATTAGTGTGGGCTCTGCGCCACACTTATGCTGTCAGATGGCTTTTCGATCAGGGCTGGCTTGTGTCCTGCCACTCCAGGGCACAGGCAGAGTGACACTGAGTTGGCTCTGAGTATCATTCGCAGGTAAAAGAAAATTTGTTTACCTAATTGAGAAAAGGATGGAAGCTCTCAGATGAGTGTAAATACCCTAATTGTCCTGCAGTGACTGGCTATGTAGCTCCTCTTGCTGTGGGATTTTGGCACTTGGCATGTTGCGATGTGTTGAAGTCCAGGAATACTGAAATCCTTAACAGCACTAAGGAATTAAAATCCAAAGCTCTGGGTCTTCAGTACTGCACATCTTATCTTCATAGAGTTCAGAATTTCCATTCCCTTCTGCAATAATGGGAAGGGAAATTTCTTTAAGCAGAGGAAGAGGTGTCCGTTTAGGTAGTTTATGTAATGTGTCAGAAGAGCAAAGGAGTATGCATGGAATAGGGACATGATTAATGAGTGGGTTGAGGATAACTATTACTGTGATATTTAATATTACAGGCTAGCAGAAACCAGAGACGGATGTTTTCATTACATTTTCTGTCTTTAAAAGATAGTAAATTAAGGGTGGTCTTAGCAAGGTGCTTTGCAAAAAAAAAAGCAAGGGAACAGCACTGAAATTGATGTATTAGTCTTTCTTCTCTGTCCTCTGAAGAGTGAAAAGGCAGCATGTCGGATTATGAAACTCTGCTTATGGTGTAATTTGTCATGAAAAACTGTGCTTGCTTTCTTCACCATCTTTGTTAATAATTGATACCTATTCTAAGATCTAAACACTTAGCATTTATGCAGTGACAGAAAATAAAACCTCAAAAGAGAGCCATAGATAATAAACCAACCTTTTCTTATGCTGTTTCTACTGATATTTTGAGCAGAAATGTCACTTCTGGAGAAAAAACTTATGAAAACATTTGAGAGTGAACAGTCAAGGAGTCAATTTATCTGGAAACAGTAACTACAAGGAGCATGTGATGTTCCTATTTTGAGGAAGCAGCAGCATAAAAGTCATGTATATTTGCTTTATTAGTTCAAAATATCTGCATTGCTAGGGGAGAAAACAATGATTTTTCAATAATAACATAAAGAAAAGGCAGTAAAACAACTATTTTAATAGTTTCAGGTTATCTAAGTTTTTTGAGGATTTGCTAATCTAATTGCCAGAAGCAACTCTCTGCCCAGCAAGTATAGATAAATCTGCGCTCTCAATTGTCAGACTGGAGTCAGGAACCGTTAGATCCAGCAATAGTCCAATGCTGTCCTGAAGAGCAGACCCTCAGAGCGGGTGTTTGTGTCTCCCTGGGCATTCCTCTAACCACTGGGAACAGTGACCAGAAATAGTTCTTGACTGCAGGATCAAATATTTGGTGCCAAACTCCTTTATTGAAGAAGAGATCCATAAAACTGTAATCTATAGTAGTATCCTTTTTGGCTAGACACAGCTCATACCACTAACCCACAAACCCAGCATCCTTGAAACCTGATAAGGGCAAGTTGCTGTTGATTTGAACTGACTGTACCCTTTTCCCTTAGGAACCCTGTAAACAGAAGCACTTGACTTTAGAAAGCTGTGCTAGATTTTTTGCTGTTTGAAAAGCTGCTCTTTCAGAAAGTCAATAAAAATAAGGATTTCTCTTTCATTTCTTCCTAACAAGAAATTCTGCCAAATGTCCGCAGTGGTGGAAACTATGAGTTCAGTGTATTCACAAAACAAGCAACACGAACACTGGCACTGAGCATTGGCAAAGACACTCAGCTGTGTTTTGAAAGGGCCACCTCCAGGGGCAAAAGACAAGTTCAATCACACAGCTCTTATAATATTTTCCAGAGTTTGCTGTGAGTGCTGAAGATTTTCATATTTTCAAGACTTATTCCATCGAGACATAGAAGGAAATATCACTGACGTAAATGTCAGAATATTGTATTTGGATCCAGCTCTCCTTGGGTATGGCTGGCTTGCGTTTTTTACATCACAGCTACAATGGTGAAAGCAAGGTATTCTGACTATCATAACAGTGGAATTATTTCCAACAAACGTGTTAAAACACCCAAGAAAAGAACAAGCAAAGTGAGTGGATTACTAACAGTTCTAAATACTCATTAGAAGAATTTATTTTAAAATTCTAATGACATGTATTTGGATGTAGGCAAAAAATCAAATTTGCAGTAGTACTACAAAAAGTACTGCATATTAGTTTTGATTAGTGGCAGGAATCTATTAATGTTCTTCCTAAAAAGACAAGTTATTTCAGTGTATATACAAGAAGGAACTACTAATCCTGTTTTTTTATTAAAGTAAACAAGGGACAAACATCCATTTCCCAAAGTTTAAGAATTAACAGTTCTTTGTTCTGTGTATTTTGTTGGTCTTCATACATTCACTGAGTTTTGTCTCTTCTTGCTCTCTTTTCCATGGATTTATACGGCATATATTTAGCAAGGAAAAAGTTTTGGATTGTCTTGCTATAGTAAAATCATATGAGCACTGCTCTCTGTCATAAGTAATTTATCTACCTAGCTTTTCAGCCCCTAAAAACTAACTGCACAAACCTGACTCATCAAAAATAATTGCATAGCTCAATCCATTGTTTCTTTTACAGTGGGATGCTAGGCTTTTTCCTGTGTATATAATTTAAAAAATATTAAAATATTAAATGTACTTTTGTGGGAGATGTATGTTATGTAAAAGTATTTCTGCACTGGGCACCTCAAGATCAATCCCTTCCTTAGTATGTTGGCTAGTCTGTACTGCCTGCTGCTAGATATCCTTGGCTTTCTCTGCATAGACCTTGTGTCTTGACAGTAGGAGAGTTTGATTGTGATCGTCGATCATCACTGAACTTCCATGCAACTGATTAAGCAGTCTCCTTCCAAAATGAAGAGCTATTGCAAGGAGCTTTGCAAATCATGGGTGAGCGATGTTACTACTAGCTGTGATTTCATAATCATTTCTGCCACAGGTTTTGACAATGTGTGTATATGTATGTAACAACAGTGGAAATAGTAAAAGCAAAGCCCAGGAGTTCAGAAGCACTCATACCAGGGTACCTTTGGACAATGGCCAATTTAGCAGAGATAAATCAAAATTTGTTTCTTGTAGCTGAAGCCTTAATCCACCACAAAACCTAATAAACTGTTAAGTCATGTTTGGAGTTAGATGCAATAACATTGATTAGAAAGTAAAGTAAATTAAGTACTAAAAAAACCCAAACCAACTTACAAACCCAAAAGAGCAGTGTAGTTCTTTTGGCAGTTCCTTTTGTACCTCGGAAATACTTAACCATTTTCACAACTTTTTGGAGCAAACAAGATCCTTGAGCTAGCACAAGCACAAACCCCAAAAACCAGAACAAACCACCTGAAAATATTGTTTTGATTGAACAGAATGTCTGTAGACAAACCTGGAATGTCAATTCTGATTTCAATTATTCTGTATATAACCCACAAAATTTCAGATGGAAGGATTTTTCAACAGAGAAAAAATATTTTTCGTGATAATATAGACACCTAAAGGCACATATCTGATTTTGTGGGCCTATTTTGTGACTTGCTCTATAGATCTATACATTTGTATGTGTATTGCAGATTCCATATAAAAATAAAAAAGAAGCCTCTCCCACTGAAGGAACAATATGAGGGAATGAGAGCTGGATGTAGGTTAAGTATAGCAATCTTGCCATAGCACAGAAGGGTGGAGTTTCCTAACTTCCAACATTTCTATGCATGTGTTACTGTTGCCTGCTGTATTCTTTGGTGAAGATAAATAGAGAGAACGTTCAGATACCTTCCTGCCAAATTACATTCAGCATCCCTGATTCTGCTTGAAAAAAATTTAGTAGACAGTTTAATTTCAGTAATTAGTATAATATCTATATTTAAGACATGAAATTTAAAACATTTAACTGAATCATGTATTTCTTCCATGTGCTCTGGAGGTTTTCTGACATTTTTCAAATCTTGATTGCTTAAAAGTCCAAGTATAATGCCACATTAGTATTCACAAAGAATGTTTGAATCTTCATGCGTTATTTGATCAGGCTAAGTATGCATCCCACTTTGATTAAGATTTCGCTGATCCTGGAGTAAAATCATTAAACATTCATAAACGACCATTGCTTTTTCTCCTCCTCAAGAACATACTGACACATTTTATGCAATTATTTGTCTCAAGTATCTTCCTGAACTTTTAACCCCCTTTACATTTTCTTATGCCTGCTTATATGAAGTCCAAAAATCTTCATTTCAAAGCGTTTTTAAAAGCTATTTCATTTGAGTTCGGTGAAAGTAAAATTATGAAAAAGCACCCTGTCATGGTAGGGCTTATTGCTAATTAACTACATGGGTGGTTTCCTTTGAGGAATAATTCCTTTCAATTCTTTAATTTCTAGGTTAAAAAATGCCTTTGAGTCTAGGTTCGTCTTTTAGAAAGATGTTTCTGAAAGCGATAGCCAGATAATGTTGTCCTCCAAGGTAAAGTCTGATACCATTTACATCTCTTGCTCACACATCTCAACTCAATAGCATGAGGATAGATAGGGAATTTAATCCATCAGATTTTTATTTTTTTTCTTTTTAGCCTGGCTTCCTAAGCACACAACGTTTATGCTTCTTTTAGCACTCCTGTAACCTGATCCCTGTGTTCTTTCTCATTATTTGTGCATTGCCTGATGTGAGAGGGAGAGGAATGTTTCTGGGGCTCCAAGCTGTGCTCCGCAGCACGAAGCCCACATCCAGTCCCAGGTCGTGCTGCCGTGACCAGGCACCATCTTCTCTTCCTAAGGGCAAGACCCAAGCCACCAGAAACCAGGCTTGTCCTTATGATGCTCATGGACACATATAAGCCTATCCCACCCTTTGAGGGTTGTCTGATGCTCTACAGAGGAGTGGTATGTAAGAAGAACTGCTCACAGTTCTCACTGCGAGACTGGTGGGCAGCATCTTTCTCTTCCCCTTGTGCTTTATATTCTCATGCTCTGACTCTGAGCTGGAGATGTAAAAGCCCAAAAGAAACAGATGTAAGCCATTATATTCAGACTCTGCAATATTTAAATGTTGAAACACTTAGAAAGCAATTCAAATTGGTAGGTATGCAAAGCTGGGAGAGTAACCAGCCTTTTTCCATCATTTATTCAGAGTGTAAAAATTCCATTTTAGAAATTGATATAAAATACTCTTAAATATCCAGTCTTTTCATTAAAACATCTTTATTTAATGTGTTTAAAAATTTCAGATGTGTGCTTATTACAACTAAAACTGATGATAAAATCCCTATTGCCTTCAAGAGTAGAGATTAATCAAAATACTTAATTATTAATTACTGGAAAAACACCTGCACAGAATTTTAGGTTATCAGACTTGTTTGCTTTTGATACCTTGGTATAGTGTATATTGAAGCCTAAGTAGGATTTTGGTACAAAATAGAAAGAATATGTCTACATTGGAGAAGGAAGACATACAGTTTATATTCTCAGTAAAAGCTAGATTTACTTTGTTTAAAAGTGGGCTATAAATCTTCCTGTGTTAATGGCTTCTAAAACTTAAGAGATGTTTTTGTCAGTTCTTTTTCTTAGAGACATTTCCCTGCTTCCCTTTTTTTTTTTTTCTTTTTTTCTGCTGCTTGCTTTAATTAGAGAACTAATGCATTACTGACATCAGAGATACCAGGAAACAAACTTTTAGTCATTAAGAACGAACGAGAATTTTAATAAAATGATTAAAGACATTTCAGGGTGGCTTATTTTTTTAAATCTTTTCCTATCAGAAATCAAGAATGAAATAATTTCTTATGTGTCTGTGCATTCAGAGCACAGGATTTGAAGTTGTAGTAGTCATCCTTGATTCCTTGATGCTGAAAATTGAAAGATGGGTTTTGCTGATATTTCTGTTTATAACTCTTCAAAGAGCAAAAAATCCTCCAAAAACCCACACAATCTTTTTTCAGTCCTCCTTTACAGTCATTAATGTTATAAAGCAAAATTTTTAAGTGGCTACCTTGCTTTTACATATTTAGGACTTTCTGCTTAGCCAAGGGAATAAGCAAATTTGCTCCTATTCCTCTGATTATGTTGCTTAGTCACATGTAATCTGAATGTAGTCAGTACTAGCTGTGTAGATGACGAAAAGGGTCCTAATTTCTGTTTCAGAATGAAAAGTGAAGTACCTCCTTTGACAAGCCATCACTGAGATGTGTTTTAAAACATTTTACAATGTTTTTTGCCATCCATTACTTTGCTACCTAGATGACTTGCTTTGTATCTCATGTTTGTTAAAGTTTTTGGTTTTGCTAGGCTGTAAGTAGTCATTCTCTTGAACAAAGTTTTTAGAAACTATTTGTATTACTTGACTTTCATATATGTATTTGATGGGCAACTTGTAGTAGTTTTACCAACAAATTTTTCTCCTGGATGAAGTATTCAGTATTACAGGCAAAGGACATTTAGCAGTCTTAAAAGATTACCATTCTTGATACAGCTGTGAAAAAATAGCTGTTGTCCAAAAAATACCTATTAGGTATGCTGGCTTCCTTCACCATCCTCTAAGTTGTCTAAGGACATGAAAAACCAGAAAAGTCAGGGTAACCTTGACTTTGGAAAAAGAAAAAACTAAACAGAATTTCAACATCTATTTTATAGATGAAAATAGATCCTGAGTGCTGCTTTCCCAGGTTTCCTCATTTGAAACACAGGTTTTTCTAACATTGTTAATGATAACTATAATATTGTGAGCTAGATCTATTTCTATGTATAGAAATATCCATGTTTATTTTAAAGTAACTCTCTGCAAGTATAACTTTCAAGAAAGTATTTAAACATCATTAACCTGCTAATATTTCAAACCCCTCTTACATATATTTTTTTTCTTTGTTTGTTACAAAGAAGTCTATAATTTATCTCTTGATGGAAACAAATTCTTTGTAAGTAAAATCTTTACCTTATTAACCTTCACGGTCTACACAGCAAAGCAGACTTGTGAGCTGCAGGGGATGATGCCTGTTAAACTTTTTCACTGTTAATATACAGAAATTTATTGAGAGCTGTAAAGTTGAGTTTCACCTGCTGACTATCAGTGAAGCTGGTGAGGCTGCAAGAAAACACAGATTTCAGGTAGTTTCATCTTTAGAAATTGCTCCATGATCTTTGACGATTATGCATTATTACTTTGCTGAGACTTGCATCTGACTTCCATGTAGGGTTTGCTGCTTAGCACCCCGTCAGAGGGATCTTCGGTGGCAGAACAAGGAGGTCTAGGCCTTCAAAGGTTCGAGGGTCAAGAGGTCTATTTTGTATCTCATGTAGCTTCATTTATCTTTAAGGATTGTTTTGTTTTCAGTCTAGCTTAAGAGCAGTAAGTCCATTTATTGCAAGACATTGCTTTGCTTATGTGGCTGTAATGGTGGTACTAGCTAGTGCAAAGTGTTTGTAACCAACTTTGCTGTGGGCGGCAGCCCCTGCTACCATCCCATGATAATCTAGTTTTCTCAATCTCCCACCTTCTTATTGCTGCAGTATCAGAACTGCCTTCCTAAACACGGACAACAATTCTTGCTACTCAAAAAGTCTCTCTATTGCCATTGAACAGAAAACGCTTTTCTGTAACATAACCTGTTGTGCAAATGAAATCCTGTCTCCTGCATGAAGCTTTCTAGGAAGCTTTGGACTGGATGGAAACTTGTGGCAGTATTACAGATACATTCATTTCCGTTGCTCCCTGCCCAATCCATTCGTTTTGTTGATAGTGTTGACACACAAGTTCAGTGATGCTGTGGCTGTGTAAATTGATCCATCACTGTTTCTATGACAGTAAAAAGGATCAGTAAAATGCCTGTTTGTGAATGTCTGCTGGTTTTCATTTAGCAGCATCTACAGCCATAAAGCCCATAATGTTTAGGTGGCTTCTGTAGCAGACAGAATTATTGATTGCTTAATAATGCAAAACAAAGTAGAATAAAGGCACAGATTCTTTATTGTGGTGAAAAATTATCACTTAGGTACCAAATACAGAGCCCTCACACTGCCTAATTTAGCAATTTCAGTACCTGATTAATATGCTAAATATGTTATAACAAACATGTTATAAATATATATCAAATAAATATAACAAATTTAATGGTATAAAGCGTTCACTTAAATGTTTTGAAAGGGTTACAGTAAGAAGGTTTTAAAATATGAGCCTTTTATTTCAGGATCAATATTCTAAATTAACTAATTGAAATCAAACTGTTTCTGTTGCTGCAGCAGAGTGTTACACAGGCAGGTTATACTCTGCGTTAGGTGATATTACAGACTATTGCACTGATTACAGAAAGCTCTGTCACTGCAGCATGATACTTGCACAGTGGTGGGAAAATGTTCTATAGTAACTCACATTTTCTTTTAGGTGCTGGCACTTGGGCGCTGTACAACATCCACAGTGGTGAGGAGGAATCTGGTGCTTACTTTGAAAATCCTCAGACAGAAGACGCTCTGGTTTGTGTGCAATGTCTATCAAACCACAATGTTCTCTGAAGCACTTTTCTTCTCAAATAGAAATATTACTCTGTTCTTCCTGAGGAGCCACCTGGTTTTCATGATGGAAAAAAGACAAATTGGAAAAGACTCTGAGACTAAAAGAATGAACAAATGCAAAATTTGTTGATCAGCATTTCCCTGTTTCGGAGGGGGCTCCTTCCTCTGGAGGCAGGAGGGTTGCAATCTGCTATGGGTCCCAAAACATCCTCACTCTCTTTCTGCGTTGAAGAATTTAGGTGCAGATCTAAAACATTTACCTCTGTGTGTGTATATCTAATGCTTATTTGGTCCAGTCATTCCATATGTAATAGGTGAGTGGGGCAGTTTGAATTCAGGGATGATCACTGTAGCTCATTCTCATCTGTGCCCTCCTGGGAGGTGAGGCACTGGAGGAACTGGGAGCACAGAGCAAGGCAGTCATGGCTGATGACTCCACCAGCTCATTGCTTTTATTTTCCTGTAGTTTTGGGTTTTGTAGGCACTCTATGGCACCTACATGGTAATGCAATTCTTAGTTGCAAATGTAGCAGGAAGAGCCTGACTGAGAGTCATCCTTTAACCATTCAACTCAAAACAATGTTTCATGAAGTAATATTTTATTTTGGTGGTTTTTTTTTTTTTAATAAAAGATGACCTTTAGTAATCTGCAAGAAAATCTGAGTTTTGGGCCTGTCTTACAGATTTTGTCATTATATTTACTAAACCACAGCACTATTGTTGGAGCTCATGCTAGTGTTGTAGAAAATGGTAGACCACTTTAGTAAATCGGGTGGAGGGAAACTGGGAGGAGAATTAAGTCCTTTGTTTGTGTCCATTGGCCTGCAAGCATAATCACATACCTCCAGTGACCTTAAGAGACTAACAATAGCTTGCCAAATACACTTTTAATTCCTTGTGACTTAGCAGACAACTTAGAGATCTTGCACTTACATTTTCCTGCTGTTCCACTTTATATTTTTAACTGATGTATTTTTCTGGGCAAACTTTGTGTTGTTTGTATTAACATTTTTTAAAGCCCTGGTTACAGACCAGTAGTGATAAGCAACTCAGTCCTCAAACTGTTCACAGCTGGAATTTTTTGTTATGATAAGAGTAGGGAGGGGGAATCTGGGGAGTTCTCTGCCTAGGCACTGTCTTGCAAAGATCAGATCTGGAATCAAAATTAGATCCAAATGGTGTCTTTTACTTTCTTGCACATTGATAATCTATTATTAAAACCCAGGATCTGTGGCTCAAAATTAATTTAAATAGCCTAATCTTAATAGGATAGCTTTAAATATTAATCTACATTGTCCAGAGACCACCTAAATTAAGCTGATTGAAAACTGCTCATAAATTGCAAATGTACATTGATCGTTTCTACCCACCCTTGCTTTTGACTGGAGTTTATGTGCAGAAAACCTTCTTTCCCTTAAAGCAAATCCATATGTTGGAACAACTGCAGTCAGTACATTGACAGCACATGCCAATTGTAAACAGATGATGATAACAAACGAGTCAAGTTTGTTTTCAGGAAAAATACAAACTTCCCTGGTTGATACATCACCATCACCGTGCTCCTAACTTGTTCATTTTCTCACAGGTTCTGCTTTTTCCCTGTTGTCAGTAGAACTGACCAGAATTTTAACACTGAGATAAGCCGAATACGTAAATGCAGTCCTGCTTCCAAACCCATCAATGATGGTGTTTAGTCGTCTCTGGGCAAGAGCGTCAGACCCTAGAATAAGGCCTATACCACAAGAGTGGTTCTTTAACTTTCCTGAACCAATTCAGTATCTACTCTGAGTACTCCCATTAGAAACAGCGACTGCTTAGACTGATCACCTCTGAATTGAGGCTGGTTGTTCTTATGGTAGAGCTCGCTAAGATGCATCAGTAAAGAAGTGGACGTGATGAGCCAGCAGTCTCCTCTGGTCTGACTTCCTGCGGAAGCAAGAGGGAGGGTGTAAGCTCCTAAGGCTGCCAGAGAAACAGGACTTCTTGGGAAGAGGGTTGCAAAACCAGCCCTTTGTGTAAGAGCCAGACTTGAGCAGATGACGCAGGAATGTCCTGGGGTCCTAAGGCTGGAGGACTGAGCTCTGGGCTAGCTGCCACAAGAAAAGGAAATTCCAGCCCGCTAGGGAATTGCTGGCATGAGCAAGAGGGGTGTGGGAGGGAAGGCCATGAGCTTCGTCCTAGCACAGATTTCCTTTTTTCTATTAAACCACAGTATGGCTCCAAGCACTTTGAGTACTATTAACTCCTTCACGCTGCCAGAAAAAATACAAGAAGTAGTTCATCAAGAGTGTGAAAGGGGAAAATCCTACGTATAATAATGCAGAACCAAGATATATAAACAATATTTTCAATAATGAGGTCATTCAAATATTTCCAGTTATTTATTTATTCTAGGTAACAATTCCTGCTTTGCCATTCTTGATGCATCTGGAAGATTAGATATTCTTTAACTTTCCTACTTGATTTAATCATTTGGAGACATAATGACTTAGAGAAATTAGGTGAAAAACCCATAAACCACCCGAGTTACACATCCAGAGGCACATGGTGTTCAGAGCCAGTATTTCTGCTGGAATAAAGCTGCAGAGCACATTGTTATATTTTCATCTGGTCATACTACTTTCCAAGTTGCTTAAGTACAGTGGTATGAACAACAGCATTCCTACTGCTTTTTGTGTGAAATCAAAAGATTTATTTTGTATCAATTGATTTCTCAGATTATTTTTTTCTTCCAAATTCATATCTCCAAGACGTAATCAATTCTGAATACTCCAAAGTTGTTTTTAATGCTTTATTGTCAGGAAGCAAATGATATTCAGTCTTTAAGTGTAGAATGTCTAGACCTAGGTTCATTATAACATCAGGCAGTTTGGACTTATTTGTGCTTATGATCTAGAGGTCTTAGAAGCACACAGAAGCAGTTAATAATAAGAGATAATTTTTATTTCAGTGTTCATGGCACTTGAAAATGAAGATATGGTAAATGTCGAAGTAGTTGACATACCACAGTAGTTCATACCAAAGAAATCAGAACTTCCAATGCACAGTGCTATCCGTGACCTTTCCTGATGCAGTTTATCAAATCCCTTTTGTACCATTAGCAAGGTAATGTATGGATCCACTTGGTCCATGCTCACTTGGCCAGAGGCGGTTGGACCTATCTGGGGCTTTAGTGCCACCTGAGACTTGCTGTCACTTCCTACTTGCTCATAGTGCAGGGGAATCGCCGCTGAGGCTTTTCCTTCTGTTGTTGTAATATTGTTGTTCCTTCTACAGAGTTCAGCGACAACAGAAATTGTGACTCTTTCTATGTAATTCCTCCTGTACCGGTAGAAGACAAACAAAAACGGAGTCACAAGATCAGATTTTTCATTCATTTCCATTTGTTCTTGAAGTTCTTAGGTCTATTTGTGCCCTGAAAAGAAAGCCCGACGCAGGCGGACATCCTTCCAGAGAAGCAGACAAGCAGATTTTTTAGAGATAAGTGTAAAAGGAAATGTTAGTGAGGTTCACTGTAGTATTAAAGATGTTTTGGTACAATACCCAGGATATTTGTATCAAACGTGTAACGTTGCTGTCAAAAAACCCCACTGCTTCTCCCACAATCCTCAGAAATATCTGATAACACCTTTTTCCCTACGTGCTTTAAGATATGTTTGTTTATTTGTTTTGTATCAGGTATTCCTACCATTAGGAGAAGCAGTAAATAGATTTCTGAACACTGTAGCACTTATAATTATACGTTTTCTCAATAATTGGCAAAAATAAATTGATCAAAAATGCAGTCAGAAAAGTGTTCCTGATTTTCATATTCAGAATTTAACAAAGCGTTTAAAAATAGCCAGAATTGTACCCGGATAATTATATAGGCTAGTAAAAATTAAAATTAGCCAGTTACTTCAGTTAATCAACTGCTGATTACTATTTTTTTGGGGTATAATTAATCAAGAGTGTCCATGTAATAAGGTTTTCTATTAGTCTTTTATGATGATAGTGATGTTCTCCATTGCTGACATAACCCTAACTGCCATTCACAGAGTACTAATAAGTTGCAGGAAAACCACCTAATACTGTATATATATTCACGTACTAATGCACATTCCTGTTCAGCAAGTGATAAAAAATTTTAAAAGCAGTCTACTAAAGTACAAATCCTATCAGAAAAGAGGTTTTGTGAGAGATGCAGAGAATGTGTTAAAAATAAAAAAAGTCTAAAGACTACTAGTTTTAAAAACAGATGTGATAGGCCCCTATGAAATAATTTCCTACTGCTGTCATGCTGATTAGCTGCACAGATTGTATTACTGGTCTCTTGAACAGATGGTCTATACTTCTCTTGTGAACTCCAGAGTTACTGGATGACAGAGGTATTTAATTTTGAGGTCCTTTAAAAAAATAATAATCCTGGTTTAGATTTATTTCTTGATGAAGATTCATGTATTTTTACTGCAGAGTAATATTTGTCCAAAGCTTAAATCCCTACCACTTTATTTCTGGAACAATTCACAGGCTTTGTCTCCAACTTTTGCTGCATTATATCAGTCTGGCTGCCAGCTCTGAGTGCTTTGTTTTATCTTCTGTCCGGTGATGGCTACGCTCCACCCATTGCCCTGTGCGATTGAAAATAAGGCAACATTAAGCAAGCTTTGATTACAATAGCATCTTCCGTAAGAGCTCAGATACTTTCAGTGGCTCTGCATTTGTTTTTTTTTGTGTAAAAAAGAACTATTGTTTCAATGACTACCCTGAGAACTTATAAGTAAATATGAATAGTTGCATGAACCAACTTTATGACTATGACCAGTCTTAGTATGATACAATCCAGCGGTCAAGTGAGAGAATACACAGCTCATTCTCATCTGTCTTTATATATTACATAGTTTTGTCTGGCCAGGTGGATCATGCATCTATATTTAAGTATGTTTAAATATTTCCTGGCAGTATAATACAGCACTGTAACAACTATCCATGCTGCAAATTGCACCAAACATTTTATGAACTCAGAATTTATGTTGCTGTTTAGTTTTGTTTTGCTTTTCTGCCATGTGTTTTCTTAGAAAGGCCTCAAGCTGACAATATATCAAGTGAGTTCTGAGTTAACAACTTTACTGCCTTATTTTATATTTCTAAAAATTATGTTGGAGAATTTAGTACCTGTGAAACTCTAATAGCTTTAGGGCTAAATTCAATACAAGGATCTACAGCAGCACAACTAACACACACCATGACAGATGGATAAAGAAGCTGCAACTCCATTTGCTCAGAAGGAGTTGCGTAAGTCAAATCTAACTGCAAAAACTGTGAGTTTCTCGTAAACCTGGAGACATACCAGGCACAGTCCCATATGGGCTGCAGGGCTCATCCAAGCACTCTTCCAGCTGCTCCCACATGGGAAATGATGTCTGGTCCCTCCCTCCCAGACAAAATTCAGAGAAGCATCTTTCTGGATGCAGGGACCTCAACTGCACAAAAGAGTATAACTAATATCTCTCTCCGAATGTCTGCGTAACCTAACTAGCTTAACTCCAGACCACAGCGCTTCCTTACCTATCACCTGCATCTTGACTGGCAACATCGCTTCTTTTCTGGTTGTATTCATCTCGATAGTGCAACCAAAATGAGTGGCAGATAGGTATATTCCCAGATAACAGGATAATCTCATCATATTATTTCCATGTCTGAGAACATCCAGCTTTCGTTGATCTGTCATAATGAAATGTTAATTCATCCCCTATTGATTTTATTTTTTATAGGTGATATTGCTTGCTCATTGTCTATGTGCAAGTCTAGTCCATTTGATACTGAAACAAACGCTTAGTCATGGAGATTGATCCCGAGTGTCTATTCACACATGCTTGAAGGAACTGTATGTTTACACTTGTTGCTGAGCACTTAGCAGGACATAAATTCCCTGACTCACCATGTAGGAGAACAGTTTAAACAAAGGGTTTCACTTTCTCTCTCATATATTTCAATAAAGCCAGGTCTCTGCTTGCTCTCTTACCTGATTTAGCACCCTCTCGCCCAGAAGAAGAGGCCAGGGAAGGTATCTTTCTTGCGTAGTTTTTATTACACTCTGAACTAACCTCTTGGCATCCTCCCTGGGTTTAATTTTTGACTGAGGTAAACCATTTGGGGACATAGATCCAAAGACAAATTCTTACAAGTGAAAACTGACCCCAAAGCCTAGCAAGCCATTAGGGAAAATCTTGGTCTTCTTATTCCACAGAATCACCATCTTCCTTGCTCTGCTGTCCTGCAACACTTTTCTCAGAGAAGGTGCGTAGGAAGGAATTGCAGTTGTATGTTGTTTTGTGTATTTTTTCACAGAAAGAGATGACATGGGTCTGTTGTGTTCCTTTTCCACTTTTTTACCAACTTACAAGCTTTTCATACAAATCAGTAGATCTTTATTGGGTAAATTGAAATGCCTGTTCTGCAGCAGAGAATCCGTCTGCGTTTGTAATCTTTGAGAAGTTATGTTCTAGCACCCATGTAGTTCCTCTTTTTTTGTAAGAAGAAAAGCTGAGGGAATAGACATGTCCATTCGTTATATTTACAGTGGCTTTAGCCTGCTCTTTTGCATCACTGCTGCTCTCTGTTCTTCTCCACATGGAAGGAATTTCAATTGTAGAGAGGTGACCTTAGGTATTGTTATTAATTAACACTTCCACGTAGATATTGGCATCTCTATCATAGGCATGCAGAGAGCCCGCTGCTCGAGACGCAATGCAGTCAAGCACGTTACCAACAACTCTGTCCAAATACGGGCAGTTCCTTCCTACAGGTTCTGCCAGGCCAGGCGAAGTACATGCATGCATTAATTTCTGAGACAAAGGAATATTCCTGAGGACATCTGTGGGAAAGTAACTTATATTGCCAGAACATTTGATCTTTTACACAAGACACATTTACTGCTCCTCACAGAGTACCAAGGGCTTCCCAACTGCAGGAAGCACGTGGGTTGAAAACTCTCCTGGGGTGTCTAAATATGGGAAAGTTCAATTTTTTAACATCTTCAGTACTCAGAAGATTTCATTTTCTCTCAAACATTTTTTTATTTACTCTGTAAATCTGTGTGGCTATCACTTCACTTTAGAAGATTTAGAAATCTATGGGATTGCTTTACAATATCACTTGAGTTTTGGCACATAAGCCAAACTCTGGAGGGACCAGCTAGCTTAGAAATTATCTCAAGGCTCTAGCAAGAACATAACTACTTATTTTTCAGTATAGCTGTTCCTTGAACCTTCAGCTTGATTGCATAGTGTGGATTTATAACCTCCTTGATGCTAAACCAGCATTTTCAATATCCTCTGGAGGAGTGCCGTGGATCTGCCTGCTATGGGATGGATCAAATTATCTTTCTGATAAATAGTAGGCAGTTAGACTACCAATAGTCTAAAGTAATACTCAGGGAACAAAATAAACTATATGTGTTGCAAAAATGTTATCCTTTATTTCATAATAATAAATGTCAAAATACTTGTGTTGAATATCAACACTTCTGGCAGTAAGGCCTTGTACATAAAAAGTCATCTAGCATGTAAAGAGTACTAGCTAAAAAAAATTAAAAACACCCTTGCTGCTTCAAATACTTTCTCCCTACATTTAGTGTCACTGCTGCATAGCAAGAGGACTGGGTGAGCTGCTGAAGCTGGTGTAACCGGTTTCTTCGTGCTCTGTGTTAGGGAGCCATTGGAGCTCCCTCACATGTTTTCTTCTGGGCAACTAATTTTCCTCCAACCCTCTCTCACTCAGGGCTCCTGAGAGGTTTTGCTTGTAGAGACTTGACTTTGTTGCTTCTAGGGTCTTGACAACACAAGTCAAATCCAGAGACTCAAGTACCTAAACCTGAAGACCAAGAAGGAAATGTTGCTGGTGCAGCCTCTACTTCATTGAGTCTATGGGACCTGGGTGACCTCTGTGTCCCCTTGGTGACTGTAGGGAGCTTCTTAAGGAGACACTTCTTTGAGACAGAGACAGGAGCCCTGCGCTACGAGGCATCCTAGACCCTGTGAGGGAGAGACATGCTCCTGAAATGGTGGCTATGCCTATTCTCCTGCGGTGCCTCCAGAACTTGGCGTGCTCCAGTCTTGGAGGTTGAACATTGGCTCAGTTGCTCAGTCTGTGCTTGTGGAATTTTAAACTGTGGCTACAAGAAGTCTTCTTACTTAATGTGCATTTAGACCAGGGAATAGTGCCATTTTCCTTATGGAAACAATCTTGCTGAATGAGAGTAAATGGTACCTATAAAGTTAGGCTTCCTAACCTGTGAAACGTGTCACAAATGGGTGGAAAAATGTTCACAGTAATCTCCTTTTCAATTCCTTCAGAGGAGAAACAAATTAATGGTTAACATATATACAGTCCTGAACCTTGTGAGTTTCACATTTACTAGCTTTATGCCAATGAGAGAACCACAAACATACATGTAGCAACTCCTCTTACGGAAATGTCATCTCCTTCACCCTCCAAGAGCCAGGAATGTCTCCGCTTACGAAAAACAGACCTTCAAGTGGTGTGGTGGAATTTACCACTGCAAATGAAGATCTTTGATGAAATCACATGGATAGGTTTGTTCAAACTGGACAGTATATAATTTGCCTGGTCCACAAATGGAAACGAAAGAAATCAGTGTCAGATGTCTCTTGAGGGATGGTGTGTGTCATATTGTTTATTTAAAAAGGTCAGTGATTCTTGGGATCTACTGCACAGCTTAATTCATACTGGAAATAGAAAATGGAAGACAAATAATTAAGCAATTGAATAGTAAAACCTCATTTTTTTTGCCTTTTTTTCCCCTGTTTGAGAGGTGTAGTTAGGAGTAAACATTTCCACTGAGAGGTAGTGACTGTAACTGAAGTATAAACAATTTGCACTGGTAGTGTTAAGTCCCATCTAGAACTGATCTATTTAACAGCTCAGTCTGAAGCCACTGTCCTATTGGGACAACTCATCTAAAAAGATATTTCTCATGCACGCTTATTTTAAAGCAATTATTTAACTCACTGTTGCTGTCCTGTTTTCTACAGAGCCTGTCAGAAGTAAAACAGTGTAATTTTACTTTAGGAAAACTCACGGAAGTTTTTTCCCCTCAACTTGCAGCTGGGCAGGCTGGGAAGCTTCCTGGAGGTTCAGGATCTCACAACGATAGGAAATCTGCAAAATCTCTCCCAATTCCCTGCATTCAGCGTGGTGAGTACTGCTGCGTGGTTTAATACTACAGGTTTATTTTTACAGCTCAATATTTATACACCTTCAGCTATCAGGGTGTAGCTGATCTTCAGATGCATGCTACTCAAGGTGGGTAAGAGTCTTAAACTAATTTTGCTGATCTTAGAAGAAATCTTGTAGAGAGACACGTGTAAAAGTTATTTGAGACTAAACTTAAGGCAAGAAAGATTCTAATGACACTTGATTAAATCAATAGTATAAATTAGCAACATAGGTGATTTTTGGTGAAAAAAATATGAAAAATAATTCAGAAAAAGCATAAAAATCTTTAGGTAATGATCAAGATGTTATCCTGTTGTGACTGTGAGCAATTAAGACATAGTCTTGGTGAAATACAAACAGTGGGTTAAGTTCTGTAAGTAAACATGGGAAATGCCCCACTGGATTTTAAAGTTAGAGGAAATTTACATAGATGATATCAACATAATTATAGATATATTTAATTCCCTTTTTCAAGTGTCCTTGCTACTTATTTCTTTAAGGTATGTTATTTTTTATTTTGTCATTAACTAGGCTGAATGGCACAACACCAAAAACTTATCTGTGTGTTTTATTCCAATTTGGTGGGTAAATTTTAGGAAGCATCAGGAAGCAATGGATCCTTACCCATCCTTTGGGAGCTACCCTATGTTAAGTGTTCAGTTTATGGAACTTTCCTACTTTTGCTTTTATTTTATAAAGATAATGGACATGAAATGTGGCTCACTTGGATGAACATGTTTTATTCAAATTAAAAAAAATTAAAAGGCAGTTTTCTAATGCTACCTTGTAAAGCTTTGTTTGTTAGCAAAGTAGTCTCTCATCAAATAAACATCAAAAACAACAAAAGGGAGTCAGTCTCAGCTTCTGCCCAGTAATGAATTGAATGAGTTGGGAAAAAAGTTATCTCAGGCTAAGAAGAGATACTAGGAGCTAGAGATATGATATCCCTGTATTTTTTTTTTTATCTGCTTCTCAGTGAAAAGGCTTTGGACTAAAGTTATTTTATAAAAAAATTTATAAGCACTGAATTCTTAAGTGCGGGTGAGTTCAAGTAGTATCAGTTACAGCTTGGGTCTGTATTCAAGATGTGAACTGTACCTAGCAGGAACTAAGTTCAGTATATTAAGGGAAAGAAATGGATATGATATTGAAAATTAAGAGATTTGAAAACTATGTTTTTTAAAGAAAGAGTAAAATAAATTAAAATATAACTCAATGAGACTAGTTTCACAGCAGTAAATTCATAAGACATACCTAAATTACATACGTAGATGTTGAAAAGTTTCTTTACTGCCCAGAGAACGCAATGATAAAAGCAATGCAGCCGCGTCTCTCAGACGCCTGACGGGAAGGTCAGGGTGATCCCTGCCAGATGTGCTGTGTAACCTGTGCAGACTCACCGAGCCCCGGGAGTCACAGCAATCCTCTGACTTCTTTAAGCCCAGAAATGGTGAGAGAGGGAAAAAGGTTGAGAACGGAAAATATGTCTGGATCCCATCACAAGCTGAGCAGTGTGACCAGACCCAGTTTTTCTTTTCCGAGCAGACGAGGACTGCCACACTGGGCCTGAGCTGCTGTCCCACCCACCAGGAGAACCAGGGGAAACGCTATGAAGCCTCTCAGCCGGCACAGCCTGTGAAGGCAGGGCTCTGTCCTTCCCTGTGCACTTTGACTTCTGGGCTGTATTCAAAGAGCTGTGTGTGCTCAGCTTTCTCCTTTGTTAATGTGAGTTTTCTCTATGGAGATGCTGAATGGCAAATCTTGACACAGGAATAACTGCTTACCTTCTAAATGGCAATCTGCCACAAGACGTGTCTGCTGAAAATATGGTGAGAGCAGTTCCTAGGGGACACGTAATGCAACCACAATAAATCAGAAGCACAGGAGACTGAAAGGAAAAAGAAATACCCTCTGTGTACACTGAACCAGTTACTTTATTATGATAAACTGGAGCTGTGGCAGAGCTGTGAACTTTGTCGAATAAGGCATCACACAAAGCTTGAGATTTCAGCACTGCTTTTCAGTACTCCGTGCTTCAGTCAAGTGAATAAAGGCTTAGACGAAGGTGCCAGCAAAGCCAGAGCCAGTCCTGTGCCCCACAGAGCCGGTGGCAGACACAAACTTCCCGAAGGGCAGGAATGGCTGGAGGTGCTGTCATGAACAAATGCTCCACTGTAACTCTGGGCTTCAGCATCTCTGATGGCGAGCTGGCTGCTACCAGCGTTAGCAAACATATTTCTGCACAGACACAGAAGAACAAATATAGTGCTCTCATTTCTTGTTAGATGTCCATGGCCAGGATATTCCTGTCCAGATTAATAAAGTCATTACTAATTTAGAAAAGCATGTCTCATATATCTCTTTATATAAATCCTGCCTCTGAGGTGATAGGTAAGCAGCAGGACACTTTGGTGCCGAGCCTGTGGCAGCCTGCCTAACGACTTCCCACCGCATCAACTCAAAGACATGGGTGGCCTCCAGACATCAACTGCGGTCATGCAGGCAAAGCAGCTGACGCTGCAGCTCTAGCTCTACTTACAGGGACTTGGAAGTGCATAATGCTATATTAGTAAGCAAAGCCTCTGGTTAGGCTAACTTAAGGCGGCTTTTAATCTTTGCTAATGAAAATCTGCAGTTATGAGCCTAAGCCTTTTTTCCATTTTCCAAATACCTTTGCAGCTTTGGGTGCAATCCAATAGCCATTGATTTAAAAGCAAAAATCTGACTGGAGAAGGCCACTTCTGCTGACCGCCCTGTACCAGACCTAGAGGCTGCCTGACGTGGGTGGTGTTCAAAACTCAACAGAGGCTTCCCTGGTCAGCCTGATGCTCCCGCCACCCTCGCACAAGCCTCCTGCACCTGGCACTGGCGGTGCAGTCAGCAGGCACTGTGCATCAAGTTCTGGCATGGGATGAGGTGTCCACAGTTGGGATGGAAGCCCTACTGTCACAGCTCAAGCACTCAGGCAGGTAACTATTTCCCTTCTAAAACAATTCTGATGTTTTTGCACAACCGGAGCCTTGGGTTCTAGTTTTTACAGTAGCAGAAGTTGCATATTTGTGGGTGGGAAAAAGACTGATCAGATTTGTTGTGTTTTCACTCTTCTGCTTAGTCAGATTGGAGATGAGCCTCCAAGCAAAATAATCTGCAGCCTCAGGGGACCTTTGGACTTGGCACTCGAGCTTCAGTCCATAAGCATTTTTTTTTGCCAGCGTGTCTGAGCTAGAAATAGGAAACCTGGAGATGACAGCTGAGGAAAATGAGAGCAGGTTAGGAAGCATTAATGTCTGCAGTTCACTTTCAGACTCCTCCATACCTGAGAGAAACAAGTAACGAGTTTTGACTAATGTTAATGCGTCTGAGGCTTTCCCTCTTCCACAGCCCCGAGGCTGCCTCGCCTGGAGCGGAGAGCGGCGTGGGGCGGCTTGGTGGGTGCTCTGCTGCTCATGTCATTTCCTTCATGTTAGGAAGATATCTGTGCAACCTGTTAAGTAAGTTTAAAACTGCTCAGCTCTGCAGAGAAGAGCAGAGCAGCCTCAGGAGGGCCAGCACCTGCTCAGAGAGCCTCGGTGCGGGAAGACGTCGTTACACACGGCGGAGTGACCGCAGAGCGCTCCCCGGGGCGGGATCGAGCCTCTTCCGTGTGAACGCCCACGAGTCTCTGAGTTAAACCCACTGTCATTAAAATGCCATTGTATCCTCATGTCATACCTAGAGAGACAGTGACAGGGAGCAAACCTGACTCGGGACTCTTCAGGGAGATGCCGCCTCCGCTGGTGAGACAAGTCCGCCGTTCCTGTTCCAGCCTCTGCGCTCACGCCCCGAGGTAATGTTTCAGCAGGCTGAAATAAGCCCATTTAATGAGGTCCAGGGGGCATTCTGCCTCTCGCCAGCTCCTCATTAGCCAACTGACTACACTACAAATAGGCAAAACCCATCAACGTCGCACAGTCAGATATTGCTGCTGGGTCTGTTGCTGATTTACAAAGATCAGCTGTTCTGGGTTAAGCAATTGCATGTGGGACCTTGTCAGGAACTTCCTTGAAGTAAGCCCTAAAGTAAGTTACATCTTTATGAGAAAATATTTAAAAATAAAACCATATGAAGAAGCATGCAGAAATAAGGGCTGGAAGTGGAAAGACAGCTCTGTTTATTTTGCTATAGCTCACTGTTTGCATCTGGTAAACAAAAAGTGGGAAGAACCAGTAACTAAAAGTGAAGTTTCAGGGGTGAAGGTAATGGAGATTATTCCAAACTTAGCATCAAAGATTTTTGTTGATTTTAGAATTATTTCTTCTCCCCCTCCTTTCTGGTTTTTTTTTTTCCCTCCTCTTTCTGAGCAGCAGAACTTAAGTTTTCTTGCCTTCATTTCTGTTTCTCCAGTTGTGAAAAATTGTTGTGATAGAGACAGGAGTAGAAATAGCATAAATCAGAGTTCTTGTGGCTCTCCCATGGCCATGAGTATTAAGTTTTCACTTGGACCAGATCACAGTAGATCCTTTGTGTGGGGTGGTGACTCCAACAAGAACAAGACTTTGAAAAAATAGGGAAATAGAGTGATTTCAGTGCAACTATGATCATACTGCAACTATAATCATATTGCATAGAAATGTGACTTTAGGGCAGCTACATCATCAGTAAACTACACTAGGAGAGAAGCTGTGACACAAGGCCCGTGGTAGAGTCCATCATACATGAACATACAAAGATATTGATTCATACAGTTTGCTCTTAGCCTGGTGCTAAGGGAGCAAGAGGTGATTCTTGCTGAGTCTTTAGTTAGAAAATGCAGTTACAGTTTACAAGGGAGTCAAGAGAAGCTTCTCAGGAATGATGGGCTGGTGGTCAATGGAAAATTCTTTATTTCATGGTAGAAGACAAGATGGGGAAGAAATGACTTCTGCTGGACAGGCCCAGACTTTCCTTTCACGTAGTCTGATTTCCCAGCTTTCATACCTCTAGGAAAAAGACCCGCGTATATTATCAGCTCACAATGTCATGAAATAATGGCTAGCAAGCCACTTAGAGCCTCTAGTCTATGCCAGTGTGTTTTGCCTCAAGATCTGATTTGGAGATTTTTCACAATCAAGAAGGGTGAAGGAAAACATTTTGAGAAGTTGACAGAAACATGCTAAAATTTAGCAGGAAGCTGAACACTGTATTTCCATAGAAGTGTATGAACTGACATCTTTTTATAAGTGGGAGGAAAGGAAGCTTATGTTTTGCAGGTTTTAAAAATAAGCTGCTGTATCTCCCACATACTGCATGCAAATAAAAGGTCAAGAAAGACAAAATTGCTCACATATGCACAAACTGGCAACACAATTCAACCTACAAATATCTGGAACTGATACATTAATTGATAGCTAAATGGTATCCATGTCCTCTTAAGGTTTGTATAGCTTAGTGGTCCTATGTTTTTACTTCTCTCTTCTAATTATAATGAAAGTGCAGCCTAGAGCAGAAGGCAGTGATGGTAGGATATGAGAGCTGATGGATGCAAGCTGATCGTTCAGCTGCCTGGCTAGGTTGCACCTGGATTCCACAGGTGTTCTCAGCAGCTCCAAGAGACTCCCACAGAATACCGACTGGAAACCAAGGCTGCCCCGTTCTCCTGTAAATACCGTAGCTGCAAGCAGTAGGGGACATGGCACAGCAATTACAGAGCCTTTCCTGAAAAAGGTGAATGTTCCTTGATTTAGTGTTTATAAAGATGAAAATTTTAATCCTCTATTCATTGGAGTATTGTGATTTTATGTTATTGTGACTTTACAGCCACTGTATTCTGCATGACATCTTGGCCTAATATTTAACACATTGACGATTTAGCTGTTAATATAGGAATAACAGCTCCAGGCTTTTCCTAAAAGAGACAGCTATGCTATTCAATACCATTGGTAATATTAACAAAATTTTATAAAAAATCCAATTAAAATTATTTTTTAATTTATTTCACTTCAGAACTTGTGTCATGGAAAAGATAGAACCTATCTTTAATTCTTGTGTCTCTCCTGCTCCTGTCACACACTCTCAGTCTTTACCAAGCCTCGGTCTTAGTCTCTCTTACCATTACTAAAAGCCCTTCTTTCTCAAATGGGGCATCCTAGCCAGGGCATCTTTCTCACATTTCCACTGACTTTTTGTAAGTAAAGTGATTTAGTCTATAAAAGTACTTTCTGCAATTATACTTTTTTTTCTATTTTAATCTATCCAATTCTTCACATCATGTTTCTTCTCTATGATATTCCTGTCCTCCTTGGTATGTACTACTCTCCCAGTGTCACATCACCAGTACAATTCAGTAGCAAGGGCTTCTTCCCCAACAGGATACTGAATGAGATGGAGCCCAGTAATACTGCTAAAGGTACACTCTGTTTTAATGTCTGTCCAGTCTAATACTTCACATTTTGACAAAACTTCTAACCAATTCTTTTCTTATGGTGCAGCTACTAGTTTCCTCCAAATTAATATTTCCCATGTATTTATTGAAGTCCAGCCACATTACTACTACTGCATTTCTTCACTTCTTCAAAAAATAAAACACAGCAAAAAAGAATCTTTGACATTCATTCAAGGATCAGTTCAATGAATTTGATACAACTGATTGCTACTATCACATGTTGTATTTTAATATAATTTTTCTTTATAAATATTTTTCATTATTTTATGGTAATCTCGTACTTGTCTCGATGGTGATAACATATCAGGCAGTGATTGGGACTGTTATTTTTCCTTTTGTGTAAATCGAAGTTCTACTTTTGCTTTTCCGCTGCCACAAGGCATCTCAGGTTTGATCCTGTGCCAGTTCTTTCAGTATTCTAGATGGAGACTCCTGGTGTGAAGACATAAATTCCAGTCTTGGAGGAAACTTGGATATGGTAATTTTAATTTCCATAGTTGCAGTTCATTAGCCAACCATAGTTTTGTCCCCATATTCTACTTTATCATCTTTATTAAAAATGTAGGCACGTTACATTTCATTTTTAGGCTTAAAATTCTTTAAACTTTATGCCATCCTTACTATATAACACTTGTCCTTTATTTTTTCCTGTTTATTTTTTCTATTTATTTGGCTAATGACCCTTTTAGAATGCTTATTTTAAATTGAATTTGCAAATTAGACTTGAATTTGTATTTCAACAAACCAGTTTACTTTATTAATTAGATTTTTGTCCATTGAAACTTGAATACTTTCTTTTCCAGCCTGTCTCTATTTATCTGGGATCTAATTTAAACAAGACTCAGAAGTGCAGCAGAGCTGTCATTCTGCATATATTTGTCCAAAATCTGCATTTATCATACAGGAGCAGCTGAATATACTCATTTTGAAAATAAAAATCAATAGGATACTGGCAGGAGCAAGTGGCTCTAGAAAAGGCACATTGGAGCCAAAAGCCTTTATATGCAATTGCTGGATACCATTTCCTTGACATTAACTGTAAACAGAGGAAAATAAGAGCAACCTTAACTTTTTAATATTGTTGGTGGACGAGGGCATTTAAAACATTTGCTCGTCAGAATAAAACAAAATGCATCTTAAACAGGAGGCTTTTCAGAATACAAACGTAATGCTCTTGTAAACAGGGAATATCTGTCCTCTCAGTCCACAAAGGAGTAACATTTCTAATTAATTTTTTTGCAAGTGTGCGAAAGTGCCTTTTGCAAAAGATGAAAAGACTTGCTGGCATCATGTTTTTAATAGAAATGGAGAGGTACAAGCTACATCATATAAGCTGATGTTATCTTGATTTTGTTTATGTACTCGTTGATAAAATTTTCTAAAAAACTTAGTCCTCTCGCTAAAAAAAATAGCCTCTCTAGAGTTATGCATATAAACACTAAAAGGATATGATAATTTTTTTCCCCGGGTGACTAATATAGGACATAAAAATTAATTATTATTAAAAAAAAATAATCACAATAAATATTTTATGCCTGAGAGAATGGACTCAGCATTTAGGTGCCAAATGACTTATGTCAAAATCCTGTCAGCCACAAAGGTATTGCTAATTTTTTATACTCGCAAAAGTCTGAAGTTGAACAGAGGTGAGGTTTGAGGTTTATGAATTCAGTGAGAAATGAGACAGTTGTAAACTTAGACACTAAAATTAGTCTCTTTTTACTCAAAATACTGTTTGCTTTCTTCAGTATTTGCTTACAGCCTCTGGACGTTGGCTAAGGACACAAGTCTTATCCTTGCATGACCTCTCAAGGATTATCCTGGACCTCACCAGTGTCCTTTAGCCAGTGGACAAAGATGTGCATTCAAAAGCTAGACTTTCCCTTTGGTACCAGGAGTTACTAGAATAACTTATCAGACAAGCAACTCTTCAGCAAAATGTCAGGGTTGTGAAGATTTGTGCTCTTCTTGCTGCACCTGAGATGACCGCCTGCTTCTTACTAAAATGTGCAGCAAATACATGATTTTACATGATACTATGTTTATACATTTTCTTGAAGTATTCACAAACACACCTGGTGTTTTCTTTAACAAATTTGTTGTTCATGAGACTGATGATCTACTGAGGTAGATATTAAAAAAGAAAATAAAAATCTTTAGAAACAAAGTTTCCAAGAACAGACCAGTAGAAAAGTCAACAACTGAGATCTGACTCAAGGGCATCTGAAAAAAGTACGTAACAAAATAAGGTGCAGAAGGAGTGATACATGAAAGCTGTGAAATTCTTTTTAAGGCACAGAATGAAGGCTGTAATTTGCTTTTGTTTCTGTGTCCTTAGAAAGACTTTTCCTTTCTGATTCCATAGCCCATATCCCAATACTGTTTTATTTCTTACACTATACCTGAGGCAATGGGACACTCATCTTGTCTGAGGCCTCTGAATATTACTCTAGTCTTAACTGCTGGGCTTTGGTCCCAGTGTTGACATTCCCTTTCTTTGAGCATGAGGAAGCAATTTCAATGTATCGGAATCTAAGTTCAGTAAACTATGAACTGATGGATATTATCTTTATTGGCATCACAGAAAGCTTTTTGCACTTTCAGTTTCATGCACAGTTCGATACAGAAATATTGTCATGTTTATACTAAAGACATAAGGACTCTCCTGCTCTTTTGCTTAATAGCACATTAGTAACTTTTCTGGTCCATATGGTAAAGAGCGACAAAGACCATTCATGTCACTGTCAGCTTTTTCACTTATGTGTGAGTCTTCTACATTTTACTTAATGATTCATATTCAATTTTTGTTATTTGAAGTCTGGTCTGCCAAGTTCTTTTCCTCCTCGCTTAGCTGTTTGCCTCCAGTCTGCTGACCTGTACTTCAGCATGTAATTTTTCTGCGCTGTTGACTGCACTGGACTCAGGAGCTGGTGCATCAGCTTTTACACAAATATCTTTATTCCCTCCTAGCTCTTTATCTGTTTTGGCACCATCACAGTGTTGCTGCTCTGAAAGTTATGAAAGGTTAAGCACATACGACAATACAGGTATTAAGCAGAAATATTAACTAGCCTGTTGTCTGCTCATGGATACACTAATTATATATAACAGGGGGACTTTTTACATAACAGTTATGCTTCACTAAAGCCCGTTCAGCATTGCAGAGAGAGTGGAGAGAAAATCCCTCACAGAGAGTGGCGGATTCCTTATGACAGATTTTAGGTTGCAATGCATTCAGCCATGATGCCTCAAAGACTTCAGAGTGATTGCCCATTCTTTAGAGATTCAGGGACAGATTTTGAAACTTTATGAACATTTTTTGTGCTTCAAAGCAGCCTGGAAATCGTTTGCTACATGCCAGGGTTACTGAACGCTGCTGGGCTGTGCTGGCAGCCCAGCTGGGTGAGTGGCATCCGGCAGGGGTTGTCAGGCCATGTGTGTTGGAAAGAAAGGGCACAAATACTTTGTTCAGGTACAGTCAAGGCAATGGGTTTGAACCTGATCAGATCTAGAGACTCAAAGCCAGATTGGCTTAATTATGAGTTTAATGACTCAGAGTATCAAGGTGATGGGGAATCCAGCTTTTTTAAAAAAAACTGGTCTAGGAGCAGATTGTAAATAAGCCAGGATAAAAATTTAGTTGTGAAGCAAGAAACTAAATATCTTGTGGTTTCACTACAACATTGGTGGCTGAGGCAAAAGCAGAGTCCAGAAAGAGTAGAAACTGCAGCCTAGTGATTTCTGTACAGGTTACACAG
Source organism: Tauraco erythrolophus (assembly GCF_009769465.1). Lineage (NCBI taxonomy): Eukaryota > Metazoa > Chordata > Aves > Musophagiformes > Musophagidae > Tauraco > Tauraco erythrolophus. Next base: position 14,088,539 of record NC_141475.1, on the reverse strand, counting down.
GTCCAATATCTGCAGCAGTTTCTGATCCATCATGGAGAAAATAGATCCTTAAGAAGAAAGCTTGGATCACAGAAATTATTGAGTCAGAAGATGAGTAGAAGAAGCTGTAGGCTGAAAGAAAACCAGATAAAACTATAAAAAGAATGGTGGTACATAGGGTACGAAGCAGATGCAGTGATTAAAATCAGGGTGGCAGGTCAGTCTGAAGGACTTTTCTGTCACTGAGCAGCTCAAACAATGAGCTCTTCGGAAGGTTTCACCAACTTAAATATCACATCTCTCTGGAGCAAGAATTTCCAAGGACTGTAAAGTACAAGCAAAACGAGTACCAAAGAGGCACGAGGCTGCCCTGTTGGGGTGGAGTGTCGGTCAGGTAGTCTGTGAGTGGCTGATGACAGAGAAAGAGGGAGATGCTCCCCTTCATACGAAACGGAGGGAAGCCTGGCACTGGCACCCCCCGGATGCTCGTTTTTCTACACGACACAGTGTGTGTGTGTGGTACTGGGGCTGCAGCCAGGGAGCTGCAGCACTGAGTGCTCCTGGTGAATCCCTGCCTGGCCTGGACCCAGACGCCTGAGGAAACGGTGCACATATGCAGGCTTGGTGGGCTCTGGCCACATATCACAGTGCAATGCTCTGGAAGGAGATTCTGCTCAAGTGAGAAAATTTTATGGTTAGAAAAAGCAATTGGGTTTGATGCGAAAAGTAAATACTCAACCTTTATTTGGTAAACAAAGGAAAAGTAAGTTGAGCCTTTTGGCACGAAATTCTCTGGGTAAGCCAACCTTTGGTGTGGCTTTATAAACTCTGTTGGAAATGTCCTTGTAGCCATTTTGAGTAACTGGAAGGATAAAATAATAGTAGCAGCGTTATTAATAAATAACCCATTGATTTCTCGGAAAATGCTGTTTTTTTCCAACGATTTGCAAATAGATAGCACAGTGATATTATCACTGTTTCATGATCTTTTGATTTTTGATATAATTTTTTTCTCTAAAAGAATTCCTTTCTACACAGGAACATTATAAATAGCAGCAGAATATCTACACTACTTACTTTTAATTTGCTTTTGTATTTATTCACTCCCTGCACTAGTAATGTTACCAATCAGATATATGTAATAGCACCTTGTAGGCTTAGCTAGCCCAGAGATGCAAACATTTCACAATGAGCCTAAAGGAGCCTGCTTTACATTCAGATTGCTACCAAATAGATTAAAAAATAATCTTTCTGCCAAGGGTCCAGTCTTACCTACTTTTCCACCTCATTTTCTCTTTCTAGAAGCACTTTCCTTTCTTAGAAGACTTTCCTGGTTCTGTTTCCTCTAGTTAATGATTATCATGCTGTTCTTCGGTAGATTATTTATCTATTAAAACACTGTATAGAGACTTAGGCTTTCTTACTGTGTTTATTGAGCTGTTTAAAGAAGCAGACTGACTTCGGTTGAAGTGTAATATCACTGAAATTGCTAAAAATGTTTTATTCTCAAAATCCTATGATGAGATTTGTTTGTCTCACCACTCTGTTCAGGTCTGAAACATTTTAGACCAGTGCCGAGCTATGTGAATTAGTTCTTTTGTCATGGTTTGGAAACTTTATAATCTTTGGATACGCTGAGCTGTCATTGAAGTAGACTGACAAGAAGATTAGAATGACTAAATGATTCAGCAAGCACATCACAGAGATCAAAACAAGAAAGCAATAATAAGAACCAAATGATACTATGCTGTGTATCTCAGCCTCTGTACATTATACTTAGAAACAAAAGCTTCTTTTGGCATTCAGGATTCAATATACTCCTCAGAGGTGTTTGCTGCATTAGATCCTACATCTGTGTGGAAGTTTCTATCTATCTACTACGGTGCCCCCTTTAGAAAGCTGCTACTTCCCTATTATGTCTTTATTTTAATAGTTACTTCTTTTTTAAGCAAGTTGTTCAGGCACTGAGGTGAGGGAAGATGAATGCTTAGCTGTTTACATATATTGGCAGTGTTTGTTTTCAAAGCAATTGGGAAGACACTTATTTTCCTTTAAAATACTAAACAGTTGACACATGCATTCGATTTTAACAGCTTTTTGTATTGTGTCTCAAAAGGCAGCAAAGCATATTTTTAAAGTAAGTATATTTTTATTAGACTTTGGGTTAACTGTAGTCCCTTCTCATGTTTACACACATATAGCACCAACAGTATATTTTTTACAATCCTTGAAAAAGTGGGGTTTGGAATGGTACAGCCAGTGATAACCTGTAAACACTGTCAGCATAGTATGAATAGGATTGCAGGAGTAATGCTGGAGAAGATGTGACTTTGCAAGTTGAAACTGTGGTGGAGTAGTAACCCAGGGAGTGGCTCTGCGTAATGCAGGATGTAATGCCTTAAAATGATTTTCTTTTTCTCCCTCCTTTCAGTCAACATGCTGTCATATAGAAATACCAGGATTTGCCTTCAAAAGAAAATACTGTGGCTCTGTTTTCCTTCTGGAGAGTATGTTTCTCATTTATTTCAAAACCTATGAGATTCAGCACGCTGTCTCACTCAGCTCACCATCTGCTAACCCTCCATGGAGTTACTATGATGCACAAGCTACAGAGAATGTGCTGATATTTTAGCACTTCAGCAAAAATGTATATACTGTTACACTTGTTGACAATACTGTACCTGGGAAGTTACTGATCATTGTCAGACAACTGTTCCCTCTGTGCCCAACAGTCCTTTAGGAAGAGAAGGGCCAGGGTGTTTGATTGTTGTGCTCCAAGAGCTCGTTATGAGTTGAGTTATGTCAAATACAAAATGGGAAGGAGGGAACCAAAACGAAACCTTGCCAACCAGGGAATATTCTGTCCATCTGCAAACTGGTCACAGTTCTTTTAACATATGGTCAGTTTAGCAGCACGTTTTTAGAAACATGAAAACTTCGCTTTTTTGTTATACTGAAATAACCAAGATTTCCTCTAGACTTTGGTTTTCTAACTTTGCTGCTATTCAATAAGGTGACAGTGGAAATTTTCGTCTCTCCAAGGCACCTTTCTGGAGGAGCATCTTTCCTCCCCCTTCTTGGTTAGTCCAGTTTATTTAGACTTTAAAGTGATGGGAGACTATTGCATGGCCATGGCTTTGCCCAAAGCAGTTTCTAATATCACCTGGAGCCCTTTGACCTTAACATATAGTGTCAGCTATGGTATTTCTCTGTTACAGAAGCAATTAGCTGACCTTGAATGTGAACTCCTGTTAGAGAGGGAATCCCCAGAAGACACATATACCTGCTTTAATATTATGTGTCAAATGTTTCTGTTTAGATTCTTGTGACACATTTAACCATTTGAGGGTTATGCATAAGAAAAAAACAAGGAAGCACATTTCTCTATACTTGAATTAAAAGATTCTCATTTTGAGAGTTAAACTTTCAGGAAAATGATTAGAACTGAATTTAAATTTATTTTGATCATATTTTTGTAAGCCTACAGCACACCACTTCTGCCTATTTTCTAAAAAATAAAAAAGTTTATATGATTAAAATATCTTTAAGAACAAATATTAGACAGCCTAAGTTGTTAACAGCACCATGAGATCTGTGCAACACATCAAAGCTTCCTCTGTGTCACTCCTTTGCCCCTTTCCTTTCACTGAATACACAAATTCTAAGATATTTTGCAAGACAACACTCAGGATTTTCTATAGTTTGTAAAAGACTCATGAAAAGAGAGACTGACTTAAAGCACTTCAAAGTAACACTACGACAGACTACAATGCTAGAACACTATAATGGACTATTATGGACTGTAATGATAGGAAGGGGTGAGAGTTTACTGCAGCAAAAAAGGGGAAATGATAGGTAAAATAATATGAAGTGCACAATGCAGAGTGTAAAACTTCATCATCCAATTCATGATTCACTTTATGTTTTGAAACACCAGTATTTATTTGCTGCACTCATACCCCCTGCCTAACTCCCTCTTAACACATTTTGCAGGTTTGCATGTTATTGGCATGTGTGTTACAGAGCCTTCCAGAGGAGAGAGGGTTTAATGGTGTGCAAGGACTGCTTAATGGAAAAAACACCTCACCTTTCATTTTACCCTTAAGGGGTTGGGAAAGCTTTTACTGGAACTTTTCTGAAATGGTCTATAAAAAGAAAATCTTTGGTGAAATTAATCTCAGAGACAAAGGGCTGGGATAGTCGCTGTCTCCATTCAGGATGGTAACACTTGAAAGCAGCACACTCTCCCAAAGCCCCTTGATTCTTTACTATTAAGGATACAGTCAGCCATGGCTATTACATGAGCCATTGTATAAATCTAGGCGTTCTTTGAATAGAGAAGTCTCTGTGTTTGTCAAGTAACAAAAATAATTGTAACTTTAATACGTAAGTGAAGAAGGAGGGAGGCATACACCAGGTGTTTCACTGGGCTTCAGCAGCCTTGGCCGCTCGCTCCAGCACTGCCATGGTCACACACACTGCTTTTGGGAGGGCTGAAATTCTGGGAATAACAGTGACGACTTTCATAAGAGAATAGTATAATAATGCTGGCTTCTGATCTTTTGTGAGAACATTTTCATGAAAGTATTCCACATCAATGTAGCTTGGTAAAATTTAGTATGACTGACAGTATTGCTAACATACCAATACTGTTACCCATGTAATGGAGGGTCAGGTATCCGGATTTGCTATCTAATTGGACTTCATTATCTCTCCTTCATTAGCTCTCAGGGAAATAAATCACCCTGGCAGGGTCAGAAGCCACAGATGTCTGCTTGGCTTTGTCCCTCATGTGCTTTGCCATGAAATCACATGTATGCCCTGGCTCAGTTTATTCACTCTCCGTCAGCCAGAAACAGCCCTGGCTCATTACGTTTCATAGCGTGATATATGAGACGTGCAAAACGAGTTTGTTTCCTAACAGGACCCCCATAGCCAGCTGCGTTTTCGAAGACTGAGAGGGCTATCAGATGAGATCATGAAAGGTATTCTGTTAACTAAACACATTACTTTGTGACCTATGAGCTATTCTGTTTGAAAAAGAGCCCAGTTAAGACAGAAAGCCAAGTAATAAAGCCCATTAAGAAACATGTGACATGCAAAAATGCATCTCATGGTTGTGTTTATATTATTAGTAAGCCAGTGTTATAACAATACTGAAAAATGCTCAGTTTTTCCTGTGGAGTTTTTCAGGAAGTTCCACACATTACTCATTGCTTTCAGTAAGTGCTGTGAAGTCGAAGGGCTGCAGGTTGCTTTGCCAGGTTGGGATGCTTGAGCAAGTGGAGGCAGATTTACCTAATTTTGGCCAGTTTGGAGGGGAATTGTGGGATACCACCAGTAGCAGACAGCCTGCTCTGTAGTCCTTCTCTTAATAAACAGTTGAGGTCAGGTTGTCCTACTAAATTCAACACTTTTCTGGTATAAGAATCTGATAATATTAATGAACATGATTTAAAACCAGCTTCCACCAAACCAAGAATTATTTATTGTCAAAGTTCTGTACTACCCAGAGCAAAGAATTGAAACAAACCTACCCAGCAATATTTAGGTCCCTGCAAACACCTGCATATTTCTTCTGCTTGAAGCATGGTTCTGTAGACTGGTAAACAGAGACTGGTCTGCTGCCTTACCACCTGGGAGGCTCTCAGCCGGTAGTATCTTTAAGCCAGTGATCTTAAACGAAGCTTGAGAAGAAGATTTTTAGACTAACTGGACCCAGGCCAAGGATATTTTTAACTTAAACAAGCTTAAACAGTTAATGGCCAGCTGTAACTCTTTGGAGTCTGACCATAGAATATCACAAGATGAAACAACTATTGAGATGCCCATGCGAGCTAATGAAATAAATTAATAAACATACTCTCAATCTTTCAATCACTACAATATCTGCTTAGTGATTGTTTCTCCTCCTCTGAGGAAATTGCTCAGTCGGCATGTCTGGCTTGAGAGTGAAAAGCAAGACCTAAGGAGGATGTGAGCAGGGACAACTGAGGTGAAATTTGTCTTTAGGAAAAGACATTTGAAAAAGGCTATAACTTCAATGATTAAAAGACAATATCTTCTTTTTTTTTTTTTGATAGCTTTTTGATGATGGCTTCTCTTAACAAGCAAAAGGAAAGAAGAATTTTAAAGATATGGAGGAACAACCAGGGAAGATAGAACACCACATCTGGAGAACGAGAAATTAGAAGTCAGGGTGAAAAAGAAAACAAAAGGTAAGAAATACAGATTTGGTAGTCATTTATGTTCAGCTTGTCTGTGATAATTCCAGCAGAAAATCCCAGGAGCAATGCTTCAGCAGATTAATATAAATTCTTATTTCATACAGCTTCATTTTTCAGAGCTGCTATGTCACCCGTTTTATTAAACTATTCTTTTTCTGGTTATGCAGCAAATATTGCTTTCTCTAAAACCCTACAGCATTTGCTGGAGTAGTGGAAGCTGCTTCCAGATAGTGTAATCTTCCCTTGGAAAACATACAATTCGTGATGCATGAAATGCTTGGTGAAGAAGTGTGTGTAACACGAGATGGGAGTCAATGCAGGCTGGGTCGGACCAGGCACAGCGTCAAAGAGCAGGACAAAAGCATGTTTGTGGTTACTGTGATCATACCAGTACCTAGTAAGTGTGACATCATTTGGTATTGCATCGAAATAGAAGTTTGTGGGAGCAGTTTTCAAGTTTGATATTCAGTAAAAACTTACTGGTTGGTTCAGGTTTCAGACAGAAATTGATCGAAGCCATGTCACACAAATCAATCTGTGATCAATCCCTCAAATAAGGAATCTGATTTACAAAAGGGCATAAGTGTGAAAAAATCATGATTTGTGTATAAATGCCTGACTTGAAATCCATGGTAGCTGATGGGAGTCTTCATATTCACTGTGATGTAATTCTGGAAATCATAGGTTTTTTTTAAATGACTATTGTTTTTTGCTCTAGGGTTTCAAACTTTCCACACAGTAAAAGAGACATCAAAAGGGCAAACTAGGAAAGAATCCAACCATTAAGCTAAAACTATGGCAGCTTTCTTCCCAACCAAGAAGTGGTTATTGCCAAAGGTTTATAATGCTAGAGCAAAGGTTTAAAATAAATCTGAAATAGTATATTTAGGTCCTTTCAAACAGCTGCACATCTTCTGTCTGAAGCCTGTTTCGCTTGACTGGCAAATCCAGACTGCTGAACCCCAGCTCCACTCTGCTGGCTGCTATTTAAACCTATGCTTATTTAATCAATACATTTAAATTGAAAACCAATGGCTTCACTAAATGATATCATTGATTCTGAAAACGTACATTCTAGATTAAACCTCAGAATTAACTGCTTGCTCCCATATTAACTTTCTGACAGTATCTGTGTCCTTTTTGAGAGATACTTGGAAGCACACTAAGTGAACATGAGCACTGGATAACTCACCAAAGTCAGGTTCACCATGATGATAAAATGTTAACATTAAGGACCAAAATGGTAATATTAACATTGTAATATATTAATATTATATTAAAATAGTCTATTTAAAGTTCCAGACTCCTCATTTTGATATAAACCAAAACGATATTAGACATGGTGGTTTTGATCTAACTGCATACAGTTTAGCATTTGGATACAAACTTCTGACCCTTATATCCAGTCTCCTTTATTTTAAGGGCAGAAAACAGACTCCATGTGACCTTCTAGGAGCAGTGAATGCTAAAGTCATAAAAATAAGTGGGCTTTGCAGCAGAACACATCCAAAGGTAAATCACTGTGTGTTTTAATTTTGCAGAGGAAAGAAATCATTTGCAGACAAGGAAAGCCACACAATGTATTTTCAAAACCAGGTTAAATGTTCTTTATACATTCACAAAAAAGAGCAAGTGTCAAAATAACTTAAATGCAGTGTATGTGATGATTGTTAACACCTAAATGAGATCAGATGAATAAGTATTTTGGAGAAAAACCTCTGAAACCAAGTTGAAGCAGAAGGCTGACTGTACCAGTTTGAAATGTGACATATTTCTACACAGATATTTCTTTGATACATTTAAAAAGCCATTTTTGACACCTTATTTAAAAGAAAAGTTTCCACTCTGTATGAAACAATTCTGTTTCAAGTGGAAAATGGTTTAAAGCATATCCTTAACTTTTCTACTGAAGCAATGGTTTCAGCAGATGGTTGAAATTTTGTTATATGTTGCTGTGATTTCCATAGCCCAACAGTAGCTGAGGAACAATGCCACAGCTCAACATCCTTTGAAGCCAATATAAGTCCTTCCATTGACTTCAACAGATTTGGGATTACAACCAAAATTTCATTCTGATGTGAAGTACGTTCATACCTCATTGGCTTTAGATCCATCCATGATTTTTTTCCAATACCAATCACAGAACTCAAACTGTAGAGTAGATTTCTTTTCTTATACCTCACTTCTCCCGGTCAGGTATTTCCATCTCTTTTTGGCTTGCTACTAGTATTTTCTGAGATCCATTCAACTGCTGTTATAAAGTCCACCGACCTCCTCAGGAAAATGCCAAACTCAGCCAGGAGTGCTTTCATACAGGTGATATAAATGGGGCGGTACACACTTAGTGTTGCATGCACTGAGTCTTGGAAAAAAAGTTTCAGCTTCTGTGGTCATTAATTTTTATATGTGGAAAATGGTGGAACTGAATACACCTCTGTCTCCTGTGAAATTTCCAACTGTAAAATCAGTATACAGCAGCATAGCTATAATAAATTGTTTCCTGTAAAACATTGGGCCACAATACTATTAACATAAATTATATCCTGTCAGTTGCTGCGATACTGCTCGCTACTCTCTCCGTTGTGACAGATCATAGTGGAGATCCTCCTTCGCCCACTACGCAGAGGAGGGAAAGTCTTTCTTTAAGGCTGTTGTTCAACAGGACTTGGAAAAGGCCGGCACAGGGCAGCATATGCTGTTTGCACCTTTCTAGGGAGTTTCTGATATAAGAATCTCTTCCTTCTCTATTTATGTGAACAACAACTAAAAACCTCTAGATTTTAGACTTAGTCCAAAAAGTCTAAAACCATGGATACAACTAAAATGTTGACATCTGCTCAAGTCTGTTGAATACCTAGAAAAACAGCTTTCAAAGCTAATGTTTCAGGGAGATTCTCACTGTTACAGTGAATCAGCAGGTTTTTTAATCAAGCAATATTCTGTTTGATATTTTATGAAGATCACTGGGAAAATTCTGGCATCATTCCATTTTTTTTTTCTTAATTCTTGCCTTTTTTTTTTTTTTCCTAAACACAGGTTTGAAGATTAGATGAAATTAGAGAAACAAAAGGAGTAATGTTTGTGGAGGTATTTTCTCAACCATTCAATCTTTTTTTTTTTTTTTAAATTGGAAATTAATAAAAAGGAGTGAGTGGGAGAAATGTTTGTATCATTGGTTTCCAGAAGGAAAAACATGAAAAGTATTAGGAGGAAAAAAAAAAAAAAAGCTTGAAAACAGGTTTGGTTTTTATTTATTTACTTACACACACTGGTTTTTTTAGAGTTCCTTCTTTCCTATGTTTGTATATGTTCATTATTTTTACTTTCTCTTGACAAAAAAAAAACCCAACTACTATGAAAAATAAAAGAACAAAACCTAAACCATCCATATTATAGAGAGGATTTCCATTTCTATTTTCTTAGTATTGAAACTGAGGGAAAAAAAATGAGCACAATATCTGGTCATAAAATTTTGGCATTACTTACGAATATTCTCCACTGACAGCTCCAGCAAGGGAAGTCAAAGTCCTTGAGTTCTGCATGATTCCCGTGGTTAAAGTTTTTATATTTTTGCAGTACAGGAAGGTTGCGCTGCTGTTCCTGTCTCCTCAGGTAATTAGAAAAGAGTGAAAACCCAAGAGCCTATTCAGCACTATTAGCACAGCCAAATCCTACAGAAGAAATCACACCCCAGCAGAAATTCAAGTTCAGAAAAATACACATAACTGCAAAATGGGTGACAGTGGTAACATACAGGAACCAAGATTTCCTCTCATGTACTGTCCAGAGAAGTATTGTCCCCTTATTTTCAATGACAATTCAATCTTCATCTGTTTCTGTATTTTTCTGCCTTCTATAGCTTTGATCAAGACATGACTTCTATACAATATACTGTGAGGGTACTCTGGTGAACTTTACTTTGGTATTTCTTCAACCATAAGAAAGAATTATTGGATTTATTCTTCTATAATGGTGAAACCTGCTTGAAAATACCCTGGCATGTATAGGAATAATTAATTTTGTTCCAGTTAATATGTGGAGCTATTTGCATTATACTACATGTTCATTTAGCTGTCATCACTGTGGGTTGGTTGCCATTTTCCTCTGTACATCTGAGTAACAAGTTGCTAGTAGACAGTTACTTTGGGAACACAGGAAAAAGTGATCTACAGTCGCTATAAAAACAGGCTAGGTGGAAAACCGTCTTACCTACAGGTATTGAGATTTCATCACACACTTCAATTCCAATTGATCAATTGCTCATAAAAATAAAATGCTCTGGTTAAGCCATCAAGGACTAGAAATGCTATAGTATTTCAGACTGCAGTCCTGGGCAAGTAACAGTCTATTGCTCAACTGCAGCCCCACAAGATGTAGGTCTTACACACCCCAGACAGCATTCCTGGCCTGGAACGTGGGCGTCTGCGAACGATAAATGTCACACAAGAAATAGATAACAGAACAATCAGTGATGTGAAGATCACATATCCTGAAATGGAAGTGAAGATGATATTTCTTAGTGAGAGTTTTTAATTACCAGGGGGAAAAAAAAAAGACTCCAAGCCCCTAACTATTGCCAATATTGCAGTGAACTCTTTGGCTGCATGGTGCTCTGTTGAATTGCATTACTGCTAATAGAGATGGAACAGAACCAATGCACTTGTTGCTTGTGCAAAGATCTAATTTTTGATACTCCTTAAGAGTACAAAGTTAAGTATATGCATTTAGTCGATTTGGATAGCACTTACGTTGCCATCTGTTTTGCTGGACTTGTCGTTTATTGCCTGTGCACACAAGGCTTTGTGCACATGCAATGCCTAGCCCCTATTCTGCCTGTGCCACTTGGGCAGTACCATTATAAAAATAAATATGCATTCGCCTAGAGTGAAATTTTTGTAGTAACAGATTGAAATATGACAACAAAAGCACTGAAACAATACATTTTTCTGAAAGTTCAGAGAGTTTTCTACTCCAGATTTTATTTTAGCTGTGACATTTTAGAGGCTCAGAAAATTGCAGGACAAAGGTTTGTAGTTTTCATGTGAGGTTTGTTGCAGTTTTTTTTTTGGAACAGGTATTCCGAACAACACGAAGCATTATTCACTAAAGCCGTATGTGGCCAATAGAGCCCTACAGGATATTTGGATTTCTCCCATAATTACATCACTTCTCGGTAAGCCTTCTATATAAACATCTCGCTGGTTGGAAAAGCATTTATTTTGGTCTTCTATATTCTTTGCTTGTATGCTACTTGCGTGACTGAAAATCTTTCCTGAACAAAGCAAATTACAAAGTGTCATTGGAATGGCTAAATTCCATGGAAAAGGCCCCCAAATAACAGACTTAGAACAACCACAAAATGTTGACCAAAAAATGCACAAAGCAGTACCTTTTCTATTCCAGTATAAACCCTACTGTGCTAAGGAAAGAAGGCAGAAAGAGGAGAAATGTAACAGATTCACTCTGCAATCAAATCTTTTGTGTGAATCTTAAACCCTGTTCCATAAAGGTGTTACTTTTTTAACAAAGACTGTTCTCCTCTGCTTGAGATTCAGAGTAAGATAAAGTTGAAAAGTAATATTGTTGAGTTAAACCTACTAATTGGGAATAGACTGTGTGGGGAAGGCAAGCTTATTTATCTGTGCTCACGTACAGTCTTCATGAAGAATGGCACAGGCCAAGACAAGAGCATTTGCAAGCATTAACTGCTCTTTCTGAAGGCTAAAGGCTTTTTTTCTGAGTGGGTTTGAGCTCTCTTACAAAACCTTACCAGTCTAGTAACAGTGGGTGCTGAGCAAGATGTAGGGGAACACAAAAATCTCCTAAAAGCCTCGTAACGAGAAAATATTAGGAAAGCTTGCATGCATTAAACTACATTTAACAAAAAATATTAGAACAGTAGTCATATAAGTAAATGACATATTTACTTTTTCAGGGAAATACTATTTTCAGATTCAACCTTGTAAGAGGTACTGTCTTCTTTCTTTTTGTTTAGCTGTGTAAGTTCGGAAAAAAAAAAAAAGCTACACATCGAAAAAGATATGCCATGTAGATTAGTTGTTTGATTTCACTTTTTGTTTTACCTTTTGGATCAACTTTAGCCGCAATTGTAATTTACATTAAATACCTGTGACTATTTTCAGACATATCAGCACTTTTTGGTAATTATTTTTGCAAAACCATCACATTGCCCCACAGCAGAAGTCACTGGAAGCCACGCACTAGAAATGGAGTCCCAGACAACATGCAGACGTAGTAGCCTCATGCATTTACCTCACCCAGCAAAAGATGTTCATGGGTATCCAGAAATTACAAGTGGGAGATACAACACAGGGCTGTGGTTTCCTTGGCAATGCTGAGACTTATTTAATTTATGTGATGGATGGTTTTGATTATGAGTGAAGAGAGAAAGAAAGGGATCCAAAGATCAACTTTGAGTTTGATTCTGAGATATCCACATAAGTAGTAAAACAAATCCTTTCTATGTCTAATTTGAAATAGGTTTCACTGGTTTTGGCACAAGTACACAACTAGAGAAATGCTCTTCTTACAATACTTCACTGGCTTACTTTCAGGGAAATTTCTAAAGCTTGTACTTACACAATTTTCTTACACAAAAACTGTATGTAGATGAAACTACTGGCTGCTCCAAACTATACATTTTCCACCTAAAAATAAATTGAATTGCAACAAGAAGGTTTTAAACTTATTTCACAATCCAATAAATACATTAGTAGTTTAGCAGTCGATGTTTATTTTGAACAACGAATAGTATGTACTACATGCGTTTTTGTTAAAAATATCCTCCAAGTGGACTGGCTAAAAAATATCTGATTATAATGCTAAATGCTTTATATTTGTCACAGGTGTGAGCTGCTTGTGATTCAAACCCTGGATAGGGCAGGCGGTGGCCCTGGCATGGCCCCTGCGGCAGCTCACCTGGCTTAGTGTCAGAAAGACGACCCATCCTTACAGGTTTTTTGCTCTTGCTTAAGGAGAACTGAACCATAGAGAACTCATAATTTAGGTATCAAGACCAATGTCCATTTATACTTTTTGGAGGCCTACTGGTTGTGTGGATTTGCATCAGATACAAGTCAAAAAGTATGTCTCGTTTAGGCAAATTGCTTCACTTCTGCACACACTTGGGAAAATGTTTAAAAGATATCTTTCACCTGCCTGTTCTTCCTCTTCTGTTCTTTCATGTATCACTTCCTCCTCCTGAAGACAGGGTTTCCTTTTCTCGTTAGAACTATTTCTTCCCATCGACAAATACTTCCTCACTGGTTTTTATGCTGTTTCTGCTGGTATTTTATCATTATGCAGACCATTAAAAGAAATAATCTCTCCTCTGTCCTTTTGCCTTCAATTAAACTGGGTCATGTTAGTTATAAATCAAAAAATGTGGCAAATTGAAGAACAACATTAACAAAAAATCTACCTCTCAAATTTTCTTTCAAAAGAGAAGAATAATTTTGCTTCTGCTATGAAAAGCAAGAGATCATAGACAACTACTTATTTTCCACCTATTTAAAACATCTAAAATTAATATCAATTTTATTTCATAGAACTTCAGTATTTAAAGAGGTATATATTTTCCTGTTGAAAGGCTCTACCACATTCAGGTGTGTACTACAGCTAATATTTAACAGAAAATAAATGGAAAACATGCTTTATCGAGAACTTTTCAGCAGAGCCTTAGCTAATGGACAAACTCTTTTTGGTAAGTAGACACCTGAAGCTGCATCACTTCTAACCTTGACATCCAGCTCCAGTCCCTCCCCCTCCTGAAATATTTTCATTGGAAATTCAGTTAATAGCCCATTGTATTCAGGAACCAGGTGTGTTGTGAAATTAAGCTATGGAACAATTTCTGTCTCTTTAAGTACTTTTTCTGCCAAAACTTTGGAAGAGATTCAGGGGAAGAGCACGTCAGACTTTCAGGGAGGCATGCAGCCTTTTTCAGCTGTGCCAGAACACTTACCCCGCACTCTTCAACAATCAAAGTCGTTCTGATCTTGTCCCCCCTGTAATGCGAACCTGGAGTAGCATCACTATATGACCTAAGACAAGTAAAAGACATAAGAAACAGGATGAGTCAGTGTGATTATTTTCACTAGTTTGTGTTATTTTCATTAATCTCCACTTCTTTCTCCATATGTGTAAATCACTAAATGCATTGACCAATTGCATATTTTTCTAAGAATAAGATACGTGACTGGAACATTTGACCTGTGGAAGGGAATAAAGTCCCATGGGAACTGAGTGTACCTTAATATCTTTTATTTTCTGTCTAAATCTCACATAATATTAATGAGTGTCTGTATGTCAGCTAGTATTTGTCTGTCTGAAGTTGTGCATATGCTAGCAAAGTCAATAATTTCAAAAGTAGAAGTTTTCAGTAGGATTTTTTTTTTCCAAAAGCAATTCAACAAACAAACTTCTCCTTTCTGTGATTAGTCTGTGGTTATTTCCATGCTTTTTTACTAGGGGTGAAGGAACATAGCCTCGTGCTGTTGCAGAATAATGATGCTCAGGTGGTCAGTTAAATTCTAAGATTGTTCTGAGATATATATCCAGCCCTAACCATTCTATGATTCTGCTTGCATTTCTTGCTTTGTACGAACAAGTCACTAAAATATCTTTAACCACACTTCAGACACGACCTTAGAGATTAACCTCTGATTAGTTTACTGACCTCTGTAATTTAACTTTGTGTTCCTTGTTATTGAACTTGTCTAAATCCCAGCAGAAAGGGCTGGTTTGAGATTTGAGGCTGTTGAAAGATCTACAGCTTGATTTTACCTCTGTTCTTTTTCTGATGTGTGCATTTTCCAGGAATTGTAGAGAATTGCAGATGGGTAGGTATGATGAAGGATATAGCAATTGGGTGATATCCCCTGGCTTCCCTGTGCCATGGCAGACGCAAAGGACACCATCACAGATGCAAGGCTGAGCAGATGCACACACACTCATGCAGTCTGATACTGCTACAACTTCTGCTGAAGAAACGGGACCTGTAAGTGCTGTGTATACTTCTTTAACCACAACTATAGATCGTAAACTTGAATACTTTGGGGATCACAATAGGGTATGTGTATGAAACCTAAAGGTCCAGAGTAAGCAAAATGTAAAGTTGTCTCTTCTGTCCTTAAAATCTATTAAATTCTCTGGTGCTTAAACAATGTTAGCCGTCCAGCAGGGTGGTGAGGGAAGGACTCGAAGAGGACAGAACAGCTGAATGTTGCAGCTGAAGAGGAGCATAGCTGAGGGACTGTCCTGCAGGCAAGTAAAGCTGTGCTGACTCTGGTTACTCTTTTCAAGCAGCCCAAATCAGACCTTGTCACACCTCCCATGGACCACCAGCTGCCTTCCTCCACCAGCCTGGTAAGTCATGCAGGAGAGACAACCCCATTAAAAGTAACAGAATTTATAAACCATATTTTATTTGTAACCAACTTATGTATGTGACTAGGTCAGCACTGGCATGGCACAAGGAAAGGCTCAGCAATAAAAGAGTGGGAACGAGGGCCAGACAATGCCACTGATAACACGACAGATATAGATCAGCCTAAAATAGTAATGAAGCTTCATCCTGTTAATGTCTGTGCACACTTCAGAAGCAACTGTTCACTCAAAGATGGAATGTGGGCTTTGACAAGGTAAAGCTAGTTTGTTCAGATGCAGAGGGAAATAGATGAATAACAGAAAAGTTGTGCCTCACTAAGAATAGCAAAAGCCAAAAAACTCCATACATTTCAAAGGCCAAGGGAAGGTAAAGAACAACTTGGCAAAAGCCAAGGTAGACCTGGATTTATTATACAGATAATGTTTTTTGGCAACCTAATGTAAAGTGATGAAGAAATTTTCTAGGCTGGGACCTAATTTTATATCAATTTTTCATTTTGTTTAATTTTGAACTTGACATAGGAACATCACAAGGAGGATACTACTTGAAGGAGCCCAATTTTCTTTATGAATTACATCTAATAAAAATTTAGTATTTTTATGAGTCTTTATATATTTGCATCTTTCCCCTATCAAACTTTATTTTATTTGTCACTCTCAATAAGCTGTTCCTAGCACATTTGCAAAAGATGTATGCAATGCATTATACTGTGCAAATTTCTTCCAAAGTAGCTGATGAGAAAAACTAACTTACCTAGAAATATTTTTTTTTTTACTTTCTCTTTTAATGGTCCAGTCCTAATTCCAATCTTGTTGTGAAATATATTACCATAAAAGTGTACCTTTATGGTAATATATTTTTTTGACAGCCCTTCTGAAGCTGAGTAGAGAATAATTAAAAAGAATAGCAATTAACCTGTCTTAGGGAAAGCATCATAACCTAAATGCTGCTTCAGGGAAATTTCTGTTGTAAAATCAAAAGGATACACAGCGAGCAAAATAATATTTAAAGCAAGTTGCCAGCCAAATTATGTTTAGGCAAGTTAAATACAGCTGATTTAATGTTCCTCGGCCTTCTTAGTCAGTCATGGTTTTGAGGAACATATTAGGAGCATTTAAGGAGATATAAATATAGAGGATATAAGATTTAAAAACAACAACATTGTAATATAAAATTAGAAAAACGAAATAGATTGGAAAAAAAAAAGTATACTCATAGGAAATGAAAACAAGCCTGATGCAATTAAGCTTAGTTATATCTTTTATGGAAGTCTGATTTTTATATTTTTTACTGAAGAAATTGCTAAATTCTCTGAGGCATGTCAGTAACAGCATTAAAAATGGTTAAACTGGGGAAGACCAAAGGTCCTAGTATGGTGTTTCTAGCAATGACCAAAAGCAGATGCCTAGGACAGAGCAAACATAATATCAGAAACTACCTCAGTCAGAGAAAGTTTTCTTTTTTTTTTTTCCTATTCTTCATAGTTTCTAACATTTGACTTTATTTGTCTGCTCCCTGAGCTGATGTTCTCCTGGATTGTGTATTTTTCTGCAAGACACATTCTGCAGTAATTTAGAGCCCATCATGTTATATGTGAAATTATGATTTGTCTTTCCTTCATCTATATAATTTCATATTTACTTTGTTAAATTTTATCTGCCATTCCCATGACCAGTCACCCATCTCAAAGTGTTTTTTCTGTATTTCTTTAGCGAATCTTCAATTTCTACACCTACTCTCTGTTTTCAGCTCTTTAATTCTTCCATTTTGGTGAGGGAGATTTTGAGCGCCTTTTGGAAAGCCAAATAAATTCTATCAAGTGGATCTCCTTTATCACACACTTTTTATCTCCTTCAGGGAACAACAAAGAATGAAGACTCTAATCTATATTCTACTTTATCTATTTCAATTTTTCTTGTACTTTCTAATGATTTTTAAGGCATAGATATGTGATTTACTAGCCTGTCATTCTGTGGCTTTCCCATGACACCCATTTGTCTTATTTTCTGTCTTTCAGCTCTCAAGTACCAAGGTGGTTTTGAGCTAGAGGTTATAAATCAGAGACAATTCAGTTATTGCACCCCAGAGTAACTTTAGAACGGCTGGGGATGGTCCTGGCAAATCTGCCTCTTGTATAGACTACTCCATTGTCTGGTCCATAACTGTTTTTACTGATACTTATGTTGGTATGTTCTTAACTATCCTTAGATATCTCGTATCTACCGTATACTGGAGTTTCACTGCCCCGACTCCACAGAGAGGCAGTGGATGTAGGAGATGCCATATTTCCCTCCTGCTTCCCTCCCTCAAGACCCTCTCATGCTCTTGAGGGAAAGTCTTGCCTCTGCTAAGCTGACTGGAATTTTTGCTGCTAATTTCAATAGGTGTAAGTTGCCAAATTCCAGAAGTTACTTTTCCAACTCAATAGTCAATGAGTAGAAAATCACTTTTACAGACAGAGAAGCAAAGTCTTCTTTCCATTTCTCTTTCTGCTTTTTGAGGAAAAAAAATGCCTGCACACACAAGAACAAATATTGAGGAAAGTCTAGAACTGAAAAATCCAATCTTTTCCATTCAAAAACATGGACTCTTCTCCCAGAAAATTCTGGAATTATTGACAAGAAGAGTCCCCATCTGCCTTACTTGAACAGTAACAGAAAGAATATAGTAGCGACCTGATCTAGCAGTGTCTTAAACATCTTAAACACAGGATTGTTTTCCAAGGATTCAGAGGGAAAATATTCAGAATGCCACAGCCTTCACCTGCACTGGAAATATTACAAAGGGTCCTTGCTAATAAAAAATACCATTGTTCAGCAGCAGAGACCATGAGCTACTTAGCTATAATGTCACACAATTAGGTTAAAGGAGAAAGCAACAACTGCAATGTTTGTTCAGTAAAAAAAAACATTTTAAAACCTCAGGAGAGTAAAAGAGGAATTATAATTGCTGCTGCAGGATGAGTCAGGTATTGTAGCGACAGTCAAACATCTGCCATGATTGAGACATGATCTGATGGCATCCACTGCTTGGGAAGCTGGGTGAAAGCTGGAGTTACAAAAATTTATCTGGAGCTAAAGCACTTTGAAGATTTATTGTAGATTAATTTCTATTGGTGTTGAAGGATGCATCTGTCCTAAATCCTTCACCTGATATGCCTCTTCTTTGCTTAAGCAGATTGTAAAGAGATAAAGTTAAAAAGACCAATAGTACTAGGGAGATAAATACTGCTGGGATCTGTATCAGCATGAGATAATTTAACTTCCGAAATGCAAACTGGAAAGCAGATATTGTCAACAGGGTTCAGTCACCACAGGCTGTGACTGGTGGAAGGCTTCTTCACCATTTCCAAAGCAAAAGATGCTGTTTGTTCAGCCATGAATTTTGGTGAAGGGATTATTTGAAACCGACAACTGCAGAAGTGATGTAAACAGAGCTCATAAATTAATTTTGTTTAAATATAATAAAAAATAGTAAGCTTCAGTTTCAAAAGTGAAAGCTTTTAGAAAGTAAGAGAAATAGTTAAGAAAACAAGGTGGGATGGAAAGGTTAGATTATTTTAAAAATAAAGGCAAAATCTGTCTGAAATCTATATCCCGTAAAACGTAAAAATTAGTAGTTGAGAGATTATTGGACAAATAGTGTTCTCCAGCAGGACATCAAAGAGCAAGCAGAACAATTACATGGAATAGGAAAAGAGTTTTATTTGTAATAATGGCTAAATCTTGGAGATTTAGGCAGAGAAAACAGATCTAGGGAGAAGTGAGCAAGTGAAAGTTGCCAGAATTTGCAAAGGAAATTAGGAATATTTATATATTTATATATGAATATTAGGAATATCCAATAAAAATCTTGGATAGCCAAAGGAAAGACATCAACAGAAGATGGGAGATTTAAGGCAATGCAGAGGGCCTCTACAGAGTATGAGTATGCTATATTTTCAGTAGGAAAATGAATGTGGTTTATGGATATGAAGATAGGCCAGCTACTACTAGAGTGTCTTAGCTAGAAAGTGTGACAGCAGAGCTGGCAGTCAAACCTAAGGACCACAATACACTCATACTGAAGGACTTACCGTTCCACTCGCACAGTGCTGAAAAAGCTGGCATGTAATGTTGCAAGACTGTGAAAAGGAGTTTAATAATTCTTTCAGATGTGGCTGTAAGGGGGAGATGATACCTTATGCTGCGAATATAAAACATGGCAATGACACTGAAGAATGGAAGGAGACAGGGAAATGGGTGGAGGAGGAAGTTCCATCATGACTGCCCCGGCCGAGGGGCAGTGAAACAAACGGGGAAGGAAACAGAAAACAAAGACCTAGAGGGAAGAGGGCTTGAGAAACAACACTGAGAATGCCAGAGCAATCCACTCCTGTCTTTTAGACAGGTGTGGTAATTATATTACCTAGATTTTAAATAAGGCTTTGGTAAGTAGCTGTGCTGGAGCTAGGAGTTAAGGAAGGGGAGGGCGGTTGAGTGTAAGTGCTGCATGGTGGGCTAGGTGGAGGGAGGCTGCTGGTCTGGCTTTGGTTTGGGATAGAGTTTGCTTGAAGTCATTAGCTGTTTGGCCTGCAGCACCAGGAGCTGGATCCAGTGACCCTTCAGACCTTTGCTTTTGCTCTTGGGTGAGTTTTTCAGTTGTGTCTCAGGTCAGGACTCTATTCTAGCCTGGAGTGCGAGCTCTCCTTTTCCACGTATTAAAGAACTGCACCCGTTCCCACACTGCACATTACTATGCACCTCTAAATATGTATTCACATGGACCAGACAGTCATAGACATTTAGGTGCTTACAGGCAGCAGCGAGTATGATTTCTAAAAAGTAATGAAGGAAGTTTAGTGCCTAATCTTGTAGTAACATTCGCCTACTAAGATGAAGTGCTAATGCTTATAGCCAGTTACAGTGTAAGGCATTCTTTTTGGACTAGAGAGACATTTATCTATTACATTTGTCTGTTTAATATGGACATTGTGTTGCCAAGCAAATATGTACAAGCAACAGTAGCAAGTTTAGCAATTACTTTCACTTTAATCTGTGGATTTCAATCTATTTGACATTTCCCATTCCATGGCCAGCAGGACCCAATCATTTTTATCAGCACTTCAAGTGCAACGATATGCCTCCAACACTGGAGAAAAATGAGGATATAAAAGTAATCTCTGCAACAGGTAGGGGTGTTTACATATAGATAGCATGTTTGGTGTGATAAATAATTCTTCATGTAGCTGGATATTTTTCTAAATATCTGCTATCAAGAAAACACCCAGAATGTGCCAAGTTCCATTTCTGTTTTCTAGATACAACAAAATAGACTGAATTTATAAATGCCATTTGTATATCACTCGTTTACTGACATTAAGTTCTGAAAATTGTGAAGAAGCACAGCAAACAGAAGGCTATTTCATTTTAATATAGAAGTGACAGTTCTGTGACCTTTCTATGTCATTTCTCATATGATCTTACCAAACAGCATGAACAAAAATGACCTTTAGAACTGGGGTCCAGCATGGTGAATGTAGCGGCGGTTTGTTGTTTTCTGTTTTTCCCAGGCATCTGTCTTGAAAAAAAAGGAAATCTGAAAGTAAACAAATTGTGAATATGGCAAAAAACCTTTACGACAGATTTTATCGTACTAGTTCATCTTGCCAAAAAAGTGGTGGGTTTGATTTCTTTGTTTTGTTTTGCATTTCTGTGATGACCATAATTTAAAATAGGAAAAGATATAGTTTGGTCTTCTAAAAGAAAATGTATAAATATGTAGACACAATGTTAACATGACAGCAAAAGCAACACTCCTAAATCTACCATTGCATTTTTGCATTTTTTTTTTTCCCCCAATAGAGATTACTATTGTTACAGGTTAGGAAAAAAAAGATGACACCACCAAATAAAATGTAGAACATATACACGAGTGTTTCAAGATTGTTTACAAAGCATAGCATTGGGACATGCTAGTCAGGTATGCACACTATGTGGGTAGGATATACCTGCCACACTGTATGTGTTTGATTCCTTGTAAATCCGGATCTGATCCCCTATCCATAGCAGTGATGATCCAGTTAAAGCCTAGGAGGGAGCTCATGCTTGATAAGCATCTATCCCCAGGTTCCACCCACTTTTAAAGAAGTCATACTGTAAGGTCAGTAGGCGATCAGTTCAGGCCAGCAGAGCTTTCACAGCTTCACCCCTGGGTAACCACGGGCCAGTCCGATGTTCCCTGGTGCACAGAAAGCCCGTGCTCGGTGAGCAGCACCCTGCTCTGCTGGGCAGCGAGGAGCACCATGCTCATCCCTTATGCTCACACTGCCGTGGGAACGAGTGTTCCTTCTCCTCCCAATGTAAAATTTTCAAAATACAAGAAAGTATTGATCAGGCCCTACAGACTTCTTTATTGTTGGTCTTTCTCTTCTTGCTAGTTATTTTATTTGGCAGATCTTTTCCCTCCTTTTTTTTTCTTTTTTTTTTTTCCTTTTTCTTCGTCCATCAGAGCCTGCCCCCATTTTGGTTGCAGGCCTTTCCAATTTGTACAAGTAGCCAAGGTTAGTCTGAAGCATGGTATAACTGCAAGCTGTATTTTTCTCCCAGATCTCAGGTTTTCTGCACTATATATATATAAAAATACATACACAGATACACATACATATATATGTATTTTATGTATACATAGATGCATATGAATATGTAAGTCAGCATTAATACATATATATGAGAAAGCTAGAAAAGAAAATAAACCTTCTGGATTTCTTTCCTGGAGGTTAGACTGATCTGAGTGCATTCTGATTTATAACAAGGTACTCTACTAAAATCAGCAGTACAGTAATTAATTATCTTCAGCCAGTGCTAGCTTTTGGGACTTTATCACTTTATACTATTGATGATCTGGTTTATTCCATTTGCAAGATTAAATATCTACCATTTTGATTTGCAACAGGATCCACAGAGAATATCCCTTTCTATAGCAGGAACATTTTTGCAAAACTGAAGCAGACTTTTCTTTTTTTCTGTTTTTCATAATAAAAAAAGACTGAGTGTGTTTTGCTAGAGAGACTTAGGGGACTGAAAAAAAAAAATCTTTCCCTATTGATTGCTTTTTCATTTTGCTTTTTAATAACCTATTTATTAACCCTATCCAAAGAAATATATTTGTCTCTTTGCAGTGATTCCCATCCTCTTGGTGCCACAAAGGTACTATCACCCAGTAGAAAAACTGACAACTTTTTTTTTTTAAATGAAACTATATAGGTTATTTTCTCCACTTCCAAGAAAGGATTAATTGAAGTGTCTTTTTTAACTGATCATAGCCTGCTAGTACAGGCTACAGCTGCTAAAAGATTTTAGCAGCCTTCCCAAGTTAAATCTTATTTTTCATGGCTCATTAACTTTGGTGAAGTCTGCTCCAGGCTGAAATTTTACAAGATTCTAGGTCTAAAATATTTTCTTTTTTTAAAAAACTGATAAGTAAAAATGGATGACGAGCTCAATGTTATATAAAAATAAATAATTTATTAGTGTTAGACACTATGTATTTACAGGGCTTGAAAATGTCTGACTAAGAAAAAAGTGGCAAACAATTATCATCGTTAATTACCTTTGAGCTCTGTTCTGGGTACACTTATTGTAGCTTTGTATGAAGTGGTACCCTTCAATGCATAGGAAATAGGCAAATATTATTTGGTAAAAACTTCAGTAATAACATATTTTATGAAGGGAAAAGGTACACATGTTTAAACAGCTTTCAAAAGCACATTTCAAGCAGACAATTATCTTAGCAGCCAGAAAACCATCCCTCCCTTCACCCCCTCCCAGTGCTGTGCAAGAGGAACATCTGGCAAGCTTTCCTCATTCCTTCACTGGCTCATTGAAGGTGATAGTCACACTGGGGTGCTCACAGCCTTCACGGCTCACCACGCAGCGACGGAGGTGCTGCCTGCCCCAGAGACCAGCAGCACCCTGCCCTGTCCTTCTCCTTTTCCCTGGGCAGCATGGCAGGAGCAGAGCCCAGTGAAATACCCTTCCAGGTGCCCAGAGCTGCCTCCAGCTGACTGCCCTCCCCATCACAGCCAGCGGCAAAACACGGCTGTGAGTTTTCAATCCCAGAATCAGAAGTCATTCTCCAGTCTGAGCTGCATCACTTTTCTCAGTTTCTCAGTTGAAGGTAGAGCAAAATCACTTTCCACTCAAGCAATAACAATTAACATGAATACTCGGTGGTGGAAAACAACTGTAAAACGTCATTGGGTATTATAGTGGGACCCTGTCCATACACGATCACTATCATGGATGCAGATAACTAGATTATTTAAGGGAAGGGTGTGCTCTCCTGCTGCCCCTCCCGTCACCTGGAAACATGCAATTTCAACATGTTGCTACTCAAATAACCATGGTGCTCTCAATCTAATACTTGTGGGGCAGGCAAGGGCAAGTGTGTATTCAACACTGCTTAGATCATCGTATGACAATTTGCATGGCTGGGAGGAGGCCAGGGCTACTGAAGAAAATAGTCAAGAATACAATTAACAGGTTTTAGGTTTGCCACTACACTTTTGCTTTCCATTTTTCAGACAGTGACAGATTTGGCCTTATATTTCATGTGAAAAAATATTAATAGTTGGATTTTTTTGTACTCCCTTTCAAACAATGATTTGAGGTTTGTTTTTTTTAGAGGAGATGGAGAACTAACTGCCTCTCTTAAAGAAAAAAGGACCTTTATTTTCACACAACATGGATAATGTTTCTACTATTAGGTCTGTTTGAAAAAAGTTTTGAGAGAAATGCTGTCAAAGAATCCAAATCCAAGACAATATGTTGTCTTATCAAAGCAAATTTATTTTGTAAAGTAATATTCATTTCACAGAAATAGAATTTATTGATGAAAAGATAGGAGAAAGGATATTCCCAAAAGTAAACATTTTAAAATTTTTTTAGATTTTTTTTCTTCTAGGTTTTTTTTTTTTACTTTAGAACTGCTTTTTCTGCTATACTGTGTATCATACAACTGAAACTGCTTGAAAGTAAAATGGTTTCAATACATATGAGGAATTTCTTTCCGTATGTCATCAGAAAAAAATAATGTTTTGAGAACTGCTTTCTCATGAGATAAGATTTGTATCTTCTGCGATGCACTAACACGACATCAGGTAAGCTGTGAACAGCAGCAGTTTTAGGTAGCCAGTGAGGATGACTGGTCCAAAAGTCCTATTTTTAAAAGTCAGCTGTAATGCCATTTCTCATTTTGCTGGTGATTGGCAGTCAATATTTCTTTTGGATTTGAATGAATATGATCTGTATAATGATTTCTTAGTATTTTAGCTTCCTTTCTTCCTCTCTTGTCTAGCAATTCTGTGCTCTGTTATGCTCCTGACTGTGATGTTTGGGACCTGGTTTTCTTCCTTTCTGTTTCTAAAGATGACCTTGCTGGTAAAGCTGTTTTCAAAGGTCCCTTAGCTCCATTTTAAATCCAGACCTTTAAATGTGGTCTTTAATAGCTGTAAAATGTTCTCATAAATTCCAAGCTATGTATTTTCTATATTGTTTCTTTATGGTTCATTTAGTGTGACATTATATAAAAATTTTTAAAAGGCTTTTCCTTCTCAATCACGTTTGAGTGAAGTGTCTGGAAAAAAATCACTCTTACAACTTTCTGTTTGAGCCATTAATTAGCACACCACTTGTTAACTGCCGCTGTAGCTTTTGATTCACTGGCACCAGGACACTTCTGTAGTGATGGATGTGCTGGAAAGGCTGAGATAGATAGGCTGAAATGTACTTACATATCAAAGTAAAATGAGATATGACATTCACTTTCAAAATGATCTTTAGGGGATAATACTTTATAGAAGTGATGATGTCCTGGATACTGCAGCTTTATAAGTAAAAACAAATAATGCTCTATGTGTTTTATCAGCCTTTGTCAGAGTAACCTTTAACATAAAATCAAGACAAATACAGTGCAGTATTTGAAGATGAAAGGGGTATTATCATAGATAGCATAAATAACAAGCCAAGAACGTAGGCAGGGAGCTATGAACAAAGACATAAAGGTTTTGTGAACATTAGAAAGAGCCTGCCATAAGGGAAAATCAAAAAGCCACGTGGAAGTGGAAGGAGCTACTGGAAATCAGACCTATTGAGATGGAGAGGAAATTAACGGATCTGGTTTTATTTTGAATCTTCTCCTGTAAAATCAAAAATGTTTTAATAATGATCAGAAATTTTCTACATGAATTGTGTATAACAAACTGTGGTGTAAAAAGCTTTTTATCTAATGAGAATTAGCAACCAAGAAAAAGAAAAAGAAAAACACCGAGGGAAGTATGTGGAGCTACTAGAGCATTGGTCACCATCCTCTTTCTTCTCCTGGTGAAATGTCTGGCCTTAGGACACTTGTTTTGTCTTCCAAATGTCCTGTAGCATTGCCACTGCTAGCACAGTATGGATGTAGGGCCTCTGGTTATCATAAGCACGCCCACCTGTACAAACTCTTCATAAAAGT
Organism: Tauraco erythrolophus; assembly: GCF_009769465.1. NCBI lineage: Eukaryota > Metazoa > Chordata > Aves > Musophagiformes > Musophagidae > Tauraco > Tauraco erythrolophus. The sequence continues at coordinate 14,062,430 of NC_141475.1, read as the reverse complement.
GGGTATGGTGAGCTGAAAGGCCACGTGTACCAGAAATACTGGGTACCCACCACAGTACAAGCACAGCACTACAGACAGAAAATGGAGTGCAAAGCTTACCCAAGAAGGTGGCTGAGTGAGCTCATGCTGAGCTCTGAGCTGTCAGCATCTGCATTAACCCTCTTTGAAGATCTCTATGGTACCATGGTAGTGCTTGAAGTGGTCTGCTGCAGCTGCAACTCTGGGTATGGCTTTGAGGCCACTGAGACATTAAAGGCAATGAGGTGCTCAGATGCTGCTGTAATGAAAGGGCTAGAGAAGTACCTCAGAGAGGAAAAGCCACCGAGAACAACAGAGAAACCATAACTGATTACTGTCCTCCATTTTGTTGTTCACCAGGAGCTATAACACAGCAGCCAAGAGCAACATTTATGCAATATTTCTTATTTGGCCATAATGAATGGGCTTTGCAAGCATTGCTACTCCTGGAGCAAAAAGCCATCCTGGTGCTGCAATTTTGCACGGAGGAATAAGGCCGAGCGAGTACATGGGCTCAGCCTGGGCAGTGCAGGCAGGTGCCCTCCTGCTGCACCTATGGAGGAGAGCTGCTCCTGCGGAGCCCACCTTCACCAGAAGCGGCAAGAAATACAAATGGCGTTAGTAAGGCTGTAACTAGATGTCTCAGAGAATTATCAGGGGCATTGATGAATCACATAGGCATTTAGACTGTGCTCCATGGGAACTAAAAAGTGAAAAAGCAATTTCAGTCTCTAGCAGGTTTTCAAAATCCCTGGAGGCAGACACCTCCCTGGGTCAAGGCCCAGTCTCGCTAACTTTCCTTCTGCAAAATCCTCCGTGCTCTTGTATGTGGCATAATAACATTACGGGTAACGGAAGCTTCAACTGACAGTAATAGCACCAAGCCTCAGTTACAGGAGGATTTTCTTTTGGCCCTTACAAGTAGAACTAATGAAAGGCTGAAAGGATAGAGTTGAAAGAAATAATGAATGCTTTTGAAAGCTGGATGAATCTAGTGAATAATCTCAGCCAAAAAAAAAAAAAGGAGAAAACATTGTCAGTGCCACATCTACCTTCTACAAAACTTTAATTTTCTGTCTTTTAAGAAAACACAAATGGCTGGGTTTCTGCAGTAATCATTGAATATAACTTCGTTGAATTGCTGTGCATCATCTCAGGACAGAAACATATTATACAATGCTGGTGTCTAATGTACTCTATTTATGTCAGTCAGTAAGTGATAGCATGTCCTATCTAATTAAATCCAGATTTCATGCACATCTCTTCATTTACTTACTGTGCAAATACGGAAGCTAACATTAAAGTATTACAATCAGATAAAGTTGCATTTCATATTAATACAGTGTGTGGAAATGTATAATTTAAAATATACCTTATGAAATGTAATCTCTTTAACGTATTGCATACCGCTCTGATATTGATCAAGATATTCCCAGAAGTGTATGATGAGAGGAGAAAATGAGTATGTTCCCCTTCCCCTAGGGATCAGTCAGCTTCTTACTGATCTCTCACACTGCTTCTTTGAACAAAACTGATTCTTTTTTGGTCTGTTTTCTTCTTTTCATTGTTTAAGGAAGGTTAGTTTCAAAAAGGAATATCAGCATTTGTTCAGCCTCTCTCTAGTGCTCTGGGTGAGCAATCCATGACCTCTTCGGCTCTGTCCATTTGCTGATATCACTGGCAATGAAACACTCTATATCTGGTGTATAGTTTCCCAAGACAAACTTTGCTTTATTTTCCCACTTTCAGACTAACAAAGGTCCAGGGGAGCCAATACTCTCTCACTGACAAAAGCAGGGACAGTGGCTGGACTCTTGGTTTGAAAGCTGTCCTTGGCAAGAGCGGGGCACTTTGATGTGCTGCAAAACAGACAAACTGCAGTTACTGCCTTCAGGGAAGGAGCACCCGGACACCTTGAATTGGCAGATCAATGTGTTGCAGAAGGCAGCTGCACTTTAACTTTGCTTCCAGATTGAAAATAAAGCCTGTTTAGAGACAGAAAAGGCTTTAAATTACTTTCCTGAACACTGTATCCTTCAGGATAGTGTGTTTAAGCAGGCTAGACCCAGTCTTTTTTTTTTTTTTTTTTGTTCCTCATGACATTCACACTGATGTAAATCCTCTGAGGTCAATGGAAATTGTGTGGGCACAAAAGAAGTAAGAACCAGGTCCTGTATATTCATGTGCAGGCTCTTCTCTCTTCCAGAATCTGCCATACCAACAATACCTTTTTGTGACTGAGGATTTGTTTTCTATATCCTAGTTTTTATTTGTAACAGAATCATTCAAATATAGCCACACTGTGCTAAGTACACACACATTTCTAATTAAAGCTCTTTAAAATAATTTTATCTCGTTCCTTATGGAAATATATCTAATAATAAATCCTGTAAAAATTCCATGTAAGTAGTCTTGAGGTAGACACTCAACACTATTAAGAAGGGCTTTCAAATTTAGGAGACATTATAGGATCAGAGCCTTATATTTTAATATCGAACATCAATGCTTCAAATAAATTTATTCAAACTTGTACGCCAGCAACATGGAAGGTGGCAGGTGTCCTCCTACATTGGTATCTGCTGTCTGGGGACCAAAAGCAAAAATTAGTGATAGAGGAGTCTGAAAACTTAAATAAAAAATGAACTCATAAAATGATGACACAAACATTGCTTATATTCCTGGAACAATAATTGTTACAGTTCAGATTTTTCAGCTTTTTCAGGAAACAGGCAGTTGAAAATGTTCAAAGACCAAAATTAGCTGAGGAAAAGGAGACCTTAACTCTTTTCAGTCAGTGTTATGTTTTCCCTTGGAGAAGCACAATTATCTGCCAAATGTAGGAAGATTCCTTTGTTTAAATCCTGATTGGAAGAAAAAAAAAAATAGGATCTCTGCTAAATTTATCTAATTTTGTAGCTGTCTCAACGATATGTCTGCTTTTATCAAATGATGCCCTTTCTTCCTTGCTGGTGGAATACTTGCTGTGTTTCATAATCAGTCACTTTGTATTATGCAGATTATTTCACAATAAAAGTGAAGAAGTAGGCTTTTGACAATGATGGAAACAACGAAGCATGAAGAAATCAGAGAAGGTCAAAGATACTCATTAGTTTAGCTGGTAAGAACTAGAGCCATTAACAATAACACAAAACCTTTCTTGTTACTCTTTCATACTGTATGAAGTCCCATAACTGTCGCATTGAAAAAGTCTAATTTTCTTTTCAATAATCAAATATTTAAAATTAATCCTTATACTTTATATCACATGTAGTAGAGGGACCTCCTCATGTATTGTGTTACTTTGATGTATCTTTTTATTACTTGAAAGGCCAATTCAAATTGCAGAGGTTTTATGAATATTTTACAGACTCAGTGTTCTAAGATCAGAAATATAGCTCTCTGATATGCTTACACCTCTGCTGTGCTCAAACTAAGTCCAACACAGGAATAGACCGAGGAAGCAAAACCCCAGTTGAACCATATTCCAGTCTTCTAGCCAAAGCATTCCTACAACAGCTACGGTTGCTTCCCATATGTATAGAGCTGAGCATATCAACAATGCAAAGCCATTTCTTTTTCATGTCCCTTCTTTGGTAAAACATACCTTTATTCAGGGAGAACCTAATTCGGGCAACTTCATGTTATAATCTTTGACTTAATTCAACCTAAAACTAGTCTTGATCTTATTTGTTTTATTGCATTAAATTATAAATATCTGTAAATCTCCTAGTATGTGGTTTAGCAGTTTTAATATTATTCTTTCCCTGCTTCATTTGAGTCTGAATAATAACACTAATACAACTGGTTTAATTAAATTTTTACTCCTTCTTTATATCTGCCGATGATTTCAAGACTGGTGCGATATAGATACCGAATTATTTTTATTCAGTAGCATATCAATATTTATTAAATTTTATTCACTATGGGCTTTCTCCTTGTATATCCCGATAAAGAAAAAGGGAGCAGTGCTTTTAGGATATTGTGAGGAAATTTCTAGGCAATGTAGTGGACATATCAGCGAAGGACAGATGAAAAACACATTAAAATATATTCTCAGCATCCACAGCAAGCAAAAATACATACTGAAAAAACTAGTCGGAGTACCACTAAAACCCATAACACACATATAAATTGCTTGTTCGTAATATAATGGATAAGTCTGTTCCTTTCTAGTTTCTACTAGTGATAAAAACCTCATTAAGCCATTTCTGCTTGCTCATACAAGGTCTGTGTTGTCCACGTTGCTCAGAAGATGGTGTGAAACGCTTTCGCTATTAAGTATCAACCACACTGTAGCAGGGTTGAAAAACTAGTTACACAGCCAACGCTCCACCTGCTCATGGCAGCTTAGTATGTACTATCTAATCAGTAAATCAGCATAAATGGTTTAATGACATTTTGCACTTACTCGAACCACAAACTTACCAACATTGTTGGGTTTGCACAGCAATCAATTCCCATCATCTGAGCATCAGTGAACTCCAGAAGCTTGGAAATTGGTGTCTGTGCTTTAAGAAGTCATCGTGTTTTCTTCATGATGAACAGACTGGAGGTTAACTCTACTCTGAAGTTATGGCAAATATATCCATACCAAAGGGACATGGGAGGGTTTGTGCAGTTCCTCTCCTTCCTATTCTGCTGTTGCAGAATCTACTAACAGCTGGTGATGTGGTTAACCTTTAAAAACAATAAAATATCAACACTTGTAGATGTATGCAATAATATGGGTGCACTGTGAGAGAAAGGAAGGGGAAAGAGAAAGATTTTAATCCCCTGTGTCTATTCCCAAGGTAGAGACATACCTGATGTCATTCAGTAGCATGATGATGATATGTTTTAACAATGATCTTTAACATAATGGTAAGAAATATAAACTAAATACTGCTCATCTGTGCTCCAGAGTTTGATAAGAAAATTAGCTCCTCCATCATTTGGTAGGAAGCCTTAGTTACTCCAGAGAAGAGGATATAAAGCCACAGTATTGCACTGTTAGATTTAGTATTCCAGTTAGCTACTAAATTTGCTTTAATAAATATTAATATTTGGAAAAATTCTATACTGCGTTAAAAATCACAATTTGAAATTCCTTTCTAGCCTTTTAGCTTACCAAAGACTGACACAGAAAAGAACTTCTGAAGCACATAAAGGCTAGGGGATTTAACTCCTCTTTAAATTTTTCCTAAAAAAAATATTAAAACCATGCTTGAGTAATCATTTTTAATAAAAGAAAGTATCTCTGTGAGTTAAATGCTCATCATGAGCCTGACGTTGTGAAAGAAGTGCATCTCAAGACTATCATGCCTAATTAATGCATATTTTCAATACATTATTATTAAGGCAAGCAGCTTTTAGTGCTGGTTAACTTATCACACTGCTGATTTGCAAGTGTATGCAATTCTTTTACCTTTTTCTCAAACTGTCTTCTGGTACTTCTTTCTTATAGTGCCTCAGCACATGAGACAGCATCCTGTTTTCCATAGGGTTTATTATCTCACATCCTTGCAACTCCATTAGCTAATGTAAAAAAATGGTGAGGAAACTATATATTATGCCTTGAAACACACATGTAAAATACCACACTTTTTTTTGTGTTACGAGTTTCTGATCATTTAACACACATATAAAGACCATGCTGAAAGATGAGATTCTAATACAAGAGTCAGCTATGAAATAGCAAACATACTGATATTTTCTCTCCTCCACCTATTGGCTCAAATTTTGAGGGAACAGGAGAGGGAAGGGACATCTGCTGCATAATAAAGATTTTCCCAACTCAACCTAAGGGCAGAAACATTTTTCTGATTCTGCAATCCAGATCAGTCATTGGCAAGATCAGACCTAGTCAGACCGATTAGACCCAGGCAGAACAAGCCCAGCAATAAAAGACTCAAACAAATCTCTCAGTCTGTATGTCCCAGGCTCTTCAGTATGCTCAGGGCATCATCACTCTGTAAGTTTTAAAAAGGAAAGCACAAGAAGCAAGGCCATTTGCCTGCCCTTTTACTGAATCCTGCATTATGCTTTCTTTTATACAAAGCAGGCTAAATGGAATGACTGCAGCCATCTTACAACCTGCAGCCCATTTTCTGCCTGCAAGCTGTGACAAGTTTATAAAGTGCCCAGGACAAGAAAGGCAGCCCAGAGCAGGATGAAAAAGCTGCTGTTGCTGCCAGCCCTTGCCCAAGTGCCCCATTTTTTGGGCAGCAGCACCTCCACACTCATGACAGGAGGTGAGACAATACTTGAAATACAGTCGTCTCCTTAGATAACAGTAATGTCATCACTGAAACTTTATAAAAGTGTTCCACTTCACTGAATTCAGGACAGTTACAATTTACTTACAGCACATCTGAATTTAAATAAAAGACTCAAACTGTGTCAATTTTTAAATGATTTCTTGTTCTTGAAGATACTGGCAACCTGATACCAGAAATTCCACATTCTTTTATCTGTCTTAAGAAAAGCTTACAGACCTAGAAGTCATTTTCCCACTCTATCACAATTCTACAAAGGACATGAGAAAGGTCAGAAGAAAAGCTCTGGTTTCTCTGACTTCGACCACACAGCTCTCCATAAAGCATATTGAATATCATTGCACCCAAACAGAGAAACATCATACCATCATCTTTTTTGTCTATGATGGATGGCATTATAAGGCAATAACAGTGCAATACAACAGCAACCTTGTTTTTTTCTGAGTTTCATGTAAACTGAATTCCCCAAATGAAGCCCAATTTATAAAGAAAAACAAAGAGAGTTGAACTTTAAATGCTACTATGACATAAGTGTGTCAGTTATTTAGAGTCCTTCGAGGACTTCCTTTTTATGTGAAAGCACATAGAAGTTCAAAATCCAAATTTGCATAACCATATATTCTTCCCAGGGTGGTCTGTGTGCTTTGGAGAGTCTCTGGCTCCTAATTATCCAGATCAGGAATTGGACCAGAGAGGCAATGTTGGAGCCTGCATGGGCCTGGCTTATTTCCCCTGGAGATCAAAGTGCAGGGAGTAGAAGGAAAGATCTTAATAGTTTGCACCTGTGTAGATGAGGCCTTGCAAACCAGCACTTCTGACAGGCAAAAAATATCCTTCCAGCTAACATAGTGCAAAAATCTTACTGTGAAGCATAATATTCTGAAGCTGTGCTTAAATTTGGCAGTCATAATCATAAAAATTATAAAAAATTATAAAAATATTATCTATCTATAATTATACCTTTGCAGATTTTCTTTTCAAGAAAACGATAATGACTGAGACATGCTTATAACTACACTGCAAAATCCTTAGATGTCACTATACTACATGGAAAGCACAACGTTAAGGTAGAGTGAGGTTTAGGAATGCCATATAGACATTTGTTCCATCCTGAACAACTACAATCCTTTACAGAAGAAATTGTGAGTTAAAGTAATTGGTTATGTTCTATGTGTATTTAGTGGTCTGTAATTTGCAAATGGGTGGAAGTGCAATAACACAGTGTTTATTAATGGCTTAGCAGGAAGTAGATACCTGTATGTGAGATGAAGCATGTCTGGGAAAAGAGGAACTTTCCTGCGAGTCTGCAAGATAAGATGGAGATGTGCTGTGGGTTAGAGGAAGCCTCATACCACAGTAAGTGATGCTATTTAAAAAAAAAAAAAAAAGTCATAAGCCATGAGAAAAAGAATGAACTGCGTTTCTGAGAAGTTTACAAGAGAAAGAAAAATGAATTCAACCTCTTAAAGTGAGGCAGTTGAAATGTTTTATAGTTTTAATACTGAAGACTGGCAACGATAGTAAAAATTAAAAACAAACTAGGCACTATGGCCTTTATCATTTTCCCTGCTTACAGTCATGGAAGATATCTGTGCCTATTGTGTGTTCACCAACACCCACTTTTTACGAATGGTTTACATACTGATAACTAAAATGCCAAAGTTAAATCATAACAGCACTATTAAGCAAAGTACATTCATCAGGCTCACACCTCAGAAAACAATAATTCTGTACAGATTCAGGGTGCTATTGGTGTGGAATTTCTCTGTGTGGTGGAAAGGGACAGGTTGCGGATTTTGCAGTTTTCCTTAAGATATGTTGAAGGATGTATTGACAAATAGCTCTCCACCGACTTCAGGGACTTGGATCTTTATTCCCTCTGCCAAGCAACTCGAAAGCAATGCATTCAAAAATTGGATTCTTCACATGGCAGGTTCAGTAACAAACAGAAAAAAACCTGTTTTGTTTGCTTAAAGTAATAATGAGCAAAGTCTCAAATCTCTAAAGAAATACTCAAAGTTTGAAACACTTGTGCCTAAGTATAGAACATTCCAAGTCTTGGACTTGTACAGAGTAATTGCTTAGTCCTATGTAGTACTCATTTATTTCTTTCCTTGTGAACAGTAATGCCTGTCAGGCATGCATTATCATAGTGCTGGAAACAAAAAGTTTTATTGTTGCTTTCTTTTTAGGCAATAAATGAAGTGGTGCCATTCACATTTTACAGATAAGGAAGTTAGCTACAGAGAACTGAAGTGTCTTGCCTATAGGTCACTAAGGAATTATTTAGTCTGAGCTGGTGATCACTTACCTTAGTCTCATAAAAGAACTTGAATGTCAGGTAGCAACTATTTATCATTAAAGATGTCAAAAAGTAAAGAATAAAGACTCAGCAACACTGTCATCATCATTCAAAGGAAAGACACCTCCGGGGGTGAGTCATCACAAACTAGTGTTCTGCGACAACAGGGCGTTTTAGCATGAGCAAGGCCAGAGACTATTAGAGTTACAGAAAGGATACAATAAATAGAAGATTACTGAAATCTTACCTAGTTTCAAAAAGAAGCGGATATGGTACGAATTGCGTCACAGGTTTCAGATTATTATGGCTCTCCTGGTATCAGGCTTAGAAAAATAGTTCTGATTTATGGCTTCATGTTGAAACCATATGAAACGCCTCCTTTTGTATCATTTTGATGTGAAAACCAGGCTCATGTACTTCAAATTTTTGGAGACTTTTAAATTCCCAGACTCAAATAAAATCTCAGGACAGCTAAAACTGCAACACTTAAGACTAAAACAAAATTTTACAGGGGACTCTCTGGGTCAAACAATGACTGAGCTAGCAAACTTCTACTGAATATACAAACTTAAGTATTTAGTCTTAAAGGTTCCTACAGAAGTAGAAAGCATAATTTGGACTGTTACAGTAAGTACACCTTCTTACCCAAGCTGAGCTGTAGAACTGCCCTAACTTATGCTGTGTCATGGTTTGATGTGGAGGGGGGGGTGGTGGTTCTGGTGGCAGGAGAGGGGTTTTGGTCCCTGTGATCTCCTCGGTTTTGGAACCGGGTTAGGCTTAGTTCTGGCCACCAGATCAGGCTGCCATCCTCCTCGGGGTTGAGCCAATAGGGCGCCTCTGCGAATTGCCCTATTTAAGTCAGGACAAAGGAACCGGAAAAGGTGCTTCGCCCAGGATTGAGCAGAGAAGGGAGGAGGGCACTGCCCCCCGCTCCCTGGCTCCCGGCCGGGCAGCTGCCTGCGTCGGGCCGGCGCCGCCCACGGAGAATGGCGGCGGCGGAGCCAGCTGGGGAACTCGGGGGCACCCCACTCCCGGGGTGCCCACTGGGCTGAGTTCACCTGGAGAGGACTGAGATCTGAGAGAAACAGCCGCATCGACAGCAGGTCAGTGAGGATGGAGCGGGAGGAGGTGTGCCGGAGCTGAGTTTCCCCTGCGGCTGATGGTGAGATAGCAGGCGGCCCCCCTGCAACCAGGACGGCCTCGGTGGAGCAGAGACCCACTCGCAGCCCGTGGGGAGAAGATGCCTGAGCCTGAGGATGGTCGTGTTGGGGTGCACGGCAAGGCAGAGAGGCATCTGGAGTCTGAGTGACGACCCACGCCGGAGTGAGTGGCTACAGCTCCCTAAGTACCCGAGACTGTGGTAAAGCCCACACCGGAGCAATCTGTGGGGAAGGATTGTTTCCAGTGGGCTGGACTCACGCTGGAGAAGTTTGTGGATTTTTCCTCGTGGGTAGGGGATCCATTGGAGCAGAGGAAAAGGGTGTAAGGACTCCTTCTCCTTTAAGAAAGAGGCAGCAGTAACAGCACGGAATGAACTGACCTGCACTCCCCCAGTCCCTGCCCCCTGTGCTGCTGGGGGGAGGAGGTAGAGCCGGGAGGAAAAGGAAAGTGGGGGGGGAAGGTGTCGGTTTTAAGATCTGGTTTTGTTTCTTTCTGTCTTCTCGAGTAATCGGTTTTTGTTTCCCTTTGTCCTTCTAAGTAATCATTAATAAACTGTTTTGCTTTGAGAAAAGCTCTGCCTGTTTTGCCCAGGACCATGGTTGGTGGGTGCTCCCTCTGTTCTTGTCTCAACCCTCAGTCTCTTTGTTTTTTTTTTTCTCTCCTCTCTACTTTACTGGAGAAGGAGAGACTGTGTGAGTTTTAGTTGCTGGATCAGCCTAAAACCACGACATGCTGCTAACTGACCATTAATTATTGCTGCTTTATTGTTTTGCGTTTTTTTTTATCATTTAAAAATTTTACTAGCAATGATTTTATATCACTTTTCAGATACTTATTATACTTGTTATTCAAGAGATTAAATTACTCTGAATAAAGTGTACTTCTCTGGAAGACTTGTTATAAATGATGCCAATGGAGATTTTTTATTTAAGATAAAAATTTGTAATCTAATAATTGATCATTCTTAGCCTACTTATGCTGAGCTATACAATTAGTTTGAAATATGTTGTTTTCTATGTCATTAATTTCAAGTATTTTGAAATTTTAGATGGTTTGGTCATTCAGACATGAGTGTTTGCTTTGAACTCCATTATTCTAACTAATGGGCAAGTTTGCAATTTGATGGTCAAATATGGCACAGAAATAACTGACATTTTTATTTTCCTATAAAATTTTAATATGAATGTTAATAAACAGCTCAACTAGAAAATCTTTTGTTATTTCTAAACTGATTTATGTCCTTTTTATTACTATGTTTCTAGTATCCTCTTTAATTTTTACAGTTTATGGTATTTCAGTAGTAGAGTTTAATTCCTCTGATAAAATAGCACAAGCCACAGAATGTATATACGATGATGAATTTTTTTGCAGATATGCTTCATCTCCTAATCTTCAGGATGAAAAAAAATTAGATATAAACTGCAATGAAATACAGCTTATTTTCTAGACTTGCAGAAATTCTTAAGATGAGAAAAATGGGAACTCCGTTGATAATGGGTACGTGATGAAGCACAGGAATACCTACACTTTTCCAAGCACCTCCAAACTCAGAGTTTGTGCAGGCACTACCAGTTTCTCTGCCAAGGTAACAGCAAGGTTGAGTAGAGTCTGTAAGCCCACCCAACACTGACCCTGAGCCCACAGGAGAGTGGAAGTGGCAATTGTATACATTTGCTTTACACCCCTTCCTTCTGCCCCATCTCAGATAACAGACTGCTTAATTGAAACAGAGTAAAGAGAGTGTATTTTTCTTCAAAAGATTCTTCTTAGGAAAAAATACGTAAACCAGTTTACTCTGGCTGAAGATATGTGAGCTATGCGAGTGTCTGCAGCAGGCAGACAAATTTGCAGGCTACAAGTATCTAGGTTGGATCTCCATATTTGCTGACAGCATGTTCTTTCACTGCTCCTCTGACTATCCTTTTCATTGCCTCTGGAGCCTCATCCAGTGCTGCTTAGATTGAAATGTCTACCTAACTAAGGAGGAAGAAAGGTGACCGAAGGAAGGAAATTACAAGACGAACACTGCAAGAGAAAATTATACTTTAAATGCCATTCAATTAAATACTATGTTATTTTCAAAGTAAGAACTTTCTGATGCCTATGAAAATCATTTTATTGGGATCTGGAAGGAGATCGTTGAACACCATCAACGTTGCAAATCAATGCATGAGCACTCTGCTAAAGTCAGCTAACTGCTATTCTGCAGAGATCCCATCAACATAAACGTGATGACAAGAGCTGGAATCCTTTCAAATAATATTCAGAAAAATAAGGAAAGCTCTTCAAAGGGTTTAATTCCAAATTATGTTGTTTGGTACAGGTAATTATACACCAGTTTACATCAAACACCTAACTATTAATTTTGATTTATTCTCAGAACTCTAATCTGAGACAAGAAGTTCTCATCTTACAGTATGTGCTTTTATCTTACATCTCTTCCAGAGTGTAAATGTTGAGGTTTGGTTTTTTTTTTTTTTTTTTCCCCTGGCTGTTCTCTTCAGCAAGAAAATATTTTTTTTTAAATTAGTTAATTTAAAAATGATTTGGGAAACTGCTGAATTGATGGTAATAGCGTATTGTTACATTTGTTTATTTGAACAATGAACTACTTTGCTTTCTAGGTAATGAACACGGGGTCATAGAGTATTTGAAGTCAATATCACAGCTCAGAGAAAACTATAGAGCTTGCTGAGTACAAGCTAACTGAAAACCTCAGTCTGTTGTCTTTGTGAGCTCAGGCTACTAGTGATTTTTCACTAAGTTTTTGATAGGTCAAGTACAGTTCAAAAGCAGAATGATTTTTATTCACCACATTATCCTACAGTATGTTACTTTTGAGAAGATTTGAAGATAAAAGCATGTTAGTGGAAATATAAAGAAGAGCAGTCACATGTGGATTATACTGATCACAGTAAACAAAAATTGTTTCTCAATATACCAGAAAATAATATCTAAATGTATTCAGGAAATACTTCAAATTATTCATTGTAGCATTTTTAGGTACAGTCAGAGAGCTTGGCCTTGGTGAGCTGTATTCAGCCTAAGGCTGAATCTGTATTAAGAGGACTCAAGGTGGCTTTATACCAGTTGTGTCTTTTATGGATTCAAGCCATTATAAAAGGCCAATTTAGCTTCCTTACAATAAGCATGTAAAAGCAGATTCAGAGCTGCCTGTATCGCATCTATGGGAGATGTACAAGCCAGAGACCTGTAGTGACACTTAGCTGCTTCCTACAGATCACGTGGGAATTTCCAAGAGACTTTTAATGCTCATTGATTTCCAAATGTTGAGCAAAGACGACAGCAAAGAGGGAGAGGTGGAAGCAGTTTTTCTACCCATCAATTTCAACAAAGTCTAATCTTGTTACATAAAAATGTGCTTGCTTTAAATAACAACTTGATATAGCATTATTTATGACCTAGGCAAGTATAAATTGGAAAGTAATGTGTTTACAATTTCTCTCTGCTGCTTTTTATTGAAATAAATGTAAATAAACTAACCTCAAAGAGTCATAGAAGGAAACTTCTGTGTTAAGTGACTTGCATCGGTTCATCAGAAGAAAGCTCTACAATAATAAAAGTAAGTTAATGTCCAAAAGGTTTACCAGCTTCTTCAAAGAAATTACTTGTTTCATGGCCATCTCGCTTTTTCAAAACAGCATCAAAAAAATTTCTCTCTAACCAGGGTATAATGCAAGATATCATTCATGAGAATGCCACGGAAAGGATCACTGCCTTTTACAACATGGGCAGCTTATCAAGCATTGTGGTATGCGTACTGAATCAAGAAAACTCTACCTTTTTTCTAGTGTTTCTGGTGGTTTTATCAAGCAAATGAGGAAAAAGCTTTATAAATCCTTGTTTATAATGCTCTATTTGTGCAGATTCAATACAATGAAAATAAAATCTTTAATATTTAAAATTTTATTATAATGCCTTTGTTATAATAGACATTAAGACCACTGTACAATAGAGGAATTTAGAGCATTCTCTTTTTGCCAGTAATTCCTTGCTTGTGGGAGGACCAGGAGGAGGTAATCTGTGTTCAGTTGCTGCTTTAGCCTAAAAATAATTGAAAATTATTTTAGAAAATACTTCTTCAGTCTCTGTAACAATATGAAGGAATAGGAAAAGTAAGACCTGGTTTTGTAAATCCTCATCTTTTTAGGAGAGCAGGAATCCCAAGTAAATCAGTGTATCATTTAAAAATGTATCCCTATAAAAAAGAGAAAACAACAGATCAAAGGTGACTAAGCAAAATTAAATCGAGCATAACAGCGATGGGAGAAGCCGCCTACTGGAACTAGGAAGTAGTATATCAATATTAACATTTTGTCTCACCTCATTTTGTCAGCTTTCAATGCATTTGGATTTACTCACATTCACTTTACAACATCATATCTGAATTTCACTTCATTTTTCCATTCACTCATTTCTTCTACTCCCTTTATGTACAGCCTTTTTGAAATGGAATACAAACCCCAAATAAATAGTTGAATAACTATTGAATTATTTCTAACCAAACAACAACTTATTCAAACTCAAGTTTCTAATTGAATTATTTCCTCTCCCTCAGTTACTGTAAATTAGGAGAAAATTGGCTCCTTGAGCTCCACTTACAGGCCTCTGCTTAAGAAAGATCTATTTAATTTATATACTCACTAAGACAGCATGATAGTGGATTAATCTCTGAAATGTCTCTTGGTTCAATTAATATTTTCCAGAAGAATGGTATTATCAGCAGTGAATAGGGATTTCCAGTGTAACTCAAAAAGGCGCTTGCCAGGTGCTTAGATACTCAAACTGAGAAAGTTACCAGTGCTCAGTAAGGCCCATGGAATAGTAATATTTGCAATTAATGTTGAGATAAATCTAGGATCAGAAGAGGATCCCTCCTCCTGCCAAAGCAGCTTCCTGCAAGTGAACCTCAATTTTCTTCATCCAAACCAGTTTAAAATGACTCCAAGCACCTATCTGTTCCCTAGTGACCTTTCATGTAATTTAACAGGATGCAACATGAAGAGTTTATTTTTTCCCTAAGAATTGGCATAAATTTCCCTCCGCTTGCTTTTATCCTATTACTTACCCTTATACACTTCAAATATCCCACACATTTCCACAGTTACTACCAGCAACATACCTACTGATAACAACACCCCAGTGAAGCTTCCCACTGGTATTCACTCCTTTTCAGCATCTTCAATGCAGTCACAGTGGACAATGTGTTTGTTTGAACTATCACAGTAATAAGTCAGACACCAATAAGGTAAAAAATGTTGCAAGAACCAGAAAGATTTAAAAAAAATAAAATAAAAAAAAATCACTTGAAGAAGAACATTATATTTGTGACTGGAAAAAAAACCCACCTTACTAGACCAGACGTGCATCCTTCCAAGTTTTTATGGAGACAATAAACCAAGAACTGGGTAATATGCTCTGATCATCTTTTTTAGGCAGACACAGAGTACTTGTCTGGTAAAATTATTGCTTTATATAACAGTTTGTTATTTTTGTTTTGATTAATGACTATGCTAGTTTCTAAGTAGCAACAGTTCCTACAGTTACATTGAACACACATTTTTTGGAACTGCTGGCGAGAAAATGACCGTATTGCCAGTGCATTTTACAGAATGCAATTAAATCTTGCCTTAAAATAGAAAGTGCCTAGTGCAGCTTTTAAATAGGTAAGAATTTTTGAGCACCCTGTTCTTATTTTTCTAATTCAATTGCATTATATACCATATGAATCTCCAGACAAGATACATTGCTTTTGTTTGACATTTATTTGCTATATAAATACATATTCTCTCTAAATATCTTTGCAAGTACTCATACTTCCTCATAGCTCCTTTTGGTAGTCAGACAGTTTTTACAGCTTGATTTTATTTTTCAAGCTCAGTGCAGTAGAAGTACATTGTGTGCATGTCTCAGTGTTTGATCTTTTTCATTTACAGAGTTTGGTCACAGAACAAGGATGCACGAAAATATAACTTCATTTCACAGGCACATAAACCAAAATGGTAGTCTTCAGATAAGGAAACTGAGTAGACTCTGACTGCTGCAGATGCTAGAATACTGTTGTGCTTTTTTCTGTCTAAACCAAAAAGCAGAAAACTGTCAGAGCTAATTTGGATCCAGACGATGAGCCTCTTTCAAATGTGATGGACAAACACAACACGCAACCCACTGCTTCCATATCTTCAGCAGTCTTATGTAGCTCAGCAAGCAAGAGGCAGAACAACATCTGCAACCAAGAAAAAGCTGCTGATCCAAGCTGTGCTTCAAAGAAATTGGATTAGGACAGAGCAATATTAGGCAAAATGCTGGAGTTTCCATACTTTTTAAAGAAATGTCCTCAAATCTTTAGCTTTTCTTTAGAAAACAGGAAGGACTAGGAAAACAGAATGTCTAGTTTCCAGGTCACTGTGCTTTGAATGCAAAAACTGGGAACCAAGTGTTTAAGAAATTGTTTGAAATCTACAGCAGGAAAGAAGGTCCTTTTATTTCCAATTGCCAAAAGTTAAATCTGCATGTGCAAAAATCTCTTAAAAGAAATGCTGAGTTGGTAGCCAGATTTTGAGACAGCATCTGACGGAGATTTGTGTTCAATTGTATGAACTGGACATATGGATTTAGTTACATTATGTGAACAGTTTGGCACACAGAAGTTGTACTTCTGTAAAAAGCCAAGGAATATAATGCAGAGGAGCCAGGAGAAAAAAGTCTTTAAAACTAACATAGAAAGTGAAAGAAAAGAAGATCAGAGAGTTGTGGGATCTTGTGTCCTGTAATAAAAAGGAAGCAAATTCCTCAGAACGTTCATGAAAAAATCTAGAACTTAGTGCCATATTCCAAAAATAAATCAGAAAAATCTGTGTACAGGAAAGGTTGATAGCCAGTCTGCTACTATAAACTTATTTGGTTTTGTTTCCAAATCCTATTATTGTGGGTTTTAGTCTTGGTTTTCTTGGTTTTGCTTTTTTTTTTTTTAAAAAAAAAAATAAATTGTTTACTGCATCGTGCCAGAAACAACTCTTATTAGCACAAAGGATGTTCCAGAAACGAGTAAAGCCCTCTATAGCAATCACCAGAGGCTTTGCCAGTGAACGTAGGGTAGCGAGGACACAGCCTTCCCACCAGGGAGGAAGCCAGTACTTCAATAGCTTCCCCTCCCAGTTCCATATCAGCCATTCGGTAGGTGAGGAGTCTGGTTTTCACTTTTAACCTCTTGCTTGCTGAGTCTGCAGTTTGGCTTTTACACTTTGTGCCAACATTTTCCTCTCTTTCTCAGTTTCTGGCTGCTGTTGCATGTCTGTGAATGTCTTATGCATGCTCTTTTCCAAGATTTCTGGCTCTGGAGGGAGCTGAGAGGTCTCCTCCACTACTTTTCTTTTGTGCAGATCTTACTAAAAGAGTGGTTAGTTGCTGTATTAGTTGATTATTGTTCAGAATGGTGCAGTCCAGAAAACACCTCTACTTAGAGATTTAAACTTGCTCAGGAGTTTCTACATTCATTATCATTCTAATTCCTTGCAAAAGACCGTGAATTACTTGTTTTCAATCCACATAATCTTCTGATGCTACTAGATGAAGTAATTTATATAACCAATGACTTTTTGTCATGTGCTTGGTCTGATCAGAATGACAAAATCTTTGCTGGTGCTTTTTTTATTTCAATAAACACTCAAGCAAATTCTCCTGACAGTTAGATCTTCACTGTATTTCCTTATCAATGGAGTTGTGAAATGTAAAGGGCAATGTAAATGTAATGTTATCTGATCACAAGCTTATTGTGCAACCAAAAACCACTTCAATCATAACCAAAATCCCATGTATGAAAGTCTGAACATTCCTAAGAAGATCTTTTTTGTACTAGCTGCTAAATGACTCCTGTAATCCTCCAGTCCCATCACCTGTGTAAATGGCACAGGAACTGCAGTTTCTCGATAATTTCATGCTTGACTTTTTTCCTGGAATCACTGTCAAAAACAAGTTAGAAATGGTAAAAATACTAGGATCCTAAAAATGGCACTGTAAGAGAAGTCTGAGAAAAATTGAAGGTTTTAAGCTCTCAGTCTGATTACTCCAGCCTAATGGAGGACTAAGCTCAACCTTGTGTTTAATATGAAGTCTTAAAGTTTGTATATTATTTCTTCATGTAGCTGTGGGCTTGGGACTTCTAAAAAAAGACTGAGACACAGAGAAAGGCAACCAAGCAAACAGGACTGGCAGTGCTCAGCGTAAGTCTGAGGAGCTGTGACGCACCACAGGAAAACTACAGAGCAAGTTTGGGTGATGACTTTGACCAACTCTATCTTTGACCTTTACTCAGTCTTTGTAATTATTGTGATTTTCCTTCATTTTATTGTGGTTTTTCAAAATGTATCTGCACTTTACAAATACTCTATTTGCTTCAGTAGAAAGAATCCAAACAAACAAGTAAAAAAACAAGCCAAAGGCACAACCCCAAAGCTTGAAACTACATATTAGAATTTAAAGTAGGAATGGCCAAATTCTGCATGCTCAGACATTTCTCTATTCTCAGCCATGTGTTTAGAAGGGAGAAAACAAAGAAAGCTGGCTGTGTTTCTATGGTGCTTCATCCAACCCTGCCAGCTCAACCCATGCCTGTTAGTGTCTACGCATGCACTCAGGCAATCATGCACCAGCCTCTGCATCTGGATGGGGCTGCCAATAAATGCTTGTTCCTGGGGAGTCAATGAAGGTGACCTCACTTGGAGTATTGCGTCCAGTTCTGGAGTCCCCAACATAAGAAGGACATGGACCAGTTGGAGAGGGTCCAGAGGAGGGCCACAAAGATGATAAGAGGGCTGGAGCACCTTTCCTATGAGGACAGGCTGAAAGAGTTGGGGCTGTTCAGCCTGGAGGAGACTCCGGGGTGACCTTATAGCGGTCTTCCAGTACCTCAAGGGGGCCTGCAAGAAAGATGGGGAGAAGCTGTTCAGGAGGGCCAGTTGTGATAGGACAAGGGGTAATGGTTTTAAAATAGAGGAAGGTAGATTCAGGCTGGATATTAGGAAAAAATTTTTTACCATGAGAGTTGTAGAACACTGGAACAGGTTGCCCAGAGAGGTGGTGGATGCTCCATCCCTGGAGACGTTCAAGGCCCGGTTGGATGAGGCCCTGAACAACCTGATCTAGTTGGAGATATCCCTGTTCCTTGCAGGGGGGTTGGACTAGATGACCTTTGAAGGTCCCTTCCAGCCCTAACGATTCTATGATTCTATAAGGTGCTATGCAAACTGGGTCTGGACACTCCAACTGCCTTTTCCCAGGAAAGGGTCTAGTTTATGCTGAAATGAAAGACAAACTACTATTAAATAGAGGATCTAAGGCCATAAAATTTCAACTTTCAAACAAGCATCATAATATTTCTGTATCATCTATAAAAAAGATACAAGATTTATAGTGCTTTCTTCAGAAGTAAAACACAGATGGGGACTGGAAAGCCATTTTTGTCCCTGTAGTGGAACATTGCTTTCTGATCTAAAACCAGCATCTGCCAAAGAGGTTATCATTCACATGTACAAATGAACTATACTGCAAGATTGAAAAATTAATTAAGCCATTGTTTATTCAAATACTGCTCTATCTAGATAAACAAGTTGAATAAACTTCTGAAGGCTCTCAGCCTGAAGAGCCTTAATCCTATTATCAGCTGTTAAACATTTAGAAGGCTACATTCCATGTAAGGATATTTCCAAGGACCTGTGGTACTTCTAAAACAGCATAGTTAAAACATTTTAGCATTTTCAACAAACGTACCTTGAAATTTATGAGCCTAAATATGCCTGCAAATTAATTTACATCCATTTAATGTTTTTCCAGCATTTTTTATGTGGTAAAATATTTTGTTTACATAAACAGAAGGGAATCTTCCAATA
Source organism: Tauraco erythrolophus (assembly GCF_009769465.1). NCBI lineage: Eukaryota > Metazoa > Chordata > Aves > Musophagiformes > Musophagidae > Tauraco > Tauraco erythrolophus. Next base: position 14,042,787 of record NC_141475.1, on the reverse strand, counting down.
AATAAAAGATAGTGTGTCTGACAATGTAAGATTTTCTTACCTGAAATCACAGGCATCAGAAATCAGTGTGAAATTCCTCTCTGCCTTTCCTAGAGCACTGTGATCAGGTGTAATTTCAAAGCAGACTACAGAAACTTCACACTTCTGGGCTGCCACCACGGTCACCTTAATTATGCAGAGACTACTTCTGTGTTAGTACTTCCATGACACTGACAGAGGCATAATTAATTTTCCTTGTAAGAGATACTACAACATGTCAATGGTGAAAGCATGAAGGAGACTCAGGCCCAGGACCAACAGCATTTACAATAAGAAGAAGTTATGACAGGCAGAGCAGATGTACTTGAGCACAGAAACCACCTGGCAAGTGTCACTTTACAGTCCAGCATGTGCAGAAATGCTTTCAGAAGTGATGAAGTTTACAGCACCACTGGAATCATATACTTTTACTACATGAGAAACTGGCAGCAATAGAAGCTGCAGGACAAAACTTCTTCCATTGGCCAACTACACCCTTTGGGAGGGGGGAAAAAGAAAGCTCATGTATTCAGAGATTGAACCCAGAATATGATATGTGTGTTTCATAGGGACATCCACTGGTTTAGCAGCTTCAATCATCAGCACTGAAGCAAGTGCTTCATATTTACATTTGGCTCTGGGACAGTGATTTTATTAAAAGGAAAATCACAAAATAGTGAGAAAGAAACGTATCCCACAAATTTCCCTCTTCCTTTAAGTGACACAGGATACAGAGCCTATGGAACAGTTCTCAAAACAACAACACAAGGAAAAAATACTCAACCTGCTGAGCAACAAGCAAAGGTGGAACCACTTCAAAATAGACAGAATACTTACTCTTTCTGAGTAAGCAAAGAGTCAGTATGGGAAGCTTTACACTCATCCCATCGGACTCTTGTGTATTTTCTTTATCTGTAAACAAACACACAGATTTATTTTACACATTACTTAAAAAAGAAGAGCAATTTTCCCCCTGACTGGATAAGGGCCTCAGAATCAGAAATCTGAATCCTATGTGAACCTATTTTCAGTTTTCCTTTGTTATATATTATTTATGTGGTTTTGCCATGAGGAGTAATATGGCTTGGCTCTGTCCCAGAAGGAGGCTGGAGACTGACTTGAGAGGGTTCAAGAAGGTTGTTTATGCAAAGTAACATTTTTCCATTGTGATGCACCCCTTGAATTACCACAAGATGCAATAATCTTTGCTCAGCAGTGAGCGGCAAAGCATCATACAGTTGCTAATGTATATAAAATTTATGTGGCACATTGCAACACCAATGACAATATAAAGGTAAGTCAGGATCCCCAGATCACAGTAAGTCACAGCGTTTTTCTCCTGTGTCTTGTAACAAGAGGACAGATCCTGCTCATAACAGAGGTTAATTTGTTTAGCAGCAACTGTTTAAAGCAGCAGCTTCAGGCTGAGCCTGTGCCAGGGGAGCTCCATGGCTGGATGAGCAGGGAGGTTCCCAGAGCCATCCTTGTTCCCTAGTCCTATTGGTGGCAGTGGCCAAACTCTTGCCTTGTACCATTAGGCCCAGGGTCCAAGTTGTGTTCAGCACAGTACATTTGCCACCAACAGAGTTATTCCCAATTTTTGAAAGTGAGCAGGTCTCTAGCAAAGTCATTGCCACCTCTGACTTTTTCCCATACATGTACCATGCTGTTGTGCTTTGTGATACTTAATTCAAACGCTTTCTGGTGAATGTATGAGAAAGGAAAAATTTGACACTGGAGTCTCAGGAGGGAAAGGATCATGGGTTAAGCTTAGATGGACAGAGATATTTATTCTGATGAATTTGAGCTCTGTTTAGATTACAGCTCAGGTTTCACAGCATCAAAACCCTTTAGTCGTTCTTGAATAAAAACAGAGCAGGCAGAAATCTGACTTGGGTGATTAACTCTTAAAATTTCAATGTTATTAAAGTTCAGAGAAAAAAAAAAAAAGTACAATCCAAATGAAAAACCTCTGGCTGCAACCAAAACCAAGAATTAAAACCTGCCACTGCTCTAAACTGAGTGACCAGAGCTGAGCCCCAGCGAACCCCTCGAGGCAGCAGTGATGATCTGCACTTGCACTTGGAGGCACTGTAAATCTAGTCTGCCTGGGGGAATAGTGTACGGAGTGCGATAGATGAGATTAGTCCTTACTGTCTTCAAAGCAGATTTACTAGGGGACTAATGGGTTTTTAGCCCTTCCATCTCACTCGGTGACACTTCCCCATGCAGCATATACAGGATTTCTGGATAAATGACATACCAGTCAGAGAGGTAACTGTTGTGTGTGGATCTGGATTTCTACAAAAAGTTTGGTTTTCCTACATTTCCATGAGCGTACTACAGAGATCAACCACCAGCACACGACAAAGATGCCCTTACACTACCTACTGGCTGCTGCCCATGAATGCAGATTTCAGTCTTGTTGGGAGTTGGGCAGCACCTCTCCTGTGAAGCTGAATCCCTTCATACACGTCCTCTAATTTTCCTATTTGGTACAGAGGGAAATAAAATGCAAAATAGGTATGGATTTCTGTCTAAGCAGGTTTGCAGCCTGAGGTCTGTAATGATTGAAATTTCTACAGCTCACGTTAAGAAAGACACAGATACACAGCCAAAGAGCCACTAACTCTAAAACAAGATCTGTTTTGGAAGGGGACAAATGCAGTAAGAGTAATTTTGCAGGCCTCCTGCCCCAAAACAGAGAGCCAATGTTTCCCTGCTCTCCACTCGACTACACGGTCACCCTGGCAACATCAGCACTCCAGAGAGATGCATTAAAATTGCTTAAGAGAAAGGATTTTTTTTTTCAGTGTTTTAGCTAGTTTAGAATCTTAACTATGAATTCATTGCAGCTCTGCAAGCTGAGGTGAAAGGTGCAAAATGCTTTAGTCCAATTATAAAAGTCCCATAGGAAATGTCTCTGTCAGCAGCAAAGCACTTGCAGGCAGAGGTGGCTCACGAACGCTGCAGGACTGCAGCTCCCACAGCTGGGCAGGAGAGACAGAGCTGCCTGCGCAGGGTGCACAGTCCACTTTGTCCCACGGCCAGTCTCTGATGGCCCTGGAGCCTTTTGGGCCAGCTTCACCCTGAACTGCTTGAAGGTTGCCACTCTTCTCCTCTTCTTTCCATGCTCCACTATTTTTTTAAGAAATTCAGTGCTGCTGCACCTCACCCCTGCTTTCTACACTACGCTGTGGAGTAATGCCCATCCAGTGATGGTGTCTTCTTTTCCTAAGGGGTAACCTTTAGGACTCTTTCTGGGTCTTTAATAACCTTTACCACTACCAGAACAGCATAAAGGAGGCTTTATGGTACAGGTTACTGACCTAGTTTTGATATTTATTTCTAAAGAAAGACCTTTATTTGCTTGAAGTTTTCACTGCTTATTCCAACTATTCTCAACTAGCACTAGAGCTCAAAATAAAAATGGAGGATGGTAACATAAATGAAGATCTGGCATCCCTAATTTTAACAAGGCAAAAAGAGCTCATTTGTTAGTCCTCTTTCTTCCAAAAGAAGAAAATCTCTTGTCTTCTTTGTCAACTCTGATTGCTTTAAAAGACAGGTCAGAAGGAAGACAACTGGCAGTGGATATCTACCCACTCTCTTCAATCTAATGCTGTGGGAATTCATTTAAATGTCAGGCTTGGTCCTATCTCTGCAATAGATACAGAATTGCTTTTGTCGAATTTATCAGCAGATCTCATAATGTCTATTTATGCATGTGGTTTTTTCATAACCACTGTTTAAAGAAGCAGAACTCTCCAAATGCACATGCTCAGGTTTTTGAAGTTGAAAACATCATATTTCTTCATGAATAGTTTTACCTGACTGTATTTGAAGTCAGTCCAATTCTTCTCTTTATAACCCCACTATATTTTCAAAAGCTTATAGGAACTCTTCAACTCTTACATTTTCCCCTGTGATTTAACTTTCATATAACCTATTATTTTCTTGGGTTTGCTTTTTTATTTTCACAAAGGATTCAGAAATAAAACCTTGCTCAAATCCTCTACATGAAAATTACTGAAAAGGCAACCAAAGTTGACCCCAATTACATTTACTTCTGTGGTTTGTATGGCTCAAATAAGCTGTACTTGGGAATTCATTTTTCTCTGTTTGATAGCAATTGCAGAGCATCAAGGGATTACACCTATCTTATAGCCTAAGCTGCAAAAATAATGATTAAACATGAAAATACTTACCAAACCAATATATTTAAGCAACTTGTCCATTGTTTATAGAACACAAGAGAAGTGACAAAATAATTAATTGTTGCCTTATCTCAGTTTCTTTGAAGTTTTCTCGAGGTATATCTTTGCCCTGTGGAATGGGCTATTGTAAGGTGTGTATTTCACATAAGCCCTTAAAATCGGAAGCTAGTTATGAGCAGGCATTTTGGTGATGAATGCTAACATCAATCAGGGCTTTCAGCATCAGTCCCTTTTCAGCACCTGATTACCCAGTGAGCAGCTTTCTGTACCGCAGCACTTACTGTCTCTCCGGGAGCAACTGTGACTCAAAATGGCTCCAGTGACTCAGATATTCCATTTGTGGGAGTCTCTCCTGGTTTGATTGCAGCACAGGGACATAAAGCTACAAAATAATCCCTCTATTTAATTTAAGCTGCCAACACTGACTCGAGTCAGAGGAGAGGTTGTCTTAAAAAGTTATATGTGCACTGGCTGCCTATGAACTATGGCTACATTGCTCTGTCTTTCCTGTTCAATTCAACTGTAGTAGTCTGATGTAAAATGGGGCAGGAAGCAACAATGATCCATCAGAGCATTTAAGCACTTCTTCAGTTTGCAGTCCCTGCACTGTTTCATTGGAGTTAATGTTACTCTTCTCCATATTTGGACTTACCTTGAGTTTAAATAGTTGTGATGTCTCCTTCAATGTTGAATTGACAGTGAATTTTAACACACAGTCACAAAATCCAGCCTGCTCTAGATGGTATTTCTGAATGTAAAGATAAAGTAAAGAATATACAGGGACCTTGATTTGGACAGAACATCTGCATCCTCTCTTAAGGAAATACGTGAGATCAAAGTCCGATTTTTTTCTCTTCCCAGTATCTGTTCTAACTAATTTTTACATTGCTTTTGTTTTGTAGTCTAATACATCACAGTTAGCTATGTAAACTGATGTAATGTTGCTCTAACACTCTGAGACAAGTGCTGGTGTGTTAGTTACAAAGATGAGAGTGTGTAGGCAAGCACTTATTAACATTAACTAACGAATTCTCTAACAAAGTCACACACAATTGAGAGAAGTATAAGTTACTGAAGCCTTGAGGCTTATTGCACTGATACGGTGCGCTTTCAGGGAAGGGTTGTTTGGTTTTGTTTTGATTGAGTGAAACTATTTGCTGCTGCCTTTGCTTTGTGAGAGGCAACAGTGCCTGAGTACGTTTCTAAACTGAGCTATGGTTTATGGGAGACCTTACTTTTATGTAGAACAAAAGCCAGATTTGCCTGGGAGTGATCTGAAATGCAGTCTGACTGTGCTGTAGCAGTAATAAAAAACATGATGCTGCAGAGACATACAGGTGTGCTTTTCTGACTATATGAGTGACTTCATAGCACTATTGAAAGCCCCTAAAAGCTAAATGAAGTAGGTCTTTGTACTTTGGAAAACAATCAGTCCCTTGAAGACCTCAGGAAAAGCACAGGTGAGCTTTGGTTTCTGCAGAGGCTGGGAAACACAAAGTACTGTGGAAAGCTGGCATGAGCCACTCTCTTGTCTTGTGAAGACTGTTTCCCTTCATTTCATATTTTCTTTATAGCTATAGAGAGCTCTTCTCGTTGTTTTAGGGATAATTTTTTTCTTTAGATGCAGTGATTCTCTCTACCTTCCCACTTGAGAAATGGCCTCTACAAGGAGAGGATGGTGGCTATTTAATTTTTGCATTCTTCATTACATGCTGTATTCCTTTCACATATCAGTGAGTTAGAAGGAAGAGAGGATGCAGAATCTTTTCTCAAAAGCTGCTGAGCAAACTCAGGATAAGAAGCTCCAAGAGACTTCAGGAACAGGGGAGGCAAAGCTGGAATCTGCACATTTTGTTGCAGCTCAGAAAGTTGTGGAGAGTCAAAAACTAATCCTAGAAGCAACAGGCAGCTTACAAAGACTGTCACAGCCATATGCCACTAGTTTACAAGCCCATTTTATTTCCAGTTCCTCTTACTTTGTTGTTTTGAGTTTCTCTTATTTAAAGAGTTTGAGATTTTAGCCTAAGCAGATCTCCTTCAAAGTTGTGCTTAAATCTGGCTCCCAGGGCTATAAAGACCTGGCAAGCATGCAAGGATACAAAACATTTCCAGGGAACACTGACCTGGCAATGAAAGCTCAGGAAAGCAGAAGATGGCTCATAACATCAATAATTTCAAAAGAAGCAAAAGTGAGAGGTCTCATGGAGTAGGATTTCATAGATTTCTAGGTTGGAAAAGACCTTAGAGATCATCTAGTCCAACCGTCCCTAATCGCCCATTAAACCATATCCTTAAGTAGTTCATCCACCTTTTTCTTAAACACATCCAGGGATGGGGACTCAACCACCTCCCTGGGCAGCCTATTCCAGTGGCTGACAACCCTTTCAGAGAAGAAATACTTCCTAACATCCAACCTGAATCTCCCCTGACTAAGCTTATACCCATTTCCTCTTGTCCTATCACCAATCACTAATGTAAAGAGCCCTTCCTCCACCTCCCCACCATCCCTTCTCAAGTATTTGTAGGACGTTATCAGGTCTCCCCTCAGCCTCCTCTTCTCCAGGCTAAACAGCCCCAACTCCCTCAGCCGCTCCCCATAAGTTTTATTTGGGCACAAGAGAGCTGGATATCATTTCCAACTTTACCATGTGGCAATTCACTTAATCCTGCTTACAGTCTATGCCTCCACCTATACAGCTGGGATGTATGTTCTACTTCCTTTGACTTTTTTGTTACTACCATGGATAATGTTGTCAATTTACTGACTGATATTCCTCAGAAGCACTGAGAAAAGGGGGTTAAACGTTTGAAACCTCTTCAGAAATCCAATCTCCCTTCCCCTCCAGCTTCAGTTTCAAGCCACGTAGTTAGCAGAAGTAATGTCCAAGGCATGGTGAATCCTCCCTGCTTAACTTGTCCTCAACACATCTGGAGGAAAGAGGAGGTTCCCTGCCAAGCACATAAGGACATGTAAGGACAGGATGCATCTTCCTTGTTCTGTCTTATTAAGTTATAGGTACACACTTAAAATGACAGATTTTTCCTGCCAAAATAGTCTTGCTTTTCTTTCAGGAAGAGGATAGCAATACTTGTTTTGACCATGGGGGAGTAAGAACACTAGTGAGCTCTGAGGGAACAAACACAAGCATTACAGAGTGCATATTATGCACAAAATGAGCTACCTTCAGAAAGCTGGCTGGCTTAGCATTAGTCAAAGTGTATATACAATAATTAGGATAAAACACTGACAATATACATGGAGTAACATATCAAGTAAATCATATGCCATCATAAATAAATTAGACTCTAACATTCATAAAGTACATAAAGAAGAATACCTCTAGCATTAGCCAGCAAATGTAATGTTCAATCTGGATTTCATTGAGGATTCATTTTAGAATTCAAGTTAGAAAACTAATCCTGACATCTCACCTCGATTGAATACAATTTTCTCCATGCTTCTCTTTAGGTGACTGGAACGTTATATGTTTTCATTAAAAACCCTTCCTAACCAGGACAGGACAGCTTGGAGTAGAAAAGAAGGAGAAATTAAAATAAAGTTGATTCTTGGAAGAGCAGTTCTCATGAAAGTAGACCCTACACTGTCCTACACTTTAAACCATTTATAAAACCACAAAGTAGATCATGGCACAACAGGGTTGACATTCCGCTTTAAGGTACCATTACTATAAACATTCATCAGCGGGCGATGAGGCAATAGTGTGAAAAATATAGGAAGACCATCCCCTCCGCCCCCATATCCCTGTTATGGCAAACTACACCATTTTTACTAAAAATACTGGGATATATTTCTTTTAAAAACATAAAATAAAAAGTTAAAAACTCCCTTTTCTTTTAAGGGACAAAGGGAATGAATACAATGATTGGCAGTCAAAAGAAAGCAATAAAATCTCCACAGAAATTAAAAAAAAAAAAATCGCTTGATTTCAGCCATCATCCTCTTGTGTTATAAACAAACAGAACTGGAGCATAATGTGGAAGTTGCAAAAGCACAAAAGAAAAACTGAATACCAACTCTGCAGTAGTTTCAGGTTAGGGGGGAGGGGGCAGAAAGGCTCCTGGTGAGGACACACCTCCCTAAGCTGGCAAAGAGCTCCACTTACTGGCAGATGCAGCCCCTGAGTTATTGCTTCCCACTTAATTACTGAGCCAAAAGTAAGCAGTGATAAATCAATTACCTAGTCAATCAACCTAGAATAAAAGAATTATATTGCTTAAAAGTACCCAGTGACAGCTCACATCCTTTCAAATATTCTTCTTGTTTTGAAATGAAACTTCTATCACGAGCAAGTACATGGACAAAATGTAAAGTGGCATTTAGGCAAAGTGGTGAAGCAGAGTGAAAAATGATACAAAGCCCCCTGGAGTTTTTCCTCTGCCATCAATAGTTCTTGGCTCAGCTTGAGTACAAAAGTAAGGGTGAGATTTTGACACTACCAGTACCTTCTGTGAACGCTATAGTATTATAGCCTGGTATATTGACATTTTGTGATCAGAAATTTAATCCAGATTATGCATCATCTACCTATGTTTTGGCATATTGTAGAGCACGATATATGTAAATTATAGATTTTTTCCAAGGCAGCATAATGCTGCACAAAAAGATGCTCTTTGTAAACTGTTTTGTAAATTGCCTTTATGAGCATTCTCCCACACCTTTATCTTTCATTATAACATTATTCTTTTCACCTTTACAGCAAAGTTGAATATGGCCAGTAATTTTACCCAACACTTCTTCTAAAGTACTTAATTAGCTTTCACTCATGTGGATGAAATTACAATTTGTGGTGTACAACATGATATTTTGTATGTAATGAATGACCAAAATCTATTTTGCTCTATGCCAAAAGTAAGTATAAAAGTATACCATTCTTCACATTCATTTAATTAAAAAATTAAAATTGATTTTCACATGCCTGGGAGGATCCTGTGGAATAGCACAGTGATAGATGACTATAACATTTTGCTAGGAAAGAGATAAGAATGATAAATATTCAGGAGAAACAGAACTAGGTCCTGAGATGAACCAAAAATATTTTGAAGGACATTAATCATAAACTATTTACATAACATCAACTCGAATTACACAAAGTGCATACATAACTGGCAGCAAAGTTAATTTAATATTTTTTACCAAGATCACTATGAAAACATTCAATTTTTTCAATTAGCTGTCTAAATTGATTTGGCTTCTTTTGTCCCAGAGTTGTTCAATCAATGAAGGACAGATTGTGACACATTGCTAGTACTTCATACACTGTATTCAGAGTCTGCTGTGTCACAGGGATTGCTGATAAACCAGCGTTATCTCTACCCTTTAAGTCATTGCATACACCTCAATAAGTAGATTGTCCTGAATGAGCCATTGGAATAGCAGTGCTCTCAGGTCCAGGAAGCATTTAATGTTGAAAATTTATAATAGACAATGTTCAACAGGCATGAACTTCATCGTAACAGTGCTATCTTAAATTTGGGCTTTGATTGTTTTTATCCCAGAAACAATATGAAGAGTTTAGAAAGCTCTGTTCTTTCCTTTGCTGTGTTAAGCACTGTTCTTTTCCAGTCAAACTACTCACACTTTGGCTAATTGAGTGCAGTTTTGTGCCATCATGATGGCCTGTCTTAACTTTTACAGGTATTTAAGTCTTGACTTTTCACACATACTTAGGAGCAATGTCCCTATACCTGAGATCAGAATTAGTCCCACACAGGCATTTGCTTAAAATGCACACAGATGGGAAAGTAATAGTATTCCTTTTGTCTGGTCTGTTTAAATAGCTCCTTGGCAATATTGCTATAAACGCAAACGTATCTTTCTGTTGCCTCCATTGGCATCTGACACAAACCACTCACTTTCTAAAAACAATCTACAAGGAAACATGCATATAGGAATTAATTTAAGACTCTGAATTCATGCATACAGAAACTCCTCCTGCATCACTCAGTTCTAAGCATGAACTGGTTTAAGGGAGAGAATGTAACATAATTATGCAGCTTTCACCACTCAACAGAAGCATGCTGGCAAGATAATAAGCACCAACATGAGATAGATAAGCTTGCTTTATTTGTAGACAGAGAATTGGGAGACAAGTTCAACTCTTTTTCCCTACCAAATATTACACAATTGGCCTCTAGAGGGATCCAGGCTATTGCTTTTCTGCTAAAATCTGTTAAGCTTTTTTTTTTTTTCCCCTCCTATTACTTTTAAACAAGTGAATCACTCATCTAGAAATAATAACACAAACATGTTACATTAAGGGGTGGTAGAACTACAGAGCTCATGACCAGGAGGATGCTTTTTGAAAATCCAGGAATTACAAAGTCTGGTGGGCAAGGTTCACATTCAGTACAAGTCCAATCTCAAACGAGTCAGCCCTCAGCTCATATCAGATTGAATAAACATAACAAACCTGAAGCAGTGCCTAGATATTTAGCTGCCTCTCTGAAACTCAGCTGAACTGGTGAGTCTGCATAATTAGGTTAGCTATGTGGTAAGAATTACGCTCATGTTTCTGGGGAATGAGTCAATATTTCCTGTTTCAGCTCCTAGAATACCCATGAAAACATATATTGCTTCTAAATTATTGTCTCTGGCTTGGGCTTTGTTTGCCTGAATTATTTCACCTAGTTTGAATTTTTACTGCTATGTTTTCAATAAAGCAGGCATATACTCAGGAGTTCCAAGTAAAACAAACAGTAAGAATTTCATTCTACTGTGTCTATATTCTATACATTCTATATTCTGGTTTGACCAAACAATGGATATGAAAAGTAGCTTCAAGTGAGCTTCAAAATTCAATCTAGTAAGTTTTTTTATTGAATGTGCACTTCACATGCAATCAAATGTAAGTAAAGTAGATGTAACCACTGTAGGCATGCGGAAGTGCCTCTGTGTACAGGTGTGATAGGAATCCTAGACATGCTCCCACTCTGTTTGCAGCTACATTTTCAAGTTCATTTTCTGCAAAAAGAGCATTTTCCAGGGACCCTCAGGTGCCCATAAAAATATTATATGAAAATAACTCAGTTCACGTCCTGTTCTTCTATTTGGCAGAAGTGTGGTTTGGCTTGTGCAAACCAAATTAGAGTGAAAAAAAAGGTTACATCAAGGCCTCCTTGGTCCACACACTGACAGCAAAAGCAGGTCAGAATCTTGCCATTAGAGGTGATTTGCTGAAACTGTGCCCCGTAAGCAGATTCCATAACAGTTTGCAACAAAAAACAAAGCCAGTCCAAGACCAATTTGGTCCATTGAATTCAAATTTTCATGGAATTGTATTCCTTCTGTTAGAGTAATAATAGATTTCCTGATAGCACATCAAGACAGAACAACAGTTTGGCTACCATTTGACTAGCATACAGGAGGTGTGGTTCATACAACACTGAATGCAGTATCAGATCCACAAAGATATTTACTGTTTCTGATGTGCCTTGTTCCAACCTAAAATGTGCAAATAAATTATCTTCTTCCTGACAACAATTTTGTGAAGATAATTCATTAGTATCTGGAAGGGCTTAGCTAAGCAACTAGACTACAAATTTAGGTAGAAAAACTCAACCAGTTAAAACGGACTTTAGATAAAAAAGAAATATTTGATCCTCCTCCACTGAAACCAGTGAGAGCTTTTGTCTCCAACTCAAAAGGAATGTTGCAAAGTTAAAATCTCCTGCTGCTCATTTTTGGTTTTAAATTTCAGTTTGCAATGAAAAGAAAAAAACATTTAATTAAAAATGCCAGTATAAACCAGGCAAAGTTGCCTTATGCTTTATTGCGTGCTCCACATAATATTAGAAAAGCTGCAGAATTAAACATTTAAACTCCTTCCTGAGGGTAAAATAACAAAACAAACAGCCATAAATTGGAGTCTAAACAAACATTTCTCATTCTGCCAAGCGTGCTGCTAGTTGAATTACTTGATTACATCTTCTATCATTAAATAATCTATACCTGGAATATCTCCTGAACCAACTAGTTTCAAAACTATACTTATAATGGTCCAATAAATATCAATATAAAGTGTTTTTCCATTTATGGATTACGTAAAAGGACTCCTTCCTAAAACAGGAATCTTTCCTTTGTTGTCCAGCTTGTTATTCCCACATAAAATTTATCTCCCTGTAGTTTTTTTATATTAGCTGTAAGAGCAAACATAATATGCTTTCTTCCAGCTGGAATTCACAGAAATAGTTAAAAGGTTAGGTTTTTGTTGTGTGGGAGTTTTTTCCCCGTGGAACTTGAATCCACATTTCTACTACCTAGCTAATACTTTATTTATAATTATATGGTGGTCTTGAAGAGTTTTGATAAGCAAACTCTACCTATTCTCCTTCCAGTAGATTTTCTCTCACAACCTCAGTAGGATAAGAATAGTTTTATGTGAATTTTTTTTTTACTACTGAAACTACTTAATGAGGTTATCCAGTGAGACTTTTCTTGTAGGTCAGGGCTACTTGTCCAAAAAAAAAAAAAAAAAAGGAAAGGAGAGAGAAAGGAAAGAATCCTCAGACACTAAAAGGAACGTTTTTGCATTGAAAGTACCAGCGCACCATCCACAGAACACCACCAAATATTTTGCACATGCTTTACCACTTGCACATCGGTTTACTTTACAGTTGGACTTGGAAACTTCAGTCATGGGTCTCTGCTGTGTTCAGTTCAGAGGTCCTGAAGATCACTCTAGCCAGTTATATTTTATCAGCTTCAGTGGACTGTATCTCAGGCCCCACATATGGCTGAAGATGCTGGATTTCTGTCATTACAAACTACCACAAATCAACCTGGCTGGAGGAAAGAGACGATAACAGATCTCTCCTGTTCAGGAAAAAAAACTCCAAACTCTAAAGGTAAAGACCATTACTGCTGTGTATTCTCTAACCTGCAAAACATAATCGTGAAAAGAAATGTAAAAAAATTAATGTGCTGCTATTGAAATAAAATTCAAATAACCATGATGTAAACAGTGAATAGAAGCACCAGATCAAGGAATTAGTGATGGAACAGCAAAATCATTCCTCTCCAATCCCATAGCAGACCTAAGACAATTTTTAATAGCATATCTACTAATGAACATATATTTTCGCTAACGAACTCTAAGTGTTTTGAAGGGCAAGAGTTGTTGGTGGTGTTTGCTTTATTTTTTTTAATAAACTAATGATCATTCATTTTTGGCTCGCTATTTGATATGCAGTTACACAGGTTAAAAATAAAAACATCTCTGCAACATTACATGAAAAGAGAAAAATATTTGTTACAGTGTTCCCTCACTTAGCAATAGTACTTTTGGTAACTAGAGTATATACCCTATACTCTTAAAGATATGAGAACATATTTCTACATCCTCTTTACGTATTAATAATGCTAGTAGCTCTGGTAGCTTGATGAAGTAGGTGCTCATTTTTTACAATCCTTCAGCATACCTGCTTCTTGGTCTACATTCTCCTACCTTGTCGCTACCCATTTCGTCTCCTTACCTGCTTTTTGTCACACACTTTGCATCTCCAGATGAACCATGAGTAAGGAATATAGGGGTAAAAGAGCTGCAATTTTAAAAGGCAATCAAGCCTGAACACAGAGCCCTTCAGTAGAGGCCTAAGGTTAGTTTATGATAGATGTAAACAATCCCAAGAAGATGACCTTTCCCATTTCTAGGAACACTTTTCCTCAGATCTTTAACAGGATTCTGCCATGGAGTATAAAAATACTCAGCTGAGACCAAATTATCCTTTTATTTTCATTTTTTTCCCCCATTATTTTTGGCTCACCTGGCACTGTGACTAATTAATTTCATTTGTCACTTTTTATATTTAAAATGGATGAAGTCAGAACATATCAGGTGGTGTAGATGAGAAAATTGCTTCTTTTTAATTTGATGTCAAGCCCTAGCAAAACTACAGTACTTCTTTCCACATCTACACATATTTCAAATTTGCCAAACAAGGAACTGAGTTAAAGTTTGGAGAGTAGGGATCAACTTCTGACATTTAATTTGAGCACAGCAGAAATACAGGAATTTTTTCATTAAGAAGTTGGCACATGAAAAAACGCTTAGAGAAAGCTTCAAATGGAGGTCTTCACTGCCTAACTTTCTGCTCCAGTATCTAGCATTTCATTAAACAGCCTTGTAGCTAACCATGAGGATAACTGTCTTCTGCACAATAAGAACTAGCACACACAATGAGCAATATTTAAGGTCAACTTTAAATTTGTTGTCAACCAGCTAAACTCAAATTTAAGTCTGTATTACACCTTGTAATCCACACCAGAATGCTCTATAGTTTTCTTATTTCAGCATTAATTGATTGGAAAGGTTTACATGATACAGTTTGTTGGTACGGGCTTGAGAACACTCTTAACAGTTGCTGTTACTTGTCTAGCACAAGCAGGGAAGTCACTTGGTATCTTAAACCCAGGCAGGGTCACAGTAACTGAGACAATGCTGAGATAAATCTGGTGTCTCATCTCATATGTAAGCTCCATCACCACTCTTTGACAGACAACTAACAGTCCGATGACTACCTCTATCCCATAACAAGACTCAGTTAGAACTGTTTGCTTTCTACAAGTTCACTCACTTTCTTTGTAGTGCTTTCACAAACACCTACAGTTTCAGGAAATTCTGCTGAAGTCTTGGTTCTTGAGGTCTCCAGGTTGCATACGGCATGGAATTGTTTTTTCTCTATTTAAAAAAAAAAATAATGAAAATATTTATATATTTATCTTTATTTTAAATGTTGATTTTTTTTTTAATTTTTTTTTTTAGTGAAACAACAAATTCAGATTCTAAGTCCTCCCTCCTCAGCTGGATACCCTTTTCCCATATCCACCTTTGGTTTAGCTCAAACTTTTCCCAAGAAATATACATGAGTCTGAAAAAAACCCCCACAAAATTTTGTTGTACTCAGGCATTAGGGTTAGACAAGTACAGCTATAATAATTCAAATTACTCTCTTTCAATTGCACTAAATTTTTAAGCAGGCTGCCCTGTTTGGTAAGTTTGTTTATTCTGATCTGAGTTTTTCTAGTCAAGTCACTTTAGTTTTACATTGTTGGAATTATAAAGAGATTTAGGCCCCCAGACTCCTGCTGAGGCTTATGTGCCATCTTGACACTAAAATTCCCACTTTGGTAGAACTGTTGAGTTAAGAAGAAAAATGTGCAACATGAAGTTGTGTAAAACCTCCTCTGTGCAATAAGTTGTTTTGCTCAAGAAGAAAGTAGCATTTCTCAGGTTGAAATAGTACCTCTTGTATACGTATGTGATTTACTACCGTACTGCTCTCTTCTCTTTTCATGATCCTGGATGATTTCTTGCACAACTCTTTGGCTATTAATGTATTGAAAATTTAATTGCACTACAATTTCCTTTTCCCTTGCTGACATTTTGTTTTATTAAGCTTGTGAATAACAGGAAAACAAGACAAAGCATCTGGTAGACAAATTTCCTATTTTTACAAGGTAGGAATAGAACACTTTCTCCTAAGAAGTGTTCACGGAATTTTGCTGGAATCCAAGGAAGCTCTGGGACAACATCCTTATTAACTTAAATGAGTTGTGATCAGAATAGCAGCCTTGGCACTTTCCAGTGAATTTCAGCCAAGATCAGCTCTGATTCTGGAAGAACTGCATGGGAAGTGAATTTGGAGAATTTACCTGACTCTGTTATTTGGGTCAGATGTGAATGACAATGTGACTGTTTATTTTCCTATTGCATAGAAGAAAAAATGCCTTTGCCTCCCCTAAAACATAGTGTAGCTTTGAGAATGTACACTAAATCTCCTTCTTCTACCTGACTATATATTTTCTGAAAATTTGTAGTAATAATTTGCACAAATTTGTGTGAGATTTTAGTTTAAGTTAGTCAATCAGTTTAAAAGCAGAGGAATATAGAAAAACACACCTTGAGGGACAAGGAGCAAGACAGGATCTCATTAGCATCAACACTACTCAACAGTGGCTTGTCTCTGAACAAAAAAACAGGCAAATTTATTTGCTTAAATTTCAAGAGCCTGATTCAGATAAGAGCGTTGTTACTGGCTTGCCAGCAAGACATTTCTTTTTCCTATAATCAAGATGGACTGTAAAGAAACAATAGACTTGCATCAAACAAAAAAGATCATGAAGCAGTTAATTTCCAATGATTAAGTCATAAAAACTGCATGGGAACATATTAAGTCTTCAAGACAGTCAAAATGCTTTCTTTCCCAATAGGAAAAAAAAAAAAAACAAACCAGTTTAGAAATGCTCTAAGTAAAGTAGAATTCTTTTCTCCACTAGGAAACCTGGCTAATTTCAATAGTGTTTTCTTAGAAGCAGTCACTCCATGTCTGACTGCAATGTATTTTGCTAATAAATCAACAATGAATAAATTAACATTGTTATATTAAGCAAAAATAAAGCAATATATCTACTCATGGAAGAATTTCCTACACAGATTTTTGACACGTTCTCTGGAGTGATCAAGTGCTTTGATTTCAATTTCTCTATAATGCACTATTTACATATACATGCAATATATTCTGGCAATTCATCTAGAGGTGTTTTCCTGATTTTTACCCCATTCATAGAGCGAGTAAGTTGATATGTAGTCTGCACTGTTGTATTATTCCTACAACAATGGCAGTTTGACAATATTACAATGCAAAAGGCTGCTGTGAAATTTTATATGCTTAGGGCTAGATTTACAGCTATACTACTTTATTGTTAATATTATTGCTCATAAGATAGAATAAAAAGAATTATTCTCAGCAGAAATGTTTGCATGGATATATTTTCAGCTCTGAACGGATGAAAACATCAGCAGAAATAACTGCTGAGGTCATTTCACTCATATCAATCAATTTTTGTCAGATGGCAAAGCATCGTGACAAAATGAAGCACCAACGTACCAATGGTATTTGTTTTGATGAGTACATGGATATTTAATAACAAAAGACATGATGCTGCAGCAACTGTAACTGCAGCACAGAAGAAAGACTTAAATTCTTGCTCTTGAATAGTGGACAAGTATATTCTGAATACCATGGTTTCTAAATCTTTTATTAAGCATTTTAACTGAATCTGCAATGGTTTCTATTTTTTCCTAACTTGGTGCTTTTAATTTAAAGAGGACATCTGAATTCTTCCTTTAGGTGATATGACTTACTCTGAGGAGCTGCTTGCATTTTCATTACCTTCTAAAATTATACTGAATAAAACGTGTCCAACCTGAGTTTTAACCACTGTCTTGAAACCAAACTATCACTTGAACAAACTGTGAATGAGACTTAAAAATTATCTAGTTCCTTCTGCTCTAACAGCACTGTTCACTTGGGTGCACACAAAAATAAACAGAACATTCTTAATTAGCTCATCTGAAAGAAGTGCCTCCTAAGCGTATCTTCCCAAGCTCAGCTTATAATTGAAGTTGTCATCCTAAGGGGAAAAATGTAACTGTTTTCATGCTTCTGCTATGTAGTCTTAAGCTAATGAGTTTGCACTTGGATTTATTAATTAACATGTTTTATATTCTTTGTATAAGAAGCTTGCACAAGACTGTTAGTCAGAATCTAATATGTTAAGATTTAATACCATTAATTTTCTAAAAAAGTCTATGGTGATTATCTGGCTGAGTAACATATGTCCATATCTTGATGAATATTGAATGCTGCTGCAATTCCCACTGAAAATAGACTATTTTAAGCAATCACACTGATTACCTCTACTTATACATCGAACATGACAGTGAAGCATATAATTCTAAATTCATTGTAGTATTAAGGTAAATCAGTATCCAAGATTTAATTGCATGACTCTTGAGAATATCTGTTTCCGAGTTAAAGACCGAACTGAACGCTTCTTGCATTCAAGCAAAATAAGCCTTAAAATTAACACCTTGAAGACGCACAAAAGAAGATAGTGTAGATAAGACACTCATATCTATTCAATAAGTAAAATACCTTTAAAAATGTGCCTGGTTGTAGATATGCAACTCAAATTATACTGGTCAAAAGATCAAATCAGTTTTCTAGATGTCAATACACCTTGGACCAATCTTACTCTCATGGTAGAAGCAGTAGAATTATATGTGCAAGCGTATATATCAGCTTATATGGTCACTGCAAATAGTATATAGAGTTGGTAAGCCACAGAAAAGCCATACTGCAACACTGGAAAAGGACACAGGTACCACCACTAAAACATAGGGAGTTAGGAGAAGCCAGATGAATACGTTGCATTTATAAATACGAATTTTGGCTAGGTCTAAACACACTCTTCATTAAAGAAAGTGAGAAAAGTCTCCCTTGAATTTAGAGAACTTACCGAATTTCAGACATGAGTTGGAGTAAATAACTGAATTCAAAAGAAACACTTTGGTTATTGCCTCTTTTTGAAACGTCTGCTTTGAGTTCTTTGCTTACTTTATTAGTGCGTTTAAGAGCCTTTTAAAAGAAAAAACAAGGTTCACAGAATGTCCCAAATAATCACACATTTCTCATCTATTTTCAAATATTAAAAATAAAACTCAATACAAATACATCAGAAGGGAGAAAAAGAAATTAAGAATGATAAATATGCTTTTGCCAGTTTGCTTTATTTCTCTGTGATGTGATGATTTGTCATAGAAATAATATGCCTGAAAATCATATCTGTCTAGTGTTACATTTGATCAGTTTGATTGTTGTAGCATTATAGCTGAAGGCTGATCAATATCAAATTACCTTAAACAAAGTCAAGTCTACAGCACAGCTGGACCATTCCATTGTGTCCAAGGTAAAGACATAATTTGCAAGTAAAAATCACTTGCCTTTTTGATTTGCTAGCTCATCATTGAACTTGATTCTGAGATGTAGCTTCAGATTTTGATCTGTTATTCTGGAAAAAGGAAATAAAAATCAGAGACTCTCTTCACCATCGCCACATAACATGAATTTCACATGTATGGTGTAGTATTCTTTCAATAAATAAAGTTGATCCTTGTCTGCAACATTTGCAAGTAGTTTACCAGGTCACATTCAGGCACTCAAGGCCTCTGGAGCCTGCGGTATTCCATGCAGCAATTGCATATTGGTCCAGCTGAAGGTAAATGCACATAGACCAAGTTTTTCAATTACATGAGCACTTCTCTGGATGTTCCAGACTGGAACATCAAACAAAGGTAAGGCTATGTAGCTTTTATTTTCCCATTAAGTCTTTACTTTTGAGGTCAGGTGGAGCTCTAGTTAGCATGTGGTTGCTCTAGTAGGACTGATGTTGAAGTTGCAGATATTCCTGGGATAAGTTTAGCAATAAACACAGTTCTAAAAATCTTTTCGAACCCATTTTAATGCAAAAACCCTATTCCTGTTTTTGACTGTATCACAAAAGTTATTTTAAATTCATTTCTGGCATCAGTAGTCAATATGCAATCTCTATTTGGCAAGCTTCAATCCAAGTATTGCCTATACCAAGATTTTAGTCAATGTTGTTAAGTGACTGGCTAAGCTAGCTTGCTTTCTTGACTATATGGTTTGTCCTTTACCAGGAATTTTAAATCAAACTCATCCAAAACCACAGGACACTGAATATGGACTTTCCATACCATTGTGCACATGACTCTGGGACGCTGGTTTAGGCAGTCACTGTTGACAGCCGCCACAATGATGATGTTTATGAAAGTTCCAGATCTAAACACAGGCTTAAACTGTTCATTGCTTTGTTAAAGCAGAGTTTGGGTGTTCTGTATTTTGCTGGATTAAGCCTACCATAGGTAAGTTTAATTACCCTGTTTCAGGTTCAACTGTATTATTAAGACAGACCTAGAAAGCTTTTGCTAATAGAAAAATCAACCTGGATGATGCTTCCAGTCACTTACCTTTTGCGTATTTACTTCATGAGGAACCAACACTGCTATGCCTGAGTTTGACACATTCATAGTGAAACAGACTCTCTGGTACAATCCGAGGTGACAGAATTATATCTTGAATATAAAAATTAAATTTCTAGTTAATCAAACAAGAGCTCTTCCAAAACCTGAGATTACATCTGGAACGAAAATCGTTTTGTAATCAATTATGATTTACTGGTTTATAATTAGTCCCTACACTATCTAAATTCCCACTAAAAAAAGAAAATTACATAATGTTCATAATTATTACAAACAAATATATTATTTGATTTCTTATTCTCCCTCCTTCTTCCCTCTCCCATCTACTGAAAATACTGGGTATGAATTTTTAATTAAATGCAATTCAAGTTCTTCTTCGCTTACTAATACTATAATTTGGAAAGTGTAGCATTCAGTGTGGCAATGAATACAATTTGGGGAGGGGAGAATTTCCCTTGGTGTTTTTGGTGTAACATAGTTATAATCACATAGATCTCCGTTTCTAATTAGTTCACCTATTAACATTTGACATGAATTCCTTTGATTGTGTTGTTCATTAACAAAACAGTCAATAGTCTCACCTGACAGCTTCCTGTTGAAAGGCATCTTCCCCAAACAGTATTCTTGCATAGGTCAAAGTGGTTTTTATAAATGTTTCTAGCGGTTTTACAAGTTTCCTCATGCTTGCACTGATAAGAATACAGGCTGTTGAAGCCTTGGAGCCTAGCACAACTTCGTTACAAATTTCAGCCTTCTTAAACACTTATTGTTTTTCCAGGAAAAATTCAAAAGTATTCCAGTTGGTTAAAATTCATCTCATCAAACTTCATCTACTGAATTATGAAGGATAAGGTTTACTCTCAGTCATCTGAAGTGACTCTTATGACAAACACGTGGCATAAACTGGCCTCTAGAAGTGCCTGTGTCTCTCCGTTTTGTAAGACCAGAATAGTCAACAGAACCTTGAGAAGGTGATTCTTCTCATTTTAAGATTTAGATGTCTACAATTAGGTGACATGAGACCAAATATCTCTCTCTTCCATAATAACTACTCCCAAGTTGGTGCTTCAATTATCAGACTTTTTGTCAAAGGTTTAGCTTGCCAACAGTTCCTGATACAGATGAAAAATTCAGAGGTGCTCTGAAGAAAGGTTGTCTCCTCTGGATCAACATCATGTGAAATACTGCAGACCCCCAAAGTTTACACGTTGCCTGTCAAAGGCTGTGCGGTGTCTGCTGTCCTTGGTAGCTACACAGAACATCCAGCTCATTCAATGCTATGACACCACTCCCCTCCCAACACACACTTAAGAAATGAGGTTGGTCTCATCCAAACCTTTTTCATCTTGTTCCTGTGTATCTTGCCTTAATTTTTTATATCACTTTTACTGCTCTGCACTTTTTCAATATGAGGATTTAATAGATGCCCTAGGGGAGGCTGGCCACTGCAGATATTTCTTATCAGTGTATTTAATATCCCAGAGAAAATAAATAAATAAATGAATGAATGAAATGAGGGTCTGGAGTTGGCAGTGTCATATCTGAAACCTGTTGTGATTAGAGAGTCTTCCTCAAGCAACCTGGAGTTTGTTATACACAAGTCAAGCTGTAAATCAGAAGATATTGGATGACTCAAAAGGTATAGAGAACATAAAATTACGTGGCTTCAGCTTAAAGATTCACAGACAGAGAGAAATTAGGGATGGAAGGATTATTAAACTGTCTACTTCAATCTCTGCCAGCATGGGATTATTTACTGGAATGTATTTTACAGCACCTTATCCAAAATTGTTTCCAAATGTGATTCTGCTCTGGAAAGAGCCTATAAAAGTGGTCTGGTACAGTGCCATTTTGATTGAATCAATGATCTCTCTCTCAGTCACTCAAAGTTTAAAGAAATATTTTTTCCTATCAGTTGAAAACATCTGCTCTTTCAATCATACACACTATCACTTATAATAGATGTTCTGTGAGGCACCCTCGTCTTTATTTGCATTGTGTAACTCCACATTATGCCTCAGCTCACTGCTATTGCCTTAGGCATACCGTGATGCTGGAAAGAAGATGGAGGTAACAGCAGAGGTAAATGCTTTATCAGGGATAAAGTGATACAGATTCTTTGTATTACATACATGTGCACTGAGACTTACAACATTAATACTGTATCTTCCTTTCACAGCTGCTCCTCTCCTGTTTCAGAGACCACAGATTCTGAATCCTGACCTAAGGAATTCTTCATTATTCTCAACTTCCTTCTGATATTACTACTAAAATTATACAAATATTACTACCACTGTCACCAAGAGACCTGTCTTTTAGCTTTAGGTGAAGGAACTGGTTGGTTACCTGAACCCTGAAGCTGCTGAGATTATTATTCTGCCTCACAGTAAACCAGTTTGCTATTAGTTTAGTGCCCCTTCATCTTCTCTTTGACTCTAAGTGTGACCTTTTCATTTTTCTCTTTGATTTTATTCATAGTTCTTTTCTTTTTCCTTTTCACAGTTTTAAACTCAGAGTTCCTTCTAGGACTGGAAAATAATTCTGATTTTCTTGACTAGAGTGAGCAAACAGGCCACTCTTTTTTACTGGATAAGATTTATCTTTATCAGTTCTATAGGGTTGACTCCAGGCTTTACGTAAGTAATCTTCCTCACTTTATTATCAGTGTCTACACTTTAAGGTCAAATGCAAGCTGGATGGGAGGGAATGACACTCATGCCTGCTGACTGCAAGGAGCAGATTCATGACCATTGGAGCACTGACTGGAATGGTTCATCTGGGATCTTATCATGGTTCTCATCAAATCAGTCATTTATTTTTAAATTTCCCCACCCCCCCCCCCCTTATCAGATTCCTGTTCTTTGAAAGTTTTGCAGCTCCTAATTTTTATCCTGACTCCAATCCAGTCCCAATTCTAATGCCATCAAGCTCCTTTTAATTATTTGCAACCACAGGGTACTGTTACATTCTCACCACTGCCAGGGGATGTCAGCTGCTCTGTCTCCATGACTTTAATACAAATCATACTTTTTTTTCCTCAATCTACTCCACTTGCCTGTCAACATTAGCTTTTCTGAGGCTCTTCACAATGTCCTTATGCTGTTTCCACACTGCAGTAGGCAGGAAAACACAAAGCATAACGCAGGCATCTTCTGGAAACTTAACTTGCCCTCTCAGCTTGAAGCCTTCTTGCAGGCTTTATGGTGCGGTAATATGCTTCCAAATGTGGAGGTCTGAGGGCCCCGAGAGGTGCGCTTAAGTGTGCCTATGTTTATGCTTGCTGGCTCTCTACTGTACGACCAGTCAGGCTTAAAAATGCAGTGTAGATTTAATGGTCATTACATATAAAGAAGAGTTACGCTTCTTTGGTTCGCTGCAATCGTGTTTTCTCACTATCACAACAGCATCTGTGGGGATCGAGTACTTACAGAAATCCCACTTTACACTTTCCCACTGTGTTGAAGCTCATCTTGCCTGCTGTAGATTCCTCTGCCTCATCTTTTATATCTTACAAGGGAAAAATTAATTTTGTCAGTCCTCATTCTTGCGCAGGCTGTACTGCAGCCTAAGGCTTCCAGGTACATTTCAGAGAGAGAGGGCAGTGTTGACTGCAGCAGTTAAAGAATTAAGCAAGACTTCTTGGGAACCTCAGCTGTACTTTTCACTCTGTCACAGTCTTGCTGAAGGACCGTGTCCAACTCCTGGGGCCTCCTTCTGCTTTGGTTTCACTATTTTTAACACGAAGATGATATTGGCTTTCTTTACAAAATGCTTTCAGGCCTACTGAAGAAAAAAATATCCCGCAAAAGAAAAGCTATTATTGCTTGGCTGATGCAGCCCTTGCTATTTTCTTATCACAATCACAGGAACATAAGTGTTATATAGCTACAGTGCCTGTAAGCTCACCTACCTGATAGAGGAGGTTCATCCTAAGAACCGCAGTAAAGGGCTCAAAGCCTTCCCAGAGCCTCTGGCATCTGCACTAGAAGTGCAGTGGGTCTGCCAATACTGCAACTTTTTCAGCTTCCAGCTTTTCAAAAACTTTCTAGTCCAAGTATTTATTTATTTTTATGCTAGAAGGGAAAAAAGGAGAGAAAATAAAAGTCGGATAATTTTCATGTTGTATCATCTGTGATTTCTGTTTCTGATCTGGTTACAATAGTAAACTTCTCCCGTTGTGCCACCCAAAAAGACTGGAAAATGTCCATTCTAGTTGTTTTCCCTAGGCTGTTGAGTGAATGTTCAGCTCCCTGAGGATGAAGTGTACCAATGTAAATTTACTGTGATAGAGCCACACTGCTGCTGATTGTTGCAGAACTACCACTGAGTAGTAAATGCTTCACTGCTCTGTTACCCTGGGGGCTGAGCATTAACTACACTATTGAACAGCAAATGCTTATCATCCCCTACAATTCAAACTATATAAATCACTGAAGAGAGACAATGTGCCTGCAGGGAACTCACATGATCTATAAAAAAAGTAAAAATCTGAACTATATTTAGCTGACTTAAAAAAAAAAGTATTCAAAAGATAATCTTAGACATTAAATTTGTCTTCGTTTCAATCTACTGAAGCCTTGGTGGAGTTTAATCTTTTCTGCAAACATTTTCATCTTTAATGATATTTTGAAAAAATAGCGTTAAAAAATAAAAGCTATTACTCTTTGCATTCTCTCTTCTCAAATCATTCATGCAGCATATAGAATGACCTCTTTTAAGCTCATCCTTAGAGCGAAGCAAAACACCAGTATTTTTTCTTCACTGAGCAAAAGCATCTCTACTTTGCTTAAAAAAAACCCCACCTAACAGAAGGAAACTAATAGAAAGTATAAAACATCCTGGTTGTAAAACATATATCAACTGAAACTAGAAGACAGAGTTTCCTTTTGTTTAAAGACATAGTTCTTCAAATACAAGGCTTATGCAGGGTTTGCTGCACTGAGAGGAGAAAGCAAGTTAAAACATTCCTCCAAGGAATGTACTGCAGCTGAGGACATAAACTTTCATTCCTGGATAAGCAAACAATCTGGACACAAGTAGTTCCATTACTTTCAATGAATTACTCACGTCTGTGAAGTTAAATACACATGAGCATTTGAAGCATCAGAGGACTTTATAATAAGCTGGTGCTGCATATTCCTTAATGTATACATAAAACCTGTTTCTTCTTTTGGCTTCAACCATGCAATAACCTCTGGATGGGCCTCATCAGCCCTCCTGTAATTATCATGGACTGATTATGCAATTTACTGCAGAGCTGAGGCCTTCAATACTATTTTGCATTAGGAAACAAAACCATTCCTAAATGTCTCTCAGTAGAGAAACAGAACATGGTAACCTTTCATACACCAAGGCAATTACACAAAAAAACCCCAAGAACAAAACCAGATGAGAAAAGCCTCAGGGGAGAACTCGTATGGGACTTTGAGTGCTTCATGTACCAGAAAGGCGATGAAAAAGATGTTTGAAAGCAGAGTTGGAACATGATCACAAGCAATCAATATTCCAAAGGGGTCAGAATCAAGATCAAATAAGAATACTAAAGCTTATGTTATTAATCCATGGACGGCTTAGTAGTTTCCCACTAACTTCTATCTTTCATGAAGATGCTATTCTAATGAAACAAAGAAGATTTTGATTTTTTTAATCTTATAAAAGATGATGTCATCAATGATTTATGTTTGTGGGTTTTTTTCCTACACAGAGAAATATCTGCAAATGATTAGCACGGGTCTCCAACCATAGTTCGTGAGCCTGAACTAAACAACAGTAATGAGGAATTTTAAATAGAAATATAATAAAAAAATGCAAATACATTTGAAACCCTAAAAGAAAAGATATGATTTAAAAATTGGTTCAGATGAAGTTAGACAATCAGGAAAGTGTTCTCCCAGCACAGAAAGCAACTTACACGTAACATGACTTTGTAAGAATGTAGCAAATAATTCCAAATACTTGGGATGCAGTATCAGTGCACCTCATTATCAAAAATGGAGATAAGAGTCTTTCTGTATATATTCCTAATGTAGTCTGAAGGTGTTGCTTTGTGTTGTCTTCAGATGGAAAGCAGATAATTAACCAAAATTGAGGAAGCTCAGAGAAAACCAATAAAATCTCTAAAGGTCTGGTCTTCTAAAGACAACTGTTTTGTACAGTCAGTGGATTTATCTTCTATGGACTATTCTGTGTTCATCAGGATGTCAACACTGAGAAGAGAGCAAAACATACCGAGAAACTGTAGCAAAAAAATGTTTAATTTGGAATTAATGGCAGAAAATTAATGCAATACAGCAGTAGTCTAATATGCTGGCAAAACGAACACTTAAAAGTAATCCTCCAAAATGTACACCAGCTGCAAAATTCCAGATGAATTTAAGATGTTAGTCCCACAGGACTACTCAAGTGAAAATGAGTTCATGCTTCAGTATTTTCAGATCAGAGCCATATGCTGTACGCTAGCACATTTGCAGTATTAGTACCATGCAGTAAATTTCTTAGAACATTATTGAATCTAATTTCCAATGCCCACAGTCAGCAAACTTCTGTCATTTACTTTTGGAGATAACTCTGCAACCTGGATCAGCCCTGCGTGATATTATTCTGATACTAAGCTGAAAGTATGTTCCTCATTTGAAAAAACATTGTTCACAACTTTAGGTGCCTCAGAAAAATCTAGTGATGAACAACTTTATTGATTTTAAAAAAATTTCTCCTGATTCTACTCATTAGTTGATGCAAACTGCTGCAGTGCCACCAATGGAAATGGAGGGGTGACATTCCACACCAATGGGTGTTAAGCATGTGTGTGAATGCTGGCGTAATAGTGGCTCAGGTGTAAGTGGTCCCTTCCTCTTCTGGCATATCATGAAGTCTTATGCATTATAATCAGACCTCTTAGTTTATTTTGCTCCTAAACATTTTTAGCTTGCCCTTGACAAAAAATAAATATCTGTAAGTGAAAAAAAATAGGCCTTTAAAAGATTAATCTCAATTGCATTATATTCGAGACCCACTATTATGTTCCCTGCTCATTATGTGCAACCTAAAAAGAATATTAAAAATCTCATTATTTTTTTGCTGGCTTTTCAACTTAATTATTACCACAACAGGCAGGTAATCATTACGCTGATTACTCAAGACTGAGATGTAAATAGCTCACGTGGGGGTTAATAATCAGATAATAACAGTAAGCACTCGTTCTCTATAATTAAGTCAAATGACATGATTTATACTGATGCAAACCTACCTCTAAAATGAAACATTTAATTATATTACTGTCTTTCCAAGTAGCCCTACACTTTGCAAGCACACTATATCTGGGGGTTGCTTAAACTCTAGAATTTTTGGCATTCATAAAATTTGCATTCAATGGGGACATTTTGTTTCAAAATTGCAGTGATCTATTTGTCATTAAAGTTGGATACTATTAATTACAGTTCCTTCTTCAAGCGTCCACACTTCACAAAATCACAGAATGGTTGAGGTTGGTAGGAACCTATGGAGGTCGTCTTGTCCAACTACCCTGCTCAAGCAGAGCTGCACTTATTGCTTGTCTCCAGAAACTCCATCACCTGAGCATCACAATATTCCTGTAAGAACATGCTGAACTGCTAATGTGGCCAATGACAAAGCTGTCATAGATTTTCTAAAAATAATATATAATTTATAACACAGAGACTTTCTTATGTTAACTCATAACGGGAAAGAAGCATTAATTGCCATTTTTAACCTTTAACGGTTTTGCAAGCACTAGCAGTGCTAGGTGTAAAGCAAAAAAAGGCATCACCAAATCACATGCAACAGTAAAAGGGATGGTTTCCTCAAGCTACAACCATTCAAGGAATAGCTAACTATTTTTAGCTGAATACTAAAATAATTTATATTCGTGCCTCTGTTAACTTAAAACTCTCTTTTTCAGCTATAGGATGTTAAACAGTAAGATGCAAGAAACATTTCCTAGATATAAAGGTTCTTTTATCTGACTGGTTACTTAAAAGGAGTTCTGGAAGCTACAAACAGATTTGCGTTTTTGCTGAGGGCCAGGCAGGAGTCAACATTTCTAAGTCTGAATAATAACATACTTCTTGAGCAGTTCTACTGATTGAAATGAATTTTGGGAAAGGGGTGGGATTTCATTTACATGACTTCTTAATGTGGGAAAATTTTTTAAAATATTTTTGAGGAATGTCTTTGCAGTTTGTTTTCCTTTACTCTTCTTTTCTTTCCTTTCTTTCACGTGTCTTTCCCAAAATCACGATCTTAGCGTTTTGGTATGGCTGCATAGGCCTGAAGGCACAAGGCTAGAAGTGTAGGGGTAGAAGAGGCCATCTTCACCAGGGGAGGATTTCCTCTAGCTATTAATTATTTAGCTATTCTTCCATCTTCCAGAAGTTCCTATAAGGCCCTGCCTTAATCTATTTAGCCACAATAGGTTTGCAAAATGAGCCAGATCTAGAATTCAGGACAGGAATTTCCTGAAAATCCAAGGATAGTCAGGCTAACTATGCCTTTATGGCTTGCTATCCTCCCAGCATCAGCATGCATAGTTCATTTTACCTTTATATTCGTTACAGTTGTTATTGGCAGCGACATCATATTGGGACAATCTCCAGCAGCACATTTCAATGATAAGCTGGAAAGCCTTGAGGAAAGAAAAGCAGAAATCGATGGTGACTGTAGGGAAGGGGCTTTATCCCTCTCCAGCATAGTGTCTAGGGGAATATAAGGAGTACATTTTTTTTTCCTCGTGCTTGTTGTACTGCCAGGGTACCAAGTATCTGTGAGTTGGACAGTCCAATATTCCTGGAGATATATGATTAAATGAATCTGTATTCAGATTCTAATGCATACTTAAACTATTAGTGTCAGCCTTCCACCTTGCATTGAGATCAAAAATTCACTTGCATAGCTCAGCACCTCAGCAATGAATGTCAGAAATTGTCCATCAGGACCCATGCCTTGTGAGCTACATTTTTTAGCATTTTTATAAACTTCTCTCCTTTTTCTACTATGTCTTCTTCAGTTTCCCTTTATTTTATTAACACCAGCCTGATTGAAAAGGGCAAGGGGAAAAGCAAGCATTCTGCAGGGTAAACAGGAAGAGAAATGGACAGTAGCTTTTCTCAGAACGCCACTGCTCACAAGGAGCTTGTGACAGCCCGGTGTTATATAAGGCTGGCTTTTAAAAAGGTGATATTAAATAGAAACTGATTTCTCTCATATTTTTAGCTTGCTATTTTAATTACCCTCACACTGAGTTTTTAAAAGTATTTTGAGCTGCTACTTGTTACAATTCTTTGTCATGTTTTCTAGCCACTGGAGCAATGCTGTCCTGAATCAAGACAAAGTAGGAACATTAAGGCTGTCAAATGAAGTTACAGGCATCTGACAGAACCAGTTACTGCTTTAGCAAAAAAATTCAAAGCCCTCTGTGCACAATCTGACTCATTACAAGAACCTGTTGTGATGGGATTTGGAGTGTGTGTGTGCATATGTTGTTAGAGTGCCTTTTAGTTTATTTGGACATATGCTTTTACCAGATTATCTCTTGGAGTCAGCACTCATAGGTTCTGACCCCAGTTGCAACTGCCATCGGAGACATTACATTTAACGCGTATGTAGTCACGGCACTAAACCAACCAATAGGTTTATTCTAGATTTTACGTCAGAAACAGATACTGAATAAATTTAGAGACACATAAAATACAACTTACATATATGTCGTGGACCGCTGGTATCTCGTCTTCGGGAATCACAACCCAGAAGGCCGTTGTGATTCCCCTCGTATATCAGAAGGTTTGTTTCACTCCAAAGGTCTATACCACAATCAAAGACTTCCAGCAGAGAGCTACAAAACACCACTCTCCAGGGGCTGCTACCACTCCACACTCTAGGAGGGAAATGCCCCACTCCCTCTTGGGAGTGCCCCACCTTTAAACCTCCCATAGGTCACGTGGTCTCCAGCTGACCACCGTGACTCACAGCACCTGTCTCAACAAGGCACAGGTGCTTCCCATATAGCAGCCAGGAAACTTCCCCGACACATATATATATTGGTTTTGATGTATTCAGTTTAAAAATGATAGATATCTACATCACAGCTTTTTTAAAGTTGTCTCCTCTACACGCGCTTTTACCTAGTTAAGGTTGTTTAGAAATTTTAAGACCATTAAGAATCAATATAAACACAATTATATGAAGGTTATTAAAGTAGTTTATGGCTCACTATAAATCAAACGAAAATACTTTTCTATTTTTTCCCCTATAATGTATCTAAAATGTAACTGGTCCATACAGAAAACATGAAAATAAAAATCTTAAGAGTCTTCCTACTTTAAATGAATGTCAGCTAATGGAGATAATTTTTCCAGTTAATGTTTAGCATAACCAGCCATTTAATACCTTCTTTGACATCAGTGTGCTACACAGCATTTTCAAGCCGTCCTCAGGGCTGTGTCTCTCTGGATTCAACTCCTTGGTCTGTTCTGGGACATTCTGATTTCCTACTACAGGAGAATTATAAAGGAAAAGTTAAGGTTAGGTTTCCTTAGTACAAAACCAAAAAGGTGAGAGGAAGAATGGATTCTGCAGTGGGGACATTTGAGGTCTCTGTACTTGCCTGGACTGCTGTGGTATTGAAGTTTTCCTCCTTCCCTTTAAAAACTCAGCTAATTCTCATGTTTGGGTTAGGGCTTTGGTCTCTAAGTCAGGAGGAGAAGATATCCAGCGAGGCTTATTCTTTGAATTGTTAGCCAGGGAAAGCTGAGGGTCAATCTGCACAAAACTTATCTCCTTCTCTGCAGCCTGCTGTCAGTCTGGGGCTGGGGCAGAGCTCAATAATGCATGAAAAGCTGATCCACATTTCCAGAGAGGACAGCTTATGGCTGTGACAAAATGTCAGCAGAGAGGAGTGTGGCTTCCCAGGCAACATTGCTATTCCCATGCCAAAAATATGTGGTGATGCCTAAGGTCACAGTTACAGATGGCGGGAACAATTCAGGAAACACAGCAATGTTTCTGGAGTGCCTGACAGTGGTGAGGCAGGGATTTTCAGCTACACTGTATGGCTGCAGCGCCTTATCTTGCTTTTTGGAAGAGTCTGGTATTGCTGTTTCAGGCTCAACAAATGGCCCTTGGGCAGGGCTCCCGGCTGAGCAGACCAGGATGGGGTGGCCATTTCTCTGGAGTGGATTTAGAAGCGACAGTAAAGGAAAGCCTGGGGACTCACAGGTTTCACAGCACTGCCTGGTCTTTTTTGGGTATGGCAAGTGCTCATTTTTTGACATGAAAACTTTATTAAGGTTTAGATTTATGGTGGTTTAAGGCTGTGAAGAGATGGCCGTGTTACTTCAGCAGATTTCTCTCTGTGTTTCCAGGCTGGGAAATTCAAAGAATGAGACAACTCCAGCAGTAAGCACTGAAAATGCTCTTGGGCTTTTCATTCCCGTGCTTTGTTCATCATTTACCTTCTTCAGCACTGACAGAAGCTGTGTTCTAATTTTAAAGCTAAATCAGCTGAATATCGATTCCCAAGAGGTCTGATTATATTTGTCCAAAATAATAGAGATAAGTAGCTGACTCTAAAGACAACTCTAAACTTCCCCATCTAACAATTTAGATCTCAGATTAATGAGCTCTTAAGTAATTGGGTCAGCCATAAATAGGGTTGTTTGCAAAGACAAGAATAAATTAATCTGTAAAGGTCATATTGCTAGTATCACTGAGAAGTATTACAATATTTATGTCCCAGTTTTGAGGATCGATTGGTTGTAGTCAAATTGCATCTGTTCCTTTTAAAGATATTCAAACTAAAGAGTGCCCAGGAGGTTTTTTCTATGTAGCCCACAACACAGAGCAAACACCTAGGTTCAGGGCAGAAAAGATTTTGTTTAAGTAGTCATGCTATTGATATTAGTTTCTTTAAAGGGAATTGGGATAGAGTATATCTCCTATGAAGAGCTTCAAAAAACAGTATTGATTTCTGGATGTTTACTTGAGGAACGAAGAAAAGACTTTCCTGGTGTTGGAGGAGGTCCAAGGGATTATTGCAGACAAGGGAAAAAAAAACAGGATCTGCTTGTTCAGTAGCTGTCTGATAAGGGATAAAATGTTCTCTACAAACCTGGGGGCACCTTACAGATATGTTGGGACCTTTGCATTGTATCCCATTATATTACAGTGGCCTTGTTTTCTCGGCTCTTACAGGAACACTTTTTGTACCATGCTGAGCAATAAATGATTTATTTTGGGACTTCTCTTCTGTGTTGTCTGACTGAACCTAGTATCCCAATGGTCTTTGGGAAGTATAAACTATAGTAAACGTAAAAAGGATGTGATTTTAAAACCTTCCTTGCCTGAGCTTGCCATGGGAATATAGGAAACATCAGAACTGTAACACTACGAATTGAAATTGTTCACTCCCTGTTTGCTCAGCTTTGTACATGTTCTTCACTCTGTCTTGTCTCTTCCTGAGCTCATCCATCAGGGAGTTAGTGAATGAGAATTGAAGTGGTTTTGTATGCCAATAAATTAGAAATAATCTGCAGAGTATACTGCTGTCTTCAGCAGATTTGCAGAGGATTTAAACCCCATTGTTGCAGTCCTTATTTAATCTATGCAAACAAAAACCCCTTAGCATAAGATGCAATCATATTAGGAGAATTTATTCCATGAATCTTAATCTAAATCCAATCCTGCTCTGTCTTAAAAAAAAAAAGCCCAGAAATTTCAGGTTTTGAATTGGGATCACAGGGGAAACAGTCCATCATGAAAACAGGCAAGAAATTCAATGAAAAAGAACTGAGGTACTAAAATAGGCCAGACTTAAAAAATGTCAGAGGAAAGAACTGGTAGCTAAATCTCATGAGTAAACACCTCATCATGAATAATTTCATTATTTCTATCTAATTTTCCCTATTAATAAACTGTGCATGAACTGGGAAATTCTCAAATGTAATCCATATCTAAAATATGTATGAATAAATTTCTGTAAAGTTCATGCATGTTACAAACTGCAAGGGAATTTTCACCAGAAAGCTCTAGGTGAGGCAGCTAGATCAATGGATGACTTTAATAAGACTACTTAGATTATATAAAAATAAATTTTAAATGCACAAATTTTAAAATTTCCATTTCAAAATACCTGCACATTCAATATTGTCTGGAATGCTTGAAACAGAATTTAAATACGTCTTGAATTATTACACAACAGAGAGTTTGCAACAGAAATGGACTAGATAGAGAAAAGCATTAAACTCATATTCAAAACTAGAAAATTCTGCCAAAAGGATAATGTAACTAATGTACAGCAATGTCTTCAGTTTAATTGTTCAGCTTCTGGAAAATGCAGTTTTGGGTTGATCAAATGTTAGGACTTTTCAATAGACTTCTGTGACTAATTCTACCACAAAACTAGGGAAAGGGATTATGAAAGCAACTTGATTTCTATTTAAAAACAATCAAAACAATAACAACAACAACATTTAGTAAAGAAAACAAATAAAAAATAAAGAAATGCCAAAATAACACAAAAATCCGTTTCTACTAAGTTAACTCTGTTCAGCTTCACTTTGCAGACAGAATGACCACATGCTCAGTTTCAGATAACATCTTACGTTTATGATTAGCTGCTTCCAAATATAACTAGTAGTAGGAGGCAATATTACAATTCTGCCATACACAAAGCAACAAAATATATAGTTGTTGGCTAAACATACTACTGTAACAAACCCAAGAAAGGTCAACATGTAACAAACCCAAGAAAGGTCAACAAATTATGAGTTAATGAGAGGATGACACAACTTACCTGCTTAAGCCAGACAGCTCTGAAGTGGGATTGAACCAGGATGGAAGTCACTCTATTCTTTTGTTTCACCTCAAATCTTCTCTTCATCAGTTCTTCAAAAAAAACACCCTAAAGAGTGCACAGACAGAGCCACAAATAAAACTCTGAAAATCGTTTTTTTGGCATAAGTTAGGACAGGACTGAAATATCAATGTAATTTATGAAATGAAATTTGTAAAAGCAGTATTACAAGAGTCAAAATTCTTAAAAAAAAAAGATTTTGCAATTATGTTTGATTCTGAGATTTGCACACTGTGGAAATAAATTGTCTTAAGCAAATACTCAAACACTATCAGATATTTTTGTTCTCTCTTAGTCATCCTCATCTGTTTCTGCTTGATACAATTGTACTAGCAAAACAGTTAATGTGGGATAATAACTACAAGCTATGCATCAATATCAATATTAATAAATCATGGTTCTAAGAGAATTTTGAAAAAGAATGCTAAAATAAATTCTTTAGTGTAATTTTTCTGCTCACTTTCCTTGGGGAACTAATTCAGTCAGCTTTCTTGGATTTCAGAGTGGTCCATACCATTATCATCAAGAAACAATCATATCAAATGTCTTTAAACACTTTCTCTGAGTTCAGAGACAGCTGCAAACATCATCACTTCATTTGTAGTGAATCTCTCTGGGAGGAACCTTTGCTGTCTTTTTTTCATCCAGCCTCTTGCAGTAGCTTGCCCTTTCTGTATATGTAGCAGGTTACTGTTTTGTGGTGTTCGTGGGTTTTTTTTTGTTGTTGTTGTTGTTTTTCCTGGAATATTTATGTACAGAGATTCTCCTTACAGAAAATAAGTGATAAGAAATCAACTGCAATGGGAGTTGGGAACTCTGTGGAAAAAATGGGCGCTAGGACACAATATGTTAGATCCTGTCAGGTTGAGAGAAGGTTCAAGATACTTTTATTTAATACCTGCAGTAGTGGAGCCCTGATTTCTAAGCTGGTAAGTGCGCAATAGCAGAATAATTTTGCATTCTGAACAGTGAGTGTTTACAATGAAAACTCAAGCATCATTGGAACACAGACTGTCCAGAAAATGGAAAACAGAAGTACATTAAAATGGTACTTGGGTGAAATCAGTAAGACCATAATATAACACTGGCCAGGGCAAGCGAGCAGGTCAGCAGGAGATCAGTGTAGGGTAGTAGCTTTTTACAAAAAATAACAAGTTGTACATAGTACGACGATGAATGCTGAGGACCACTTTCTGGTATGCCCTACGACTACCAACTTCAAACCCAAGTATCTGTCATGATAGCAATATAAACATATGTTTTACAAAACTATGCTTTAATATTACTGTGTTTTTTACTCTGCATAAGCAATAGATTTCAGGTTTGTAAGTGATTTTGAATGACTTGTACTAATAATTATTATTTAGTTACCAATTAAGTTTCCAGGCTGAACACAGTTATGTGCTTTATGTTACTGGAGAAGTTAGTATTTTTCCTGAGAAGTTATGCAAAATTTACTATTTCTTCTTTACCATACAGTTTATCTTCCAGTTAGCTTTCAGGACATGCATTAACCAGTACTTAAAAAAAAAAGATTTTTCTCCCAATTATACGGAGTTTATTTTGAAGCTGTCTGGCCAGGTTTTAGTCAAATGATGTGTCAGCATGCTGAAGGTTACTAGCTGAAACATAATAAGATAGTCTGAGCTTTTAACTGAATCTGCAGAGATATTTAAGGGATAGAGCTTGTTTTTACCTCTCACTTTAGGAACTTCAGTGCTTTCATCCTGGAGCCACCTCTGTATTTTGTTGCTCTCCTGAATTAATTAATTCTCTTTTCAACATCGCCTAATTGGTGAATGAAACACATAGGACACCAAAGATGCCTTGCCAGAAAATTGCTCTTTTTGAAGCTGTATCTATAATTTCACACTGCAATGATGTACACATAGTCTGCATGGGTGAGGAGGGGTGGGGGAAGCCCAAAACATTCATCACCGTGTGATGCTGGCTGCTAGCTAGAAACACAGAAAACAGTGCCTGTAACCTCCAGGGAGTTAGTCCATCATTAGATTGACCACCACTAAGGCAAAAAAAACCAGACAGGCGCATTGTTGTCAATACAAGAATAATAAGTAGAACAACTTGAACTGTCACTTTGCGTAGGAATGCAGACGTCTTACAGATGCTGGTGAGGCCGAGGCAGGGTAGGGTGAACAGGTAGTCATTACCTCAGGAGAAAAATGATAAACCATGTTCCTATTCAGCAGACGTATTTTTGCTTATCAAGTTTATCTGTATTTACAGTACACTATGAGAATGAAATACATCAGTTACTCAATGTCTGAATATGCTTTTCCAACATGAAAAAAATATGTTTGGCTATCCTGATAAGAGCTTAAATACTTTTTATTTAACCTTAGCTTTCTCTACCTCAGTTTTAATGACAAATTGCTATCTACGTGAAGTGTTTTCCAGCTAAGCTGCTTAGCACGACATTGCTAGGGAATACTACAGCATGAATATAGTGTATTCTATGGAGTTAGAATCTCTCTGTTCTTTACAGGAGTGCTGTCCTCAGGTACTTGGTGTCACTCAGCATGACTAGAGAAGGCAACCAGTTTTCATTCAGTATCAGTAAGGTCTTTAATGTAAGACTATCTCTTGGTTAGAGTATTCAAGGATAAAATTCAGGGATGAGTTTCAGAACAGTTGGTGCAATTTATTAATTCTCTTTTTTTTGCGTTAATGGAAGAAGACTTCATTTTGCGAGCTCCTAGTAGAGAGCAGATTTTTATTTACTATAGACAGTGCAGACTCCCATGGCACCTAGCATTCAGGATCCGTGTTCTTTAATTTCAGTCTATCCCTCCCTTTTCCT
Organism: Tauraco erythrolophus; assembly: GCF_009769465.1. Taxonomy (NCBI): domain Eukaryota; kingdom Metazoa; phylum Chordata; class Aves; order Musophagiformes; family Musophagidae; genus Tauraco; species Tauraco erythrolophus. The sequence continues at coordinate 14,006,004 of NC_141475.1, read as the reverse complement.
TTTACTTCACCATTTCATGAATTGGAATACAAGTACATATAAAGAGTCAATGTAGGTCAACTCTTTCACTTGCAAATTAGCAGGCTTTGCACTACTTAACATTTAGGCATATCTGATTCCCACTCAGAGTTGGAAGGTCTTCTTTTTGCATACTCAGTTCATGTTGGACTGGTCATAGGATGCACCAGCAAATAAGCAAAGAAGTCTTTCTCTGTTGATGCCTCTTATTAGTCTCTGAATCTGAACTGTCTCAATCATCTCGTTCTCTCTGTCTGACAAACTTGTCTGTCTCATTTGTAATATACCAGAAGCTGTAATATTGTGCTATGTGAGGCTCTGGGAGCCTTTCAAACTATTATTTTCTTGGCCCAGTCAATGCAAGCAGAATTGATTTACTAGCCTCTAAAACATCTCTTGTTGTAGCAACTCAAACTAGTATTTAAGTAGAATCTTTTCAGCAGAAAATCAGAACTAGAGAGCAGAGTATGATGATTCACTTATAAATGTAAAAAAGTATATAACTTGTATGCATGACAGCTATCCTATACTTACAGGTACATTAACAAGTTAATACACTATTCCATTTCTCATCTCTATAATTCCATGAACTTCTGAAAGCAAAGTATGTCTTCCTCCTCCTATAATGTGTCATCTATACACTACCCAGTCGATAATTTTTCACAAAGTGGAGGAACAAATATGTCAGCAAGTTACTAATTTGCTTTACAGTCTGCCAAGATTTTGATTTTTGGCAGAAAAATAACATTTAGATAGTTAAATCTATTTGCACATTTGTGTAATGCTTTTAGAAAGTAGATCTTGGTACACCGGCAAAAACCTTAATCACTTGTACACCTCATGCTCTTACTAAATTCCTCAGATTGGGGATGCGTAAGCAATGTGATCCTAATGGTCCATGTGCTGCAATAAGGTAATTGAGCCTAGAGCACATTCTTGCAATGGTGGTAATCTCCAACGCACTGGTATAAATCCTACAACAGCTAACACTTAATCTTGACATAAGCTTTGTTCAAATAAATCCCCCCCTACCTTAACAAGGCTCTGCAAGGAGTGATATCTCTTCTTCCTTTTCCCCTGCGCTATCTCTCCTCACATACAGACTCTTGCACACTTTAATGGAGGACTGGGCCTAAAAACGGAACTCTGACTAAATAAAATATACCGAATTAGTTCAATCACTTATCAATCAAGAAATGGTGACTTACTGGTATGAATATTAACAAACTGAAACAGCTGGAGCATTAACGAAGACAGTGCAGACAAACGTTTTCAAAAAAATAATTTTGCAGGATGAAAGACAACCAAGAACATTTGGTAACCACTGAAGCTTAAGTAAAATAAAATAAATTTATATTATTTTCTCAGTGTGGAGTGGCCTATATTTTCAATTAATTTTAAAAAACAACAAGAAAAAAAAACAACAAAAAATCTTAGTAAGCATACTCTGGAAAAAAACACTTTACTTCTAATTAGGATGGCATATTATTTATGTATCCAGATTTTAATTGCACTCACTTGATATAACTCATTAAAATTATTTTCATTACAATCAAGCTGCTTACTTTTTTCTAACTGCATTAGACTCTAATATTCAAGGAAAGGAAAAATACAATTCCTGAACAAAATTCTGGCACCAGATATCCCTGGAATCTGAACCGAACCTTACTTCTTTTGATAGACAGAAACAAGCATTGTAAAATGAATATTATACAGTTCTAAAAGCTTGCACACACAGACAAGGCCAGCCCATGGCTGTTTCTCCTAAACCTCTGTGTTGCTCGGCAGCAGCCCCATGAAGATGCCCCTTCCCAGCCGCGCGTTGGCTCCTGCTGCCCACCACCACTCGCCATGACTCTACAGCTGCTCCCAGTGTGGGCCATGGTCCATTGCTGCCTTCAGCCTTGGTGCTCCCTGTATCCCCCCTGCCTGCGGTCTCAGGACCCACCTTCCTCCGCAGGGTGGCACAGCCCAATCCTGCGCAGTCGCTGCTCAGCCCGGAGCCCTCCGGCCACGCACGCAGGGTACGAATGAGTGAGCAGGGCAGTGGGGCACCTGCATAGCCCTGACTCTGAACCGCAGCAGTAGGAACAGTGACAGAGAGAGGGATTTACAGATTTCCTGGGCCTCTCTCTCCACATGTCGTGGGACCTGTTAATCGTTCCTGCTCCACCAGTTAGCTCTGAACATATTTCTGCTCTTAAAAGTCAATCTGTTTCTTTTCTGTAGTGCCCCCCTCCCCCCGAAACTTTTCTGAGTTTCCCCAGAAAAAAAATCATGCCACATAGTTCAACATAAGATAATTAGGAACATACGATGGAGTTCGTTCCAATTCCTTTTGGAGTCAATGTCTTTCCAGGGCCTTCAGAGACATGCATGCACTGTTTTATCACACAAGAGGGAAATATATTTTTACTGAGAGGGATATATAGATATTCTTATTCTATCATCTTCAAGCATAATATGAGTTTAGGCATATTTTTCAGAAACGGTCCCTTGGCCATTGCCATAACGGTGACTACTGAAACAAGTCAAATGGAGCTTGATAGACCTCAATGTACGACCTCAGCCCAGCAAAAATTTTAAAAAATCCCCAGGCATGAAACTTCCCCATATCACTTCAATTTTTAGAAAAAAGCAAATGCCAAACTGCTTAGTGTAGTAAGTCCCATGTAGGTGTACAGTACGTAATAGCTACCTCTTTGGAGTCAATTTGTTAAACTTCTTTCATTTTTGGAACATCCAACTATCCTATGAAAATGTGTAAAAGATTTCTGAATGACTTTTTCCAGAAGATATAACAAAAACTCTTAATTAATTTAATCAGCTTTTGTATTAGCTTAGTTTCACTTCACTGGAACAAGTCTTTATTCTCCACTTCTGAAGTTTAAAAATAAATAATGGGGATAAAAAATTAATAGAAAGTAAACTTACCAGAAGCAATTACAAATAACCTTTGGATAACAAGTCTGTACTACAATAATTAAAAACATTAAGTAATTTTTTCTCAAGAATTCAGCTATTTCCAGCATTTTGGGTGCTGAATTCTAAGTAGTGCCTTTGCAATACTTTGTGATGTTTTGTCCTGTTAACCCATCTGGCCCACTGAAAAAGGTTGTTAAAATATTCACAGAGCTGAATTCTTGCTAAGAAGTTGATTTAGTATAAAAATATTTTAATGTGCATCATTTCAACATCTGTTAATAAAACTAGCACTTTTTTCCTGAGGAAATTATATTCATTCCTCTTTCTTCCCCTTGCAATAAAAACTACTACTTTTATTTATTTATTTCTGTTCACTTACTTACAAAGCAAAATACAAAAGAGCAATTTTGGTATTTTTTTCCCCCTTTCTCATAAATAGTTTGATTATATCTTATTTAAACAGATGCAAAATTGTCATACACACTGCATATACTGTAAGAATTCTGACATAAATAAAATAAAAAGGTTGAAAGTTTTTAAATTTTCTTTTATAGTGGAGCTATGAGATTTTTCTGAAACTTCAGGGAAATTCAAATCAAGATTGAAATTTTTAACCTCTGACTCTTCCTAAAATACCAGGAAAGCATTCCCCAGCAACAACAAGGTTTCAACATTGTAACATTCTTCTAAGAACAGGAGATACGACTATTACACACCCAGACACACAACATATTTCATGTATTCTTAATAATCAAGAATCATTCTGATCTGCCCTCTCCCTGATGGTCTTTCACTTTTCACCAAAACACAGGTGTGTTGCAGCAGGAAGATCTTTGTGGTGAGAAAAATTAACTCTTGAGAATATTCCATTTCTAAGAGCTTTTCTGCTGGTTGAATAGATACGAATGATGCATGGAAAGCATTCCCATATTTTGCCCCTTTTTATTACCAGTTTGTTTAGAACATACTCAATACTCACAACGACAGTCATAAAAATTGTAAGGCAACTCTCAGCAACAGGAGTTCAGGTTACTAAATTCTTCTTAGCAGATTTCACTCTGCCTAATTGAAACATATAAAGGTTGATGGTTTGTTTGTTGTTCTTTTTTTTCCTTTTTTTCTTGTATATGCCTGGGCTACTTGTCAGTGTCTTAGAATACAGCCTGACTTAGCTGTATGTGCTCTGTGTCACACGCTTACACAGTCAGAGCTATTGGACTGTAGCTCACAAGGTCAAGGCAACTTATGGTTTTCAGAAGTTTTAAGTGGTACAACACATGAATTGGAAGCTCCCTGTCATATTTCATCACCACTGTGTGCTTTTCATAGCTTCTTGATTTTTATATTAGAGTGCATCACAACCGTAGTGTCTCCTACCTGTATCATAGCAATTTTCACTAGCTGAAACCTCAAGAGCCTAGTGGGCACTGGGCAACTCTGTTATGCCAGGTGGTCAAATAAATTTCTTATCCAGCAGGACTGAAAGGACTTATAATCCCCCTATTTGAAACACAAGTTACTGGGAAGGAAAGGTGGTGTTCTCGACTTTCAAAATCTGTAGAAGACCCTTTACAGAAAACGCACATAAGCAGGTTTTTATAAATTTGAGAGAAAGGAGATTTATAAGTAAGGATTTGTGTATTTGGGTGGTATCTTGAAATCCAGCAGAGTTGTTCTTCACTGCAAACCTGCTGACCATAGCAATGTTGACTTAAGCGAACCACCAAACCACTTGAGGCGATGTCCTTCACATATAATGGAGAAGGTTTTAAGGATGATTCACAACAGCAGCACACTGACATTGTGACTCCAGAGAGAGTTTTATCTCTGAAATCACCCATCCTCTGCGCCAATTAGTGCATGCCTAAGATCTTTGGCAACCCCATGAACCTCTAGATAGCTGTAAATCAGAAGACCACATTAAGTTTAACCATTACCAAAAGTCCAGGATACAGTGCAACATAGAATGGTTAGGGCTGGAAGGGACCTTCAAAGGTCATCTAGTCCAACCCCCCTGCAAGGAACAGGGATATCTCCAACTAGATCAGGTTGCTCAAGGCCTTGTCCAACCTGGCCTTGAACGTCTCCAGGGATGGAGCATCCACCACCTCTCTGGGCAACCTGTTCCAGTGTTCTACCACTCTCATAGTAAAAAATTTTTTCCTAATATCCAACCTGAACCTACCTCCCTCTATTTTAAAACCATTACCCCTTGTCCTATCATAACTGGCCCTCCTGAACAGCCTCTCTCCATCTTTCCTGTAGGCCCCCTTGAGGTACTGGAAGACCGCTATAAGGTCACCCCGGAGCCTCCTCTTCTCCAGGCTGAACAGCCCCAACTCTTTCAGCCTGTCCTCATAGGAAAGGTGCTCCAGCCCTCTTATCATCTTCGTGGCCCTCCTCTGGACCCTCTCCAACTGGTCCATGTCCTTCTTATGTTGGGGACTCCAGAACTGGACGCAGTACTCCAAGTGAGGTCTCACGAGGGCAGAGTAGAGAAATAGTACGTCTTAGAACATATTTCATCAAATTTATCTCTATGCTAAAATTTTCAAAAGACAGACATAAATCTGGTCCCATGTATTTATAATGCATATCTGTCTTACCCAGTATCATTACGTCCCAACTACGAATGGCACATAGCACTTTTTCAGTTTAATTTCTGTTTCTACATCTTTCAGTGAAAGATCTGCCCATTAGTTGTCTCACTGAAAATCTCCAAGAAACAGTGATATTTTAAGATATTGTTCATTGTGTAATTCCTCTGAAATATACTGCCTTAATAAGGGGAAAGTATTGCACAGAACAGACAAAAAAGAAAGTGAAATAATGGGTTTTCAGTGTTTGAGCAGCTTTGTTCCTTTGTATTCATTTGGTTTGACTGTTGGTGGAGTTACGATTTCATCACAGAGTGAATTCTAATAAGATACTAGTGAAGTATTACTTCTGCTTTGAAATCATGTTTAAATGATGTACCTTATGAAGTTAACTTTTAAGGGCTTCATTAGAAGAAAATGTTAAAAACGTAATTCATTGTGCTCAGAAGTTAAAACTGGTTCCTGATGTGGCCTGAGTAAGGTCTTGCCTGTAAGTGCATCAGCATGAGAGGCAGACTGATGCAGAGGCAGTCTGAGCGGCAGCTGCCTTCTTACTTCTGGTAAAGAGGGAGAAAAGAGCCAGGTGGCCTTTCTCAAACTCTGCAAGGTCCTGTGAGCCAGCGTCGGGGCACTAGATGGGGAAAAGGGAAGGTATTTCCATCTATTTCACACACACAAATTAAAAGATACTTAGCACGTAAATATTCATACAAAAGAGTGCACTTTCATTTCCTTTTACTTCATTGTGTGTGTCTAGTACTACTTTCAGTCTAGCCCATAAAATTTAGAGGGCCTGACATCTATTGCCCTGATCTCATTTATCACCAGACCATTTCCATTTTAGAAGCACAGATACTCAGTGTACAATTTTTACTGTAAAATTGAATTTGTTTCTTGTGACAGAGTAGGCTTGTTGAATTTATGATTTAACATTGAACATCCTTCACCTTGAAAGTAGCTCTCCTGTTGTAAAAACGAAGCATCTCTCTCTTGAGGACACTATAACATCAGATACAGATGCCCATCCTGTTAGACAAGGTCGTGCCAGTAGAAACTAAACTTAATTTTCTGAGACATTCCAACATTTAACCCTATTTTTCACTTTACAAGGATAAATATTGGGAAGTACTTTAACCCAGTGTAATAACTGTCCTTTCATCACTGGACCAAAAAAGTGTTTAATGTTCAGTTCAAAATGGCTGAGTGAAAGAAAATACAAAAAGCATGTTGAAAACACATTATTTATCTGTCTTTGTTGCCTTTGTCTTTACATCACAGAAAATAACTAAATTATCTTCCTTATAGTTTGGAATCAGATTCTTCATTAGGGGTATTTTATTCAAAACTATATTTTTTGGACTTTCTCAAATCCTTTGTCATTGGATGTACTGCTTTACTCTCTCCTTACTCCTCTGTCCATCTCCCTTGCCCTCCTGCAATTACTGTCAAGTTCCCAAATAAAACTGCCTCTAAATTGATCTTAATTAATTCATGTTACATAGAAGCAGGAACATCTTGCTATTTCCATCTTGTCTTCAAACTTTCACAACCTACTTAAAGTCTGCAAAATATGTGTTTCTTCTTCAATAGCACTTCACGACCACGTTTATGCTTCTGAGATAACAAAGTTCTGCACTAACTCAATCCCTTTGTCATGCAGGGAACAGCATTTTCACTCTTCCAGTTACAGCAACACCAATGGGTCCATATAGTTCCATCTCTGAAATGCAACTCAACAGGTCGCAGCTCCTCATTTTCCAAGGAAAAAATCCCTGCATCTCCTAAAGTCTCTCCCACCATGCCTTGCCTTCCTTTCTGGTCTTAGCTCATCTCTATTTGTAAAGGGTCTGCAACCAGCTGCAGCTGGGTTCCTCTGGGCAAGAAAGCAGGAATCACCATCCTTATTTGTTGCACCTTTTTCACTCATTCTCCTTCTCTGGAGAAACTTAGCTGGTGCCAGCTGTTAAAGGTACTTAGCAATTTTCCAGTCAAAGTAAACACTTACAGGCTATAATTACAGCCTGTCAACACTACTCTCAGCCTTAAGGAACTGAGATGCTGCAGGCTAAAGCTTCTCAGATCTATCTGGATCCTTTTACAACCCAAAAGGGGAATCAGTTCACAGCTGGAGAAAAATTTTCAAACTATAATTTAAACTAAGGTCTGTGTACTCCTTGTGCAGGTGAATGCACTTCCCTAGCAGAGTTACTGGATTCTGCAGTATTCTGGAGATCTTATAGACGAATTAGTTAAACAAAAATATTTACCAAAAAAAAAAAAAAGAACCATTCGCATGCTCCCTTAATACTAAATTCCAGCTCTTCAGCTCTTTTGCATTGCTCTAGATCATCATGCATGGATTTTTCTTGGCCCACGGCAATAATATCAAGCAAAAAATGCATGGTGCTTGATGCTAAGCTTTATTCTCCTTTTTAAGTTCATTAACTTCTGTGGTTACAAGAAACATCAGAGCATCATGGACTGCATGTTTCACAGCACAAACTTTCAGCAAATCATCCATCACTTGCAAAGACTTACCTCAAAGAGTGAGATCTCTTTTAACAAAGAAGTAGATAACCTGATGTGCTCTTGATGTATTTATTCTTCAGCTATAAGGAAGCGCATCCTTGAAGGAACTGTAGTTGATTATGCAGTTGGATCACAAGGTATCATAAGCAAAGGATGTATAAACCTACATTTTTCTGGGAGGCAATGAAAGATTATTGTACTAAGGGCTCAGCACTTCTCAGATTTTTTTCCCCTTCCTCAAAGCTGTTCAAATTCTGTATGGCCTAACTTCTTGTTTTGATTTCCTTTCTACTACTGTATATTTTTCCCTTACTAAGAATAAATGACCAGAAGAAGCTATTTTGAAAATGGCTTGGATGTGTTTTAACTAACAAATTCAGTGTAATCAGCAGGCCCTGATTTTCAAAGTTGAAGGTTTATTTTAGAATAGCATGCCATGTTTAATCAGTTTTACTAATACTGCACAGTACTATCTACTTTGAGAAGAATATGTTGATCGTATTACAGAATGATTACTGCTAATGGAGATCTTTTAGACAAGATTAGATTTTGCTTCTGTCCAGATGCCTCAAAGAACATTATTAGTTTTTGGTGTCATGTTTTCTTAATATTAATATGATCAGCTTATGGGTTGGCTCATATGCTGTAACTGCAGCAATTTATCTGATAGTTAGACTGTCAGGACCATGCAGCATCTAACCCAATGAACATTGCTGCAATCTGTGTCAAATTAGGCACTGCCCACACAATCGTATCACAGCTGTGATTTGACCAATGAATATTCAGATGAGCCCCCAGCCTTTGAGATTGAGAATTTACATCATGCAGTTCAATAGCTTTTTCCAAGAAAGCTGATTACTCCATGATAATATTCGTAACAGTGAATCTGCATATTTTAAGAGGAATGTAGCTTTTTTTTTTCGTAAATCAGCAAAATGGGATTCAGAACTATGCTACTTTGACAGCTAATTAATGTGCCACTGTAAGGGAAGCCCATTAGTGTAACAGCAGTTGTGACAGTAGATTTTCTATATACATACAGAAAGGATGATAAATTACTTTGTTTACAAAGCACTTTTCTGTTCTTTCAAAGTTACTGGATATCTACAAGTACCTTTCATGACCTGCACTTACTAGTTAGAAACAAACTAAAAAATTATAAAAGCTGAGAAGCATAAAGATTAGTTTTAATACATTTTGACCAGAGAGTCTTACAATATCAACTGAGCAGTACTATTGCCCTTAAGTTTAATAATACATGCTGATATGCACTCTGATGATATGCTTCATGCCTTTTGATAACATGCCTTTAAAAACAATGTCCTTTAGGGTCCAATGGACCATGAAATAGTCTCTGCAAAAGTACCAGTGGTGCCAATGCTGAGACAAACATTCATTTTGGCTGTCAGCTTTAAGGACTGTGGAAGAAATGAAGCACATTTATTATATACTGATGTATTCTGACTAGATAATCCCATTCAGTTGTAGGCATTATAAAGACGAGTGCAGATTACTGTGGCGGAACATTTAAAAAAAATTCAGATAGGCTGAAACAGTTGTGCTTCCAATTTCACAGTTGGATAATTTGCTTTATAAACTTCTATTTAAAAGAAAGTTTTACTGGCAATGAAGTACGCTAAGTAAACAATCTATAATCTGAAAGTAAGTTAGAGATACTCAGAATCTGTTTCTACTAATGCTACATTTATTAATTAATATTGGAGTTTGATTTTCTATGCTGCAGGCATTTTCAAGGGTTTTTTTTTTAGATAACCCTTATCATTACAATTGTCTCAAAATTTACCCCTTAAAGTGTCACCATTTTATGGTATTTTGACAGTGCGCTTATTTCCGTATAGCTATGATAGGGACTAATCAACTCATACTGAAATCAACAGGACCACAGGATTCAGAACAGGATTCTTAAATCACAGTATTTTGCTGCATTTTGCAATGCATAAACTTAATTATTCTCATTTTAAAGGTGGGAATAGGATGCAGAAAGCCTAGGAATTTTTTTCATTATGCAGTAAGTGAAAGCAGAAGCTATATCAAGATATCCTCCTCCGCTCCCAGCTACCAGCATTTGACCTTGGCCTGCTGAGCCTGTATCATCAGGTCTTTTAAGAAATATTGAAAAGCAATCAGTCAGAGATGCCACCTGTGCCTGACTGAAAGAGAGAGCAAAAAATTACCAACTAGAAATAGTCTTTTTTTTTAAAATGGACTTTTTTTTCCCCAAAGTCTATCAAAGCCCAAATCCAATGTATTGAAAATTTGAAAAATGGGAGACAGCCTAAGAAGCCAAGCAGCAATGTAATAAACAGAGCACAGAGGAATATCTACTCTGTTGAACCCTCTCTAGTCAAGCATAAAGTTTTCTCCAAAATTCAGACTAGGGTAAGTCCCTAAGTACCTACCAAGGAAGAAATCGCCTCTAAGAAACTTTATGCACATATACCTATGTGAAACCAAGTTTTTATCTACTATAAATGTTCACGGATGTTGTTAGATACACTATTTATGTGTTTATAATAGCTAAAATTCTGGCATCTGAACTTCTGTACTTTCTTCTAATTTAGAAGAAACTGTTTATACAGGTTCCTTTAACTCAGAGATAGAAAATTCAGATAGTCTGATAATTAATGAAATTCTGATAATGTTTAGATTTATTGCCTCTCTTGCCTGCTTTTTAGAAATGTGTCATGATACAAACATAATTCTTTAAATAGCTAAATAACTTCAATACGTAATGATCACAAGTCAAAATCATTTTTTTTTTTTAACAGTTTTGTTCAACTTTTGAGAGTTCTGTATTTGAGAGAGCATAGTATTGACTAGAAATAAGAGCAGACTGCAAACTTCTGTAATGGCACAGTCTTTATACACAGTGAAAAGCACATCATTCTCTAGTTTCTCTGCTAACGCATGGCCCAGCCAAGGCAACATGTCACTGCTGAAAAGCTGCTTGTATCATACGTTTCATTTTGCTGACATGCCACATTTCAGAAAAGGCAATGAATTGCAGTACTTTACCTGTGTATTACTGTTGTCTTTATACACTCTGAAATCATACATACTACTTACGAGAAATGGAAAAACTGAGTATCATTCATCTATATACTGAATGACGCATTCAGAAGCTGAATTTTCCCCCCATCTCTCTCAATACAGAATTTAGTCACCAGCTGCCATCACACTTCAAAATTAAATAGATGTACTGGCCTTTCAATGGTGTTAATATCTTTTAGATTACTAGATTTGGGTTTAGGCTTAAACAAATTTCTAGACAAGAACTTCATAAAGAGTATAGGTAAGAGTAGTTCCTTTGGAAACAACTAGTGGCCTAAGAAAATGCATTTTACCTGCAAAAAATAAAAAGGCACATTCTGAAAATAAGTTTGGCTGCTAGACTACAAATAGATGAGTTGCTATAGCTCTAGAAGGGATTATGTTCATACTATGTGAGGCTTTGATCTGCCAACTTAATAGATAAGGAAATCAACTACTTTGCCTTATTATTCTCCAATGCTCATGATAATCTGTTTTGGCAACGTGCAGAAATAAATGTCACAAAATATATTGATCAACATTATTTTACTCTCTGCTAAAGAAGATAATATAAGAAAATGTAATATTATGACAGGCAGCTTAAAACTTTTAGCAGAAATATAAATTTCCTGACTCTATACTTTCATAGTTTCATAATGCTCATTTGACAGCAGCAACAAATCTACATAAAAGAGAATCAGAAGTGCTCTTTGGAAGAATTAGAGATTCTTTTACCATGGCACATCTCTCAGAGATAAATATTTATCATCTAGTTGGAAACAAGAATTACTTTTTATTTATGGTAATTTCATTAACCAATCAAGATTGTTACCATGACTGCACTGAAACAAAAATGACCATTTTTTTATAGTAAAACAGCTTTACTCTAAAAATGTTAGGCTAAGCTCTGGAAGTTCTGTACAGCACTGAGCAGTGCTATGTATAGACATTTGTAAATTGAGTTGGTTTCTTATTTGGTACAGTGGGTGTGGTGTGGTGAGGAACTCGGAGAAAATAGTCTGTTTCGAATATACCTGAACAAAACAGCTCGTTTTGTTTGCTACCGAAATGCAAATGCAAAAAACAACACATTTAAAGTTGACAAAATATTTCATTCTGTCAAAATAACAATATCTTTTCCAAATTCTCTGACCTTCTAAACACTGAATTTAGTTAAATGTTATTATCAAATGTTATAGCAAAATGAAAACTTGAAACATTTTGTTTAAAAATTGTCAAAACAAAATCTATTTTATTTTCTGTTATTGAACATTATTTTTACTTTGTTTAGCAGCAGCATTCAAAGGCATTCAAATTATTTTGATTAAAGAACCTGAAATGGAGTTTTGTGAGAAATTTTAGCTTCACTAACTGTTTAAATAAATCTGCTTAACCAGTATGTTTTTCTGTATTGCATGTTCTCTCAGGAAAATCTCCATGATTTTTATTTTCTGTACCACTCTCACATGTCATGAAACATATGTTGCAGGAAACTCAATTTCAGACTGACAGCTACTTTGCTGTTGCAGTTCTCTGTTATGAAGGAAGATATCCAGCATTTAAGCAAATAAATTCCTCAGTAATATGTTTGGACACTTGCCTTTAGAACATAATCATTATAAACTCTGGGACTCAGTTTGCCTTGCTAGTTCAGTATTCTGATTTCCTAATAGGCATTTCTCTTAACTTTTATGGAGGTAGATACTTCTAATCAATATTAAGCTCAATTCTTCTAGGAAACTGTATCTTATGCCACATGGGTGGCATAAATCCCCAGATAAATCAAGATATCAATTTTAAACTCTGTTTAAATTCTTCAGCAATTACTTAGTCACTTAGAAGAAAATTGAGTTCTTTTAAATAAGTCAAGAGCTATAGGTCATTCTTAGACTTATTTGGTCTTTTTCAGAATTCTTCTGGCACATCAAATATGATGGGAGTTGCTACAGTTTCTTATAAACAGCTGGCTGCCTCAGCACCAAGTTGACTGGTGAGCTGACAAACACATATTCTGAAATGTCTCTGAGGTCGGAGATACCCAGGTCTTTTACAGATACTGTTAATCTAGTTATTTTGGCATTTCTCTTATGAAAAATACCTTTGCATTTCATTTTCAGATTTATTATATGTAGGAAAATGGTTAAACTTCGAAGACCTCAGACTGCCACTCAACATATAAATTAATTCTATCCACTTATATTTATTCTCAATCCTTCCGGCAAAGCTAGGGCTACATAGAGCATGCTTGGTTAAAATACACACTTTCATGATTAGATTCTTTACTTAACATCACACAGAGCCACTCAATTGTGATTCTTTCCAAATCATTTCTTTCTCAAGAGCTGTAGAAAGGGCTGCAACATGAGTAGGTCATCTTATAGCTAACTTATTGACAGACCTCCACAAAGGTTCACACTACTTATTATTTCATATGAACACTTAATTTTTGTAATCCAAGAACTGTTGATTGCTCTGAATTGCAGGTGTTATACTACTATGATTGCAGTAATTAAAATAATTAGGGTTGGAAGAGGTATAATTAAGTTATTAATGTATACAGTCTTTGTCACGTGCAGAACACAGGGTTTCTGACAAGGCAATAGAAGCAACAGGACAATACTGGAGAAGGTTAAAGTGACCAATCAGATCAAAAGTCAGAAAACTGCCTTTTCTGCAAGCAGAAAGTTTCTCATAATTGGAAAACCAAGTGATGCATATAATTCTTAGTTCTTGTACATGTATATGATAAGATAACACTAAGTTCAGGATACACTTTTATTCATAACAAGGATTTTTGGTTTTGAGGAAGTTGCACCAGAGGCACTATATAACTACTATAGAGAAGTTATAATCAATGCAGAGATATAAAATGCTAGATCCAAGATAGGTTATGCTTTTAAATAGGTTATGCTTTTTCCTGTTGGATAACATGACAAGTTGTGTAGCTCCATTCTGGCATCTTTTGTTTGACATTTTTCTACTGAATAAAGCCTATTACAAATTTACGTTATTCAAAACCAGAGTGTAAATACTTTTTCAAGAAAGCTTGCCAACTCATCCCTTCCTTCTCTTATAATAATAGAAAAATAACCTTGGCAGAATTTTTAGAAAATGGAATTGCAATCTTCTGCTTCCTAATTACAGAGTATAGCTGCAATGTTCATTAGTTTGCAATTGGCAAGAGTCCACAATTTTCAGACCATGAAGCACTTTCTTGCTGGAAATGGAAAGTAATGTCAAGGGCCAGATCCTAATCCAAAGAAAGAGCCACCATTTTCACTTGCCTGTGATCAGATCCTAACGGCCAAAAAATACCTATACTGAGCGTGCATTATCCATGGTGGCTTTAGGTGAATATCTTAGGTGAGATACATTAATGTTCAAGGAAGTTTGGGACATTTTTTACTCCAGCTTTCAGGATGTGCGCTTTTCAACACTCACAATCATTTTGGAGATGTAAATGTTGAGAATAAATCAGATGTCTTTGATATTGCAGAGGAGTCAGTAGATAACACTCACTATGTGATAAGACACTGACATTGTGGTGACTCAGGCAAAAAAGGAAAGCAGATTTTTTTGAAAAGAAAAGAGATAAATAATCTCATATAAAGACTTCTATGTATTTTACACGTATTTGAGAATGCCTTATGGCTTCATGTACAGTTATGAGGATTATTTTGTAGCATGGTTTCTTTTTATGTCTACTGTTTTGTGGACATCTTTACAGGCTGTTTTGCCACTGTACAATTTTAAGTGTGTGTATGAAGGTCAAACTTATTCTAAAGTTTTGGTTTTCTGCATGCAAAAAAATGCAGAAGCACACACATAAAGAACTGCTTCCAGATTTGAACACCGATCTGCACTGCAACTGTACACATTATATATTTAAAAGACTATCTCTGTTTTTCTATGAAAGCTGAAGATATTTACAATATCTGAAAAATTTGATCTTTTAAGCTATTAATTACACCATGGGTTGAGATGGTTATCAATTTTAGATGCCTCTATTTTAGATGTCCTGATATAGAGTGAAATTAGACTCTGCTCTCAGGCAACACAGAATTACTTTTCTCATGTGTGCGCAATGTTCCACAACTTTGCCTTTCTTCTGGAAGAAACTGGACCCAAAGCCAGGCATCTTGAACTAGCTGGAAGTGGTATTCAAATTTAGACTGAAAACTTTAAAATTAATATCTAAGTTGAAAGAGCAGTAGTAAAGATTTTAGTATGCAGTAATTTGGACCCTGGCATTTACCTCATCCACTGCGCTGCACATGAAAGCTTCAAATGGTGAGATCGTATAGTCACTTTCTGAAGAAGACAAAGATAAATAAAAATTATCCCTGTCTTTGATAGTTCTGCACTAATTTGTTGCTTTCCTAATCAAGACTACTACTAGAGTAACATAGAGCAATGTAGTTGAAAGTGCCTGCTGCATGAGAGAAGGATGTCAGAGCTGAGACTTTCAAAACGTAATTAAACATTTTCAGATGAGAGGATACAATCAGTACTTCTCAGCAAGCTCTCATTCAATCAAAAAACCTGCTTCAAATGTGCGATGGGTCACTAAATCCCTCAAAACACAATTACGTTTTAAATCTCTGTCATTTTTTCAGTGCAAGTCGTTGTCTATGACCAACCATATCTTTCATTACAAATGAAAACAGTAGAATGAAAGGTACATGGTACAGATGTTTAGGGATAAAACAACTGACTTCATGGTACACCAACCAGGTTATTATTTTCTATCTTTTAAAAAGAGGCTAAGATGGGAGCGTTGAAAGCAGGCAGCTATCGCTACCTCACCAGTTTGTCTTGTACAGATCCTGAAGTGAGATCTGCCTTTTCTGGTTTGAGTTTGGCATTTGTAGTTACTTGGCATTTCAGTTCTTGCTACTGAGTAGCTGCACTTTCGTGTCACCTTCATTCATAAAGGTAATTTATCTGTGGGTTTTAGATCCATCAGTGCCAGTGGCTCCTTTAGGGCCGGATGAGAAGAATATTTGTCTAAATCTGCCACACTTGTACAAACTTACCTGGAGTAAGTCAGGCAATGTGACATCCAGCAGAAATAGTGCAGTAGATTTAAAAGCTATACTTGTAAAATTTTCCAAAGAAAGGTTGACAATATTGGTCACACATTTCCAAAACTTCTTTATTTTCAACTGATTTTATGCACTCAAGTATCAACTGATTTTATGCACTCAAGTATATGAAAACACCAGTAAAGTGGTGGAAATGTCAAAAAGCAAACCAAAAATACAGGCAATCAACAGGCACAAATCAGAGTTACAACATATACCTCAACTCATGGTTCAACTCCCTAAATATCAAGCCATCAGAGTTTATCTGCCAAAGTACAAGAGCCTTTTAGGAGAACTGTAAAATTGTTACCATATAAACCAGACTAGAAACTTGGAGGTTTTTCCCTCCTGTTTTGTTTTTTTTTTTTCCTTTTTTTTTTTTTTTTTTGTGAGTGCATTAATGATTTGGCTTTTCATTTTCAAAGTGGATTCATGGGAAAGTTTTCCTAATCCCTACTAGAGCCAAATAAAACAAAAATGCTCAGATGAACACATTTCCCTTTGTTCTGAGTTTCTAGCTGCCTGTAAATATCTTCCAGAAATTCCTCACAACTCATTAGGATCACACATCTCCTTTCCTTATTGAAAAGGAAAAATTTCCTTTTTGAAAATAGCACCAAAATATAAAAACCACAGCATGATGAGATTTTTAATGCTGCAGGATCACACTAGCAAGCAACTCTGATGCAGATTATTCTCAGAGCATTCCTTGAGCAGAAAAAGAAATTTCTTTTATTGGAAGACATACCTACCATTGCTTTGGTTGCAAGGGTAGAGAAAAGGTTTTTGTTAAAACATGAAGGTTTGTCTCTAACACTTAGGTGTTTCTATAGGTCACAACAGATGTATTGCAAATGAAACAAAATATTCTCTTTAATAAGTCCAGACCTTTGTCATAACATTTCCTATATTGGGAAGCTAACCAAAAGAATTCAAATATAAACCGTTATCAGAAACACTCTTAAGTTAAAAAATGTCCCGTAATGTGGCTAACTTTTTCCCTGATATGAGGTGTCAACAGATATGACTTCCAATAATCAAGTTAAGAAAGAAAAAACATTTCCTGTTTCACACAGCACAGTAGATATTGGTGTCAATATGACAAGCGAGGTGAGAAAATCATTGAAAAATAACTCAAATGTACTTTAATCAATGACTAGCATACAAATAATCTAATCAGGGTTTATTTTGTTCAGTAATCTTTTAATTACAATGTAAACTATATTTTTTTTATTCCATTTTATTTATTATCCTAGTTGCATTTTCCTGTGGTGACTCAAGTAAATGCTTTCCCACAGGTTGGAAATTACCATCACTAATCAGCATGTTGATATCTTTTTGTTTCTGTGCATGCATTCTACGTCTGGAAATGCATTCTCCCTTCTTGTGCTGGGATCAAAAAGAATTGGAAACAGGCCTAACAGTTCTGCCAAGTTTTCTTGAGCATAGTTATGCAAATATTTATAGGTGACAATGAAAGAAGCTCAGAAAACCTTAGTTTGCACAGCTGTCTAACTGGAATACAGATTTAGTATTTAACTTCGGCTTTTTTTTTTCTTTTTGAAGTCTTGGCCCGTTTTGAACACTCAGTGTATTTAGACACCTCACTGCATCAACAATGAACTGAAAACTACCAATTTTATAGACTGCTTATATAAGCAAATACATTAAGTTACCAACATTTTCATTTTGGTACCAAAAAGGAAAAATATGTATTTTGAACACAGGCAAAATAAAGTAGTTACTCATCTGATTGTTTTATATTGTGCCCTGTAGGCCACAATCCATTGATACTTATATTCTTAACAGGCAGCACTAAAGTACACAGAATTTTCTTTCCAGGCTTCAGACTAACATATAAAATTTGCCTGTCTTGGGTTAAAAGTAACTCAGATTCTAAGATGCATTGGAAGAACTCATGCTTTCCAAATGCTTTCATAACATTTCAGACTAACATAATACTTGTAAAAAGTATTTTTAAAGAGATCTATAATCTTGTCCATGTTGATACAGTGGATTTTCTTAAAATAGTAAGACTATAATAAATGAGGCTTAGTAGCATTGAGAAGAAAAACACACCCTGGAAGGAGAGAGACTAGTAAACATTTTTTTTTGAAAACTAGTAAACCAATTGGTTTGCAAATCAATTCTGAGGAAATAAACAGGGCTTTGTCATTGTCTTCACTGAAAATAGGACTCTACTGCATATTTGTGGGTAAGATTGTGAGATTTCTGTGAATTATAGAGGAAGAAAAACTGTTTGGAAGACATCATTAACTTTCCTTCACAAATTCAAGATGCTTCATTATGAAACACGTACATTTGTATATATACCTACTATAGAGATAAGATTGATTTGCATGACAATATGGAGACATAAAAATAATTTTTTGAACAGAGACAGAAAGAAACCATTTGGGGTATATTGTCTCTTGAGACTGATTCTATCTTGGATTGTTTTTTGGCAGAGCTACTGACATTGATTACTTCTGACTGAAAAGTTGCGACCTCCACCATGTCCTTTTTCTGCTGGTCATACTGCATTACAATTGCTATAATAGTGGTATGGAAGCTTATAATCTATATACAGCAAAGTTTTCTAAAGTAGTGCAAATTTTATGTTTATGTTACATATTTCTGGGTATTATTTCTTTGCTTGCCAGCTTCAGGCTACACAGTACTTGCCTTTCACAGCAATGTTCATGCTAACTTCAAAAACTGACTGCTAATGCAAATAAAGCAAAGATGTTTTGGCCTTTGATATCAAATGATACAACTGCTCTTATGATTAACGCAAACTTTTAGCCCTCTTGACTGTCACAAATGCACATAACAATCTCCTCTGCAGATTACAATGCAGCCCAAAACCAAGACAAACAAAAATGATCATAAGTCAGTGGACAAATCAACGTGATCTGGAAAATAAATTCTGTGATGACATTTCAACCATTTTTTGACAGAAGCAGAGAAAATTTTTGTAATTCAGCAGGAGTTCAAAAAGAACTCCTTCCACGTACCTAGGAACACATGAAAATGCTGGAATAAAATAACACATTCCCTTTTGAGAAACATCTAACATGTTACTTGAATGAGTTTTGGGATGGACTGGTGCTGATGCATCTGTGGGACAACAGGGATCATAGACGCCTTTCATGTCTATCAAGCATCATAAACTCATATAATACGAGTAAAGAAAAAAACTGGAGTCTCATAAACCTCAAAGTCTAGCAAACAGAAGCTTTGAAGCACCCCCAAAATTCTTCCCTCAGTCAAACACATGGCTAGGGAATATCTGACATGACAGCTGATAGAGTCAAGCTGCTCTGAGATCATAGAATCATAGAATGGTTGGGGTTGGAAGGGATCTTAAAGATCATCTAGTTCCAAGCCCCCTGCCATGGACAGGGAAATTCTCCACTACACCAAGTTGCCTAAAGCCTCATCTAACCTGGCCTTGAACACTTCCAGGGAGGGGGCATCCACAACTTCTCTGGGCAACCTGTTCCACTGCCTCACCACTCTCAGAGTGAAAAATTTCTTTCTTATATCTAACCTAAATCTGCCCTCTTTCAGTTTAAATCCATTGCCCCTTGTCCTATCACTACACGCCCTTGTAAAAAGTCCCTCTCCAGCTTTCCTGTAGGCCCCCTTTAGGTACTGGAAAGCTGCTATAAGGTCACCCCAGAGCCTTCTCTTCTCCAGGCTGAACAGCCCCAACTCTCTCAGCCTGTCTTCACAGCAGAGGTGCTCCAGCCCTCGAATCATCTTCGTGGCCCTCCTCTGGACTCGTTCCAGTAGCTCCATGTCCTTCTTATGTTGGGGACTCCAGAGGTGAACACAGTATGCTAGGTGGGGTCTCACAAGAGCTGAGTAGAGGGGCAGAATCACCTCCCTCGACCTGCTGGCCACACTTCTTTTGATACAGCCCAGGATACGATTTGCTTTCTGGGCTGCCAGTGCACATTGCTGACTCATGTTGAGCTTCTCATCCACCAGCACTCCCAAGTCCCATTCCTCAGGGCTGCTCTCGATCCATTCTCCGCCCAGCCTGTACTTGTGCTTGGGATTGCCCTGATCCACGTGCAGGACCTTGCACTTGGCCTTGTTGAGCTTCACAAGGTTCACACAGGCCCACAATGACAGAAGAAATCAGTATTTTACAGCTAGTGTCCATGTTATCCCATACCCATCCAAGCGTATTTTATGAAGCTGGAACATACTAATAAAAAATAGTGTTTGTAAACTATGGCAGTTTCTGAGAACCTCAAGAACATGCTGTCAAGACAGTAAGTATTATGAAATCTGACCACATTAATGAAAGATCCAAAGCAGAAAATGACATCCTCTCAACTACTGAAAACCCTTTTCTCCTTTAAAAGATTAATCAAGTTTCAGTTTATGTTTGGTTTTGACTGGTTTTTGGTTTGTTATTTTTTGGGTGTTTTTTTTTTTTGTTTTTTTTTGGTTTTTTACATTCAGTTTCTCAGCATGTAATATTAAGTAATGCTAGAATAAAAAACGTGTCTGACTGAAAAGAATTTAGTGGTCTCCCTTTACCTTGAAATGTAATTTTCTATGGAATTGAGATTCTTAAGATAAATTTTAATCTCTCAACTCTTTACTTGTCATTGACAAGGAGAAGCAAGGAAAGAACAATAAATCCCTGTTTGTAGAAGTAAGATAAAATGAAACCACTCAAGCATTTACCTTACACTACCAAATGCGAATTTTACTTCCTTGGGACTCATTTGTTGGACCTCTCCCCCGTACTTACTGTGCATTTGTCTAATAACTCATTTTTAGGCCAGCTTTGACAAATGCTTCTTACATGAAAGATATTAAAAAAAACCCAACTTGTTTAGACTGTACAAGAAGCACTAACAATTTTTTTTTCTTTATCTGTTACAGTGTTAAAGTGAATATGTTTCAGAGGTACTTGTATGGGTATTTACAAAGACAAATCTCCTCTGTAGCTTCTAACTCCATGTTTGACTAGTGCAGAGGGCAGGCAGAGAGAATTTATATGCAGCCCCCTGTTCACTACGCTGTGAATAGGTGTGAGTATATGTATACTCATGGTTTTCATTACCAAAATACCTCACAGTCTTTACAGTTCTTGAGTATCAAGCAGAACAGCACTCTCATCTTGCAGGCAAGGAAATGGGGCCTGAGATTACATGTGATTTACTCAAAGTCAGAGAGGAAATCTGCATTAAGATTTGAACTCAAGTGTTTTGATCTCTAAAATCCAGTTAATTCAACCATTATACTATCCTTTATCTATGCAGGATGTAATGTTGAACAAATCCCTGTGGTGCTTTCTGAATTACAGTGAGTCCTCAATCTCTTGCATGCCCATACCCTGCAGGAAAATAAATGACTTTAAGGGAAGTTGTTTGATGAGAATGAAACATTCAAAGGTACAGCCAGCACGATGAATGTTAATCTTTACATATATGCCAACTCCTCCCCTCAAAAAAAACCCAAACTCAAACCCAATCCAAAACAAAAAGAAACGAATAACTAAATAGACTCTCTATACTCAACAGACTCTCGGGTACAAGACGCTGTCCAATACTGCAGGACTGGGACAGTGACTGACAGGATTCTCTAAGGAGAATTATGGCTCAGCTGAAAACTGAAGCAAACACCACTAGGCAATAAATTGTGATATCCTTGTGGTCTATTCAAATTTATAAAGCCTGTGAGTGTCTTATTGGTTGAAGTTGAATAAGGACCTTGAAGAAGATATAGCAGGCTTTTTACAGTATATTTATCCATACCTCTGCCTTCGATTCCTTCCCAGTTCCCTCAGGCTTCCTTGCAGTCCTAGCGAAAAGGAGAATTTTCACTTCTCAGTACTTTACTGGCCAGCCAAGCCCTGGACCGTCTCCCTATAAATCTGTCCAAATCCTACAGAGGGGTTTTGCTTTCCTGGACTTTGTGGCCAGATTCTTACTTTTATTGACATTTTCCATCTCCAGGTATTATGGAAAAGAAGTAAGGCTGGAGAAGGCACTCACTTTGCCTTTGTGGAAAACCCTAGATATGCCTATAATTCCTCTGGCCTAAACTTCAGGGCTTCGTTGTAGGAACGGTAATCTTGTCTTTCCCTCCCTTGAGGGAACATTAGGCAGATTCCTTCCAGCCCAGTACCACTGCCAGTTCGGGGAACAAGACCTTGTGGTAGACTGTCCTCCAGTGGAGAGGAGCAGAACTGACAGCCCTGTATTCTGCATGGTAACTTCAGACAAACTTAAAAACCTCAAGCTTTTGCAGCAGAAAATTGTGCATTTTATTCCATCTCTCATTCTATTCCTCTGCAGACCGCCAGATTGCAAGGGCCTGCAGCATATTGATCACTGACAGAGTTGCAGGGCTCAGTTAAATGTTGGCCATGAGAGCAGCTTTCAGGAGTCTGAAACTTCACAGTTGAATTTTCATTACACAGAAAAGTGGAAGATGTCAATGAAGCGACATCTCTATTAATCTGTTAACGTAGAATGAATAATTTTAATGGAAAAAAATAGCTACATTTAGAAAAAAAAAATATATGTAAGTCTTCTCTTGTTAATTGAAAAAAAAAATAAAAATCTATAATACAGTCTAATTCCAAGCATCTCTCAGTCCACTTGATTTTCTCAGAAACAGAGGTAATCATTGGGATTTTAACTCTGTATTTGATGTTGCATTATAGAAGCAATTGAGACCTACCCTTCCATTTTAGACATCCTCTTTGCATGTGATAATAATTTCCAATAATCTCTCATTCTATTAGAAAGAGGCTATTATTTAATTTTTATTCTACCACACGATAGAAAAACAGGGGGCCTTGCCAAACTAATTAATGTTTTTTACCTTGAGTCCCAACAAATTAACAATGTGTGTAAGGGTTTCAATCTGGCTTCTAACAAAAACGGAATTCACAAAGTCATTGTTACAGAGAAGAGAAGGAGACTATGAAACAGGTGCTCTATAAAGTATGTCTGTATAAAGAAGAAATCACTTACTGCCTTCAACTAATCAGCCAACTCCAAAAATGAAAAGGTCATCAATTAAAAATATTACATGTATTTTATCATCTTCCCTTGATAAAGAAGTGGGAGAGAACTACTTCAGGAATTGTGTTAAAACCATCACTCAATCTATTATAAAAAACTGTTGGTGCAGTTACATATCATTAGTGGCAATTAGTGAGAGGTTAAATGCTGCATGGTACAGTGATATTCTGCATTAATTGGAAACTGCTCATGAGAAAAGAAAACCTTTATGAAATTAGGTTTGTCATACTAGTATTTCAGAATAACAAGTCAATCTTTGAGTAGCTAAACATGTTGAAAAAAGGTTTATTTCTGGTGATTTTTATATTTTTTTTTACTAATCTTATTTTATATTTTATATTTGTACGCACAAACTTACAGAACTAAACAATGAGTCAAAGTAGAATTGCAAGAGTGAGGCTCTCCAGACATCTGGGAGAGAGAAGGGCAATTCATTCTGAGAGAAGTGGTTGCATGATCAGAGTAAGACTCTGAAATACTGGATTTGGTTCTGACTCATGACAGCCTTCACCTACTTGCCCTCTAGCAGCTGCCTTTTGTCTCAATTCTTTACCTATAAAGGAGGATACATAGTAAAAGCAATAGAAAAAAAATTACTATAAGATGCTGAGGACACTGTACATGTCTTGATAGATACTGTAGGCAGAAAATGCCTACAAACATACTTCAGAGGATGGTTCATTCTAATCAACTCTGTTGTGAGAGCTGTAGCCCTTGAGAAAGGGAGGAGCTAAACGGCTTAGTTTACTAATGCAGTAATGCAGGAGCCTAGGACTGCTAGCCCAAGATGTGCCTAAGATGAGCTTAACATTAGCCTAGGAAGCTTACCAAAACACAAACCTTGGCTATGGCCTCACAGAAGTAACTCAGCTCTAATGTAAGTGGATATGGGCATTAATCTCTATGCATCATGTCCTAGTTTGTAAAATAGGGATAATATTAATACCATAACCGCTGATATAAAGTGCCCCAATGTTACAAATTATAGGATAATGAGGAAAATTGCCTTTTTATTTTTAGCAGTATAAAAATATAGGTAAAAGTTTCTTAAAAAAGGCTACAACATTCAAGTGATGAATCATGTCATGGACCTGTCAACTTCACCTACATTCCATCTGCTGATCTGCCTCCCCTTGCAGCTTGGAACAGCTTGTGCCAGAAGACATCAAAAAGAGAAACAAATAAATGAAAAAAAAACAACTGACATTCAACAGAGAAGCATTTTTAGCTTTAGACTCTTTGTACAGAATTTTTCCACCAACATGTCTGTCTGTGTTCCAAGAACAGCTATACTACGTTTTACTGCAATCTTAAAGACTGCAAAGTTAGAAAGGTGCCTCATCACCCCCCCCAAAAAATTATGTGGCACATAAAGAGCACATGAGGTACAAACATTTTATTGCACAGCTAAGGAACTAAAGGTTCTGTCATTCATGAGTAATTTGGTCATCAAAATGGAAAGGTCATCAGATATTTGGTAGTTTCATATACAACCTGCACCAACTGTACATAAACGTATATACTTTTTACATGTTATGTACAAAGTGAGTAAATTTATGGGCTATATCCTGTATGAAAAATCTGCATTTTCAGAGTAATGTGAATAAAACTTTCTGATATATGTTGAGTGATGTGAGGGCATCCTAAGCTGAATTAAAGAAAACAACTAGATTTCTGCAAATTCCTTGGTTCTGCTGTTGATGTGCTGGAAATTTGAAGGCAGAATATTAGAACTTTTCTAGGCTGCTAAACCAGTCAGAAACATCTGGAGAAGTGGTTCCTAACTGTTCTGTCACCTGAGAAAAAGAGGCTCTTTTCTATTCCACACTTGTTAACTTCTACCCCTCTCTCTTCTCAGCAAGACAAGGTTGCTCTGGCCTCCCTGTCCCCTACTTACACTGCAGCAGCAGCTATTGCAACGGCTCCAGGAGAAAAGCATCACCACCCCTAAGGCAGCCCATGGAGGGTGCACAGTGGCAGTTTCCTTTACATGATCAGTGGGGCTCTCTCATTGCTGATAACAAAAATACACCAAAGAACATTCAACCCATGTCAGATCAGTCCTCAAAGAAAGGCGAAGTTAAGAAGTTTCTCGGCAACTACTTTGCCCTTTTTCTTAGTTGTGGTTTGTTGTTTTTTTTTTTTTTATCAGAGCTGGGAATTTAGTTGAAGATCTTTTAAGAAAAAGCTACCGCTCTTATTCTCAGCTTAAAATGTATGAACCAATTTAACACTTTATGCACTGATATATGTAGAGGACCTACCTAGTTTGTTACTTGCACAAACATTGTGACATGCCTGCCCCAAGACATTAGGAAGACATTTTCCAGGATTTTAGAATTTTGCAAGAGTTCGGTTGAGAATTCCTCTTGTACTCTGTTGGTTTACAAATGCAGTAATTGTGTTACTATTGATGTCCAGCAGTGATCCATAATATTTAGTTGTCTTGAAAAAACATACTCTGCCATCCATATACTGCCAAACATAAGAAAGGTAGATAAATATGGAAGATGGAAATGAAAAGGGAACAGATGGGCTCATCTGCAATTATACCTCTGAAAAGACTGAGTGCCTCACAGAGATGTATAAACCTTCTGGAGACCAGACATTTACTGATCACATAAAATGATGCCTGAAAATGTTCTAAATAACAAATTGAAAATAATAACTTTATATGGAATATAGGAAACTTCTCAAATCAACAGTAATCCAACAAGGAGAAAATAATTAGGTACCCAAAGGTTTTTGCAAGTGTACATAACTTGAGTAAGCAAAAATATGATTCCAGAAAAGGTGTTTCTCCCCTGTCCCACCCCCAAGATTTCAGCCAAGTGAAGAAGCAATTTTTACATAAATGGGATGGGATGACTTCACTAACAAGAATGGGCCAAGGGTGGTTGATTTGGTCTGTCATTAGGATGTGTCAGATATCTCAGTTTTCCTCTGTAAGAATGGATATAACTTTTCTTAGTTTGGTAATAATCACTCCATCAAACCTGTGAGGTTCTTCCTTTTTGAACTAAATAAAATTGAGCAAGTATTCTGCTATCCTTCTCTGCTTCCCTCATTTGCAGTCTTTTTCGGATCTTGTTTTTGTTCCTGTGTGTGTTAAAGGAACGTATATGCACATGTGTGTGTGTATTAAAGAGCCAGGTAGTGAGTGCATCCCTACAAAGATATAAGTGCTTATCAATTATATGCTCAACTACTTGGTGAAAATGAAACCAGAGTTAATGTATTAAAAAAATCAGGGAATATCTCCAGCGTATCTCCCCACTTTCAGAAAAGTTTAAGACACTGATTTTCTATCACCTGCTCTGCTGTGATGGCTTTCTTTCTAAAATGTCCCTTTTTCTCAGTAGGACTTCAAGCAGCCTACACAGGGATAACTTCAGCTTGGAAACTGTTGGCTGTGCAATAAAGACAGAAAAGAATTAAATCACATAATTTGTATAAACTGAATTTAAAATAGCAAGCTCTTGTTACATGAAATTTCGTATACTAAGCGCTAATAACCACAAGTCAGTTATGGCTAACACACTGATTCACATAAGTCTGAGTCAATTTGCTAAGAATCTAAAAAGAAAATTAAAGGCTATGTCCTTGAAAACTACCAGCTGAAGCAGTTGAACTGACAAAATTCCAGGAAATTTCATCAACTTCTGGCTTCTAAACTGAGCAGGATGGAGGAGATGCTCAAAATTGAATTGCTCCAAGGACAGAGGCCAGAAAACATTCAAGTGAATGCATTAACCTTGAAATGTTTTTCTAGAAATAAAAGAAATATATTTTGAGAAGCACATTTTTGAGGAAATATGAATAGAAAATATTGTCACACAAACTGTCAGTAAGTGGTAATAGAAAGACCACTTGTTTACCCAGTGATAACATTTGTAGCTACAAATTTTCATGCTTTTCCCAGCATTAACCAAAGTTTTGACCTCAAAGTAATTGAAAAATCTTGAGAGACTTTGGAAGGAAAAAGAAAAAACAGAACCCAAACCTCAGCACCAGCAAGGACAAAGAGAGAGAGAACTACTCTGGTGTGAAACAATGGCTTATATCTAATTTCTCTGAAACTGCTTTTTCATTCAGCCATGGAAAAAACTTTTCAGGCTAAAAAATACAAATTGACTTAGTCTGGAAGAAATAGAATTTAAAATAGAGAAAAGGTTACAGGTTTTCACAAGTCAATTTCTAAAACTTGTTCTGAGAGACAGAATTAATACATGTGCAATGTACTTTCCCATTAAGTTATAGGTAGAGATGACTAGATTTAAAAAAAAACAACAAACAGCTTGAAAGAAACTCCAAGATTAGTAGTATGCAGTGCTTTTGAAAGTTTGCATTCAAGAGACTTCCAAGATAAAAGTTTACAAAACAATTTGAGAAGTAGAACTGGGAGTCAAGAAAACACCATAAAATAGTCATTATTTGTCTTCCCTCAAATGTTTTAATCCTGTAAATATACTTCTAGCTTAATTGCTTCAAGCCTAATGTTCCAGCTGCAAGCTGGGTTCCGCTTCAAGCTGTTCTCAGATGAACAGTAAGACTTCCATTCAACTAAACAAGCACAATGTCAAATGCCATACAGTTTTTTTTTTTTTTCTAAATACAGACTGGAACAACATTAATCCATCATGACATAAGGAAACAAATCCAATAAAGAAGCCAATAAAATAAACTCATTTCTTTACTTTGGCTGCCATTTTAAAAATGGATATAAGTGAAAACCGGAAAGTCTGTTTCCAGCAAATTGATTTGTGGTGATAGTTTTCAAATGTCCTGTGCAATTGTATGTCTATCTTAGCATTATTTTCTGTTAAGGTATTTTGGAAGATGAACCAATAAAGTTCATCTAACTTAACTCTAAATACCCATTTACCAAAATACTTGATTATCAAGGGTGGGGTGAGGGTAGGAATGAAGGGAGTAACACAGCATAGGGAACTTAAAACAAATCCAATTATCATAATTTATTTTCATGGCAATTTGGTTGATTTCTTAGAGAGAGAGATGTCTGAAAAGGTATATAAAAATGGAGAGAGCAAGTCTGGAACCCGAAGTTCCATCTAGAAAAAGATACATGTTTTTAACTAGAAGGGTTAATAATTTTTAGAATATCTTATCAAAAGCAACAGATTTTCACAACTTGAAATTTTTAATTCTTAATTTCTAGGTAGATGCTGTAACATTGATACCAAAAGTACTTAGCCTGTAATACACTGAATGACAGACTCAATGATTACAGTGGACTCTAAGGGCTTAAAAGCAAACAATCTGTTAGAAGAAATTACTTTGAGATTAGTTCAGGGAGAAAATTTGTACTGCAAAGGAGTAGAAAATACACCTACTTCATCTTGGATTAGCTGTAGGTGTTAAAAATGACTTGTTTCTCCAGACAATATTTTAAGCAAGTATTTTGGTAGCTAAAGCAGTATTTGAGACCACTTTTTTTCTCTGTTGTATCAACAGTGGCAAGGTTCCTAGTCTCTCTTTCTTTCCAATATTTCTTCCACCCTTTCATTTGGTACAGATCTCCTTTCTTGCTCTCTTCTCTTTTGCTTCCCAGGAGCAAAATTGCCAAGCAGTTCACTAAATCCTTGCAAAATACTCTGTGATCTAAACGTTTTTATTTCTGTAATGTTGAATCATGGAGGGAGCCTTCCATGCAGCATTTATTTGCAGCAAGGAAAGTGCTATAAAGTTGCACAGCCATCCCAGCTCTGAGGTCATTCAGAGAACAGTGGAATTAAAATTACACTCTGCCACAGAACCCTTCTGTAACCGAGGTATGGAAAAAGGGAGAGGAAATTGAAAAGACGGAAACGCATGGGGTATTTAGGGCTGAGGTTATCACCTCAATTACACAGACGAGTAAAACAAAATGAATGCAGTTAGATAAGGTCCAAATGTAGTTTGATATTTCTGCATAGCTTAAAGGACAAAGAAAAAGGATTTATTTGAAAATTTCTCCTTACAATTCTCTATAAACTACTCTCTCCCAAATAACCAGACAATATAGGTTTAAGTACTGGAATTGTGGGAACATACATGCATGCACTTCAGGATGCTATAGCATCCCTGCCACCAGTAGTGACCCTACACAGACTCGGGCAAATTTTTGTCACCATTTCTAACTTTCATACTAATTTTCTCTTTAAAACCTAAAACATTCCTACTGACATATATATATAAAATCTGCATATTAAATTTATAAAGCTTATTTTGAATGCATTTTTGCTTTTTTTTTTTTTTTTTTGTACCAAAAGGTAAAAATTCTTACCAGAGTTGAGGAAGATTGGAAAAGGGTTGGAAAAGATTGGAAAAGATTCTGCTTCCTCTCCCTTCTGTATGTACTCTCGGGTTAAAAGGAGGCCTATTCCAGTCTCCCTACTATGTCACTTGAATGATCTCAACATTCTCTTATGGATACTAACGATGTTCTTCCATATTACACAACGAACTAGAGAACCAGTAAAATGGAGTAACAGAAGCTGCTTCTCTCTCAAACCAGTCAGTGCACTTCTCACCAATCTGCCCTCTCTTTCTTAAAGTAAATACAGCCTTGATTGTCTCTCTGCTTTTGCCTTTGCAGAAACATGTGACCTTTCACTCAGAAAAGGAAAAGAGAAAGTTATTCCTTGAGCTTGTCATACAACAGACCAGCCTATCTAACTTGCAAGGTCAGACGATTCAAAGAAGTGAGGTTTTCCTCTTTTTTCCAATGAAGTGGAGTGATAAGCGCTTACCTGATTAAATCAGCTGATAAGAATGTCTATTGTAATTTTTTTCTCTCTTTTCATTCCTTCCTTTGGCTCCAAGAGATAAGAATGGAGAACTTTTAGCCTGGCATTGATCCAAGCTTTGAAAGGACCTGCTGATTATGTTCTTATTCAAATAAGCCATCCCTCTGAAGCAAATACTAATGTTGCCTGACTGTGATGAACAGGATTTAATCCTATATTTTAAATGAATTCCCATATCACATAAAACTGTATTTATATATCCCAATCCCTAATCTGACTGGGAGTTTTATCATTGACTTCTGCTAAAAACAATCTACACCACATTAAGTCCTCAAGTCAGACCACAGTTAACTATCTTCCTATTAATTGCATGCTGCCATAAAGAAAACATAAACAGTGACAGTAAAAGACATGAAAATAAAGGAGTTTCAAATGTCACATTAAATATATTTGTATTTACAGCCTAACTAAAAATATATACACTAAGTACAAATGTATCTAAGATCTCCCCTCTAAACTATCTCCTTTCCAACAAAAAGTCCCAGCCTACTTACTTTTTCATATATGTGAGGCATTTCATCAGCCTTATTTCCTTTCTTTAAAGCTTTTAGTTTCCAATACATCCCTTCTGAGATGGCTGAGACACCAGAAACACACACGACGTTCACAGTGCAGATGAATAATGTATTTATTCTCTATTCTTTCCCTCATAATTCCTAAAAGGTGATTTGCTCTGGACACTCGCCAAACACCAAGCTGATACTTTCCACCAACATTATCTATAAAATCCAAAGGTCTTGCTTTTGACAATTAATAAGCCCAGAGACCAGAATTTTATATGTAGAACTCAAACGTTCTCTTCTGCGCCACTTTACATTTATCTACACTGAATTTCACCTACCATTTTACTGCACACTCAATCTTACAAAATCCTTCTGTAATTATTCTTGTCCTTTCTACCTTAAATAACTAACTACAGTAAATGTTGTCACATCACTGCCCACTCCATTTACTAGATCACTGATTAATATGTTGAAATACAGAAATATATACTTTTTTCCCAGTATTTAAATCAGAATCCAGAATTTGCAGTGGGAGTACTGTCTCTTACACGTGTATCTGCATTTATTAGAACAGATAGTAGCCTTAGTTTGAATCAACATATTATCCTTAGCTATGGAGTCGCCATTGAGTTAACAATAGGTTGATTTTATAGAAACCATAATTATAGATTTTAAGCAATTTTAACGGTTTTTAAATAAAAAAAAACCACAAATGCAATTCACAAAAAAAAAGTACTTTTTGCAAGAGTCCATCACAAACATGTTGCTTAAAATGTCCTCAAAATAGCTCTGGGATGATTTCAGGATGATAACATATTTTTATTTGCTTCATAATATGTAATTCAGCAAAAGGCAATGCAAATCAATAAATATTCAGGAATAGCTGGATCTGTATTTTCTCATTGGATCAATTAATTTCGGTCAATGCAAAATATTTCCTAGTGCTTTATAATAATACTCAAATTCAGTGCTATAAACATGTCCTGCAGCTGAAATGTTACTGGATTGTCATTTGACAGATTTGATTTTAAAAAATCGCCCCCACTGTGCCAGTATAACCCAAATGATGTTAACAATATTGACTGCATATACAAGTACTTCTAATACTCCTTAGGAATCAAAATATAAGCAAGTTTTCACTTGAGTAATTAAACCATGTATAGTAGTTGATTTTTTTTTTGTTTTTACTTTAAAACAATTTTCAATTTTATGTTTCTAACACATCTAAATCTATAACTATTAAAAATAGATTGGAGTAAAAAAGTTTAGTCAACAGTTCTTTAAATGAGAAATGCAAGTTCAGCAGTGGCAAAACACTTCATTAATCTAAATCCAATGCACCTAAAAATTCTGAAAATATCTACTTGATGCATTTCATAATTTTTTAAGCAAAACGTTCTCTTCATGAAAACATTTTGTTAAAACTTTTTTCCTATTTCATTTCCTAATTGTTTTAAAAATGTCAATAGACATGACATGGAACATTTTAAAATACATATCCTTTGTTTCTGTCTTTTCAACTTTCAACAGAACAGTGCTTAGCTCTTCTTCACACCTTTAACTCTAATATTTATTCTTCCTGTGATCAAAATAAACAATTATTTCCTTCTAGCACTGAAAAATTTCAAGGAGGTGTAAAAACAGTCAGAAACAAAGGCTAAACAATACAAAAACACCCTAAGAACAGAATATTGTAGACTAGGCTTCAGAACTTCTGAAAAGAAAATGAAATGGCTAACCTACATCACTCAGCTACAGAGTTTATTATCAGTGCTAAGTCAGCCTTGTCTATATGAAACTGTGCTTCGGATAGCAACTTCTTATAAGGTTACATTATATATAAAAAATTTAAATTAATTTTAAAATCTATGATCAAGGTGACTTGATTTTATAAAGATTGTCTTCACACTCAAATGTTTGTAATGTACCATATTTCGATGTCATAACATTTTGGTCTTAAATGCTAGAGAGAATCGTACTTTGTCATGAACAATAATTAGCTCCATAACATTTCAGACAGAATTCAGTTAGGCAGCTGTCTTAATTTGTTTTATTTTGGAGGTTAAAAGGAACTAAAATGCAGCAAAAAAGTTTGAATTGTAAAAATTCAAGCCTTAATATAGTCTACACACTTAAAAAAAAAAAAGCAAATGACGTTTCAACTGGTAGCTGAGAATTTTTTCCATGAACATAGCATTAATCATATGCAAAAATCTCCATATTTGCAAAGCTTGAATATATGAGGACTAAAAATGATGGATTATTCAAAGTTAAGAAGAGTCCATTGGTTCAGCTTTCTCAAAATGATGGTGCTTTTGATGAATAAGATTCCACTCCTGAGAATTTATTGACAAAATCATTGTTTATTCCTAATCACCTAAGAAAATAATTTCTTCATCCACCAAACATGTAATTCAATCACAAACCACAGTGAAATTGCTTATGCAAAGCACAAGCTGATGATAATTATGCTTGTTATACCTAGATATGATTTGAAGTCTTTTATTTAGTGTATTTGGTAAGTTTCAACCCTTTTCTCAGTTCACCAATTATAAAAAAAAAATTCCCATAAAAGTGAGATCCTACAATAAGTAGAGTGAACTCTTTTTCGTAGTTTTTAAAGTTACCTTTCATAGTTCTTAAAAGTCACCTAAGGATTTGGAGTTATCAGTCTAAAAACTGCTCGAGTGCTTTTTTCAGTATGCCTGTGATTGTAGTTAGTCCTGTTCAGAGCCTGAGGCAAAGCCAGGATAGCAACAGCTCAAATGACCGTCCATCTCTACATGCTTTCCTAGAACTCAGACATGGCTGGAGCTGAAAACTCTCAATAATGAGAGCAAAATGATGCAGCCTCACTGGATGAAAAGAGTATTTTAGGCAATAATAGGTGAAACTCCCGAAAGCTGAGTAAGGTTGTGAACATAAAATACACTTAGCGTGAAGATCAAATAATTTGCTAGAAGGTAGAAATGAACCAAAATGGAGCTGACGACATTTCAGTCAGATGGGATGAGAACAGAATAGCAGCTTTAGAAGTTGAAAGATAGGAAAGCAGAAGAGTCAGTAGCCTGATATAACACAGTATTTCAAATACAGATTATTTTCAAAGCCAAATTAAAGATACAAAAGCAACTACAAGTCTTCCTTATATCAGTCTTCCAGAGAAAACAATCTCTGTTCATTCTCTGAGGATATGAATGCAGGACTTTGCATTTCCCTCTATTGAAATTCATGAATTTCAAGATACATTTATAATAATTTGAGATGTTAGGTATGGAAGTCTTAGCATACATTACTTTTGGAGGAACTCAACAGGAATTTTACTAAGCAGTTCAGTAGCTACTCTCCTATCTGCACCACATCCAGATGTCTGATTGTCCCTCTCTCTTGCCAGGAAGTCTACCATGAAAAAAATCTTGGAAGCAGCCCTGACTTTCCCAACAAATCTACTCTACGTGGTGTTCAGTCACATCTACTTCCCTTTGAAGAAAGCTCTAATGATACTTCGTAAGCAATCCAACTAGTCAAGAATGAGCTGGATGCAAATGCTTTTTCAGCATCATCACCAGGACTTCTAATTTCAACCAAAACCAGTGATTATCTGGTGGACATATATATACATACTGGTCAAATCAGCTCTGCAGTAGTTGCCAAGTAGCTGCTTAGGTTGAAATTCACAAAGGCGTTTAAGCACCTATTGCCCACTAAAATCACTTCAAAGGGGTGATCTTCAAATGAATATTTACAACTTCCACATCAGACATCCAAACCTGGATATGTAACAAGCAACTCCTACAAATAGCGTGATCACATATCAGCTTTTGCTATTTTCAGTTTTACTGCTTTTCTTTCTTCCAAGAGAATACATACCTATTCACACAACTGCTACAAGAAAGTTATATTTATCTTAAAACATAATTGAGCATTAAGAATAATTTTCCCTGCTACTGACCTTGTAGTAAACTCTAACCATAACTGACTGGGAATGCCTCTTTACTTCTAAACTGTAACAGGATATATACACTTCATCTCCTTTCTTCTTCTTTTTGAGCACTTCTTTACAATAATTTGCCACAGGGGAAAACCAAAGAAACAAAATCAAAGTTTTGTGCCCATTTGAAACATGCAGTTTTGCAAAGACAGTAAACAAGTGCACATCTGACCTTCTGTTACACATAGCATGAAAACTAAAGTGATTTCAATGAAGACACAAGCAAAATTGGAAGATTCCCAACACCCAAAATAAATTTAACCAAGTCCCTTACCCAGCCTGGTTTCTTTCAGACGTGTGTACCATGGTTAAGTGCTTTCGGTGCTAGCTCTGACTAGGGCCTTTCTTACAGCTGAGGCATTTTTAAAATGTTTTACTTTCTTTGTGATATCTAGTAGAATTGATCTCAACATTCAACTGTTCTCCCAGAGAAGGCACTGATAGGGCCTCTCTCCTCTAACTGACCAGCTATTTTAATGTCACTGAAATTAACCCAGGATATTAAGGCATCTTCCTCTCTGTTAAATACATCTGAAATTGAACAACAGGTTCAAAAATTGTAGATGCACAGACATACCTGAAAAAGCCTCCAGAGGAATGAGAATCGAATGCTAGTGAGCAATCTAAGCTAGTGCTGCTTGTTTTACTTCAGTGGTATACTGTAGGTTGCATGTGATTGAAAAAAAAATATTTCTTGTCTCATAATGCCTAGCACTCTTGAAACACCTTTCTTTGTTACCGAAAAAGGCCATCCAAACTCACACAGAGCAAACAAAATTCCATTTCTCAGAAAACCTACAGCATATCCTGAAGCACATACACGTGTGACTACACAAATGTTTATGCAAAAGTGTTTGCATTTAAGTACAGAATGACCTATTAAGAATTTTAATTTTCAAATCCTGTAGGAAGTCAGTCTCTAAACTTTCTCTCCATTAACTTTCCATGATTTCTTTCCATTAACTTTCTAATCTCTGCCATTTACTGGTAAAGGCAGCATTCAATCATATTGATATTACAAGAGTCCTGCCACTGTGCGTCAGATAGACGTATTACCAGTGCATGCATACGAAAATACTAATGTGAAGAATATTATTAAAATTCACAGAAAAGCATTTATATCTTTTTGTAATACTGCATATTAAACAATCTTATAATTAAACAATCTTATAATGCACCATACATATAATATCAATTTTAGCTCTTACGAAGGAGTAAGAAAAGTAAATGAGGCAATTTGAGCTGTAGAAACAGAAGACGACCATCAATTTCCAAGTAGATCAGGAGCAGAACCCAGTTCTTTTGTGCTGGGAGGAGTGCTCAGGCAGCAAAGAAAGATGGAAGGAAAGAGAAACTTCTGCACTAGGGCAACCATATATTTTACTTCCTTCCACAATATCACTTCATTTTTTGTCATGAAACCTGAACTGCTTGGAATTAGAATGGAACATTTGTATTCGATTTCAGGATGTCCAACGCCTCTTCACAACTGTCCACACCTCCAGCTAGAATGCTGGATATCCAGAAATTCTACTGTGAGAATACAGCAGAAGTATACCATACACATAGACAGCCTGAGAAATCCAGAGAGGCACATACACAGCTATATAAAACCCACCCCATTTCCTGCGTATGAAAGGAGCAACACAGCAGGGCAATGTTCCCTGGTGGGACAAAGCTATCCCAGTATGGGCTCCACAGCACTGCATAATGTTTCTGAGTAAAAATCTGGGGTAGTAAACCCTGATCATGACTATGAAAATACACAGAGAAGATACTATTTATCAGCATAGAATATTACAAGAACGAAGATATTTATTTAAAGGGTGAGAGATTTTATCTTTTTCTCCATTACAGTTTCTAGAGTACAGTTGGCAAGATGCTTGTTCTTATCCTAAAAACAGAGGAGTAGACAGGGTAGTTACCTGTTTTCCTATTTCATTCTCCAGTAATGACTAGAATTAGAAACGCCCGTTAATTAATATATTGCAGGTCCTAGAATATTAACGATGAAAATTAGCGTAACTCACTAATTATGGTTTGTTCAATAAGCAAACTGTAGAATTCCTTAGCTGAAATATTTTTGCTTCTTACACTCTATAGCAAGGATCGAACCTTTCAAAGAAACATCAGTATTTCAAGTATGTTACACTGGAAGGGTATCATTAACTGTTTTTTGTTTGGTTGGTTTTGTTTTTCTAGTGTAGGCAGAAAGGCTGAAGCAGAAGGAAAAGCAGTTTTTTCTCCTATTTCCTTCTTGTTGTCTTCCCTCGATGGCAGCAATAGCAGCTATGTTGATGTAGAATGATACACTTGGCATCATCATGTTAACAATTGGTCTGCTCTGTACATTTTCACTAAGGCCTGCTGGGTAATTTTACTGAGGTCAAGTTATTTTTATGAGAGCCTCTCAGCAGGAGGGAGGGCACTCCATGCCATCTTTGAAATTCACAGTATGCTGACACATTGCAGCTGCTCTCCCAAAGACTAAGAGAATAATCAGCACTTCAGGATCTTCTGCAAAAATCAGGGAAAGAAATGTTTTAGGTCTCTGGAGAAGTCCAAGCAAAAAGTATTCAATGCATGGGTCTGAACCAGCACCCATCTTTTCTGTAGCCAAGGGAGTTCAGTAAAATGTCCAGATCTAACCAGAATCTGGTAATTATTCAGAAAAGTATTGACCAAGACACTAAGCATCGGTTGTGATTTCTTTCAGTTAAAAGAAGCCACTGAATACCTCATGAACACGATAGAGAAGAAAAGCTATAGAGGCATGAGAAGCTGAAACATTTATTTAGCTAAGTCCAGAAGAGGTTCAAGCATATTAGTTTTCTGTTCCATCTTAATATA
Source organism: Tauraco erythrolophus (assembly GCF_009769465.1). NCBI lineage: Eukaryota > Metazoa > Chordata > Aves > Musophagiformes > Musophagidae > Tauraco > Tauraco erythrolophus. The sequence goes on along the minus strand of NC_141475.1, from coordinate 13,968,586 downwards.
ATAGCTACTGTTTTTTTTTTGCTTAACTAGTGTACAACTGGGCTGAGAGTTCACATCTAAATTAGAGAAGCACCAGATGTACGAACTAACGTGTTAGCAGTGTTTCCCTTTGTCATGTCCTATGGTCATGGGAACTATAGGAGATTAGAAAGTGACTGTGAAACAACTACCACATGCCAAAAAAAAAAAAAATAAATAGAATAAACCAGCTGCATATGTTCCTATGCACACAAACAAATTACCAAACAAGAAAAAGGAAAAGAAAACCAATAGCCTAATTTTCAGTTATAAATGAAAACCATTGCGGTAACATTGGCACTGTTGTGTGTTGTTTTTTTTTTCCCTGAAAAGATTCACAATTGTTCGGTAAATAAATGTTTGAAAAATACTGATTTACAGAACCCCTAAATATCAGTGGATGTTAATATTGTTTTTACAACTCTTGGTAGATTGTAATTATTCCTAAATTAGCATTTTAAAAGGAAACTCCAGCTTATTTAGAGATTTTATTGTTTTCTTTCAAAACTCATGAGTCTGATGGACAACTGAAAGACCATCAATCACATTTTAGTGAAAGAATTTGTACCAGCTTTCACAATAATAACACGAGTGATAATAATGAGCGTATTCTCTCAGAATTTTTAGTGACTAAGACATAGGTTGACTTCAGGAAAAGAACTTCCATTTTATCCCCACAAATTTTTCTAAATTCATGATGGAACAATAAAACTGCAGCTTTTATATTTTCTTGTATACAAAAGTGAGTCCTGAAATGTAAAAGTAACAGCTCAACAGCACCAATTTAGAGAGTATCAACTGTTGGCATTGAAAATATTATTTATGTTTATGTTTCCATCTCAGCAGTTTACTGCATCGCCAAGGATGGTGATGGTTTCCAATTGCTATTTATGATCACTGGCTTATACACCACAAGAGATCAAGTTCCAAGAATTATCACTCCAGTAAGGGAAAAGAGAATTTGATGTTGCTGATAGTCGTGTTACACAGAAATGAATTAATTATTATGACTATGATTCATTAGGATGATTTTCAGAACACTTAAAAAATCTGAATTGGATTTTTCTAGATCTCCCAGCAGTGCTCCTTCACTGGCCACAGGAGCGAATGTAAGTTTGAATCACAACAAACTATTGTAAGGCTTGCTGTCTTTGGACAGTAGATCATCCCAGTTGTGAATCACATATACAAAGTGAACCTCCTGTAATTTTAATTGAGACTGAGATAGACTGTTTCTTCTGTATGTCTAATCTTATCCTTGGCCTAGACTGAAAAGCAACTTAATTTTTTGAACTTCCTATTGAGTTAAAACCTCCTTGCAGTCCCATGAAAACTTTACAAACTCATTCTCCAAGATGTGCTATGTTATATATTTTTTTTAAATGTGTTTCTGTAATGGGCCATTCCTTTGCTGTGAGTGAGCACAGGGATTCACTGCCCAGGTTGGATCTGGAAGTGGCAAACACACCAGCTTTGGTACATGCCCACAGACTTAGGTATAAATGACCTTGCCTTTGCTATTTATTTTCCAACTCCTAGCCTCCCTTCTCTCTGTTTCTGTCCTGGACTGAGGGCTTCTCATCTCCAAAAACGCAGTTTATATACCCCCAAACAACATGCTTTTCCGACATGCTTTTGAGAAGTCTGTGAGTCTGGTGAGGAAAGGGCCAGAAGCAGACCCCACACCTCTGTCAGGGTTCAGCCTCTGGGCACAGGCACTTCCCTTTCCCTCTATCCTACATTACTTTGTTCCTCTCTCCTTCAAAAGGTCTTTGTGTTATACAGCATATCTGAAAGCTCATTGGGTATTCTGTTTACAATGTCATTTTGCTGAGCTCTAATTACTAATATATTTAGCATTCTGAGTCTAGAATTCAAGCCTTTTGACAAATTATTAATCACAGAGAGGAGAAACTCAAAAATAACAAAATGAAAAGTTTACTTGTGGCCATAGGCATGTTAATCTTTGTTATTGTGCAGCTATGGTTTTTGACAGGAATACTAAAACAAATCATGCAACAGGAAAGTTTCTGCATGAAAACTTATTTCCTGAGTGACACATAGATTAGTAGGAGCCCTCCTGCTTCTCTTAGCTGTGCATCGCCTTCCCTTCAGCCTGTTTTGTTGAAACAACAAATCAATGTCAACTTACTTTTTCCTGTGATCTGGCCTTCTCTAGTCTGTTTTTTAGAACCATGTAGGAAAAAAAACAAACAAAATTCTTTATATCATATTTTAAAGTAGGAGATTAATAAATGTAATGGACTTAAAAAAAAAAACAATCAAACAAAAAAACCCAAACAAACACAAAATCCAAAGATCTCATAAACTGTTCCTTGCAGGGGGGTTGGACTAGATGACCTTTGAAGGTCCCTTCCAGCCCTAACAATTCTATGATTCTATGATTCTATGATTCTAATGTAGGGAAACCTTGATTTTCTTCTTCTCTCTCTTAATATTGAACAAAGAGAATATAATCTTTCTGTACATCTTCAGTGACAGTTCTGAGCATCTCCAAACTTTGGAAAATTTTGCTCACTGGCAAAGAAAATAAAGAAAGTAATTTCAATTCCACAATTTTTTCATCTTATTTCATTCACTGGCAAAAGAAAAAGGAAAAGAAAATGAGAAGAGAAGAAAGGAAAAGGGGAAATATGTTAAAATGCAAATACTCTTCTAGAAACTTGAAAGACCTATAGGCAATTGCTGTTCAATCACAGTTTCCCAAATTGACTGTCCCTGTACACCTTAGGAGCATTTCCTCCAGCCTGTATTTCCCACAATTGCTTATGAACATAGCAGTGAACAAAATACTAAGCTTTATCCAAATTTCCAGTACAGCACATTGACTGCTTTTCCTTAGAGCCTAAGCTTTCTGTCAAAGAAGAAAATTGAATCAGTTTGATACTATTAGTTCTTCATAAATCTGTTTTGGTTGTTTCTTAAAGCCTCATTAGACTCATGAGTATCTGGTCACTGTTAACCTTTTTGCAAAGACAGGAGGAGGAGGAGGTTGAATGCTTCCTCCCTGGCATCTGCTGTTTTTGTCTCCCATTAATTGATAGCCTGACTCATTTTGTTGTTCTCTTTTTCATCTAATGTATTTATAGAACCCTCTTCCTTTCTTTACCCTAGTAAATCTCAATGCACTCAGCACTTTAGCCTGGCTGATTTTAATGCTAAAGATTTTTGATAGCCTATGGGACTCAAATGCCCTTTTTTCCATTTTTGTATGTCTCCTTTTGTATTGAAGATACCATGACACGGCCAAACTACCTTTCATTACCTTCTTACTTTCCTCTGCTTTTAGACAGTTGGCTCTTGTGCCAATATGACCTGAGCTAGTCATGCTCAGATTCATTTATCTTGATGCTTCTGTACTGTCAGTGAATCTTGTTTTGTCAATTACTTTTTGTAGAGTCCTCTTGCAACACTGTGTGCTAATTCAGTGGTAGTAGTTTGAGCTGAGAGTGCTGCTCAGCCCACCAGACATTCTGAATAAGCCTTCAGATAGCTGTTGTTCAAATCCCTACCATAAATATAATTTTACATGGGACGCAATGTAATTTGTGACAGTTGTCAATTCTCACTAAAAGCGCAAGCAAATTATCATACTATCTGCAAATTAAATTTTAGATTTAAGAACTTTGAATCTTACTAAAAGCATATTACAACCTAAAGCTAATTGTTTCAGTTGAGGGCATAACTAGTGCTTTGTGGGTAAACCCCAGACTAATGAACTGTCTCTACCAGCTGTGGTTTTCAAACAGGGTACAAAACCTATGTATTTTCTACTAATTTTAGTAATTTGGATTGTTATTGTTCAATGACTGCAAATCATCCCAGCCCTCAGAGCCAGACAAGTAGTTGGCTACATGCATCAATGGCACCTGCTAATTCCTGTTCTTTCTTCCTTATTACTAATACAAAACCTATTGGGATGGATAAGATGACCGCTATCATCAGATACATATAAAGACTGATAATTTTGTGACAGTTACTTTTATATTCAGGATTGCAGATGACTAGGGGTAGCTAAACAAACATCAATTAGGAACATACATTAGTCATTATTTTATCAGAAACCTCCTTGTGAATATGTGAACTGAAGCATATATTTGATGTTCATAGACTGCTAACAGCAGACTCTTGGAAATAAAAAAAGATACAAAGCAATTTTGTATATTGCAGATGCCCTATTGCATAGGGCTACTCAGATGGGACTCAGTAGAGACAGTTTCTATTATGCTAGTGATTTGTTCTGTAACCTGTTGTAATGTTATTTCATTCCATTCTCTGCCTACGATTAAGGGAAAAGAATTACCTCTGCCTGTGTGTTTGTACAGCACAGGTCTAAACTGAGCCCTGATCCTAGAGAAAACAAAAGACTAAAAAAAACCATCTCCCCAGTCATACAAAAATATTCATGCTGTATAGCCTTACAGCATTATTGGCTGTTAGCTGATAAACCTACAGTAGGTGCTGTATATCTGCAATACACAATAAATAGGTGAAATCCAGTTATGTCAATAGTAATACTTAACCATTGTAGTAAATACATGCCTTATCTCAAGCACCATGCCAGAAAACTGCTTCTAACTCTGATGTGTAGAAAAGCAACAATTACACTCATTTAATTGATCTGATACAAGTGTATCTCTGAAGTTAACATACACAGAGATATCATCACCTAATCTATTAGGGCAGTATTGACATTCGCAGGAATTGTTTTCTAAAGATTAAGATGAAACAAAGTTGGGATTGATTTAAGTATTCAAAAAGGTTTTATTCGCTGGTTTTACACTGTAGCAACTGTCATTTCTGAGAGTCAGATGGATTTAAATTGATTTGAAATAGAGTTGTTATTTAATTATCCAGCACAATTGTTGTATATGAAACTTATTGATTACTGTGAGAGGTGCTCTGTGGCAAAAAGCTTACAACAAAGAGAGCTGGAAGTCAACAGATGAAAAGAGGACTGTTAACAGGCTGGTGCAGAATGAAGACATAGAAAACTAAGTCACCAAGGAGTGTGTTTTGAAGTGCTTGTGCATTTCCAGATTGGCTAAGGATTAAGAGCTTTATGTAAAAAAATAGATTGAATAATTTCTAGGAAACAAATAATTTAGGCTTCAAAGTGGAACAGCAAACTTAAAACCATCAAGCAGTTGAAGAAATCTTTTATAGTAATATTACAGCAATATCAGAAGATGCACAAGTCCAGATTTTAATGCTCTCAGTCCAAAGGGATATGAAAACATCTTCCTCAGTCTGTACCTCTGTAGAGGCACTAATGTGGCATGCTGTGGTTCCAGCACCCTTACTATTGATTTCTTTTCACACAGGGGCATCAATGTCACTGGTATCAGGTGAGAAAGTCATCCATGCAAGCACATCCAAGGGAGCTTTCTTGTAACGATGCCTATGAAGAGAAGAGGGTGGGGAGGTAGCAATGAGTGTCTGGGGGCTTCTGTTCCCAGGTTAATGACTGGTCTCCGAAATTAATATTTTCAGTAGTGACACAGTACGTACTTCTGCAAACGTGCTCTAAAAGGCCTCCTAAATTTTGAGCCTCTCAGGGATTTAAAAGACAGAAAACCTTGATCTTTTTTCCTCAGGCTTCAATAACAAGATGTTCTGCTTTGTCACAACTGAGGCAGTTTTGGATACATCAATAAATGAAATGCTAAGAGTCTGAAGAAATTCTTATGCTGAAAAGAGTCTTGGGAAAATCTGGGGTAATGCAGCAGGTTGGTGGGATTTGGAATCACAATTCTGTACTTGCTGGTTAAATTTCAGTCTTTGGGGCATTTTTAGGTCATGCAGAAATACTTGCAATTGGTTGCAAATGTACTGATTGAGAGCAGAGCTCCAGAGAATATGTGACACCACAGTTTCTAAAATCACACCTATCTCCATAGCGACTGAATGCCTTGGTGAGAAAAAATAAATTGCTCATAAGTGCATAAACCAGATCAGACGTTTATATCAAGTAAATCAAAAGTCTGATATCTTGCAGACTAGCTCCCAAATGGTCAAATCCTACAGGCCAGCTGAGACAAGTTATGTTCGAAGTCAGTGGGAATTTTATCAAGCCAGGGATTGCAATATTTGGTTCTGAAGAATAAAATACATTTCTGGCTATGGAACAAAACTCTACTAAACTTTAAAGATATACTTTGCCAACTGAAAATGTTAACTCAGAGGTCTGAGAAGTATCAAATTGGCTCTGGCAGTATTTGATTCTACAAAAGCAGCTCCACAAATCAAGTGGCTGTGGTTTTTGCTTGAGGCTTTGTTGCCTCCAATTTTGAGGAGATAAGGAATAATTAGAATTATTCAGCCATCATGGGAAGCAATCTCTAATACATAAGGTCATGGTATGGCTCCTAGTATTCAGCCTAATGTTTATCCCAGGAAAAAATGATGACTCTAACTTGGGCTCCCTTCAGCTATTCCTCACTATAAATGAGGAGACAGGAAAGATGCTGCTGGATGCTGTTTGAAGGAGTGAGACATCAGGTTTAACAGCACTGTAAAGAACAAACTTTAAGACCCTTTAATTTCTTTTCTTATTTTCTGGAAGGAGGTGGAGGAACTGGGCTAAAAAATTATTTTCTAGGTCAGTATGGTCAGCTTATCTGATTCTGTGAGCTGTATAGCAAAAATTTTTACAAGCTCTATTTCTAAAATCTGAGACATGTTTTGGGGAGTAGGGCACTGGAGGTGTTTATGGGTTAGGTAACTTGAAAAGGTTATCCAAAAAAATCACACTTGCCTCTGAAGCAAAATTAATAAGAAAATTAGAGATGCATTTTTATCACCCTTCAAATTATCATAAGCAAGAAAACATTTTGGTTTGACAGTTCTGGACAAAGACTATTAGACAAATTCAGGTGATTATTTAAAAAGAACATAAAGTAAACCAAACCTCAGGTCTAAAACAATTTGAATTTTGGCAAGACTAGTTTCCCTTTGATCACGCAGTATTGCTTCAAGCACAATTCAGCAGAAGTGCTAAGATTCAGTTGAATTCCTATTGAAATTCTCCCCTTTCCCTCCTATACTTTGCAGTGAGGTAAATTACAAAGTAGCAATCTTCAATTTAATTAAAACTATATTCCATTTGAGGAAATATTCATTGCAGAAATTGAGATGAACTAAAGTTCTCGGATTTTTAACACAGCCAAATAAGCTTGATATTTCCAGAGCTATTCTGCAAGGGTCAAACGCAACTTTTTTTATACTCTTTTAGGTTGATCCATCACTAGTAAAACAATATAGGCTTTTGCAGATCACTCCCTTGCAACCACTCGTAAATAAATGGTACAGCTCGGTAAAGCTGCATCCCTTATATGCCCTCTGCAGTTTTATACGTAAATTAAAAAGTCAGAATCTATTTTACACTGTCAAATGGATCTTTAGCAACTGGGATTTGTTTTCATATTGTTGTACCAAGTAAGCATGGAGAATACATGAGCTTTTTCTCTAAATTAAATGAAAAGATTATTGTTTTTGCCCTAAGCAGACATTAGAGAACATGCCCAAGAAGATAAATGTAGAAAGCAAAATATAGCAAAAGATTGAGTGCTTGTCAAAACCAAATTGAAGGCAGTAGGCAGCAAATTGGATTTTCTTTTACAATAACATGCAGTTCACATTCTACTACTGTAATGAATATTATAATGTGTGCTTTCTAATATAATATCTAGTGATGCATTTCTAGAACTATTTTTCAAAGCTTAAGGATATTCTTGCCATATCATGGCTCAGTACATAGTAATGATAAGTTTGTTCTGTTCACTGCATAGCCTTAAGGAGGTCTTTTTCTAAGAAAGTAAAATATTAATCCCTAGATTTCTCTTTCAATTACAGTGATTTAAAGCTACAAAACTCAGCAGATTTGCAACAATGTCGTCACACTGGCCAGTTCCCAAATACCTATGTTTGCTTTGAAAGCCAGCACAAGTATGATAAGCAAGTGTTAAATCTTCCCTGAAGCTTAGAAACAACATTGATTCATGTGGCTACAAACCCAGTTTACAAATTATGAGTCCAAACCAACTTGATTCTTCTAATTTTATGAAAAATCCAAAAGGTGGGTAATGAGGATGTGCATGATCATGAGTCAGCCGACCCAATGTTACCTGCTGCATGGCTCTTCAGCACTGAGCTGAGGAAAGCAATCATAGGTGGGCAGATAACTCTAAGTGATATTCCCAGTTAAGTCACTCTTTGACCCAGGAATTGAACCCTGCTGTTCTATACGAGACGATAATTTTTACATTTATGAGAGAATAATTTTTTTGTTGTTGTAGATGGGAGGAAGGGGTTGACGCGTGCAACGCATATAATGTAAAGAAATGGGAGCAGAGAAATAAAAATCTTTTACGCTAGAGATTAAACTTCACTATATATTTCAAAAATAAGAAGTATAGGCAAAAAAACCAATAATATGAAATGAGACAGGACCATGTAGGTGAGAAGGGATGCTTGGTTGTCATAACAAAGCAATATATTTTTGAACAATTTAGATCCTCAGGGAACATTTCTTGCTGAATTTAGCTTAAAAATAAGGCAATCAGAAAACACTGATATGCTGGGTCTCAAAGTGATAAAAAATGTACATGGATGCCAGCCTTGGGGATTACTGTATTTGTTCCATATCAGACAATAACTGAAAATGAGCTGCATATTGTGCTGTATAAATGGTATTTAAAACAAAGAACCTAAGGAGCTCTACTAGTATTGTACAGTCAGCAAGAGTGATGTTACTGACTGTTGGTTCAAGGGCACCTGCAAAATGCATCTTTAAGAGAAACAAGCTAACTCAGCAAGAAAAGATGATCACTTTCAGGAGTTTAGTCAGTGCATATAAAACTTGACTGAAGAAGGTATAAATATCCTGTATTTTTTAACTGCTATCAGAGAAGAACAGATTTGATATTTAAGAATATATTCATTTCTGGTAATTATGAAAAGGAAAAAAAAAAAACACCCTTGACTATATCTAATCTGTTTGTTTTCCCAAACAAGATCCTGCATTTCTTCAACAGAAGCAGGCTGAGGAAGGTAAGATGGCTCAAACCCACTTCAAAATTCAAATTAGTCCAAAACTTGTAATATGTGGGAAATGCTTGTAGAACTGTCAAAATAAGCTTAATGTTTTTGTCTTGGAGGAATTTCTGAAGAATTTATTAATATTTTCTGTGATATCCAATGTTTGTTCACTTTTTTGTTCCATTTCTTTCTTGACAATACAATTTATTGATTCCTATGGATTAACCAGATCTCATGTTTAGATCTGATGTCTACGACTTTGAAAGTTCCATGATTTCCAAGTTTTAGACCAGTTTCCTTTTTATAATTACAAGTGATTAGTTACTGCAGACATTATTCCTAGTACTAATCCTTCTTTGGAGCTAATCTGATGCTGTGTCATTATTTATTAGATATTGATCATAGGATTTATGAAGCACATGAACCCATAAGAAGAATGTTTCTTTTAAAACAAAGCTAGTTCTCCATAAAGATTACAGACAGATGAAATTCCTGGAAAAACATACTTGGTTTTGTTCCTTTTTTTCCATGTAGATGATTACTGGATTGAATTGTAATTGTCAGGAAAGAACTATGAAATATAATGAAAAATCATTATCAAATCCAAGCAGGGTGGCTAGCTCCAGTTGTATTTCTCGCAACACAGTGAGTAATAATGATACGTGTCTCAGAAAACTGAAGAAAGGATAGAGAAAAGCCCCACATCTCTTGAAAATGTTAAATACACACAAACTTGGAATGTATTATAGGAAACTCAAATTATCTTCCCTTAAACTCTGCAGCAAGTTGGCTAAAAAGAGAAAACACAGCCAGTAGCTAAATACAGCACGGAGAAGATGAGAGGCAGCACTGGACCACTGCTGATGATTTCCAAGGCTGCGCAGTGGCATTTCAAAGGAAGGTGGCAAGAAGAGAACAGCAGCTTTTAAGAGATTGTGATTGGAAGGTGACAATTTCCTGTTTTCATACAAAAGCCTTGTTTTTTAAGGCATGACTGACCAAAATTGAGAGACTGTCGTAGGTAATTGTTGTTTGCACATAATAAAACCCAGCTTCTTTAAACAACTGTACCCTCTTTTTCTACTTACATATTTGTAAACTGTGTTTCGCATAGGATTTCTTTTACTATTGCCACTAAATTACTGAGACTTCCAGATGACTCAAACATTATTAGCAAATTATTTTAAATATGGATTTAGCATAGGAAAAAACCTGTAATTTCTAAAACTATAAAAGCTTAAGCAGCTACAGAACAACTTCAAAGACTGAAACAGACCTGTCCTTTTCACAACTACCATATTTGTTGCTGGTGTTAGGAGAAATTTGAAGTCAAAAAACCCCCTGGAGAGTGCTAAGTTAAAGTCTAAGTGTTTAAAAATATATATGTAGCTACAGAGACAGACATTACGCATAACTACCCAGATATCAGTATAAATATGTAACTCATTAGATGTTATAACTATTTTGTGATGTAGACTCGAACAGTAAAAGTGCTTTTCTATTATCATTTGTATTGTGGTAAAGTCTGTCTTTTGAAGCAAGCAAACAAGCAGGATTTTGCTAATGAACTTCTGAATTCTTTTTAACTCCATTTGTGTTACAGAGAGACAGCCAACCAACAAATAAGATGTCTCAGCTTGGTCAGCATTAACAAATTAAAAACCAAAATGGACCAGGAAACCGGAAATAAATCCATCCTTTAAGTCCAGTAGGAATGTAATGCATTTTTTCCTTAGCATGGTTCAAAGACAATAGTGAGGTAAAAAAAAAAATCAGATTCTGGACATTTCATGTTCATTCAAAGACATAACTGAATGCCTTATTTCAAAAAAAGTGAATGAGTATGAATAAAACAAAAAATACAGAGATCCTAATATAGATCAGAAAAAAATAAAAATACATTATATCTTAGTAGACATAACAGATGTCTGAAACTCATGCTATTGTGTTCAAGCAAAGCTGATTTGCTTGTCTGTAACTCAATATTAAGCTGTTGATTAGTTTTGCACTATAATTTGTATAATCAGCTTCTGAATTTAACCACATCTATTTGGAAGAAATGAAGAAAATATTCCTTTTAGTACTCAGCAGTTCCAAACTTCTCCAAAGCCTGTGGTGATGAATGGCAACATACTCCTGCCTTGGAAATACAAACCCCAGACTTTGCTGATGAACCTGAAAATATTCCAAGATATTTGGAAACCACCTACAGTGAATCTGTACTTACCCTAAGTGGAAAAATCTCAGGGAAGTCACCTCAGCACGCAGTACAAACTTCAGCATCCGAAAATTCTGTCTTTTATAGAAGCTGTGGCACCAAAATTACACACGGAAGCATGAAAAAGTGGTGTGGAAACAGATGGAATTAAATGGACATAGAAACAGGAAAATATTTTTGGCTGTTTCATAGCATATAGGCAGTTGTGATTATAAGTGCTTACATTAAGATGAATGGGGGATAAATAATTGGCCTGTAAACAATTACTATTTTAGAGACTAATTATCACACTTCCTGTATCTGATGGTGTCACAAGAAATCTCTTGAGATTAACATACAGAAATATTACATGTACACACAGCCTCAACTCTTTCTTTTTCTTCCCAGTCAGTTCAGATCGTGGCCTGCCATGGGCAGCCCATCTGGGCTGGCTGCCCATCCTGCTCCTGTCCTGCAGGTCAGCCACAGCACGAATCTCTCCATGAGCCAGGGATTACAAGGCTGCTTCTTCCCTCTGTCCCAGTGATCACAGAACCATCTCCCCTCACCAAGCTCTGTGGAAACAGGCAAGACTTGCTCTATTTTGGGGAGAACAATCATTTAATCACCCTTTTCTGTAAGCTGCTGGTAGGAATCCCAGCCTGGCATAGCTCAAAGCTTGTATTGGAAACTATCTATTTGATGTGGCAAATCTCCATGTGATATGGCAAGAGATTCTTTTTTGTACCATCATCCCAGCTGAAAGTACAGTGCACGCCTATTTTGCTCATCACAGTTTTATGAGTTATAGTAGCCTGAGGGACTTTTTTCCCTCCCTCCTTCTCAAATGCAATGAATTCCACCACAGGGTTTTGCAGCATCTGATCAATATTTACTCAGTAAGACAATTATAACAAGAACAAAAATATTCTCTCTCATACACTGACTTTTTTTTTTAGACTTGTCAAGATATCTGTGTGGTTCTGAAGCAAGACTTAAAGCCTTTAATAAGGGAAGGGAAGTAACAGAGAATTTGGAATTGATTCATTTTGAAATGTTCACAGTTGTTCAGACTACAGCTCTCACAGAATAGAGTTCATATTCAACATACAAATTTTTCCTTACCAAGTTGTAAAACCATGCACAGAGTGTTGAAAATTTAGCTCCTGAAATAGATAGCATATTTAAAATCAACTGTTTCTTTACAATTGCTTGTGGTAAAAACATGATGGCAAACAGTTGCAATGGGCTATCAAAATCACTTTTTTTTGGCATTTTTGTATTAGATCTCCTATATGCAACATAACTAGTCCTTCAAATACATTCCTGCTAGATAACACTTCTTAAAAGAATATAACCAACCTGTTGACTATGCTGAGTAGCATAGCAGGATCTTTGTGAAGCTTGTTTTATTCTGAGCAAGGAAGTGTGCATGTGGTTTGCACACAGCTGTATGAAAATAATCTCTGATCACAGTGATAGTAGTTTGGAAAGACAAAATAAGGTCTGTCAAAAGCAGTTTTTCTTGACGTTTTAAATATTCTGCACGTCAAAAGAGAGTTAATTATAGGCACATATCATTCAACACTAAGAAACTGGATGGAATTCGAGAAGATGTGTATAGTGTTTAGTTATTGAGAAGATAATAAATTTACAATAATATTGCTTTTACATAAACTTTTTCAAATCATTCAAAATATCTCTTTAATTTAGTGTAAATCAGCCTCAGAAAACTGTAAATACCCTGTTTTTACAATATCTAATCTTTTTAAAGGGGTAACTGAAATATTACTGATTCTATCCACCACTGATTTTATCCACTACCGTTATTAGAAGAGCAGCCAAGTTTTTTAAAACCATTTTTTTTTAATTGAGATGCTATTTAAAAGGCTAAAGTTTCCCTTACTACACTGAGAAATGAAAATGGAAAACATTATACTGCTTATAAACAACCTCTAGGAAATTCAGTCTAGAACAACAGAAACAAATAAAAAAGGAATAAGTTTGACCTTGTACATTCCTTCCTTCAACAACAGACCTTGATCTCCTCCTTTGCTTTAGTTCTTTTTCTGTAGATGTGGATCTAGATGGGCTCACTGAATCAAAATGCCTTGCAATTATTAATTTGTATGATAGAATTTTGGACCCATTATTCAAAAGCATTCAGGGCACACAAGTTCAGGGCAAACCACAAGTCTAAACTTCAAAGAGCCTTCAACACTTTTTCAGAAGGATTTCCAGAACGGTTCCAGAGGAGATACTTATATCTTATGTACATCAGTGCTGTGAATGTTCTGTGTGTCCTCCACTTACCAAGTTACATGGACAGGAAAGCAGCTATTTATGATACTAGGATTTTGTTTTTTAGAAGAAGATATTTCCTAATATTTTAGATGCTGTGAGTCTTCTTGAGTTCTGCAGTAGGATATTGCCCAGAAGCTAATTATGGGTTCAGGAAACTGACCCAAAACACGGCAGAGGCTAGACCAAGAGTTAGTGGTAGATCTTTCGGTGATCTGCTGAAAATTGGCTATTATGTGTCAAAGTGATTGTGGGATAAAGAATCAGCTCTGAAGTTTCACTGGACTTTCTCCTACAGCTTGGAGCATCAAATAGGAGGGTATAGTTTGAAAAATAACACATGGTAAACGCTAGGGTCCTCAATGGTAAGAGACTAAACTGTAAAGGTTCGGTCTGTAGGACTCACCCACGGAAGAAGAAAGTACCAAAAAATGGGTTACTACATTGTTTTAATGCTTCAAAAGCTTTAGAAGATAGCAACAACGAAAAGAATGAGAACCAAACTACAACAAAATTGAGAACCAGAAGCCACCAAAGCTATGCTTAATGAATGATTGCCTCTCTCTCACTTTACATATTTGATCCTCAGTTGCATTACCAGATCAAGAGTTAAAGCCAACATAGTCTCCCCAGTTACTATGCTCTGTGAAGTTCAGAATTTTGAATTTCTACAGGGGTTATTTTCCCACAATAAGGACAGACATTTAAAGTACAGCAAGGCACCTAAACTTCTAACAAACTCCTTTCAGGTATAGGGAATCATTCCCTGAAGACCAGCTTGTTTTAAATGCAAAAAGAGTGTTCTGCAGAACATCAGTGACAGTCTCCACACACACCAAGTTCATGAGGTCATGAAGCACTGAGATGTCATAGGAAAAGTACTGAAAAAAACCCAAGCACTAAAGACAGAAAGCCAGCATTCCTGTAGGCATGAGGGAGAAGTGAATACTGTTTAATTTTTTTTTGAGTCCTTAGGAGGTTGCTCTCCCTAGGGTTACATTTATTGAAGAAATTAGAGATTTGTTGATTCATGTCCTATGCTCTTAGAGTCCAGATAGGTTTTTATATCTTATTTATTTAAAATAAACTGCTTTGCTACACTGCTATAACAAATCTCTTCAGAATAAAGGGATTTTTATGCAAGGTTTATTGGAACGGAAATGAAGACTTAAAGTCACAAGATAACAAATCATTTTCGTTCCTAGCATTACGTAATTAGAAAGCACATTTCATTTCAGTTAGTTGTCATCTGCCTTTTTTTCCCCCTTTTTGCCAAGTCAAAGCTGAGGATGCAATATAACTGGAAACATTAGTAAATAATTGCTGGAAAATAGATTTCTTGAAAAGCTTTTGGTCCAGATTTTTCTAAAGCAATGACTACCACTAAGAGATAAAATGGGATAAGATGGAAAAGCATTAGAAAACAGTACTTTATTATCTGATTTTCAGTCAGTTGCTAAAAAGGTACAAGCCTCTCCTCTTTTTTCCTTCTTTTACATAAAACCTATTCCCAGGTAAGTCTGTCCCTTAAAAGACAGATGTTTTTCTATCCTTGAGCACTCTAAAGCTTGAAGCAAACACTAAGTCTACACTACTGTGTCCGTCATGTCAGCAATTTGTGTTTATTTCCAGCAAGCTGCATTTAATCTTTCCTACTAGAAGTTCCCAACTGTGTTGCTTGTGCCTGCAACACATACTAAAGCAGCCTTGTCTATTCTGCCTGTGTGTAGTCACCTCTGGTGAACTCGAACTAAAAGAAAGGGGATGGGGAAATACAGGTCTGTGGTGAGAGACAAGCAAATGACAGTTTGCAATTACAACACATGGTTGAAAGCTGGAAACAACCAGAACAGGAGGTTACAGTCTTTGTAAGGTGAATGAAGATGGACAGAAAAGGAAGAGGTGGGGCTATGCTTTGACATAGGTTTTACCTGTAACTCATATTGCAATATCGATACCACAGATACACCTGCAATCATTTTCCTGTTTTTTTTTTTTTTTTAATTTTCAAAGCTGTCCTGTCTATCCGCTCTTCATCTATAAGAAATGTGTACTTAAAAACGTGCTTATATGGCTCATCCACAGGTGGATCATTGCTTGCCACTGAGATACATATAATCTTTTGCAACTTGCATTAAAAAAGATGACAGTGGTTTCTATTAGACCTTTCCATTATGTTAACAAGTTCTGAATTCAATGCTAGAAATACCAGAAAGTATATACTCACATAAATTTAAGTATCTAAGTACTCATGTACCCAGATATATTTATGTTTTTTATAAATACAGTTTATTCCTTTCAACACGAAAGAGGATGAAGGTCACACTTCCAGAGAATTCAGCCACTGCAGTAAATAGTTTGTCATAAGACATGCAAGCATTAAAGTGACATTCAGTTGTATTTTAATGTCTATGGTTAAAAATTACTGTTGGTATATGAAAATACTATAATTGTTGTGTAGAAGTATGACTATGATTTCCCCATACCCTGTTGGCGCTGGTACTACATATTAAGCTATTCTATTTCTTTCAGTAGAAGAAAATTTTTAAATTGTTTTTTGCACCTAAAACTTGGAATTTGAAACTTCTTTTGTTCTATATGCTCCCTCATTTTTTCCTTTTTCGTCTTTCTTGATATACTGAATCTGATAAAAGCATTAGTTTATTCATTCTCATTAAGAAATTACCTGCCCCTCTCAGAGAATCTCAGAATAGAAAGACAATAAAACACAGGAACAAAGTAATGGAAAAGGACTAAAGCTACAGCTTTCCCTCTCTTTCTGCATATTGACAAAAGCAAAGAAGGAAGAAGACTATATTCCTCAGCCTGTGTGAAACCCAAGATGCTAATAAGAACATTCACGATCTGGCTTAATAGAGCCAGATTAAACTGTAATTAAAATAAAATTATACTTGCTAGATTGTGAGCTTATCAGATGACTAAAGTACAAGGCATAAGATTTTTGTAACTCAATTTCAAAACTGTTAACTAAAGACTTGGTGAATCAGATCTTGGGACAGTTCTTAAAGCCAAAGGTAAACTAATACTTAGACTATACATCTTTGCAACACTGAGGTATGAATTATAAAAAACAGTCACAAGAGTATTTCTAACACTGTCTGATATGTCCAGCAAAGACAAAATTATTCCCTAGATTTTTTTATTTTTTAGAAATTATTATTAAACTAAGAAGAAAGAAGTTAGCTTACTAAGAACAGATATTCTGTTAAATCTAACAAACCGGGTAGCACATTTTATGTTTTGTAATTCTAGAAATTCCACACACAAACCTTCCCCAATGTTTGTCATTGCTTTCACATCTCATTCAATAGTTAGTAATTAATGTTGTAAGGTAAACATGTTTGACATGGTTCTCAAGCTATAACAGATGGTATGTTGATGAGGACTTTATGCAGTAAATCTGAATGCTTAGTACTTGGACACACTGAAATGTGCATTGTGTGACTGGTTTAACACATTGGACAGCTAAACATTAAGTTTTTCTAGGTCTGTCATCAGCAAGTGGTATCCAAGGGACCATTGCAATCAAGTGCTACCAGTGCAACTGTGATAATTCACTAGTAGACAGGTTAAATCTTACTTTCTTGCTGGATTTAATTATCAAGAGTCAGAGTAACCCGCATTCCCCAGAGATGCATTCACTCTCCTGAGATCCTCAGGGAGACTGGAAATAGATAAGAGGAAGACTTTGCCTCCAAACAGCAGTTTTTACGTGGAAAGAGAATGCCTGAAAGAGGCAAATTATCTGAGAATTGGACCCATCTGAGCAGATCTGACATCTGAGCAGATTATCATGGTAGTTGAGTTCACAGTCCAAAGAAAATATCTTGAAGCTAAGACAAAGCAGCAGGTAGTTATTGCTATTTCATTTCATAGTATCTGTTTCCCAGTACAAGAGAACTTGTTTACTTTTAATTTGATTACAATGAACCTCATTTTACTTCATTATTAAAGTGTGTTTGGGGAAAAAAGTAATTTCAGGTTAGCTTGGCAAACACTGGAGTATCTCATCCCTTAAGGGACTGGTAAAGTCTATACTACACAATTCTTTGTCACATCCTCTCTTTGGGAAAGATGTTTCCATGAAGGTGCTAGACCTATTTGGAGGCTGATTATACAGGCTGGTAAGTTCAGTGGGAGGCAGCAGGATAGGTCTTGTATTTACCAGGCATTAAGTAAAGCCATTTTTTAAACGAAGAGAGACAAAAAAATCAGAGACCTCAGAAACTCATAACATATATACTTTCCTATGGAGACTATGTTTTCAGGTGCATATAAGTTTGCTAAATTTTAGTTCTATTTTATTATTATTAATGAGATTTATTTTTAAAAAAGGCACAACATTCAGAGAACCAGGCTAGAAAATACACATGGTTTTCATAATGTCACATGGATATAAAATTGTATTAGCACGTAAAATTGTATCAGCACAAGTCTCAAATGATTCATTTTTTAGAGCATCTCTCAATAGTTATTCTGGTTCAGCAGGACGATTTTTGCCATCCCAGTGAAATGAGCCATAAACCACTGAATGTCGTGTTTGCATAAATTCCAGAGGGGCTTCTCAAAGCCAAAGCTTGCCAATATTTTGTGAGTAGAACATGTTCAACATAATAACACAGCAGCAAGTAGAATAAATCCTGTGGCTGACCTGTAAAAGATGAGGCCAAAATCCAAATGTACTGATATCTTCCAGTTCTGACAGCTGAATCATTTAGTCAGGAGCTCAAATGTAGTGTTTTATATACATGTGATTGAGAGACTATGGTCTTGGGTATTTTTTTTTTTTTCCTTTTTCTTTCCTATTCTCAGTTGTTAATTTTAATATTTGGTGTATTGTTTGAAGGTGGTGGACATGTTGACTTTGTAATATCCTCTAAAATGTGGTCTTGTACTGGTACTTTCTTCCAGCAAGAAGAAAAGAAATCTAAACTCTCTGGTTATTTTCCAGTCTTGAAAGGTCTCTCATGTTTTTCTGAGCGAGTCATCCAAGGATAAGAAATATTTGTACTGACAAAGTTCTTTCTGGTTACAAGTCACACACGGAAAATGATTCCAAATATTAGAAATAATAACTAATAGATTTAAGGCAAGGTGACAACTCAAATTACTGTTTTAGCAACTAAGTATGAACTCTTGGAGCATTATCTGACTGAACGACAAGTAAATAATTAGACTCAATTCTGAGAGTGAGACTTTTCCCACACAAAAGCTATCTATCCTCTTATCTCCCACTATAATACTTAGCAAAAGAATAAAGCAGAACTCTTCGCACAAATGACAATCTTAGTGCAGACATTGCCACATGTGAATTTACCTGGAGATGGAAGTGTTTCTAAGCAAACAAAAACTAATAGCAAAAACCTCATATTCTGGTCTTTCACTGTGTTCTAGCCAATTTCTTCTGCACGTTTCTCCTTCTGGTTTTGCTACTGGTTAGAAAGTCACTGCATTGACATCAGAGGAGGACATATAACTATAATAGAATAATTGTTCAATAGCTGATTTATAATAAATTGTTTACAATTTTACAACATTTAGAGCAAAATAAAAACTTTACTCACGGAACTCCTGGTTAAAGCAGGGTTAAAAGGCCCCTCAAGAGCTGATGTAACTCATCTCTTTGTCCCAGGGCAGGATCAGCAATAGTAATTGTTATTTGAGATCAGTATCTCTCCAGTCCAGCTGTCTTAGTTTGGTCTTTGTGTCTGTTTTCTAGATGTATTTGCAGGCAGTTATGCACTGCTGGTCACCTACCTCCATGCAAAAGGACACAGTCGTGATTGGCACCTGCCCCTTCCTATATGGAGAAATCCACCCAGCAGCTTAGATCTGTACTTCTCAGGACATGGTAACACTGTATCAGGGCTGCATAGACCATATTTTATGAATTCCGGCTCATACCTGTTATTAAAGACCTCCAACAGTGAGGATTTAATAAACTCCATATGCAACCTAGGCTAGCGGTTAATCTTTAGATGGTTTCTTCTAATGCCTTTCCTTGCTACAATGTAAAAGTCGTCTTCTCAGCCCACCCACCATAGACACAAGAGAGACTTGTACCTGAAGCCTTTGTCTCTCAATTACTAAGCCCTTCCTTTTCCCTAGGCCATGTTTCTCCAAACCTTCTCCATGCTCTCCTCTGGACTTCCCTTAACACCAATGCACAGAGTGAAACACTGTACACTGTGTGTGCTCTTCCAGTTCATCCATCACAAGCTAATGGGTTTTTGCTCTCCCCATCACAGCTACCAGTATGACACTGTTAGCTCCTGTTTAGGAACCACTATTTCAGAATATCTTTTGCAGAGCTGCAGGCAGCCAGCTGGCTCCTTGCCTGTGGCCAACCTTGCCTCCAGTTTGGACTTCTAATCCTATTCTCTTCATCCAACTGCAAAATAGGGTTTTGGTTGCGGGTTTAGGTTTTTTTTTTTTCTTTTTTATAATGTGTTTTTCCTGATTTTACCAAAGTGTCAACCCCTAAGCCATCCCAGAAAAATGCTGTCTTTTATTTGAGGGTGTGTGTATATATAGCAGGAAAGCAGCTTCAATCGTTGATTGCCTCAAATACAGAATCATCTTTCAATGCTGTAAAAAATGTTTTATTTATTCTTTCCTAAATAAGGAAGAGTCATGCTTTGCTCACGCGAAAACTAAAAGCAATACAGCAAAACATAAATACAGTGGTAAATATACCACTATTCAATTTATCTTCTACAGTTCTACCAGTCTTCCTTCACAAGCCTAAGCATTAGAAAGAAATATCAACTGTTTGTTGTTTTTTTTTTAATTGACTCTCTGTCTTTCTTCTTAACTTTCACTAAACTCCTTACCTTTCAAAAGTAATTGGGTCAATTGGTGGCCGAGTTGCAAGTATATCCCTGCTGATTTTCTCAAAAGAAGCTTGGCATTTAACAAGAAAAAAAAACTTATTTCACAAACAGATGGAAACAAAGGAGGAAGCAAATTCTAGACAAGATGTTCCTTCATACCATATGCAATATTCCTTCCTGTTGCAGATTAATCTTGTCACTAACGCAAAGACTTAGGACAGCTATGCTCTCCTATCACTATCCGTGACCAATTCTAACGTGATTTTGAGCAAACCAGTAACCTCACAAGTCAAAAGTTGGTTTTAGTCAATTTCTTTGGTGATAAGCGCCCTGCTGCCCCCCACTTACAGAAGGCATCTGAATTCCTGTACCACCACCTGGTGTAACACTGACACAGCTGTCAGAGCCCTTATTGAGGTGAACTGAAATAAAGAACTGATTTCACTGAGAAAAACAAAACAAAACAAAACAAAGCAAGAAAAGGAAAAATCTTTGAGCCTGATCAGTTCAGTACCACTACGTGTGAAACCACAGCCAAACTTCTCATTTTGGACAAAACAGAGAAAACAACACTTATTTCAAAGTAGCTCATAGCCATATGCAAAAACCAACGTGTAAGGCTTGGTTGCACAGTTTTAGGGACAGGACTGCGGAGAAGAGAAGCTGAGTCCGAT
The DNA here is from genome assembly GCF_009769465.1 of Tauraco erythrolophus. Classification (NCBI taxonomy): domain Eukaryota; kingdom Metazoa; phylum Chordata; class Aves; order Musophagiformes; family Musophagidae; genus Tauraco; species Tauraco erythrolophus. The sequence continues at coordinate 13,947,482 of NC_141475.1, read as the reverse complement.
TTTCATCTATGTAGAGCAAACTAATAGCCTACATACATTGTGTGCAACTGCAAGAGGTCTCTTTACAAATGCAATTTGTAAATGTTGTATCCTTACTTGCTGATACGCCACAGTGAAGGGTTTATATCCATACATAAGCTTTTGCTTCTTGACGTTAAGGCAGAGATTGTAATTAAAAACAAATAACAAAAAAGCTTTCCCTAAAAACAGTATCTCACCTCCTGCTTTCAGGTATTACTTTCCAAGGACAACATTTTTCTTAACTCCATGATGGCAGGATGAGCTGCATTTTATCCTGAATTATGCAGAATTATAAATCAAAAGGATTAAATATTTATTTTTATGCTTGCCTTGGATATAAGAGCCTGAGATATATGAGGTTAAAATCCTTTATTTCCAAAGCAAGACTTTCCACTTTCACAGGCAGTCACTTAGAGAAGATGACACTCCTGTTCTGACAGTAAATATTTCAGTATCTAGCTAGAATAGAAACATTTTCACAGAGTACCCAAGCAGCCATACATGAGAGTAGCAGACTGGCCACTTGGCACTGAAACATAAAGTGGAGAAAGATTCATATTTTGGTTCCTTCCTCAGTTAGTAAAAATTTCTTTGAATGCAGTACTCTCACTTTTCATATATGTATCTTAACACCAGGAATATAATGTGACTCTTAGTTTTCTAAACAACACTTCTGCACATCAAAAGGAAGGTTCCTCACTAAAGGAATTATCTGCAGAAAATTATCCATTCCAGATCTCAGTAATATTGTGAAATTCTGTCATGGACAGTTCCTACCATTTACCAGCTTATACATGAGATGCTTACACGTACTTTTCCTGGTTGGGTGTTCTAGTCTACTCACGGCACTTTTAAAGAGTGATGAAACATTTGAGGAAAGAGGAGCAAATGATGTGATCCATGTGTAGTTTAGTCTTAGTTGTATTGATCATGTTGAAAATCCAATTAGCTGTTAACAAACTTTCTTTTCAAGTATAAAAGCCATGAAAAGAGGCTACTTCTGAAAGGTTATATCATTAGGGAAGAAAAATTGAGAGTAATGAATTAACTCCTAATGCTGCAGCTTTAAACTATGGAATAGCACTTCATGTGCACAGAACTGGTAGTTTAATACAATTTCAATACCCCACTGCAGAAAAGAGAGCTGCGTAATTGCAACCTAAATTCTAGCTCGCCACAGTAGGAAATAGATAAGGTTTCACAAAAGGCCTGATTCTATCTTTTTACCTTCTCTGAAGCTTTCAAAAACACCAGTAGGATTTGGAGGTCAACAAGAAGCTCAAAATAAGTTTCCACAGGACAAAACATGCAGCTCATAAGAAAACAATAAACTGCACATCCCTTCCCCTGAAGGCAGCCGTAGCTTTTCTAAATCGTTAATAAACACTGGTGAAGGAAATAACTACCTATAGTTATGATTAGATACAGAACAGAAGGTCAAGCATGAATCTACCAAATATAATCTAACCTTAAACACCTGACATATTTCTAATATCTCTGTGGAGGTGTTCAACAAAATATGGTAACATTTTAAAAAAATGCTGATTTTTATTACCTGTGATGCAAGGATATTTAAAATTCTTTTTTGGCTCTTGTTTCAGTCTTTGTCATTTCCCAAAAGGTGTATCTATTCAGGGTCATAGCAAAAGGAATGATTTATAGTCTAAATTCTTAATTTTCCAGTTCATTACCAAGTCCTCATTTAATTTAGTACCCTATTTTCCTGTGGCCAATGCATTATCCTTAGTGTTTCCAATTTTATATAAGTATACCATTATATGCACAGAACATTAGAAAGAAATAATTATGTGCAATCTTTGAAAAACAAATCGTTACAAATAACCCACAGCTTTCTGATGTATGAAAAGAAAAGAGATGGAAAACACACTCAATACCCACTAATCTACTGGAAAAGCATATCTCTTTCTTTCCAGACAATTAAAATTATACATTTGGGGCTTTAAAGAACACCACATAATTTCAAAAACAATACGAGAGCATTAACCTGAAATTTTAAAAATACTTCAGGATAATTTCCAGTTTTTGTTCCTTAGAGTTATATTTTAAATAGAAAGTATTATATGTACATTATCTGCTAGCTTTCTGGATACATTAGCTCTCTGGTAATGTCATTATATCACATTAAAGCATATGAACATATATTTCAAAGAGAAGGAACCAGTAAAATAAATTCAAATACCAGCTGGGAAAATTTGACCTTTGTTTAATTGCTTCAGTTCAAGGACAGTTCTTTGATGATGATTCTATGCCAAGTAATATTAGAAACAAGACTATTATGAACCTAGTTATTCAACTAACTTGTCTACTTCAATATCAACTTTTGATGAATGGCATCACTGTCCCAAAGAGCTGCGTTCTGAACTTTCATGATATAGTGTAATGTGTGTACAGATGAAGAATGAACTCCATATTTACTCACAGATTTGTCTCCAAATTCATCTATAAATTAATATTGTTAGTACTGAAATATTAATGATTTATAAGACTAGATGCCTAAAAAACACACACGTAGAAGTCTTCAAAATCAATACATAAAAAAGAAAAAATATGCTGGATGTTTTAATTGCTATGTTCTCTGATTAGAAAAAGGTAACTACTTTAATATTCTAAGAAAAATGAAGAAAGCAAGACACTGACATAGATATAACTGAATGTAAAAACAGCGGAAATGTTGCTAGATTAACAGAAAAATAGCAGATAACTAAAACTCCTGGTCTGCTAATACCAGTGATAAGTCTATTGAAGTGAATATGTAATTAATTAATACCATATTTTAAGAGAAAAAGGGCATTAAAAATTTGGGGGGGGAGAAGAGGGTAACATACCGATAAAGTCTCTTGGAATTCTGTCCGTAAATTAAAATCGTAGTCTAATGCAAATTACCTATCTTGGTGGATACTCTAGTTAACTATCATAGCAAAATGAAGAGAATGATGCTTTTTCAAGGACAGTCAAGGAATTTGTAAATTCCATTCCTGTTGCTTGTTATTCCTTATAATGACTCATTGTGGACCCTGGATGGAAAGACAAGTTCCAAACCCCAATTATTCTGCAGAAATACCATGCAGAAATTTGCTTCCTTTCTCTCATTTATTCTATGGAAGTTCCAGCCAATTGCTTCTGCAAACCTCAGCTGTGGCTAATATGCTGCAATCAGACAGGAAATTCATGTGGTATGCTGGCTCCAAAATGTACCAAATTATATATTATGATCGATATCTTGAGTTCCATCCAGAAACCTGAAGGTCAAAAAGTGCCAATCTAATATTTTCTCACTGCAGATATTAATGAACTAATGGAAATATTTTGCACCAGTGTCAGCTTCAGAAGCTGAATGCAGCAGCAATGCATGTACAAAAAATTACCTAATGCTCTCATCCTGAGAGCAAACAGACCTGAATAACCCTGCAGCAATGAGAAAACTTCACACTCATTTACATATTAAATACAGCACTTACAGGAGGGCTGCTTTCTGGCCATTGGAGCAAAGCCCATTGCCGGGTGCATTCTGTAAGCTGGAGCAGAACAGAGCTCAGCAGCCTCTGTACAGGCACACGTCCTGTCTCCTCCACTCCTACAGTTACGTGCATACTGAATAAGCACAATAACAGCCTCAGCACACCCACAACATGCAAATGGAGTCCACTTTTGGCAAGGAATGATCTCAGAACAGCAAGAACTACTTCCGCTGTTGTGATTTCAGAGGACACCAACTCACAGTCAAAGGCTAGTATGCAGTCAAATTCACAGTCAATCAAGGCTGTTGGATATCTGCAGCTAACTATGGAGCAGGGTGGTTAGTTTTCACATTGTGTAATTTTTCATAAATAGCAATGTGTTTAACTTTCTCTCATTGCAGTCATCCACTTACCATACAGCCATCCCTGAACTTTCATTAAAAAACAAGCAAACAAAAAGGCAGAAAACCTTAAAACCTTCAACAAATTTTCTCCTGCTATTAGTTATCATTCATGTTTTGCTCCCTATGTTGTCTACCCCAAGTCTTTTGACTGAAGAACTGGATCAAGAAGACAGAATTATAAACCAAATCATCATGTGTAGATATAATCTGAGGTCTTTCCTACTGCTACTGTGACACCAAACTGCACAAGGCAAAATGATGGCACCGCAGATTAATTGCACAAAATGTAAAAGTTAAACATCAGCCAGAGAATACCACCACAGCAAAGTATGTTCCACTTACTGCTAGCAGCTTTGCAATAAGAACACATGCAGAAAACTGATTTAGGACAGCTTCATTTGCTGAAGCATCACTACTTTTTGGTTTTCCAGAAGCAGTCTCACACAGTTGAGTTAAGTAATATGTTTAAAATTCCTTCTGATTGAATAAAATTGGAAAACAATCTCTGAAGTAATTTAACATAACCTGTGCTAGAGTACGATAAACTAAGACATAACTGAACTGTTATTTCACATCAACTCTTGCTCTAGATGCTACTAAATTAACTACTATCATTAATAAACAGAATTCTCAGCTGAGACAACTTTTATGGCACCCCCACCTAGAGCATTTTCTACATCCTCTCAAACTTGACACCTAAAAGTCAAAGCCAGTAAAAAGCTGGATAGTTCACGTCAACTAACCAGTTTCTTTTCTGCCTGTCCCCAGTAATAAACATTTGTTTTTACTGCTGTAACAGTGAAAGGCTCTCTGCTGTTTTCCTGCTTTCATCATTAATCTCTGGCCCTCGTTTCTGATCACTAGATAATCAGCTTCTGCTTCCAACCAACTACTCTATCAGCAAGTCCCTGTGAATTTATAGTTAAAGGAACATTCAGCATCTTCCCTTTCAAACCCTTCCTGTACACGCTACAGACTGCCTGCAACTGAGTAGTGAGGAAAACAGATTCCTAAAAAATGGGAGCATTTTCCTGAAGTGAAAATGTAGATACGAATTACTAACTGGTAGATATATTTAGATGGAAGCTCCCGAACTGAATGCATACGATGACAGAAGGGCCTTTTGTTTTTAAGACAAATCTAGTTGAATCATAGGTTTGAAGGAACATTAAAGGTTATATAGGCCAAATTCGTTTTCAATTGGGTTTCCCAGGGATTTGTCCTGTCAAGTTTTAAACATCTCCAAGTTACATATCTTGATCCTTTGACATACATCTCTACAGTCTACGGAAGGCTTATTTGTTCAAGAGCTTTTCACAAAGATAGACATCTCCAATAATTCCAGTCCTGTCTGTGGTGTAAATGCAGCAGCTCTATACACTCTGGCACAGCCCTCCTGATGCAGCAGATAAACAGAATAGATCTTACTACAAGTAAAATAATAATCTCATACACATGAGGAGAAAATGTATTTGAGTGTATCCCTGATGCAATCTATATGAATTATGAAAGTAATATCAGACTCGTCACCTCACTCACACCTTGCTATGCTTCCACATTCTCCCAATCTAAACCACTGAATACAAAATAAAAACAAATCTTTAATCATTAAAACACCTTGAACTTTGCCTTCACTGTAGGCAGTCATAGAAAGGATATAGATCTAACCTTCAATAAATCAATGTGACTCCACTTGGACAAAATTCTAATATCATCACAAACGAGTATGTAACATCACTGACTTCAGTATTCTTCCCATATTCATATTCTTCCCATATGATAGAAACGTAAAAACCAAATTTGGTCTAGTATTTCAGAAAAGAAATATTTTCAGTTCAGCTTTCAGATTTGACAGTAAGAACTTTTCTGAAATGTTACTGAAGTCTATGTCTTCAAAAGTGTCTTGGACACTACAGACATAGTTTCTAAGAAGGGAATCAAAAACTCTCAGCTTGTCATATTTGTATACTTTTGGGGTATATTAATCTGACTGATAGCACTGTGAAATGGCTTTTTTTTTCTGAGCAGGAATAGACCATTTGTATGTATTTATGAATGGCTCCATTCCAAAGTTACTAAGTTTTTATGTTCTCTCAGTTATCACCATAGTTATGGTTTATAGGTCTATTTAATGAAACTCATGGAATTATTCTTTCCATATAATGACAGTTGCTGTAATGCCAAGAAACATAGAAATTGCTATCCTCATTCATCGTCATAAAATTGATATGTCCTGAACCACTTGATATCATACAGGATGTGACTTCTTCACTGCTACCACAGTGCTACCCACCTGATACAGCCTTGATAGGTCATTGACCTGAGGTGTTTACACTCTAAACAGGATGAAACAAAGCAATTAGAGGATTATATGTTATGGTGGCAACAGATACGTGCCTGGATAATAGAGATGGAAGAACTGGTGGGTGAAGGGGAAGAAAAATGGAGACAACTTAAAAACTATTCAAAGAAAATGTGAAGATTAGGCATAGTGCACCACTTAGATGTAGATATAGAAAGAAACAGGGTCAGGTACAGATAAGATAAATAAAGCATTGGAAGCAGAGACTGCATGATGAAAGAATAATGTAATCAAGGCAAAATATTCAAAAGAACAAGTGATCAGCCTGAAAGAACAGATACAGAAAAGCATTCTGTTTAGCAATCTGGGAACAGGATTTGAGGAAGCACGCATACGGAGATTGAAGTATTTCGTGAAAAAGCAGTAATGACATGAAAAATTCCTTTTATTCTTTTTTTTGTTTGTTTGTTTAGCAGTCAAAGGATTGTATTTCTGAGCTGTTATTGTGGTCAAGGTGACAAGAATCCTCATGCTGAACTTAATCTGTAGAAGAGCGTACAAGTGTCCTCAAATTTTACTGAATCAAAAACAGAGCATTTCTCACAACAGCTAAAAGAAGGAGGAGAAAATCTGTAGATACATCAAACCTCTCACCAGTAACATGAACTGTAAGAGGACTCAGATTCCATTTTGCAGGGAAAAAAAACAAGAAAATATATATGGATGATGTAAAGAAAAGGATAAGAATCAGGCAAGTTTGGACATGCTTTAAAGACACGCTATAAGAATTTCAACTTGTGGGTTTCACTGCGCATAATCACAATTTTCTTGATATTATTGGCAGATCATGTTTGCTACTAAGAGCAATAGACTGGGTAATAATTGCAAATGTAAATCTCAGGCTATCTCAAGTGTGCTACAGTGAATTTTTCCTGTAACACACATTATTATACATATGAAGTTGGAACTTGCTTTTAACTGGTTTAATTACTCAAGCATGGAAAATACTGTCCACGACAACATTACGTGTTGAGAATTTATGCATTATATCATTTAAGGCTATCAGGACTTTTGTTAGCTTTCATCATTTTTTTCTTATTCACCAGAACATCACCATTCTCTGCTTAGAGACATAACAATTGAGTGTTTTTTGTTGGAAAGTGGTCAAGGAAAATGTTCGGCTGAACTCAAAAGCCTTCTGCTACTACTGCTGCCCAAAGAGCCACTGGCTGATGTAGGGGACCTACAGGAACATCCAAATGAGGTATTAAGCTATGTATGTTTCTATGATTCTATGTTTCATGTTAAACAAAACTTACTGCACTTCTAGAATTAGATCTTTCAATCATATGATGGTCATTAAAGTTGTTATAGTAAATATCGCATGCTTGTAAACAGAGATAAAAAGATCCAAGTGCAATACTATCATCAACATAAAGGAAAACTCTGACCATTACATTACGCTCACTCTTTGTCTTGGCAAGAATAAGACGAATCACAGATGTAGAGGTCTTATACCACTGAAATGATTTTCAAATGTGTTTTATGCTACAAAATCAATTTATACAGCCCTTTGTATGCTCTATTCATAGTTCCCATACTCTACAATCCACTCTGAGTGATCTTTACTGAGTAAATTTACACTTACATTGTTCATAGGTAACATTATCATAGTCTCAGTGTTGTCAAGCATTAATCTTACAAGCATCATAAGTTTATTTTCAACAAAATCTGACTTTGCTAACACCACTAAAGGCATTACATATTGAAATCTTATTTCCTGAAATGACACACTTATCAAGCCAAAAGTAACTCACCATAAAGTTCATTAATCTTCTTACTCCAATAAACAGAAAGAACACACTAGGAAACGTAAAGGTGCAGCGCTACATTGCTATAGGCCTACGGCACCATGCTTATTTCTGTCACATCAGTTCTTTTGTCTGTCAGAAAACAGAAAATATTTAATTAGGCTTCTCAGTAGTCTATATTTTGGTTTTAGCCTTCCATAAATAAAAGGCTTCATACAAACATCAGCTACTTTAACCTAATAGACAAGAAATTACAGATTAATATAAACATGTGATATACGTAAACAAGTTGAAATCCTATCACCTTCCTCCTGTCTCCGAACAGAAAATAAATGAAGATATAAATTATTCACAAAGTAAGGTGCTATTTATTGCTTTCTTTATAGAATTCTATCAACAAAAAATGTTTTAGGTGTCCACAGCATTTTTGAAATTTTTTTCAAATGTGCATCATGCACTATTCTCTACAATCTTTCAATGGATTTCCATGGATTTCTGGATCACTGCTGAATTTTCTTATTTCTTACTTGCCTTAGTTTCTTCAACATCCCCTCCTTATCTTTAACAAGCTCTCTTCTCTCAAATCCAACTTTTATTACCATTAAAGAAATGGCTAGGAAGATGACTTCCAGAGTGGTGGTCAGGTATTGGCTTCTACATTTGAAATTTGATCTTTTAAACTATCACTTTCAAAACCTGAAATTTTGTTTGTGGAGATAGTTTTCAACTATTTTTTATTTTACTATTCTTGTGGAAAAATGGTGGTGATCAGAATGTACAATCTTTCCTACAACATAGCCAACTTCCTCAAAAAAACCCTGCCAACTTGAGGTTCCCCTTGAAGTCTGGGAAGACACACACCTGGCTTCTGGTTCCTGCATCCCTCAAAATGTCTCTACCCATTTTGCATCCAAAATCGTAGCTTGAGGCCATTTCTCCCTGTAGTGCTTTGGGCTTAAACTATAGTATGGATTTTATGAGACATAATACTTGCACCTGTTTTGAGAATCCAGCACCCTGATTCAATTTCTGTCAGGAACCTGGCATTTAATTTTTAGTCATTTAACAACCGGCAATCATATAAACTCATATTCCAGTTTCCCCACATAAACAATGCAGAAAATTACCTATTTTCAGATTAAAGTGCCATCTAGAGCACAAAATATTATCATTATGATTACTCCTAATCAAGACAGATAAAATAAAATGTTATCCTTTAAACTTTATTGTCTCATCACTTGGCAAGTAAACTGAGCCGTATAGGTAGGAACTACTGTCATAGAATCATAGAATGGCATAGGCTGGAAGGGACCTTAGAGATCATCTAATCCAACCTCCCTGTCATGGGCAGAGACGCCTCTCAACTAGATCAGGCTACTCAAGGCTCCATCCAACCTGGCCTTGAACACCTCCAGAGAGGGGGCATCCACAACCTCTCTGGGCAATCTATTCAAAAGTCTCACCACCCTCGTACTGAAGAATTTCTTCCTAAAATCTAATCTAAATCTGTTCTCCTTCAATTTAAACCCATTTCCCCTTGTCCTATCAGTGGACATTCTTGTAAAAAGTCCCTCCCCAGCCTTCCTGTAGGTTCCCTTCAGCTATTGGAAGGCAGCTATTATATAGAGGCAGCTGTCATATAGAGTATCTCAACCTTGACTCCGGGCTTGAAGGAAGGAAGCACTGACTAGTCTCGAAGAGCAGAGCGGGGAGAGAGCAGAGAATTAAGAGAAAATGTCATTCTACTTCCTCTTCTATTGTCAGAAGTTGGATCCTATTTCCAGGCCAGGGGAAATCTCTCTCCCTCCCACCCAAGCAGTGAAAGTAGAAGTGGAATGGTGACTCATTGGGTGACTCAAAGGAGTAACCCGGGTTGCTGGAGGTGCTACTGGAGGTACTGCTGGTCTGAGCAGCAAATTACCTACTTGCTCAGTGCTCGGCCTGAAGATACAAAAAAATCTGTAAGCACCATACCTCGGTTTTACCAAATCCATTTTATTGCCCAAGATACGTATCTTTTTTATTTTTTTTTGATCCTGTCTGTCTTTTTTTTTTTTTTTTTTTTAATTTTCGAGAAGGAGTTTCAAACGGATGGGAAATGAATTTAAGTCAGCAGTTCACAGTAATACAAAAATCAATTCCCACTGCATGATTGCATGTGTTATTCTGGCACTGCTTATCATGCATTACAAAATTTGGAATAAAAGTTCTGAGTAGGTAAATAAAAAACTGATACAGCACCTAATATATATCATAAAGTTTAGGTTGTTTTTTTCAAGATTATTCTTCTGTGAATGCAGTCAGCGATATTTCTCAGCTCATCAGACAAACTGAACTGCTCTTTGAAGTGTAAAGACAACTGCACAGACTGAGGAACATTTTGCTGACAATTCTTCTCTATAACACATCTTGGACGTAATGTTTAAACAACATTAAAATATGCCATACTGTGTAGATCACCACTTGATTTACACAGTATTGTACATTACACAGAGGTGTCAGTTTAAAAGGCTAACAAAATATAAAATGATGTAACATATTTAGGATGTAAATAGAATTGTTTTATATGAGCAATTTAATCTATATATTTTTTTATCTATCCTGTTAGACTGAGAACTTGCTACTCAGTATAAAATAGTTTTTATTTAACACTTAGAGCCTAATCATGCATCTAAAATCAAGTTTAAGTTCTTGTTGTCTTCAAAAAGATAAGATCAGTTTGAAATTTAGAACTTGCACAACCAGTTACAGGAGATGAACAAATGCGACAATTTATAATTTGTTTGCTACCTCTTACTTTCCACATTTTTTATGACTCAATTTATTTGTTCTTTTTCTTTCTATTTGATTACATCTAACCACTAACCTAAAATGATTTAAAAAATTATTTCAAGCTACTTTCAATTTGTTTTCACCAAAATCTTTATAGATCAATTTTTTATGTTTTTTTCCAAATCCCCTGCCAGGCATCAAAAGGCTCTCTTAACTCTTAAACTGGTATTTCGCTGTCAATAAGTATCTAAATGAGCAGTATTCACTGTTGTTGCAAACTCCAAAAGCATCATAAAGTAGGTCATAAATCAAGTATTTAGTTTTCAATGTAAGGTACACATTTAAAATTTTTATTATTACCATAAATAAGAAACTTTGTCTACAGTTCCCTAGAAATAACTTTATTCTAGTTTTATGCACATCAACGGAGGAAAAAAATCAGATTAAGTAGGCTTGAATTTGCAGTGTGGAATATCTGGGCTCAGATCTGTTCCCAGCACAGGAGGAGAGAAAAACAAAACAAAAAAATCACCTTGCTAAATGCACACTGAAGACACCTAGAGTGAGTAGATGTGATTAGTTCAATTTGCATGAATTTTTAAACTAAGTAATTTATTGTCTAACTAATGTGTACCATTGTCTAAGTATAATAATGCTTATGACAAACCAATCTTTGTTCCAAGCTACCCTCATAGCAGGTATAAAAGTCTGTAGCGTGGGTATCCAGCAACAGATACCCAGCAAACGATGACTTATGTGCATTGGCTGAGTCAGGGAAGAGAAACTTCCATACACAAGGACAGCCACTGCCCTTTCTCTTTTATTGTCAGAACCATAGTTTAAGTATCTTCAATATGTTCTAATATTTCTACTTTCTAAAGCAAGAAACAATAGCATTTATGAAATACTTTGTAGCAGTCCCCATTCTTGAGGATTTCTGACTTCATTAATTTTTTATCAGGCAGTATGAAAAAATTAACAAAAAAAGCCAAACCTATAAATACCTTCTGTCACAGAAGCCCTTTTTTTTTTCCGCAGTCATGGACAGGCATAAATACTAGAAAGCTCTGTCACAGAGTTTTAATTATTACTATTATTCTGTGCTCCTCTGGTGTTTGGTGGTGTCTTTGGGATTCTTGGATGAAGAGCAGAGAGAAATCATAACAGAAACGTGTAGAAGAAAAAGAAGCATAAAGAAGCATTTGACTTAACTTTGAGTTAGCTCATTTTATGCACTAAGAAAACAGAACTTCTTCCTGGATTTTAATCTAGCTGTAAGAATTTTAATAATTTTTATTAATTTGGCATTGACAGTTTTTGAAAGTGTATGTTTTTCTCTCTCATGCTATACTTTTTCCATTAAAATAGTCCCTTATGATGATTATGGTAAGTTCTTCTGTCTTTATGCCTGTATGTCTTATTTTAGCAGTATATCTGAGGCAATTATCTAAAGTCATAATAATCTAAAAGGACCTTTTCTCTTTCAGGCATCTCAACTAATTTTATTTTATTTAGTCATTATGTCTTCCATTCCTACAGAACGGGATTTCTTAGAAAATTGGCAGCTCATGCCGATTTTGTACAAAGCTTTCTTTTCTCTCTCGCTTCTGAATGTGGTTTTGATGAGAAAGGTATTTCCACTAATATTGCCTATCGGAAAGCTTGATGCACATAACAGAATTACTTGAATTAGTATTGCAGAACTTAATAGTTTAAATTTTATATGGCTGAGGACCATCTTCATTTCAGTTTTTCAACTGCTTTTTTTTTAAAGCAACAACTTCCCTATCTAGATTGCACTACAGGACAGCATAAGCTCTGTTTTTGCAGAATATGTAAATATATTGCTTGGATGCTTGCCAGAAAATGAAGCATACTATAGTGGTAAAGCTTACTCAAGTATTTTGATAGACGCTTATGACTGCAGTGGATTTTCAAGCAGGAGGTGAATGCTTACTTTATTCTTCAGCTGAACAAGTGTAATATTGTCAGTCTTTCTGACTCCATTTCCTTCTTGGTCCTGTGTCCATCCCCTGCCCCTCTCTTACCCCCACCTCCATGAAATCTGTAATTAATAATGAGCTATAACAAAATTTTCTGTCTGTAAGGCTTACATAGCTATTTCTGAATGTGTTTTGTAGTCTATTTCTACACTGAATAGAGTGAGAAGAGTTTAGGAATCAAGAAAAGATTCTTCCAGAGGATTAGTTAGTACTTCAGTGGGATATTGGACAAGATACGCCTTGGATGAGAGTCCTTGATGATACGGCAAGTACTTTAGGTCTGTAAATAACTCCAACAGCATCAAGAACAACATCATTGCAGAGATTTAGAGAGAGTAATTCTGGGTTTACATGGTTACAGCTTGCTTGCACAGCTTGTTTAGGTAAGAATCTGTAAGTGATGAAGTCTATCTCTAAATATAAATTTTTGCAGTTATGATTAGCCCAAGGATTTCCTTTTGTAAGATTCCCCTAACATATACACACACACTGACTCTACTGTTATGGTGCCTATTTAAGTTCTAGCTTTGTTTCTTGTATAAGACACATTAGAAATATGTCTTATTGAAAACAACAAAGTACTTAGTCTTTCATCCGCATTATCACTGTCCTTTTTCATTAAAGAATCCCTTCATTTAAAGATAAAAGGAAACTGCTTGAAACAGTTGAGTTTAGTTTATAGCATTGTTATGTTGCTTTTGTCTGTTGCCTGTCTCATCCTAGGAACTGAACACATTCATCCTCTGGAAATCTATGGGCAAGTTTGATAGTTTGATGGCTTTTCTCTTTCAGAACAACACCAGCATGTTGCAAATCCACGGAACTTCTACACTGGTACACAAGAAGCAAGAGTCAATAAAGTGCTCAACAGTAGCTGCGTTTTACTGCAAATCCTTTACATTTTAGCCCTATAGGCAATCCTTTACAGAAGGGTGGACTTCATGTGATTTCCTGATACCAACAATCTACATCAATGTCCCTACTACAACTGAAATATTTTCTTTTCACCAGAGGTGATGCCCTGTAGTTCTGATCATTCTCTTGGCTCTCTTGCCATTTGTAAATGGATCAGCAATAGTAATGTGGAAAGTTTCCATTACTTAAATCCAAATGATTAACCAAATCTAGAACTAGGGCTTTTTTACTTTTAAAAAATAGCTTATTAAAAATGTGTTTATTCCCTGAATACGGTTTTATCCAATTTTTTCCAGTGTAAGCTCCTTGATAGGATATATGATGAAGTAGTATCTCAGAGAGGTGGAGCTCACTGATACAGATCTTTAAGGATATGCACTTTACACAGATTATGCAAGTTGGGGAACATTTTTATAAACAATATCGGTTTTATTCAAAAAAAACTTTCTGTGAAAAGATATTAAAATATTTTCTGTCAAAAATTTTGTAAAATTAAAACTAGGAAAAATCACTCAAGAAAGAAAAATTGGTCAATGTAAAATTATATCAATACAGGGGGAAAAAAATATCAAGTTTGTTTTGTTTTTTTTTTTAATTTATGATCCATAGGGATTGATCCTCTAAATTATTTTAACACGTATAGGAAGACATATACAGAAGGAAAAAAAAAAACCCATACACCTTCTGGTGCAAGTAACCTACACTTTTTTAAATAATCAAACCTTTTTTCATATAGAAACTGTAAAAGAACTTTTCAAAATGAAATTGTTTCATGCTTCTTTCTTTGATTTTTTTATCTGAAAACATGCCTTGAAAACTATCAGTAGCTGTCAGCATTTTTGTTTTGGTGCAATGGTCTGCATCTAGAAATTCTGTGACAATAACATGCAGCTGGGAAAGACATCCTTTCATAAGAAAATGCAAACCAAGAATATATTACAATTTTCCAGATGGAAGAATATATCTGAAATCAAGGAAATGTACCCATTGATGCTCAGTATGAATGACATTCTCAAAATCAAGATTAAAATAATATGGCTTTTAGATAACATTGACTGTATGAGAAAAAAGAAACATCTGACTGAAGCAAGCTTCAGAAAGAGGAGGACAGAGGCCAATGCCTCTGTCTTGGCCTTCCAAAATGATAATGGATTCCTATTCTGCACAGGTGCTAGAGGTACAAAATCCTAGTCCCACAAAATCAATGAGGGAAAAACTGTCTCTGACGTAGTGAAATTAAGATTTAATCCAAGGATTTCATGCCCTGTGAAGTCTTAAATGTGTTAATGTATTGGGACAGAAAACTGTATCTATGAAAATCCAGGATAAAAGAATCAATTGAAAATAGTATCCAGAGAATGCTGCTGTCTTCCATTTTATCTCCGGAGGTGCTGAATAAAAAAAAAAAAAAGAGGGAAAAATTACTAGACAGATGGAAATTCTCTCTCAATATTCAGCTATGTTGTTTCTTAGAAATTTCCAAAACTTTAAACCATGAGGAAGCTAGCAAGAATACAGCTAAACTTCACTTTTATAGACTGAATCAACCCAAACCAAAATGCATTGCTGAAATCAAGATTGGTTTTTTTTGTGCGCCAGTGTGACGTTTGCCTCCCAGTAGCTCAGATGTCTACAGGCTTGATCTTCACTTCAGGCATGCTGACAAATTGTGTCTTTCTTCCAAAGTATTTGTAGGCTGGGACAGGTATACTTTGGTCAAATATCTTTGCATTTATAAAATAGGCACATGAACCAATAACAGCATAACACCCATTAAGTTGTTTGCTGCTCAATGTCAAATAGAATAAAGCATTTCATTTCAGAAAAAAAGAATATGTATTTTTTTTAATGTTTTCCATAGGGGAAAGAAAACATTGCATTAAAAGCTCAGGGAAAACACTTCAGTTTAGAGAAGCAAGGTTTCTTTAATTTTCTATTTCATCGAAGATTTGGATGTTTGATTTTTTTGTCCAATGGAGGAGTGGAAATACTTTTAGAATAGGAGTATCTCCAGTGAAATGGAAATGTTTAATTATTTCTTCACAAAAAACTTCCAAATATTTACTCATATTATAATATTCTTTAAGATCTACTTTTTATCCCAGTGAAATATGAGTGGATCACACTGAGAAACTGCATTTTTTTCCTCTCCAGTAATTCTGGTCAGAATGCTAACCTAAACACAAATGAAGTTGATGTGATACTCCTCAAGAGGATTGTCCCTATCCGATTGGCTTACATTGTTTCCAGGAAAGTAGCTTTAGCTATTTAGTGTTTATATTTTTTGCAGAGATCTCCTTCTAATCTGAATACAACACTAATCTCTGATGTCTTTCTCATCTCATAGAAGCAACACTGATGGAAGCTATTGCCTTTGAATTTGAAATGAGTTTATTTCTGAACTTGACTATTTTTTTGAAGGAGCTATATACTTCAGTGAAATTTTACTGCCTTGTAGAAATCTTGTCTTCATAAAACAAATACTGGCCTATGTCCAATTGAGCTATCTAAATCCAAAGTACTAATCCTGAAATACATTTAATTGATTATCCCACAGCTGAAAAGATTTTCAGATGATATATAAGGTAAAGTATACACAATCTTTATAACTATATAAATACAACATAGAGATCAACATCTACACATATTTGAGTGCTCATACAGCTGCAAGTATTAAATAAAACCAAAAAGCCCCAGGGGTTCCCTTTCCCTACTACTGTTGGGAACACACAGACCTTAGACAAAAGGCGTCTAGCAGTGTAGCTGAGGAAGCAGAGTAAATTAGTATAGATACAGAGGGAGAGAAAGGGCATTTAGCCATTGTACTTCAGATCAATAACACAGGTAAATAGAATTTAAATTAGACCATTACTAAATATGGCTTATAGCACCAGTAGCAGTTCTCAACACTATACATATTCCAAAACACATAAATGCAAAACTACTTTCAATAGAATATTACAAAAAAAACCCAACCCTTTGCAATGCTTGAAATTTGTTGGTCTATATAAAATTGAATCAAGATGCATTTTCCATTGCTTTACCTAAGCTTAGTTTTATCCATTATTACTGATGTAAGTCATTAAAAATGCATATAATGAATATATTAATAATGACACAGTATTTCATCTTTTTATTGCAACAGGCAATGAAAGACACATTTGTCCTTTCTATTTAATTTCTAATGAATAAAGAATACTACACCAATATAGGAAGATTAATAAAGATGTAAATGATGTCACATATATGAAATCTATATTTTACTATTTAATCACACAGCATAAACTAAGCCAGTATATGGATGTTCCTGTATTGTATTATACAGATATTACCAGGGTAGCTAAAAAGATTTAGAAAAATTACAGTATTGCTAATTTGGACATAACCATTAGACATTATGGCTTTATTGCTACTGTTTAACAGCCAGACAATAGCCAGGATTCATGATATTTATTATGAAGAAAGAGTCTTTTCTGTTCTTTTTTTTTATTAACGCAATGGTTTTTGGTCAAACAGCACTTGCTTTTAAAGTAAAATATATCAAGTCGCTCTCTATATAGAGGGAGATAGTATCTGGCAGTTAGTAAAAGACAGACAAAAAGAACATAGGAGAAAGAGTGTAACACAGCAGAGGGAAAGGACATACATCGGGCAAGGACAAGATAAAAGTAGGAGGAGAGTAAGGAAGAAAACAAAAGAGAGAGACAAACACCAACATAAAATTTGTATTTTGAGTATGACCTCCAGACCAGAGAACTAGAAATGTGCTTTTATATTTAAAAGGTCAGATTAGTTTTACCATCATTCTAAAAACCCAGAAAGCGTAACTCAAAAACGGCTAAAGACCTGGCTTGCATATTATCTCTACTCTTTGACTGCCATACTCCAAAAAGATTTTTAAAGAGGGCAAGAAGCAGCTTGTTCTGTGTGTGGCAGATAAAGCTTTTTTTTCTTCTTGCATAGCACAGAAAAGCTGCAGTCTGTTTTACAAACACGTCATTTGTGAGAGGCAGTGTTGAACTGCATAATAAGCTCATCAATATCACTGGGATGCTAATTAAAACTTGAAAACCAAATATGCATTCCCTGTACTACTGTAGAAATGGATCCAATCATTGACAGAAAATGTTCTTCTTGAAATATATTTCATGTCTTACACTGGAATTATGTCAGAGACTGCTTCAACTCGTCTCCCACAATACAATCTGACCCTTTGCCAATGTGCTTGAACAAATCACACCACCCATCGTGCTAGAGGGCTTGTAATTACAGGTGTATGGGCTAATCTATTCAGTCTGAATACACAGGAGCTAGAAACTCTGTCTTGTTGTTATTTTTAAAAGTAAAACAAGGCTTGAATATTCCTGAGCTGTATGAAGGTTCTTCACTGCCCCTTCACATTGAGGACAACCTCAACAGTACGTTTACACTATTGTAAAAGACTAAGCAGCTTAGGTTGAATTGAACAAGTGAAATCAATATTGCAGACACCCATGAAGGTTTTCTTTTGTTATGCTTTTATGGCATATATGGATATTACAAGAACTGTATCTCATTGTCATCACAATCTGGCCAGGTACACTTGGGCATGGCCAAATTTATCCAGCAATTTTTTAAGGATTGTCCTAGGGACATCTCAGACATCTCAGGTCTTCACAGTGTGAAAATTTTCTGACTTTTTTTTTTTTTTTTTTACTGAGGACAGGAATGAGGAGAATCATAAAGGAAATATTAGGTAGAATAAGCATTTAACAACTTTTTTTTTTTTTTTTCCAGAATAGCGTAAGCATAAGGAAGAGAGCAAATGAAGGAGACGAAAGGAGTGAGAAAGAATAGAGAAAAAGATGGAGATGATCCAATAATCAAAATATTTTCAGGACTTCCAGAATGCAACCGTGTTGCAATTTACATTGAGATGTGGAAAATTCAATATAGTTTACACCTCCCAGAATTCTGGAGCTGTCAGCTCAGAAGGAAGGGAGCACATAAATAATGTATTTCCTGTTATTCTTGGTCTGTAGCTGATCTCCTACTGAGCACTGAGAAAGAGTTTTAGATCCTTAGGATACAGCTGGTGCTGTCTAGCATGTTTGACTGATTTTGTGAGCAGAGAATGAAAGGCATATAAAACAAAACGAGAATCTAAAACTAAAGATGTATTTTCTCCTGTTAGAAAACTTGGAAAGTTGCAAAGCTGTGCAAGAAGGCAGAATTAAGAATAATCTGTTCTAAAGAATCATATTATTTGAAAATGAAAAGTCTTAAGTAGATTGGATAGAAATCCAAACGTGCAGTGTTCTCTGCAGATAAACAGGCTCATGTTCTCGGTAATACATAATACTTCGCATTTGGACACAAATGCCAGAAAGCTAATGACTGTAAAAGATCCAGATCTCTCGAGACTGTGGACCTCAAATGTGGTGCCATTTAGGATTCAGCTACAGTTTTGAAAGACTGAAGTTCAACTGTTCTTCAACACAATCTGCAGGGAATAAAGGTTTTCAAGTACTAGGCAGGCTCTCTGCACAATGCACTGAACTCATGGGTTTTTCCGCTCATTTCAAAGAGCTAGTCAGACTGGAATTAGCAAACCCCATTCCTGTTCTCCAGCAAGCAGCCCAGCTGAAGGAAAAAGCACTCCTCCAGCTGCTTTCCCATCCCTCTGCAGACCATTTATTCTGCTTGTAGGAGAATTCCTCTCTCTAAGAAGAATAAACATCTTAAGCCAGAAGGATATAGTAGAAGGGCATACATCTGATTTTTCCTAATTACAAAGACAGGCCACAAACTGACAGTCATGACAATGTCCAAACACAAACAACTGAGCTGAATATGTGTCTTTTCTCACAGGCTTTCTTAATTCGAACTGGTAATACGGCTAGAAGTCAATGCTGAATTATGACTCTATCAATCATAATTCATAAAATGAAAAAGCCAACATGTACACAGATGAACCGCTGTTAAGGACGTTTAGAAATGAAGCTCCTTTCTCAAAATAATTCTCTTTCTGACCAGCTCATGACTCCTCCAAGACATCAGGGGAAAAACTTTTTTATCCCTAGCCACAGGTACAGACTATAAACCAAGTCGTTCCTGGGTCCTGACTCTCTGCAAAGGCAGCAGCATGCTTTGGAAAATCATCTGGCACATCTGGGAAAGGGCTGCTGTGCCAAGGAACTGAACAGAACCTGTGTCAGTATTTCATGTATCTGAAAAACTTGCAGGCGGAGGGGGGCTTGTGGGAGTGGTATCCCTTTACCTTTCCTTTCCTCAGCCTGTTAAGCAGCCTGGCATAGCCTGAGACAAAGATGATAATGGTGAAATTTCTTGGGTCCAATAAATACATCCCTTTCAGATATAAGGCTTAAACAATAATTTCTTTTATAGGGACTCAGTAAGATGATAAAGAAATTAGCTCATTGCATTCCCTCAACTAACAGGTTTCAAAGATAAACCCATTGTAACTATACCACTAAGAACAGAAATTTCAACAAACTCATACAACCTCTATGTAACAGCTGATATGGCAGAAACCTCTCAAAACATGTCCCAGCTTCAAAAGTAATTTCAAGAACTCAAGAAAATGAGACAGAAAACTGCTGCTTCTATTCAGCTCTGAATCGAGCTAAAAAGTATAAATCGTGGTTCATGAAAGAAATATGGGAAGGAGAATTTTACTGCACCACAGATGATGAATCCTGGGCAGATAACCTTCAAAAGATGCACACATCGCTATCACAGGGAGAAAATTCCAATGGAAAGCAATTTCACACTCCTTATAGGCCACTTTAATCAGCCAGAAAATGAATTCACATAGCCCAGAGGACAAGGTACTATGAAACAGGGTCTTGATCCAATGAAGCACTTAATCTTATGCTTAATATTAAGCACCTGAGCTATTCCATTAAGTCACATATATGTGCAAATCAAACTTGGCCAAGCACTAAAAAGAACAGAAATAATTTTTAGGAAGTTATTTATTTGTTGAATTCAGTATTTTGTTGCCCATGACAATACTCTTATTTTTCAAACTATCTTGCTTTATTTAGTATTATACCTGCATATTTCTGTCACTAATGCTTGAGTTAAACCCCACTCCCAGTTCATGAAGTTCGAAGTTGTAATGAAAATGTTTATCCATCATATTTTATCTACAAATAATGAGGTATATCTTCTTTTCAATAATAAGTAAAGTACAGCTTTTAAAATAAAGTTTCTGTTTTGCATACAAGTTCAAAATTCACTAATATTTTCTTTTTCCACAAAAAAATTTCCTTAGTTATGAAAAGTGGTATAAATGCAATCAAAGCATACTACTTTTCTTTTATCTAGGGCAACTAGTCAGATGTACTTTTTCTCAAATAATATTCACAATGCTGTACCTATGCTATTGGTTAATGCACTGAAATTGAAACAGATTTCAGAGAAAACAGTATGAAAAGAAATGCTCCTTAATCAGCAAGATAGTCCCAAAACAACAGAAAAAGAAAGAAATATTGACAATTGAGCAGGAAATAAAACTTGCAAACCTGAGAACGAGCTTTACATTTTCAGTATAGCTAGACAAAATGCCAGAAGTTTGAAATATTGATAAGAAGAAAAATAAGATTAGACATTCCCAAGATTGGCTTGAGAATCATTGGGCTTTAATCAGTAACTTGTAACATCTGCAGAAGACAAACAACTTAAAGATAAAATAGTGCTATAGTACAGAGAAGTAAACCTTCCTCTACATAGAGTTAGGTTACACCATTTTGATTCAATCTAAGGTGATTCAAGTCTTCTAAACAATTTAATTTTGCTGCTCCAAGGGGCAGGGCTTGACTAAGGGAAAAGTAAAATAAGAGCAGAAGTGACAGAGAGGAAGGGAAGCTAAGCCCAGGAAAGCACTGTGGCAGGGTGAGATGGGAGGAGTATTGTTGGCACTGATGCACCTGGACAAGAATACCACCTATCACTAATACGATTCAGTGTTACATCGCTACATAAAATTCTGACAGGATACCTACTGGGAATGAATTACACTTGCAAAATTATGCTATCAAACTATCACCATTTGCATTCAAATTCACTATATCTGTAGACCTGTTACTTGTAGTAACATAATTTTATATTTAGATATATGTATTTAATGTTTGTATTAAAATGGTGGATAATACTAACATATATTTTTCTTATTTATTTTCTATTACTTCATAATCCCCTTCCAGAAACAGACATTTTAAAGGATGCTCAACTAAATGAGGTTGCAGATTGCTGTTCCCTTCTAAATTGAGGTTCAGAGCTTGCACACTTTGTGAATTAACTAAAACATCGACCTTACCAGAAAAAATACACCAAAAAAGATGTCTTGAATATACAGGGAAAGCCAAATCAGATACAGCTGTTGTTAATCAATTTCCATTTGCAGTGGGATTTCAAAGCATTATTAGAGTGACTACAATACACATCGATCTCGAGGATGGGAACTAAGGGCCTCTTTCAGCAGAGTACTCAGGGAAGTATTTATCTTCATGCTTGCCAAGTTTATTAAATGTGGACCTACATGTAAACTCTAATGGCGTTATCATTTTTCACTTCTCTGCACTCTCACACTCCCGTAGAAGGCAATAAGAAAAAAAATATGTTTTGGATTTATCAAAATTGTATAAGAATGTATATAGCCATTGTCTTCCAGGTTTGCTTTGCATATACTCGATATAACTGAAAAGACTTCTGGACATAAAAAAATCCCTTTATCTTTTAACAAATTTTGTATTAATTCCTTTCTTTAAGTGATTCAACATTAAAATCTTTTAAAACTATGAATATTAGAAAAGACGGATATTTTAAAAATATAAGTGAGGTAAAGAAATGACTCTCCATTGTCTCCTCCAGGAAAGCTTCACCAGAAACTGTATTAAACTCTGAAGTTATCAAAATTGTCTCTCTTTTCTTTTTTTTTTTGTTGCAAAAGACAATAGCACATTGCTCTATCTGCATGCTTGTGTTACTGCTTTAAAAATTAATAAATAAAAGACATATTTACATGTTAAGATGAGGATTGTTTATCTCTCCTCTGACATAAACTTGCAGTCCATTTCACTTTTAATGAGTAAATGATGAAATAATTTTCCATTTCTAGCAATATTGCAACTTCACTCCTCTAGCTTACTACATCTCAGTGCTGCTGTTTGAAGATGGAGTGACGAAAAACGTTCACCATCTATTTTAGCAATAAACTATCTGCTCCATTTTTATATTGTTTGCCTGTCAGAATTTTTTCCTTTGCCTAATTCAGCACCCTTGGCATGCTTCACAGAGATTCAGAAAAGGGAACATATATCTGAATATTCTGAAGATTTCTAGATTTTTACGCATTCGTTCTTAAAATGCATTGGGTTACCCGCATGACCCCTCATATTGGCAACCAAGGTCAACTGGAGACATTTAGTTGCTTTCTCCAAAACCAGAACACTTTGATGGCTCACTCCAGACAACCAGTGATCAAGGAATTAGCATTGTATTGCCCACAAATAAGATTTTATTTATTGTACTACACACTGCATGCTTACAAACCTTATCTAAAAAGTCCATATGGAAAAAGGATTTATAGGAGAAAATAAAAATCTCAATTTACAGCAAAACAAACCAGAATGCTCATCATCTAATAATTTAAAACATATTTTACTGCAAAAGAATGCTTATATCTGACAGTAGTGTGTGTGCACTGGTACTGAACATAAAAAATGTCCACTTTCAAGTGTTGACACAAAAAGGCCCCTCACCCCAAGTCCAGACCTTTACCCATTTAAACTGAATCTCTGTAGCTGACAAAAGAGTGCACTCACCAGAGTCTGTAGGAGAGTACATACACTAACTTTTGCTATTTTCTTCAGAAGGACCAGAACTATATGCAACAGGGGCAGCCTTTTCAGTCTAGGTCAAAATCAAATTTGGAAAAATCATGGGTTGGGCAATCTCTCTTGCCCTTTCCTCACCGCCTCGTGAATAATCACTAAAGATAATGCTACCAGTATCTACAATATTGTTATTGATAAGGTGACGACAATTCAAGGAAAGTGGTAAAAATCCCAAAAGACATCAGAGCCTGGGTGTTCATCCCAATAGTTAGGCCCAGGTCTTGTCAATATCGCACTGCTGTTGGTTGCTCTCATCCATTTTCCTGAATGTCTGCTGTGGGCAGTTTTTCTGAGGAGGTACGCAAATAACGATGGTACAAAACATGGCCATTGGTTAATTGATAATAAGAATGAATATAGGCACATTGCTGGTATCCACAGACTGGTCTCACTTCTAATCCGACTTCTGGCTTAAATATATGTAAATCTTAGATCTAGTCCTGACAGAATGATTTTAATATGGCAGCTGACCATTGCAGAGACTTCATCTATTCTCATGGACTTTAACCTTCTGTGACAAAATTGGGCACATTTGCTGACAGAATGGTTTTTGTGAAGGACTCCTGAGATGAACAAATAGATGAGGTTTTACTGGGATGACCTGATTACAGAATGGTGCAGAGAAATTTCTTGGCAAGGATTTTACTACATAGTATTGAGTATGCTTAATCTTCTATTATTTTATCTATGTATAATGGAAGCAGAGTTGGGCCAGTGATGACCTGTCTTGAAAAAATTGCATCCAAAGTGATCAAGTCTTGAAAAAGAAAATAAAAGTCAGTAATAAAATTCTCAGTCGAAAGGTCAGATAAGTGGAGCACTTACAATCACAGCAAGAAATCTACAGACTCTTAAGCAACAGTTGAAACATGAAAGAGAAATGTAAAGATTCACAGAGGAGCCTGTGAGACCTTCTTTACCACTGATTTTTGCTGCTAAGACAATGGGATCAGAGCGGCAGCTTCAGAAAAACTGTTACAACCAGTAATCATGGATACTCAGGAAAAAGAAAAGGGATAAGCAAGAAACTATTTGCTGAACTCAACTCTGATTTTGTCTCTGAACATGAAGAGGCAGAGAAATCTCCTCTACAGCTCAGAGCAGTCAGACAAAGGAATAAGCTTGAAGGGCAGGTGAGGAGGAGCTTGACAGCATTTTAGGATTTTACCTGTCCTTACGCTGTTATAACACATACAAGAGATACTTGCTACAATGTTATCATGCTGAATTGCCTTGCAGAAACAGAAGAGAAAGGAAAAAGAAATTAATAAGCAGAACAACTGTTCAGCTAGTTACTGGCTGATGTCTTTTCTCTTTTCCTTTCTACAGTTTCAGTTTCTTCTTAACAGCTGAATAAAATCTAGCCACAAATTCCAGAAATCACTCACATGAGAGGCCCCGCTTGAGTATATTGCTATACCGACCATGTGATGAGATTAATCGTTTGTAAGAAGTGTTGTTTTCCAAGTTTTGAAAACCAGACAGAAAAAACTCTTTATCTATAGGATGATGCATTTAAAAAAAGTAGGGAAATTACACATAAAATTAAAATACAATATTAAAACCACAGAAGCTCACTGTCAGTAAAGAGATAATAAATTCCAAGGTGATTATTAGCTTCTTCTGATTAATAAAATACCCCAAAAAGGAAGGGAAAATAATCTACAATGATATTGGAAATTTTTGGAGCACACTGAGAAAAAGCAGTGGAAGCAATGGAAAGGACCCAGTATTGCTATTTAGATTCACCAGTTTAGAAATAAAGAAAGGCTTTCCATTGGAACGTTCTTATTTGTTATAATAAAACATGTTTCATGTGAAACTTTACTGTCAAGGTTTTGAGGTTTTTTGTTTTTAACTAAAAATCAACAAACTTATTGGACAAATATTCACAACCTGCCTGGACCTCTTTATGAAAACTCAGCTGTACAGGGAAATTAGAGCAAGGTAGAAGTGCAACTCCTCAAAAACAGCGGGGAGAGAAATTAAAAAATATATTCTTATTTCTTATTCAGCATTCTCAGTATTAAACTTCCTCATAAAAAATCTCCATGTCTAGGAATGCAAAAGGAACACAAGTAACATACAGTCAGCAATTTGAGAATTAATTCCAGAAGACTAAACAAAGTTGTTTCAGTATGAAAGTGTAAGCAAAATTTTGAACAGATCTACATTCTTGTGCAATTACTTCCCAGGGATTCTCAGTCTGCTTTGAAAACTAGACTGAACTTCTCCATTCTTTTGAAAAAGAAAGGAAAAAAAAAGAAAAGGAAAAAGTTAATGTGATTTGATATTTTCCCTTGCTGTCAAGTTCTGATAGCAGTTGTCATAGATAGTATATTTAGCAATCTAGATATTTAAATAATGTATTTCAAGACATTAAAAGTTATTATTTTTCATGTTAAACTTGAGAAGGGCTACTTTTGATTTTTAATTCTAGTTTGGTTTTTTTTCCCTTTATGGTTCAGTATAATTTTTAAATGATTTTTTTAATGAGAGTTATTTCCTTTCTTTTCTATGAAAAATAAAATTATGAAAATAATTAGCTGATGCTACAAGCTGGTTGCAGAAATGTAAAGATGCTAAGAATCATAATTAAATAATGAAATTCAAAAGTAAAATTGCTATTCAAAAATTATTAGGTGAATATGTCTTTGAAAAGAGTAAATACATTTTTTTCAGATGAATAAAATTTTCAAGTTGTATTATTTTAGACCTCTGATTTATCCTTCTGGAAAGTTTTCAGAATTTCATTAAAAATTATATCCTTTGATAAAATGCTTCAAAAGCTTATAGCAACATTTGCACATTCTATTTAATTCTCTGATTTCTTCATAGTTATTTCTGATTACATTTCTACTGAACCTCACAGGCTTAATATTTAAAATCTTTAAGCTTTTTCAATGATATACTTAGAATGACTTGAGAAAACATTAGAACAAAGTGCCATAAGAAATTTCAATCCGTATGAAGAAACCGTAAGACAATGTGGATATGTTTGTGCTTTGTTCCTGAACAGTATTTCTCTAAGTATTTAATACTATGTTGCAAAACCAAAGTGAGATTGAAAGCCCTACTGTTATGGATACTGACATTAAACTTTCCATTTTCTTCACTGAGAAAGGCTTATTAAAAAGAAATACATGGCATGCAAGGCAGATATCCTTATTTTCTCTCTTGTTTGAATATGACTATCCAAAGCTAAAAATCCACTCCCACTGTGCACTGAACATAGATGCTTATCAACAAGCCTGAAATACAAAACATATCTAGTGATACAAAAGAAAATGTCCACACAATCTCAAATACCACTATGCATTACCGACTAAAATGCACTGAAATAGAGTCCAAGGATCCTCATTATGAAACTGAACATTATCTTGAATGTTGTTACACAAGGAACAATAAAGTTTAACATATTAATCTAGAAACTTGACAAACATAGACTTCTTAAGTGAATGTTCACATTGTGGTGGTCTCCTAAGCATCCTACTTGCAGCTTCATCATAAGAGAACATCAAGACAACATAGTAGAGCAGACCTATATTTCGGGAAATGATCTACCATAAAATCCAGTTGTTAACAGATTTATTTTTATGCTGCTCTAAGTTATATCGAAGTGCATTTTTCCAATGTCAATGTGTAGCATAAGAACTGGGAAGAATATACTTTGAATCACCTTCTTTCCTTGCCCCTTTGTTGCACCAAGTGCAGGCAAGCTGTTTATTTGAACCCGAAGCCCTTTGGACAGTCTCAGCTCAACAAACAGATATGATATATGGCTACTCACACTCCTCCTCATCTGTTGCTATGGCATTTTGCCTGCTCACAAAGTGATTGGACAATTTTGCTATGAAAGTCTGCATCAAAGATCAAAAGCTCTCCTGTGGCACACTACTGTCTCTGCCATCTGTTTTGCATGATGTTTGACAGGTCCAGAGAAGACTGGATGAGAAGGCAATACCATGTCATGCTTTTACCTATTTTTCCTCACTAGCTGACATTTTGTCCTACCTCTCTTCCACCTGCTACTTGGAAAAACGTGGAGAAAAAACAAACTTCAAAACAGAAAAGAAAAAAAACAATCAGCCTCCTTCAGGTTACACTTCAGTCTGTAACTGAAGAAACTCATAGCTGTTGCTAAATACAGACTAACAGATATCAACATACATGTAACAGCTGCAAGCATCCTTCAGGAAGCAATAAAAAAAACCCACCTACTAAAAAATCTTAAGAGTTCCCAACAATATACGGTGAGTTGTACAATCCTGTTGCTAATACATACAAAATAATGTTCAATAGTCATGCAGGAAAAAATAATTTAGAACAGAAAGCATTATGAAATCTTTCTGAAAGAAAAGTATTGGGGAAAAAGTCGAAAAGATTGAGCAGCAGCTTTTAATAATCAGATTTTCTAGGAGACAGAGTTGAAATATTCTTTAAAAAAATTTAAAAGCAGTAAATGCATGGCAGCAGATTAAATTTAATTAAATGAGAATTTACTGAGAATGTCAGTCAACTCTAACTTCAGGCATGTAAGCAGTTGTAAAATATTTGCTTCTTATGTATTACTGTAGAAAGGTAGGAGGAAGGATGAAGATACTACCCTTCATTAAAAGATGGAAACTGGGTTGACTAAATTGCAACACGTTTTGCAACATTCTATTTCTGTTTCTTACCGGATATGACGAAGATCCGCAGCTTTATTTCCCTGTCTCACAGCTCTTTTAAGATCGTTTTTCTGCTATATTAAAGACAAAATAAGTATGAGGATCTGAATAACATCTCATTTGCCTATATATAAGAACATTACAAAGACATGTAACGGAATTTTGAAGGCCTTCAATAACATCTGCTCTTTCTGTGTATATTAAACCACAACCCCAATGAAAATTTCCTATTTATCATCCCTGACCCTTTCACATTCCAAAATGTTCTAACTGTACAGACTGAAATATTTTTCTTACCACAGGCAGTCACATCATTCCACCTCCCTATGCAGGAGAGTTCTTATGTTACCAAAGGATACACCTGCAAATCAGAGTATAGATGCATTTCTTGGGTCCAGATGAACAAATTATTGCAATGCAGCAGCTCCCAGCAATGTTCAAGAGAACAGCTATTGCGATGAAGCTAATAGAGTTAGTCCTCCAAAGAACAGTGTCATTTCTAAACTATTTACACATGATAATTTATTCTCCCCATACTCATGCATTTGAATTGTTTTCTCTCGTTTACAGCAGTACACATTATGGCTGAGATTTTCAAAGCCATGAATCCCTTAGGTGACTTTGAAGATCTAAACCTAATCTTTTACTTTATGCTCATTCATTGTGGATTTGCAAAGGAATATGCTCTTTCATTCCAGCAGGCAGCTTAAGCAAATAAGTTTTCATTATCAGATGCCCATCCTTCAGTATCGTCATTAATTAGCAGACTAGATACTGCGAAAAATGTCTTTAGTTAGTAATTATAATGGGCAAAAATGAAGACAGGTTTTTTCTTTTCTATAACAAGTTGCAGAAATTACATAATCAATACATTTACTGCAAAATATTTCTGGTGGTACAATGGCTTATTTTACATTAATATGATAATGAACATAACCAAGAGATTTCATTAACTTGCAGTAAAAGTACAGCTGCTCAACACCACCTAAAAAGATCTCCTTAGTTTGAGAATGTCGTGAACAAAAATTTGTTTTCAAAATAAATTCTAGCAATGTCTCATTGAGCTGTTCTCCAAAACACACTGTTGGAAATATCTGTCTAACCCACTGACTCCCACTTCCAAAGCAACATTTTACAGTCACTTCCAAGTGCCTTATCCACCTTTCAATTCTTCTGTTATTCACCACCTTAAATAAACAGGACTCTCCTATACTTAAACACTGTATCAGATATGATACTATATTAAAAATAGATAAATCAGGTCTCCTATATTGCTATCATATAAAAAACCAATTTCCTTATTATGCTCTTCTAAAGGAATCATTAAGAGGGAAGACTGAATAATTCTGACATGATCTACATTGGCATCACATAATCAAATACACTTCTTTTTTTCTCTCTCTCTCTCTTTAGGTTTCGTCATCATGTCCATCAAAATAGAACTTTTTTGTAATATTGAAGTCATACTAAGGAGATGGAGCATTCTCATTCAACTCTGTTTTGTTTTTGTATTGGGCCCATATTTCTTTGTTCAAGTCATTAAAATGGCATTGACAGATCCATTAAAAATTGTATTTTGCAGATTTATGATTTCATGTGCCATTATTTTGCAGGAAAGATAATCTAGACCTCCTGATTTCAGTAAATTTAACTAAAGTTAAATTTTGATCTCACTTTGGACAGAAGAAGTTCCATCATCCTTCCCATGTGGTCTCTACTATTAGCCTCAAATACATGATTAGCATCCTTATCAAAAACTGACTGAAGTATTTATGTATTATATATGAAACACACTTAAACTGTCCTTAATCTCTAACCCAGCTTCAGTACATCTCTTCCATTTTGTTTTTTACTGAGTAACCTTTTGGTGTTTTCCCCAAATACTTTCACCTGCTTCTTCATATTTCGTTAAATAACAAAAATGGCTATTAATCACATAGCTCACAATTCCCACAAGACAAAAAGATACAGCTGCAGATGATACTTTAAACAGGAAAAAAACTTAATCTTGCAACTTTAATTGTCATACAATAGATTCACTGATTCCAGCAAGGAACGGTGTATTTCTTTGCTTTGTCACACAGTGTTCATTTACTTTAGGTATAGAAAAAAGGAAAACCTCCTTGTGAGCTGCAGTTGAAGCAAGTTTTAGGTGTCAGATTAGCACCCCCTCTGTGTTTATGCAGTATTAACTGACATCCATTGGTTGTTCCCTGCTAGCTGGGATCTGAAGGATAACCTGTTCCTTAAATGAGGCAAGCTACAAATCAGCCTACAGAAGTGCACATCCAGTGCCATATTACCCACACTGCCTTACTCCTCCTGTTGGCTTAGGGAGACCAAGGAACCTTCATCTTTTCTAAATAATTACTTCTTCTATACCTACTCCAATCTACAGCATGTCTCAGAGAGAATTGTTTCTGAAGTTTTCCGTTTCTACTGCTGACATACATCATTTAAGCTTGTTCCAGTTAGTGGCTCTCTCTATCCTTCCTCCTTTCTTGGAAGTTTCAAACCTCACTACTTCAGCTCTGAAACGTTCTCATTTCATAATTTTCAGCTGTCAAGATTTTCCTGTAGTTGATTTTCATCGGTAATTCAGAGTATGCATGATATTTTAACTGTGAAGCTTCATCTTGGATACCCCAAGGAGATAATCAGAAGCTATCCCTGAATCATAGAACGGTTTGAGTTGGAAGGGACTTTAAAGATCATCTAGTTCCAAGCCCTCCTCTACCATGGGCAGGGACACCTTCCACTAGATAAGATTGCTCAAAGCCTCATCCAAAGGAGTGGTATGAAAGCAAAAAGGAGATTTGGTATATCATTATATCATTATATCATCAAACTTAAAATAGTCCAAGAGATTAAAGGAAAAAAGAAGACTGGGAAACAAAAAGAAGACTGGGAAACAACTGATTTCAGAAATAAACGTTGACACTATTGCCTACAGAAAATATTAACTTAAGAAATCAGATAGTGTTAAGTCTTTTAGGTAATTGGACCCCGTGTTTGCGTACTATAAATCAAAACTTGACTCCAATTCCGAGAAAACGCAACACAGTTAAAGAAATATGCCAAGCTGATGATACAGTTTTAGTTGTTTATATCCCCTACAAGTGTACACAATCTTGAAAAGCAGGAGTCACTATCACTTCCACACAAAGTCTCAATATTTATGAAAATGCAAGGGAACAGCTCTTTTGTTAGAGAGCTCTTAGCAGGTGAAGAGCAGATGAGGCGCGTTATAGCCAGATAGGAGCAGCCTCGCGGTCACAAGCCCTGGTCCTCATGGGGGACTTCAACCACCCTGACATCTGTTGGAGAGACAATACAGCAGGGCACAGGCAGTCCAGGAGGTTCCTGGAATGCGTGGACGACAACTTCCTCCTGCAGGTGATAGAGGAGCCGACAAGGAGGGGTGCCATGCTCGACCTTGTGCTCACCAACAGGGAGGGACTGGTGGGCGATGTGAAACTTAAGGACAGCCTTGGCTGCAGTGACCACGACACAGTGGAGTTCAAGATCCATGGGGCAGCAAGGAAACCACTCAGCAAGCTCTGTACCCTAGACTTCAAGAAGGCAGACTTCGGCCTCTTCAAGGACCTGATGGGCAAAGTGCCGTGGGAGGTGGCCCTGGAGGGACGAGGGGCCCAGGAAAGTTGGTCCACATTCAAGGAGCACCTCCTCCAAGCTCAGCAGAGGTGCATCCCGACAAAGAACAAGTCGGGCAAAAAGACCAGGAGGCCTGCGTGGATGAGCAAGGAGCTCCTGGACCAACTGAAAATGAAGAGGTTAGCCTATAGAGGGTGGAAGCGGAGACAGCCTGGGAGGAATACAGAGAAACTGTACGAGTGACCAGGGATCAAGTGAGGAAGGCTAAAGCCCTGAAGGAATTGAATTTGGCAAGGGATATAAAAAGCAATAAGAAATGCTTCTATAGGTATGTAGGGGACAAAAGGAAGTCCAAGGAGAACGTAGGCCCACGAAGATGATAAGAGGGCTGGAGCACCTTTCCTACGAGGACAGGCTGAAAGAGTTGGGGCTGTTCAGCCTGGAGAAGAGGAGGCTCCGGGGTGACCTGATAGCGGTCTTCCAGTACCTCAAGGGGGCCTACAAGAAAGATGGGGAGAGGCTGTTCAGGAGGGCCTGTTGTGATAGGACAAGGGGTAATGGTTTTAAAATAGAGGGAAGTAGATTCAGGTTGGATATTAGGAAAAAAATTTTTACCATGAGAGTTGTAGAACACTGGAACAGGTTGCCCAGAGAGGTGGTGGGTGCTCCATCCCTGGAGATGTTCAAGGCCCGGTTGGATGAGGCCCTGAGCAACCTGATCTAGTTGGAGATATCCCTGTTCCTTGCAGGGGGGTTGGACTAGATGGCCTTTGAAGGTCCCTTCCAGCCCTAACGATTCTATGATTCTATGATTCTAAATTCAGTGGCAATATAGTAACATAAATTAATATTTTAATAAAGCATTTAGTAAAGATAAAACCAAGACAGATCATGGTTAAGAGGAAAAGAAAGCTGAACGAACGGCAGTAAAATAATTAGGCCATGTAAATATCTTAAAAGTTTAGCTCTCTTAAAATATCTCTGCTAAATCAGACAGTATATCCTTGTATTGCATTATCCCTGACGGATGTAAGAAGACACACAAAAACTAAGCCTAACTCTAACAGTACAAAATCGATAATAGAGTCAATATAGCTTTGAGGTACATGAAATTATCTGAGTATATTAGTTAAACATGAATCCACATATGGAAGTGTGTCAGGGAGACAGAGAGAAAATGAGTGTGAATAGTTTCGCGCTGATATACATACCTGCATAGAGCAGACAAATTTAGAATTAAGCTGAATTCCAAACGACCAAGAAGATGAAACACCACAGAGAAACAATTTACTTATACCAATGCCAGCTAATGCACACGAGCAATTTGAAATAATTATGAAAAGACATACCATTTCAATTTCCTGAGGCAAGTAATGTGATTTAGAAATTCTTAAACTTTTTCCATGAATCTTGCTGCAGAAAAAGTAAACACAGTACTTTACAGTGTTTTGTAGTTATAGTTAACTCAGTGAGATTACAGCATTTAATTGCCCACTCTTTGTCCCTACTCTCTTGAGTCAACGCTCATTTTTGTACCAAGACTCAAATTTTCCCTTTCCCCTACCCGACAGTAAAGGGCTACCACCTCTTCAGCCACATGAGCTGAGTCTTAATCATGTAACACTTCTTTTCAGACTTCACTGATGTGGCAGTGACCATAAAAAACAAACCACATGCATGAATAGGTGTGGATGCGCCTCCAGCTGAACGCCCTCTGTCCCTTTGGAGGTGAGCCTCCAACTCTCATCATTCACAGCCATTTGGCCACCATCCCTCTTTGTCAAAGAAAAGGCAACAGGCCAGCTGGAAGGCTCTCAGGATTGGGATCTAGCCTACTGGCTGGCAATAGGACACACGTGTGTAGGTTATATTTTGGATGGAGGCATTCTTCAATCCTCGCATTGGAACAGCGGTACATTAACATATTCCAGATTTGTTGGAGCAAAGAGCAGGAGTATGGCTCTCTGTATATCAGCAACTGAACCTGCAACTGGGAGAGCAAAATCCAGAGTTCTGGTCATTGAGCTAGGTCTAATTTTATGCTTTACATTAAACTGCCACTGAGTCCTCTTACTCTGAAAAATTACATGGAAAGTAAGTCACATTCAAATGTCTGCATGGACTTTATATTTGCTGCAAAAGTCTGCTAAATGGTCTTGCTCATGGCTATGGCTCTATGTCAGTTTTCAAGTGGTGACATTTCAGAAATTGATAAACAATCACAAAGAAGAAGAGGCATCTATGATCCACATCAGTTTTTTTTTCTGTGGGCAATAAAAACAGTGTAATAAGTCTTAATTCACTCTCATTTTTGTTTCCATTACTAACACAGAGCATGC
Source organism: Tauraco erythrolophus (assembly GCF_009769465.1). Lineage (NCBI taxonomy): Eukaryota > Metazoa > Chordata > Aves > Musophagiformes > Musophagidae > Tauraco > Tauraco erythrolophus. The sequence continues at coordinate 13,913,249 of NC_141475.1, read as the reverse complement.
TAATTTACTATACCACAGCTGAAAAATCTGTTTGTAGATGACACAAACACTGCAGTGAAGTCAGGAGAAAGACTACAATGTCTAAGGAGGTTGCTATTCACAATGCTCCAGGCCACAAGTAGAGGAGGAAGTAGATCAGCCCATTACAGACCTTTCAGTGCTAAACAAAACCCAACAATAGAAACTATACTTCAGAGAATACATGTGAACTGTCAAGGATGATGGTCTGGATGAAACAAGAGCCTTTCTATCTGTACATTTGGTGATAAACACAATGAGGGGGGAAAAAAAGAAAGCTGGAGGCAATGCTTAAGTATTATGTAGCTCGTTCATGAAACTGGATTCCTGCAATAGAGGCGTTAAGAGATGCATATTTTTCTCCCTCCTGTTGCCTTCGTTTTGCACAGACTGATAGACACTAGCTCCAGGAAGTAAATGTACAACTTAATTTTGATGAGTCAATTACTGACTCAGAGCTGCAATGTAGCAGAGAAGTTAAAACAAAACTCCCCTTCCCAGACAAAACCACACATACCTAATGCTATTTCATAGTTCAGGAACACTTGAAACCTTTTGATTATTTATAAAATCTTTAAAATCTGCACTGAAATTTATATTTTTATGAACCACTACAACTGACATGTAATAAATATTTGCATATTATAGTGCAATTAGTGAGCTAAACTCCTGAAAAATGAAAAAGCCATTAATGAACTGATATTTACTGGTTGAGAAGCTTACTTTTGTTCAAACAGTATAACAGTGAAGTAGCTGATCTAGCAATAAAATAAATGTAGAAGTATTATCTACCTCAGATGAGCATTTGGCATTGATCTTAGAGAATATAAAGTTCTTCCAGCTTTCTCCCTTCTCTGCTTTTTTCAGCACAAATTATTCCATTTTAAAGGATCCACCATGTAGGATAGTACAATGATATTTTCATGAGAAGACAAATAAAATTCAAATGAATGTAACTGTTGTTGCATCTCACTTTTCTTGTCAGTGGCACTAAAATAACAATCTGATGGGTTATATTTAAGTATAGGTAACAACAAACTGGGCTAACTTATGGGAAAAAGCAACATGTATATTTAGGCAGGGGAAATGAAAAGCTAATACAGAATAATATTCTTTAAAAAGTACTATTGATGCCATCACTATATACTAACACGTCAAACCTGTCATTACAGAGAAGTCTCAAAGACATATATATTAAAAACACTTTTGACTAATAGTTTTCAAAAAAATCAGTTCTGTAAGAATTTCAATTCTTAATTTTCAGGAGACCAAACCAAAGTAATCTATAATATATCATAAAAAACTCATGAGGAAGGCCTACTAGGTTGTCTACTGCAGAAAATTTCCTGCTACTACCTTAATGAATGCTTTGTCCAGTTAAAACAAATAATTAATTAACTGGACTTCCAACTGAAAATTCCCTCTTACCAGTGTTTTTGGCCCTGTCTTTTAACTTGAAGTATTATCTTTTTTTTCTGCTTTGGTTTGGTGGGTTTTTTTGTTTGATTGTTTTGGTTTTTAAAAATAAATACTGACCAGACGTAGGGGTTGCACATAGATTGAAAAAAACATTCTAACATTTTCATTTCTGATCCCACAGACTTAAGAATATTGTGCACAAACATGTCTCCAGAACCATTTGCAGAGTGGAAGCCAGAAATACCTTTTGCTCAGCTACAAGAGGATCAGAAAAAAAAACCCTTGAGTTAGAGACAATGAAACCACTGCTTTTAACAGCATTGGTGAGGCTTTGTATTACATTGTCTTTCCTTCTGCCTTATGGAATAATGATTTATGAACACTTGCCCAGTGAACTTCTTAAAATATGACTGAAATACCTCACACTTTACACTCTGCTCCTGACACCCAGTACAAACTTTACTTCAGGCACATTGACAAATCTTTGCCTTTTTGTTTGCATGGAAGGATAGAATACATATAAAGTATTAAATCATGTTCAAGAATACATAGTTTGTCTTGAAGAATAGAGGCAATGGAAAATTGGTGCATCAGTATTTTAAGCTGTTTTTGTAGAGGATCTGATACAACACCCGTGAAATCTTTCTATTGTCATCAACAAGCATTAGATTAACTTCTATGGAGTTTGTGTATGCAGACTGCCATAGCTATTGTATCACGGAGAAGAACATCTGAGTGCTAACATATAACAACACTAGCATTGAAACAGAGTGAAAAGCATACATAAGGAGATCCATAAATTTTTTTATAAGACCCATTACCAAACATTATTTGGCATTTGCTCCTGAGGCTTAGTGTTAAATGGAATTAATAGTGTTATGGTTTCTATTCAACAGATTCCCTTAAAGTATTACATAAAAGATCAAAAACCACACTATAGTAACAATGGAAATCCCATTTAATCAAATGAGGAATAAGAATCTGTCTTTAATGTCTTTATTTTATACTTTAAGTTCCTACATTATAGTCCAAAGTATAGTCTGAACATCTTGTTATTTCTCTGGTTAGCATGAACGTATATGGAGAGCTGCATGCATGTGTAAAGAAAACCATTTCAGAATACTAAACATCTAAATATTAGGATAGGTCTGACTGCATAAAAGTCCATGGTGTACAATAATCTAACCCATTAAAGACAATTTGATTAACCATTGATTTCATCAAGAAATTTTCAAGAAAGGACTCTCCCAAGTAAGGGGGAAAAAGAATTTCTGTATTGATTCTGTGTCCCTTGCTGGCCATGTTCCTGAGTTGTGTGCTTGACTAGAGAATTTGCAAAGCTTCTAAAGCATTTGGAGGGACAAAGAAAGGAAAAGACAACAACATCCAGGAACTAGACTCTGAAGCATTCAGGCAGTCTCAGTGAAGAGATGTCACTACTCAATCCCAATTCAGTGATGCAGATGCTGATTTGGGGGAATTCTCAAATACAGTTGCTAGAACTGGTAGAGACTCACATGAAAGCCTCCTCATTCCATTTGTCTCTCACTGCCTTGCTGCATACCAGAGAAATGCTAGCAGACTCTTCTCACTGGAGTGCATTCCTTCCAAAGCACGTCCCCTGCTGCATTTCCAGCTCCAAAGCTACATCAGCTTAATAAAGAAACACTCCCTGCTCTCCTCAGCATCATTATCAGGATGCTGGTCTATCAATCACTGCTTGCTCCAGACTAAAACGTCAATGATTTGCAAAGTTCACTGCATTTACTGCAAGTGCCTTACAAGTAAAGAGTTAAATGTTTGACTAGAAAAAGAGAAAAAAAAAACCAAACCGCATTGTGATAGGAATATACATTGTATATAAAACAATTCACAGTTTTAGAGAGATTTTGTAAAGAAATGAAATAAAAATGTCATATCAATGTATTTGCTGCAAGGGTAATTCGAGTAGTTCTCTGGGAGCTAGGATCCCACCGCCCGGCAAGACCATCATGAAGAACAGTGCTGTCGCTAAAGGTGATCGCAACCTAGGGACAAATGTATCCTTCTATGCTTCTTTTCTCCCTTCAGTATTTCAGTCAAATGCAAACCTTTCCAGTGATACTGCCCTTTTGAGGATTTTCTGTGATTTTTACACTGTATGCTTATCAAGATTGTAAACTAAAAACTATGCCACAGAGCTTGGGAGGGGCTGATGTTCCTATGGCACAAGTAAGTAAAATATAATCAGACCTACAGGGATCAAAGGGACATTTCAGGTACTGTTTAAAATGTAAGCAAAGCATTTACTGCTTCTGAAAAAAAAACCCCACCCACTCAAGTGCTGCCACAATTCCAAGTATAATTTACGCGCACAGATTTTATTTCAGACTAATATGTCCACTGACACTGAAAATTGTAACTTACTCTTCTGGACATATATTGGTTGTGATTCCTTAATTCATTATCTGCTTTTCATGAGCATAGGTATAATAGTAATCAAATGACTCCGAGCTTAACACAAGTTTGGAATGAGCTACCTCCAGTTGCAGTTTTGGAGGATCCCATGACAGCTGCTCTCCACTCTGCCTTGTGCCCCTCTCCAACCTCTCCCACTGTCTGTATCCAACACACGGAAACTTTACACTTCATCTTGAAAGTATTTTCAGGTTTTGCCACTTCCAGCTGAGTAAGATCTTTCTTTTATACCATACACCATGCTTCACTGCATGAGATTCACTTTCTAACATCACTTAAAAAAATATTTCAGTCTTTTTAATTCTGACTACACAGATTCATACCCTCCATGTATAGACGCAATGGTGATCCTTAATAAATGTGTGCCATCTTCCATTAGCAGAAGTTACATAAATTGAGTTAGGGTGACTTTGAGCTAAGCTCTGGGTAATACTGAATGCCCAGTTCCTACTGAGTTAAAATCTCGTATGATCTGGCCCATTACATACTATAAAATTAATTTTAGTCCAATTTAATTTCAAACTAGTTGCCAGAGTAATGAAGCTTTGTCTGCAAAGTCATTCTATCAATTCAAATTCTGCTCAGCCCAAAGTAGACATCCACAATAGATTCTGGGAAAATAAAATGCCTTTTTTTTGATGGTTCTGATGTTTTCGTTTTGCTCATTGATGGGGTTATTCTGGCTATAGTGTCATGCTTTGGATTCCTTTCCTCTGGAAAATTTAAATTCTAGTTTTCTCATCTTATTTAAGAAAGAGGTGTTAAAAATGAATGTTATTTAACATTAATAACAACAAAAGTGTTGGGAATATCTGAAGTCATATTTCAGGCTCTAAAAAGCCCAAAAGAAGGTAACATTTTGTATGATGAAACAGGTTAGCCAATGTCAGATGATCTGAAAGTAAATAAAAATCAACCTTCAGATCTCCCTATTTAGACATATATCTGATTTTAGGGGGAGGGGAAAGTAATTTAGGTCTCCAGAGGCCTACATTTAATTAGGTTTTAATCCATTTCTACACCCAATGCCTCAGAGGATGATTTAATCTTTAAATACATCTAATTGGATGTGTTTTAATTGAGAAAGCCTACAACATGCATAATAGAACTACCAGGAGTTAAAGTACAGTTTTATATTTTAATGTGTTTATATTTAATTTAAAATTCAGTAAACAGGGTTTCACTCTCTGCTGGAGTAAATTGGTGAAACCCAATTAACTTCAAAGGGACTGTTCACAGTGTGTAGCGTATGTTAAAGTCTTGGATGATTAGAGTCTAAGGACACCTGCAAAGTGTCATTATACTGTCAATGAAAAGAAAATATTTCATACTCCTTCTGCAACACCTCTGAAAAGTTCAACTTGATAGCGGGAGGGGAGGGAAAATTGCTTTGCTATTCCTTCATTTGACTGAATTACTAATCTTGAATGAAATTATTAATTTTGAATTAAAATATTAAATTCTGATAAAAATGTACATTTATTTGAGCAGAAGAAATAAACTGCATTTGATAAACTGCATCCCTCCATCCTAATTTTATATGAAAACATTTCAGAAGTACTGATAGCACTAAATATTCCAAGCAAAATTAAGCTTCTGCAATATAAATTCTGCCACCTGAATTTTTTTCTACATTTAAGCAGTTTATTAAATGGTGCATCAAACTTTCAAAAACTGTATTCATATGAATCCTTTCAATGTCACTCCATGTAAAAAATGGTTTGTAAGATGTGGGCCTAAATTAAAGCTTGATTATTTACATAAATTAAGTAGACATATTTTTCGTTCCTAACTACAGACTTTTCTACCTTACTCATTAGATTAGAAACTCCCTTTAGAATAATTTGAAAGAACTAAAACACATTACTGAAACATTGTTAATGTTTGTCATTTTGCAACTCAATTTTTATGAATTAATATACAAATATTTTAATTTAAAATGTGCATCTTGCAAATATCCATTCAAATAAAAATAATCTGAATTCGAATAAAAAATTACTCCTCAAAAAGATTATCAACAAATTGTTTTACTGTTTTGTAATACAATCTTACACTGTTTTGTAATACACTTACACTCAAAATGTCTCAAACTACATTTTCTGTCAACTCTGCTTTTCAGACATTGGGCTATAATCTTCTTACAGAAATATCATTTTGTACAGAGAAAGACACTCAGTATGAGATGATGTTAACTGGATGCAAATGTTGACTTCTGAGTGTAGAGGTCTGTGCCCTGCTGCAACAAAACTAGAAGTTATGTCAAAAAATGGGATTATGCATCTGCACACGTACCTCCTTTTTCACTGTGAGCATCTGTAAAGAATTTATTCTGAATACATATATTTTATACACTCTAGAAATATCTCCTGTCATCAGATTAAAGTAACCACCAACCAGTATAATGTTGGCACTGCATATTTGGATGAAAAAACAAACAAAAAACAGAAAGCCTTTCCTCCTAAACCATTCACTAATTTGTGACTTTCCAACATGTGTGTCTCCATTTTCTCTCTCATGCAATCTTTCTAATTTTAACCTTTTTTAATGGGAAAAGAATAAGAACCAAGTTAATAGCTCTTCTGTATACATGTATCAGTATTCTCTTTCAGTGAGGCAATAAAACATGTAAAAAAATAAAACCTAAATACTAAAACACCATTTCTTGTATACATTAAAATTTCCTGATAATAAAATTATTTTCTCTTGGATTTAAAGCAGTTTTCTAAATGGAAACAGTACAGCCACTTTTCTACTGGGGACATCTAAATCTTTTTATTTAATTTCCTGATTTTATTTGTGTTTCTGATGACATGCTTTGATTTCTCATTTGTACACTTAGTTATAACCAAGTTTGGAATAAATTTTAATTCCGCAACCAAACTTTGCTGATGCAAATAAGCTTTGTAAAATAAGCTTTTATGTATAACTAGGAAGATCAATTATTGACAAATCTAAGATGTTTTATAATAACTTTCAGACAAACTGAGATAGTGGATTATGCGTACAGTACAACACAGAAACATGGTAGAGATTCGTGAGCAAGCCTTTACGTCTACATGGCATACCCAAAATGTAACATTGCTACTTTGGCAGGGTTTTGCATATTTTGTATGGTGTTCTTCTGCAGTATGTATAGAAAGGCTCGGGAAATTGTTTGAACGCTAAAGAAAAGGTACTGAAAGTGTTTCTGATTCCTTTTTATGCACAGAACAATAAAAGCCTAATATGAAAATAAGTAATGCATAAAGATATCACATAGCAGTACCTGCCCTACTTGTTGCAAGGGGAAACTTTCTCTAAACTTGCAGTATTAGGATCCATCTGCTGCTCTGTCAATTCAAAGCATCTACCCCAACTCTATGAGCCTAGCATGAGTGTACAGCAAGTAGTCGAACTATGACAGCTTTGGATGTTAGTGCTAACTGGTTTACACTCCAGGCAAGAGTGCTAACACTGAGAACAACCATCCAAGCAACTTGAAAGAATATTCCTCCACGTTAGGAGAATGAACTACTTAATTAGCAGCAAAAACTATAACATCTTGTTCAGAAAATAAGTTTCCCCAAGAGAAAATTAAGCTAAGTGGAGCTTCATAGATGCTCCTAGTCAACACAGGTATTTTTAAATACACATGACAATCTGCAGCACAACATACCTTCAGCTGCTGTAAAGATGCTGCTTCATCAGAAATAGGCAGCTCCAATTACTACAATTTGGCATGCTGGTTAACACAAAGGAACAGCAGAGGCAAGCTTTACTCATTCACCTGAAGGAGAATTATGCATTGTATAAATATCTATGTCAGGCAGGAAGGAGTGCAGTTGTTATACACTAGCTCTGAGTTCCCAAAGTAACGGCAAACTGGTTAGGGAGCTAAAACACAAAGGACAAAAGAAGGATCACAGATCAATTACTGGCAGCAGCTTTGTGAAGAACTTTGTTGAACGTAAAATAATAATCTTAACGGAATGAGAATTAGGATGAAAACTGCCCTGATAAGGACATCTACAGCTCATCTAAGTATAACATCAAAAATTAAATGAGAAAAATCAGAAGGAAGATCTTAAAAAGTTGCACAAACTGCAACAGTAGTAAAATTCAAATGATGGATTCTGTTGGAATAGACGTGTTTTCACATCTATAAACATTCTGGGAACCTTGCAAGAAAACATAAGAATTTAAATAACTTGTCAGTTTTGGGAAGTTTAACAGAGAATAGCTGATTATCTCCAGTTATCCTTTTGCTTCTAAGCACACTTTTATGGCATATTTTATGACATATTTATGACTTTATGACATAACGTAAAAATGGATGTGAGTCTACAGTACGTAAGGCATGGGAGTAGAATCTCACAGATACAACATCACTCACACAGGCATAAATATTCTAGACTTGTGTTCAATGATGATACATCTTCTTGCTGGAAATATCTAATAAAAGTTCATGCTATTCAGAGTAAATTTGACCAAGTGGTATGACACGGAAGCATACCATTGCCATATTTTTAAATAGTGGCAGTTGCGACTATTTTTCATGACACTTTTCTTCTGCTAAGGGTCCTTTAATTCTCTGATTGGATTTGCTAGAATTCTGTGAATGTCACTGAATAGATCAGAACACCAGACCACATTATCTAAATTTCTGCCACAAAATTAACTGCCAATAATGAGCAGCAGATATTGCTTTGTAGTAAAATAGACAGATGGTCAGTTAATTTTAGGCCCTGGCAAAAACCAAAAGAGAATATTACTAAATAATAAAATAAATGAACACATAAAACTCAGTCTGTCTTAGTTTGGATATGAAAATTAAACTCTATTCATGTTATTCTTGTCCAAATATCATGAGTATATTATACCAAATAAAATTTCCCAGGGAAGAATTCTCTCAAGTCAGAATCTGTTCATATCACTCTAGTAATTGCTAAGTAGGATTGATAAAAATATTGAGAACAGGGAAATACTTTAAAGGGAGTCTTCTTTTAAAATTTAAGTGGACTCTAAAAATTTACTGACATGCTATAAACCATAAAATAGACTTAATTTCATTTTCAATAAGGTTTGAGAGAAAAAGGAACAGTGATATCAAATTCATAGTATTTGTAAAAACTGAAAACAAAGTAGTGGTTTCATATTTTTGTTTGTATGAAATGACATTTCAATTCATGGTAATGTTGATTAAAAATATTGAAAAATATCAAAATGGAAAAAAATCGTTGCAAATACTCTGAAATTGAAGTGTGACCTTCCAGATTGTTTTTCTCTCTTCTCTCTGCTGTAAAATTACAGGTACCTATGTAAGCATGTAACATGTCACTTCATGTGAGGTTTTTACGGGATTAGGCTCTAACGTTTTTTTTTAAATTAAAAATTCTAGTTGTGATTTTTTCCTTACTCAAAATTAATGAAATATTAAAAGCCCTTATTGTAAGCAGCTGTGTCAATACAATGTAGAAGTTGCCTTTATGAGAGTCTCATTTCCTCCTTTGTATGCCTAGAGTAACAATTTCAAAATATTTATTAAAAAAGTGCTACACACCTGTAAATCAGATGTTATATTGCTATTTGTAGCAGTTGAAAATACATACATAAGAATCTATAAAAATAAATACATAAACCAATACAAAAGCTAAGAACAGTCTCTACTTCTTCTAGTCCTTCCATTCCCATCCTTTGATAATAACTCTGCTTAATAAAAACCCCCCAAAAAGCAGTTCAGAGTGAAGTTAAGCTATATCCAACATACGCATTTCCTTCACTAAGCAAAGTTCATAAAGACTCGTAACAGATTAAACACTTCTCAGATAAAAATGTTGTGACATGCATGTACCATCTATCATTCTGCAAAGCAAAGGAAAAAGGTTATTCCTTTGTCTCTGTGGAGGTTTTAATACTATGACCAACAATAAATACTTCCAGTGCTTATGCTTAAAGCCAGAAACAAGATGATGAAACTATAATTTCAATACTCTTAACAGTCCTAAATAAGCAAGAATAAAAGGAGGAAAATTGATGCAAACGACATGAAGAAAGAAGGAATCTCTTAGGGATAATCAGAGAGAAGGAAATATTTGATGTATTTTGTAGAACACTTCTCAAAAAAATCAGTCTTACAGAAACCGGGACAGCTGAATGCACAGTCAGGTAGACAAATAGAGATAAACACAAAGAAATGAAGGGCACACACACACAAAAAAAGCACAAAGCTACAAAACCCACAAAAATAAAAAACCTCATAGGAGGCCCTGTACAAAGCTGTTGAGTACAAAAAAGCTGTAGCCTATCAATAGCACAGAAAAATGTCAAGAGGAAGAGTTATAGATCAGCCAAGCATTTTGGGGACAATAGGTTGTTTTTAAAATGGGAATTAGTCCCAAACATAGGGATCGTCCCATCCATCAACCAGGAAGAAACCTAACATCAGGAAGAAACCAAGACTTTAACATAACAGACAATTGCATATTAACAACTAGAATTTCACATTTGCATATCAAGTGTTCTGTCTGGTACCTTTGGAACAAAGATTTGAGGTTCAAAACTCTTGTAAGAAACAAAGAAAACTCTTTGAACATTAATGGAAAAAAATATGAATTGCATCGGTTACCTGAAGTGCTAATGAGACCAGAAGAAATAGAAAAAGTCTCATATGATTATTGAAATACACTGGAGAAATTTTATTGCCATATGGGATAGGTTATTGCTTAGGAAGCTAGACAGAAAAGGGAAAATAAAATCCTGGCCGATGTTTTTCAACAGCGTATATGAAAAGCTTGGCCAGGATGATAGAAGAAATCTGCCTTCCACAAGGATTTTGTAATTTGTTGAAGTGCCACTTCTTTCAAAATATTCAACAGAGTAACATGTAGGAAAAATGAAAGGGGAAAGAACAATTACTATAAAATATGTGCAGAATGCACATCTTTACACTCACTGGTAAGGCAGCTAGATTCATAATTAGAATTCAGTCATTACTGATTTTCCATCTGCTGTTGGGACATCCGTATTCCAGGTAGATTCACAGGAGGAAAAAATCCCAAACCCAAGAATATACATTGTTAAAAGTTGGTGGTACAGTATGTTCCTCCTAGCTTAAAAGTATAAATTCATGATGCCTTCCTAATCTGTCAACAGATCATTAGATTTAAGCCAGTCTCTGATTTGAACCAGCACCAGAGCCATCTGGAACCGACACAACTAGAATGAGGATTCAGTCCCTGGGTTTGCTGTGGACCGTCTTTTGATTGGTGGAGAAAACACCCAACTGCATTGGAAATACTCTCTCTGTTTCTGAACCACATTGGATCTTGATATTGCAAATGCAGAAGACTGCTAATATGTGGATAAAACCATCATCAGCAACAAAATTAATTCTTGAAATTTTGATTGCTATGACTAGAAAAGGCCAGGCAAGTGTTAGGGAATCCTCTCACTTCTATCCAGTCAGTCTGACCATCCCTTTTTAGGAATAACAGCACATGGCACAGCTGTTCCAACACTTTAAGCCAAGAAGAGAAAATTAAGTAAGAACTAAGCAGGAAGGCAAAAAAATTCAACTCAGTGCTTTCATAGGCAGCTAAGCAGAGGTTCCCAGTTTTGAAAAGTTTGCCTGGTATAACAAATAGGAAATCTGTAAAAGGTGAAGGGAGATGAATACACTGGTTTGTCCTTCCATTTTTTTGAACATTTTCAGAAAACTGTGTGCTGATCAGCCCTGTAAGACACAACTACTAGGAATGAAATAAAAGTCAGGAAACAAATTCAATAAGTTATTGTCAGGTTATTATTTTAAAAGCTGAGTTTTTTTCCTATTTTAATATGGGAGGTGTTATTATATAACTAGGACAGTGTGAAAATTTTCAGCACCTGAGGCTTTGCTGCTAAAAATCAAATAATTTTCTTTCCAGAAGTTTGTCTGACAATATCGTTCAAAAGACACAGCTGACATCATAGCTCTACATGTAAACATAACAGCCAGACTCTCACTGCTTGTGCTATTCTTGTTTGGGTTTTTTTTTGTTGACGTTTTCGTTCGTTTGTCTCATTTCTACTTCTTTTACTTTGTATTGTACTAGGAAAATCAACCAGTTATCGCTATCAATATGGATATACCACAAGGCTCAAAAAACTCAACACAAAACAAAAGCTAAGCAAAAAAACCTCTTTGAACAAAGGAAACAGCAATGCCCAAACCAGATAAGGTCTGATAGGCTAGATGGGCTTCCTCTCAGTTGTCTTAGAGCAAGAAAAACAAAACTGTAAAGAAAGGCATTGAAGAGAAAAAAAAAAAAAGATTGCTCCATCAACTAGGATGGCTGGCAACGAAAATGTGCCCATTTAAGTGTTACATGTAGAAAGCTCAAAGGGTCAATGTACGTCTTCACAGGGGAGCCTGATCCAGAGCTATCATACTGTAAGTTGGAGCCCAAACCAACTATAACAGCATTCAACTCCTCTTGAAATGATAACAATGACAAAGTGGAAAATTAGAGCTTTTTAGAGCTGAAATCTGCTATTCAAATGCTCCTCTCTCACATATTCAAAATTATAACTATTAATTTTTCTACAGGCTTGCAAGTACATCAGTAGAGCTGCCTGGAACAGAAATTCTGCTTTTTCTTCTCTATGTTAGCCCACAGAAGACAGTATTGAACAAATGTCCCTTTGGGTCAAAATAGGTCTGAAAAAATGCCGTTATCGGACACTATGTAAACCTAACCTTCCAACAGAGTGAGCTGACTGGGAACAGCGTGGAAGATGCCAAAACATCCCTCAATTCATTAATACTGGATGAAAAAAAAAAAAAGAGTTGAATTAAGTCAGTGTTGACTTCTGATAATTCTAACCTTTACATATAATCGGTTGTTCTGTGAATAAACTGAATAACTCAAAAATATAGGTGATTCACAATCTTTTTGGTTCTCTGCTGTGTTAGAAAAGATTTTCTCTTAAGCTATTTAAAGTACCAGTTAGATTGACAATATCAGAAGTTCTGACAATATGACAATGCTTCATGACAATATTTCAATATGTATGAAAATATTTCATTGCCATACACAGACCATCAAAGCTAAGGCTTTGGTAATCTTTTGCAGAATACCTAGCAGAAGAACTAAATCAAAGAGCAAAATGTAAGGATGTAACTGAAATAACAAGTGAATCCAAAGAGCTGTCAAGAAAATTAAGAGCTTCATGTCAGCACAGAACACAATTTCTCAGCTACCTAGGAAGAAAAATAAATTGCATTAATCTTGTTAAACTTACTGCAAAGCTGACACTTAGAAGTTGACACAGAGTATGCACAGTCATTATCAAGTTCTACAATTGCTTAACGTATTTATGGTTCATTACAAATAAATCTTATTAGTTAGTATGTATGTCTAATGAGAATTTTGATCCTCTTTAAAAATAAAATTGATTTTAAATAAAATGCACTTTATTTCTGTGTCATTTGAAACTAAGAGGAAATCAGCTGGCCAAATAAGAAACTCAAGAGCAGAGGAAGAACTATTCTACAAAGCCTTGATCTAGAAGGACCTGGACTGAAGTGTCAGTCTTGGAAGTACAGCATCTGACTATGAAAAAATTCTGAATTTGAGCTAATTGTACAGCAACCTGAATGTTAAGAGAATGAACCCCTCAGCAGGCAGTAAACTAGAGCGTGACCTGGTTTTCTTTTAGTGCTGATGGAAGAAGAATGGAGCTTGCCAGAAGGGAGAGAGGAGAAAAGTGACCGACAGTCACTTGAGAAGACCAGCTTTTGTAACAGTACAATAGGAATAGCGTTTTGGAGACATGTTGAGAGCAAGGAAAAGGCTGGAACATACAGTTGTCAGTAGTCACCCTGATAATTATCCAGTCATATATACTACGAGCTTTGTGTTTTGGTTTGCTGAGTTTGAGGAAAAAACATATGCTGGCAAAGAGAGTACTGGAGGTTAGTTTTCTACCTGAACCAATTCACACAAAAATTTTATAATCTTTGTCCTTTCCTTTCCTACTATCAATGAAAACAGAACACTGACAGGCTTTAAGCTGCTGAAATTCTTTAACTGTGCACAATCTTTCTGAAATTTCTCCCTTCTTTTCTACATATTTAAAATTCACCAAGTGGCTGCTATAGTAGTGTGTTTATCATACAATGTTGCCATTCAGCCAGATTTGCATATCAAGCAAAAGAGGTGGAGCAGTTTAATCACTTGTTCTGGCATGCAAGAGATTAATATTAATTACAGTCTTCCAAGTACCATTTAGCTTCTTAGCCTTCCTGGTGCTGATTACTTTGTAGCACTTTTGCGCAAGGAGCTTGTTTTACATTTATTTACAGTACATGAAAACCCTGGAAACATGTCTTGTCTGTTTTGAACCACAAGCCAAATGATACATGGGTTGCGTAAAAAAAAGTTGGAATATATTTACTGCTAAAATATGCCAGTTAATATAGTCTCGGTATAGGCATATCTTATTTAAAGCCTCTGCACAGAACGATGTCAAAGTCTAGAATTAACAAGCAGTTAATTAAAGTGCCAAAGTATATCCATCTAAGAGACAGAAGACTAAATATCTTAAATTAACACAAGATTTATAAGCACTTCTTTGTCATTACCATTTCAAAGCCTGAAGACACAAGGTAATGTCTGGATCTGCAAATTGGGTAGAGTACACCAATCTCTCTTCCAAAGTGACTATTCTATCAGGGACAGGTGAAAAAAAATAATCAGACAGAAGCAGTACTGTCAGCTCCTCCAAAACCAGTACACAAATAATGTTCTGTCTGTTTAAACAGACACAGCGATATAATACTAATTCAGAGTGGATTCATTTCAAAGCAGTGGCATTTCTACCTTTCATTTTCTAGGGAGTCAGAAACCATAACAATTAGCATGACAAAAGAAAAATGAAGAGCTATTCTCAGATGCTGATCTATAGTTTATTCCATCATGAGCTAACCAGCCAAAAAAGAAAAAAAGCCTTCCCACCTGCATTTGGACTTGTACAGAAACGCTTACATTCTGATTGCAAAACTGAAATAATCTACATGTACTGGCAAGGGGAAGTGAGTTGCTGTTAGAACATTATAGGAAAATATTTACATAGAACAAACTACACCTTTCGGGTTTAATAGTTTTAGGGAACATATATGAGATTTTGTTCTCTATGAAGAAATCAACTAAATAAAGATCTCATCAAGAATGATTTAATCCAGATCAAGAAAAACATTGTGATTTTGCAACCATGGAAAACATTTCTAAAGGAAAATATATTTTGGAAAGGGATAAGAAAATCAGATGCATTGGAAAAAATTCATGGGAGGATTAGGAGAGAAAGTAAATAAAATTAAGAAATCAAGTTCATTTTATTCTGAGAAATACGGGCCACAAGAAGCATTCATATGTCACAGCTGAACGAAGGAGCAGCTTGTCAGTATCATGCAAGTTTAGCCAATACAGAATTAAAATATCCAATCCCAGATAATGAAGTCTATGAAGTAATTTTAGGAAAACAGTTTCTAGCATTTGATTAAACAATCCAGATTATGCAGCAACAAACAAAACTCAAATGATAACATGGTTCCTGCCATATACAAAAGACTAAGGAAGTTGCTCTTCATACAGCTGAAACGTGAGCAGGGGGATAGTTACAGAAAAAAAAATATGATAAATGGGGACTATGCACCAAACTGAACATCCATCAACTGATGATATTGATGAGGTATACAAATGACTTTGTGAGACACTGCAGGATGCAGAAGTGGTAGCTTGTGTAATCATGGAAAAAATACTCTGTTATAGAGTGAGTAAGAAGGCCGAGGAAGTACTACCAGGTATCATCATTTTAGTCTGGCAAAGAGAAGATTGAAGGGTCACAGGATAAAAGCCTTCAAATATCCCTTCAGCAAAATAGAAAGGGAAAATGAGATCTCTAGCACTGATAAGAAAAATAGCACCAAGGTTTAGGTTGCAGCAAGAAAAGTACAAGACAGACATCAGGAAAAGCCTTCTCAAAGTACAGAGACGTAAGCAACGCAATATATCATTTATAAGGTTTGTAGAATTTCTTACACTGAAGGTTTTTATGGATAGATGCAGCCATTACTGATATACATTTGTGGACACATTTGATGATGGATGGAGTGGGAGCCCATGTGACCTTAAAATCTCAGAGCTCTATCTCTGCCTACTTCCCCAATTTTCAACATCAGAAGAAATAATTCTATTCCGCAAACTAAATAGATACTTCAAGTTAATTTCATTACATTTTAAAAGTCTCACTATTTTTATAAGTATATATAAAAGCATGTTTGTTTATATCTATATATATAAAAAGTATAAACATTTTTGCATGTATATATATATATAAACATATATAAATACATATATATATTTTCAGAAACTACGTGGAAATAAGATGGACCCTAAGCAGTCTTATCACAGGTAATCCACATCAACCTCACTGTTCTCCTATAAGATTTTCAGATCACATTTCTGAACTAATGGGCATATGCTGAGGTGCAGTATCGCTAAATTTTCTTTTTTTATTCAGTTACAGCATAGACTTGTCATGGGAAATTCTCTTCACTGCTCATCAATCACCAGTATCGGGAGAATAAAATTTGATTAAATAATACATGAAACACCAAAAAGAAAACTACTTTCACTAACACTTAATATGAATTTTCACACGCTCTTTTCTTCAACAATGCACACACCAATGAAAACAGCAATATTGTTTCATAACTCTAACAGGACAGAACACCCATTTGTTGAGATGAAATGCTAAAGATGCAGCATATGAAGAATTTAGACTGTCTGAAGCCATAAAAAATTCCATTTGATTAAATTTCTTAATCAATAGAAAAGAAATTATGCAACTGCCCACAACACCCAGCTCAATAATGTTTAAAATAATCTGTAAAGGACTTCCACTGAGCACATGAACTGCGACTGTTCCATCAGTGTGAGTTATAGCTACAAGGACAACACCTAATTCTCTAAGGCACATCTTAATTGTTTGATGTAAAAGGAGCCCCAGACATCTATCTTAAACGGGTATGCCAGTCTAGTATGCCTCCTCACCTAGAACGTCAGCTTTGGTCTGTATAATTCCACTCTTACGATGAGATTCTCATCTCTGCATGGCAATACCCTTATAACTTCGGCAAAGTAGAAGGTGGTAGGTATGTCAATCAGCCCTCAGAGTTCATCTGTCTGATGGTTAACTGACGAATCATAGCCACACTTTGAACAGTAGGTAAGAATAGAAGGGTACATTTCTGAAATACATGTTTCTCTTATTCTGTCACTGGTATTGAGGCATGACAATTGGCACAACAGAGGCCTGGAAAGACATTCTTGCCAAGCTAACTTCTTCCCTTCTAGCTAGTGCAAGGAAAACTCAAAAGCAGTAGGTCTACTTTTGGCCGTCTTGCTTAAAATTAACTTTCATTTATTGCATGTGTCCCTCCCAAAGGACAATCCACAGTGTTTACGTATGTCTGTCTACATCTGTCGTACAGATTGACTTTGCTTGTAGTGTAGGGGATGGGTGTTTTGTAAAGTCAGATTTAAGTTTTCAGTGTGCAATCATTGATGATTTAAACAAGTTTTAATAAAACAATGTCTCAGATAACCTTTCCTCCTCTAAAACCAGCAGTATAAATATTTGGAAATCTTGGTGGGTGTTCTGACTGCAGCAGAAGATTGTGGGAAGAGAAGCACTGAGAGGCAAACTGGCAAAGACGATTAATATAAGTTTCTGAAAGAAATAAGGCCTAAAGGTTAGCTGCTGCAAGGATAAATTGTTCCTAGAGGGGACATATTCTAGTTACAGAGAAATGAGCTATCACTTTTAGATAGCTTAATTTATAAAAGAAACAAACTTCCGAGCCTAGAATTATTTATAGAGAGATATTACAAGAAATATGTCCAAGCTGTTAATAATCATGAAAGAGAACAAGGAGATGTAATGGTCAGTTATCTATCAAGAGATAATGTGGGCTGAAATGTATCTTTTGTTTAAATCAGCAGACTAACTGTCACACACTTGTTATACAGAGAATTTCAAAGGTTGGAATATTTATTCTTTTAGAATTGGTAAGATTATCATATTCATTACTGTCAGTAGTCTGTAATTTGTGGAAGTACAGTGCAGTATGTATTAGAATAATGTCAACGAGATCTGTGAAAATTACCTGAAATGCACATTTTCACAGGCTGTTAATAACAATAAGGTACTTTCCTAGTCAAAGTAATGCTGGAAGAAGAAAAAAAAAAAAAGAATAACTGAAAGCAATACACTGTGGAACAGGCATGATGCTTTTAAGTCTAGAAAGTATACCTCAGTGAAAGGCAACCTTTGCTCTTCGATACAAAAAAACCTCCCGGAGGGAGGGAGGAGATGCAGTATGCTTCACAAGGCCAAGAATCTCTCATAGACCAAACCACTGCTGGCCGTATTTTCCTTCACATGGGAAACAAAGACTAAGGTATTTAAGACGTGTTCCTCCTGAGTCCTGCACAGCTGCAGAAGCAAGCCCTTAGGTTTTCCTCCCCAATGTGTCACAAATGGAGTTGCAATTTGATAGTGAGGTGATGTTTTTGTATCTGCATATATCATGTTGTTGCACAGATGCCCATGTGTTTGCTTAAAAGAAAAAATAATTTATCGAGGCCTTGAGATAGAGTAACACTTACTTAGGGAATCAAGCATCTCAAGCAGGATGGTCAGGTGCTGTCTGGATGGTGACAAGAGTTACCACTGCAGGGGTCTAGCTGGATCAGGAGAGACACCGAACCTTCCAGCACTTCAGCTGCTCTGGCCGTCTATCATGGAGCGAAGTGTCCACAAACAAAAGTGTCCACTGAACCCCTCAGAGCAGGCAACCAGTTACCACAGCTGTTCTTCTCTTTTCCTCTCTTGCCTCCCTCTCATGGATGTTGAACTCTAGGGCAGCCCCCGCCCCCCACACCTCCCCGGGATGGGATGGACGGGGGACGGTGCGCGGGTGGGCCAGCTCGGTGGAGCCATGGCCAGGGCAGGCAGGGCTGTGGGGAGCTGAGGGCCGGGACAGACGGCCTAGAGGGGCTGAAATGGCATCCTGGGCTGCGGGCAGGGCAGGAGGAGGCCCTGGGGCTGCACACAGCCATTACAGCCCCCTACGGCCCTCCGGGCCGTACGCTGCTGGGCAGCACGGGAACTCTGCCCCGCTGCTGTTCCTTCCGTAGCTGTCCTATGGATAAAGGGAGGGATTCAGCTCCTTAGTCTGTTGCCTTTTCAAGCACTTAATTTCTTAAGATATTAAAAATAAAATAATGAGTAGCTGACAAGTTATTTTAGCATAATTGCCTAAGGTTATTACCATTTTGTCTGACAAAATTAAGGAATAGTGTAATCACTGCTGAAGGGAAAATGCAGTCAAATTGCAGAAAGCTGGTGGTAGCAAGTTAGTGCATGATAAAAATGTTAACCTGCATTATTTTTTAATACTCTTTCCCCAATATTCATGATGAATTTCAATACATAATGTGCCAGTATCTTTTCGTATGAAAATTGAAAGCACAGTACGGTAACACAGATGTCACTATAGAGGACTTCACTGACCTTTAAGTAATAAAAGCACAGCCTTTTAATTTAATAGACTCTGGAATTATTATAATTCTGTCTCAGTTAACCACAAAATATGAGTTATTACATATTTTAACCAGGTCAACTGTGCTAGGATGAGGATTTTAAAATAACCAGAAAGAACTTCAGTAGATTACACAAATCATATTCAGGATTTGATAGCTCTGAACAGCAAAAATAATTATCGAGTCCTTTTAAAGCACTTGTGAATGCAAAGTGTGAATGTAACGATTATGTTAGAGTCAAAGAATAGCAAAGGTTAGTGGATTATTTTTTTGAGCTTCTTGAAGTAAATTTTCTTTCCACTTTGGAGACAAGATGACTAGATTATGACATATCACAGATAAGATACCTTGCCAGGCAGGCAGTCTCCAACCAGTCATCCCTGCATAGCACACTCTTGCACCGTGTTAAAAAGCAGTTGCAAATACACATGCTAAGGAAATCACAATCACAATCTTCAGCATATTAATATGCTTTGCATGCTGCATTAGGAAGGCAAAAGTACAACTCTCAGTCAGATCAAACACATTCTTGTTATTTACAGTTCCTGGTGTTGCCATTTGCCACAGCAAACAGCCCTCTTGTAAGTAGCCCTCCCAGTGATTAGAAAATTGAAGTAATTTTTAATCTTGAATCCCACCACACCATGGCTTGCATTAATGGTTTTCTTCGGTTAGCCTGCTATGCTGCATCAGAACCCAGGACAATCTCAGTCACCTCTGCCAAACTCTGTTGCAACAGAGTGCTGAGAAACCCCCTTGTTAACTGATGCAGGAAAAAAGCAAGACAAAAAATACATTCTGATGCACAACGAACCTATACAGCACATACCTTGTGCTTCTGGAAAGCAAACACTGTTTTCTCAGACATGAGAGAATCCTTTTTGTGTGAGCATAGTAAAGCTAGGCAATAAAGCAGGATTTGGCACTTCGCTTTTCAGAATAACCTATACTTTCTACTAAATCCACCCAACTAGTGAATGTACAGGTTACACAGCTAGAGATCAGGAGCGTTGTTGCCTGGGCCCAGTAAATGCAGCGTTTTACTACGGTAAAAGTCATTTCAACCACATGAGAAACAAAGTTGACATAGGTGGTAGTTTGAGTAGCTTGGGTACTATTGCAAATTCTGGATGTGGAACAACTAAGTTGTCCTCATGACAATCACTGCATACACAGCCAAATAATCGACCATTTGCAACAACATTTCCTTCTAGATGAGGGATGGTTTCAGTTGTTAACTATATTGATCATCCATTTGAGCTGGATACCCTTTGGGACAATGCAGCATCTGAAAGCAGGAGTATCGGAACTGTTACACTACGTTTCAAGAGACAGAAATTGGTGTAAAAGCTATGTTTTGTTAAGCATATGTTAAGTCAACTGTTTTTGAAGAGTTAAAATGTGAACACAGAGCAGAAGAAGAATTCAGTCAAGTTTCATATCATCGAGGAAAAAAATCAAAACTGTGCAGTAAAACTAGCTCGACAAAAGTGTCATAAGTTATAAACTATCTATCTTAAAAACCAAACCAAAACAAACAATAAACCATCATTTATGGTAAGTGCTTTCTACTTAAATGTTATCTATTACCTCTGTAATTTTACAGCCTGAAAATGCTTCTTATCACCTACAGTATTTCAATATCCCTTCCAATATCCTTTGTAAAGTAACATAAAGGAAACAATGTAGTCACAAAGTGCAGTAAATTTGAATTAATGAGCAGAAGAGTGTAGAAAGTCTCTCCTGCTGCATAGCACTATCCTTTCAGAAATACTACCCTTTCAGAAGCAATCCCTTATCCCATTGCACATGGCCACAGAAATTCATAATGCTACACCAAGAACGGAACCTCTTTGTTGCCCATAAGATCTTTTACTTGCATTCCTCACCACACACATTCCACCCTTGGAGTATGAATTGCAGTGAAATAAGAAAAGTAGCAGATTAGAAATACTGTATGTATGGTCCTAAATTTAATATATTGCAGCTATCTAAAAGGCTCATCTTCCTCCTTTCTTCCCACATTGGCAGGATCTATGTCAGAAACTTCTCCAATCTTCATATCCAGACTAGGTAAAGCCATGCTGTAGAAATCACTGTCTTTCTAATTCAACCCCTCCCACCTCAAACGTTTACCCAGGATATTATCCCATGTTTTATTCCTATAATATCCTTTTTTTTTGGACCAGATCCATGCAATATTTCAATTGCATTTTCCAGCAGGCAACAGTGAATTTTGCAGAATTCTGCCGCAAAGACCAAAGCTAGAATCACATCTCGTATCTCTTTGCTTCCCTCCACATCTCTGTCTTCAGGCTCTCTTCACATCATACTTATGCTTCATTAATACCTGAAAAACCCAGTCTAAACTCCAGTATGCTCTTGAAGGCAAAGTCAGAAGTATGTTAATGTTTTCTTCAGTGTGGCACCTTACCCTTTGAAAGAAATCCTCACCAAAATAAATGAAAATAGGTTTGAAAAATTTTCCTTCATTAAGAGGTCACCAAGTGATTCAAAAAATGAAGTGAAGGTATAATGACAATACAGGAAAACTATGTCAGAATGTTTATTACAACAGTATACCAAAAACAACATATACTTTCTTCATCTCCCTACTTTTTTCTTATCTGTTGTCTCTATCATTTACTTCAGACCATCTCTTAGGGACAGTACTTCTTGTATATGCTGTAGAGAATATAGAAAAGGACAATTATGTTCACTAATACTAACACATAAGCATAATCATCAGATGCTCAGGGAACAGCCTCCTGACATGAACATGCAAGAGGGATGTCTCAGCAATTCCTGCTTCAGCAAAGCAATTAATAAGAAACAAAAATATTCTAGTCCATACTAATCACTGACACACAACTGGAAAGAAAAAAAGAGGGTTTGCAACTTATTTTGCTTATCATCAGGTCACACAAAGTAAATGCAAAACAGTCCTGCACAAAAAATTTAAAAGTGTACTTATTATGGGACAAGGAATTTGATCACTGACAAATTTAAACAAATGATTCAAGGGAAACACACACACAGCCCTCCCCAAATAAAAAAAAAAACAAATTCATATAAAGCTTAATGTTATTTTTTTTTTACGTTACAGAGAATGGTAATGATTACTGCCATGATGGAAAGATATTTCTGAATTTATGACTCTCAGTTTCTTAAATAATTTAAAAATAAAGCCCAACTGTCATTGAGTAAGGTTGTGCTACTTTCCCTAACAAAGGTGGTGTAAAACAGGCAATCATTACTACAATGACAAGACTGAATACATATTACAATAAAAGTTCAAACATTTAATGAAATATCAACTTTTGATGACTGTCGTCCCAAAAAGAATGTTAATGTGCTTGCATCTAGAAAAAACTAAACTGCCTGGAAAGTCTCTGGTTTACTTCATTTGCTAGGCTGAGAAACCCATCAGTACAGAATGCCAGCATCATAGAAAATTAATGTACCATATATCAAAGTGAGAGACCACAAGCTATTAAAATTAAATGGCTATGTTTCTAAGTAAAACCATGCAAAGAACTAATTTTTGTTTTGCAGTCACTGACAGGAAAATACAGTCAGAAGTAAATTACAAAATTACTGTGTTTGAAGTAAATTACAAAATAGAGCAACAAGCAGGATATGTTGTCTGTAAATTACCTTTTGTTTCTCCAGCATAGGAAAGTCAAATAGGTAGATATGAACTCTCTTCTTTATTCAACATGTTCTATGGGTTACCTTGGACGGTGCCCACTTACTTAACTGTCTCCTAAGCATGACTTCTACAGCATTCTATTGATGTTAGAGGTCAGGGCTTTAGAGTTCAATTCAGAAACTGATGTCTTTGTGCAACTAATCTCTAAATATCCTGAATATGAAAAAAGAGTTCATTCTAAAGAAATAATTTCATGTCCAAAATCTTATAATCTATTCTGCTCTCATAGAGAAAATATTGAGAATGTAGCAAGATTAGATTTGTGGAACTGAAAACAAAGGACCATGGAAAATACGTTTCTTGTTTTACGTATATAACAAATGGACTCGTGTTCATACACTACACGCCCTCATCATAGCTGAATATTACACAAAAATGAAACTTAGACTTCTACTCACTCTTGGCTGTCAGCCACCTTCCAGTTTGGCTTGGTCATCAGCAAATCTCTCTTTTTTTTTTTTACTCTCTAAATGGAATATTGAAGAAAATTGTTGATTTTTAAACTCAGACATGTCATGTAGCAGAACTCAGATCAAACGAGGTTTCTATACCCCCAGTTATCAACCACAGGCATTTTAGCAACATCAAAGTCATAAGAGTTTCAATATTTAAACAAAATATTATCACTGTAATAATTTGGTTACATCTGGTCTTACATATTCCAAAATTTTCTGATTGGAAAGAAGGAAAATTTCCTCATATTCTGATTTGTTCATAGGAGAAAGATTAATCCACATGGAGAACCTTTGAATTACCAATAAATTGATGAATTTTTCTTAATGCAGATTATTACTACATGTAATGTCCACGACTTCTAGTTATAAAATTAAATTCTTCCAATAATTGTCATGATGGTGCCTTAAAATGCCTATAATGACTTTTTTTTGGTATCTCTTAAATAATAAAAGTTAAGATGCTTTCATACAAAATAAAATACTTTTCCATCTTCCACATGATGAGATTCCCTTTGAATTTTCATGACTAAATAATGCAATGGTACTTAGCTTATTCAGAGAAAACCCACTGCAATGATATGAAAACTTTGTCAGTTTTAGCATCAGATTCTCAATGTGAGCACTTGTGACTCCAAAGTAGCCTTCCTGTAATATTCTACAATATTTGCTAATAATTTACAAATATTTCTGCCTGTATTCTAGACAACATTCTTACTGGTAAGGGTATTCATGGAATACGGACAAATATGTTTATTTGAAAATGTGAAAGCATTCCCAGGAAATATTTCACAATGCTTGTCCATCAACCACAGTCAAACATTATCATTTTAGGAACACAGAAGAGGATTCAAAGTCCTGCTATAAATTACTCTTAATTTCTCCTTCTCTTTCAAGCAATGTATTTTGAAAGATTAATCCTTTCTTTAACATTGCGTAATATAACTAGAAACCTTCAGGCTTGTTTCTTGACTCTTAACTAGAAATGCAGCATGACAACATTGAACACATGACTTCAAGATATATTACTTAAATACGTGCTTTATCAGTAAATATTCTTTGCAGGAGCCTTAACTTTTTACGCATGATATTTACAGAATTAAGTTCTCTCTTCAATTGTGCATGCATCTCTTTAAATGAAATTCCTATTGCTAAATCCCCAGAAAATGTGAACTGACACTACTTCATTGACTTTTGTAGGTTAATATTTAAGTCCAGTACCTAAGCATCAGACCAGTTGGTCTGATATAGTTGGTGACAACTAATAATGATTAGAGGAATCATATGAAAGGTAAGCAGAATTCCTCCTTCAAATTATTATCTCATCCTAATGATGTTTGGTTCTGCTGAACAAGATTGTTTTTTTAAAACAAACATAGGAAAATATATACTTGTGAAATTCCAACATTTTAAAAACCAACATCATTAGTTGAATTACATTCAGAAGTTTTTTACTTTTGTTTTTTCTCCACAGATTTCAACTTAGGACCATTGAAGCAAGAAATAATAAATAAAATAAAATAAAAGGACATGATAATATTGAAAAAAAAAAACATTGCTAGTGCAGCACTAATATTAAGAGATTCCTATGAAACATCTGGATTTAGAAAAAATATTTCATCTAGGCACCATATTAAAATATTATGAATTTCTAGTGAAAAATCATTCTAAAGGGGGAAAAAAAATACCACAGAACTTCAGCATTATCAAAACTGTTTTAATTTAGAACTATATCTCTGCCAAGAGCCTCATCTTTCAGAAACGTACGTTAGTATTTCAGTTGCTTTAGCTTACTTAATTTGTTTTTTACATAAAAATAGGATGTCATAGAAGCAGAAGAGTCAAGGTTTCCATATTTTTATTTTTCAATTCTACTCTACAAATGTAGCAATGGCTGTTATATACTCCGTTGAGGACTGATCTTTTGCATTTGCACGTTAGATGTAAGGGAGAGCATAAAAGAGATTGTAAATTTTAGTCACAGCAGGGTATGTTGCATAGCCAAAATATGTTGTGCTGCAGTAATGTAAAAAATGTCACAGAAGAATTTTTACATAACTACTCAAAAGTCCACCAGCTACTCTTTGTACTTGTCTTTATAAGAGAAGGTCCGACACCTGAATAGCCTCAATTAGAAATATAAACTCCTATTTCCTGTCAAAATCTTTTTCAGCTTGATTTTTATTTTTAAATGGTAAGAAGTAAAATTTAAAAATCCCGTATTGAGGCTTTTTCTGTTCCCTTTGTATTTTTCTCAAGCAAAAGACTGCCTATCTTATTCTGTTGCAGCTGTTAGTCTTTTAATCTGTTTGCATATTTCTCCATTTTAATTGTAAAAAATATGTCACATCTTTAGAACATGTTCTAATCTGTATTACTTACTTGTTCTGAAGTATCTATGCATTTCATTTTCCAGAGTAAATTAATAAATAAAATAAACAGCACCGACAATTATGAAATGGAAATTATGAAGCATATTATAATTCATCTAACTTACTAAATATGACATTCAAAAATAAAGTTTCAAATGCCAACTATTTTATAATAAAATTCAAATGTACGTATGGTTATTGGGAAAACATACACCTCTTGGTTAAATGTTGTAAATAAATTTATGCTCGAGTAATGTCACACCTATGGGACAATTCATGCATTTACCATAAATTAGATCACATTAAAGATGTAAAAGCTATTTATAAGATAATCACAGAACTACAACTTACATTTCTGAAGGCATGGTACAAGCTGTCTATAAACCTGCTTTTCTGGTCAATCTAATAGCAGCTAAAGGTCATCGGACAGTAAAGTCCTTTGCCTTGCTTGATACAAGTTATAGCCTTCTGTCACCTGGATGGTCAATGGTGCATGGAAATGAATAGCTGAAATATTTCTTATTGACTTAAGAGCTGCAGGTGTAGAAACATCTTCAAATTAAAATTTAAATGACTTTCCATTGGTACTAACTTGATTAGAAAAGCAAGGGCACAGGAGGGTGGTAAAAAGCCTACAGAGTAACAGACTCAAATTTTACATATATCTTGTAAATGGCTTTTAAATGCTACAAAAGCTTAATAATATCTAAGTTAGAGTAAGTACATTGCTTTTCCCATAACTATGTCATTGTTCCAACATATAGTTTACTTAACATTTAATATGAGTAGAGCAAATTGTTTTTGTTAGAGGTATTGAAATAACAAAGGCCATGGTGGATCATTTCCACATGTATCTGGTTGACTGCTCTGACTTGATGAATAGCATGTAATTTCTGATTCAAACATCAAGTGACTCTAGACCTTGTGACTGAGCAAAAATTAGAAGAAATGGTTACGTGCTCAACTGGAACAAACTAAGCATGAGTCTTCTAGGGAAGAAACGGTAAGAAAGACATCCTAGAGAGAGTAGAACTACATATGAGTGATATTAAATATGGTCATAAGATTGTCAAAAACTATGCTAATGCTAATAACAGAGCAATGTACCAAGAACACTGCAAACTTTGCATTTCACAAGCACCCCTGCACTACTGGAACATGTCACAACTAGACTGGAAACAGACGTTGATCAGAGAATGAAAAATTCCATATACTGTGTAGCAGGAAATTCTATATTTAATGAAGAAATCAGAAATAAAATTAATACCATTACTATGGCATAAAGGACTACCTTAGATCTTTAAAAATATCACACTAAACATGGCATAACAATCCCAGATTCTGATCTACTTGACTGCACGAATGTTCTTCCTAGCAAGGAGGTTAAAACAACACTGAAACAAAAGCCTTTGAATAAGTGACCAAAAAAAGGTAAAAACTAACAATCTGGAAAAAAAAAAGAAAAAAGAAAAAACACAAAAGACAATCCCACTTCAGGGAAGACACCCTTAAAATTTTAATTCTACAAAATACAAGGAATAATTTCAATGTCAAATTCTTGTGTCCTTACCTACAGAGTTGCATACAACTTTCCTGGTCATATTTTGAAAGATTACGCAACACAAAAAAGTTCAACTTTGTGCAATTCTACTTGCCATCCACGTTAGAAATCTCTCAGGATTGACTTCTATATAGTTTTGGGTTTTTTTTCTCCCCTTCAGCCACTCAAAAGGGAAAATGTCATCTGTTGTAACAGCAGGTGATCAAGCAATCGTAATCCACTAATAACAACTTTCCTAATGTTTAGTTACTTACTGGAGATCACTAAGGATACTACTTCTGATGGCATAAGGGTAGCACAAAATTAGAAAAACCTTGCTCTGTATGAAAGGCAATATTTTGAGCCAGAGAGAAAACACCATATGGAAAATTGTTTTCTTCTGTGTCATCGTCAAACAATTTCTAAATGCCGTTAAAATCTTCTTATGATTTAGAGATTATTTTGAATAGACATTCATATACATGCAGGCACACCTACATTCTTGATGCAATTACTAATCAGCTATTTATTTTAATTATTAATCACATACTTAGTTAAATTGCTAGTGCACAGTGCTTTTTGCAGGCACTAGCACAAAATCTGGCATAAAAATTCTATTTAACGTTTACTGGAAAAATCATCTGCACCTTGTGCAAACGTGTATCCGTAGCCTGTTTGAGTGCCATACTACATTTTTCATCCAGGTTGCACCATCATTTAACATCAGAGGATGAAACATCCCTAATATCTGTCCAGCGTTTTTCTGAACGCATTCCTCAATCTCCTTTGTTAAATTAGAGGAGGTTAGCCTGCGTTTAACCTTCTATTTCACCATAGGAATTGTCTAAGTTTTCTGCTGGATATAACAGCTTGGCCTTACTTTACATCTCCCTTGAAATAATCAAAATAAAGCCTTAGGGCTTGTTGTAGACATTTGAAGAAAACAGTCATATATTCAAGATTGTTCAGATCCTAGCAGCTCCTATTTTGCTGCAATGTTGCAAATGTTGCTGAAAACTGCAATCATTCAAATTCCATACCTGGAGAGAATAGAAATACAGAACATTTAAAGTTCTAATTGTAGGGGGGTTTTGTGCGTCAAGTAGAATACAAAACCAAAGAAAACAAAGCAGTTGCTGTTTTTCATGGCATAGCATGTGTTAACTGCAAAGATTGTAATCTAAATAGATTCATTTTTTTATCTAGAATTAGTTATGAAAATGTCGTGGTATACCACCACCATACGGCAATAATGAACCTTCACAAAGTGGAGGGAAAGGACAGAAGATTTTATGGTCGTAACGACAGTAATGTATTCTATCCCAGAACTTTGTTCTGTGTGGGTTTTTTGTTTATTCGCATTTTATTATTTTTTTTTAACTTTGCAACTGGAAATGAAAAAATGCTTTTCATGTTCAATGCCACAATTAGAGGATATTCAGGTTATTAATTTTTTTTAACTTTGCAACTGGAAATGAAAAAATGCTTTTCATGTTCAATGCCACAATTAGAGGATATTCAGGTTAAGTATAGCATATGGCAATATACTTCTCTTTGTAGTAGTAGAGTAGCTTTATTGACCTTTTTTTTTTTAATGTATCTACGAATCTAAACCATGTTCTAACTCAATACCAAAAAAAAAAAAAAAGAAAAGCATTTCTATCCTAAATATTAGTATAACCAGGAAGCATGCAACTCTATTTAACATAAAAATATTCTGAGAAATGTTGGTTTCAGTTGAGGGAATTCATGATAGTCTGCAACAGATACTTATAGTTGATCATACATGGTATCTTGGGAAAATCTTACTGAATTTTTATATTAATAGATTTTAAGCTGAATGTTACTTCAACCTAATCTTCTATCACTAAGCGTGAAATGCTGGACAATGTCATTAGTGCAACTAATTAAGCAGCTAATGCATTGTGCAGAGGATATTGAATTACATAGTATGAAGTGTCATAACCAGGTCAGTTTGAAATACTTGTATCCACCAGTACAACATCATTCAGTGCCACAGAGAGACTGAACTAAATCAACCAATGAGTATCAGCTGCTAATTTCCTATTTCAGCCTAGTTTGACCTATATACAAATATTCTTTCTTGATTTCCTCCTTGAATATGCACCATTTGTGAATACTTAAAAGCAGATGGGGTAAATGGTTATACTGGAAAATGCGGCTACATTTTAACACAACCTTAACCAAGAAAATCCTACTATATGTAACTGAGAAATATAGTCTGGTAGAAACCTTTAGCCAATACTTCATAGTGTTTTGAAGGTGAGCAGGCTAGTTAGACGTGTTTATCAAAATTACTTGAAGATGGGAGATTATTGCTGCGCCATGTTGAATAAAGCTATGATACTTGAAATGATTATTCCACACCCTTTCTGCAAATTATTGCAAACTGTAAGTCAGAAATTCCAGAATTTTTAAACAGTGTAAAGATCAAAGAGGTTGAAGACATGCAAGGAGTTATATATCTGTTGACTGGCAGGAATTCAGGTTGGAATCACCAAAGTAAGTATTTCTGATTGACATTCAGGAAACTGATCTAGCAATGACATTTTAAGCTTTTACAGTTTATGCTGTATTATGAAAGTGATTTCTGCTATGCATGTAACTTTCTGAGATTGCATAAGTAGTAGTGGTGCTTACAAGTTTTCGAGTGTAACCTTCTTCCTCCTCAAATCAGCTTAAACCCATCACCCCTTGTCCTATCACTACATGCTCTTGTAAAAAGTCCCTCTCCAGCTTTCTTCTAGACCCAGTTAGGTACTGGAAGGCTGTATGTTAACATCTTAACATGTTAACATCTAGAGATGTTTGGCTTACTGAAAGGGACTTAGGAAGAAGATGAGTTCAGACAATTCAAAGCAGATTCTTAATGATTTCCTTCCATAAACGGTTTTGTAATTTAACTAGATAGTTCTCTAAACTATAAGGTAGAAAGATTCAGATGTTTGACTGTTTTTAGATGCAGATGCAAAATAACCTAACTGGATATTTAGTTCTCAGGAACACATGCAATTTTCCAGTTAACATGCTTCATGATCTCTGATTCAGTTTATACAGCACTCACTCAAATTCACTAGCCATGAAACCTGCACCTCATTTAAGAAAGGGTGGCAACATTTCTGCGGTTCTGCAGACAAATGTAGCATGTATTGTTACCACCTTACTATGTGCTGATTTCAATAAATGCAAAGACAGAACATATTTCTTACTTTTCCCAAATTTTTCTAGAATACTGCCTGACAAAGATTTGTTTTTACTTTTCCTGCCATATTTCAGTAATATGCAGGACTGAAAGAGTTCACCTGATGTGCTGAATCTGGACATAACCTCCTGCAAGCATACTAAAATTCTAGTGCCCAGTATATTTATCAACCTCCTCTGCATCTAATATGCACATTAGCATACTGTGTATTTATGAAAAGCAATTGCTAGAATCAGAATTACTAGGAAATTCTTAATTAAAATGTGATCTCATGATTCTTATGGTTGCTATGGCAACTCAGGCTGAATTAAAAAAAAAAATCTAAGTGATACTACATCAGCATCCTTTGTTGATTTTAATGTAGGTGAATGATTGCATCACTACGTTAACAACAATTCTGCTTACTGTATTAGTACGATTTATTTCTTCCTAGGAATGCAGCCTTAGGGCTGAATTTTGTGCTACTTATGCTCTGTTCAGAAAAAAATTGAATAAATCTAGTCACTAACAAAAAATACATCCATGCTATGTGACTGACCTCATGATATTGAATCTGCTTGGGTTCTGATGATGGAATAGTTTTAAATAGAAGATTTTAAATTACCACAGAATTATCTTTGTTCACATATAAATATTTTAATATTCTGAAGAACTCTGCTTTGTAAAATGGTTGTTTTGAAATTAAAAGAGCTGCTAGCTGCTCAGCAGTAAAAGTAGGTTCAAAAAAAAAAAAGAAGCTATCTTTTCAATGTGATTTCAATATTCTACTATTTCCACCTGAAAATTGTTTGAAAAGAACTGAGCATCATGGCAAGCATCTTATATAAAAACCATGGTAAAAATTGATGGCGACTGCAATCTGTAAAAAATAGACCATATAAATGTTAGAAGATTTACGGCATTTGTGTGTTATCATGCTATCCCATTGTGCTTTTGACGTGTGTGACAAATTAACGGTCCATTTCTAGGCACTGACTTAAAGACAGACAAGAAGCCATGTCTGGACGGATAGTCTAGATATCATAGAATTTGACTCCATTTTTTATCCAGTAAAAACTGAATGGCAGCTTCTGTGAAGAGTGGAGAGATATGCATGATATACAACTTAGTGATGGAGAAACAGTGCAGATGAAAATTGCTGCTTGATACTTAAGTACGATAATTAGCAGGTCATAGCAGAAGAAATTAATAACAAGGACAAAGCTGCATATAACGCCCAAAATATAATCTGAGCTGTTCCCTGCATACTGGCTTCTCTTAGAATAACAGAAACATAGATTCATAGATTCATAGATTTCTAGGATGGAAAAGACCTTAGAGATCATCGAGTCCAACTCCCCACAGCTATTATAACTAAAAATACCATTACAGAAATTGTTAGGTATAACATAGGTTACATTTTTCTCTCAAGCTCTCATCTATCATTAGCTGTGCTTTAGCTCTGAAGAATCTTATAGATTGTCCTAACATGCACAAAGATATAAATAGTGCAGGTTACTCTGTTATCAACCACCAAAACATAGAACACAATGTGCGTAGGTGAGAAACTTGCTAACTCCAAATCATTGTCTGTCCCCTAAGCAACTGTTGATACGTAAAATATTTACCACTAAGGTAGCACCATACACAGCCAAATTGCTTTATCAGCAATAATGTCACTTATTGGTGATCACTTAATTA
Source organism: Tauraco erythrolophus (assembly GCF_009769465.1). NCBI lineage: Eukaryota > Metazoa > Chordata > Aves > Musophagiformes > Musophagidae > Tauraco > Tauraco erythrolophus. The sequence goes on along the minus strand of NC_141475.1, from coordinate 13,880,750 downwards.
TGAACCTCTTAGTTTGAGTTTGCTGATTAGTTATCAAAGTTATTACTCTTCTGCTGATGCAAAGCAGATACAATTAAAGTGACCTTCATGAATTAGACAAGTGAAAGATCAAGCAAAGAAATTTTTGCTTAGAGAGATTTCTGCCTTTTTTTTAAAGAGACAGTTTAGCTTCTTGCTAAATTTACTAAGACAAACTGTTCTGCTAGCTAAGACAAACAGTTACTTTTATAGACCCCTCAAATACATAGATATTTTAAAATCTCTTCAATACTGGAAATTCCGCAAAGCCACCAGGTGAAGCCAATGAAAAACACTAAGCAAACCTCCTCCAATGCATGGGGATGATTTGAACTGGGGTAAATTCCTCCCAAATTAACATGTTTTTCCTACTCATTTCTTCCCACACAATGCTAATATAAACAGGAATTTACAGAAACAAACACAGTAGGGATGCAATTAATATTCTTTACATTATGTTTTCAAATGGAGGTGGTAAATACACAGTGCTAGGTGTAAACTGGGTATCAGGTCATCAAGGAAACAACAAAGTGACTATTTAAAATTTGCACTTACTTGCAATCAGAATTTTGGCTTACTCAAACATTATCAAGACAGGCTTCTGTAGTAAATTAACACTTATCACCACGCAAAGGTTATTCAGCATAATATTCGATTAAACATTTACGTCATTTGAATATCAAGAAAATCTTTAAGCATTTGCTCTAAGCTTCAAATTGAGCTATTTCGTAGCAAGTAAATCTGCAAAAATGTCTTTGAGAAAAATGCAACTGCTGTAGAAATTAGAAGAAAAGAATGAAATTTAACTGCTCCATCTATTTTAAGGGCATATAGAAACTTCAAGTAAGTTGCGGGGGGACACTATGATTTTGGAAAACATAATAAATTTTGTCAATGTTACGGTTTGAAAATTTATTCAAGCTCACACAGAAGGAGTCTGAATGCAGAACTTATTTAAATACAGCTACGTTTTCCTCAAGTCAGGAACAAAAATAGAGTGTTTCGTTTTTGCTGACATGTGTCATCTGCATGTTGTGATCAGGTGAGCTTAGAAATACCCGTTGAGGTTACTCACTTCCTGTCAGACATCATAGGAAATATTACTACACAGAGCACTTTTTTTTGTTATATTTACAGGTCATTTGCTTACTTGTTTTTCTGACAACTAGAGGTTGATAGTAATTTGCCCTTCAAATGAACTGATCTGATGCTTACCACAGGAATCGGATTGCAGGCAGTACGGGGAGAGTGGGAGCTAAAGCTTTTTCATCCTTTTCAGATCTTAGCAGTATCTTGTGAACAGCATATCAAATATGTAACAAATCTTAATAGTTGAGACTTCAACAGGAAAGACTAAATGTACTTTAAAAATGTATGTGAACTAAAGTTGTCAGTGTATCACAGATTACGTTATTTTTCAGTTCATATAAGTAAGGCAATTACTGCTTAAAACATTCCTCATAGGTTTATACATGCATATTATGGTATGTCTATTCACACTGAATGCTACTTTACTATACAAACTGACCAATTGCAATGGAATATTTTCCAGAGCAGGATCAAAACTTAGCTCCTGATGAACAGCATGATTTAGTAAAAAATTAAGAGTATTTTTCTAAATATCGGTATATGTATTTTTAGCTACTTATTAGTACTGATTAAATGAAATTACAAGTTATTAAGTCAAATGAGATTTTCCTGCTATTCCACTCATTTGCATTGCTATCTTCTCTGTATTTGATTCAACTACAGTCAATCCAAACTGTATTTAAAATGCAAGTAAATGGCTCTTCTCTCACTATGTTTCTGAATTAATCCTGGAGTATGCACATTCCATGTTCTGAAAACTCATTCACAGGAAAATGCCACATTATCACAAATACTCAAATTGAGAAGTTGTCACCTCTTTCCACTGCCACAAAGACAAATACCATGCAGCAAATTTTGTTCAGTTGGAAGCATGTATACCAGCTGTAAATACCTAATTTAGAGAGCTCAGGAGTTAAAATAACCTACTTAAGTTTCTTAATTAATTTTAGTTAGATTTTACATTCCACATTGTTGTATTGGCAACACCTAAGCAGATCAAAATGTAAATAGTATGCCTCTGCAAACACATATTTAGGTTTCCAAGAATTTTTAAGTAAAGGGTCGTTTGAAAGATAGATCCTTCTCTTCTGTTCTCAGCAGCTGTATTTCATAACATATGAACCATTGCTTTATGATTAAGTATTCCACGCACCAAAAACATGGAAAGGTAATAAAAATCCAGATAAAGGAATTACATGCCCATAGGATTCCTGTGTCACTATGAAAGCCATCAAGATCTGACCACAAGTCAAATCCTTTACCCTTTTTCCAATGCTGCAGGAGAGGAGGCAGCAGACATGGAGACAACAAAAATGTATGCTATGATGTAGTGCTTTCTAGAAGACATTTGCAAAGAGTTCTGGGACCCTTTTTGCTCTGCATAGCTCATTACTTGGAATTTCTGAAGAAACTATTTTTCTGTGTTTATAAAAAGAGGACAAAAAATTGAATAGAGGAATTCTACTTTAGATAAACTGAGCTCTAATGGAAAGTATAGACTTGTGTCTGAGAGTGGAGGAAAGAAAATAAACTATGAAGTTTTATATCTCATAAGATTGATGTCGGAAATTGTAAGTATGTAATTAAAACAATGGATAGATTTTCCGTTAGCAGAGTAGAGGAGTAGACAGCCAAAAAGACCAGCTACTGGAAATTAGACCTACTTCTCCAATGCTGATTTTGGACATCCAACATACATCTTCAGGGAAAGGCAAACTGAATTCAATTAATGCTCTTCTGAGATAAATGGCAGCTTTGCCAATGAGATGAAGTCTACAGCCAGTAGAAAAATCAAATATTTAGAGAAGGTCTAAACTGTTCTGCCACAGTCAGCTTCAGTAAGAGTAACTTAAATTGATGTTAATAGTGCCTTAGCTGAGAACTCAGGCAAACTCTAAGACATGAAACTACATCCTCTGTGTGTGTGTATGAGGATTCCAACATTTTAGATCTATCCTATTCACTGCTCATATTGTTGTTCTGAATAGTACTCTCAAGCTCTTTAATTCTGTGACTTCTTTTTTGCATAATACATTAAAAGCCAATTGTAATGGGATATGACCCTTTTATTCTTTGACAGAACAAAAAGAACTTAGGATCCTGCCAATATTAGGTAAAACATTTTGTTCCGTATAATTGCTGTAGACAAAATGCTCAACAGCGTTCTCATTCTGAATATATTTCAAATTCTCACTGACAGGTAACTTCATCAATGCCACTATAAGAACATTGTTCGATCTCATTAAAAAAAAAAATAAAAGGGAAGAAAACCAATATTCTCATCATACTTCCTTTAATCTCTGATTTTCAGAAGCTATTAACAGGTTTCCAGTCTTACTTTTTTACTCTCTCTCTCTCTAACGAATAGGCTACAAGTATTCAAGGAAAAAAGTCCTATTCAACTGAAGCTAAGTTTGAATGTACTTGGACATTAAATGAGCTGATACAAAAAAAACCCCTAGTTTGGATGTTGGATTTTTTTTACCTCAAAGAATATGCTTCTCAGAATAAATTGTGAGAAGCACTTGTTAGACTGATAGCAGAATGCATTTCTGATCAAGCTATGTGAGCAGACAGAGCTAGGTATTTTGGCATGGTCTGAGGGCAGCAGGTGTCCTCCAATAGATATTGAGTTATACTTGAGCTGGAGGCAAATGTACTTTCCAAATTGATGATTAGCTGACTTATCAGACAATATAAAGAAAGCCTTATCATTTTTGCCATCTCTGACATGTAGACACATAGCTATGTCAGCATTCTAAAGTCACAGGAGTCCTTCTCTTTTAAAACTTATATTTATATTTAGGAGCAGTTCCAGAAACATTTCTAAACTATAGGTCCCATTTCTCAGTGCTGGTCTCAAAACAGGAACAAGGAACCACTCTAACAACATTACTGAAAATATTATATTGACTATATTAAATTAATCAGAATAACAGAATATAAATATTAAACAAAAGGGATGCATGAATAGTACTGCTGTATAGAAGAGAGGAGTCTTAATACTACCCATTTTCATAAGTTTTAAGATGCTGGGAAACACTGCTTGTGCAGCTGGCCTAAAAGCTTGGCCCATTCTCAGATACCACAGATTGAGGGTTGCAAAGGACTCCTTTTACCTGCATGTGAAAACTTCTGCACAAACATGAGCTCAGCGCAGAAACACACTGCCTTATGGCAGAGCCCTTCTTCAGCACCTACTCATTAATAAAAAGCTGCATTAGAAATGAGGTAAAGGGAATGCTTTTCACTGCACCCACTTCACATTTTATTGGGGGGTGGAGGAGCAGTAAATACGGAAAAGTTTATTTCCGATACAAATCCTAAAAAAGAGTTAAATGTGGTATGTGTTGTTAAAACTCTGCTCCCTTGATCATCCCACCACACACATAGTTCACTCTCTCACCCTTAGTGCTGAGTTTAGAGTTCAAAAACTGAGTTACAATGAGGAATTTCAGTTCGCGGTTTATTTCTCTACAAAGTAGTTTAGCTTCTGTTGTTTAATTGAGGGTGTAGAGTAGATGTTATCAAAGTCAGTCAGTAAAGAGCAGAATAAAACTGAAGAAAGCCCCCCTGGAGAGAGGAGCAGAGCCTTTTCACCCTGGCCTGAGCCAGTTCAGCCTTCAGGACTAACGACTGGAACTCCTTCTATTCCAATTCATTTCATTCCAGTTTAGAAGAGGACAAGGATAATGAGGAGTGATTAATCAATTAACCTACAAATACTTCTGTAACTAGTAAAGCTCTAAGAAGTATAGTGACCTAACTGCTCTCTACAGGCAACAGAAAAATAAACTACAAAATGGATCATGCTGAAAAACTGAAACCACTGGAAAAGAGAAGTCTTTTGTACTCTTATTCACATAAGGGCAGAGGAATCTTTCTTGAGAGCAAAAACGTTGTAATACAGTCCAAACTTGCAAAATTGTTTCATTAGACTGCAATAGGATTTCCTCTTAGAGTTTGGCAAATATTTTCACTCAGTCTAGTGACAAATAATAAGAGCCTTGTTCCTGCTTAAAGAGTATTTTATAGTTTTCATCCATTCACGGCTGAAGGTATAACTAGTTATATGAATATATTTCTGACTAAGGACTAGAAATCAGGATTCCATACTCCAAAAGACTATAACCAGAAGCTAAGGCAAAGACATGCGCTTTTTTTTTTTTTTTTTTTCTGAGATGGACAAAATGCACCTTATTAATTTTAAGGTTTGGAAAGAAACATTTTCTCACCAAACATTATACAAAGAAAATCCATGTGGAAAATAGGAAAACAAAGGAATGGCTTTTGTTTCAGCTACTGAGATGCACACTGGTGGGGTTTTTTATTCTCTCTAAAAATTTCTGAAGTACACCTTTCACACCAAACAAAATATAGCATACGAAAACTGATATCTTATGTGCTTTAAACAAACAAAAATCACTGAACTCAAAGGGAATTAAAAAGAATACAGAAGAAAAGGCACCAAGATTAAGACAGCATGGGAAAAGGAAGAGAATGGATTTGACAAGCTAATAGTCTTCCCAGAAACCTACACAGCTATTCTCAACACTCTTTTGTGGTTGGTCTTTTATTTGAATCTTTTTTAGGGAAAAAAAATAGGCTCTTCGGATATTTCAAATTAGATATGCCATATGATTCTCTTTTGTACACTCAGTGGGTCCATTTCTGTAAAGGCTGTCACATGCCTGGTTCACCATGACAATTATGTTGACAGAAATAGTTCCTTCAACATTCAAACCTGTTTTAAAAGGAGCAGTAATACTAACAAATGAGTTCTGCAAATCTTTATACAATTCTCAAGCTATTTCAGTCTATATGATCTATGCAGTGGTGGTGTATCCCTGAAGCAGGTTTGCAAACTATAGGGCAATGCATTTCACAGGAAGAGAAGTAAAGAAAGAATTTGTTCGATGCCACAGGCAGTGGCACTGTAGGCACGGCTGATGGCGCAAAATTAAGTTTTTGTTGCTATTATCTCATGCTTGCTGGAATGCTTATGATTCTGCTTGCTTCTATGTTAATAGAGAAATTTCATGGCTATCTTGAAACTTCCTGTAAGAGGTATTAATCCAGCTGTGTGCTTCATATTCCTTTTGCTTCTGGCAATAGATGCTAGTAATCAGAAGACCTTTAAACTAATACTTCAGTAGAAATGTTGCAACCACAGAGGGGCAGGATCCCCCTCTGTGTTTTCACCCCATCTCATCACACTAAAGGCCACTAGAATATATAATTTCTTTTTCAGAAGATTCCTAAAATGAACAAAAACTTTTGTGATTGTTCCTGGACTCTCAGAAGTGAATAACCAAGAACTTCGGAAAATGCAAACTCAGATTTGTATTTCATGGCTCATTATAATCCAATACAATTTGCGAAAAACCAATACAAATATTATGCTTATTTATATTCTGGGCTGACTGGGCACTCCCATTTTTGCCTGTTGCAGTTATTTCACTCTGCAGATGAGAACTAAGGATTCACTGCAACAGAAAGAGCGCATGGAAAGGTTTGTAATCCTATAGTGAAGTGCCTTAGGCATTCACCTGTGGTTGGAAGGGCGGTGCAGACCTTTCTCTAATGTCCTCAGGAGTAGACGGGAGCCTGATTCCTTCACAATAAATAAATAAGGCAATGCTAAGAATGTGCAGTGTTTCCTCCATAACAGTAAGATGTTCCTACCTGCCCTTCATGCTTGAATTTTGGTATACTATGTCAAATTACAGCTGCTCATTAGTAATCTGATATTCTCTTGCGGGGGTGGGGGTGAGCAGGGAATCAAACCATGCAATTATACAGAGTTGCTGAAATTTCTTAGCTGCTAGATGCTTTTAAATATTCTGTTATATTTCCATATAACCCTGCTATGGAAGAAAAACAAAATTAATAATTAATTTTAGAATGACATCAGCTTGTTTGTAAAACGCAAATTTCCTTCTGACTAAACCCAGTGACTCCTGGGGAGCACTATGCACTGCTAACACTTTTGGATTAACATCAATTCCTTACTTCTTCCTGATTCAGTCTTGACTTTTTTTCTATTTGCCCTGTAACTGTACTTGCCTGTCAAAGTGCTGCACTGCAGTTTTCTAACATCATCTCCTGCTTATTTGACTTATGTTACTCTCTTCTTCTAGACTTTGTAATTGATCTTTGCAAACAACAGTAGTCTAGGCACACTTGCTGCAGCAAAGGAAGTATTTTCTGACCAAGTTTGCCACCTTCTCTGTCATTTATTCAATTTCTAAGTTATGATCTGGGAAACACAATGCAGGATAAAGGGGACATCGAGCAAAACACTGATAAAACAAGTATTTTCCTAAATAATTCCAGTATTTATGTCAGGTAGCTGAGATCAATAAAATTAACAAAGCCTAAATTATTACAATCTGTATGTGTTGTGGCTTAGATGGGACGACTGTCAACTCTCCACCTCAAATTAGAAAAGATTATTTAATACAGACACTACTTCCCAGGTGGACCAAAAATTGTATAAGCAGGAAAAAACCTCAATTTCCTCATAGGCCAAATCTTCTTAGAAAAGACAGAAGGAATACCTAGGGGAGCGCAGACACAGTTCGAGACCTAGAAATCTATGGACATTTTTCTGCTTCCCATTCCATCTTGTGGTGCGAGTTAGGAGACATAAAATATGCGATAACTTCTGGATTACTTTTGGATTTAATTTAATTTATATTCTGCAACATAATTATCTCCAATGTGCACTCTCATAATTCTTTTTGTTTCTTTCAATACAATTCATTCCACGGTCACATTGCAGTGCATATGCTGAAAACACCAGAGTGTATCTAAAATGCAGTGCAATGACAGGTGGAAGTGCTGGAGCTATCTCCTTACCCAAGGGCAGCAAAACGTTTTATTCTGGCTAATTACAAATGTACAGAAGCAGGCTATAATGTTTATAGTCCTACATAATACAGCATTATTCCATGCAGGATGCACCAGTTTAAATGTAGCGTGAGTGTATCCAATATCCAACACATGATGCCATTGTGGCACATAGACATTGTCTTTGATATACTTTATGGATTTTCAGTATTTCTCTAATGTTAAAACACAGCTTGTTTTATGTTAACTTCACCAAATATTTTCCTACATCTTCCAGAGAAGTGTTTGGTTTAATTCTGCAGTTTAAGAGAGAACAGAGGAGATAAAACCACGGGGATAATCCAGAATGGCTTTTAATAGGTTTGGATTGCAAAATCAGATACAGTTCATGCTAGTGCGTTAGTATATTCCTCGTCAAGTAGCCAGGTAGTTTATGAGAGCACTACAAAGGTGTACTTGTTGTATAGCATTCTATCATTTCAACATTTCTGATTATCTAGGAAGAAGCTACAGCTACTGGCTACAAAAATGGATAACTTGCTACAGAGGATTGTACAGGTAGTGAACAGGAGAAGATTATACTTAAATGTGCAAATAAAAAGAACAGCTACTATTGTTTTAAGATACAAAAGAAATATTTCAGTACAGTACTGTACCACTTTAATTTGAGAGATGTTTATTTTGAGATCTGGTATTGCACATGTCTTCATGTAAGTAGAGTCCAAATTTCTTTCTCACCTTCAGGACACTATTTTAAATAAGCAGCTTAATTACTGCCTGCATTCACTAGTTTCTGCAGGGTGTGTGTACTCTGCAGTTGATTTAGGAATACTGAGCCGTTGGCAAAGAGCAAGCATAAAATTATCTTTGGTGTCTTGCCCTTTGAAAGTATTTCTAGATACCTGAAATAGACAACTGACAGCTTTATCAAAAGCTGGGAATTTGCCATCATCTAAGTATCAGAATTTCTGAGTCTGTCCCTAAAACACGTGTCCTTTCTGATGGGCAGATAAAAAATAGCATCACAGAAATTAAGCCAGGCATTCATTTCTTTAATTTCTGTCAATATATTAAATGTGTCAAGAATGTTAGAAGATGTCTTGGAGGAAGCTATTAACATTTGCTTTACATCCACTGCTTGTTTTCCTCTCTTGTTAAGTTCAGCATTCAAAGCAAATATTTTTGCATTCATTACTTGCTAGAATGGCAGCAAGAATGCATTCTTCAAATTTAACTATGAACTCACTCATGAGCAGAGCATATATCAATGTCGGCTCCTCACTGAGCAGTGCAAAGGTAACTTGGAAATTCTACACTGTAGAGTGTCAACAGTTTGGTATCTACACCAGGGTCACTCCACCAAGTTTACCCTACGGACAGAGTTCATAGCCATAAAATCTTACCACAGTCACGCTGACAGGGCTTATTAGTTCAGACACAGCACCACACCACAGCAAGTGTTTAGCATCTGCACCCAGCTGGCAGAACCTGAAGTCCACTGAGGCTGCCCCTGAATCACTTTCCCAGCTAACTGGTACCAGGTCAATAGCCCATCGAGTTTCTTCACATCCACCCAGCAGGCATTCATGTGAGGCTCCTCTGGATTTCCCCAATCCTATACTGCCTGTCCATCAGGCTGGTTTCTGGTTCTCTAACAGTAATTACACCATCCAGCAGATGATGTGAATTATGCCTGTAATAATGATACCAAACACTTTCTCACATCAGCTCATGATGCCTGTAAAACAGTTGGAATCTCAGCTGTTATCAAAAGCTCATTTTACTTAAATATAATCTTTTGCAAATGTTTGCAAAGGGGAAAGTGTGTTCATAACACAAACATTTAAAAACACATGGATCCAGAAGGTCAAAAAACATGATAAAGCACAGCAGAACTCTTACAGCCATTTACAGTCAGAAAAAAAGCAGACCAAGAGTCACAGTCATTCACCACGTTCTCTCACTCAGCAAGTTTTTTTTAGGATGAAGTGTAAGTATTGAAAATGCTTAATGTTTATCTATCAAGCAATGTCATTGTCAATATTAGAACTTATTGCCCTGATTAAATTGTCTAAAATTCTGTCAGCATTTAGAATTTGATAAAGGCTGAGGCATGAAAAAAATTTGCCTACGGCAGCATTTAATCTAAGTGTCACTTCTCAAAATTCACGCTGTGTCAACTGTCACATTACTTTCCCACAGGAACAACTTTATTAATTTTTTTAAATGAAAGTACAACATATATACACACAGACTACTTCAGCTAGGAAGATTTAGTGTAACTACAAACGAAGGTTAGGGACAAAATAAAATACAGCTCCATAAATATCTCTTCAACTTTTAATACTGCTCCAATAACTATTGCTGGATATTCAGGAGGGAAAAAAAAAAAGAGTTCTTTTTTTAATGTGACAAAGTGTCCCAACAATCAGCTTTCCATAAGGACTTCGACAGGGATTTAGCAGTGAATTGCCCAGTTCTTAGCTGATATTAGCCAAGACTCTTTGGAACTTGGAAGAACATTATAAGCTGACAGTGAAAAGTTTAAGCCTCTCTGGGAAAATCTTATATGTAATTATAAAAAACAGAAGGAAATTGATGCGGACCTTCTCCTTACTGAAGAAGCAGGAATGTGACAAATAGAAGACGACAAAACACGAATCTGAGTTATTGGTATTGTGCTCACCATATAGTTATTTCTGCAAGTAAAAATGGCTAAGAGGTTAATCAGATGATAGATATTTACATGAATAATGAGAAAGTCTGTGACATCTTCAAAAAGAATAAAAGTGGAATGACCTTTCATACATCAGGATAGGAACTTAAGTAAATAAAGACTACTGATTTCAGGGATGTTACTCTAGTTGTGCTGTGAGTTGACTGAGATTACAAAAATAGTTATTACAGCAGTGATTCATCTACTCTCGTATTCCCTGGCAGCCAACATTTCTTAAAGTTGGTAGGAAACTTTTCTATTAGGTATACTTTCTATCCGAGTTTTGTATAGGGCTTGCAACTTTTTCAAAATTTGGTATGTGCTGCTGTCAGAGGGTAAAATAATAGATTACTTTCTGCTCTGGTATAGCCTTATAGTAACTGTTCAACTAGCCAGTTAAACCAGCACAACGCTGAGCCAGCAGTGTGCTCAGGTGGCCAAGAAGGCCAATAGCATCCTGGCTTGTATCAGAAATAGTGTGGCCAGCAGGATTAGGGAAGTGATCATCCCTTTATACTCAGCACTGGTAGGACTGTGTTCAGTTTTGGGTCCCGCACTACAAGAAATGAGGTTGTAGCAAAGTGTTTGTAGGTCTCTTCTCCCAAGGCACAAGTGATAAGACAAGAGGAAACAGCCTCAAGTTGCCCTGAGGGAGGTTTGGGTTGAATATTAGGAAAAATTTCTTCACCAAAAGGGTTGTCAAGCATTGGAACAGGCTGCCCTGGGAAGTGGTTGAGACACCATCTCTGAAGGTATTTAAAAGATGTGTAGATGCGACACTTAGGGACATGGTTTAGTGGTGGACTTGGCAGTGCTATGCTAATGATTGGACTTGATGATATTAAGGGTCTGTTCCAAACTAAATGATTCTATGATTCTATAAAGCACTGCTACAGCACTACTCTTGATTTTTTTTCCCAAATAAGTAAGAGCAGAAAGTAGCTGCAGCGCACTGAATGGTACAAATAAGGAAAAAAACTCACATCCCTGGATCTGGGTTACACAATAAAATTACATGTCTGAGGAGAATATAGCCTCAAGAAAAAAAGCATACTTAAAGCTAGCACAGAAGAACAAGAGAGCAAAAGGTACAAAGGCAAAGCAATTCTGATGACCTCAACTACCAAAGGAGTAGGATTTCCCTGGCTCTACAGCCTATTTCCAAGAAAAACAAATCTAACACAATCAAGGTTTTCCAGAAAACATCATTCTGCTATAGCTGACAACTAACCAATGAGAAAAAGAAGGAAATGTATTGCTCAGTTGTTTATTTGAAAAATAGTCTGCATATAAAAAGCAAGTTTACTAAGCAATAGCACGTCTGCTCACAGGCAGCCTTGAGGCGTACGTGTTCCCCACTGGCTCCTATTGTTCGTTCTCTGTTTATGTCAGAGAGGAGTCAAAAGTACTCAAAGGCTTCTCTCCCTCCCTAATTCCTGCAAATTCATTTCCTTTCTATCTTCTTTGGTTCTCCTCCAAAGGCGAGAGTTATTTGACTGTTCCAAATCACAAACAGTATTTTTGAGTTTGCCTTAGAACACCAAAATCGACATTTAGAGACAACATATGTAAATGCAGCAATTAATCAATTTGAAGCTTATGTAAAACTTAATCGTCTATTATTTGAAGTTTACATAACGTTAACTGCTTCATATATATTTGGAGGATTTTCTTAAAAAGCATTTACTCCAGAAATGGGTGATTTTTTTGAGATTACAGAACAGATTGTTTTGCATGTTTCAAGACAGATTAATCTGCACAGTTATGACTTCGACACAAGCAACCCTGTTTGAAATACAAATTCTCATTCTGACTCTCAAGACAAATTGTCCTAACATCAGTGAGAAAAGAAGACAAGTTGTTCTTCAGTGATCATTGCAGTTCTGACCCAGAAGTTAACATTTGGAGCCCTTCTGTATGTTTTCAGTTTATTAGATAGCTGTTGACTACAGAGTCTACAGTACGGTCCCCAGTTTGGCTCACCCGTTGTCCCATATGTACAATAGCAATGGTGGATCCACTACAGTTCGACTGGTTCTCCTAGATTTGCAGATCCACTACATACTTCCTACTTTGTATAACTTACATTGTTACAGCAGCCCACAGGGAAATGAAATAAGCAGTTGTTCCAAGCTGTGTCTCAGAAATTTTGCATTTCAACGTTGGAAACCAACTTTAAAGATTAGATCATAACAGCACATCTGTAATGTCTATTCAAGGTATTCAAGGGCCTGGCAATCAGAACAACAATTGACAATAAATACTAATAACAATCAGAAAGAAAATAAGTGTAACGAACAATCTGTTCTGAGAACTTATGGATATTACCTGACTTACAGATACCATCCTTTGATCTCCTCGTCTTCTGTAAACTGGATCTCTATCTACAGAAAAAAGCCTGTTTATTTCAGAATGTTAAAGGATAGATTAAAAAGCCAATTACCAAACCTGCGTATGGCTATCTGGCAATGTTGTATAATTGAAAGCGAACACTTTGTTCTCCCCCTAAGGATACATCAAAGTTTCAAGGCGAGAAAGACTGGATCAATTGCTGTCCAAGGTTGCTGTATAAAATTCAGATTCAAATGGATTCCACACTGCTGGAAACCTGATGTATGCTTCCTTTCATCTTTCTGGATAACTAGCACTTTCTGTTGCACAACAACAATCCAGCTGAGGTCCTAAGCCCAGCATACACTTTATCTCACTAACTCGCATTATTTACCCGTGTCCTTTAGGCACTAAGAAGCCACGTTAACTGATGAGGCAAATTCTACGCAAGTTGTTGTGAGGCCTTCCTTACAAGAGCCATGAGAACAAGACACCTGCCATTTATATCTTGTCACGCTGTTTAACAAATGCAGATGCATATGGCTTGAATCCCTCATTAGTGTGGAACAGGAACAAAAATATCAAAAGCAATGAGCTATATTCAAAAATCAGTGTAAGGGCAGTGCCTGCATTTGTAAGATGCTGACATTCAGCTCAGACTTGGGGTCAGCTTCAGAATTTATAACTGAAAGAATGACTGTAGCCTCATCTAGGTGAAAAATGCAGACAGGTCCTAAAAGCTGCAGCACAACAGATTTTACATTATTCTTTCACTGTAACACTGGTATTAGGACAATTAATATATTCTAAAATATTATTTCTGTAGTCCAGTATTGAAATAATTTATTTGGACATAATTAACTTTAGTGCCATAGGCTTCTTTTTAAATGTTACTTTTTCTAAAATCTCTTTGGAAACAATGAACCAAACCAAACATGATCTTGGACCGAAAAAATGAAATTGCCAAATTTATATTACTAATTTAAGTATGAGCAACGTTACAGTTTTAGAAGCAAAACACCTTTGAAAAGTACAGTACTTAGTTTAGGTGCCTTATTACAAACTCAGGGCCATATGCAGAGCCTGATCACTCACATCCTTCATGTCCACAAATTTCTTGCAAGTCAGTTAGGAAATTTTAGACTAATTTCTAAAAGTACCACCTACCAATTAAATATTGATGTACAGGCTTGGCCATTTATTATAAAATCCTTCTGACTTCAATAGCACAGATCTGAAATGACTTTAATAATTCACGAGCATGCATTTTGTACTCATTTATTCTCGGCATTTTAAAAGGACAATCTTTATCTTGCTCAATTACAGAAAGCATGAAAATCCAAACAGACACCCAGAAACAAATCACCATGACAGCATAAACTGCACTACATTCACTGCCCCTGCATTCCCACTTCTCATAAAAGGCAATTAATGTAAATACAAATTATGTGAATGCCTTAACCAAGAAAAACATGACACTCCTTTGGGAAAATTGTCTGAAGACAGATAAGATCTGATGGACACCTAAATCGACACTTCAATGAGCCAAAAAGGAAGTAAATTTCAAATTTGAGAACCTTTCATTGATAATCCTACAAACTTTTCAAATAGTAAAAGGCCCTATTCTGAACAACGCAGATGGCATGGAAAGAGTAGTGGTTTATCCTTTTTGCTGCAGTGATTCAAAATGCTAAAACACAACTGCCTTAAAAGCTATTCCAGAGTCTGTATCTCTTCTCATTGTAGTTACATTTTCAGTGGAATTTTATACTTTGGATGTTATACGCAGAAATAATATTTAAATAAAAATAAGAAGAAAGACAAGGTCTAGAAGTGGTAGAAAATGGAACTTTTCTCAGGTATATCTGAAAAATAAATTATTTTAATGAAGTTATATTTTTTTGTTGGAGATGACCAAAAACACATTTAGGAAAAAATCCACACAACCTGAAATTAATTGGCAACTTGACATCAACCATCTCTAGAATTCTCTAACTTCTGAAGAAGTTAAAGAATTTTACTTCAGAACTGATCTCTTAAGGCACAAGCTGACCTATAAGAAATTGATGTTTAGCAGAATATAGATGTTGCAAAGTACACCTCTTGAAAATAGTGGTATTGCTATTTCCTCTCTCCAACTACCAGTTGTTCTTCTCTCTGATAAAAATATTTCAAGACCTGTAACACTAAATTAGAATTTGTATAATACTGGATGAAGGGTTTTTAACATCTCTTTTTTGTAGGAATAACTACATTCCTGCAGTGAGTATCTCTGCCCTCTTGCCTCGCTGAACGTAAAAGCTTTCCTACTATACAGAGAACTTATGCATAAAGTAAAAAGATTGTGGATTACTTCTTTTCTAAGCAGGTACATAACAGTGTATCTAACAATATGCCTTTTCCTTTCTTCTGAGAGAGACAGAGAAAAGTAATGTAATATATAATTATACAGAAGTCATTATAAGCTTGAACAATTTTGGAAATAAGATGTGAGAAGTAACTGCTCCAGTGAACCGAGGCTTACAGAATAATTCTGTTAAATGTGATTGGGAACAAAACTATTGTTGAATATATGCTGTTGATACTGTGATAATATCTAGAACTTGGAAGTCGGTAGCATGATTTACTTCCAGTCCTATACTAACATTGTCACTCATTCACATAGGGGTCCAAAAAGGGGTATGTGTTCTCATAAACTGTTTGGACACAGATCTTATGCATTGAATATACAGTACTGTACTGCCTTGCTCATAAATTATTTCTCATTATAAGCATATTCCTATCAGCTCAAGAGTGAATGTTAAACTTTGTGTAGTTTTTGACCACCAAAGACAATACCAGGGCTCTGTCTAAGCATCTCCAGTTCCACAAGTTGATTTCTACAGGGTCTTCTTCAGTACTGTCATTAACACATCAAAGCCACTTGAAGTCAATTAATTATGTTAATTATGTTTGAAAAATAAACTAATAATGCACTTACATCTAGCTTTAATAATGTCACAGGACTAAAAGTTACATTGTCTCCTACTTGGTCCTTCGCCTTAGCATAGCCAGTTTCTATCTTCACTAAATACTTTTATAGTTAAGGAATTACTTCAGTTTCTCTGAAAGATTTAATTATCTGCAGCAAATAGGATGCTCTGCATCCTGGTCTCTTCTCTATAGATGTTCTATTTTAATTGTTTTCTTTCCTTAATCCCATTTATCATAGATAGTACACAGACCTTTATTGCTTCTGTGCTAAGTAAAGGAGATTGCTACCTCATTATTTTAAATATTTAACCTGAAAAGGAAACTTAGACATTCAGTATGCTTTTAAACACTGGCTTTTCCTGTTTCTTTACACAACAGCCTACTAATTATTTGGTTTTTTTTATGCACTATAACCAAATAATTACTGAGAAAACCATATTTAGTAGTATGACTGATGTCAGCAGCACTTAGGGGGGAAAGAAATTTGGGCTTTCTATTTTATTATATATCCACTAATACCACATTTCTCTTCTCTAAAATTGAGCTGTTTATAGAAGGTGACAATTAAACAAATGCTCAAGTGTTTCAATAAATGAGAATCATAATGTGTTACAGATACACTCCCATTTTTCTGTAACTTTTTTCCTAAGCCTTGTATATACAAGGTCACTGCTGAACCTAAACATGCAAGCAAGTCCACTGAAATCAATGCGAGTATTCATATGCAAGATGAGTACAAGCTTGCACAAAGATATTCTGATAGAGAAAAACTGGATAAATTTTAAGCTAATTCTAGAGTTCCTTCTGAGCTCTAGAGGTCAATACCCTTACAAAATCACAAGCTGAGTTTGAAACATGTTAGGCACCAACCTAGAAGCTAACTAGAATCAGATTCAGTCATCAATGGACAGTTCTAACAGCATATCAGCTGCTTCTTTTGTCATTTGTTTCGTATTTTGCATCCAAAACGCAGTGTCAAGCCCGCGGGACAAAGTTTTTTCATGAAATTATACATACATTGAAAAGTATAATGCAATAGAGTGATTCAGGCAGCAATGCTTTTTTTGTGGGCAACATGCCAAACTTAATTAGTTTGCTTCCTATGCCTGTCTGATTTAATAAGAAGTAATAGCTACTGAGGGTACCTGATAGGAAGTGACACAGATGATAGTATCCAAGGCTTGCTTTCTTAAAAAAAAAGTACAAAAACTTATCAGAAATATAATTTGTCATGAAGTAGTTTTCTGTTAAAAATTCTAAAATATGAAGCATCAATAGCTAGCAAATATATTTGATTTGAATCACCAAAGTTTAATTCACCCTTTGTGGTGAGAAATAAAGATGGCTGGAATACAGAATGAGATATTCTCAGGAAAAAAAAGCATTCTTCTCACTAAAGACTTATAGTGACATAAACTAGAAGCACACTAAATTTTGGAAAAGCAATCATTGGTGTCAGCATAATTCACAGTATTCTAAGTGGTTTGCCTAATTATCATTTATTTCCACTAGAATAGCTTCCAACTCTACATCTGCTTTCAGGACCTGATGCAGTGCCAACCAAGAAAAGGTCCAAATCGATTCAGATGAGTTTTTATCAAGAGTTTATCTTCCATTTCAGCAGAGAAATATAATTACACATGGAATCTTTCATATAGTTCCTTTTATCTAGGAAGTCACTTCTCTAATATCATGGTTATGCATTGAATTTCTCATAAAACTAACCGCATACTTTCCTTTTTCCTCCTCTCCACCTCTATATTTATAATTAGTGAACCAGACAATAATGATTAAAAAAAAGTAGATTCAAACACATGATGTAAGTCCTGTTCATACCAAGGCCCCTCACACTACTGAGGTGAAGAGGGTCATTACAGCGAGAGCAGATTATACTGAAAAAAAAGCCACATGCTTCTGCCCTCAAAACGAAAAGAAACTAAGTGTTCCAGAACTCCAGGCTCTTACATCAATTTCTTCTGTTTTAGAATAAATCCCCTTTAAACGTTCTGAAGGGCTGTCAAAGGGGTGGAAACAACAGACCATAGTTAAATTAGTATTTTCATTGATATGGATAGTGCTACTTCTACTCAATGTTATATCCATAAAAATGGAGAGAATCCTGAAATATCTGTCTTTCATTAGTTAGTTATGATTGACATAGGTTCAAAGAAACTCAGAATTAGGGCCAAGAAGTCAATAAAAACCGGAATTTTTAGATAAAAGTATTTTTGATGTGACTAACAATGCTAGCTTAAGCACCTCCAGATGTGGTCTTCCTCAACTGAAATCTATGAATAACATGGCCAAAAGGAAAAGCTTCAGATCTGGTTTTCACATATACCTTACAGAATTACATTCATTTGACAAATTTCAGATTAGAAATTACCTTCTACTAGATCAATGGAAAAAACCCAAACTTGTGCAAAGGAGTAGCAGAACTTTTTTATGTTCCCTAATCACCTATGCTATGTTTCTGAAATCTTTATTTCTGAATAGCCCTTTCTTTGCTTGCTTCCTCATCTCCCCAGACACAAGCTGTACAGAGATGAGAGGACCCTCCTCAGGCCTCACACTTTGCAAGGGAAAGGATCCTGTCCCTGCCTTTGCGGTACTCTCTACTCCTCCCTCTCAGTACTGTGATTCCAAAGCAGTATATCCATGTTCAGATATGCTGCATAATGTTTTAAAACATTAACTTCTTAACGTAGGAATTTCATACCCTTCATATACAACTTGCATTACTAGTTTATGTTGGTAAAAAACCTTACCAGAAATTCACATTTAACATTCAGAATTAATTGGGAAAGTAACTCATTAACAGCCTTGTAGTGATGCAGAATGTCTTCCTCCAGGGCTATTAGTTCAGCCCAATGCAAATGACTGACCTGGTCTTTATTTAGTACCTGCTGGAGCCTGGCTGCCCAAAATGATAAACCAGTTCTAGCCAGATGATTATTTACTGCTCCCGTTGCAGCTGTAAGCAAGCACCAGCTACAGAAAAGTGGCAGGCAAAAAATGTAAAATCAAACGAGTGTCATTGCTTTAGTGCCAGCAAAAGAACTGTTGCTGTTATTCCAGCAGACTGCTGCCTTTAAGAAAATCAAACAGTGACAACTTTGTTCGCTCCCTATTTAAAATGACTGAAGTCACGTTATATTATAACATCCTCTACCTCCAAATCCCTGTGCAGTGTAACTCCCATTCAAAAATAAATCTTGAAAACATAATTGATTATACAGGATAATTCTAGCTTTCATCTTCAGTTAGGATCGGAGGTGGCAGACTGGGCAAAGCTGATGAATACTAAACAGCCTGCGACTGACTTTACACAACTATCATGCCAACCCTATAACATACTGAAGTATATAAAAACTAGAAAATTCAAAATATATTTTAAATTATATGGAGATTAGCACTGTATACTGGTAGAAAAGAATTAATCAACTAATGCCTATTATTTCAAGATTCAATCCTTCTCTAAAAGCTATTTCCTTTGCATTTTTTATCTTATTGACACAGCATTACTCTTAAGAAAAAAGAAAACAACCACACAACCAAAACTATTGAATCAGGTTTTAGACATACTTTCCTAGCAGATAATGTTTTATGTCCAGGTAAGCCTTCTTAAAACTCATTATCAACTGTGCAATATTTCTCTAACAAATGTCTTGTGAGTGACACCTACATGGAAATATCAAAAATTTCACTCTTTCACAGATAAGTTCTTGCTACCGTAAATTTAGGTTTGCCATACATTTAGAGTCTATGCGGAAGAGCTTGAGGTTATCAGCTGCCAAGATTACCTGACCAGAAGCAAGCTACTTGTAACAACTTCAGAATAGTTCAATGAAGTGGATTCTACTCACCTTGCAATGAAACGCTGAAATACATAGTGGGATAAATGCAGCTAAACACACTGGTAACAATTTAGTATTCCCATTTGATGCTATTTCCTTATTTTGATTCCTCCCTCCCAAGAGCAAGAATAGGCTGAAACTTTCTAAAAAAATGAAAATGTCAAGCAACTTTTTGCAGGGAATATACAAATGACATTGTCAATATGCTTTAATTTGACAAGTTGAAAACGTATCTCTTTTTTTTCTTCCAGTTATATGACAAAATGGTCAGACAATGAAAAATAGTTATCTAATATGTTTAAGTAGTGCTTCATGAAAAAAATATCAAAACAAACATGATCCCTCGAAATAGTTCAATTTCATCCAGTTAGTGCTCTCTGATGGAAAACATTTCTCTCTAGTTTGAGCAGCTCTTTGGGGAATACTTTTCGTCAACTATAGTCAGAAATACTTAGAACCAGATGAAATACATGAAGTCCTTTTAAAACTACCAAATATCCTCACCTGATCTCTTGGTTAAAGTATCTAGGGCCAAATGTACCCTTAAGGAAACTGTTCTTCCCTATGGAAAGGTTTAAGCATATGTGTGGAATGAAGAAAATACTGTTTAGGAAAAGTAGACTGCAGGAATGGATACAGCCCTTTCTAACTGAGTGCAGTCACAGCTGCAAGGAGCAATGTGGGATCCCCCTCCCCAGGCTCACAGGTGTTAGGAGAAGGCACTAAACTCCTGCAAGCACTGCTGGTGAATCCAGGCCTGAAAAGTATGGAAAAACATGTTGAAAATGCAGCTATCGTAACAAGAAAGATTTAACATAGATCATTCTGTCAATGAGCTTTAGTTATTGCAAAGACCTTATAGGAGGCAAATACTCTTTTACTACATTGCTTTCCTATCCCTTAATTTGAGTTCTCATCTCACATCAATGCCTAGAGATGTTGACATGTATTACCCCTCTGCTGATTTCCACCAAACTGATAAAATTGTGAAATTTTCAGTGAATAGCTGAGCTGCAAAAAAACAAGGGAGTGTTTCCTTAAAGAAATAGTATGTGCTTTCTTTTTTTTTCCTCTATCATTTCATTTTCTCAGAATTACTATTCTGGAGAAGAATGCAAAATATACTGGTTTTAATTCAACTGTGACTAAAATAAAACTTAGAGTCAAAAAGTTTTCTCTTTTTTTTGTTTTATTTTGGGTCAGCTCAAGGTTAAAGCTCCATTCCCTAAATCAGTCAGAGGTTTCACTTTCATCTATAGGATATATAAAGATGGAGCTCCTAGGAATTTGCTCCTGATGCTCCTAGTGGTCTATGCGTTTAGCCCAGCAAAGGAACAGTGGGTCTTGAATCTTTTTTTTTGTAGTCAAACAATATGCAGAAACAGCAGCTGGGTTTAAACTATGGGAAACCTAACCAAGTTTCTGGACAGGCTTACACTGCTCATGAGAAAATCCCATCTTAGTCAGTTAATTACTGGCTTGAGTAGACACTTAGAAACTGTTATGACACTGTTTGACCTAAGCTAGCAGAGTGGGGCCAACACCTTCATAGCTGCATGATCCAGTCATCTCAATTCAGAATTTGTATTTAGTTCAAGTAACTCCTCCCTGCCCTGTGTCATTTTAGGTTGCTGAATAGGAATAAAGTGAAGCTTTCTAGGTATGCTCTTTCCCAAGTTTACCAAGTCTTTACTCTGTAAAAGAGTTTGTCTTCTAGAGCTGCTACCCTTGCTAAGGTCTGGGCAACAAGCTCATGGAAATGGAAGACCTATATAGAAATGTATTCCCTGATACATGTAAGCAAAGAGCTCCTTATTTCCAAAGCTTGGTGCTACAAGACTGAAAGGCAATCTGAGACAGATTTCTTAAGCGAGAAAAAAAAGAACTGGTAGAAGCACACTGGCTAGAGCAAAAAATGGATATTTGAGATGTCACACAAGGGAATATATAGATGGAAATACTGGCTTAATTTCAATGTATTACTACAGCAATGTATTTCTCCAGTGCCCCGGAGAAAGATTAATTAGAACTTAAATAAATGGTGAAAGTTGGTGGGTTTTTTGCAGTACAGATCTAGTCTCCAACACAGTAAAATCTCTCTGACAGTTAGCTACTCTATTATGGCTTCTGAATGCTATTTTTCCTAATCATCCATTCTTCAGCAGAGCCAGCCACGAGTGATTATTCATTCATACGGACAAAAGAAAAAGCGGCAGGATAACTCTAGATTTGTGCCTCTTCTGTAGAAGTCACAAGTCAGTAACCTGAAGACTAGTGAAGGAAAGGCATCAAGTCCCTCAAGTTTAGCTAGTTCTTGAAAGGAATAGAACAACAGGATTTTATATTTCAGAAAGGACTAATGTAAACATGTTAGAATGGTAGAGATGAGTGATTCTTCTTATACACGTGAATTCCATAAAAAACTAAGGGGGTTTTGTTTGATTGTTTTTAAGAAAACTTTGTCCCTTTACAGAGTTGCATCCCTCTCCAGGCTCCCAAGAAAGGTCAATGTTTCTCTCATACATATAAAACACTCTAGAGACTATCCTAGTTTCTAACAATGACAGCTAATTACACCTGATACCACACAAGTTGTTGTTCCTCATGTCCTCCTTTAAATGTCTCATTTGCACTACTTATAAAATGAGAAAGAAGTAGTAAAAATTGATCACGTTTTCTCAGCAGCACATTGCAAAAAAGTGAGAAAGAAAATATTGTAGTGAAAATCCATACTAACTCTATTGGTAGCAAAAGTCTGTGCTTAAACTTACAATTTTACTGCAGTAATGTCAACTTCTGTCTTCTCTGCCCACTGGGAAAGTCTGCATAAGAGTTCTAGTCACAGCTCTCTCAGGGATAGAGATCAAAAGACAGTGTTTCCATTCATTTTCTTCTCTAGCTCTGTTGTTTTAGTTAAATAATTTCCTATTATTACTACCCAGGAGAAAAAAAAAATTCATCCATATTTTGAAGGTGGTTAAACATTATGTTCACAAAGTGAATGTTAGTATGATCGATTACTTTCATTTCTGTTTCCCAAACATGCGTCATGAAAAAAGAGAAAACATCTGAAACTGGGCATTTGCCTAGTAATTATCTCCTGTAATTTTTTCCTTTTATGATAGCTATGTATTACTTTTCTTGATCACCTTTCAAAACCATACGATGATTTCCAGTAATCCAGAAAAAAATATTTTTAGGAAAAATGAAGTAAAGTGAAGTAAATAAAAGACAGGTAAATAACGGATTTCAGTTTTAAACTATTATTTCACTTTAAGACAGTCCTGCATGTAAGGAAGTAGGACAGAACAAAACTGAATATTAATATTGGAAAATTGAGTAGCCCAGTTTAATGAATAGAACATTTATAATATTTTATTTTTTCCCTGAAATCGTCTGTGTTCAGGTAAACCTGCCTGTACCTAGACTGAGTCAATGAGGTACTTAAGACTACCATGAAGTGAGGTGTGAGATCACCAGAGGCTCTATAATTGGCTGCTAAAATCAAGGAGAGATTGATGACCTCTAAAATCTAGAACAGGATTCAAGAACTACCTCAAAACAGCAAATTAAGCACATCCTATATCCCTTATTTACTGTTTTATGTTTGGGTTAAATGCACACAAATTTAGAAAATGTATTTTATTCACAATACTGTCAGCACAATAAGCATTCTCTCCATTTTTATAACAGTCTCTGTGACATTGGTGGTGGCTTTATGCAAATAACTTCTTTTTTGAAAAAAATTGTTTTTAATGATCTGCCAAATATAAAAGATAAACATAGTTATGATAGGAGGTATATAATAACCTGAGAAGCAGAAATCTGTTTTCCTTGAGCTTTATACAGTCTATGCTGCATGAATTGCCTACTTTCAAAAGGGAGCAGGAGAAAATGAACAGACGGAGAATAAGACCATTGGATGTTTGAAGTGACTGATTAAGCTCAGTTGGAAATATTGTGTGCTTGTGCATCCTGTGTGTATGAAATTAGCTTTAAAAGAAAAATGCCATCCTTCCCCATCCCCATTCAAATCAAAATGATTCTCTGTTGAGCTAAATCTAATATATTCTATTCTCAGACACGAAGTACTTCCTTAAAGCCAGTAGAAATAAAGCTTTTATTTTATGACAGGGAAGGTTAAATTGAAGCACTCTTTTTTTGTATTTGACATTTACAAATAGCTGAAGCCATACAGTAATAAAATAATAATGAAATCATAAATAGGTTACTCTTCATTTGAATTGCAAAGATGTGCTTCTATGCTTTCCTCAGATCTCCCACATGTTGGTGTATAATGACCTATCAAAAACAACTCCTCAGTGACAGCTAAAATGAAAAGTTCATGGGGCAATATACTGTCCAATAAAAGTTTCACCTTACAGACTATGTAATTTTACAGTAATATGTATAACTTCAGTTTTACAGTGTCTTTTATGCTGATATCTCAACCTGCTTAACCAATGTTAATTAATTCCTCTTTATGGCCCCTGAGGGATTAAACAACTTGGCCAAATTTAAAGAGAATAGATGGCACAGTGAGCAATAAACTAAAAATACTGAAGCTTCAAGCCTAACTGTTTAAGCAGTGAGGAGAAATTTCATGCATAAAAGAGAAGGAAAAACATTTCATTAAATGTATTTAGCTCCTACTTCTGTTTATTTCAGTATATGCCAAAACACATTTCCTTGTAGCCGTGCTGGATGGATTACTTTCTGAAATTTCAGAAGAAGCAGAGAATCATCTACCCATGATGGTTATTCTTCTCACATATGAGAGACACGTTCTCACACATTGTTTAATATTCTATACACAGAATGTGGGATGGATTTTCTATTTTGTCTGAATAAAAACTGGGAGGGAAATAGAGAATATTGTCCTGGATTACAGAGAAACTGCCCTATTACAAAAAAGGACTACATGCAATTTTAGATATTTGCTTTTCACTTAACCAGTTCTCACAAAAATCACCAAGCTTCCATTGCCAGTCAGAATAATTAACCTGCAGGCAAATAAGGATATTTATTTAAATGCATAACATTGGTGTAGATGCTCAAATTAAGGCTTGATTTTGAAAGCCTATTTTTCCCTGCTTTTACTAATATTCTAACCAATAGCATATTAAAGATAATTTTGGACTTTGCTATGAAGAATATGATCACTTAAGCATCATGATTTGCATTTAATAGAAAACCTTTTATAAAAACATAGCCATGTTTTCACTTCAAATAACAGGTATTCTAAGTAATATGAAATAAATAAATAAATAATGCAATTTATATCAAAAGAATTTGTAGTTTCTTGTGTTTAAGATATCAGAATATATTAAAATACTTGATTTTTTAGAGAAGAACAGGAAAGATGACCATATTGCGAAAGCTCTGGGATAGCATACCAGATATAGCGCCCTCAGTTTTAAAATAATGACTTAGTCTTCTTTTGTGAGCTGCACAAATTCACAACTCACCTGAAGCTAGTGTTGGAAGAGCAAAGCAATTAAAAATGTGTTTATTTGTCAGGATTTTCATAACTGTCTTCCAAATCAGCATCCATTTCTGTAACGTGCCCACGCCATCAGAGACTCATACTAAGTCAATTCCAAAACTATTTCTTTATCTCCCTTCTCTAGCGGGGATAGTTGAATAGTGTTTTTCATCTGCCATATAGTACTAAGAAACAGAGAAATGGTGAGAGTTCACCAATTTCAGCGTTTAACCATGTCTCAAAACACAGCTAATCTCCTACAGCAGACCCCTCTGTGTTTCAGTTCCCTACATGTGCAGCGACAGTGACAAATGCTCCTTCTCCCAGATAGAAAGTCTGTCTTATCTCTTTAGACTATGAGCTCTGCAGAGTAGGGAGTGTCTCTTAACCTTAGTGCATTGCAGCTTTTTTGCCAGTATACTTTGTACTTTCCAATCATTCCTGACTCTCCTTCTAATACACAGACTCCACCAGCAAGTACTGATTTTCCTGTAAGGTTTGGCTGGCCCATCCACCTGGTGGCAGTCATGCTTCTTCATAATCCTGAGTTAATTAACATACTTTAAAAAAAACCCCACTTAATAATAATAAAAGTGCCTCCACTACAGCCCTGTGTTTTCCTCTAGCATTGCTGGAATCTTTACTTTTACTATTAGTACAACGAAAGACACATCTCCCTTATTCTTAGAGGCTAAAAGCTTCCTCAATGCTCAAATTAATGTGTCTTTTTCGTAAGTGCCTACAAAGCACTCTTTCCATCTATAGCTCTGTTCCACAAATCCGTACTGTACTCCTGTTCTCTTAATCCTACATCGATATTGCAACTGCCCAGAAAAATCTATCTCCTATTTTTATATTGTATGGCATGTATGCCTAATATTTTAATCTACCATGTTGCACTTACAAGATGTTAAAACTCTGTCACTTGAGTAGACCAATACCTTCTGAAAAAATTAAGAAGTTTCAATTTATATGTACAAGCTTTCCTCACCAAGAAAGCATCACAGTGCTTTGCCTCTTGCATCAGATACGTTATCACTATAGATTTGACCTTCAAAACTGCTTCACAATAAAATATCCAATGAAAGAATACAAGTGGTCAGGAAGGTTTGAGGTTTATTGGCTAAATTTTATTGTTCTTTTTTGAACCTTTTCAGCTGCTATTCTCCTTTTAAACCATTTCAGTTCTATCCAAGTTTACTCATTCTGGTCCCTGAACGTCTTTCCAATATCCTCCTGTACAGACTGGCCACAGCCTTCAGAATTTTCAAGATTTCTGAGGGTGGCTGTGGCATATTTTCTTTCATCATAGATGAAAGTCGACATTTTTTAATCTTTTCAGATTTCAATGTCATATTTCCTCCTTACCCAGATATTCCTCCATACTTTGTAATTACTTGTTCCATGCAGTAAACGTCAGAACTGCAGACTGCAGCCCTGAGGACAGAATGACCCAAATATGGGACATTCACGGACAAACTCAAGGTCAACAGCTAGCATAAAATCGTTACCATATACATGCACAGCAAGGCTATCTAAGCAGGACAAAACCTGACACACAGAAAGACAAAAAGGTGTGTGCTGTTCAGTTTCAAACACAGATGAAGAGTTACAACAGAGTGGTACAGCTACAGTGACTGGCTGAACTCTGATGCTTAAACTTTCCATGTTAGCTTAGAGTAGAAATGCTTAGAATGAGGACAGACAGCTTTCCCTTCACTAAGGCCAAGGTAAGTCTGTTATACAATGTGTTTCAGTGAAGAACTTGGACTATTTCTAAAACCTCTTCAACTGGGTTTCCCTATTTTATACTGAACATTTCCTATTACAGCCTACACAGACCATTAGCTCTTAACCTCCTTCTAATCATACATCCTTCTATAGGTTAGAGAAGGGGCTGGAAAGAAGGAATCAGCAAATACTCTAGCAGAGCATGACACTCCAGTAATTAGAGCATAGCCATATCTCAGATCAACTCTTGTCCTGGCAAGCAGACTGTTGGCAGCATTGCTGGGCTCTCTCTCTCAAGAGGTAACTTTGCAGTGACTTGTCACTTCTCACTAAGAAAAATACGCATATTATAATAGGTGCTCAGTTGGGTGACAGGGAGACAGATAGTAAAAACTTTTTTTTTTTCTTAGAATGGAAAATTTCACACCGCATAGGGTTTTAGGTCTCTCATTTCTTCCTTTCTTCTTCCTTAAACAAAATGACAATCTTTCTGGCCTCACAAGTCTGTAAGCACACACACTTTGATAGAGTTCAATTATGAGTGGATAAAATTAATATGCACAATATGAATGTTTCTAGTCTATAGCAGAGATCTCACTGGATAAGCAAGTGCTTTGTTTAAGAGCTTACATTTAAAGCTTCTTTTTCATAAGTATGAATGAGACTAGAAGGAGGAATAGAACCATGATGAATAAATGAAAGTTAAATAAACGCTAAACCAATCTTGGTCATCTGCTTTTTTTCCCGTCTTTCTGATTGCAATATACTCTCATGGCTGGTACGCATTAAGGTTGTAGAAACATGCTGTCATGCACTGCAGCTTTTGTAAGGTACACTTTACATTTGCAGCCTTACTAAGAGTCATTATGGTATTCATTGTTATTTTATTATTACCATTATTATTCTTTACCTGTGAGTCTACTCTTTCTTCAGCCACTTGAAAGCCATGAAACTTATTCTGGACTCATACACAACATTAGCCCAGATTTGTGGCTCCTTTCTACCACTCGCACCTCCATTAAACTATTGAGTTCAGGGTTTTTAATCTTTTTCATGAAACAAAAACAAACAAACAAAAAAAAACTTATTTAGCCCTGGCATGAGAAATCACTTGCTTTCTTTAAATAAAAATCTACCACTGTTCACTGAAATGAAATATTTCAAGCTCTGACTATACTGAAAAAGGGTATTGATTTTTCTACTTTTTTCTATTGTGAGAGCTCTTGTAAGCAACAGAGACCATTACATCATTCTGGTTTAGTAGTCAAGGTCATTTGCGGAAGATTTCCAAGCTGCTGACTGTTTTTCTAAACAGTTTTGGTTACTTTTAAAAGCACTCAGATTTCTTTTATCTATTTACATCTCCAATGGCAGCTTTATTCAATAGCAGAATACAGTTATTACACATTTGATATCCATAATCTGGATGGTATTATTTTTTGTCACTGCACAAAACTCCAGAAGAGACTGAAAGGCTGTAGGCAAGACTAAGTGAGTAGAGTTGGGGTAACAAAAGTTATTCCACATGAAGACAAGCATCAGGAAGGACATTAAATTATGTATTCATTACAGAAATAGATTTTTTTTAAACTGTGCAAAGGCTTTCAATCCTCAGGCTTGGTGGTTATCCCCCAGTCATATTTAGGTGTAAAGTTTCAGACTTACTCAGATTCTGTGGTCCTCCAAAAATGTTAATTCTTTTCTGTAGTTCCACTTCTCTCTCAGCCTTGATATTTAATTATAGTAAATTTTCTGAGAGATAGAAACTCTAGAACAAAAATAGGAGAGAACTAGAGGAACTCCGACCTACTGAATTTTTGTGGAATCAATAAAATATATCCCCATCTATTTGGAACCTTACTTAATCTCTACTTTCATTAGTGCATATGTGAATATAAAATGTGGTATTTTAGCTACCAAGTTCTGATGAGAAGATACAACCTGTCCTAATTCAGACAAAAAAATATTTTTCTATTTAGTTACTTTTCTATTTGATTATCCTGAATTTGACTTTCTGCATTCTGTTTGTGAGCTTTGTTTGTCAATTCTGTTCATTAGGTGAGACAAAATTCAAAGAATATGAAAAAAATAATCTGATTCATTCTGAAAACAGAAATATACTCATTACAATACAATAATGAGAAAGAAAAAAAGAAGCTGAAAATTATTTTCCAAAAACTGCTATAAGTGAATGCAATTTGAGGTTGGAAAGCTGGAATTACTGATATGGCTGAAGGGTGCATTCTCTGTTACTTTCTTATGCTTAGTTCCCAATGAATTCATAAGGTGATTTTGGAGAAGAATGAGATACAATGTACTTATGTTTCTATGGCTTTGATTTACAATTAAAACTGCAAAGTTTATGTTTGTTCATTTGTAAAACAAGTAAAATTTTGTTCTATGGCTCATATATGTTACTTTTACCAAAGGAAATCTCTGGACCTTACATGACCATTTGGGTATTTTAAAAGTGTATTATCTTTCTAAAATGAAAATAATCTATCATTTTCTTATTATTTAATAATAGTAGTTGCAAAAGAAAAGTTTCAGGGTTTTTTGTTTTTCATTACCTTTGGCATCTCTACTAGCTAGTTTTCAGATTCTATTAATCTTTTTGATGACTTGTAATTACACGGTTAGTCTGTATGATTACAAATTTCTCATAAAATGCACTGGCTTTGCACATGCTTGCATTTCCTTCAGCAGTCTTTATGAAAAGTTTACAGGCTTACGATTTCATAGATTTAACCCAGTCAGTCACCCAACATAGTACTTTTAAAAGACACCCATACTTGCATACCCCTGTTCACTAAGCTCCATTCTTATTTTGAAGCTCAGCAGTGCAATTTATATACTAGGAGTAACAGCAGCAACAGAAAAGTCTGTTGATATTTTCTTGTGGCATTCAGACAGTTGTGTGTGTTATTTCAACAAGTGTCTTGAGAATAACAATCAGGCTGAAGTGATATTTCAACTCAAAGTCTTCAAAAGCAACATAGGGATCTAAAGAAAGTAACCTCAGAAGTCTGAAAAATAACATTTTTCACCAAGATATTAAAAGTATAGTTTTGGGATTATGAGAGCAGATTTGCTTAAAATGAAGTGCAAATGCATCACGAAATGAGGCAGGGAAGGAATTGCATAAAGAATTCTGCACTGTTATTAACTATATCCTTAATAACACCAAAGTACACAGCTTCATTCTGCATGTGTAAATTGTTCCTGAAGTTGCCTTGGACGTTGTTTTTTTGAAACAATTTGTTGAATAACATTGAAGTTGCTAAAGCATTCTCACAGTCCAAAACAAGCTGCGTGCTTTTCCCTGCTACTGAAAAGGTTTCTGTATGATCAGATAGATAGGAACAGTCTCCATTAAATTGCTATCCATTAAATGCTATTAATGAACTTTCTGACGTGAATGAGAACCCACTGCCAATAAAGCACTTCGACTATTAATGATGGAAGGTATTCTTTAGACTGATGATCACTTTTTCTATATGCTCTGAGAAAAGTATCTTTAGATGTCATTCCTTATTTGAAGGAAGATGGAAAAAGAATCAAATTAGCTAACAACGCCAAGTTAATGTTATCAGACTTCTATATTCAGCTGCAAATAAGATATATCTAGTTCTGAATATGACAAGGATGTAAATGTCACATGAGATTAAGACATTTATGTAGGTATAAAAGATTTACTGGCTGCTACTAGATAAATTTTCAATTCTGTTACTCTTCTTTCAAATTTCATCAAATATCTAGTTTTAGTGGCATCTGAAATGTGCATTTTTATTAAAACAGGTCTGTTGCTGAATAAAACTATAAACATGTCCATTGATTGAAAGATGAGTTAGTGCTAGACAGCTATTGTTGCTTATTCTTTTTTATGCTTATGTTATTGAGTATACGGTTCAACAGGTTTAATTAACTCCGTAGAGGGCAAGATCATAACTTGGAAGATATAAAAGTTTATGGTATTTTATCAAAGCACAAAGAAAACCTAATTGTGTTGAAATTAGATTTGGCAAAGAAACATACTATTTCCCCAAAATTATTTT
Source organism: Tauraco erythrolophus (assembly GCF_009769465.1). Classification (NCBI taxonomy): domain Eukaryota; kingdom Metazoa; phylum Chordata; class Aves; order Musophagiformes; family Musophagidae; genus Tauraco; species Tauraco erythrolophus. The sequence goes on along the minus strand of NC_141475.1, from coordinate 13,849,643 downwards.
TACTTTGAACTATTAGTGAACAGTCTTCAAAGGTTAACTTCTACATTGATACTGATTCACAAAATATAACAATGCAAGTTTTCCATGTAGAGTAGAAATGGATTCATCAAACCCTATAACAATTTATTTATATATTATTTTACATATTTCAGAAACTGAAGATCACAGAACGTAATAAAGACTTTTGTAATAGAATCCCAAACACACACAGTCTTAAGAGGAAATGAAAATAATTTTGAACTATATTCCTATGTCAAAAACCATTGTTACATATAAAAAAAATTTCCCCCCTCTACATTACCATGAAACCAAGGCACCTCCAAATTCTACACAGGGAAGTATCTACTCTGGGCTTAAAACACCAAGTGTCTAATGCCTGAAATGAAATCCCTGTGCTGCCATTACCCAATATCTGAAAGAAGAGTGTTAACTGCCATGCCATTGGTTTTCCAGGTATGAATAATTCCCACTGGAGTTGCTTTGCTGCATTTAGATAGATAAGCAAAGAAGCATGTGCTGAATATCAACATTCACCACATCTCCTGTGAACGCTAGCTGTGGAGTCAGGCTTTGTACTGGATGCAAATCTAATGGAAAAGCACAACTGACCATATTCATGAGCCTGCTGGCTAGCAAATAAGACATGTACTGGAGGATTTTGCAGCATCAGACACTGCTTCTCAACACAAGTTTAATGAAGAAAGACCTCATCCTGAATTAAACTACAATCCATCATGAAGATCAGAATAAACAAAAATTTTTCAAAACTAGTATGCTCCTGTGGAAAGCTTGTGTTTCACTAATGAATATTTTCCTGGAAAAATATCTGTTTAATTGGAATACTTTCTGATCATTTCCTTTAGGTACCTTGACAGTCCAGATGGAAAAACAGGTTTTTGCATCAAGAGCCACTTTTCACGATACGCAACTCCCTTCAACATATGGGGCTAAAGGAGAAGATAGTGCAACTTTTTGAGTCTCACAGCAGTTGAGCCAAGAGATAAAGGCTTTGGTATGTTTTTTTTTGTAGTAACCAAGACAGCTAGACTGTCTTCACCATAGGAAAGGAAGATCAATACTGCAAAGAGATCTTTCTGCTCTCAGGGTCAGTAACAGCGCAAGACGTAGTCCCTTCTCTTTAAAACGGCTTCTTCAGTAATTTCCTACTTCTCAAGAACTTTACCACTGAATTTAAGAACCATGTGAACCATCTAAAACTAATTTTAGAACAACCCATAGATGATAAAATGTGGGTGATGGGTAGCCTTACCTTATCTCAGTTGATTAATTTAATACATATATATTTAATATTTTGCTACAAAAAGCAATGTTATTACTCTGAAATAATAAATGAGATAAGTCCTAAGCTCATTCTGTCTTGAAAACTGGGTACATGATCATCACAGATAGATACCGTCCCAAAAAATTAAAAAAAAAGTTCATTACTTTCATTTTCATATTTCATTTTATACAGTTTCTTATTTTAATTTCTCTTTTAAATTTAATAGACCAAATATATGGGTAGATGGAAAACTGAACATCTGATTAAAATTCAGTATCTGATGCCAAATTAAAAGGTATCAGCACTGTAAAAACAGTCAACACCATCTCCTGTGTACCTAGCCACCATGAAAAATACAGAAAGAATTTCTCAACAAAATTCCCATTAGGCTTTGCCTGAGTAACAGCAAACGTGTCGTATTCATAATATGATTTAGAATAGAAGAATAAACAAACAAGGAATTTACATTTTATGCATGCATTTGAATCCATCATCTGCTTATATGATATCATTTTAAAAATCAGTATAAACGTAATCCCCTGTGTGGACAGATGTTGTTGATTTAACTTGGATTCAGTAAACTGATATGTTTAGCCAAAACTCTCACAAATATTAGTTTAGTTAGTCTATCCTTCAGTGTTTTAGAAGTTATTAAGAAGTTATTTTTTAAAAGAATTTCAACGTACAGCTATACATCAGTATATAACTAGGTTCTACTCTTAAACTACTAGATTTCATGCCCAAAAGTTGGTAGCAAAAGAGGCTCCATTCCACCACTTTTAATGTAAGAATTTAAATAATACTGTATTAAGGAATAAATTTGAACTAGAAATTCACATTGAAAAATATGAGCAAAACTAAACCCACAGCATTGAGAAACACTGAATCCAAATTTCACCTCTCCGTTTCATTTGTAGCAATACTGTAGGTGAGCAGAATAAAATTCACAACAAATAAAAACATTATTCAGTATTTTAATAACTATGGAAATCATACTTAAAAGAACAGAATCAGAACTTAAAAGAACAAAGGCAAAATAAAAGTAATATAATTAAATATATAAAAGTATAAAAGTATATATAAAAAAGTATATATATATATAAAGTATATATATAAAGTATAAAAGTAATATAATTAAATATTTTCTTTCTTAAATGTACTTGAGATAGAAAATTATTTTGCTATGAGATAGGTGACTCTCCTGACATCTTAAACAATAAGACACTTTCCCCCCTTTTCCACCATAAATATCACAACATAAGCATAATGTACAAGTCTTAATTTCAACACACTTCATCTAAATTCTAGGAACAAGAAAAAAGAAATCACATTACATTTCCTCCTCATTAAGAAATCATCTATACACCTGAAAGTTTTCTGAAAATCAGTCTAGGAATTTAGATTTGACAGTTATACAACAGCCATTATGTCTTTCACTGAATAAGACCGTGACAGAAACAGAGATATCTGACTGCTTATTTCTTCAGAACACATAGAATGGTGAATAGATACAACTACACTAAAAGAAAAATAACCAACAAAAACCAATATAGCTATATATATATATATAAACACTTAGTTGAAAAGTTTGCCCTTTGAAGAAAAAGATTTTTAGGCCAGTTGTTACTCAAATATAAGTACCTCTTGTTATGTTGCCATAGATTCTGAATGAGAAAAATGCTAGACTGAATTTAAAATGAAGTTTCATCTGCTCCAAAAACTTCATACCTGACGAGTCGAGTGCAAAAGCTTCTGGCTTGAACTGTCAGTAATGAAAAGACCTGGCCAGTTAAAGGATTATAATGCAAACCTCAGCATTTCATCTGACCACCAGCCTTTGGAAAAGGACACATTTCACTCTGCTGGGGTTGTGCGTAAAGAAGCAGCATCTACCTAAAGAGCAGCTGAAATCTCTCTTAGCACTGTGACATGACAACATGCTGTTTCTTACAGAACTGGTTATAAACATACTAGAAAATATACTGTTCTCTTTAAAGTCTCCACAGCTGGGCTACCATCCATTATACGCTACCAACCAGTATCACCAGGATGTGTTTTTAAAAGCCTGCTAGCTTGTTTGAACTCTGTTGCGGCCCTTCTGTTTTCTTTTGGATATCTTTCAAAAGCTCTCTTTCCCTTTAGGCAAGCGCTTACCGTTTGCCAATGAGACTAGTGCAGAAAACTCTTTTGCTCATTTCCAATATAGGCAGTAACTAAGTGAATCCCAACAGGTAAGGAAAGCTCGTGGATGACCGATCAGTGAAGCACAGGGTTTTATACAACAATTTCATATGAATTGTGCACATGGAATATTTCAGGTTGGCTTATCATGAATTTTAGAATACATTCCAAAGCATAGTTATGCTCCCAACATAAAACATGCAAAGATTTCCCTTCTATTCATTTACACTGATACACTGTAATACACTCAATGGCAAGAGGAGGGTAAAGAAAGTTCTATGTTTGTGACTGTTTCTTCCTGATCCTCCTGAATCAGGCCATTGTGCCTCTCAATCTTAAAAACCAAAAATTAATAAGCAAACAAGCAAGCTGATGCCCTCAGAAGCTATCAGAGAAAAATATTTCTCCAATGTTTTCATGTATGTTTCAATCTAAGCAAGTAGATGCTTCAACAAAACTCCAAATCATCTGAATCTTTTTGTTCCCAAAAGTAGAGCTTAGAATCATGAGAAAACAGAAGTGATAACAGATGTCAGCATTTTAGCTTTTGTCCCTGGCCAAATCTACATAAATAGGAACAGCAGAAGACTTAACCATCTCTGGTGCTAGCATGGCTCAGATAACGTTAGGCAGCAGCTAGAGCTCTTGAAGCCAAATGTTTTGAGGGCAAAGGTCTGTGTTGCTGCTGTTGCATCCACCAAGCCCCCCCAAAAAATGGGAAAAAGGCTGCAGCTTGATTTGGTGGAGACATGGCCTCAGGCCTTCATGTTCTCGGCCAGTATTAACAGTCTCCTCAATTGGCAGATGTCACTGAAACTTAACTATAAGAAGTACCAAATGTCCAGCCTATTTTTTTTATACATTTCAAGAGCTCAGGTAATAATGTCAAAACCCCAGGGAAGACAAATTAGACATAAAATCCTCTTAGGTCAAAGAAATCACCCAAAATTAAATCTTGCACTTAGACTAGATTTTTAACGGATATGTTAATCCATTCAATCTTCAGCTTAGCCAAGTTACATTAAAAATAATTTTCACAAGTAACAGATTTTTTTCCCCTTTAAAGAAATTACATACACTCCATTTCAAGTGAAACCGATATGACAGGCCTTTATAGAATGAATTAATGTCACATGTTGAGGGAAAAGTGAAACGAGGCAGCATTTTAAACCAGGAATAAAAAAAAATATAAATGAGTATTTCAGATACTCAGTATTTGAGATGTTGTTCTGTAGATCATATAACACAAACAAAACATGCAAACAAAAATTCCCAAATATGCATATGAAAAGCAAGTTTCATAGTCAAGAGGTGGACAACATCAATGTTATCAGCAGGAATGTTACCATATTCCTGATACTCTAAGGATATATGCTTTAAGTAAGGCAAAGTGTTGGGGCAGAAATTATATCTTCACTAGGCTAATGGACATCATGCAGGGGAAAAAACACCTTTTAGGCATAAAAACTTTTCTCAAACAGAATCAATAATCTACTAAGCTGAACACAAGCTGTACTGTATGGGGCTGAGTTTACCAGTTGTGCTACCTGAGAGAAAGACAGGTGATTTCTGGGGAAATATTAGCAGGGGGAATTACATAATCCCAGTGTTAGCAAATTTACAAATACTAAATAACAATATCTCCAACAAACCAATGTGCTGAGTGGGCAGCTCTTTTGAATGGGAAATCACTACAGTGTTAGAGGAAATTCTGATGCTTTCATTGATTACCAGCCCAAGCTCAACGCACAGAAATACAGCGTCCTTCTGCAGTCTAGAACCATATTTAAGCAAGTTCAATGGACAGACATCGTTATTCTCCCTCATTTATCCAGAAGCTGAAAGTGCACACCCATGAGAACAGAGACATGGGACCCAAACTCTCATGCAATGGGCTTGGGTACTGATGTGTTTGACATAGCTAGGATGTATGCTGTCCTGGCTGTACCTAACAAATCCTCTGGTGAAGCATCATAACTGAGGGTTTCAAGACCGATGAGTAGCTCAACATGCTTTCTGAAGGTGCAAGTTTTGGATCTAATCAGTAACGGATTTCTTGTTGTCACTTCACTAGGGTGTTCTCCTTCCCTCTTAACGTTAAAGCACAGATATTGTAGATTCTTAAACCACTGCTGTAAAAAAAAAAAAAAATCCTAAAACTTCATCCCATAGGCTTTCAATATAACTTTATGCTGAAATGACTTCACAATTCCAAGGTTACAAATCCTACTTACTGAAGGTCAGGCATCACTTTTTTCCCCTCTCATGAAGAAAGAAAAATTAACTTCAGATGAGTCAGACAAAGGTAGTTATTCAGAGCTTCCTCATAAATTTCTTTCTAGGATGTCATACACAGTACTAGCTTCTTACAACATACCAGAAATGAGAGTTAAGAAACGGCAGAAAATTGGCACTTTAGGTTTTACAGCACACAGACACAAAAACTGAACTATGATTTATCCAAACTTCTTATATTTCTTTTTTAGCTATTTTCTTTCAACACAAATAATTTGGATCTATACCTAAGCATATCTAAACAATATGTTACTGTTCGTTTGGGGCTGTTGGACAGAGTTATATGTGTTTTTCCAAAGACCTTGGAGATCTCCCATGTTCATCTCATCTCTAATTTTCTGCTTTTGTAGGTCTGTGGAGGAAACACCAGAGGGAAATAATAATGGAAATCAGAAATTGAGCAGACTCTGTTAAAAACAAAATTAAGGACCTCTGAGAAATTACAGACTTCAAATTTGATTTTTTAAAACTGACAGCCTGGTGAAACCCAGAGAAAGATAAACACACATTATGTTCAACTTCTGGGTATCTGCCTTACAGTGACAAGAAAATATCCTTATTTCAAGAAAGCGCACTTTAGAAAAAATGAATAAGAAACTGAATTTAAGGACGGCTGGAATTAAAACAATTTCAAAGGCTTTGACATCAAACACTTTATTATCATCTGCGTTCTAATTGCATCTGTCTAGATTTCTAATCTAGCAAAAATAGAGAGATTTTGAACTTCTCCTGGGAACAGTCAGGTCTTAATGAGAAATGCACATGTGAAAGTTAAGCTCTTGTGTAGGAGGGGGCAGGGCGGAGATGATAATCTTGTGAGACGACTGAAAAAAACCTCTGCTACAAAGAGTGCAAAAGCACAAAGGAAACAACTTCTTTATGAATCAGTTCATAAAAAACAAAGGTCTGGTCCTAAACAGCTTTCAGCCCAAGTTTAAGAGAAATCAAATGAAAAAGGCAAAGACAAAAACTGGTTAGTGACAAGAAGCAACCTTAGCACACTTCTGCATTTAACACTCAAAATTATTTTAATCAGGACAGTAAAAACATGTATTATCTGAAAGGAGTTAATAAGGTATTTTGGCATGTTAATATTCCAAGAGTCTGAGGAAACATGGCAAGAAGAAAAACATGTATTTGAGAGTTTTAACAAGGAACAAAGGCTAATACTGTGGGCTAATTGGAAACGAGAGTTGATATTTCAAAAGCAACTGAGAGTGCACATGGCTACACTGTGAAAAAGCAGCTTGTATGGGGGAAACTATTTCTACAGAGAGGGGCTAACAAGCACTGGCTGGAAAGAGCCAGGAGAAAGTTTTTTTTGTTATTGAAAGTGGTGCTGAAAGTGAACGCAATCGAAAAGACCTCAGTTATAACACAAGGAAAGAAACAATATAGTGTTGGAGATGTCATATGTGTAGGGCCTGGCTATTGCAAGCCAGAGAAGATGAAGGATGATATGCATATTACAGCCTAAATGGCCAACAGAAGGCAGTGTTTTCTTAACAACTGAAAGAGAAAATAATGAAAACTAAAATCTGAGGGTAAAGAATAAGAATTCTGGTTAGTTATACTGAATGAGAACTGATTGATTACATTTCTACAGATGGAGACAAACACATAAAAGAGTGGGTCTGCCAACAACCCAGGTAAGGACAGTAACTGACCTGTGCTCCAAGATGATTCTACCAGAGATGATACGTAAAAGGAGAAAAGCAGTCAGAAAATGAGTCAAGTCTGCAAAGATGAAGCTTGGTAACCAGTCCTCTTTATAGGTTTTGGTGAAAACAAGAGGCAGGAGTTGACTTCGGTATCTCCAAACAACAATGGTAATGAGCATGTTGGATGAGCTTAGTGATACAAGAAGATTAATTTTGGGTGCATGCACAGACAGGGAAAGTCAGGGGCACAAGAGAGATCTGGAGATGAATTAAGTGAAGGTCACTGGGGTATGGGTGAGGATAAGATCACACACAGCGTATGCAAGAAATGTCTACATCCAGTGTCAAGAAATAAAAGTTGTGAGGAGGGAAGGGAGGGCAAGCCAAGGGCTAGGGTAAGTGAGATCATTTATAATCAGTTTTTTCAGAAATGGTATGTGAAAAAAGAGAAATGGAAAAAGGGTATGATTAGAATTCAAAGGAATGTGAAAGAATTGTCTAATCTGCTGGAATGGAAAGTGAGCTGTAAGACAGAAGACTACATTATTTTCTACAATAAAGGTTGGTGGGTTCAATCTGGTAAGTCAGCCTTTGTTTTGATTCTCTGGCGGTAGTTTTTAATCTCAAGTAATTATCATTGCTTTGCAGTATTCTCTGCATGTCTCCTAGCTGCAAGGATATAACAGTGAATAGGAGAAAATTTTAAAGGATTCATCAATTTGAATATTCATAATTTAGACTGTTGCTCACCAGCCTGGGCTGCGGCACCAAGGATGCTGTTGCATCCTCCGCAGCCAGGAGGAAATGGCCTGCCTCTTGTAGGCAGGATAGGTACCTTGAGTTGATTAGTAATTAGTAGTTCATTATCTCAACTCAATCCAGCTGGATAAGAATGATTGGTGCCATAATTCCCCCTTTTTGTTTTACCATTTTTTGTTTTCACAAAGGCTTTATGGGTGAGCAGAGACCCGGCCCATTCATCCAACTCCAGCACGCTTCCCTCCCGCGAATACCACGTCGGGGCTTGCGGCTTTACCTTCTTCTCCGAAGGACTCTCGCTCGAGCTCCCAGCTCCGGATCTGGCTCCGGCTCTGGCTCTGGCTCTTTTGGCTCGGGCTCCTTTGGCTCGGGCTCTCAGCTCGGCAAGGGAGTCGGGGCTTCCCAGGGTCTCACGGATGTATCACGTCGGGGTCACCAGTTGTCGCTCACCAGCCTGGGCTGCGGCACCAAGGACGCTGTCGCATCCTCCGCAGCCAGGAGAAAATGGCCTGCCTCTTGTAGGCAGGATAGGTACCTTGAGTTGAGTAGTAATTAGTAGTTCATTATCTCAACTCAGTCCAGCTGGGTAAGAATGATTGGTGCCATATTTAGACAGGAAGTTTTAATTTCCATTTTTCTTTAAGAAAAAATAACTTTTTCTTCTATTTGGATTTTATTTAGACTTATGCAAACTCTTTAACATATATTAAAAATAACTATTTAAAAAATATCTTTTTAAGAGAAAATGAAGCAAGGAAGGGATTAAATACGGTGCAATACTCACCACATGAAATCAAGACATTTTCAAGCAATTAGCAGTGACAACTAAAATACACTAAAAACAGCTACCCTAAGACAAGTTCAGCCATTCTAGCAAATATCCCAAGCCTCCTTCCTCCCTTTCTTATGTGTGCTTGTTTCCAAGTCCCAAGCTGGCTACCACGCTTCAAGTTCTTTCTTTCCATCTATTTATCAAACTGCACAGCTAGACTTACACAGAGGAAGTATCACCTATGTCAGAAGGTCCTTAATCTCTAAAATGATGCCACATCAAATTTCTCTGGAAAACTTATTGCCCCAGACACCTGGCGCACTCTCCTCATACACCTCCATAGAAATGTCAACTTTCTATCTCAACTGGGAAAGCAATTCTCAATATCATAGGTTATTGCGTAACTAAGGACTCCCTGCACCAGCCACCAAAAGAAGGCCAGGCCAAAACTGCCCAAGTGCACCACTCCTCAGTGCAGCCCCAACCCAGCCAGCTCTGAGCCTGTTGGTGCTGCACTGACTGCCTGTGCTCTGGAACAAAGGTACGAAACCTCTCTCATCCTAGCAAAACAAGCCAGAGGCAGTGATATGGTGAGCTATAGCAGAATAGTCCACAGAGACAAAGCATGTTTCAGAGTATTCCGGTAAAGAAGAAAATAAGAACTAGCAATTAGATAATTTTGCTAATAGTTTAAATAAAACCTTCTTTAGGGAGGATATATCCGCAGGTATAGAGTTCTTTCATTTTTTTTTTTTATCTGTTCCATTTCTGAACATAGACAAAACTGTTTATTTGTTTTTCTAATGGAAATATAACCACTTTGACCAACTGATTGAACAAGACTATTTTAGGAGTCTGCTTATCCTATTAGAAAAGAATTGTGTTACAGTGCATATAACACTGATTTCATGCACATTACCAACAAGTTTGTATAACAAGCAGTTCTTCAACCGTTTCTGCTTTATATTAACTTATTTTACCCATTTATATCTATGGATCCTTTGGAATTTTTCATTCTTCATTAAGATTAATTTTCTAATTTGAGCAAGAAATAAGTCTTTGGCATTATAGCAGAATTTTTTACTTAATCTTGGATGAATTTATATTTTACTTCACAATATACAGCTCATGTAGCAAATTCAATTATTTTGCTGTTTATTAAATTGCATTTAAAATTCTATTTGTCAAAATTACTCTGCCATTACATTACCTTCCTCTTTACTAAAGCTAGGCAAAAATAGTGCTTGAATATTAGTTTATATCAAAAGTCTAAACACCAATAAATCACAATGGAAAAGCAAAGGAATACCTCTGAAAAAATATACCTACAATTCTATATCCTTTAGCATCAGTTACAGAAAACAGAGAAACAGAGTCCTACTAAAGTATGTGTTCTTTATGAAATCTAGGAGTCTAACCTGGTAAGCAAGTGAAGAACCTAGAAAAACATTATGAGCTTGATTTGTTGGTTTTCTGCCATTTTTTTTTTTAATCAGTAAATCAATTTCTTTCAATATTTTCTTTTAAACCGCAAATTCAAAACTCACACTAAATGAAATGACCACTAAATAAACATTTCAGAGTGGGTTTTTTAGTGTGGAGGTTTTTTGTTTGGTTGTTTTTTTACTAAGGACAATTTCAATGATATCGGTAAAATTCTGGAGACAGGACTTAGAAATTACAGATTGGCACAGGCTGGAAGGGGCCTTAGGAGGCCTCTAGTATCAACAGTGTGAGATTTCATCTTAAATGCCTATGAGATGAAGAAGAGAAATTCCATCAAAAACACAGAATACAGGATTTGTCAACTTAAAACCTTATTAAAAATACATAAAGTGTAATCAAGTTGCTGTAATTACAGCTAAGAACAATTTGACTGGTGTACAAATATCAAAATACCTCAACCTCATATTTCCATATAATAGGACATGAAAATATGGATGATACAAAGCGAGTAGAACATATCAGTAGTGATGCTGGAAAAACAAACATCTCAAGACAGAACTGGGTGGAATATGGTCTCTATAAAAAGCCATGTAGCTTTTCAGGTAGGGAGAAAAGGAGGCTTGGGGTGGTGCAAATCTTGGAGTTTCACTTCATAAATCATTTAGCACTTGAATCCAGACCTTTAAAGGTCTCTTCCAACGCAAACCATTCTATGATTCTGTGAAAATCAAATTAGTTAAATTCAAAGCAATTGAAAACATCCCACTCAAGTGTTAGAAAGTGCAGGTTACTCGCTAGATCAGAAGTAGTATTTAACACAGTCCATAGTAGGAAGCAGTCAGCTTACAACTTTCATGAAAAATGATGGACAACACACATTGGTCCCTACTGCAGCAGACTGATAACAGGTTTGTGTGCATATTTGTGTATTCTGGGGAAACGGCCCTTGTTCAACTAAATTTAGTACCTCTTTCTTGTGAGCTACTTGTTATAAATGAAAACACAATCCTTGGAGGCAGTCTCACAATTTGACTTCGTGTCAAATTTAAAAATCTTTACGTGATTCATATTAAAGACTGAACACTGATATTCCTTATTTATAGTCCCTGATGGCTGTTTGATCAGTGATTTTCTCCCTCTAGGAGATGGAACTAATACAACCTTACTGATGTATAGGGCCTGGTGTGTAATTGCCAAGAAATGTATTACCACGAACAGCTTTCCAAATTATTGTCACTGGTGGTTTTAACTATTATTCGAACTCCTGCTTCTGAAACGTACCTGTACATGAGAAAAGGAAAGCTCTGCTTTGTCCCAATCATCTTGGATTCTCTCTCTTCCAGTTTTCAACTTGTAGGATTAATATTTCAGACACAGATTTTCTCCAATGAGATTCACTTGATTTACACTACTTAAACATCTTTCAGATATGCGTAATTATCAGAACAAGTGCAAAATCAGAATTTAAATTTTGCAGTAGTTAAAAGCACTGAAAGAAAAAAATGTATTTAATGTTACTGTTGAGGGCTAAAGGATGCCAAAATCAACCCACATAACCTCTGATCCTGCTTTCTGCATTACTGTCAGACATTGTCTGTGGCACAGACAGGTATCTCTTTACATGCACATGTGAACAGCACATGCTATATCATACTGAAAGCTCCTAAACCTCCTTTTGGTCTAAAGGACCAGAGTCCACTGCTAACAACAAGAAGGTTCACTATAGGGTTCTCTCTATACAGACTACACTGGCCAACAGTGCAGGGTGCCCCATCACACAGCCCACTCGGCCATTAAACTGGAAAGCAATATTGAAATCTAGTATAAAATATGCCAAAAAGAAATTCTTTGTTGAGAATGTTTCCCTAATGCACAAAGTCATCCATATTCTTCATTTGTTGCTGAAGCAGCAGTGCACATGTGTGTCACGTACTTCCCCTCACACCTCAGAGACCTCCTGATCCCTGCGCTGCCAGCCAAGACCTGGAGAGAGAATTTTCCACCAGAAGCCAGAAACGAATGACTGACCTCGTAGAGATGGCTACAGGGCTTGACAAGGTGACAACATCCCACAACTTTTTTTTTTTATTGCATCAGATGACTGGAAGGATCTTATCTCAAGCATTTAAACAGACATAAAAGGTCAAAGACAGACAAATGTCAAAAATAAAGTGCGCTGAAGTGGTGCCAGCAATTTATCAGTGAGGAACGCAATGGAAGCTCCTGGATTAACTGAATTATTTTTAAAACTGTATGAATATTATTTCTTGAGAAAGAATTTTCTGTTTCATTCATATGATATTTTAAAAATATCTATATCATGAAAAGAGATTTCACTTTCAACATATTTTAAGTAAATATTTTTGGTTTATGAAGTACTTGAAAAAGAGTGCAGATGTTTACTGAATCTCACTTGAATCTCATCACAGATGATGAGCATTTTCATCTCTCCTGTTCAATACTTCACAAGAAAGAAAAATTAACCATTAATTTTTTTTTTGGTGCTTGTCTGTATGGACAGAACTTAAAAGAAATATTTCATTGCCACACATAAAAACTGATATGTATCATCCTGAATATAAAGAAAATGAACATTTTATATGTTGAAGGAGGAAAAAGCAATGAGAATGCTATAGATGAAGGAATTTAGAGATTTTGTTTATGCATTATTTATTACAACACCACAGAAATTGAAAAAATGCTTTGTTTTCTTTAAGATATTTTGTACTGCTTTATTTTGTTATTCTGCACCTTCATTTTTTGCCCAAATTATTTTCCAGCTGTGACACCATGAATGGGAAAGCACTAATAAAAAGCAATTTCATCAAAACAAAACCTACACAACAGTACTGACTCCTGAAATATTCAAAACTGCAAGAAATAATACTTTATTTTCAGGAAGGAAAAGTACATCCTTATTTTCCATTTTTCTATGCTTTTTCTTTCTGTAATAAAAATATTTCAGTTTTAACTCTGTTCTAGACTAGTCTCTTTTCTTTCTTTTTCAAAACTTTTCAATATGGTTGTACTTACACCATCATGAAAGTAAAATTCCTTTATTTGACATATCCATTTAAAGGAGTGTAAAAATAGTAAAATAAAGGTTTCATTAGAAAGAAAACTCGGATCACAGTTGAACCTTTTCCATTTGATGGGAAGGGGTTAGCATTTTAAAATAAATTTGGAAGGATTCTTGCATCTGGGCTTTTTGGTTTCTTCCAGTACAAACCTAGCATTCTCAGCTGTGCAAATCCCAAAATGTTTCCTGGAAAACTGCAAATAAACAAGGTTTCCTAGCTTGTTCTGGCAAGGCCAAATGTCCTAAGGACCCATAGTTCGACACAGATGTGCAGTCAAACGAAGCTTCCCTTCATGAATCATCTTATTTTGTGTATCTCCATCAGATTACAGGCTATGCAAGTAACTTTCTAACAATGAATGTAATAGGCCATCTAATTAGTATTAAAAAAATAGGGGTTGAATGAATGATCAAATTTGAAAGGCATATGACTGAGAAATACAGTGATCTTCAGAAGACTCCTTGTTCCATTTAATCATAGATTTCATAGATTTCTAGGTTGGAAAAGACCTTATAGATCATTGAGTCCAACCAATCATGTATAACCAGACTCTGGGAAAAAAAAAACTTCCAAGTGTCTATTCTGCTGGTGGAGGGAAAAGCTATTTTGTTTCATCGTTTATTTATACTTTTAGATGGGGAGCTAGAATTATTTTTCTGTAAGCATCTGCAGAGGAAACAAACTTGATAACATAACTGTTCTTGCCATCTGTACGTACTTTACACATTGTCATACAGAGTCACTTTGATAGGAAAACAAACACAAAATTGCCGCGTTCTGTGTGTTATATAAAACGCTCTGTTCTCGGTACAGTTCAGCAGTGCCCTCATCTACACCGAAGGAAAGATGGTAACCTAACTTTGACAGAAGTGTTCGCAAGAGGTAGGAAGGATTATCCGCAAAGCTTAATAGCAGCAGCAGTTTAGGACATATTTAGGCCTTGTCACTCGCAGGAGGCAAACTTTAGGAGTGCAGTGAGCCATCTGCTTCTGCACAGAACGGCCTTCAAAAAGTAGTCTCCTGTCAAGCAGTGCTTGACTCATCCTCAGAAGCTTTTCTGATGGAAAATCAGTTTATACCACCTGAGGGTATTGTCTTCTATGGCCGTCAGAGAAGCACATTCAGTTTTCTCCCAGCTTCCTACGCAACCACATAGGCAGCATAATCCTTGGGTAGTTTATTTCCTTTTACTGTCTTTACCCAAAATCTGCATCTTTTCTTTCCACTACAAGCAGTCTAAGGGCTATCTCATCTTTATTCTGACCATGGCAAAGAGATCAAAATCATAAACTCAAGTGTACGTTTGAGTCTCAGTGGTTATATCTATTTTACCAGACTCTGGAAATGTCTGTGTGCATTCCACAGCCCAAACCTTTCTGTAACAGTGAAAGCTCTACAGCACAAGACAACTTTTTTTCTTCTCTCTCCCCACACTTGAAAGAAGGCACTAATAGCATACTAAGGCCTCCTTGGAGAGAAAACTCAGGCTGGGCAGCAGCTCATGGTCATTCTCAGTAGAGTTTCAATCTGAACAAACAGAGTACAGCCCTCAAGGGCAGACTTGCCTGTCCTGAAGTTCAGGTATAACCACTGCTATCAAGGATAGCATGTCCCAGAACACCTGCACTGTGTCACTGCTTTTGTGACACGGAATTTCTATGGAAATAAAACTCCACCAGCAAAACAAATCAGAAATCTTTATCAAAACGTTTGTTGAGAAAAAATAAACATCTTCTCACAAACAAAGG
This sequence comes from Tauraco erythrolophus, assembly GCF_009769465.1. Lineage (NCBI taxonomy): Eukaryota > Metazoa > Chordata > Aves > Musophagiformes > Musophagidae > Tauraco > Tauraco erythrolophus. The sequence continues at coordinate 13,834,419 of NC_141475.1, read as the reverse complement.
ATACGTCTTATCACTTATCAATCAGCGACAGATTTTTTCTGTTTTGGCAACAACTGACCTGAGGAGTACAGTATTAAGACGATGTTGAAATAGCAGTAAAAGCAGGGTTAATACACTCATGCCTTCTGTTGTGATGCTTATGATACACGGAACAGAAGGAAATACAAATAGCCTCCCGGAATCAATCTGAAGCACTACTATAGCTGTGTTCCTCATGAAGCATAGAAATGAGAGCACTGCTGGTAGTAGTGTGAGGTCTGTGCGTGGGGAATTCATACACAAAACTTTAAAATGGCAAAACATTGACCTTCATGATAAAGACTAAAGGAAAACTATGAACCTACAAGACTGCAATAAAACAGTATGTATTTAATTTTGGGGGGGGGGGGGGAACAAACCAACAAACAGTATATTTCTGAAAGTAGTAATTATTTTACCAGGTTGAATCACAGCTCAGATGTATCACTGTCATTAACCTCATTGTTAATTGTCTTTTCCATAAATTATCACTGGGTGTTCCTTGCAGCCTTTTTAATGTAGCATAAAAGAAAATGATCCATCAACTTTAAAGGCTTATGAATCTCGACCTTAACACGCAGATGAGTGAAGCAGCCCTCGGGGGCTACAGCTAGCTGTTGAGTAAAATGTAATGAAATCAAAGACATCTGTATTGCAACACAGAGAGAAGCGCAGTCTGCAATCGCCTAATGGCTATGGTCATCGCCATCAGGCGAAACCTGACTCACACACTAGGCTGCACAGGGAGAAGCAGGCTGTGGACAACCAGAGAACTTGAATTTGTAATGGCAATAGACGTATCGAACAAACATCAGATTCCTGGTATACCTGTGCCCTAAACATCTCATCCATCTACAATCTCACTCTTCATCAGTCTGGATCTGCTGCTAAACAGCACCTCTTGCACCAAGCCCTACCTCCTTGAAAGTATCCTTATTAGCTCCCTCAAGAATTTCAGTCACCAGCAACATAGAAAAGCTCTGCAAACAAGGGTTTGGCATCTCCATGGAAGCAGCTAGATGTGAGCAGAACTGATGCTTATAGAAGACCACCATTCTCCAAATCTCATGGGACCTCATGCTCTTCACTCTTTCAGCAGTATGCGGGCTTTGCTAGGGTGGGGAGAGGGCTGTAAGAGATAGCAGAACGCCACCGCATACAGTGGATGCGCACAGTTTTAAGGTTCTCCTAACCATCTCTGCTAAAACTGCCTGTAATGCGCCATATCGTAGTCTCTTTAAGTTCTTCAGTTTTAGAAGCTGCTACTCAAAGCAGATTTAGATACTTGATGATGATGGCAGGCAACTGGGGGGCGGGGGGAGGCGGGAAACAACTGGAGTAACAGCAGGACAAATTTTATTTGCCCAGAGGTTTTGTGACAATTAGATTGTTGAAATCAGAGGACGATGCTGAAATTGTTTTTCTGGTAAACACAGCTACACCAGGCACCTTGTAGCTAAAATTATCATTTGAAAAAGGTCCCCCAACCATTTCATAGGTTCACTTAGTCACAGGGAAAAAAAAAAAAAAAAAAGGAGTAAGAATGACCTTACTTGGAAGGATGGGGGAAGAAATCAGTATTTTAAGAAAGGATCAAAAAAGATTCATGTTTTAATTAGTTCCCTTAGCTCTGTCTAACGATAAACTGGTTTCTGAATGATTGGATGATTCTGCTCTTTTATTCCCTGTATGCTCAGATTTCCTTTCTAATGTACTCACTTTTATTTTCAGTTTTATTTTGCAGCTATACATCTATCCAGTTTGATAAGCTATAGCTTTTCTAAATCTGTTTTCCCTTTATCCAAAAAGAATTAGAAGACAAAGCCTAGAAATATTTTAAGTATGCAGACCTGCCGAATTCTGACATTTTGAAGATGGCAAATACAAGGAAAGAAAAAAACTCAACTTATAAGGTAGACATTAAGTTACCCTCTTAATCCAAAATCGTTTTCCAAATCTGGAACTCTTATTGCAAACTGTGCAGTGAACCCTCCTGCCTGTCAAAATGGGCAGAGGATTTGCTGCCATACTCAGTAGGAAATGTTCATCAGATCAGAGTGGCAGAGATGGGGTTTTCACCAGGGATGTACACCAAGGAAACACAGTCTTTTGGAAGAGAGAGAGATGTAAGTTTCCAGTTATAATTAAACAGCCCATGGAACTTCTAATGAAACTGTACTTTTTAATGATGTAGCCAACCGAGGCAATTAAACTCTTTTACTATTCTGGTAGCTATAAGACTGATTTTGGTGTTCTATTTTCTTCCCTTTCTTGTAATTTTGCCTTTAACAATTATAGCAGCTGCAGCAACCCAACCCAGAAGAAATAGACTTTTGTTGTTAGCTAATCAATTCTAGTTCCTATTGCATGAAGCTGGTAATTATGCAAGATATTTTATTTCTTCACAAGGACACAACACTATAAGAGAAAAGATAAAAGAAACAAATTATTTCTGGAACATAAAACTGACAGACTCTAGGTGGCAAAAAGAGATAGGAATAAAAATGAGGAATATTTTGAAGTTGGTTTTTAGAAAGAGAATTTCAGATCCTACAATAAATGAAAAGAGGAAAAGAGTGTCTAACACTGATTTAATTCCTTTTTGGCAGTAGACTAAAAAAAGTCTTCTTATTTTCCTTTATGAAGAATAAAGGTGTAATAGCGCATGCTAAACAGAAAAAAAGCACAATAACTGTATTAAGGTAAAATAGTCACTATTATTTACAACACAACAAAGCAAAGAAGCCTGTAATGATGTCCAGTCAGGTTCTGCCCTGGCAGATATTAACAGCCTTCATCAAGCATTTATAATCTGAGGAGGGTGGGAGCTCATTGTCATCACTTCACAAAATAACACCCAACATTCAAAGATATTAACGTTAATGCTCTCGAAGATGAGTAGGCACCTAATTCCCACTGAATAAATTAAAATTGTTAGCTTAAGACTACATATGGTACATCTCTGACATGACTTGTCAAGCCTAAAGAGGAAAATAAATAAGATCTTCTCACTGCTTGTTTTGCTTTTTCATCTATCATTCTAGAAATAGAAGAATTCAGAAATGGAAATACTCAGACTTTTTTACAGAAAGTATCTAATCATAAGATTTTTACAAAAGATCTTTTATAAAATGTGCGTTGATACTATTTCATTGGACATTAGCTACATTCAGCCATGTCAGGCAGAAAAATCACAAAAAAAAAAAGAAACTACAAGAAAATATTAATTTCTAGTTTGTTGTTAACAGCATAACTTCTTATCAAATAGCTATGTGAAGATGGCATTTTTAAGAGATACAAGGAAGAGGTACCCTACATTAAAGAAAAAAATGTGACAATTGAGAGTTTGCCTAGTAAAAATTATGTTTGCTAGCATGACATTTTCACACATCTCAGTTTACACAATGCATTACTACTTAATACACCCTGTGCAAGATAGAAATGTATTTTAAATTCAGATGAAAAGGAGAATGAGGAGTATACGGTACTAAGAAAAAAAAAATTTGAAAATACCTAGAGGTACATACATAACTAGGCTAATTATAAGTCTTATATTAAGACGTAGTATTGTTTGTTCCCTTCTCGAGGCTTCTGTGTACACAGATGCACAGATAGCTGGATGCCTCATTACATATCTTGTCATCAAACTGAAGATGTTCACGGCAATTAAATAAGCAAGGCACCAGCTATGGGCAAAACACAAAAGCTCAGCAGCTGAGTCTTGCATTCACATAATTAAGCAACCTGGAACATTCAAAGGCTTATGCAAAACACAAATGATTAGGCTTTAAGAGAAAAAGTATCCTTTTGAGATGCTTTTTCTCTCTACTGTCAAATGAAAAGATTATTCGAGGACTGATCAGACCATCATTCCTTTATCCTGTTCATACAGGAGATCAGATAAAGACCAAAAAGATGGAGAACAAAATTTGATAAATTTGGCAAGATATGAAATGAACTATTTAAACACTATTTCTGTTATTATTTAGCCAGCTAGCAGGGGATCTCAGTGAATTCATTCACACGGCAGGTCAATAAAGAACCCCTGGAGATACAATTTCTGAATCAGAGAGAGGAAAAAAAACAGGTCTTGTTTGACTGGAGATTCATCGCCAGTATGTCACCATCATCCAACGGTGCCCACTGTAGCACTGCACCAGAGGATGGCAGTCTGGCTGTGTCAGTGCCGACGGCCAGGATTAATCACCCTTCCTCTGATGCTGCACCACTGCAGCTGTGCTGCATCGTCCATCCAAACAGGATGATCCTCCCTCGCTTGCACCATGCTCAAGCACTAAGCTCCTGGCACTGGCATATCTGAAAATCTCTAGACTGTGACAGTGGACAACCTTTAAAGGTCTTTCCTCGGCTGTAAAATGGGATGTCATCACTCTCCCCTATAGGATTTGGCCATTTTGATGCCACTGTGACAAGACAATGTATGAGAATATGGTATTCACAAACACTCAGGCAAGTTAACACCACGTGGCCTGCTTAACTAAGGTAACAATATCTTCTCTCTTAGCATTAACAGATAAGTTTTTTGGATTTTTTCTGCCACTTTATTAATATTCTTTATTAGTTTTAACAAATAATTAGCATTCTTTGTTAATTAAACATGTTTAGTGCTCACTCTCTGAAAATAACACCAGTATTTGGAGGCTGTGTTTAAAATACAATTCTTTTTGAGAGGAAAAGGATCTTTTGTTATAAAGGTAAAAAAAGCAAGCTTCAGTAATTTTACCACACTTCTGCATTATTCATTTTTTGTTCTAAAATTTAAAATTATAATGTATTATTCAATATTTTCATCATTAGAACTGCACAGAACAGACAGGTTTCCTGAAAACAACAGAGAGGCTCCATTTCAAGTGTTTTGCTGAACATGTTGGTTATAGCTTTATGTAAATTAATCAACAGGACAGATATTCTTTTCAGGTTTGACCACATGTGCATTTCATTGAAATGCTTTTCAGAGGTAACACCAGAAAGCATATCATGTGAGATATAGGGCCTTTTTTAATAGCTTATACATACCAGAACTGAAGCGTTAGCTAATCCAGACACAGACAGGCAAGTTCGTTCACGAAAAAACATCTACGTTTCAAATAATGTTGTGTTGTTGTTTTTTTTTTCAAAGGGTCTTTACAATATGTGAATATTTCATATGTGAAGAGTGTGAATACTGAGCATTTAAAGCAGTAAGCATGTTACTATAATGTGCCTGAATCTGAAATGAATGTACAGGGAAGGTTCCATCAGCTCTGCTATTGTTCAGTACATTAATTCCTCTGAAACTCCTGGTACCTACCAACCACCACATAACCCTTATGAAAAATACATAAACCTGCCACCTCTAAATTTATACTTTGTAATCTAAATAATGTTCTGATATAGAGCTCAAATAGTAATCCTCAAGAAAATACACAGCTGTGCACTTGTCTAAATAAGATAGGCCTGGAATGCCTTGGGGTAATTAAAAACCAGTGGGTTACCAGTGAATACATGACAAGCAAGAAAATCCAGATCACAAACTGCACCCTTAGTGAAGACTCAACAAAATATCAATGGCATCTAAACTACCTTTTTTCCCCAGCTTAGAAATGAGGTATTACTGAGAGAGAGCCTAGGTAAAAATACTATTGCCATCTTTTTTTGCTGTGGATAAATAAACTACCTCTGTTCCTGGCCTATAAATCCCTTAAGAAGCTAAAAAAACCCAAAATGAAACAAATACTCAATGGCAACAACCATGCCATAGATTAGAAGGAATAACAATAATAAACCTCAACCAGTCTCTCAGAAATCAAAAGCCAGAAAGGAGCGGAACATGGTGCACCCGCTCAGGGTCGTGAGGCCTGAGGTTGCAGGCAGTGCCTGGAGAAGTACAGAATTCACAACCCAGGGGAAAGAAGTGGCCGAAAAACACTTTTGCACTCTTCTGAGATCAAGGCTGCTCTGGAAGCTATTCTGTTTTAGGAAGCTTTTGGAGGCTTAGTCCCATCTACAGGGACTAAGCAGGGCAGTCTGTATGGTACAGAACCACTCAACACCCTTGTACCAACAGCCAGACTCGCTTCTTGCCGTTTCTTGCCCATCTTACCCCATCAAGGCTTGCCTGAATCTAAAACTGTGTGATATTACCTACAGCCACCTATTTCACCAAGTGCAAACACCATGCTGAGAAATTTTGCTGGATATCACTGCAACATTATCACAAGAGAAAATTCTCAGAAAATTTCTGTGGCATAGGTAAAAATCTAATTTTTTCAATCTACTCTGATCTTGTCCCTGAATCACTTCAAGTTGAGTAGTTTTCATGTTTTAGTGTAAAAAAAGATAGCAGTGTTCATTCATCTGTCATGCAACATAATTGTAAACTGAGGATAAAGATATGCAACATCATCTTTTATTTCATCTAATTAACACAGGGTAGTCTGAAAAGCAGAGCAATCGCGCATGAATGTTTCAGCAGTGGTTGTCTCTACACTGCTACTTTGATTTCGTAAAAATAAGCAGAAAGAGAATTTATATAACATTATCTAGACATTTTAGATAAGTCTTCCTTATTGTGAAGTGTAAGAGATCAACTCGCTGTTCCTTAAGATAGGTAGAGAGCAACAATAAAAAGAGGAGAAAAGGTAGGGGAAAACATATAATTAAGTTCTCACAGAGTTCTGATTGATAAAAATTACATTAGAAAAATTTCTTCATGCAATATTAAGCTGCTATTGTACACTGACTTGTCAGCTGCAGCAGACAGAATTATTTCCTATTGGCCATGGTTTTAGTACAGAAATAACTTATTACTAAGATGTTAACAGACAAACAGACCCAACAATGAACTGCAGTCTGTCATCTGACATCATGTTTTTCCAAGTCTTAGGATTATGAACTTTGAATAATAGCTTGATGCCATGGTATGATGTGCCTGGATTTGCTACTACTGTTTGGCTTTTCATTTAATACAGGCAGCTTTACCGAATGTTTTTCTCTAATCACAAAAATCAAGGTGATATCTTGAAACCAAAGAAAGTTTCATTATTTTCTTCCTATTGGATGCTAGTAATACAATTTAGTAACTACAATCTAATTTTTACTAGCCTCTAAGTATTATCATAATAACTAATTGCTTTGATCCAATCTCAAAAATGGTGTAAAAGACATGACAAAAGAACGGATCAAAATGTTCAAGTCTAGGTAGATACTGAAGCAGTTTAGCATAGACCTTGTTGTAGATAAAACAATGATATTCTAATGACAACTTCAACATCTAAAATCAGACAAATGTACACGCAGACCATGACACAACATGGACTCCAGGAAGGAGTAAATGAATATTTACTGCAAATACCTCAGCAGCAAAAAAGATCAATTATTTCCTCAAAGAACTTTATCAGCAAAAACCTCTGTCCCCTCTGGAGTGCTTGGCCTCCTTTGCCACAACATCATTCCTGACATTGAGCTGCTGTGCTGCAGAACACTCCTTACACAAAACAATAAATACAAACAGCACTGTGAACTCCTGATTTAAGAAGATAGATTAAGTTTTTCAGAATAACATGAGGCATCTAGCATAGGAAGTGATTATACACAAACTATCTGATATCAATAAATCCTTTGATTCTCAGTGCTGTGGAAACTTAAGTGATCTTCCTGAGCAAATGGACTGCTATGGAAAATAGTTGCAGCAACTCTTACAGAAGTGGGTCCCACTTGTTGTCAAGAATATTACAGACAAATAGAAATCCCATTTGCATCAGTCAGTGATACTGAAAATAGTTTGAATTTAAATTATGGATTCGTTTGTAATCTAAAAGTAGTTTAATCTATAATTCTAAGAACTACAGTGGTAAGAGTTTATGGTAAATTATCAGTAGTTTATTTCCCTTGACATGGTAACTGACTGATGTAAAGATACTTTATTGTAGAACTATCCATACATAAATGCTTAATTTTAGGTTAAGACCTAGATGCTTTAGAGAGATTTGTGTCAGTTAATAACTTCAGCCAGCATATAAGAGAAGTTTTACTCTACAATTACCAAGTGACTTAAAGCTATTTCTTTTCTTATTATAGCCTGAAATTTCCTACCTATAATTTCTTTTGCTGTTGCCCTAAATTCTGATAATTTTAATTTCTCTTCAGTTTTAATTAAGCCACCCTAAGGCTTATAAACTCTGAAAGTTTCTACATTTTTTTTTTTTTTAATAATTAAAACTACTTCAATTTGTTTCAAAGGCCTGATGTTTGAACAGGGAACATTTTCATAAACCCTCAGCTCTGCTTGTAATAAGGAATAGATTTGTGGAATGAGCTGTTCATTGCACCATTCTTTCAATTACTTGGATCAGCCAACTAATGTGTGTTCACAGCTTGAAAAGTGCTATAATGCAAGGCATACTTGTATTAATATAAGTGTGTTAACCTTTCTGGAAGCTAAAAAAAAACCTGTGGACCTGATCTGGTATCTTCACACTTAGTGAATGCCAAGTTAAAACAGACAGCTTCTCTAACCGCAGTAAACATTGCATAAGAGTACTTGGAAATCTTATGAAACTGTCTTAGAGAAAAGTTTCAGATGGTAAATGGAAACTTCCAGCCTTAAAAAGGGAAGTAAGAAAAGTGACTCATTACCTCTGATTACTAGAAAATAAACTTAGAAAAGTTTTACTTTCTCTTTTCACATTCTCAACTAAAGTCTTTGTTTGCCATTCACAGCAAAGTGGTTGTTTTAGAAACTCCATGTTTCACTTGTTATTAATTCTTTCTTCACAATTGACATACACTAAACAGGCACCAAGCACTGAGAAAAGGGAAGTACAAAAGGAAACAATAAATATATAAAATGGATAATTATAAACCACGAAGTCCATTGTCTCTACATTAACAAGAAGCTATTTCAGAATCTGACCAGCAGCTCTCAAATTCTTACTTTTTGAATGAAGTATAAGAAGTCCATACCCCCAAAACCTTTGCATTGGAGGTGCTGGACCACACAAATGTGGCCACACTGTTTTCAGATGTAGCCAGGCAAATCTATATAGGTCCTCTGTCACGTGCCAATCTTAGCAGCAGGGTCTACATACCTCTGCATATTGAATGTAGCCATACTAGAAGAATTAAGAAAAGTCTTAGAAAACTATCTTGCAGGACAAGTTGATATTTCTTCAGTATTTTAGAAATTCTGTACTAAAGTAGCAGCTGCTTCCACAGGAAATCTCACTGCTCTCAAATGCACTGTAATATTGACAACTGCTTTCAAGTATGAGATGTAATCTTGACACTCTCTTTACTTGGCTTCCTCTGGTCATGTACATCTATTAATTCCAAAGTGTTGGCAGATCCAAATGCCAAGCAGACTACAAGAGATGGCAAACAGAAAAGCAGACAGAAGTGAGCTTGCCATCAATGAGAAGTAGGAAAAAAGAATAGCTGAAATAAGGTGATAAGTTTTCAACTTGGTGGCTGAAACAAAGAAGTATTTATATCAGCTTGGTCCATCTTAAAAGAAATATTTTAAGGAAGTTGAATTAAATACAATTCTGACTGAAATGAAGTATTTTGACTCAGCGAGTACAAAAGGAGATTCAGGAACCACAAATCTGACCAGGCAGAATCCAGGACAAGTTACAGGGTACCGTAGATCTCATTCCCTCATCTGCCAAACAATTTTTGTTTACTAATTTCATACTTTGAGCTAATGTGCAGTGAAGAGGATCACAGCCTCAACAGTACATGGGTTGGCTGCCAGCCCTAAATCAGGCATCAGATACTCTTAGTTAAGCTCTTTACAATGTTTGTGACCAGTATCTACATCACTTTGCACACCAATGGCCCCCAGTATTGCTTTTGGGTTTAATTTGCATGCAAGAGCATTTCTGAAACATTTTCTAAAAGGTTTTGTAAGTAAAAAATAAATGAGATTCTTAGCAATCCCATCTTTTGACAAGATTAGAAATACTTTAACAACTCTTCCATATGCCCAGTCTAAAAAGCTATAGGAAAGTAAGGACACAAATAACAGATAAGAAGCATACAAAAAAAAAGATCTGACCGATGTTCTAGAGGGAATTGAGAATTTCTCTTTCTCTCACTACACATTGTCAAAGTTTCTTCCACAACTGATTAATTCAATGAGGTCATCTTATGAAATAAAATACATTACAAATTTCAGGATCACAAGAACCAGGGAAAGGTTTGACTGCCTGAAAGTGTCACACAATAGAGCAAGCTCTCAGTCACCAGGTAATTAATTAAGTGTATGTACACCAACGCACGCAGCATGGGAAATAAACAGGATGAACTAGAGATGCGTGTACATGAGCAGGGCTACGACCTTATTGGCATCACGGAGACGTGGTGGGACGACTCCTATGACTGGAGTGTCAACATGGAGGGGTATAAGGTTTTTAGAAAGGACAGGAAGGGGAGACGAGGAGGGGGTGTTGCTCTCTACGTCAGCAACCGGCTGGAGTGCGTGGAGCTTCACCTGGGGTCGGAGGAGGAGCTGACAGAGAGCTTATGGGTCAAGATTAGAGGACGGGGACGGATAGGGGATGTTACGGTAGGAGTCTGTTACAGGCCACCTGGCCAGGAGGACAGAGCAGATGAGGCGCTTTATAGCCAGATAGGAGCAGCCTCGCGGTCACAAGCCCTGGTCCTCATGGGGGACTTCAACCACCCTGACATCTGTTGGAGAGACAATACGGCAGGGCACGGGCAGTCCAGGAGGTTCCTGGAATGCGTGGATGACAACTTCCTCCTGCAGATGATAGAGGAGCCGACAAGGAGGGGTGCCATGCTTGACCTTGTGCTCACCAACAGGGAGGGACTGGTGGGCGATGTGAAACTTAAGGATAGCCTTGGCTGCAGTGACCACAACACAGTGGAGTTCAAGATCCATGGGGCAGCAAGGAAACCATTCAGCAAGCTCTGTACCCTAGACTTAAAGAAGGCGGACTTCGGCCTCTTGAAGCACCTGATGGGCAAAGTGCCGTGGGAGGTGGCCCTGGAGGGACAAGGGGCCCAGGAAAGTTGGTCCACATTCAAGGAGCACCTTCTCCAAGCTCAGCAGAGGTGCATCCCGACGAAGAACAAGTTGGGCAAAAAGACCAGGAGGTCGGCGTGGATGAGCAAGGAGCTCCTGGACCAACTGAAAATGAAGAGGTTAGCCTATAGAGGGTGGAAGCGGAGACAGATAACCTGGGAGGAATACAGAGAAGCTGTAAGAGTGACCAGGGATCAAGTGAGGAAGGCTAAAGCCCTGAAGGAATTGAATTTGGCAAGGGATATAAAAAGCAACAAGAAATGCTTCTATAGGTATGTAGGGGACAAAAGGAAGTCCAAAGAGAATGTAGGCCCCCTCCGGAAGGATACTGGTGCTCTGGTCACCCGGGACATAGAGAAGGCTGAGGTACTCAATGAATTTTTTGCCTCAGTCTTCAACGGTAAAGCCTCTTGTCTTACCACCCAAGCTGTGGAAAGAACTAGCAGGGACTGTGAGGATGAACCACCGCCCACTGTCCTTGAAGACCAGGTTCGAGAACATCTGAGGAACTTGAAGGTGCACAAGTCCATGGGACCTGATGAGATCCATCTGCGGGTCCTGAAGGAACTGGCGGATGAAGTTGCCAAGCCACTGGCTATTGTATTCGAGAAGTCGTGGCGGTCTGGCGAGGTCCCCGATGACTGGAAGAGAGGGAACATAACCCCCATTTTTAAAAAGGGGAACAAGGAGGACCCGGGCAACTACAGACCGGTCAGCCTCACCTCTGTGCCTGGCAAGGTCATGGAGCAGATTCTCCTGGGAACCATGCTAAGGCACATGGAGAGCAAGGAGGTGGTGGGTGACAGCCAACATGGCTTCACCAAAGGCAGATCGTGCCTGACCAACTTGGTGGCCTTTTACGATGGGGTGACAGCATCGGTGGACAAGGGTCGACCAATGGATGTCATCTACCTGGACTTGTGCAAAGCTTTTGACACTGTCCCGCACGACATTCTTCTCTCTAAACTAGAGAGGCATGGGTTTGATGGATGGACCACTCGGTGGATAAGGAATTGGCTCAATGGCCGCACTCAGAGAGTAGTGGTCAACGGCTCAATGTCCAAGTGGAGACCGGTCACAAGTGGCGTCCCTCAGGGGTCCGTGTTGGGCCCGGCCCTCTTCAACATCTTTGTCGGTGACGTGGACAGTGGCATGGAGTGCACCCTCAGCAAGTTCGCCGATGACACCAAGCTGTGTGGTGCCGTCGACACGCTGGAAGGGAGGGATGCCATCCAGAGGGACCTTGACAGGCTGGAGAGGTGGGCCTGTACCAAACTCATGAAGTTTAACCAGGCCAAATGCAAGGTCCTACATCTGGGTCGTGGCAATCCCAGGCATAAATACAGACTGGGTGGTGATTGGATCGAGAGCAGCCCTGAGGAGAAGGACTTGGGAGTACTGGTGGACGAGAAGCTCAATATGAGCCGGCAATGTGCTCTTGTGGCCCAGAAGGCCAACTGCGTCCTGGGCTGCATCAAGAGGAGTGTGGCCAGCAGGTCGAGGGAGGTGATTCTCCCCCTCTACTCTGCCCTCGTGAGACCTCACTTGGAGTACTGCGTCCAGTTCTGAAGTCCCCAACATAAGAAGGACATGGACCAGTTGGAGAGGGTCCAGAGGAGGGCCACGAAGATGATAAGAGGGCTGGAGCACCTTTCCTATGAGGACAGGCTGAAAGAGTTGGGGCTGTTCAGCCTGGAGAAGAGGAGGCTCCGGGGTGACCAGGGGGCCTACAGGAAAGATGGGGAGAGGCTGTTCAGGAGGGCCAGTTATGATAGGACAAGGGGTAATGGTTTTAAAATAGAGGGAGGTAGGTTCAGGTTGGATATTAGGAAAAAATTTTTTACTATGAGAGTGGTAGAACACTGGAACAGGTTGCCCAGAGAGGTGGTGGATGCTCCATCCCTGGAGATGTTCAAGGCCAGGTTGGACGAGGCCCTGAGCAACCTGATCTAGTTGGAGATATCCCTGTTTGTTGCAGGGGGGTTGGACTAGATGACCTTTGAAGGTCCCTTCCAGCCCTAACCATTCTATGATTCTATGATTCTAATCCTGCACCCGGCCACCTTTAGGAAATACCAAAAGATCCTCTTACTTTGGACAAGCTTCTACACCAAAAAAAAGTAAGCTTCTTTCCATCCTGCACACTTAAGAGCAGAAAGAAAGGGATATGACGCAGCTTTAAATACTGAAGATACAACTCTCCCCTAAGCAAAGCTTTTACCATGAGATGGTTGAGCATAGCAACTGCACGGCATCTGCCCTCGACTTTGCCTTGTCCCTTGCCCTCAGTCTCAGCATTTACTCTTCTGTGCTAGCCTGGAAGCATGTAACCTGCCCTGGCATCTCACTGTAGAAGACCAGCACGTTCAGACAAAAAGACAAAGCAAGACAGTTTCCTCCTCTTCCCTTCACCACACCAGTGCTTTCCCAGTAACAGCTTTCTATAAAGAAAAAAATAAAAAGAGGAAAAGCATATATCTTAGTGATATGAGTGATTTATAGCCCCAAGGAGGGATAAAATGATCCATGACTAGAAGTCTGTGTTTTTATTAGAAATGATGATTCCCAGTCATGGTAATTTTTAGTTATGTGCATAATTAATGTCAGCTTGTGAAAGCTGCCAATGACGCTCATCACCAGTGGATGCTCTTATAATATATGTGTGGATTTGAATGCATGATGAAGTTTTTCTGCCTTTTGGGATTCAATACAGAAGTTTGTGAATAATGCAAGAGTGAAAACCAAAATTAACAAAGAAACTGCTATTTGCCCAGTGAATAGTAGAGACAAGACTGTAGAATACAAAGGAAAGTAGCCAGAACAGGCCCAGACTTCCATGTAAAAACAAAACAAAACAAAACAAAACAAAAAACAAAACAAAATTGCATAAAGATCTGCTTGGATTTTACTTAGAAAATATCTGCAAATGAGAAATTCAAAATTACTTTACTGACAGCTTTGGAAGCAGCAAATTCTTTGTTTACCCACTCATCAGAAGAGAGAGGGGCAACACTGGAAGTCTTGACTTCAGAGCTTTATCTGCAACACTGGCCTCGAGAGAGCAGCTTTACTGCTGGGAAAGAAGTCAGTCTCTGGACTGTACTTACATTCTCTTCTGAGGTCAGTGTAACATGCATTTGACTTTTGGTGGTGTGGTTTGGATCTCAATAGCTGTCAATTAGCTGATTCCATCTTATGCCCAGCCTTCAACACTGTATATATAAATCCTGTTATGTATGTTAACCTGTTTATCATCAGGTGGTAAACAATGTTGGAAACATCAGAAGATGTTATGTGCATGCATAATTTAAAGACTAAAGGGGTGTATACTCAATTACCAGTTGAAACAGAGAAATATTTATACTGGGAACACTACCCAATTTATGTTTATATTTTACTGCTACTGCAGTAGCATTATACAGTTTTAATTACTTCCTGAATCACATTACTGTATTCCATAACAAGCATTTTGCCTTTGTCTTCCTCTCAAAAAACACTTCAACATGCAAAGTAGCCTTTTCATGGCTACTTCAGCTTCCTCTGAATTCCTCTTTATTATTACAAATATCACAGAAAAGCAAGCAATACTGATACTCCAAGAGGAGAGATGCTGTCAATGGTTATTTTTCCAAGTAGTATTTCTTTTCATTCTGCATAGTCCATTGCCTTTTGGATTTATCAAAATATTTACTTATGGGAATGGCTTTACTCAGTGCCTTGTGGATCACCAATTACACATTAAAGAACAAGGTCATAAAATATTGATAAAATCATTAACTACAGTTTTATCCATTTACCATGGCTAAAAACACATGCTGCTGCAATCTTAATTTGATTCCCAAGGAAATAAATTATTTCAAGAGCAGCATTTAATTGCTAGAACATTTAAAAAAAAATGAAAGAAAAAAATACCTTTCCCTAATTTCAACTTTCTGTTCATGTATTTGCCTCACCAGTATACTCTGGTGATTTGGATTAAATGTCCCAGACCCAGGGTTTGTAGGCTTGCTGTATTCCTGAAATAACACAGACCTCCACTGGAGCTGCAGCTCCTCAGAACTGTCAGTAATTAGACTCATCACTAAATTAGAAAGTGCTGTGTTGAATTTTTCTCTTGACTCAAATTTTATTTGTCTGTTCATCATAACAGACAAACAATTGAGGGAATGTTGTTATGAGGCCAGGTATGAAATACTAGTGTATTCAAATTTTGTTTTCAGAAAATTACCCCAGTACCTTTTCCTTCTGGACAAAATGATTTCTCATTTTTCTTGTGACCAATCTAAGTCTCCAATACGCAAGTAATGACACCAAACGGAATCGCACATATAAGGCAGAGGAAGGCAAAAGCAGGATGTGATTCCCTTTCTCCCCATGTAAAACTGGTATGAGTTATTGCTGGCAGAAGATCACTGTTTGTTCTGGGTGCCAAGAGCTGAAGTGTGTGCTGGTGTGGGGATGGGGCCAGATGTTGTGGGATCTGGGATGGAGACTTGTGTTATTTCCCAGAGAAATGAAGGATAAATTTTTTTTCTTACACAGAGGAACAGTTACATAAGAGGAGAAAGCCAGTGGATTTGGGAGCAGAGCTAGCTGCTTGCTCTGTCGATACTGGTTTCGACATCATCCTTGGACACCACTTTTCCATATGTACAGGAAATCTTCCCCAAGCCCAGCACTTAATTAACAAAAACAAACCAAAAGTTTTTATCCTGCAGCTCTAATATCCAGATAAAAACAATAGTGTTAACTAATTTGACAAAACTTAGAGTAAAATCCAAGAGAAGGCATAGGCAAATGTTCAGTGCAAAGCAGTGTCTTTCCCCCACCTCAGCAGTGCCAGAGCAGAAGTGCAGCTGCAGAAGGACCACAGACCCTCTCCCAGCACAGATCCCTGCAGAGCCCGTGAGCAAACGCAGACAGGAAGCGTTGGACATCCCCACACTTTGGATGAGTTACCCCACGCAGCTCGGTGAAAGCTTGCAGGAGTTGTCTATGCAAGCATAATCTTCTCTTCCTGGATAATTTATTACTTAGGTTGTTTTCTAACCTCATTTTAAATCTGGTTGGAGACTATCAGCATAATTGACGAGCAGATACTTTGCTCCCCCTGTTGTACTGAAGTTGTTTTTCTCAGTTGGTATTCAAAGTTCCTACTGAGTTGTTAATGAGCTGTCAATTATTTGTGCAAACTGGGAGTCAGGCACTGAAAAGTAGCTGTACTCAAAAAGAAACATTCCCTGAAACCTTGTGAGATGCACGCTACTTTTAATGATTTTCTGTACTTACGAATCTTTGTCAATATTGGTACAAAAGCTACTCTATATAAGATACCTGACTATTGTAGAAAAAAACAAACGCAACAACAAAATACTTTATTAAATACAGTGACCTAATTCAGCAGCTACATTCATAGCAATATTTTGAAGAGGAAGAATCAAAAAGTCACCCTACTGTTGGAGAGGGCACCGTACCCAGATAGTAGTTCACATCACTACTGATGATAATCTGTTTGCTGTTTGGTTTTCACAAACAATACCCAGTTTATCTTTTTGTTCTTAAAAGGAGCTGCTTCTTTCAGCCTCTTGTTCCTGACCTCATAGGTAAAGTGCCTAATGTCTCAGCTGATGCTCAGCCACACAAACAGCTGCTTGGCCTTTAGTACAGCTGATGGAGACAGATTTTTTGGAGGCAAAAGTAGAAAGGAGGATGGCGGGGAAACCTGAGAACCTGCTAAAGCAGATAGAAGTGAAACTCGCTTCATCAGTGTTGGAAACACCACAGAGTTCTCTCTCTCTCCCTGCCACTTTATCCTCTGCTACTCATTTCCACCCTGCAGTTATGTGAATACTAATTGTGTGTGGCTACGTTCTGAGAGCCTAGAAACCTCTGATATGAAAAATTAGAACAATAATAATTTTCTAACCATCTTTTTTCATCTCGATCACCAGTTGCACTTACAAGGCAAAATTAGTAATTTTAATCACAGTGACAACTTTTAAATCATCCTCTCTGAAAAAAAAATAAAAGATGATGTTCTAAGTTTTAATTATGCGAAGGGTTACTCTTAAGAGAATACAGCAGGATATTTCACATACTTAAGTTTAATCACATGCATAAGTCATTACAGACTCACAGACTGGTATTTTTGCTGGGAGTCCCAACATTTTCCCATTAAGGGAGGACTGCTTCCCTTTGACAGTCCTCTCAACTCTCATGTTCTGAGAAACCAGGATTCATACTGAGCAGGCATGGGTATCCAAAAAGCTGCATTGATCTACAATGAAATGTTATTTAATTTTCCCTCTTTTCTAGCAAGAGGGAAAATCAGATAAGTTTTACCAGGTGCTCACTCCTCCAGAGGGTACAAATTGAGGGTGGAACATAGAGGCTGAGGTGAAAAGCATTAGAAATCCCCGAGCATTATAAAAATTAAAACTGCTGGGTTTTTTTTCTCACAATCTTTCAGGGATCAGTACTGACTGAAAAACGCCTCTTTTTGATGCAAATTTTGTAAAAATTTCTAAAAATTATTGATGAGATTTTGCTAATCTTTTGATGATGAAAATAAGTCCCATTCACATTATAACAACATAGGCAGTGAATACGGTCATTTACATGGCCACAGAGAGCAAGGAGGGTTTTAGTTTTATTCTGATTGTACACACAGTAAAAGGGCTAGCTGAGTCTGCTCCACTGAAGTTGAGAAACAGGCGACAGATCATACAGCATCATTTTACCTACACACCTTTTCACCCAGCTACACGCATGTGTGCTACAGGGTAACATATAAGCAACACCCAACACCATCTGTCTGACTGGAGCACAGACCCTCGCACCAGATGCCAGTTTGAATTTAAGTCAGCAACACAGGGAACAGAAGCTGTTGCCATGAGCTGTTCAGGCTTTACATCAGTCTTGTTATAATGCCCTGCTATGAAAGCTCCAGCTCTCCTGGTACTCATTTGCATCTCTGCTAAGCAGAGCAGAGGCCAAGCCTCAGGTAGTTCTGGAGTCCCCAACATAAGAAGGACATGGACCAGTTGGAGAGGGTCCAGAGGAGGGCCACGAAGATGATAAGAGGGCTGGAGCACCTTTCCCATGTGGACAGGCTGAAAGAGTTGGGGCTGTTCAGCCTGGAGAAGAGGAGGCTCCGGGGTGACCTTATAGCGGTCTTCCAGTACCTCAAGGGGGCCTACAAGAAAGATGGGGAGAGGCTGTTCAGGAGGGCCTGTTGTGATAGGACAAGGGGTAATGGTTTTAAAATAGAGGGAGGTAGATTCAGGTTGGATATTAGGAAAAAATTTTTTACCATGAGAGTTGTAGAACACTGGAACAGGTTGCCCAGAGAGGTGCTGGATGCTCCATCCCTGGAGACATTCAAGGCCAGGTTGGACGAGGCCCTGAGCAACCTGATCTAGTTGGAGATATCCCTGTTCCTTGCAGGGGGGTTGGACTAGATGACCTTTGAAAGTCCCTTCCAGCCCTAACCATTCTATGATTCTATGATTAGCATCACCACTCATCCCTGCCTTCCTTGTGAGGTGCTCCAGGTTAGTGTTGGAGAAGAAACCTGACAGTATGAACAGCTGCTACACACTTCATCTAGTCTAAAACCCAAAGAATTCTGACCTCCAGTTCTAGTTCTCTTTCCTTTACCTTTCACAAAAAGTTCACTTAAGGAGGAGACACAAAATGAATACTGTCTTTTGATTTCAGGAAGATTTATTTTGCTGACATCTGCTGAAATCATCTGTTTAGGAATACAGACTCTCCAAAGGCACAGTTAAAGCTTTCAGGATGCTGGAGTGGGGCCAACTGCAACTCTGTAAGCCTATGGTCCGTTACAAAAATTCAAGTACTAGAAAAAAACCAAATCCAACAACATAAACCTTTCAAACTAAGAAGTGTAAAGAATGGTGGATCTTCTACTGATTTAGAAGTACATACTCTTAATTCACATTAGCAGAGAAATTTAGAGATACAAACATAACATTGCCACAGAACCAGTAATGTGCACAATGGATCAAAGAGCTGATCACCTATACTGCATTATTACTATTAAATCAGTACAGGAGCCATTACTACATTACTTCTATTGCAGTCGGACCCAAAGGTCTCAGGCAACATAACTGGAGGCAAAGTAACTTGCCTATGGCAAACAGATGATGAATTAAAATCCAGGTCTCCTGAGTCTCAGACCAGATCCTTGTAATACTATTTTTTTCTGATACCATCTGCAAAATGCTTCAGAAGCCACTTTCACTGGAAAAAAAAAAAACAAAAAAAAACAAAAAAAACAAACAAAACATTGAAATAAATGAAGGTAAGCTATTATAAATTCCTTTCAGGGATTTTAGCTTTTTCTTAGATTTGGTAAATTTCCCAGAAATTGAACTTAGATATCTAGGGGGAAGCCAGCACTTTCCCTTTGTGTTATAGAAACATCATCTGCAATAGAACAGTTACTTAAGAGAAACAATAGACACTAACGGCATTGTCTCAGAAATCTGCACATTTAAACTGACTACAAATCAACTAAGTTTCCTATCTAAGAAAAAGGGAAAAAAAACAGAAGAGCGATTATATACTCCCAGCAGTTTTTAAATAATGGGCTTCAAAAAGACAAATTTGAAATGAAAATATGGCACTAAATTTGCCTGTAAAAAGAATTCCACACGTCTGATGGAAACATGAAAAATAAACCCACACGACCTTTTTTTCAATCTGAAAATTAGCAATGATGAAAAAATTGCTGCATTGTTAGCTGCATTTTAAATGAGCCTCCTAATTATATTTTCCATGATAAAATGAGCATAGGTGCTCGTTTAGGTAGACTGAAGACACAAAATTATTCTCTGATTTTTATCTTTTTTCCTTTAAAAAGCCTAAAATCAAATAACACACCACTCCTATTTTCTTCATTCAGTAAAATGTCTGTCAGAAACCTGTGTCACACAGATTACAGACTAAATCCATTACAGGAACTGAGGTGTCAAGATTACATGCACTATCCTCCAATACACTGAGAACAGAATTTAATGCTCAATTCCTGATATTAATAGTAACCTAAATATTCAGCTTTAGCACTTTATTTCTTGAAGCAACTAAAATGATATTATGTCAGGATCTATTAACACTAAAAAGTATTTTTCTGATCCCAAGATAGCTAAGGTCTGAATTTTGGTATGTTCTGCTGCATAGACTAATCTTAACAGGGATGGGCTGAAATCAGAGCAGTACAAATAACACAGCTATCACAGCTAAAACATTTAAAATCAAGGCAAATAAACGTTCCCCTTATATGTACTCTTGCCTTTAGGAGTAAAGTCTTAGCCTTGCTGAGGCCAGTATTTCCTCCAAGGTATTAACAAATGCATCTGCATATTAATCCTTTACTAGCAAGAATCAAAATACGGAAATCAAGAGTAAAGATATACAAGTGTAACTCACAGCAGTTGGCACCTTTCCATCAACTTGTCTGAATGCCAGAGAGACAAATTCCACTGTCAGTTATCATAATGTAAGAGGAGGAAAAATTCTGCTAAGTATTATTCTGAGTATACAGCAGCGTATGGAATGGAGCCCAAAATACTGTTTCCTCACACATGCCTCATTATGAAAGGTTTCTTTTCTACTACATGAATGCTCCAGCTCACTGAGCTATTTCTAGGTGAATTACACTGCACACACAGAACTGAGCTTGATGACTTCCTGTGGAAAAAGAATTCAGAGTGAATTTCAGTAGGAAGTTAAATTCCCAGTGTGCCTTTAATGCTATTTAAGAAAAACACACACACACTGGCTAATTTCATGACCTCTAGAAGGAAGTGCATGCCTACAACTCTAGCATAGGCAAATCAAATAGGCAACAAAAAGGACAAATGCCATGAAGACACAATTTTTTAAATGTTAAGTATAATGAGCCTTCTTTTGTACCACAAATAAACTTTATTACGCTACCACACTGCAATCAACTACGACTGCTTTTATTCTGTAATCGGCAGAATTAAACAAAGCAGCTGGCATAGTAGCTTTGACCTTTGAAAAAGTCGAACTCTGCATTTTTCCTCCAACAGTTTATATTATTTTATTTTTGTAGCCTTTGGAAAGTAGCAGATTTAGGACCCAGTCAGTTGGATGGTTCTTACAGAAAGCTCACTGGCATGATACATTGTCACTCTGCTTTTGTTTAGGAAGCCTCTGTTCCCCTGTAGCCTCTCCTGTGGATGAAGATTTAATCTGGTCACCCTTACAGCGGCATCTCAACCTGTGTGTGTTTCCACCTTCACACACCCACATGGCTGCGAAGTGTCAGAAACCACACACAGGGTATGTCTCTGCGGAAATGCGGAAAAAATAAATAAATAAAATCAGTACAAAGCCACAAATTCCTATCTAAATTAAACAGAGAGATCCCTGCTACATTGTATGCAACACAATCTCATTAAATTAATACTAAAGATTTAACATATTAATACTATTAACTTACATTTATGTAAAAACTATTCCCTGTCTATTTGTTTGACTTTCTATAAAATAATTATTCAAAAATAAGTCAAAACGTATATCCCATGGTCCCTCTGATAGGTCTTGAAGAGTTGTGTGAAGATCTGGAAAGACGTGTGTTCCTCATACGTGCAGTATAGTATTTTAATTGCATTATGTCCATTAGAGTTGGGAAAAACCCTCTGACTGGCAGTTCTCCCAGTGCTAAGGGATGCTCAGTTATACTGCTGCCAGCACCCCCCTGCATCCTTGACAAAGATACAGTGTGAACGGCACAGAGTCAGCTCTAGGCTCTTGATCAGCACAGCTAAAGCATGAGGCCAGGGCTGTATTGCTCCAGCTAAACTACGGGAATGAAAGATGCAACCCCATCCTGGTTTAGTTAACCATGAAGCAGCTCTAGAGCTTTGGGTTCTGTGGTGCCCAGCAAAAAGCAAGAGAGGCAGTAGCTGTACTGAGAAAATCTCCCCCAGCCATCTCCCTCCTATCTACAGGTCCCCTTCAACAGCAGCACAGAAGTTAGAAAGCTGGATCCCTGGAGTCAGGTCATAGGCAAAACAGCAGAGTACAAATTTTGCTGCTTCAAGCAGCCTGCCGTTCCAGGCAATTGCCTTCTTTGTTAGTCCTGAACACAGAAATCCCGTAAGTCCTTTGAATCAGAAGGAGATCCCTTATTCTTCACTGCAAAAAATGCTAGTTCTTATGTTTGACTGAACTGTGAACTTCCTTTATGTGCCAACCAGCAGGTGAACTTCCTGCCCAAGCAAAGATAGTGTTTACACCAGAGTATTTTAAAATACGTGGAAACAATCTTCTAACTATTGCCTCTATCATTTATGACAGGAAGATCTTTAATATATGGTTAAATTTCCATTTGGAGAAATCAATAGTCCTAAATAATAACTAAGATTTCAGGTCTTTCAATCACAATGCAAAATAACCTAGCATTAACTTTACAAATGAGAACCAAGCTAAAAGGCTTCTAGCAAATTACCAGTGAATCACCAGAATTTGCTTCAGGCAGAAATATTATTCCTAAGTTGCTGCCAGTGATATATAGCTTTTAGTATTTTTTATTGCTAATTTGCACTGGTTTCTCATAGTCTTGTTCTAATGGGTCATTACAGGAGCCAGATAATTTGTATTGCTGCCAATAACTGTCTCAAGGCAAGGCTGTTTAGGTGGATGAAGAAGAATGCACAGCAAGAGAAAGCCTTCAAAAAGAATTCCAAATTGAAGCATTGTTACGAAAAAATAGGAATCACTTAACAGAATAGACAGCTATGTCCTTAAGTATCTGCTTCCAAAATCAAGGCCATCAAAAATAAAATGCTACCTTAATAATATACCATTAAGGGCTTCCTTTCTCACTTTTTAAACTTCTGTTCACTTTATTGTACATCATACGAAAAATACTGGGTCAAGTTGTAGTGGAAAGTATTGCAAAGAGTGAACACAGGCATCCAGAAGAATTAAATTGTAATGCTATGGAAAATAAAACAGAGAATTACATATAAACTGAGATTTCTCACACTGCTCCAAACTTTGATCAGATATAACCCACCTTAAGCCTTCAATCTGTATAAAGCCCATCAGTTATAAAAAGGCTAGTGATAACAATTTATGGATCAATAAAAAATGATTTAAATAAAAACTAACAAAGGCTCAAGTTAAGAAGTATTGGTCATAAGTGATAATTAATCTTTAATATGACTTTTTTTCTTTCATATTTTCCTTTGACTACGCTGTTTTTTCCCTTCCAACCAACCTTCGCAATATATTCTCGGAGGACAACTGAGTAGCATTCAAGGGTGTCAGTGTTAATACAGCCTATTCAGCTGAAGCTAAAGACACTGGAGAGGATCCTCCAGGGAACAAAGCTCAAGCCCAAAGCCAGCACGCAAGCAGACAGTCTGTAACACCTCTGTGCATGCACTCCTGTAAGTAACATGCACGTCACGTGGACGGAGCCCAAACCATGTCTTTGCTGAGCACCCACATACAAATATGCAAGTACTGAGAGTCTCTTGCCCCATCCTTGCGATTTGTTTTCACGTCTTCCCACTGAATGCAGCCAGATTTGTACACAGGAAGCGTGATCTCTCTACCAAAGGCAGACAGTCCATATTCTTATGTTTGTTCCTATAAACTGTTGGTAATTGTTCTGTCTGTACTTTTAATATGGTGGCATTTTTGAAGTGCACAATTTGGAGACATTCTCTAAAGACATACACAAGTATTTTGACCTTATCTTGTAATCAGCAGGCAGCAAAAGCATCGTCTACATTAAGCATTAACTTGCAGCATTAATTGTGCATTCAATACACAGCATGACTGTCATCTCACCTGTCCTCTGACTGATTTTGTGAATCTGAAGACACTTTGCCAACAGGGAACACGAGGGACTGAATTAAGGTCACAGTCAGGCTGTATGAACCTGGCCCTTACTATACACACGTACAAGCCAGCGTACTGAAAAGCAGCTGCCAATGATTCAAAACTCCCTCCTGGAGGAGGACACCTTTACAATGTATTTTTGAGCTCACTGGCTAGTGGTTCAGGCAGATTTAGACACGTTCACTTTTCTGGTGTCTGGCATGTTTCTGTGGAGCATGGTGACAGCGTGCTACCTTGTCTTGCAGTGATACGATCCGGGAAGATATCACAAGAAGGCAAGAAATAGGCCTGAGATGGTCCCATTTAAGTGCTACTGTCTTTCAGGGTTCAGAGCTGTACTGGCTGGTGACAGGAATAGCTAAAATGGGAGGAAACCAAACTTTTGTCAGAGCTGACTGACTTACGACTTGAGAGCAATAATTCTTATCTTCTTTCTGTAAATGGAGGTTAAAAATACCAGGAATGTCAGACAACAGTTTTCTCTGCCTAGTCAGACACCGGAAAAGAAGTTGAACCCCTCACAGTAGAACATAACATGGTACAGAGGTGCATTCTCCAGGATACTGCTAAATTTAAAACCATTGATTTTTAATAACAGTTCTGTTGATGATACTTTCATTTTATATAACTAAGCCCATTAGCCCAGTGGGTATATTGTGTTGCTAAATGCTAATTTTCCTTAGCATGTAGAATTTCCATGAACATTGAGCTTTCTCAGTACTCCTAGCTGTGATTTCTTTCTCTAATTCTGTTTCTATGGGAAAACTGCCCTTTCCACTGAACTGCAGAGCTCTGCTGAATATTTCACTCTCAGTCCCTTTGCAGAAACAACATGAATAGCTACTCCCCATGGCAAACTGGTACAGAATAACCAGTCAAGATCCTCAGCCCAATCAGAAAAAAAGTAGCTTGCTTTTTTATTTTAAACATGGAGGAAAACAAGAGTGAAAGAGCATTTGAATCACAGCTTTGGACCTTACTGACTATTACTGTTTGCTCTTTGAAACAGTGACAATAGTTTGGTTTAAAACTCTTCGAGAGTATGACCAGCTTATTCTCAGCTATTTTCAAAAGGGCCACCCTTTGCCTTCAATCTGATCTGTTTTGTTTGATATCCTATGCTACCACATATAATTTATCTGAATTTACATCAAATAAGCCCATCCACTACCTACTTTCCCAATGCTGCAGGTGTCAGCTCCACAGCAAAAGCCCAACTTAGATGAATTATTTGATAAATATGCAGGCATTGCAATGCTTTCCACTTCATTTCACAAAGAAAAGACAACATGACTTTTTTCTTCCTTAACTTTACTCATTCTTAAATTTTGTTTTAATTATGCCAAAATGAATCTTATTTTTCCTCAACTAATATTCTTCATAAAGGTAACAGAAACCCTTAGCTTGAGAATATAGAGCATTTTCACTTTTTGAGAAAAATTAACCAATTTAAGACACTATTTTGAGAATACTAGAATATGAATATAAATCCTCAAAATTATTAAAACTTATTCAACTCTAACAAGTTTATATATACTTTAAATTATTATACAAACCTTCAAAGGCATCAGAATTAATTTATCTATGGGTATATAGCTGAAAATAATAATAATTTGGATTTCTATCTATCTTGATCCAATTTGCTGGTAATTAAATATGCAAAAGATGTACCTCTATTCATCTATTCCTAAAATCCAAGAACAGTTTCCTACTAAGACATTCTATTCAGTCTGCATTTAAATACAGGAAATTATGTTGCATCCATTTTTATGTCCCCAAAAAGTAAGCTATAAAAATAAAGAGATAGAAGCATCAATACTCCACTTAAGTGATATATTAATCTGAGTATTGTGAAATACTGGAAGGCTATATTTATAAATTACTTACCTCAATACCAAGATACAGATTATAAGGTGTAAATAGCTCTAATGGAGGATTCAGAAGAACTTTGTGAGGAAAAATTAAAAAAAAAGCGGACCAGAGAATGAAGCAACAGAAAAAATTCAGCTCATTACTTTAGTTAACAAACCTCCTCTTAGGGAAGAATTGTTATTATGATCCATTTAGTAATAAAAGCATAAAATATATGAAACTTCAGCTCTGATGGTAAGTGATTAAGACTATTCAAGTTCTACTATGTGCTGTTCTGCCATAAATAACTTTAAATTTTTCCCATTGGTTTGTATTTGGTCTTTCATTTAATTATTTTCATCTAATTATTTCAAACTGTCTCAGGCAAAACTAATGGCAAAAATATGGAGCTGAAGTTGCAGCTACTTTGCCTGCACTAACACATGCGAATGTTGTCATCTGGGAGACTTCTAATTAGCACCTGAATAACCTCTCAGATTCCAAGCATCTAATTGGTTAGGGTCAGCCACTGTGGCTATTTTCAGTCGAGCTGCAAATATGTCAAATGCAGCCTGCCTTTGGATACCATCAGCAAAATTGCAGAGGTGGGGGAAAAAGAAAAAATAAAAAAAAAAAACCCAGCAGCTAGTCTGTAGCTTAGACTCCATTTCTAGCTCAGGCATGTCTTTCCCTTGTGGCTACTCTGAAAACAATTACTTGATGTTAAGAATTCAATATATTGATGTAGGGACTATTTATAAAAGGTTCAACACAAAGGAAGACGTGTTGCTAAAAGCAGCATGCACTGGCTGCCATCATCTCAAGCATCTTTTGACTTGATTTATGACATCATGTAAATGAGTCATAGTCTTGGCACAGCTTCTTCTCCAGATATATGCATTCTAGAAATCGTCCATCCACAGTTACATACAGAAATACTGTAAAGTGATAGCGTTAATCCTCCTCTTTCTGCACATCCTTCTACCCTGTTCACATGAACTCCTGATGCCCAGCACCTATTACTTCCCTCTTCACTACCTCAGTGCTTGACCATAAGAGGGACCTTCTTCCACCATGACCTGTTCACTAGTGATGAGGCTTACCAAAGGTTAGAGAAGAACAGCAGGAAGGAAGAACAACAAAAGATTCACAATAAAAGCACAAGCAAATCATAAATGGTGACTGGCTTTTTTTGACAAAGTATAGTAGAACACGAAGTTGAGAAACAACCGGCCTTTGAATTTAAGCATGTCCCAAAAGTGTATGGAGAAAAAAGTGTCTTAGCAACACAGGGGCCTAAATGCCCTCAGAGGAGCTAACCTTGAAAGAAATATCTACATTGGTAACTAATATATACCAACAAGCTGATTGGCTTACTGCCAATACACTAGAAATTTCAGATTGATTGCAGCCAGAGAAGGAAAATATGGCAGTGAAAACTGCAGAAAGCTAAAACGTGCTAACAGAACCGTATCACCAATACCACGGCCAGCACTGCAGGCACTCTGCAAAACTTGCAGCTGAAGAACTGTCTGGGCAGCTGAGGAATAGGCACACATGTGAAGATTGTTTAAATCATGGAAAAAAAGAAGTTGTCAGTTAGGGAAAGCTTAAGAAGGGAAGAGAAAAAATAAGACTTTTTTTCCCAGCTTACATAAAATGAAGGTCGAAAAAATTAATTATTTTGTCAATCTCTATAAAAAAGTTAGAAGGGAAAGCAACTCAAACTCAATCCACTATTCCAGATTACTCAGAAAGTGCAATTTTTAACTTTGACAATCCCTTACTCCATTTACAGCCCCTGAGGCCAAGGTAACTGCCTATTCCTGTGTAGGGGCAGGAGCATTCACAGACCAACTTCTGCAACGAAATGAGATTGTGGTTGTTCACTCCACAATAGCATTGACAGCCAGTTCAATAAAGTTTGTACTTTGGCTTCTTTAAATGGAAAGTACCATATTCTGGATCATTACCTAATCTCTGGCAATATGATACAGACACTCAATAGCAAGCTCAGCTTTTTATCAAAGTGTTTGTCGTGGTTTTAGGCTGATCCAGCAACTAAAACTCACACAGTCTCTCCTTCTCCAGTAAAGTAGAGAGGAGAGGAAAAAAAAAAAAACAACAAAGGGACTGAGGGTTGAGACAAGAACAGAGGGAGCACCCACCAACCATGGTCCTGGGCAAAACAGGCAGAGCTTTTCTCAAAGCAAAACAGTTTATTAAAGATTACTTAGAAGGACAAAGGGAAACAGAAAAATCGATTACTTGAGAGGACAGAAAGAAACAAAACCAGATCTTAAAACCGACACCTTCCCCCCCCACTTCCTTTTCCTCCCGGCTCTACCTCCTCCCCCCGGCAGCACAGGGGGCAGGGACTGGGGGAGTGCAGGTCAGTTCATTCCGTGCTGTTACTGCTGCTTCTTTCTTAAAGGAGGAGTCGTCCTTACACCCTTTTCCCCTGCTCCAATGGATCCCCTACCCACGAGGAAAAATCCACAAACTTCTCCAGCGTGAGTCCAGCCCACTGGAAACAATCCTTCCCCACAGATTGCTCCGGTGTGGGCTTTACCACAGTCTCGGGTACTTAGGGAGCTGTAGCCACTCGCTCCGGCGTGGGTCGTCACGCAGACTCCAGATGCCTCTCTGCCTTGTCGTGCACCCCAACACGACCATCCTCAGGCTCAGGCATCTTCTCCCCACGGGCTGCGAGTGGGTCTCTGCTCCACCGAGGCGGTCCTGGTTGCAGGGGAGCCGCCTGCCATCTCACCATCAGCCGCAGGGGAAACTCGTCTCCGGCACACCTCCTCCCGCTCCATCCTCACTGACCTGCTGTCGATGCAGCTGTTTCTCTCAGATCTCAGTCCTCTCCAGGTGAACTCAGCCCAGTGGGCACCCTGGGAGTGGGGTGCCCTCGAGTTCCCCAGCTGGCTCCGCCGCCGCCGTTCTCCGTGGGCGGCGCCGGCCCGACACAGGCAGCTGCCCGGCCGGGAGCCAGGGAACGGGGGCAGTGCCCTCCTCCCTTCTCGATCCTGGGTGAAGCACCTTTTCCGGTTCCCTTGTCCTGACTTAAATAGGGCAATTCGCAGAGGCACCCTATTGGCTCAACCCCGAGGGGGATGGCAGTCTGATCTGATGGCCAGAACTAAGCCTAACCCGGTTCCAAAACCAGGGAGGTCGCAGGGAGCAAAACCCCTCTCCTGCCACCAGAACCACCCCCCTCCCACATCAAACCATGACAGTGTTACTGTTTTCTACCTTCACTAGCTGCTCTTCAATTGGTGCCAGGTAACCCATGACTGACTAAATCCACTGCTGCCTTTTTCATGATCTGCAAAAACATTTTAAATTAGTTTTAGAATAAAAGAAAACATCTGGAATTTTATTTCAGTTCTTGGTCTTGATTGTCCCTTCCACATGAAATGTATATCAGCAAGTTATGTAAAGCACCTCTTGTTATATACTACTTTTTCATCAGTGTATTTTGGAACAATTGACATTAAAGTTTCCATCTAAGTGCACTGCATTTCATCATACCAGTATATAAGTGGTACTACCTTACTTTTACATTTAAATTTAATTAATTAATAGAAAATATGACACATCCCTTCTTTATACTGCTGAATGAAGAACAGCTCAGAGAAATGTCATTAGATTGACTCAGATCAGGGTCTTGGTAGGTGTTTTGCACCACCATCTTTTTTAAAAAAAAAAACCCACACAAACAAACCAACCAACACAAAACAACATACTACTTGCATCTATAATGCTAAAAGAAGGAACAGACAAAGCAAAAATAGTTCATCTAGTCCTATTGAATTCCTAGATTTGGATAAGGTTATAATTTGCTTAAAATGTAATAACTGCAGATTTTTACACAAATATTCAGCTGTGTCTTGGGCATAACTGAACAAAATGATCTCTAAATAGTATTTGGTATCTGGAGAATCTAGAACATTTCAGTTGCATGGAGAGTTGAAAGGAGACATTCATTTTGTAAAGGCTCAGAAAAACATGGATAAGGTTTAATAACCAAACTACAGATAATGGAAACATTTTCTCTAAATTTATGTAGTGATTCTTACTTCATTAACCAGAGGTAATGTTCAGAAGAACAAGAAAATTCTAGTAAGAATAGAAAAAATCATCCTGCATGTAAAATCAAAATGACTCTCACCAAGCAGCACAGCAGATTTACAAGGCAAAGTTATGCTCCCTCATATAAGGCCCAACAGACTGATGATGCTTGCTTTTAACTTGCCAGCATCTACTGGACTTGAACTTTAAGCAACACTGTTCAAAATCTGATAACAGAAAAACAACGTAAAACAAACTAAAACATCAACCCAGGAGTTAGTATGCAAATTTACAATTGTTTTAAAAGTGTAAGATTTCACCCTGTGGGAACCTGCTTGAGTTGTCTAGACTGGCTGTATTGAGCAGGAAATGTTAATGAAACACCTCTGTCCTAATATAGCAGGGGTATAAGGTAAACAGAAATATCTGCAAAGTTGGTTGACATGGTTAGATTAGCAACAGATAAATTATATGAATATAAAAGTGGTACATCATAAGATGAGATCCAAGCATGCACCCTTGAACATCACTCATCCAACACTTTTGTTTTCCACAAACGATGTGTTTAATACATTATCACTGCTTCAGTTTTACAAATGTAGAACTACTTGTGAAAGTTTTATTAGGTGAAAAGAGTCTGGGAGTTACACACCTGAAGTATAAAGGGAGGAAATCTGTCCCCTCTGAAATCAGGAGCTTTTTTTATTGGCTTCAGTGAGGTAGAGTTATTTTCTCACCAATGGAGGAATCAAGCAAACAACCATTTCAAATCAGATTAAAAACTGCCTTTTACTAGTAACATTTTAAGTCATAGTGATGTTTGAACATGGTAAACTTCCAGTATTACATATTTAAAACATTAAGACTTATTGTTGCTAGTTCTCTTCTATCTTTTGTTGATAAAAGATGGATCCAATCAGAATTTCACATGTAAAAGTTCCTTTATTTAAATGTATATTCTCACACACAAATTTACCAATATATTTTAAGCAAAGGCCACTCAAAAAAATGATCCTATGATACTAGTGAAAGTTCCCTACTTATAATTGTATAGAACGTTCTTAATTTATCCATGTGAATTAATTACCTTGCTTAATTTCATTCACAACAACAGACTTCTGTGATGAACTATAGTATTTTACATTATTCCCCTGCTTAAATCGTCAATAACTTTTCTCAGTTTTCTGCTTCAAAACTATACATGGAAAGTTATTAATAAAATGCTGCATTTTATTTCTAAGATGTGTTTGTTGTATTAGTTATGATGTTTGTTACTGAATTTTTTAATAAAACTGCATGGTACTATATATGCTTAAAGTATATGGATCCCTTTCTGTAAAATATAGCCTTAGAATTAATCATGGGTATAGTTTTGTATTTTTTTAAGGTAATATGCAAACATATTTTCCTGGTCTTAAAAAGTTGTTTTAAAAATATATATTGTAAGTGTGCCCAAAGAAAGGATACTTCAATACTGAACACTTTCAGTAACAAGTACATGCATGCTTTTTCTTAAATTAGAATGAGAAATCCCGAACTGTGAATACAAATCAGTCAACTTCACTATATACATTGAATCTTCATAATCCTTTTTTTCTCTCCTGCTTTCCTTACATTGTACTGTAATAGATTTTTGCAGGTCAGAACATTCATATTTCAAAATGAAAGTTCAGTTGAAATGGGTCCTCTCAATAGAGCTGTATTTTCGGCCACTGCAAACCTTAAGAATAGGACTCAGAAGCTGCTCTTGTACGAAAAACATTTTCCTTAACAATATTAAAGCTTATGATTATTGACACATAAGGAAAAATGTAAAATTTAATTGGTGCCTGCACTAGAAGATCAAACGTTTTTCTGTTTCTTTTAAGAACTTTGAAATAAAGAGTTTTTGTTATTATTAATCTACACGTGATCCAGCTTCTGTTGTCATAATGCTAAAATCCTCTGTCACTGCAGAAAAGGTGACTAAATCAGTCTTTGATCACAAGCAAATACTAGCATTTCAGATGTCATCTGCACTATGAGTCACTTAACATGAGCTCTACCCATCGGATACAATGGACCTGATTTTATTTTTTTTTTATTATTATTTTTTATTTTAACCAATGGATGGAACAGCTATTATGTTCGTACCTATTACAAATATCCCATTTTGGTTTTGAAGTATTTCCTCTCTACATTATCTTTGTTTTTTACAGCACAAATTACAAGCTCAAAATAGTTCACCATACTGGAAAATGACTGAGAAATGACTTCCGTAAGAAGGGCAAAGGAGAGTGAAAATCAACACTGAGCGTTGCTGTTGAATACATGTGTCCAATATAAAAATTGAGTTAGGAAAGGAAAAAGAATATCTTTTAGGTTTTGCTTTTACACAATCCACAAGAAACAGAGCTTTACCTGACAAGGAATCTTGAACACATCAGAATAATTATTAAATTTAATTTTTCATCTTTTCAGATGCAATAATGTGCAAAGCCAAGATCTTTCCTGGAGAGATATTTTAACTCTGTTTCTTTCACCATCACCACTACTCGGTACACGCCCATCAGTGCTTAATTATTGCTATTTGTACAACAACAAGAGGTACAAAGTGATTTTATATCAGCAGTACGTTTACTTTCTTGATAAAAAAGTTATGTGTAGGAAAATCACTGCAATTCCAATTAAAAGCAGGGAGAAAAATAAACAGAGCACACTGCCTTGGTATGCCCACTGTACCTGTAACACAACAGCAATACCCTAATGACAGTCCAAGTAAAAGTCACAAATCCTTTATATGTAAAGTCCCTGTGGTACATACATTCTGATCTGGCAGCAGACAGGACCACAGTAAAACCTTTGTGCTCCACGATAGCCTTGAAATCTCAGAAAAACAAGGCTTCCATTATGCACATGGGGAGTCATTCTCCAAAACCACAGAAGGCCATGTCCCTATCCAAATTCTGACTGACATGAAAGAAATCCAATTCAATAACCAAGGAGTAGATAGGATACAAGTAAGAGTAACAATTTACCAGAACAGTTACACTGTTTCTACTGAGTCAATTTACTTAACAATGTCACTGAATGAATAGTTATTGATGTTTCCAAATTGTGGAGGAATTTCAGATGAGGAAAGGGAAATATGTGAATGATTTTACTAAAAATGAGATAGGAGAGGAAGAGAGCAGTAGTACACTGTGATTCACTCACAGGGTGCTTAGCACTGGTCTGAAGAACCAGTGGGAAAATTGCACCTAGAGAAGAATATTTTGCAGAGTAGAAGTGAGCAGTTGAACACTGTGGATTATGTTAGCAGTAGACTGTAAGCTCCACTTAATGCACATTTGAAGTATCATCAGTTCCAAATAAAGGAAAAGTGAAAATTACTATCCATCACTCAAAGATTAACGCTTTTCTTCTTATGAGAGCCTTCATTTTCAGAACACATGGGAATCTTTGCAGCTATTGTAAAGCCTATTATAACTAACATGTAAAAGCTTACATCCACGAGTTATACTCTTGTGCAATGTAAATAAGTGCAGCTATCCCAGAAGTTCCTAGACTAAAAACAATCCTGCTGTAAATATCCTTGATATCAACTAATTATATATTCCCTGTTACAGCTTTTAAATCAGCATAGAATAGATCATACTTCACAGCAACAAAGATGATGTCCCTTGGGACTTTCTATTGAAAAGAGCTTTAATTTATTTATACCTACACTTTATACTGCAAATGACACTGAGAACCCAGATACGCTGTTTGGAAGAATTGCTCTCCTATTAAATTAGCTGCTATAGTTAAACTGATTAAAATCTTACTGCAAAAATAAAAGGCTCAAAGATGTTTGTCTTATAATAAGGAATTGAAATGGATTCTGTTCTAGGAGCTAGTGAGAAAATGATGACTATAGCAAAGATTTCTTTTACAGTTTCTGAATGCATTTTACGCCAAAAGAAATAAAGAAAGCTCTACAAAGATTAAGAGAGCTCTCCAAGAAAGCTTTTTGCACTTTGAAAGATATATGGGCTGTTCCTGAAACATTTTGACCAGGCACTAAGTGTAGGCCTGAAGAAGTGCAAAATGGCTTTTTCTGCTCAGTCCTGGGCTTGCTCTGTGGAGCTTCTGCTTTAGAATAAAGTGGATTCAAAAGCTTAGAAAATATTGTGTTCTGTACAGAAGTATAACTGATTATTTTTAAAGCAAATACCTCTATCTGCAATAGCATTAACTGCAAGGCAAGATTAGCTCAGGATCTTCAGAAAAAAAAAAAAAAAGGTCTTTATATTGGTTTAGGAGAAACTTCAAATACAAAGAAAGCTTTACCATTCTCTGAATCTATGACCTAAAGCCTGAATCTTGGAGAAAAGACTTATAATTTTAACCTAGCTATTACAAACATTTTATATGTTTCTTTTGGTGACTTGTTTAACCAGAAGACACTGGGTTCAGTAACATTGTCTCTATTTTTTAACTCAGTACCCAGAGAAAGCATTCTTAACTGTTTACACTAGTACTCACTCTTTCTCTGGTGTGAATTTTTCATTTTCCTTTCATTGGACAGTCGATATTTGGATGTTCCTTACAGACCTGGGACTGTCCTACTGTATAACCTCAAACAACTTCCATGTGAAATTGCAAATTTTAAAACAGAAGACCATCTCCTAAATGGAAAACAAAAAATGAAACTCATTGGCTGCAACAAATCTAAGCAAAACTTAAACCAGCGCTACATCCACCTTGGTTTTCCAAGAATAACCTGTCTTTTGAGACTTCAGGTCCACATTTCAACATGTTTTTTTCTAAGCCAGTAGCTCACTGTTGCTCTTCCAGGTTTCATCTTGTTAAGTCTCTCAAAGACTTATCAGTCCACTGGAAGAATTACCATCATGGACATTAATGTTGATATCAAGCTACTACTTTTCACCAAGTCTTTGTTTACTCATAGCAAAAAGTTTCCCTAAGTTTTCTTTCCACTGAATAGCAGATTCAAATGATCACCTGATTAGCTGACTAATCAGGTAGGAATTTTACGTTTAGCCCTATCTCTGATCACTCAGGTGACAGGCAGGGATCTGGGGCAGTCGCTCATGCTCTCAGCTTCAACATTTGTTTGCAACACTTATGAAGCCATGTGTCTCCTGAATCTATTACTAAACTTACATCAAAAGAAAATGCAAGAGAGGGCTGGAAAGTAGTTTTCAAAGGATTTGTTTATTTATTAAGTTGTTTAACTTCCATATCCACTGGTAAGGATAGGAGTTTATTTTGTGCTTTAACAATAAACATCTTCTCTATATACAACACAAATGTCTCATCTAAAGGTTGGCTTCAACAGCACTTTATTTACTAATTAGTTCAGTAGTTTATTACACTGAAATTTAAAGGTACTAATCAAATGTTTATTTTGTAATCATGTTACATTAATGCTAATTAGTGATGTATTTATCGCTTCATGGATTACATTTAAATTTAAATGCTCCAGTCAAAAGTTTGATATTAAATTGCACCTATCTACTTAAACAGTCTCTAATGTATTGGCTAATTTTAAATTAGACTAATGCAAGTATTTCTTTGAATTATAAGGATGCATTTTTAAAAAAAAAACATCACCTATGTAACTTGGTAATTGTTATGCTATGGATAAGATGAATATTTATTTCATAATTACAAGCATACAGAAATGAACCAAACACCTTTTAAATAGCTTTTTTTTCCTCGTCTTGTTAATACAACTTAGAGAAGCAATTTTAGAAAAACATTTTAGTCCAGACCATTGGGAGGTACGAAATCACTACAACCTTCCAAGGAAAATCTCAATAAAGTCAGACCTAATTCCTAAGAGATTATACCCGAGATTTATTTATTAACCATTAACCAGCTGTTCTTGTTATTGAAAGGCAAGGAAGACATAGCCTGTAGCATAAGACAACAACAAATAAAGAACCCCACATAGCAAGGAAACTAGCAGGAACAGCCTAGTTCTTATTGGATTGCACCCGATTGCAGCCAAGTTTTTACATGTCAACAGTTCTGAGGGAGATTTAGGCAGTTTTTAGAAACCACAAGTGGAACAATAGAGAGAAAACAACAGTAAAAGCAAACACTCTTCAGTGGAATTATCAGTGTATGACAACTTGACTATATATAGAAAAAATTCTAAAAGACTTCGCATTTCCAACTTTTCAAATATTAATACACTTTGTTGTTATCAACTCCCATAAACTCCTATTCAGGCTGAAACCTCATGATCAGAGTTCACAGGCAGGAAAGAGACAAATGAAGCTTTAGAGGCAAAGATTCCTCATCTTGATGAGGCTGCTTATAAATGACACAGTTCAGACACACCTTTTCCCTGCCAGATATGAACACTCTGTTGCATTAACTTCCCAAAGATTGAAGCAGAGTACATCTCTCCAAAGATATGAGATGTTTAGAGGGGAAATGGAAATCTTAGAACTTCAAAGTCCAGATGATTTATTTCATGATCCATCTGTCCCTTGCTTAGATGCCAGCTTGACGCACAAGGTTTACGTTTTGTTTGTTTAATAACTGGAAAAGCCTTAAATTCATATACCAAATTTCAAGGACTTTTTTTTTTTTTTTTTTTTTTTTTTTTTTTTACAGATTATCATCTTCACTAACAGAATTATCAGGAAGCATATTTCAAATGCGATCTGATGTTAATGTCCTGTTCAAACTTTCGGAGGGTTTTTTTTTTTTGAAAACTAATAAAGTAAAGCTAAGATGAAATTCTTCTTCCCTTAATAACTTGTTCAAGTACTGTATCAAAAAGAAATAAACCTCTGTTGCTTTCATTAAAAAACAAAAACACCCCAGCTATCATCTTGCTTTACATTTGCTGCTTTATCTTTTCATTTGATTCTTCCAACTTCATTTAGTCTCAACTGAGCCTTTTAAAAGCTCTTCTTTAAGGTTTTCTTGATGCTGCTAAAAATCTTTTAATGTATATAATGCCTAAAACGGTCTATCCAAGGTAACTTATTTGCCAGTGGCAGTCTGGACAGAGCTCAGACACTCAGAATCCCATTCGACTGTTCTTGTCTAGAAACAACCCTCAAAAGTCTGCACTTACAGTAAAGGAACTTGACGTTGAAAGGCCTGAAGATGTGTGCAGATGTATTCTGTTGTTAGTGCTATTCAAAATACAATTTTGTAATTATTGTTATAAAATTGAAATTTAATTAACAAAATATTAAGGATACTGTGACCTATAGCCCACACTAATAAGCTAATGCTTAGAAACATAGTACATTTATAGTGGAAGACACTGGGACTAAATCTACAATGCCTTTGCCAGTGCATCTACTGAAGGCAGTGAGTGAAGAACATATTCAGAAAGGGAAATTATGAGAATTTGCAGATAGAACAGAGAAGAGAAATCCAAACTATAAAATAGAGAAATAAATAAAAAATAAAAACTTAATGATAAAAAAAGAATGGCTTGAACGCAGTCAGGTGGCAGAGGACTCACAGTATGACAGCAGCAGTTCCAGTCATCAGAAGACAATCAGTAAATACACCAATGTTTACTATTC
Organism: Tauraco erythrolophus; assembly: GCF_009769465.1. Lineage (NCBI taxonomy): Eukaryota > Metazoa > Chordata > Aves > Musophagiformes > Musophagidae > Tauraco > Tauraco erythrolophus. The sequence goes on along the minus strand of NC_141475.1, from coordinate 13,796,973 downwards.
TCAATTTCTGTGCTGTCCTGACAGGGACACTAGTTTGGAGTTGAATGAGCAGTGAATGTAGAAATATCAAGGCTTATGGTAATGCTCATTATTGCACAGAAAGACATGGCAGTGGAAGGGTAAGAAATTTGTACTTTCAAACATATTTTGGGATTTCTTATTGCTACATGGATAAGTAGTTTGTTAAAAGGAGTGCAATTTCAAACATCAGTTTCCCAGGAGAAACGCAGGAGCAGTATGGACCACACTGACCCAACATACATGTCAGATGTCCTCACCTTACTCAGCCCACTCCAATCAGATTCAGAGTGCCCGTTACAATCGAGGCTGTGGTTACCTTGCCCTACTTGGAGACATGCCCCCTACCCTTAAAAAAAAAAACTTCTCACACCATTGACATGGATCAGGCATTAAGACAATCAATGAAATCCTTTCCTTCAAGTCGATATGTTGGAAGAGCCTAATACCCAGAGGCAATCCTCAAGTAAACCTGCCGGGAGAGGATGCTGAGGCACTGGCGGCTCGTAGCTGAAAGGAAAGCAGCCGGGCTCGCAGCGCAGGCCAGGGGTCTGCTCTAATTTGACAAACTGACAACACCGAAAACCAGAAAGGAAATAATTAAGTCCAGTGCATTCTCTGATTTTGTGAGCTACTCTTTCTTACTGCTCTTCTGGAAACTGTGTCAGAGCTAATTAATCTAATCTGTGACAAGATGGCCCTCCTTAATGAACTGGCCTTTTTTTCCCCTGCAAGTAAACTATGTCCCTTACATTCTGAATGCAGCATCACATACAGATCCTGTCATTTTGGCAAGAAATATTACTGCAAGTTTTGTATGTTGTTGCAATGCGTGTTTTCTCCATCCAAACTGTATTGAAGCTACTGACTGAATAACATACGGCTTTGTTTGACAACTGAATTAGAAAGAATTAACAATCTCTTTTATTTAGACCTTTTTTCTGTATATAACATTCCAATATGTTCTCATTTTAAACAAAAGCAAAAGTAATTTCTGTTCAAACAGCTATTTTCTTTCTTTTGCGAGTATTAACAGATTTCAGCATTTATAAGAATTCGCTAAATCTTAAATAAATCTTCTTTGGATAATCAAAGCTGTTTCTCATTTTCTTTCATAAGTAGCCTTTTTTAAAAGGTAATGAAAATACTTTAAAAAAAAAACAAACAAAAAAGTAGATCAGATTTTTATTTCACAGGGAAAGGAGTAGCAGTACATTGTTACCTGTTAATTTACTAAATCCTACACGAGTAATAACATATGAAGAGGTCAATTCCCACTAGTACTGTATTTTAATTATAAACAGTTATCTCCCAAATTAAATTTTACCTGCCAGCTGATTATCATAATTTAAGTTCTTCAAATGATCATAATGATTTTGAACATATTCTTTCAGATGTCTCTCTTTCTATGTCAATATTCTTATATATGACTGAAAGGACAAAAAAAAACCCAAACTACTGCTAAATAAAACACACAGAAAAGAACTTCTTGCTTCACGATTCAGTAAACTATGAATAAAAATGAGTTTTGCTCACTAGAGCTGAGAATACACTGCACTGAAGAAATCTAAAGTCATACTAGAATATGATCTAGTTGGTTTCTTCACTACATGAAAGACATTATGGATCTCATTTGTCCCTAACAGCAAAGCCAATTCATCAGCAGCTGTTAGCACCCAAGCACCAGCAGCCACATGGACCTGGCCACCCACTGTGTGATGAGCAGGTGCTCAGGTGGAAAACATGGGCCAGAGGATGGCCATACAGGCACCACTGGTCACTTGCCTCTGACAGGGATAGTACAGCGTGTGACCGATCAACCTGGGGGACACACCTTAAAGCTCTCCTGGAGGAGGAGGGTATACACATGGAGGTACCAGCATTAAGCACCAGGGAGACCACAGAGCCTCCTCTGCTCCCCAGACTTGCCACTTAATACACCACTGCTTTTAGTCCATGTCCTGGCTTTCTGCACACCTCTTCCAATCTCGTGCATAAACAGTGTGGGGTAGGTGGTCATACACAAATTTCAACCCTCAGATTGTACAACTCACGAGTCAGTCTTTAGTCACTCCTTTATTATGCTACTGATGGCTTCATTTTTTTCTTTGTTTTATCAGTTTTTCATTTAATAGCCATGGACTATATACCATGAAATAACAGGGTAGTATGTGGCGTAACTAAATAAAGCACATAGAGTATTTTTCTTTTCCACATAAGACTTTGTTCATATCCAGTCCTCTTTATCTGTGCTTCTTTCAGCATTGTAAAGCTGCAGCAACACTGATGAGGTGAGTTTAATTTCAGACTTGTAATTTTTGTACACATACAACTACAGTGAAAGCACATGGAGGAGTGTCCACTGTTCATTTTCTACATGTACAGAACAAACTCCTCGTTGCTGAAATGAAAGAAGGCATTTAAATGTGTGAAGTCAATAGTTAAAATCAGCTAGGAGATTAGATGCTTTGCTATATGCGTATATTTATCATGAGGCCTACAGACATCAGGGAAACATAGCTAGTATGAAACTGAAGCATGTAGAAAAGAAAATGAGATCTGATTTTTGAGGTTATGACATGTTGGACATTGGAAGCATTTACCCACCTTCTAAAATAGGGAGGCTATTCTGAGCCAAGTTGCATAAAATATGACGAAAATAAAACCCAAGGAAAATCTAAAAAACTGTAAGGTTTTTCTTATCTCAATAATAACTAAAATTTAAAGCAAACAGTTACTCAGTGCTGATTTGAGCTCATAAGCAGAACCTTCTGCACTAGCTTTTCACTGATGGTTCCTGGCTGCACAGGGTGTTGGCCTGTTTATATTTCAGTCTTTTTGTTTGGAAGCATGTACAAGATTTGCTACTGTAGGCTGCCTCCGTATCCCAGGCGGCCTCTCTGAAATATTGGTCCACCTCCTGATTCCACCTCCCTACAAGATGTTTTAGAAGGACGTTTGTAGACTATATCAAGCAATGTCTCCAGATAGTTACCCAGTGCTATTAGAAAGCTGAGAAGCTGCAGCCCACCCAGGCACCCAACTGCAGTCAGAGTGCGCCAGAGGATAAATGGGGCTCTGCAGGCGAAGAAGCGATTTAGGAAGAAAAACTTCAGCTGAAATTTATGTTCTTTTAAAGAACACAGTTTGAAGCTCACAAAAACTGTGGTCCCAAAACCTCAGGCCAAAAGAAAGAAGATGTTGGCTCGCTGCAAGTGTTTTGCTCATCTGGAGCTCTGGCAAGGGCTTGCTTACTTTGCAATTTGAACATATCAGAGAAAACAAACTGAGTTTGGGATAAAACTTAAGACTGGGGTCTGGCTTCTATATCAAGCACACAATACCACACAAGTCTGTTCCACTACTGTAGGGCTCACTCATCTCTCTCCAGATAGGTGCAGCATACACTGTATAAAAAAAAAAAATTACTATAAAAAACCCTCATGTTCCTGTGTCCAAAGAGAAACCAAGGATTCTTAATAGCTATCAACTCTCAAACACCAAAAATATTTTTTTTTTTTACAACCTGCCAAGCTCGTATGTGAACTACAACACATCATTCCACACCAGCTCCACCCTAGTAGTCCAAATCAGCTCAGTTACTGTCAGGCAGAGTAAATCTCAAAGATCTCTCCTGCTTCAGGTTCATTTTCAGCTGTCAAAACAGACGTTATCACTATTGCTGTCAGAATTATCACAAGATGAGCTTCAGTAAAGACAGGTAGCTCTTTGATAGACAGGAAAATTACATATGAAGAAAAGCAGCAATTCTTGGTAATAAAACATATTGGGGAAAAGCAAAACAACAACAACGTTAGAGAGGAAAACGAAAACCAAACCTGACCCATGCTGTCTATGGAAAATGCTCTGTTATTATTTCTAACAAAAAATATTTTGTGTCAAACAGAAAGCTGTGATATATTCTCTCCTAATGCAGTGTTAATACTTGCCTCAATATACTAAACCAGTGTAAAAGGGTGGGATTTCAACGATTGAGAATAGAAACAGGCCAGAAAGATGGGAGGTTGCATTAAACTCTCTCACTCAATGCCTCCTGTTCCACAACCTAGAAGTTTTATACAGCCACCCATTCTACCACTCTTCATGTATTCCTGACATGGTCATAACAAGCAGGATATTGTGACATGTGCTATACATCTGGAACAAAGCTGCTGTAAGCAAAAAGCTGCTCTGAAGCCTTCAGTGGCACTTTCATGTCATAGGGATGCCTTCTGTGCGCTGAGCTGCGCATGTGCTCAAAGCTTCTCCATCTGTGGAGCCCCCCAGGAGATTTTACAAGCCATAACAGACTCATTGTTGTGTCAACAGTAAAAACAACAAGCTAAGGAGATCAGATTTAAAACATATAATTGTCAGATTTCATCCATGGGAAAAGGAGGGAAGAAGTATGTAAGCCAGATATCAATAGAGCTTTCACTCTACTGAAACTGCTTAGAAAAAGGAAGAAAAGTGTAATTCAAAAACTGCATTGGCTAAATACCCCTGTATTCTAGAAAAAAAAACTGATGAGAATGCCTGGTCTTAATTTCCATCTCAAAAGAATGTAATTGTCCATTTAGGTGGAGAAAAAAAAATCCTGTTCAACGCTTAGCAGGGCCTTCTAGGAGACTTATGGCACAACTACCATAAGAAATACTCCCTTTCCTTTCTTTGTCATCTCAATCTCTTTTGTAATCACTAGAAGACATGATATACAAGACAATCAACCCCCACCACTTCACAGAGCAAGTAGCATTACTGACCACCTATGCTTGAACCAAGTATAATATTTAGTCATTTGAAGAATCAATTAGAATTCTGCAATTACTTCATAAACATGCATTTTGTATAAATATGCATCATTTCTAACAAGCATCTAATTCAAAGATCTTTGGCTATACAGAAGTCAGAAACTGTTGGAAACTTTGCAAAGTTTTCTTTCGAAAACTCGTTCCACATGTCACTTAGGAAACACAAGTTCTAAGTGTACTTTTCCCCAGATGACTGTATGCCATGCTCACTGAAGCAGCACAATTTCTGCCACAGTATTTAGGGATGAGAGAAATGAGATTTCAAAGGCTTATTAATTGCTAAAAATACGTTTCCAAAGGGAAACAAAAGCAACATAGTGCATCATCATTCCAAGTTTGTAGACAGTCTGAAATAGTAGCGTTGATTTAGCTGAAATATAATCAAACAAATGTCAATTAATTATTTCCCTAGTGGTCAAACTACCAGCCTCTGCACCTGTGCTAAATCCCAGCTAATTCCCAGACCTAACATGGAACCAAAAACTCTATCTGTCATTGGCCCAACATTACAGGTTTTCCTTGAGTGTTCCTTATTTTCCCTCTTTAAATACTACTGCACACTGAATCTTAAAACTAAAGCACCAAAGGTGTAAAATGATTAATCGTGTAAAATAAAAATAAGTAAAACAGGGGTGCTTTTTTATTTGTTTAATATTTTCATATTTAAATTACTAATAAACTTCCAATTTTATCTACTGCTAACAGCTGCTTTATCTATAGGTTAGGTCCCAGGAGAACTGTAAAGCCCAGGGAAATTTGTTACAAGGATTTAGTCAAGAAAATTGTGTAGTGTGCAAGAACCTGGTTTCCATCTTCAGTTTGTTATGTGTGTGCTTCTCTTCGCTTTTAATTCAGGACTTCTCTCATGAAGAAATTTCTTCCCTTCTTTTTTTTTCCAAAATAATCCTCCTGAAATCTTCAATAAAAAGTGTGTCCTTGAATTCAATACTTATTCAGCATCACTCAGAATTTTATTCCACAATAGTACATGCAAAATCACATTTCTCTTATTTATTCACCTGCAGCTAGGGCTTCTCCTCCAAAGCCCCAGTAATTGCTAAAAATTTTAAATGCAGTTTTTATTTAATGGAAGCTGAAAGCAATCTGTAGTGGTGCAACCCAAAGTGTTTGCAGCTTTAATCAGATTCATTATCATTATTAAAGTGATTTAATAATCAGTCTATTGATTCAATTCATATTAGATAGCATCTGAATTTGGCAGAGTTGAACCTCTAGGAACACTGCCTTTTTAATTCCAGGAATAGCACGGGCTTCTGGCTAAAACCCCTCAATTTTACGCACACATATGCAGGCTCTAAATCTTTACTCAGGATGGTCTGCATTTTTCCATATGTAGCAATCACAATCATAGTCATCCATAACACTGAGGGAAACACGTCAGTAACAGGAGGTTTTGTGCTGCAGAGATGCACAGAGGAAAACACACGTTAAAGACAGCAGCTAGCCCGGATGTAAATTCTTGCCACTCAGAAAGCAAATGCAATAGTCATAATGCTCAGGCTACCAAGTTCCTAGACATCAATTCAAAATTTACACATTTGTCATTCCAAATCCTACTGAATGAGAAGATGAACAAATTGGGGCTTTACGCCTGACTACCAACTCGTGTAGTGTTAACAGTACGTTTGAACTATTATCATGCTGGTTTGGGCTTCTGATGTTCTCAAGCCACGGTGATAGTGCCTGGATCCCAAAACGATGTGAGTTTGCCTTTTTTTTTTTAAAAAAAAAAACCAAACCACTCAGCTGCACACTTATGTGGAAAAGCCTCCCATGACTTTCACAAAATACAAAGATTTACACCTTATAGCCCTTGTACCAGGGAAAACAACCAAGGATCAGGGAGAGCCTGGAAACTTCTGTTTTCCTGGGTAGTGAATTGTGTCCATCATGTCCATATGACAACTTTTTCACAGCTTGTAAGGATCAGTAGGACACTATCACTCTCGACATTCAAAACATTTACTAAAATGTATTTAAAAACTAGGCTTAAATGTTTAGTGATTACTGTTCTCTGGGAAACAGTCATTTTTATGTCTTTTTAGGCAAACAGTGCCTAAGTGAAATAGGTCCAGTGGTCTCAATTTCAATGGAGCTGTTGTAAATTAAATAAAAAATAGGACACTAATGAAAAGAAAGTCAGATCTTATCACCTTATACACATTTACAATATAAATGTAACTATACTGATTTGAAATGGAAGAAGCATCCTAGCTACAAATACCTCAGTTTATATTAATTAATGAATTATTTCCACAGTAAGACAGGTGTGAAAGTAGATGTCAGGTGTCCTCTGTTCATCTTTTTTCAGCTAATGATTGACAAGAATGATTATGGTTCAACCAAAACAATTTATACTGCCTGAAGGAATTTTTTTATTAATAGCTCTTTATCTATCTGCTTCCGTTGCAAAACATTAATGCTTTTTTATGATTGTTAAATCTGTAAAACATTAACACCTTATCACTTCTAAGTCTGAGTGGTCTAAGGTGACTATAACTTTAACTTAAGCACCAGTTTATAAGTAGGTACTATGTTCTGAGTACTCTCATTATGGTAAACCACACAAAGAAGAAAGATAGAAACTATATTTTGTAGGGGGAAATAATTTTGGATTTTCTTATTGAAAAGTCTGCATGTCTCAAACGTACTGCCAAACCCAAATTTGTCAGTATTTCAAAGATTCATTACAAAAAGAGCGTGGAACGGGGAACATGTAAATCAATCCCACTTTCCCTTAGCAAAGATCACCTTGTTCTTATCAGGATCTGCTCTGTCTTTCTGACTCTGCTGTAAACCCTGGAAGCAACACATATCTCATGGCAGAACAAGAGACTGCAGGTCCCATCTCTTTTGGTGGAAGTGTTCTTCGGCTGAGCCACTGGGCAGCTCCCCACCAGAGTATCACAGGAGGTGTAACAGTGCCATTGTCTCCTGTCTGCTGATACAAGAGCCTTCCCCTCCCCTGTCCCCTATGCTAATAATCTTGAGCTTTATCCTACAAGACTAATAGTTGTAAACTCATAAAGAGCAATTGCAGGGATCATTACACCGACCTGACATGATGACGCACATACAATAAATTCCTCTGGAGGCAAATATAACACAACGTAACAACAACAAGCTAGATTATGTCACATTGTTTCCATTTATGGGCAGAAGTGCCAGAAACAATAGCACTTGCTTTTATTCACAGTTGGTTCAAGATTAATAAAACTCGTGGATTTTATGGACCTGGAGAGAGCTTATTATTATGAAAAAAATGATATAGATAAAATATATGCTCTGCTGCACCTCAGTAAATCTGCAGGCTTTAACCTACTTCAGTGGAAATGCTGTGGAGTAACAGCAGCATAATTAATATGGTAGTTTAACTGGGGAGTTTGCTGGAATATAGATCAAGTTCCAGCTTTATATATACAGCATTTTTTCATACTGTCACTCATAGATTGTGAAACAGAAATGAAAGCTAACAGAGCAGTGCCAAATACATGTAGATATCCTCCATCAGTAACAATGAAATTTTTTCCAAGGAAGATTGTCCTTATCTCCCTTTAATTCTAACAACATAAATATTTCATTCACTTTTAAAATGTGTTCATTAGTTTGTCTTGAGTGCATTCAAGTATCATTCAAATAATCCTGTAATTTATTAAGACAACAGGAAATTAAGGAGGAAAAGTCATCCATGTTCCCTCTATTTACTATTTAATCCATAAAACCCTGTCCAAAACACAGTTGAGAATTAAAAGGAAAGTATGTCTTGAAACCAAGACATTTTGCGAACCAAATATTGATTTATAAGATACTCAATGTATTTTTCAATTGTTCTATGAGAAGCAGTAAATGATAACAGGTAGTACAATAAACAGTGTTACGATAAAAGAAACAAAAATAAGAATGCAAGTAATTGAATGCATAATTACAGAAGTATAAGCAGGGTAATGTTCAGCAACTGAAAAACAAAAATCCAGTTTTAGGTATATCCTTGCTAAAACCTGTTATTTGATTAATACTACTTCGAAAAAAAAACAGGCAAGTAAGTCAAAAACAACTTTTATTCTGCAAGTCTTGAAAAAGATTTCTCAGGGTCAGATTCCGATTTCACTCAGTGTGTGTAGATATACACAGCAAATGAAGTTCTGTTGCTGAAGTCAGGGAAGTAAAAAAAAACATTTCCCACACCAGTTTTTGGTGCCTCAAGAGATGCATCGGCATCTTTCTTTCTTTCTTTCCCAAGCACTCGCGATAAAGCAGTAGCAGGTATTTGCCTGGGCTGACTGCCTGTGACTGTGCAAACTCAACATGGTATGAATAGGGCATAATTAATGCATAAACTGCCACAAGCAGCAGGATAACACTATCAAGAGTCTTTTGTATCTCGTTCTCTGAGATGCAGCACTCACCAGCAACTGAATAGGCTTTATGCATACATGTATTTCCTCGGCATGTTTTGTTTTGATATTTTTTTGCCCCTACAAATATAGGTATATCCTTTCCCAGGTTCTCTCTAGAAGTCAGTGATTTAACACAAATCTAACAATATTTGAAATTAAATCCAGGACAGACAGACCAGTCCTGCTTTGGATCCTGACTTGCAATTTGCCCACTTGAAGGAGGCATCCAGGGTCTGACACCTTCCAAAACACCAACAATAAAACTACAGTATGGAACAGCTGCAGCCCTGAAAAGGAGAGCTATCAGCATGAGTAAAACAAACCGCAATAGAAACAGAGGTCTATTAACCCAAAACTCAGGAGATCTTTTGCAGATCAAATGATTATAAACATGTACATGCTGTCCTATCAAACAGATAGTAACTGGCCAACTTTTCCAATCATTCCAACTCCAACACCTATCTTCTTACACAGCTGTGTAAACTCTTATCACCTTGAATGCCCAATAAATAATTAATGCAACAACCATGGATTTAATTTTTTCTACTTATCTTGTTTGTAAGAAGCCTGCCTTTTATTTGCACTGCTATGTTACCTCTATATCACAAAGAGTCCCAAGGGAATGTCTTATGATGCAGCAAATCCCTTTCTCATAAGTTTGTCATAATGTCATGACTAAACCTTGTCGTGGTTTTAGGCTGATTCAGCAACTAAAACTCACACAGTCTCTCCTTCTCCAGTAAAGTAGAGAGGAGAGGAAAAAAAAAAAAAACAAAAGGGACTGAGGATTGAGACAAGAACAGAGGGAGCACCCACCAACCATGGTCCTGGGCAAAACAGACAGGGCTTTCTCAAAGCAAAACAGTTTATTAATGATTACTTAGAAGGACAAAGGGAAACAGAAAAACCGATTACTCGAGAGGACAGAAAGAAACAAAACCAGATCTTAAAACCGACACCTTCCCCCCCCACTTTCCTTTTCCTCCCAGCTCTACCTCCTCCCCCCAGCAGCACAGGGGCAGGGACTGGGGGAGTGCAGGTCAGTTCATTCCGTGCTGTTACTGCTGCTTCTTTCTTAAAGGAGGAGTCGTCCTTACACCCTTTTCCCCTGCTCCAATGGATCCCCTACCCATGAGGAAAAATCCACAAACTTCTCCAGTGTGAGTCCAGCCCACTGGAAACAATCCTTCCCCACAGATTGCTCCGGTGTGGGCTTTACCACAGTCTCAGGTACTTAGGGAGCTGTAGCCACTCGCTCCGGCGTGGGTCGTCACGCAGACTCCAGATGCCTCTCTGCCTTGTCGTGCACCCCAACACGACCATCCTCAGGCTCAGGCATCTTCTCCCCACGGGCTGCGAGTGGGTCTCTGCTCCACCGAGGCCGTCCTGGTTGCAGGGGGGCCGCCTGCCATCTCACCATCAGCCGCAGGGGAAACTCGTCTCCGGCACACCTCCTCCCGCTCCATCCTCACTGACCTGCTGTCAATGTGGCTGTTTCTCTCAGATCTCAGTCCTCTCCAGGTGAACTCAGCCCAGTGGGCACCCTGGGAGTGGGGTGCCCCCGAGTTCCCCAGCTGGCTCCACCGCCACCATCCTCTGTGGGCGGCGCCGGCCCGACGCAGGCAGCTGCCCGGCCGGGAGCCAGGGAGCGGGGGCAGTGCCCTCCTCCCTTCTCTGCTAGATCCTGGGTGAAGCACCTTTTCCGGTTCCTTTGTCCTGACTTAAATAGGGCAATTCGCAGAGGCGCCCTATTGGCTCAACTCCGAGGGGGATGGCAGTCTGACCTGGTGGCCAGAACTAAGCCTAACCCGGTTCCAAAACCGGGGAGGTCGCAGGGAGCAAAATCCCTCTCCTGCCACCAGAACCACCCCCCCCTCCACATCAAACCATGACAAACCTAAATGAACAAATGACAATAAAAATAAAATAAATAACAAAACAAACCCCCAAAACCAACCAAACAAAAACCCATAAACACAAAACCCCAAAGCTTTATGGAGTTCACATAACCAAATTTCAATTTCCAACAAGATGTAGCAGTATACAACATACCCAATCTTACAATAATTTCGCAACATTAATTCACCATTCCACGAGGACTCAAACGGCTGACCACAGACAGGACTCCTTCTTACTCAGTTTGGAAATCCTGCTGTAGGTTCAGCACACATCTGAGAGAGGAACCGTAGTGCCCAATCCACTTGTCAGGTCAACACTTTCCCTTTCTTGAGAGTGCACAGTGAATTTTGCGCATAACGGAAACCATATTTAAAGTTGTAATCCATAATAGTTTAGATTATTACAGTTAGAAAAGTAATTTCTGTTTGATGAAGTCGTCTTCTGTGAAACTTTAATAATTTTCTATTCATCTTTGAGTGAATGTGTTTCTACATACAGTTTTCCAATATATTACTTTAACACCGTTTTTGGTTACTATATACTTATACCTAACTTTTGTAATAGGGAAGCAAACCAATACACATCATGTTACATTTCTCTCCCATGTGGCTTTTCAATTAGATTGAGTAATAATCAAGAAAAATAATTGTGACGATTTTCTGAACACAGCTTATTTATTAAAGAGTATATTCTATATACCAATACTGTTCCACAAGACTTTTACTATGTTATGTCATATAAAATGTGTTGTAAGACTTGTAACAAAAAGCAACACAACAAACCATGAAAAGTAATTACATCATGTCCAACAAAATTCAAAATATCTAAGACTGAACCATGCAGAGAAGATTACTACCAGAGAGAAAATCCATTTGTGGGCATTGTTCCTCAAAAGGAATTTGTTTGTAGAGGAAGTTTATTTCAGTACATAGACAAATTTTACATGAACATCTCTCAACCCAAACAGTCCTTAATATTAAGCTGAGCAGAAAACAAGGATTATTTTTGTGAAAGCTTTTAAAGATTTCATTCAAACTCAGTAACTCCCAGGTGAAACAATGTGTGGAAAAATGAAAGAAAGTAGAAAAGGCAGTCTAATGGCCCAAATGCAAATCCTTGGTCTAAGTTTTGTGAGAATGCACTTGAACTTTGGTCTCCTACAATGGAAGGGAGTCACAGTAACAATTAAAGTACTTGCTATGAAGAAGTGCTGCTCTCTCTTGAGGAGCTTTACTAATCTTTTTAATTTCCCAAGAGAAGTGCCCATTTAGAGCGAAAAAAAGCCCACAACTAAGAAAAAACCTTCCATCAACAGATGAAATCTTTGTAAAGACAACTCTTATCATCTCTAATTTCTATATTTGTATGGCGGAGGCATCAATCATCCTTTTAATATTATCAGGTCTCTGCAGAGATAGTGTTTACAATACCACACTTCACTGAACAATTGACACATGTATTGGTTTCCTGGCTCCCAGTTCATAAGCTTGACAAGCAAGAAGCAGCAACAACAAATCAAATTGAGGTTTCAGGACATATCCGGCCTTCCAAAACTACTTGGACATTTAATTACATACTACCACCCACTTACGTTCCTCATAGATTGCTTTAGATATACTCAGACAGTCAGGAACAATGTTTCTTTTGCCATTGAACAAGTGATAACCTACAACCAAATAACGAGGCAGTATCTGTGCCATATCTTCTCCCTCTTCTCTCCCCCACTCTGTCAGACAGGCCATGCTTGGATGTCAGACTACAAGCTTGAATTTACCAATTTACTAGGAAAGATTTTTCTACAGTAACCAGCCTACAGAAACTAGCACGTTGTCTCTCCCTAAATATTTCCCCCTCTCTTTCTCTACCTCACACTTCCTTCTCCTTGTCACTCAAAACCTTACAAAACGTACTCAAAACAGAACCACATAAAAAGAATTAAAAAAAACCCCAACAAAACCCACCAAATAAAACACCACCAAAGTAAAGACCTCATAAAACCTGTTGCATGTGTAATCAGGGAAACTTGAAATGTTCTCAGTTTTTTCAGAGCTGGACATCTGCACGAAGCTTCTGCAACTGATGGATTAGATGAGTTTGGGAGAAACATTGTTCTCTCAATTATTATTTTTAAGTCTTACATTTCTAAATGCAGTTGACCAAACTGGTGGGTAACACTTTTCAAATTAAAAGGCATTTCAAACATGAGCAGTGACTCAAGCCATGTGATTAGGAACAAACATTAATTATCATTCCAAAAATTCCTTGGATAAAATTTATGCTGTTATATAGATGAATGGACAAATTTTCAAAGTCACTTAAAATGCAACTCCAACACTCAAAACAGTACTTTTACGGCCCATCGGAAACAAAATTATATAAACAATGACAATTACTGTAAATTTCTACTTCCTTCTATACAGTTCTATAAACGTACTTCCTGCCTATCTCAGAAATAAAGTAACAGAACTGTTGCTATTCAAGCAACTTGCTGCTATTATCTTACATTTATCAAGCTAAAACTCTACAAAATTTTTTAAAATATTTTCGATTACGTTTGTATTTAGTGTCCTATTGTTATATACGACTTACAGACCTTGGGGGGGAAAAAAAAACGTTCTTTAATTAGTCATATATAGGTAAAAGCTACTGTAAAGTGAATTAATTTATTTTTTATTTCTAAGTAATAGTATTATTCCAGACAATCTATTGATATACAAGAATACAACACTTTTTTTAAAAAAAAAGATTATAATAAATTCTATTAATAATATAACTGCTGTGCTATAAGACAGATGAGTTCTAGTATCATAAGAAAGCGTATTTTGCCTTTCAAGATACAATGACATCATAAAATAAAGGAGAAAAGTACCTATTACTATTACATTTAAAGTAGGGAAGATTTTGCCCAGTGGGGAAGGTGGCCATGCACTAACAATTTATCTATTAACTTCATGGTTTGGATTTTTTTTAAACACTTAAATTATTTGACATAATACCCATCTTCAGTCTTAATTTTCTGGTTATAGATGTGGTTTAGTATCTTTTTATGTTCCTATCCACAGCATAGTATGCCTGACGTAATATCACTAACAGAACTTAAATGGTTCTTTTTTGCAATTTAGAGTTAGTTTCTCTTTAAAAAAAAAAAAAAAAAACAAAACACAAAAAACCACAAAGAAATAAAAGAAACCAAAACAAACCCAACCCCAAACAACAAACAACTAATACTTCGCAGGGGTGATAACTGTTAACACAAAACCACCTGCAAAGTGAGAGCAGATCTTGAGCATGAACAAGTATCAAATAATCTCTGCTCACCCATTACTCCAACAACTCCCAGCTCCCTCAAACTTTTATTTAATACATAGAAAGATATAACCCTTCCAATCTCTAGGATGCTTCCAACATTTTCAAGGAAACTAGTTGGTATCTCAATTCAGTATCATTAGGTGGTGGCATTACACCTCAAGATACATAAGAAGTTTCATATCGCAGCAGAACTTGGAAAACCCATTGCATTATCACTATCCATTAGCCTTGAACTTAAACCATTTTTAGCTGGAAGCGTAAGCCATAAATAGGCTAGTACTGTCAATATTAAAACTTACTGCCAAGAGTGGGAGAAATATTATAAAAGGCAGCAGGCTGTCTTCTAAAAGTAGTTAATCTCTATTGCTTCTAGAAGCATCCTTTCATGGATTTCTTCACCGGGTGTGCAGAAGAGAGCACATGTAGCAGGGTGGGGAACAGGCAGCTGGCTGCCCCATAAGGACATCGGCACAGCAAAAGGTTAGGGGATTGCTCGTCCATAGACAAAAAGGAGTAACAGCCTTGAGAAATGGGCAAATCAGAGGGGAAGGACAGAACGGATTTTTCTGCATGGACAAATGGGGACTCTCTTCCTTGAAGCAAGGAAAGAAATACAAGCTACCAGGAATTTTCAGAGGGGAACAGATGGGCAAATTAAATCTCTGTATGGAAAATGTTTGTGTTACCCCTTCTGGACTCAGTGAAGAGGATTTCGGATCCATGCCTTAGCTAAGTGCAGCTGTTAGCCTGGGGCAGTACAGCATCCTGAGAGAAGGCAGACCTACAAGCAGAACTATCTTAAGTTATTAAAGGTTCAAGGTTAATACTGACAATATGCTTGGGGGCTAAGACACATTACCAATCAGCATCACATTTAACTCCAGTAGAAAACCTTAGTTATAAACTGAAATTATAGAAAAAGAAAAAAAGAAATTAAAAAAATCTATATTCAGTGAAAACCTGAAAGGAGTCAAGAACGTAGTATCTCAGCCTACAGGTTTTTGCTGTTATCTCATTTCACTAATGCTTACATATCCCTTTGAAAAGCACTTAAATGCACAAGAAAATATAATTTTTGTGTTGTTTGTGGAAATGCTTTAACTGTAAACCTCTAATGATTTAGTAATTTAGGTCTGAACACAGGGAACGAGGACAAACCTTTACATAAAGCACCATTGTAATTTGCATTCCTCAGTGTTTGGTGTAGAGGGTATTGTTCAGTTATGAAAAAGGCACAGACAATAAGGTGAGACGAAAGAGGACATGAAATAATTTGCATGCTATCTCTCTCTTTTTGCTTTAGTTCCATATTAAGCAGTATGGCCCTTAGCAGGACTGAAGAGAAGAAATGCTGCAGAACTGAACTTTAAGAATATAACTACGACTTCATGCCTAAGAAACTATTCTGTTCAGTTCCAGCATGATTAAAAAGGTCTTCACAGTTTGTCCAGACATTTTCAAGGACTGGTTGTAATCACCGGAAAGGCTGCCACATCTCAAACATCTCTGCACAATCAAAAATCTTCCCTTTTTCTTTGGTCACATTACAAATTAGTTTTAGCATGCTAGCTGTAAAACTATGAATTTAAGATGTTCCCACACTGTAATGGCTAAGTACTATGAAGCGGTAGTTTAACGTAGCACTAAAAAAAAAAAAAATTACCTTGCATTTGTTGTCTCTAACTTGATGAATAAAAAAATAAAAATATAGTAGTACCTAAGAATCTCAGGCTTACTCTGCTAAACTGTAATACAATACAGTAGCAGCAGTACTGTATTTTTAATTTGAAATCAATGATATTTAAAATAAATATTTTAAATACTACAGGAAAAGTGAAATTCATAATTCTGTCAAATAGGTATTTTTAGGTATTTGAAATGTGTTCTCAAACCCAACGTTCAGTTGAATTTTCTGAAAAAAATCATTTGCCCACAAAATACAGCGTTTTGTTGTAACATCAACAGCACTGAAAAATCAGCATTCCCTAAATATAATCAAGTATAATATAATTCAAGTTAAACTTACAAGTGGTTTATCAAAAACTGCTAGTTACATCAGTTATAGAAACATAAGTAAGAAGCAAGTTATTCCACTGCAATATGCCACATTCTTCTTGTTTTAAAAAAAAAGAAAAAGCATACAGTATGACAATAAACAATGAAATACAGTTTGAATTTGTGAGATTAAAAGGAAAAAAAAAGGGGGCTCAACACTTCTGAGGTATTTCTATTTAATATTTGAATGCAGTAAACCTTTCTCAAGAGTCTCTAGTAAGAGCTCACATTCTTTCCATACAAGTCAAGGAAATAGCCACTGGCTTCTCCTCTACCACTCATTACTCTGTGGATAATGCGATTTGAAAAAGACTAGAAATGAATAAAAATCTTGTGGTTTTTTCATGGAAAACAATGTCAGTGAACAGCTTTTTGTTGAGAATGCACTAGAAAAATAAGGATTGCTTGAAGTATTCAAAATAAAATAATCTAATGGATTCCTAAATCACAGTCTTCCCTTGTTTCTTCAGATCACTCTGATATTAAAATAATTCTGTTTAAAAAGTTCTCTAGTCTCTATTTTCAAGAAATCATCAAATGTGCATAAAGCTATGTCTATTCGTTTTCAGATACATGTGAAGTAATGATGTTCAGCTACAAGAGCAACAAATAAATATTTGTGTGAAGCCATCCATATATTTTATATTGGCTCTTACAACAGAGAACATTGTTCTTCATCTAAATCAGCAGAGTCGTCTTAGATTTCAGAGAAAAATAACAAGTATTCAAAAAAACTAACCCGAATATGATAACACAATTTATTAAGTAATCTATTTCACATGAATGCATACATACAGTCTCACGGGGGAAGATTGCCCTCACTTCAGAAATGCAAGCTGGCTTCCTTTTGGTTTTGGTTACCATATAACCAGCTCACAATGCCTTTGCCTCCATGACAGTCTCATCATTCATTTCAGGCACGAATATCATTAATGTTTTTAATGTTCTTTCAGCAGCATAAATACTTTTTTTTTTCTAAATAAAATGGGGCAAATTTTGAAACAAACCTGAAGAGAACAGCAAAGAACATTTTTCTATACAAGCCTGACAGCAGCTGCATTGATGTCAGCTTGGAGGCATAGGACTGATGTCCAACACCCACATTCCTTCCCGTAACAACAGGCCATCAATGCAGACAGCAGACCAAAATCTCTGCAAATACCAAGAGCCTGGAGTAATACTCAAACAGGGAGGATGCACGAACCAAAAGTCACAAATACATACACTCTGTAGAAGGATGGAGAGGACACAGCAGCATGGCTTTTGCAGGTTATGTTGTAGCTGAAGTTCAAAAGAAAACTGGGAGAAAAGCTGCTGGCATTGTGGCTGGTGCAGTATTTGATCAGAACCCCACTGCATGGTTAAAAGGCAAGGGCTGGTTTAGCAAAGATACAGATGTAATATTAAAAAGTGTTCCTGAGTCTCTGGGAAGTTGCACAAAATGCAAGACCTCACACAACAATGTTCATGGCAGAGGATTTGTCCTGACACAGCCTTCTCTGAAATCTTAGCAGATCAGTGTACAGAATGAGGTAAAACTCGTTTGGCTCAGCAGGCAAAACAAACAGTAATAATCTCATACGATATTGAACTCCACAAAATCTATTCATTTTCAAGGGCTCACCACTGTAGTTTTTGATGTAAACTTTGGGGCTTCGTGTTGGCATCTCCATTATTGCACAGAATATGTGCTGTTCCATGAGAGCATGCCAGCCCGGATTTGAACTGCGAAACACTTCCAATAAACCTATTGCCTTTGCTGCAACAAACACCAAGAGTACTTATTTCAGCTCTGACCATCACAGTATTCTGTATGTGACCATAGGGCGCAGAGAGGATGCAGCATGGCCCCACACACGCTGCCCACAATGGGACTAGGACTTGCCACCACACTGTCAATTTGGCTCTCACAAATGAGTAAGAGAAAGAAGGGCCTGAAAATTTCTCTGATCCCTTTAGTTATCGGAACTCCGCTTTAAGAACTATATATAGGTGATCAAAGCCAGCTTGAGAGGAAACGGAACTCCTGCAGCTACACAGAACTTTTTTTTTCTTCGCAATGTCTGTGTTGTTCAGAAGTGTAAAGAAAAAGAAATATATACATACATATGACAAATTATACCAAGTCAGAAAAGTGAGTTTAGTTTTGCCTTTTTTTCTGCTCTTTTGGGGCAAAATTTGGTAGAACATATTCTTGGTTCAAAGAGAACCATTTATGCAATAGAGGCACATAGAAAAAGTTATCTAAAATACTCAATGACAGTACTCAATGATAACGTACACAATTTTTCAGCACCATATTTTCTGTTAGTGAGTTAAAAACCCCCACAATTGTATTACCCATATGAATATGGGCAGACAGAATGTTTTTCTGATTAATAATACATCACTGCCTGTTTACTGGTCAAGGAGCTTTGAATGGAAGATATTTAAAACCTTTCCATGTGAACAAAGTATATTTCTACTGTTCTCATTAATGTTCCAAGTAATTTTCTGCTTGTTGATCAACTTTCAAATGTAATATATACCAGAAAATGTGGATGGTTACATGGATCTTGATAGGTACATGTCTGCTGTTAAGACTGCGTTCTCCACAAGGATTTCAACAATCTATAGTACTGTGCACAATTCACTGCAGTGCTAAAAATTTCAGTAAAGCAGCATAAGAAAAACATTTTTTCTGGAAGAGATCTATTGTACAGTATCTAAAATATCAAACTTCCTCCCTTCCATATAAGAAAAAAACACAAATGGCAAAAAAGAAAGAACAGACAACTGTAAGCCTAAACTTTCTCATCAGAGTTAAAAAAAATTGTTGGAGGTTCCACATCTCATATTAAATGCCAATAGACAGATTTTTTCCTGAGGCAAACAAAGGAGTATTTTTTCTTCTTATTTTAAATACTTTGACCATGAAAAAAGCTGTAGTAAATTGAATATCATTGCTGCAGAAATGAAATTGTCACTGGGTACACTGAACAAGGAAGAACTTAATGAACAGTTACATAAAATGTCTGAGTGCAGCAAATATACAGGCCGCAAAACTTGGAGGTAGGGCCAGAGGAGACATAGCAGGCACTGCTACCTGACTGTCTCACTGCTCAGAACCCAAGCTTTACTTTTCTTCCCATGTCCATGCCAGGAGAGCCACAGCTGTGTGAGCACCACTATTCACCAGTAACATAGACAGGCGCCCACAGGTACATCCTGCAGGTTAGGTCCATTTGAGGAACATCAGAGCCAACAAAACAGGAAGACATAGTTCTGAAACCATGCAGTAAGAGACAGTAAACATATTTGGTAAGCATATTGTTTTTAGATTACAGCTCTAAACTAACAACATGCCAAAAGGGGCACAAGACCTTTCACTGCTCTGCAGCAATTTTCTGTTTCTGTCTTGTTTAATAATCCTTCTGAAACAGTTCTGAGACCCTTGACAAACCAATCCAAGCCTGCAAAACAGATACATGATGACCAGATGGCCCATACTTCAACATCTATATGCTTCAAGCGTATTTTCAGATTGATGCCAAGGAGTCATGGTTTAGAGTTGCAAAGATCCTACTTGGCAGGAAGAAACTTTACAGATGTTGGAAAAACCCTTTCACTATAGAAGAATCATAGAATGGTTAGGGTTGAAAGGGACCTCAAAGGTCATCTAGTTTCAATCCCCTGCCATGGGCAGGGACACCTTCCTTAGTGAGAAGGATCTCGCTAAGCACACATTTAATAGGCATTAAGGTGATTTGCTGCATATCTCCGTGGTAGCAAAAAATTTCAGTTCTCTCTGACATTCTACTGAAATTTTTTTCTTTTTTAAATCTGTTATTGGGGAATAAGAATGAGTTAAAACAGCAGTTTTATGACTAAATTATTTTGGTTGACAATACTGGACACAGAATTGATAATATTGAAAAACATCAATGAAATAAATGCATATTAGTTTTGCTGATCCATTTATCTCTAGATTAAAAGCCAACTGTATTGAAGAAAAGACTTCAAACTACAGTTGAGACTTCCCATTTTCTACAAATCATTAAAAACTTTTAAGTTATAGAGAAATACAACAAGAAACAATACAATATATTTAAACCATTCCCTGTGATTTTACTCATCTTTGTGATTTTTGTGATTTGTGTAAACTAGGAAAATGAATGGATTAGTTCGCTGAAGCAATATGGATGTCCTTAGCTGTGTTTGTAGTTGATGAAAAAAAAACCTAGGCATTTTTAGAATATTATGCAGCTGATCACATGGAAACATCTCCTTTAGGGTAATGCTAATTAAATCCTAGTTTTCACTGAGTTTATAGACTAGATCTCCAGCAAGTCCAAAGGGAACATGACTAACTCATCAACTCATCCACTGATCACATCTTATTTATTTATGAAATCCTGTGGTTTAAACTAAAACATTTCCATTTTAGCAAGCTGGAAATGCAGAACTAGAAACACATGCCCAAGGGCCCTGATGAGTAAAAGTCTTTGAAAAATCTAATATTTTAAAGTAGTACATTTATAAAAATGTAAATATTTGTAAGATAGGTCAATAGTTTGAAATAAAAAAGATGATATGGCAACAGCACTCCAGTTTGCTTCTTACGAGACCAAGTCACCTGTCTACTTATGATGAGCCTATCATGAATAAAAGAGCATTAAAAAGAAAGAAAAAAAAAACCCAGAAAATCTCTATTTAATCCTTATGCAGAGAGAGAAATAGCGTGGCACTGAACAAGAAAGAGGCTCAGGAAAGACTTGGACAGTGTGGCTTCTGCCTTAAGTAACATAAAAGGGGCTTAGTTGTGGGATAGATCATAAGCCATAGCAAATCTCCTCTTCCTTTTTTGAAATAGAACATGGTTGAACATGTGTCTGGTCCCTAGAAGACTTTCACTTTTCCCTTTGTCATTGCCCTCCTTCTAGACATGCACCATGTTCACTAACTCCTACCTTTCATGACTGCCCAGTCAAGCTACAAACTCAACCACTCCTGAAAGTTGTCTATGACAGGGCTTAAGGAACAGTGAATAAGGTGAACATGGGCTGCCGCTACTTTGACTAATACAGAAATGATGATGTATCAGGCCTTTCCAGCACACAACTTTTGTACAAGCTATTGCATTAGAATATGTTAATAAACCGACTCAATCTGGATCTCTTCCATTAATGTGCAATTATTTCTGTTTGCACTCTGCAGTATATTTCCACAGCATTCAAATAACACAGCAGATGTTACTGTCTGTAAATCCCCACTTGTGACTATTCCACTGCTTAATGCTCCAGTTTTCTATATCTGAAAATACTATATATTGAAAACTATGTTTATATTTACAGTGCATAGCTTTATTCCTTTCTAACATAACCAAAAAAACAGATGTGTTTGCATTTACAATGAGTAGCTTTAGTTCTTTTTAAATAAAAAGAAAGCTATTATATAAAGAACTATATAATCAAAATTATCTATACTGTTAAAGCTAACATTAGTAAGACATCATTCCCAAAGACAAAAGATGAAGTATATTTATCATCCAATAGACACAAAGAATAGACTAATTGTTCTTAAGTACAAATCTTCAGACCTGACATGATCTATGATTTTATATTTCTTCGATTTATGTATTTTGAAATCAAGAAATGCTAAGTGATTTTCAGAAAGGAAAATAGTTAAGGAAAGCCTCTAAAACTATTCATCCCAAAGTCGAAGCACTCCAGGTCACTTCTATTTCTCACATGTAAGTATGAATTCTGAAGATTTAGCTATTAAGTTCTGCTAGCATCTAACATGATACTTAATATAAAAAAAAATGCAAACACTGTGATATAAAATGTTCAAAATCAGTGTCAAATTCAGTCCTCACCTGTAATAACTCATGCTTCTTAATCAAGTATAACCTCCCCCTACAGAGTAGAGCATATATAACCCCCTATAGAGTAACAGGGTTTTGCATGGGGGGGTCTTACACTCCAGTAGTTCAACCAGAAGGATCTTGAATGATGCAATCTGCAACTGAATTTCCCCTTTTTCCCTACATTTGCATCACATTGGCAACTGACGGTCAGATTTGAATTAATGTATATTTCAAACTTAAATTTGTATTTCCCCCAAAGGGAAAGGCAGTTAGACTCATTTGGAATATCTTTAGTTTTTTCCACGAGTGCAATATTTTATGTTTTGCACTATGGAATTTAATTTCTTTTTTTTTTTTTTGGGGGGGGGGGGGGAGGGTGATGTCTTAAGAAAAAAAAAAAATCAAATAAAATTCCACCCTCAGCGTCATTCCACACTTTCTGCCCAGCAATTCAAGCTTTCTCCTCTGTTGACGATACCACTAACTTTGAATCTTTAGTAAATTTCAACAGAATATTACACTTTTTTGTGCCAAAGCTATTACTGAAAACATTAAACAATATTGGTTCCAAGACTGATGCTCAGGAACTCTATTAAATAGTCTTTCAATACATTCTGCTTCCTCATTTTAACATGATTTATTCTGAGTCAGGTTTATCACTCCATTTTATGCTTATTTTCTGGAAAGCGTACAGAAATATAAAATAATTCAATTCAACACCCTGGCTCAAAAAGCACTTGCTTGTGTATGTAGCCTACAGTTGATATACTAAATGACAATAAAATGGATAAAACAACCTTACTGTGCTAAAAGTTACTGCATCTATGACATTGTTAAATTAAAAATTAATTGCCTGAAGAAGCATATAGAAATGCATACATGCATACTTCAGATTTTTTATTTAGTGTAGCTTAATAATTTATAGCTTGAGTAAGAACATTGCTCCTTCAGCATAAAAATGCTAATTGCATTAAAGAAGAAACAATCCCTGAAGCACAGAATCGAGCAATACAACTTGTTAGTCAAAAATTAATACTCTGCACTGTAAGTCATTTTTATTAACTTACCCTACAGTTGTAATGGCCACACAATTACAAATAAGGATGAACTATCTCCGAGACTTAAAATAAATGACAGAATTAATTCTTAGTTTGGTAAAATATTTTATTACTTCAGTCTGACTGATAAACAGACTAAAGTCCAGAATGAGAAAATACCACAATTTTCCAGTATTTTTTTTTTCAGGGCTTTTACAACCTTCTGATTTACATACCACCTGCTGTTGTGCTTTCAGTGCAGATATCATTGACCATTACGATACAAAACCAATGAAACTAGTTTTTTTCCCCCCCCTCCATACATGAAAAAATTTTAGCTTCACCAAAATATTTCCTTAGCTTTGAGCACACTGGCATTCATTTTCTAAACTCAGATAGTTCTAAGTGCCAATTTCCTTTAGAAGTTTTGAAGAATTTTCACGTTCCTCTATTTCAAATGAAGCAACTTCAAAAGTTTGCTGAAAAATTATGTAAGTCACACAGCATTTTTGGCAAAAACATTCCAATCAGAAAACATCACCTTTGTCTCTCAACAGCAATTAAATGATGCCCTACGTTTAAAAAAAAAAAACACACAAAACAAAAACAGCAACTGTCATCTTGCAGTAGAAGAGTCTTATCTTCCTCTGTGCCCAAAACATATGCATTAATGTCTTATTTTCACTCCTGATTTTTGTTGCCACAGTGAAAAATGTAGAGTTCAGCCAATATGCAGCGCGCATCCAATACGCAGTGTGCATAAAGTAAGTAGAGTTTGCATCATGTCAATGCAGTCACATTATGTTTGAGAGTCTGATCCTCTGGTAGGACTATGTGAAAGTCTCCTATCAAAACTGCACTTTACTGAGAGCATCTCAAGGTAAGAGTGGCTTCTGCTACAAAAACAGAGAATCATGTTGTTTGCCACTGAGGCTTGACAAGGGATACAGTTGAGAGAGGAAAATAGGTAAAAGATGGAAAAATACCTCTAGAGGAATTACACACCAGATACAAATTGCTCTAAATGCACTTCAAGGAACAAAATTGCTGGAGGCTGCAAGTGCCTTCTGAGAGAAATATTGCTAAAGGTTTTTCTTTTTTATTCTCCTTACTACATTGGTGCTGATATGGGGGATGAGAGGACATCAGTATGGTCTCGAACTTACATTTTTATGGTAACAAGGTTCCAAACAACATGTCAAACAAAGGTTTAGAGGACAAAGCTATGGTTTTGGGGATACGTACTGTCTCATCTTGTGGCTTCTGATCACTGAGTTCTCTGCAGTGATACTGTAAAGCGATGGCACAGCTCTACAAAGAGCTCCCAGCTTTTTGGATACCCCCAGATTAGGACCTGTCCAGTGTGTTCCTAGGTAATTTTGGCTGGGATATCTGTATTGCAACCGCCTGCTTTTGCCATTAGGGAAGACTGCAATGCTGTGAAATACCTCATCTAACGAAGAGATTACAAGATACCATATACAACTAAGTAGGTAACCAGGCAGCTTTTCCATAGTAACATATTTCGGTTTTCAAATAGAAAGCGTGACTTGGGAAGGAATGCGTCTGACTATTCTCAAGAAGAGTTGCTCTTTACAGGTAGATTTTCATTTTTAAATGGGTAAAATTTTTTCAAAACTTTTCATAAAATGTCTCAATTATAAAGTTGAATTTTGCCAAAGGATATGAACAGTTTAAAACTTTGGTTTGATTACTTGTTTGGTACAGAAGTTTTATTTCCCATTAGAACACAGTACTGTAGAGAACATTGACCAAATGAACTCTCTCCTTGTTTGTGTCTCACCTAATTAAGCACTATAATTATAAACAGCTTCAGGCTGTCATAATTAGACTCGTGTTGATATTACTACTGTTGTATCACACACAGCGCTCTGCTCACTGTCCGATCACGCAGAGGCTGTACAGTCTGTCTTCTAAAACTCCTGACAACTGGATAGCAGTGGAAATCCTCAAAACCAGTGTCGAACTGTGCACGTTTAAAACTAATTCTAGTCAGTTTTATTTTTAAAGAAGGACTAAACTTAGCACTCATCCTCTTTTCCTTAAGAGCAGAACTTCTACACAACCAAGACATTCCTCTTCCAATGTTTGTGGCATTTCAATTAAAAGCAGCTCTACGCAATTGCTTCCTGATCAAATGTCATCCTTGTCATGGAATTAGTGAAATATTTATCAAGATGAATTTTAAATTATTTGCATGCATGTCCTCTCTAATTACATTTGCATATGCATTGCTCTAATTAGCCCAGTGGTTTTAATATGAATCAGAAACTGATACTGTGCCCATTCTCAGGTTTAACTTTTTAAAAGTGCCATGATGGTTATGAAATGGCACGGTAGTTTTGATTTACACAGCTCATTTCAAGCAGGGCAAGCAGGCTGCGTTTTCTCTGCAATGACATGGCAACTAATGCAGAGGGGAGTCAATTAAAACTGTTTGTGAACTATCAAAAGGTAAAGACCAAGCTAGGACGGGTGATCGGCCATTTCGACATGGCTAGAATTTGAAATTCATTGTAAAGTGGTTGAGATCATATTATTCTTCCCTCATGCACTTTCTGAATGGCGATCCACTGCATTCTCCTTCACATTTATATCCATTTGAGACTTGTTATCATTGACTTTTCTGGATTCTGCTAGGCATTTTGAGTTTATATACTCCGTCTCTCTTGCTGTATCACTGTGTGTCAATGACCATTTTTCAGCCCTTTTATTTATTTGCTCACTTTTGTCAGCAGGCAAGTTGGGGGGAAACAAAAAAACCCAAAACATTTCTGAAGTTTAAGGCATGAGGCAGTTTGCAGTTATTCCCATTGCAGTAATTCCCAAACACGTCAGCAAACAAGTCAGAACTGTACTAACACACCTGTGTTTTTCCTTCACATGACATGATCACATTGTGAAGAAGGTGGTAAATGCACACAGCTTTCTAGTAGTCCTTACTCTAGTATGACTTCATTTGTATTGGGATTTGCATTCTATTCCCAGCAGAGAAGATGAGGCACAGTATTGTAGAGGAATGGTAAACAGCAAGAAAATAAAATCTTATCTTTCCTCTAATACAATAGAATACTCCAGAAATATTTTGAGCATGTCTCAGCATGGATTGCTCTGTACATGGTTCTGGATTTTTTACAGAAGGAAGTCTTTTGGGAAAAGACTTAGTAAATGGAGTTAGTTCAAGCTCTTACATTAAAAAAAAACAATAAACAAACAAACAAAAAACCCACAGAAACTGGTTTGGTTGCTGTTCTTTTTTCCATTTCTCCTGATATCTTTATCTTCTCTCACATCTATGTTCCCCAGCATCATTTACTGAGATCAACAGGGAATATTCCTCTTCTAAACTTTAGACCCTTTCACAGTGCACGACACATATTGGAAAGCCAGTGTAAATTCCTGCTGCCCTAAATATGCAACATCATTTAAAAGAATGTTCTAAGCTAGTTAACTACAGAAATTATTTTGTTCATACTTTTGGTACATAATGTACTTACAACTTTCCTAAGATCTTGACAAATCTTTGCTTTTCTTCTTTACCCTTTAGAGCACGGAATTCCCAAACAAATGAACAGATTCAGGACCCCAGACAATCCACTGAAATGCAACAGCGTTTCAGAGAACTAAACTACAGGAAAGCATATACCTATCCATCCACAGAGGAAATCAGCTTCCTGTCACATTTTTACATCGGTAAACCAAATTCCTTGTCTCATTTCTTTACATCTAACCTGGCCAAAGATGCAGCTTGCAAGCATTGTCTATGAGCAGGGCAAGAAGATACATCAAGAGAAACTGATTTTGTCATATGATGTGGAAAAGAGGTACACATAACGTGTAACTGGTTAGGACTATTCATAAAAATATATATATGCACAGAGCGTGTATAAAATAGATGATGGTGTGACACAATATAAAGCTTTTATAGATATGGGTTAGCAAGACAGCATTATTCCCAAGTGTCTGTGTAACATTTACATAACCGCAGCACCAAGACTTCTATGCATACTACATATTTTATAGAAAAATGATTTTTCAGAAGTTTATTTTTAACTATGGAGTTTTGAATTTTATTGGTCCTATTTTTCATGTACTTTTCCTGCAAAATAAGTTTCTGTAGCACTATGATTCTTGTGGTATAAATTTTTCAGAAGAAAAAAAAAGGAGAAAAAAAACCTTACATATAATAAAACTTCAGAACATTTTAAAAGTTACCTAATGTAGCTTTACTTTCCATAACCATGGTATTGCAGTTTTACCACCTATTGTCATGTAACCAGCCTGGGGTAGCAACAAGTGGAATTTTCTGAGTTATTTCCTGCAAATCCTAGTCACATATTGGCCACTTCTTCACCACTGTCATAAATCCAAAAGGCTTTGTTCTTCTTTTAGTCAGTACTTACTGAAGAAAAGAGCAACTTAACTTTATTCCTTTCCTGCCATATCTACAGTTGTTTGGAATGGAAGTAAGTTATGAATGGAAGCTGGCTGCTGGCCTCCTCCTAAAAACTCGGCTTATTCTTATTTCACGGTTTTGTGCCATACTATCAAGATTTTGATCTCAGAGATAGACACATATGATTGGGAGAAGGAGGTATGAGAAGGTGCTAAAAGTAGTCATTGACTGAAGTCAACATTTGAGGATGCAATTATATTACTGTACTAAATGGCAAAAATGGATTAAAGTTATAAACTAGAGTGAGTAGATTATCAAAGATATACAATCAAAAATTCAATTATAAATACTACAGTGACAACAGGATGAAAGAAATTACTTTTCTAATTTGAAGGAAACCTCATGTACTTCTGCACTCACTAAAGAAGTGAATCTTTTATAACCGTATGACTCAGAATTAAAATGTATACATAAATACACGCATATAAATACAAAAAAGTCACCCCCTGCCACAGCTTCTCTTGAAAGAAAATCATACTACCTCAACTCTCATGACTTCAGGTAGTTTATGCAATAATTTCATGCAGCAGAATTCCCAAAGTAGAGCTACCAATGCATGCAGGGAGCAATCCTTCTTCCAGGGCTCTAATATACATCACAATTCTTGACTTTAGAAATCGCCAGGTTTGGCTGGTTTCCCTTTATGGCCAAGTTTTATGAAAGCACAGAAAGCTGTGCCTTGATGTTGACACTTTTGCCTTAAAAAAAAACATGGTCATAATGGCTAGATGTGCCTGGGGTACATTATTGCTTATGTTAACATTTTATGTTTACTGACTCTGCTTGTGATTTCCACCAAGGAGAGTGTTCTCCATATTGCTTCAATTTTGCGGAATGAAAAAGAACCATTCTATGGGGAGTATTCTGTGTTTGTTTTACAACAAGGAATGAGAGGAGCTGGATGCTGTACTTACTGTTTAACACTCCAGATGCTTCAGCTGCGAGTGGATAGGAATAAGACCTCACTGTCACTCAGCAGGGAATCCTCGAAGCATCAGAGCTCCCCAGCAGCTGGCAGTTTCAGAGCAAATGGATCAGATCGCAATGTAATTGAACACCAAGGCAGTAAAAAGCTAAAATGCTTTAGATGAGACTATTAATTTCAGGATCACAAATCTTCCTTGTAAATATTGAATTGAAAGTGCAATAAAGTAGAACTTCCAAACTTTGATTAAGCAAAGTAGTTACGCAAATTCACTTAAAAGAAATCAGTCAAGGGTGTTTCGATACAAAAATGTCAGATCACAGGGAGCTGGGCTGGAAGCATCACTGTATGCCTGCAAGGTGAAGTTTCAGAAGAAACTGAAGAAAATGGCTTTTCATAGAGCCCGTGGATAAGCTGTCGAACTCCTTGCTCTGGAGCACTCAAGATAGTAAAAGAAGAGAATGATACGTTCATGAGTAAAAAAAATTGCAGAGCATTACTAAACTTAATGAGATCACCTTTGGCTCAGGAAATCTCTCAGCAATAAACTGTTTACTTACTAAAAGATTATTATATTAAAGTGTCACTGCAGATACGTTCCTTTCCTGCACCTTCCCCTAAGTATACACCTCAAGCCACATAGTACTTTGGTCTGAGCCTGTAAAGATTTTATGTTCTCATGAAAAGTAATACAATCAGATTACAGATTTTATAGGTGAAAAACTTCTGCCAACACAGTAAATTCTAACTTAAAATATTTTCTAGAGGCAAGAGTATTCCAAAGGGACATGTGACAACAGAAGCAGAGAATCTCTTTCTAAAACAGATGTAAAAATTGAAATCATAATAAAAGCCATCTCAGAGATTATTTGCATATCAGCTTGGGATCAGTAAAGTCATAGTACTCCTGAAAAATGCACCTATATTTCACTTTGATCGACAAGTAGAAACTTGAAATAATTCAAAGTACTGAAATTCTGTTGAATAATGTTTGTACCTTTGATTGCAACTGTCAATTACCAGATTGATTAGTGGTGTGTTCTGGGGATTTTTTGAGGATATAACTGTATATCAAGTACGTATATGCACAACAGTGAAAGAACGTTTCCACATACAAGCATGTAACAAGTTAAATTGCTTTCTTCAGGTATTTTGTTTGGGTTTTTTTTGCTATTCAGCTAGACCAAACTCACACATCAAAACTTAGATTTCTGATGGTGGTGGTTTGCCAACAAATATAACAAAATATAGGTAAAGAAGTAAATTTACACCATCTATTGTAATGAATATTTCTGGAGTGTTTCAACACATGCTTCTCGGTGGTTACATCGATGAGACACTGGTAGGTATCTAGCACATTTCAAAAAATTCAGCATTTTCGTGCTTCCACAGGAACAAGCTATGCAATACTACTACATTAATGAAATACCATGTCAAAATCCCTTATTTTTAAATAAAAAAAATACTTCAGTGATTTCCATACTGTATGTTTAAAATCACTTTACCCACATAACACAGAAGGCTTAGAAGCATTTGTATCTTGAACTTGTGTTGTTATATTTTACACATACACAAAAAAAATGTATCATTAAGGTTTTGGTAGAAGTCGAGGAAGATTTCTGGCTGAGTCCAATTTTTCCATTGTTTACACTCCATACAGGTTTTACTATTATATGGAATTTCCTGTCCTTTCTTCTGAAACTGTTTGCTTTCCTGAAAACCTGCAAATAGCTATGTAATTCAACAGGACAAATTGAAATATTATTATGTAACATAGTAAAATAAAATGTAAACAGATGCATTTTAATATTATACAATGCAGTATTCTATGGCTCATTAAACTATATTCATTACTAAGCTGGATCCATAGAAACAATTTTGTAGCTCTAACAATGTACCAGATGTCAGACGTTTGCTCTGTCAGATGCTTTTATTCTTTAGCCACTAGGAATTTACTGTTAAGCTTGCCTCAATAAACACATGAATCTGGTCACATCTATCAAATTTGCTAGGATAAGTTAGAATTAAAATATGAGACAGTAGTCAGGCCCATTTCATTTATACAGAAGTTTTGCTAGATAAAGGACAAAAGTGGAAAATATTGAGGGAGCAAGAGGGGGGAAGGAAAAAAAATCAATTCTGGTCCAATCAAACCAGATTTTTTCTAATCCTCTCCACCTACAACAAACCTTGCTACCTTTAATGAAAAAGGAGTTTCTTTTAGAAAACATCCAACTGAAATCTTCTGCCAGTTTTTAAATTTTTCTCCCCTCCACCCTCCCTTTTTCCCCCCTCCACATATCGGGGGGGGGAAAAAGAAACCCACCAAAACCAAAAACACAAACACACAGACATTTATCTTTGAGTTATAGCAACCAGAGAGGACTATAGCTCCTGAAAGATGTCTGTGTTCATGCAGTTAAGCAGGATCCTTCCCAAGCTGACAGGCCTTTGAGGTCCACTGGAAGCTGCATCTCTGGGACAAAGGCACTGCTGCATATGCTCACAGAGGGGAGGTGGGGAACACAATCTACTCCCTCCCTGAGGTCTCAGTCACACCATCTTGCTTTCTAGAGGAGCATGAAGCGATGCTGCCTCACTCATCAAAAAGGAGCGGCAATCTCCACCAGCCCATCTGTTTTTTAAAAAGAACTGGAAACACTGAAATGACACTGTCCAGAGGATCTCCAACCTGGGAGTAAAGATTAGGGTGTGAGTAATAGCGCACACAAACAAGTTCCTGCTTTAGTACTAAATGGCCACATGCTGCTAAAGAACTCGATAGTCACTTCAGCAGTCTCAATGCTACATTCAAAGAACTATTTAAGCTATCTATACAAACAACTGACCACAGAGAGTCCTATTCTGTTGTTTATGGACACCCTAATGATTTTAGGCTTTTTCCGGTCTCCACTGAACAGAATTGCAAAGTATTCCCACATTATCAATCTTAATAAAAGCACTAGAGCTGATAACGTAGAACCTAAACGATTTAGTTTAACTGCCAGATTTAATATTAATCCTGTTTTCCACTTACAGAATTTGAGCCTTGCAGCTAATGAACAACTTTGAATCCAGCATCCTGAAATCTCCTGGCTTCACACACTGTAAAGGGTAACAGCAGTCTACAATGATGTTACCCTGAATCCAAGTAAGCCTGTTTCACTTCTACTCGAATTTTCTACTTTCCAAGGTAAAATGTCATGTAGCTTTATGGGATGTTTTATCAATACAATATGGTTTTAGGACTGTCTTACCATTTATATTGTCTTTTATCTGGTTTTAAAGGGATGGATGTACGCCAAGGAACTAATATCAAATCATAGCTGCAAAACATCCCAGGCTACCAAAAGCATCTTGAAATAATATTCTAAGTCAAAGCAAAAACTAAGTTGTGCATGTGTAAATTTAGCATAAATCCAAACACATGCACACCTAGTACTCTGCCTTTATTCTCAGTTCACCATGAGCTTTCTTTAGTTCAAATTGCTATTTCAGGAAAAAAAATCAGAGGACTTGCTTGTTTGTTTTTAAGTATATGCAACTTCAACATCTGCACTTCTTACCAGACCTTTGGATCTTTTTAATTAAACTAATTCCAAAGATTTCATAACTCCCCTCTTGATCATCAGGGGAAGGCATCCTCCCTAGCCTCCAGCAGCCGCAGTACTTGGCAGCTTTGTCAACACTGACCACTGGAAAATACTATCTCCTTCCACACATCTGCAAGAGTAGCTCCTGGAGCAGCCAGTACAGCTCAGCGAAGGCAGCTACTGATACTCCCCAAAGCCAAATGTAAGGATCACTGCAATAGCAAGGATGGAGTTCCTTTCTTACCCAGTTACCTTGAAATCAACTTTAACTCCAGCCAGGCTAAAATAAATTTCTTTATTTACAGATATGCAAACCCGACATGAGAAAGGTGACCAAAACAAAACCATACTTGACTTCTCCCAAAATTGAATCTGTTAGATCTCTCTTTTTCTTCCTATATCTAACCCACAAGCCTCTTAGAAACTCCTGGCAGTTCTGCAGCTCTCTGCCCTCACACTGCATTAACAGAAGAGAATCTGAGAACCTTTGCTTCCTGTGGGCCTCTAAATCAGATCAAAAGAACTGACCCTGTCCAGAGAGGTACAACCTCATTCCTATCAACCATTGATCTTTAATATGGTGACAAGTTCTAAACTGTCTGTTGCACAAGTTAATAGCTGCCTCCTCCAACTTCAAGGTGTCTTTTGAATAATAGCCTATTGAAATGGTCATCTGCCTATTTAGACCCAGACTGTTGTTCCAGTGTTTAGACAACTAGTAGCAAATAATTCATAAAAGCATAAAATAAATGCTGTGTTCCATACCATAAGAAAATCATCAGGCATCACTATTAGATACTTCATTCACCGGCCTTCGTGTTTCATATAAAAATATTAATTTTGTATTACATGAAACACACACACAAAAAAATCAGCTTTCAGGTATATTCTCCACTAGCTTCTGTGTGGGAATAAAATGGACACAAGGTTTGATTTTGAAGGGTAGTAATGAACCTTTCACATCCATGAAAACACACCAACATAGAACATTACCATTCACACATCCCTCCTGGTCCAAACCAATATAAAGGAAACAATAACAAAAAACAACTGTCACAATGAGCGCCTTGTTGAACGTTTTTCTTACAATCTTCTGATGTTTCTTTTCCCATGCCAGATTCTGTATTGTGAGGGGTTGGAAATAGCTCTGAAACGGTGTCTTCTTAAATGTCACTGCTAGGCTTAGCACTCAACAGTTGGACTAGGGTCAAATTTAATTTACAAAAATTCTACTTATCAGAGATTTCTTTGCTATGCAGCTATGTGGAGATCAGAGGAAGAGTCCTCCCAAACCATCACAATATTGAGAAAAGGCAGTTTCTCTTGAAGCAACTTCATCTTAATACCAGAAAAATCTCCTCTGAACTTGCTGTAACTGCATCTGCACAAACAGTAAAATGGAAATACTTTCACAGTTCAGGTGTTGCTATCCACATTCAGTGCTGTACTTACTGATATTTTTATGAAGCATATGTACTTGGTTGAAAAGAAATCATAATGAAGACTTTTTTCCATCTTCTGATATGTTTTCTTCTAGCAGCCTATTGAATCAAACAAGTATATAGGCCAACTCAGAGGTATTAACATTAACAGATGTGTTGCCCTCTCTTTAGAAACTGTACAATGCTCTTTCTTAATCCAACAGTTGACGATCACAGTGGTAAAATCCAGTTGAACTCTTGTTTATTCATATTATTGATTACAGAGATGAAGTACCCAATATAGAAAGGATATTTGCCAGCTGAGCATTCAGAACACTAAACTTTCCAGGTTACTTTCTATTATATATGTTATTAGATTAAAATATCCAATTTACTAGTATACATTACATTTTTTTGCTTCTACTCTCTTCTTCATTTTTAATCTGACCAGTTTGCTTGTTTCTATAATTACTGATCTGATTTTCTTCATTACCAAGAACAAAAGAAAGAAAATCTATAGGTTTTTGGAAGGAAGAGGGCTACCCCTCCTCTCACAAACGGAAAGCAGCAGCTTCTTGTAGAACAGCAGTGGGCAGGCCATGGCTCTCGGGCTCCCATCCCACGGCTACAAGACATAGCCAGTAATGGGGCTGTGCTACTTTCAGTGAGACTTCTCAGAGGCATATGCTATTCTACTACAGAGAGTTACCTCCTAAAATTAACTGGTCTGATTCATTTAGAGTTATTTAAAGTTTTAAATACTACAAATTTGAATAAGAAAGTCTTAACTCACTCCCACCCCATCCTCATGCATTTGCGAATTCTTTCCTGAAAGTGAAATAAAGCATCAGCTGTTAAGAGTATTTCTCAGACTTCATCTGAAAAGACTTGCACTTTTCATCAGTGAATACTGTGCAGTGACTGAATCACAGATTTTAAACCAGAGGATGCATAGGATCTGTTACAGTTTTCTGCATTGATTTCTGTGACTTACATCAAAAAAGTTTTATCCATTAAGTCCTGTGTCAAAACTAACGAAGTGGGAGCTAATCTAGTCTAGAGCAAATCTCTAGAAGAAAAATCTTTCTGAAGCAATAGAGAATCCATCATCTTTAAGCCCCTTACCCCTTATGCTTTCTTCAAATTATGACCAAAAGTGTAAAAAAAAAAAACCAACAAAAACACACACACCAAAAAAACCACAACACTAAAAAAAAACACCACCAAATGAAAAAACCCCACCAAACAACAAAACAACACAAAGGAAGTATCATAAATCCTAGAAGCCTAAATGCAACATTTAGACAGATAAGTGATATCGTATCAGCAGGATATAGATTATGTAGCACAAAAGAATAACATCCCTAGCTGTTATACTCTGTCAGTATTCAGTGTTCTATAACTACTTTGTTTTATAGATAGAGAACCTTCAGACATGATGTGAAACAGTTTTTCCATAGTTACCCACATGCAAAGAATACAAATAAAATAGTGATTCCTTGAGTCCCACTATAAAGACTCCATGCATTTGTTCTGAAAAACAAAGTTATTCTCTAGATATAATCCCTGCTCAGTAATGTCCATTTTCAGAGCAGTAAATGCCTTTCCAGAGTACTGAGAAAACCAAGCAGCACCTCCTCAAAAGTGCCTGTCAGTGTTGTTTGGACCACTCCAACATAGTCCTCATTTTAGCCTCTTATTAAAATAAGAGTTTTGGCTAATGCCCTAACTTATTTTGCAACAACAGGTTAAATAAAGAGCATTGATTTCAGCAGTGTGTCTTATTTTACTGTTCTTTCAGTGGTTTTACCCTGAAAACTGTTTTACACTGTTTTATTATTAAACACTGCTGTCTTAATGTTCACTTCTGCAGTTCCACATGATTCCAACAATATTACATCAGCATAGACAATGCTCTAACTCACGGTGTAAAGTGATGCAAGTTTTCAAGAGTAGTCGTGTTCGGCACTGAAGACACTTGCATCAAAGAAGTTTAGTGGAAAACTTACAATTGTGTAATACAACTCAAATAAAAGGTACTGAAAACAGAATGTGATAAGCACCCTGTATGGAAAACTTCATGAAACAGAAAATATTCAAAAATAGTTTTTAAAAACGTTAGAATTAGATATTTTACATATAGTGTTACACAAAAGGAATAAGGAGAATACCCCAGTTAACACTGCTGTCACAAAATCTGTGCTGTTGTACGTGGAAAAAACAAAGGAACAAGTTTCCAGCATCCTATCTCTGACACTACCCTTTTTGCTTGCTGAGGTTTATACTTTAAGCATTATCTACTGCAATGAATATTAATGCTGCTCAGCGTGCCCCTAAACAGCCTTCTAATAGCAGCACAGAAGAGTTCAACATCTATGAACATCTGGCAGAAGATGGCAAGAGAATAAAATAGTGCATCAGAAGTGAAGATGACTTCCGAATAGCTGCAGCAAACCAGACTGATGTATGCAGTGAGAGGGAAAAACAAACAAACAAACCAACCAAACAAACAAAAACCAAACAACCAAAAACCATGCAGGTTTATCTTGCAGCCTGGTAAAACAGAATTTACCTCTCCGTCTCTAGCACTGGTTAGAGGAGAGACATGTTTAGATATGGTTAAACAATCAGATAGGTTGTTTAGCCTGGAGAAATGGAGGCTGAGGGGAGACCTTATGGCTCCCTGCAACTAACTACATGAAACGAGGTTGTAGCAAGGTGGGTGTCAGTCTCTTCTCTCAAGTAACAAGCGATAGGAGAAGAGGAAATGGCTTCAGGTCATGCCAGGGCAGGTTTAGATTGGATATTAGGAAAAAATTCTTCACCAAAAAGGTTATCAAGCACTGGACCAGGCTGCCCAGGGAAGTGGTTGAGTCAGCATCCCTGGAGATATTCAAAAGATGTGTAGGTGTGGCACTTGGGGATGTGGTTTATTGGTGGATTTGGCAGTGTTAGGTTTACAATTGGACTCTATGATCTTAAGGGTCTTTTCCAACCTAAATGATTCTATGACTCTCAAATACAGATGAGCACAAGTGTATTTCTAGTCTGCTTCAGAGCGCAGGCTGCCTCAAAATCATGTTCAGCACTTCATTCGTGAAGCTATTTAACTTGACTCTAAAATTATATAAAAGTGCTCATGAAATCAGTTCCCAGGTCTCAGTAAAGAGGCAGACAGAAATAGTTGTCTACGCAACTTTCCTAGGGTATGTAACTGGATGGGAGCTCTGGCATACTCCCTGTGCAAATTCTTGGCAAGGACTCCAAGCACGGCCAGAGCAGAAAGACGCATCCCAAAGAGATAACTTACCTTCTGTACAAGCATTTTGGTTGTGGACGTTTAAGATGATGAGTCTCAAATGCTTTTAGCATTCTGCATGCACACGGGTCTTTGAGTTTCCCAAGGCAAAACACCTGTGATTTCATCAAATTGCCATCACTGCATTTCACTAAGGTACTACATATTATGCTTAAAACCCTAAGAAACACTACTCCTGCTGCTAAATGAACACTGGATTTCTGTTTGGAACACTTGGAATATAAGAGTCTTGATTTCACTAGATTCTTAGACCTATGTACGTTTTTCATGCAAGATTGCTTTTGTATTCTAGCAGAAAGTACACAAAAAGAAATATTACCTAAGTATCCATCAAACAAAGGAACTTCCATTCAAAAATGCTAGTTGGTTGAAATAATGTAGAACCGCCAAGCATGAATTTCTGATAGAACAAAACAAAATGTTTCAGTTGCATATTGTCCTTGAAACTGTACTTGCTGTTAAGAGATTAACATGCAGTTTCTGTGACCCTGAGTGAAATTTAATTTTCGGAATTCACAAATTATGAAAGCCTTGCAAACCACTAGAGAGGAGAAAACTAATTTGGATCCTATTGTGACTTAATGTCATTTAATATTCCATACATTTCCTGGCAGAGATGCTTCAAACAGTTTGTAAATAATGCTGATATGTCAGCATGTTAACATGCCCCAGGGGGAACTGTATGACTTCTTCACTGATCAATAATATTAAAGATATCAAGAAGACTGTGGGGAAAAAAAAAAAAAAAAGCAGATGTAAATTGCATTTTTCCAAACACTTATGGTTTAGTTTTGACCATTGTTATTAGTTAGCCCAGAAGTCTATCACTACTCCAAAGGTATCCACAAGCATCAATTTTTATGTTTAATTTTCAATGTTTAATTTCCAATGAAGAGCTTATGAAATACAGTCTGAATGCTTGCTTTGTATGCGGAATCCTTATCTAAATTTCTTATAGAGTTACAATTTGGGATGGCGCTCAAAAGGCAAGTATCACAGTTCACATTTGTGTTTCCCCCATCAGCCTTTATGATGAATCCCTCTTTTATTCAGGCTCTAAAAAAATGATAGATCCTGAATTAAAATTCCGATGTATCGATAACAGCAATGCACCCAACGGTAGCTTGGGAATATGTTCTCTCCAATCCAAAGTAAAAGCCACATTAAGTCAATGCTCAAGGATGACGTGCATAGCAGAAGCAACAGAAAGACAAAAGGAACAGTCTTAATTTTAGTTGGATGAGGGGAAAAAAGTGCATGTAAGAATTTGTCACTAATTATCGAGTTGAAGTAATTCTGATTCACAGGGAGTCTGACTCCTCCAAGTTTCTCTGACTCCATGATGAAGATGTACAATATTTCTCAGGACACTCAGTAACATCCTGTAATTCAATGAGATGTGAATGGGGCACCAAATCCATGTGGTCTCTTTAACCATATAAAATGCAATGGATGTTTATTGATTCTTTTGGATGTTTTTTGTGGTGGTGTTTTTGTTTGCTTTTGTTGGGGTTTTGTTTTTTTGTGGGTTTTTTTGTGGTTTTTTTTTTGTTGTTTGTTTGGTTGTTTTTTTAAGCC
Source organism: Tauraco erythrolophus (assembly GCF_009769465.1). NCBI lineage: Eukaryota > Metazoa > Chordata > Aves > Musophagiformes > Musophagidae > Tauraco > Tauraco erythrolophus. The sequence continues at coordinate 13,758,265 of NC_141475.1, read as the reverse complement.
CAACATGATACGCAGCATGCAGGAAAAGGGCATGTTTTCATATCCAGTCTGCCTGGGTGCAAAATGCATGCCACTAGGCACCCTGATTTCATCCTTTGGAACCTTATATCTACTCAAATCAAACACCTAACTTCACAACTGCTAAGCATATTTCATTCTGCTTTTGAACTGCAGCATTCAAATACATTAGTTTAATATTCTGGGGAAAGAAAACCAATACAAAATCGTACCTAAAAACGTAAATGTCACATTTGGGAACTAAATCCACTTAAGTTTCAAATTCCATAGCATCAAAGTCATCTTGGCAAGCTTCCTATTTAACTATATTTGCTTTGCTATGAAATGCTAAGAGTCAGAACAGAAGGAGGCTGCTTACTTTCATGACACTGCTACTTGCCGGCCAGTCTGTCTTTTCCGTGGGTGCCAGGAATGACTGGAGAGAAGACTGAAGTCCTCACAATGCCATCAGCCAGCAGTGTGATGCCGAACACAGCCTCAAGAGTCTGCCTCACCTTCTTGTGCTATCCACAACTCAGAGCCAGTTAACAACAACTTCTCATAGAAATTCAACCTTATTAATTCCCAAGTTACCCCTAGATAATCTGAGCTGAATTTTCTCCAAAACCTCACAGAAAACTGGGATCAATACAGAGTGCGAAACACAGTATCTTGTTTGAAAAGATTAGTTAACACTATCCCTCAATATGTTAAAGGAAGTTTCAAGGGATGGTAGAAGAAATTAGAATAGCTGAATATTAGCCACAAACCTTATCCTAGTGACTGACTCTGTTGTATAAACGCTCTCTCCAGACCTTCAGAAATGCTTCTCCTGCTGCATAACCCATTTATCTGACTACTCCTAATTCATTTTAATACTGTGACATTTACTGAAGTGATGCTACGCTACATTATTTCTAACGCAAGCTGCTTACTTATTAGCGTGCACACACATCCCCAAAAGGAAAAAATACCCAAACCATACAACCAAATTACATAAGCTTTCTGAAACAAATCAGATGTATGCATGCATTGCAGATAAATCATCTGTTCAAGAAAAAACAGGTGAAAAACAAGTGTTACATACACTTTGTTCTCATCTAAGGGGATTAGAAATGAACTGCGACACATCCATGAAACATGTGAAGGGTAAATGGCTGAAAGCAGGGGAGCAGAGAAAACTACCTACTTAAGCTTTCCTTTGTTCTTTTCCCTTTACCCAGACCATCCATTACACATAAAAAAAATCATGAATGTTTGATTAGTTCTGATTTACACAAAAGTACTTTTTATATTTCTTTGAAAGTTGCTTGTTTATTTAGTGTTTTTACAATAGAAAAGCTAACAAAAACTTTACATTAGCTCAACCTCATGCTAAACAAGGACCTAACTAATATTATAATTTGCAAAGTTGAAAACTGACAAGGTTTCCCCATAGTAACGTTTCATTTTCTCCTCCTTCAGCTCTCTCCTACAGTGGGAAACTATTTCTTATTCTTCCAGTATAGGCTACAGGTATATATATTTGCATTTTTAGAAATGTTTAAACTGATCTGAGTTTAATAAAACAATACTTGCCTTGTCTCATTTTGCTTCATAACTGTGTTTCCCCATTAAAACAATGCAGACTTGTTTCATTCGCTTGTCCAGAAGTATTTTGAAATCCTTTCTATAGTTCTGCATTGGAATCACTAATCTCAGATGAAAGGTCATAGAACACTAATTGACATAAAAATGCAGGTAACATTGCCTTTGTCAAAAGCAGAATAAAGACTTCACTAATGAGATTAAGTAGAGGAATAATGTGTCAGAAAGGTATGAAGAAATGAAGATAATTATATTTGAGGAAAATCCACGCATAGTATGAAGAATCAAAGGAAAGTGTAGAGACTCAAACCAAGTAGACAATTGTCAGAATGACTAAAAACAGTTCAGGATTTTTTGAAGGGATATTAAAAATATATTCCTAATTTTACATACAGAATTAATGTCATATAGGGATACTATGTATGCTGATTCTACTTTTTGGACTTCTGACAAAGAAAGGTAAGGAAAAACTAACCTTACAGATCCTACTTTATATCAATGGTTTCACAGATGTCTTTCTAATATTTGCAACCAAAATTCTTCCTTTATGTCTGTGAAGCAACTTGAAGATAAAAGATTAATGCAGCAGGTTAAAAATCTTTTCATTCCAAGGCTTTGTTTTAATTTTTAGCACCGCTGATTAGGTCAAGAATTGCAACACTGGTGAGAAGGTTTCAAAGCCCCAGGCAGCCAGAGAGATCAGTTTTCTCTGCTGCTAAAGTCAGTGAATTAGAAAATATAATAGCTGGGTATATAAATAGTTGGATGCCATTAGTCTCCATCAGCGGCTGCTACACAATAAGCTCACAGGGATCTGCATGGATTTTTGGACATCTGCAGGATTGCAGCATCTCTCTACCACCTGCAGGGGATATAAACCCTGAAGAGTAGATCCCAGACAGGTGGAATTACACAATGCATTAGTTGGCAGTGAAAAGCTGGTTCAGAAAGTGTTATTCTGTCAGGGATTTGAGATTTGTAACACAAAATAACATGTAGCAGATGTAATTAGAGCATGGGCAGTCTCGAATTGGTGTAATTTCCTGCTACTTTATGTGTCATCCCATCTGGGTGAACCTCAGGCCCCTATTTAAGTGTCTGTACATTTAAATCCCCAATTCAGTTAATCATAAGGATGGTGATTCATTTTGCCACTGATAAAAAAGCACTCAGTGAGAAAGAGCAAGTCTTTTTCCTCTACATGATGTGAGCTCTTCAGAAGTTCAAGTATTCCGTTTCAGTACTAATACTTGATATATGCATTTATCATTAGTCAGTGAAAGTTTCTGTCCCCTCTTTCTAAACATTAAGAACTATCTACTGAGTAGGGCTTTGCCAAAGAAGAATATAAAATAATCCACTGCGTACCTCTCACAGCTCCCATGGTGCAGATACAGAGAAGCAAGCAGTTCTGCTGTATCCCTCACCACTGGAAAAACTCTGATGCCCACGGGCATAGGGATTATGTGAAACGAGTAGAGCATTGATGCCGGTTAAACCCGTATAACAGAAGATCTTTCAGTGACGCTGGTTCAAGCTAATTACTAGGCCTGAACAATAAAGTTGACAGAAGAGAAGAAATTCTGCTTCCCTGAGACAGCACAATAGCCTTCTACTCTGGCAGTCACAATAGCACACCACTGGCCCCAACACAGTTGAGATCTGTTCATAACAGCACCGAACAGGAAACTGCACTCTCATCAGAAAAATGTTGGAATTTCAAAACTTATTTCACAGCAAACCCAGGATCTTTTCCCTCTGTCTATAGAGATCCAACCATCTGGGTCACTCTCCTCATTTAAAGAAACAGTCAGTTACCTGCCATTCACTCTCATGTCAACCAAGCGCCCTAGGCAACAAGCTACAACCACATGGATGTTAGCATCACTAAATTTTATTATAGAAGTTTTATTCAACATCTGAGGGAACAGAAGTTCTGTCATAACTACAATGTTTGTACTATTGTTTGTATTAAATAAGATCTCTAGAGGTCTTATTTCTGTAACATATGTCCTCATTCTTTTATACAATGTTCTTGTGCTATAACAATGGTAAAAATCTAGGATCTTGATCTGTTGCATGACGTTATGTCTGGCCTCAATTTCTTCAATTTTTCTTTTTAAATTTAGTTGAACATGTCTGTTAACTAAAAATCTTTATTGCTTCTTCTAAAGTAGCCATATTCTTATTCTTTGATAAATAGCCTGTTCTTATACTCTGTAGTTTAACAATGTAGGTTCTTGCCTGGTTTATTATACGTGTAATCCCAGCGAAAAACTAGTAAATCTTAACACTAAAGCTAGATGGACTCTTCATCACTGCAGATGTCACTCCTGAATGACACAGGGTGAAAACACAATCAAATATTTGCCCTGTACCTTAAAAAGACGGATAGAAAGGTGAGATGTCAGTGATTAGCTAATAGAAACGTTACATGAATATATTAGACTTTTAATCTCTCAGCTTGCCACAACACAGACAACAAGGATGTTTAAGATTAATGTACCACCAGGAATAGTTTTACTCACTGTTGCATTTCTTCCCCACAAAATTACTGCAATAGCAGTGATATATACTGAAAATAATCTCAAATACCTACTCAATATTCACTAAGAAATATAATGGTATAATTCTTTTTTTTTTTTATACACCTAATTACTACACCAAAGTCCAAAGTACATCAAGTGTCTGATTTTAGCTTCCATCAAAACAATTTCAAAATCTTTCATTTAATTCAGTACATTGAATATACAGTCTTAGTAATCCTTTTTTGGGTAAATGACTAATATGAAGATGATATATGTCATTTTTATGAGTAAACACTGAAGAAAACTATCTTACTAGTAAGGGACTTCATAGGTTACATCTGTATCCAACATCAAACCCACAAAAATCCAGACTGATGGCACTGGGGCAAATGAATCATTGATGTAATTCTACTGGAATTATCATGGAGAAGTGCTTAAACCTCAACATTTCATAGGCACTTTGTTCTTTTCCCCTCATTTTTCATAGTCAAAATATTTGCAGAATTACTTGTTTTTCCAGAATTTTTCACACAGAAGAAAATATCTTTAAATCTTTTAAGAAAGTACTCCACAGTAAGCTTACAATTATTAATATTCTAAAAGTCAGTGTCATATTATGGATTTGAGATTTCTGTCTGCATGGACACATCTAAATGTTTTAATATCAAGGTGAATGCATGAGCAATTCCAAGCCCTTTTTGGATTAGGGATCTATAGAGAACTAAAAAATAATGTGCAATTTTTAAAGCAGTGAAATTAAATGATTTTTTGGCACAAGTCTTTATCATAATGGATAATGAGGAAATTTCTATTCCAAGGGCACTTCTTACAAGAATTCAGTGTGGCCCTAAGAGAGATTGAACACTTTACAAAGGACATAATAGAGCAACCTGAGAAATGCAAGTGCAGTGAATCACCACCATATGGTTCTTGTTCCAATGTTGTGGAAGAAATGAACTATGGAATAGCAGTGTTCCTGAACAGTAATTTACTGAACTTAAAAGTAGCAGCATGTCTTGAGTTTAGAGATCCTCTCATTTTACCTGAGTCTTCCAGCAGAACGAAGAGAGATCTCAAAATACAGAGCCATGGGGATAACCTTAGTCTGAAGAAGCTACTTGAGAGCTAATTAAACATAAAACAATGTGATTATATTCTAATTGGTTCAAATTAGATCGACTTGTGCAAGAAACAATAATACCTTTGCAATCAATTAGGCATATTTGAATAAAGTTAAGAACAGTAGAGAGATGTGACCAAACAGCTTAATACGAAGCCTGTCTTTGTACCTCATCATCCACCCTGTGGAATGGCAAAAGCACCTGCAGAACTACTAAGAAAAGCACTACAGGTTTGTTGGTGGTTTTTTTTATTTCCAGAAAGTGACAGAGAACTGATCCCAAACAACAAGTTGAACAATGAAAAGGGCAAATGACAACTGCATACTCAAATTATTTTAAAATCCATTTGAATTACCCCCCCAACTCAACCAGCTTCAAATTTATCTCGCTTTGTACAGCAAGCGTTAACCTTGGCAGAAGTGGGATCTGTGGTCAGAAAACCAACCTGCCACTGCACCATGCTGCAGGAAGAATATCCAAGTGCAGCATATCAATGCATCAGCATTGATCAGTGGGATTTCCTACAGATAATGGAACATCTCCTCTTGCCGCATCCATTTATCCCTTACCTCTAATTCTTAAGGTGCAAAGTCTCAGCTCACTCTTACTATGCAACTGTGTATTTTCTTGCATGGCTTAATTATTTTTCTAACTCTGACAGTAACCCATTTCCTTCAGAGAAACTCATAGCTATTCACAGCTCTTCCACAGCTCACCCACAGCTATGCACAGCTCCGCTATTTTTTTTCTTTAAAAAATAATTAACTCATTCTGTTGGCATACTTCATAATTTCATAGGTGTGTGTATCACAGTATCAGCCTATCAGTAAAATACCTTAATCATAGGAGAAATCTCAGAGAAATCTCTTCCTTAAATGTTTATTCTGCTACATTAAAATATGAGAAGGGTAGGAGTGAGGGAGAATGACTTTGCAGCGAAAAAATTCATGAGGAATTGGTTGATTGTAGTCTTCCAAAGGAAGCATAAAACAGGTAATTCAGCCTTTGGTTTTGATGGGAATTTGAATTAACTTATGAAGCTGGTCAGGTACATCTGCGATGCTGACAGGACCACCCTTCCAATTCCAGACTGTGGCTAGCTAAAAGCATGACAAAGTCATCTGGGTTCAGGTCTCCCTCAACAGTAATCATCAGGGTATTTAATATCCTCTGGAGAATGGATTAACATTCTTCTTTCTCAAAAAGATTTCAAAGATGATATTTTGATCATGACACTGGAATAGCATTTATTAAACATCTCAAAGTTGCAGGGTATAGGAAAAAAAATAAATAAAAAAGGGTTCTGAATTACTTAACTAGTATATTTCCAGGACTGGTGGAATTAAAGACGATCCAACTAATCTAAGGGAGACAGATCTGCTGCTGCTTGTTTTCACTGAAGTCCCAGGAAAATAAATGGTCTTATGACCACTTTATGAAAAGTGTAATAAAATACCAGAAGATAGGAGAAGGAGACACTATAAAAAAAGTACATGAAAAACTAAAAGTGAGGAGAAAGTGAAAAAAAACCACCGTAAAAAGTTATAAAATACTACAGATTTTCATTACCGCAGTTGTAAAAGGCTAGAGCAGGTAGATGATTCAGGCTGCATAAAGCAAAAGTATTTAAATCAATGAAGAGGTCTTAAACACTGTTATTAAAAGTCTTTGTACTTGCACAGGTTCAGTTACAAAAATGTTTGCAATGAAAGGTTATTTAACTGCTTGAGAGCAATTCTGAAGTGCTTTTAATAATGCTCTTTGGAAGCCTCAAATAGCACTAAATCTGCAGAGGAAAAAAATCTCTGCTAATTCAGACCTACATGTTTTTAATACTCTTTTATCTGTTTTGTCTGAGCATAGCTCATATTAACCTGAAAGACACAAGTGTAATTTATTACACTGTTAGAGACTGAATAGAAGAGAGAGTTTTTACTTCCAAATGTCTAGTTTGTATATAGCCACTAAAAGCTTATATTGATCCACTTTTAGTGTACTGGAGTATTTTTTCTGATCTTAACTGTTTAAAATGCATGTTTGTGTATCTTTGCCAGCAGCATAATATAATGAAGCAAAAGGGGAAACAAACATTTGTAACACTAGAGAATAAAAGAATAAATCCACTACAACAGTCTGTAAGAACAATCTCACTTGACTTGCATCTTTTGTATAGTTTATAGGTATAAGTAATATCTGGAATACTGCTTAGAATTCCAATTACTTCAGTGGTAGAAGTGTCCTTAGGAGGGAAAGCTTCTATAGGTACGTCAGTGGTAAGCGGAGGACTAGAAAAAACGTGGGCCCTCTCCAGAAGGAAATGGGAGATCTGGTTACCCAGGATATGGAGAAGGCTGAGGTACTCAATGACTTTTTTGCCCCAGTCTTTGCTGGCAAGTGGTCTAGCTGCATCACCTAAGTCACAGAAGGCACAGGCAGAGACTGGGAGAATGAAGAACCACCCACTATAGAAGAAGCTCAGGTCTGAGACCATCTAAAGAACCTGAAGGTGCACAAGTCCATGGGACCTGATGAGATGCATCCACAGGTCCCGAGGGAACTGGCAGATGAAGTTACTAAGCCACTATCCATTGCATTTGAAAAGTTGTGGCAGTCTGGTGAAGTTCCCACTGACTGGAAAAGGAGAAACAGAGCCTCCATTTTTAAAAAGGGGAAAAAAGAAAGATCCAGGGAACTACAGGCCAGTCAGTCTCACCTCTGTGCCCTGGTGACTGCCAACATGGCTTCACTAAGGGCAAATCGTGCCTGACAAATCTGATGGCCACCTACAACAGGGTTACACTGTTGGTGGATAAGGGAAGAGCAACTGACATCATCTACCTGGACTTGTGCAAAGCATTTGACACTGTCTCACACAATATCCCTGTCTCTAAATTGAAGAGACATGGATTTGATGGATGGACCACTTGGTGGATAAGGAATTGGCTGGACGGCAACTCGAAGAGTTGTAGTCAACAGCTTGATGTCCAAGTAGAGACCAGTGACAAGTGGTATTCCTCAGGGATTGGTACTTGGACCAGCGCTGTTTGACATCTTTGTTGGTGACATGGACAGTGGGATTAAGTGCACCCTCAGCAAGCTTGCAGATGACACTAAGCTGCGTGGTGTGGTCAACACGCTGGATGGAAGGAATGCCATCCAGAGAGATGTTGACAGGCTTGAGAGCTGAAGCTCAACAAGGCCAAGTGCAAGATCCTGCACATGGGTCGGGGCAATTGCAAGCACAAATTCAGGCTGGGCAGAGAATGGATTGAGAGCAGCCCTGAGGAGAAGGACTTGGGAGTGATGGTGGATGAGAAGATCAACATCAGCCGGCAATGTGCACTGGCAGCCCAGAAAGCCAATCGTATCCTGGGCTGCATCAAAAGAAGCATGGCCAGCAGGTGGAGGGAGGTGATTTTGCCCCTCTACTCTGCTCTCCTGAGACCCCACCTGGAATACTGCGTTCAGCTCTGGGGTCCCCAACACAAGAAGGACATGGAGCTGTTGGAGCAGGTCCAGAGGAGGGCCACAAAGATGGTCAAGAGGGCTGGAGCACCTCTCCTACAAAGACGGGCTCAGAGAGTTGGGGTTGTTAAGCCTGGAGAACAGAAGGCTCAGGGGAGACCTTCAAGCAGCCTTCCAGTACCTAAAACAGGCCTGCAAGAAAGCTGGAGAGGGACTTTTTGCAAGAGCGTGTAGTTATAAGATAATGAGTAATGGCTTTAAACTGAAAGACAGTAGAGTTTTATTAGATCTCAGGAAGAAATTCTTCACTCTGAGGGTGATGAGGCACCTGAACAGGTTGCCCAGAGAAGTTGTGGATGCCCCATCCCTAGAAGTGTTCAAGGCCAGGCTGGATGAGGCTTTGAGCAACCTGATCTAGTGGAAGGTGTCCCTGCCCTTGGCAGGGGGGTTGGAACTAGATGATCTTTAAGGTCCCTTCCAATCCAAACCATTCTATGATTCTATGAAATTATGATTGTATGAGATCAGAAAAACAAATATTTTGAAGGACTAGCGAGATTAGTTGGGATAAAATTATAATCCCAAGAAAGAAATCCTAGCCCTGCTGAAACCAAATAGTAAACGCATACTGCTTTCATTAATTTAATGTAAAAATACTTCCATTCCAAAAGCATGAACATCAGCAGCAGTGTCACATACCCTTGTCAGAAAGAAGCTAATTTCACTGTAAAAGCAGCCATTAGGAAGAAATATTCAGCATATAAAAACATTGCCTTTCGTTGCAGTTTTGCATTGAAAGTTATCCAATGTAATTCAAACTTAACATTAAAATCCTCTCAAAAGAACACAACAATCACTCTACTGTGTCTATAGCCAACAGCAAAGAGAAAGATCAGTATGTCATAAAAGTTACCAGAAATATTTCTGTCACTGAGCATTTGACCTATTACACTTTGTTCTGGAAACAGAATGGCTATTTGAAACAGAAAATATCTTGACGTTCAAAACTAATTGCCCAAATCAATCAAGTAATCAAATTTCTGTCTAAGACTGTGCGTAGTCTCATTACAACCACTTTTCCTCCCACCATCACTTTATTGTACTCAGATACAATCCCCCCCGCAAAAACCACTGCACCAAAATGTTGATCGGGAATTAAACTATCAAAGAAACCACATCCTGAGCACTGCCAGGGAGCACGGTATTATCCCAAGGCCAGGACTTGCACGGCAGACCTCCTATCACCTGTGACTCTTCCATTCGAGCCACAAACAGCACAAAGTCATACTCCAGACTTCATGGAGCTCCAAGCTGTCGATCGCCAGCTGTTGATCATACACTTCAAAAGCCAGTCTAGTATTTCCCTTTCCTTAAGGAGGAAGAGAAGAGGAACACACGGTGACCAGAAAAGCATTATTTCTTCTGCCAGATACTGTCCATGGTCCTTGGTACTTTTCTCCTGCCCTGAAAAGTACATAGCATCAGAAAGCAGCAATGTCTGGCCACTTTCTTTCTCTTAATCACTGGGGCACAGGACTAAGAGTAAAATTTGATTGTATACATTGAGCTCTTCCTCTTCTCTCCCCTGTATGCTTCTATGTAGTACAACCTATCATACAACTTCCACTAGGAATTAATATTGTAACTAGAAGCTAAAGTATCACAGTATGAAAACAGAAATAACACATGTAACAAAGATTCCATATCATGAATCCTATTTAATCATATCCATCTACAACCTCCATAATGTTTTGTTTAGAGACTTTTTTGACAGGGCATGGAAGAAAAAAAGTTTACAATAGCTCCAGCAGTTGTGAGAAATAAGAGATTGCTCTACAGATAATACAGTACTTAAAAAGATCACAGCTGCTGCCCTTGAACTGCCTACTAATACTGACTGCTCCAGTGGTCTGTACTGTTCCAACCTAAAACAACGATGTATTTCATTACTGTTCACCTCCAGTTGACATGAGGACAGTTTTTTTTTCCTCTTCCCCTCACCTCCCCCACCCACAAAAAAATGGTGAAACAGTATAAATCAATGTCCCAAAAGAGCCATTACACCCACTAGATGACCAGCAATTAGGAAGCTTTAACTGGAAGAGAGACCCACATTAAAAAAATCACCTCCAAGAAACTCAACTGAGGACTTAGTAGCTTTTTTATTATTAATATTATTCATTAAAACAATTAATTTACTGAAACAAATAGTAATAGAGTTAATAAAAATATACCCTTTTAATTTACAAAATATTTCCTAAAAAGTTCTAACACTTTTGATGCTTTCAGCTCAACTTTATAAACATAAATTGTCAATGTTTTCATTTCACTCTATTTTCAAACATAGGTATACTGTAATAACAGAAAAAACATATCAAATTTTAAGATAATACATTGACAGAGTTCATTAATCTTTTTCTAATTTTCTTATTTGAATTTGAAAGGGACTTTTAGCTTGTTTGTTTTAAACTTAAGCATCCCTAACAGCAAGAGAAGATCTGCTTAAGAGTGAAAGTGCAGAGATCAAAGAAAATTTAAACCTCAAACTTCAAATCAGTGACTGTAATCCATAATAAAGTTTAAGAATTTGATCTAAGTTAAAAACTCCTTCAAAATATAGACCTGTCAGAAAAACAAAGTAAAAGTAGATTCATATGTTGCCTGTAAATGGGATATAATGCGAATTAAGAAAACTGCTGTGATATTTTGGCAAATATGAGACAGATTGGGGGGGTGTGGGGTGTGTGGTGTTGGAAGATTTTGAAAACAGAATAATTTAATATCACTTGGGGATAATATGCTAGTTGTGATATTTTTGCAGTTTAATGTAATATACCAAGCAATGTGACCTATATAACATGAACTAATCACCTTAGTTATTAAAATGAATAATTACAGATGTTAAATGAGTGGCCCTTATCACTCAAAGAGGTAACTGTTTTTTTCAATCCTGACTGATACTTAAAGAGCTGGAATCAACACTTACTACATTAGGATTCTGTTTATTAAATATTTTCATTCCACAGAAAAGACATTGTTGATGAAACAAGACAGAAATAGGTGTCTGAACACCAAACCTGGGCACCGGCAGATCAGATGCAGGCATGTCTTTCCAGAGAAAGTGACTTTCACAAATATCATTAACGAAGAGCATCAGCAGCTGCTGGTTGTATGAGTAGTGGCAAAAAGCAGACAGCAGTAGGTGAGCAGGTAGGGTGAGAAGTACTGCACAGATGGGTTAGGAAAAGTGCATACACATCAAAACCTGTGACACTGTCAGAACAACGTGTCTATTTAAAGTAAAGGTACCAGGCTTCGGAGGAAACGTTTAATGTGTAACACAGTGAAACGTTCTCTGTGGCCCAGACCCTCAAAAGCCTGCCCACTTGTGTAAACCTGTTTCCTTTGTTAAATGTGATCTGGCATTGGGGAAACACACTAAGGAAATCTGTGGCAATTAAGAGTCATAACAATTGCTGGGAGAACGCACATGACAAAGGCTGATCGTGATTTTGAATTCAGGAACTAAAACCAGAAGATCAATGTCAGAGCAGGTACAGAGTGAGATGAAAAATAAAAATAATCTACATCATTTGAATTAAAAGGGAAGCTTGACTGTAAATAAAGAGTATCTATATTCTCAGAAGATAACTCATTTTAATAAGAAATAAACGTCTGAGGAAGCCCAGGAAGCAAGTCTGTATGTAGGCATGCTCTCAGCAGGCACCAGCCTCAAGTCTCTGACCGGGCCTCAAGAGATTAAGGCTAGTCAAAACCATCACTTTTCACTGAAAACAACTTTCTTTACCCTTCCGCTTTGAGCACATGTTGCTCAAAGAACTGCTGAACATAAAGTACTCCAAAAACTTTAAAAAGTAGATGAGAGTGAAAGACAACAGGGCCAAACTTTCAGGATGCGGATATTTGAGATTCAATGATAGCGACTACCATGATTTCCAGATCATCCCCAACCCTCAGACAGATGCTTCATCACATAGCAGAAGGAATTAACACTTCCGAATTGAACACAACATGAAACCCAGAGTGATATATATTTGTAGAGAACAAGATTTGAAGGCAATATTAATCTCAAAAGTCTATAGAAAGTAACAAAGCAAGATTAGTGAATCATTAAGCAAACATTTTTAGCAGATAAAACACTATCCTCTTGCAAGGTAAACTTACATAACATGCAATACAGATATTTATTCTACGCAGAGTTACAAAAAAATTCACTTTTAATTTTGAGAAAGTCTGCTAGTGCTTTTCCTGATCTGTCTTCTACTCTCCAATCCTTTTTTCTTTTTTAACACATTGTTTAAAATATCCGCATATACAAAAAATACGATTTGTGTGATTAAAATAATTATAAGCATCTGCAACTTGAGCATTATGTTCATCATAGCTTGAGCTTAAATTTCTTTTTAAATATAAACTAAAACATGATCCATGTTTGGAAACTTGGGAGCCAAATTATCCGTCTTGATATAAATGACACGATTTTTGGAAGCCTGAGAACCCGTCTCATTGATTGGTTTCATCCAAACCAGTAGATGCCTTCCATTCAGAGAGGAATGTTGACTTTTCTGTGTTTATCTAGTGAATACACATTCACAGAATCTTGGCAGAGGATCCTGCACACTATATAATAGAGTCTGAACAACTGAGTTTTTGTGATGGCAGACTCCCGCTGGATCTTCCATATGTGGATTGCATAAACCTGAAAGCCACTAGAAGTGGCTTTTTTAGTTAGAAGTGGCTTTTAGTTAGAAGAGACTAAGGTGGTTTGGCAACAAAAATGCACCAAAATCCACCAAGAACGACTCAGTTTGATTGCTAATGATCCTAATATCCTTTTTTAATGGAATTCATGATCAAAGCTAAAAATTCCAGTATTCCAGTATTCCAGTACTTCATTTAAGAGCAAAACCAAAACCATACTTTGCTATTCAAGTGAAAAAAAAAATTGATTTTATGCCTTCTTTGTATAAAACAGGATCAAGAAATTATGATGAATTAAAAGAAGTAAGATCATTCTCATGGCCAGAAATAAGCTAATGCTGTGCAAAGGATTTTTGGTATTTGACAAAAAAATTTAGAAAAAGCCTAGTCTCGCATTCATGGGTCAATTCCAGTCAGTCGCAACTCCTTTGTACAGCTTTAAAAAAAAATTCTCTAATGATGGACAAAACCACTACAGGCTCATTATTTTCACTGTAGTAGAGAATGGATATTAAAATTTATGAGTAAAATAAAATTGTCCCCAGGCCATAGATCTTGCATGTAATAGGTACTCATTTGCTGGGTTCTTCTTATATTGATGAATGCAGAAAGTACAGGTTAGGCTAAATTACAAGCACATAAATACAGTGAGATGGTTCGGATGGCATATAAAATATAACATTACCCTCAACATTATTTTTATCACTAGCACAGAGCACAGATTTAAATTTCTTCATGTTCATTGTTTCTCTTTTTTGCCATTTTGTTGTACCAATTAATCCATATTTAAAATATCAGCAGACGGTACTTGCAGTTAGAACAATCCTGTTAATGCTTTTTAAAATAAAATTATTTTCCATCATTCCCCGTTCGTGTTTCAGTTATTACTTTTCTTTTGACAGCAGAGTGTTTTTAATGCAAGTCCAGGTATTCTGAGCATATTAAAACAATATGTTCTACTTTATAAACAAAGTCACTCACAACTAAATTTTATTTCATAACTCAAAGATTTAAACTGCTATAATTTAGCAGTGGTATTTTCAGAAAAGTATAAAAAGTTCTAAAAAAAATGTTTTTCCTCAAAGTAAGTCTTCATTCATACAGCAAGTAGCTTGGGAGATGGGGCAAAACTCCGTATGAACCAAAAAAGGTAAAAATTTCATTCCTCTCCAAAGAAATTTTAGTAGTTAATTCCTTACACTTTCTTTTCTAAACTTCTTCTTAATACTTGCATCTACAACTCCTTTACAACTCCTGTCACATGCTTCATTACAGGAAAGACTAACAGGAAAGCTAACTTCTGCATGTTTTTTTAACTGGGTATATGTCAACTGTATTAAGTTTTAATCTCAAATACACTTGTAGGCAAATAAAGCTGCTGGTATAACCAGTTGCAAGCTATTAGTTTTATGAAGACCTATAACTAAGATACCCATTTCAACCTTAAAAATTTTAAGACTGACAACATCAGGGCAGCAATTCACATGTCTTTCAACTGCTTGACTCATTTTAGCTCTATTATGTTGGAAGCTTCTTTCTCCCCTTGGAATAACTGTTCTCTTTTCTTCCAAATGGCTGGAGAATTTGTGAACATTCTAGTCCACAAAAGAAACAGTATTTATCACCACTCGTAATCTTGGAAATCAAAACAGCATTAGAATCCAAAGGCTTATATGTAAGCATAGAAGTCTATTTCTCTTATGGAGAATGTTACAGCAAATAATAAAGCCTAGGAGCCATCTTAACTGAATACAAGTTATATCAATTAGTAATAGGTGACTAGAAATATATTAATTTCAACAATCAGTGTAGAAAATTAAGAATCATTAATTCCCTCAAAAACAATTACAATTCCTCAAACATTTCCATTGGCTTCAAAAATTAAAGCAGAATCAACGCTATTATAATCATAAGTAGATGGCTGACAGTGCCTTAGTCCAATTGTTTCTGTAAGTTTGGGGTTTTTTTTGGTTTAGTTTGGTATGTGCTTGGGGGGGTGTGTGTGTGTGTTTTGTTTGGTTGGTTTAGTTTTTATAAAATATAGAACATAACTAATCCTAAATCAAAATTTAGTAACTGAAAGTGAGGGTTAGCTGTTCAGGCTGCATGCAAAAGCCTGAACAACTGTATACCATAGCTTTAGAGATTAGGTATGTTTTCATCAAGTATTAGTTTAAAACACATGCACACACACAAAAAAGCGTTGCACAGAACTCATTGAAATAATACATACCTGAGAGATCACTATAAGGTGTGACATAACAGAAAATAGCAGTGGGACATTGTGGGATAAAATGGGATGAAAACGAGTAGGATTTTACCTGATTTTAGTTTACCTAGTTGTTATGGAAAGTGTGGAAAAGAAAGAAGAACTGAACAAGATAGAAGATTCTGAAGTAAGATCAGAAAAAAAGCTACTGAAATAATAGTAATAATACTGTATAATATTATAAGTATAATCCTGTACAACTTGTACTGCATTATTAAATTGCATAATAATTGCATATAATAGCAGTAATGATGCTGAGAGAACAAAGGCAGTGCGTTTTGACCAATAGAAGAACAGGTTGAAGGGGTGAGAATACCTGTATTTTGTGTTTTGCTTCTGAGAATGACTTTTTCTGAAAGACCACCTTTAGAGCTGTATTCTCCAGTTGAGTAGATTTTAGTCCTAGCAAGGTGTCACCAGCCTACTCAAGTGCTCCAAGAACTGCCCTCTAAGGAAGGTGGCAGTTGCTGTATTCCTTTTATGTTTTGTTTACACTTCTAATTGTGCCAATACTACTCAAACATACTGAAAGGACTGAATATGTTACTCCTAGCAGACTGGCCATAAAGAGATGGAAAAAAGCAGGGCTGGGTCCTGCAGGAATACCCCACAGCCAGCCACCAGGGAATATATGTCATCATCTGACCACGCAGGTGGCATCTAGCTAGTGCTGACATCTCCCCAACTACAGAAAGATAGGATTCAAGAAAGATCTTGAGGGCAAATCTTCAAAATCCACCTTCTTCACCACCACCATAGCCAGTCTGGCTATGCCCATGCAGAGAAAGTAGCTGTTAAACACTAATGTCCACAGAAGAAGGGAAATCAAATTGCTCAAACCCAGCTGTGCTCTGAAGGTAAAGCAGCCATATACTTTCTTAGCTGGACTAGAAGACTTCAGTACGGTCCTTTGTACTTTTCAGATAAAAGTGCATTTATCATTAAGTACACAGAACTTTAAGACTGTACAAGAGGTGTGCTTTTTATTTAAAAGCCTATATTGCTTCCCTGTCACCATATGAAAGGAATGGGAGGATATGGAATCAGACAAAAATTACAGACTGCATCTTCTGTATTTCACTGTATGTCTGTCTCTGTTCTTTTCCCACTGTCACATTTATTCTGAGCGCCTTTATTTTTACTAGATGGACGAGTACTTCCCCCCTCCCCAATTCACAGGTGAACTGTCTCTCTTACTTTAATCTTACCTTTCTTCACCTCTTCTTTGGTTATGTATTTACTTTGTTCTACTTCTTCCAACTAGTGGGAAAAAGTCTGCCAAAGGTAAGAGGCAAGTACAAAGAAAAGGAAAGAACAAAGAATACTACTACTGCTTTGGCAGAGATAAAAAAAGTTTCAGTAAAAAGAAGAACTTGAAGTTTTGACATAATCACACTGCAATATGAAAAACAAACAAACAAACCAACCATCCAAACTTATAAGTGCTACTCCAAATACAGGCTTGTTTGTTCATTGATTATTTTTGAATATTCCTCCCTGCTGTAAACTCGCTCTACTGTCTTTTAACCCACCACTGGAAGTCATCAAGCTACTCATTAAGATTTTTTTCAGATTGACACTCTGAACCATAAAAGAAGAAATCTACAAGCCTGTGAGATAAAGCAGCTGCAGGCCAGCTATACCAAGATCGCACCACCATTCTAAGTATGACCAACCTTAGGCTTAAAGGACTCTGAAAAAAAATATCTAGCATTCATAAATCATTGGAAAGCTATACAACATCTTAAGAGATCATTTGGTCCATCTCCCATCTCAAAACACATCAGATATTGAAATATTTGACACATGCCTTATTCCTTAAACCATGGATGATGGATAACCCACGCTTTCCTGTATGTACAGCAGAGGTTATCCTTGTAGACAGAAAATTCCCTTCAGGTCTGGCTCAAGTAGTCCAAACCACACTACAGACAACACAAGTGGTGCAATGAGTCCTTTCAAAGCACAACATAGCCGAGTCCCGAGCCCAAAAGCCTCACAATCAAATTACTAGTTGCCGCAATCTGTGCGAGTAGTACGTGGATCCTTGAACAGGACTAAACTTCTTGCTGCTGAAATCTAATATCATACATTACTGTCCCAGCCTATACACTGAAAAGTTTTAGGAGGTTTTGGAGTTTTTTTTCCTGGAAGTTGGGGGGTGTTCTTTTGTTTTTGTGGATTTTGGTTTGAGGGTAGGGGGGAGCCAGGGACTGTTTTTTTGTTTTGTTTTTAAAATACCAGAGACTTGTCATGCTTCTCCTTTAACATATTTTTTAGATTAATTTTTTCCAGCAAATTTTCAGACCCGAGATTTTTCTTGCACCCCTCTTGCTGTCTTTGGTCCATGTTTTTCTTGAAGCGCAGTGCTAAAATGAGTAGTACTGCAGCTGAAAGCCTTACCAACACTCAGGTGAAAGAATTACCTTTGCTCATTTCCTAGCTATGACTACTATTCATACACATAGCCAAGGAGAATTTATGTTTGATTTTCCATGATTTTGACATGCATCCACAATTTACCATTAGAAAATTACTTCTCCCTATCCCAAGATATCTTACAGGGTTGAGTGAATAAAAATTTAAAAATAAAGGTAGGAGAGGAGAGACAGATCCAGATCAAATCTTGCTTTTCTTTTCAATAAACTTATGATCCATTGCAGACCCACTCATGCATTATGAATGTCTAGATAAACAGAAAGCTTTTACTCTGCAAATTAAGACAGAATAAATAGGCTTAAGGCAGGTTGGTGTACTCAACTGCTAAGCACTGCTTAGCCCTCAAACCTTTTGGTAGTCCAAACCCCTCACCTTTTTCAAAGAGCTAAGACTTACAAGGTAACTGAGGAATTAAATGAAGGTTGGTAGATTTTTAAATGTTCTCATTCAACTCTAGTCCTGAGGAAAGCACATATGCCAGAAATGCACATATTCAAAGAGGCAAAAGCCTTGGAAAAATTACTTGCCTTCAACTTTACATGAGTGGTCCTGCACGCAGGCATAACTGCAATCTCAAGAACAATGCTAGTAATTTATATCGATTGCAAATATCCCCCTTTTCTTATAAATGATAGATCAATACATGTTTTGAAATCATCCTTGCATCTTGTATGTTGCTGAACCTTTACCTTGAGTAGATGAAGCTACAAAGAACGATAACTTCTATTTCATCATCTTATGTGCAGAAAGGAAGCAGAATCTCTCTTTCATTATTATGGACAATGGAACTCAGTGCAGCCTCCTAAGTATTTAAGGAAGCGTGCTGTTTTCTTTGAGGCACAAAAAAAAAAATTATTTACAACTTCCTTTTGTTTCATCCCAGTTTCCTTAGCACTTTATAAAGATTAATGAATACTGTTGTTTACATACCTTACCTCTGAGGAAGCATGACCTTCAAAGCAGTTATGAAATGGAAGTCAAGAACACTTCCATCTTCATTAGTTTTATATTAAACCTAATCTATTGTGGTTTAGGTTGGTGGTTGGTTGGGGTTTTTTTTAATTGTAGTTAACTATCTCAATACAGCTGTTAAGGGGGTTTATTTCCATTACCTTTTAACATGGAGTTGTTCCTTCATATAAGCGAATACACAGACATCATTCCTCATTGCTCAGAGCACATGGAGACATTTCACATTTCCTGAGCAAGGGCACAGCTGGTGCATCACTCACCAGCCATCACAGACAGCAATGCTGTAGTAAATTGGCAATAAATTATTCACCAAGCACTGTGTAAAAGAAAGTTTAGATATCTTTCTGGAAAATGCTAGTAACACCTAAGGAACCAGGCATATGGAGTCAAACCTGCTGAACATAGCTCTGTGTACATATCCAACAGATCTACCTAGAATATAATTGTATTTCAACAAGCAAACCACTGAGCTACAGTAAAACCAAAAGTTGGTGTGTTTCAGAAAATGGTCTTTTATCTTTGTAGGAAAGTAGTTACAAATACTACACAGACACACCTTGATAGTATGAGTAATCATCTAATAAGTCTCTTAAATTTGTATTCGTCACCATAGCTGCAAATTAGAATTATTAGAATACTCTCCATATGAGTATTCAAAGTAAGATTCTCTGATTTCATATAAAAATAAAAATTATTCCACTCCTTTTGCTACTGCAGTACTAAAGCATGGTGAACTAGCTTTTAGCCCTCTCTTCTGCAGCATCAGAAAAAAAAACCAGTCACATATCAATGTCATAAGCCAACTTTCAAAATCTATAGTAAAATTTTATTGCTCTTGCAAAAGTATTCAACTATTAAAACAGCTTTGAAGTATTTTAAAAAACTACAAACGTACGTACAAGTATATCTTGCCTGCAATTGCTACAGCAATAACCACAAAATTAGGATAACATATAAAATCACATAAATAATACTGCATTTCAGGGTATAACTTTAACAACACAGTTTCTATTTGCAACAGGCTATTTTAATTCCTCTATACATAATTTTTTCCAAATCTATCCCTCCCTTATTTCACGCAGCATAAAGCCTATAGGAGATGTATCACACTGCCTCATCCCCATAGTCTTCCATCCCTCTCATCCTCCTTTCATAAACAGGAGATACCAGGGTGCCTCTCAAACCAAATTTCACATAAAACAAGAGGAGATACAAGAAGGCAGCTTTGTGCAGCCAGTTTCATCTCAAGGGGAATATCTATTCAGTCTGTTATTTGTTGACTATCTGAATAACAGCAAGGAATGGCATGAGATTCACAAGGCCCTGGTTGCTTTCTTTTACCATGAAAGATGAGGGCTCCTTTTCTGAAAAACTAATTTTGAAGTGACTTGTAGATGCAATAATTTAGGGCAGAAAAAAAAACCCAACAAGACGAAGTTATGAATAGGCATTTTGTCACTTCCATTTTCTTTTGAGATAGATTCCTTTTTTTATCTAGTGTGAAAGACAGAAAACAGAGCTCATTGCTACAGTTCATAGCTAGCTCTGGCTAAGAGCATCGCGACAACTTTTCCCCAGCCTTGGCAAGGCAGAGACAATAGTGCTTATTAACGCAAGTGAGATTCATTGCTATAACCTAAGCAGTAACATCCCCTACTCATAAATTCACAGGTAATCTTACATTGTTACAGCTGCAGTGCCTGTGCTTCTTTTCTGCCACTTGTAAAAATAGTTTTTATTACAGTGTATTCTGGGTGAAGGTCAAACGAGAGAGACAGGATTGGAAAATTAAGTCTTTTAAATGGAGAGAGCACATAATGCAAATTCCTTTAATACAAGTTCTTCTGCCTGTAGTATAAACCTTGACCTAGAAAACACCTACATCTTTGGCTTGCCAGGTTTCGAAATAATTCTCTCCATATGCAAGAATTTACCAGAGACCCTTCTGATGTCAACTGCACAAACATTTGTTCCAATAAATGGAGGTAGTTCTCTCTTACAGAATACTTTACGCTAAGGCTTGCACCGTGATCACCAGACTCAGTTTATTAAAGAATCAAAGAGTGACTTGACAGGCTATGAAAGACAAAACCTTTATCTATTGCAGCTCTATTGTTCAGCTTTCTAATTTACAAATTACAGTGGTAGAAAAGGTAATTCTATTCAAACACAAAGAAAGGTGTTAAATTGTCTGGAAAAAAAAAATTAAGCATTCTACAAGAAAGAGAAATAAGAACCTGCTTGTCTTCTGAAATGGTGCCTGCTCATGAAATAGCCACAGAGGAACATTAAGTGAATCAATATAACCAGTAAATCTATCTGAAAGAGCTGGGGCAGCCAGGGTCATAATTATTACCCTTGGTGCATTGCTAATATATGAAAAATAGCAAAAAAAAAAAAAATAGTTGATTGATTGCTATGAATTTCTGGCAGCTGTAGCTTTTGAAGCATGAAATACATTAGCATTGTATCCTAATGTCTTTGATAATTGTTTAGAGTTGATGCTTGTCTTCTGAACAAGGCATATTATTTGTTCACAAAGAAGTCACTGGATGTAAAAATTAAACATGTAGAAAATAAGTTGACCTCTATTTTTTTCCCCACAAAATGACATCTCTTTGAAGGACAAAAGAAGAAATAACTTACACTATTAGTAATGGATACAGGTCTAATTTAATGTGCATTGTCCAAATACCTTTGCCCTTTACAGGTTATTAACTGTAAGAAGCTCCTGGGTGAATTTATTGCATCATTACACAGCAACTATAGGAATATTTCTGGTAGAAAAATCTACACTTAAATATCAGTTCTGTTTAAAGGAACATTTTTTGAAATACAACGCCTAGTTTGTAAGAGTCATTAAAAGAGTTTCTTCAGACCACATCAGGAAAAGTCTTTATATGAAGGTTCTGAAATGCCATAGCTTTAAGAGTGTGCATATACATGTATTGTCTTAGTATTTTTTACTTTTTCAAATCTTTCCCCATGTATAACTGATCACTGCAGAAGGTAAAACAAATTATTTTATTCTTTTCCAATTATTTAATTTCTGTTTCTCCCTAATGGCAGAGATGATGTTGGATGCATGGTGCCTAATAGAAGCAGAGTTATAAGAATTTAAGTATTCAGAGCCGAACTGACCTTTTCAAAAAATCATGCAAGTTTCAAAAGAAGGAAAAAGAACTCTAAGGAAAGCACAACAGAGCCAGATAAACAGCAACAGTGGGTACTGCAGTCACCTTTATACTCTAAGCAGCAAAGATGTGAACAAATAGCAGTAATTACAGCTCCTGAAACTCAGTGGGGTTAACTGCAGCAACAGTACTTTCTAATCAGCCCAAACACACACAGTTACAAAGACTGTTTTTTTATTTACATTGAGAAAGATCCTGTTTTTTCCTCTACTAAAGTTTGCAATACAAATAAATACAAGATTACTGTAACATAACTTCTGAAATACAAATCAATACAAATTCCACATCAGTGCAAAACTAGCAAAATCTCTGTCGAGTTGCAGGCCTTATTGGCATTTGCCCACTTAAACCACCTGTTTGCCCTTGTGTTATTACTGACTAATATTTGTATTCACACCATAGTTAACCCAGGCTCTTCCACAGCCTTGTTCTTGACCTCTTTCTTACCAAAACACAGATCTATTTGACCTGAAATCAATGGTGCTTTTAACTCAACCGCCTGGCTCAGGTAACACCTCCAGTTTGCAGTGCTAGCCAGTTCTGTCTGCAAGAAACGAAAACAGTTGTAGACCCTCATGTCTGCCCATAATTCTTCTACCATTGCTAGGAGGATGGACGATTTCTCCCACAATTTATGTGGTAGAAAATCTGTGTGACTCAGCTTTTTTCAGAAGAAAACAAAAACAAAACTAAAAGCCCATGCAAGGCGTTTGCATAAATCCCAGCCAGGCAGAAAAAGGCAAAACTGGTGATAACACTTAAAAAGGGCACAGCTTCACAGCATGCTTACCAATACAGAGACCCTGTTAATACTCAGATCTGGAAAACCATCATCACACCAAAGACAAATCCATGAGGGTATAAAAAAAACCATAGCTGTTAGCTGAAGTAGCAAGGCAGAGGCTTCAGCTACCACATAAGTCAAAAAAACTAACACTCTATGAGCTCACGTTTAAGGGCTCTTTAGGGACAATGCCAAAACCAGATATCTCTGCTGCGTCTCTCTAGTTCTTGCTCTGCAATCTGTGAAGATTTATTTCTAGCTCATGCAGTCTATCATGCTCGTATAATGAAGCACAACGACACTCAGATGTACATGACTGAACTCACATACAGCCACCTTAGCACCCGTTTACAGCAGTGCTGAGTAAGAAGGACCCTGGGGTGAGATCCAGAGTGTGGTTGAAATTCATGAATTCATATGAATATATTTTAACTTCTTTGACACGTTCTGAATCTTGTTTAAACAAAATAAATTAGACTGTGGGGCTAGACAGATGTGTGCAAAAGAGACAGGAAAACATTAAGGCAAAATAGGCTTATTTCAGAGGAAGAAACATGCACTTTTTGCTTGCAGCACATATGCAGCTTAGCTTACATTAAATCTGCACTTTATTTTCTGCTCCTTCTAAAATCCTCACGCACGCATCACCACTACTATACTGGTATAATATACTGGTTCTCTCTTCAGGAATCTTGAGTGTTTGGTGAGTGTCCAGGTAAATTGATGCCTTGTAGTTCTAGCATTACAAGGTTGAGGCAGCAAAAGGAAAAACTGCAAGATTCTTCCCTAAGACTAATCATCCTGGGATGCACTCTGAGGGAGAAGCAAACAAAAGTAAAACAAATCCTATAAATTCAATGCTAAAACTTCAATCACAAGCATCACTGTAACCACTACTAGCTTCGCTACATTATAACGCACTGCGAGAGAAGAATCAAGACAACTAGTGTTATATTATGTTTTTCCTCTTAACTTGGCTGAAGCATTGCTCAGCCATATTTCCCTTGCAATAGGAAAACATGGTCGTTAGGGCACAACATCACAACTGAACAAAGGCACCCTGCAGCTGACACTGGCATACTGTGATTCTTGGGACAGCACTTTCCCAGGCTCATCATGCCTTGAAAACATTTGAGTAGACTGTGAGAATCCACACTGCAGATTTCACTATTCTGTAAGTACGCAAAGCAGCAAATCTCAATAACGCCCATGTATGACCTAAAGATAGGAAATCACACACTTAGTATGGTAACTCCAAGACCTGCGTCAATAGCTTCCTCTTGACACCAATGAGGATTTACAAGGTATTTGTCTTCAGCACAGTCCCAACCGAACCTCCACAGGAAGCCAGGTCTGATACTCATAAATATGTTCCCACTCCTTCCGAAGTCACAAAGGTTAAATCATACAACTGTGCTGCAAAAAGATTTTCCCTTCCCCAGTCTAAAGGATCTCTAAACAAATTAAGCCAGTTGCTAAGAGATAACTTGCAGTGAAAGATCTGTAACATAACAGTAAGAAATCGCAAAGAACAGCTCCAGCTTCTACTCGTCTCCTTCCTTGTCCTCTGCATAGAAGACAAAGTTGGAAAAAGTAGCGTCACAACTGAGTCCCATCCTATCCTGGTGCTTCCTGGGAACGATGGTAAAACCCTCTGAGGCTAGGAAGGTCTTGCAGGATTTAGGCAGATTTGAAGCTGCCCTTGGGTTTCCTAACAGTGCTAAAGAATAACGTTCACGAATTTTAATTCACAGCTGCTTGATCTATTCAGGTAAAAACAGCAAAACACAAGATAAAAAAGAGGGCTCATGGAACTTCTCACACTGACTTTAAAAGGAGGATTAGAGCTTCACAGTCCCATATTTCCCTGTTCTAATATGCATGGTAAAATACGTCAAAAAAGTAATTAATGGAAGACCATGAGGTTTATGACATTTTAAACCAGAATGACCAGTTAAGGAACTTAAAATTTAGGAAGCCAGCCCTCCCCAGGCACCAGCCCTGCTATTTCAATGTCAGCAGTAGACTCTTTAGACACAAACAGCCTAAGGCAAACATTTTAAGTGGCTTTTAATCAGAAGAGATTTTTGTTATTCCAGGACGTAAAAGTGTAGTGCAAATACGAAGATCTTGTGTAGGGTTGGTGGTGATTATTGTTTTGTGGTGGTTTGGGTTTTTTTTAAATGCAGGATTAAAAAACCACAATAAGAATTTCCAGGAAAGGTTTGATGCTTGTTTCATTTGCTCTGATTTTACATGTCTGCAATGCCATAAGGCATGGCTACAATCTGCAAATTGTTCTATAAATGTGGAATAACTTTACGAAAGACAGCAAAGTGTAATTTATATCATTGTAACTAAAAGCTAAGTACATTGTTAGTTCTTAATGGCCTATCAGGCTTATTCTAAATCATATTAAAATGACAAAATAAAATAAACCAAAATAAAACAGGGAATTCTCCTGCCTCTATCTGCACATTACAAGCAGATATTCCATAAAATATATTTATCAGCATTGTGACCAACTATAAAACTTTGTCAGTGCAGAATGTTTATGTACTGTAGCATATTAAAATTGTCCCCCTGTTAACTCTAAATCAGCTCCTGAACAGGTGTTGGTGTTTCTTCATCTGCAGCCTAGCTCAAAGGGAAATGTCATTTGTGATGTCTGGAACAGCATTTTTGCTATGAAGGATGTCACAGTTGAATTGTGACTTCCCATAAAGGTAAAAACTGCTGGATTTGGTATAAATAATTCTTAGAGACAGATCATGGTATTATTTACCTTTTGTTTTTTAAAAGATGGTTAATTTTTAAGTGAAAAAGTCAAGATTTGTGAATTTCAGTTTATTAATACAGTATGTCATCATCTACATACTGCAGCCATATTAATTCATACTGTTATCTCACCAGATCTCATAAATAAAATAATATCAGGATCTGACAGCATCAGTATGTCTTCATCACATAGTCTGGGTGACTGTGAACCACATTCAAATATCTGAATTAGCCTAGGCCAAATGCAAGTATTCCCCCAGCAAAGCTTAACTCACGTTATTGTCTCTTCATTATTTCCTCACTCAGTCAATATTTAGGATACACTCCATACTGATCTGATGGAAAAAGCAAATCAAACAGAACTCCTCTACGTAACAAAATATTTTTTGTGATTCTGAACTGGTTTTGGCAGCTCTGTGTATTCTCTGGCACCCTCCATGTTTCTCATCAGGAAAATTAAAATTCAGCAGTAATGGAAGCAATCTGTGTTATACAGTTGCATAAACGTCAGTTTCACAAAACCAATAAGGTAAATAAAATGCTCTATAATGCCACATTAGCCAACAACAGATAAACTTCTAGTAGTAGCTCCACATGCAAATTGATGCCTTAGTTTATACCATGCATCAAAACCTTCAGGTTTTTCATCAATTATTCCAGAGGAAAGAAGAGTAAATTTTTTTAATAGAAATTTTCCCTTTTATTTTGCAACGATTTGAACTAGTAATTCTGAACAAATACCTTACCTATAACTGTATCAAAACAGTAATGGAGCCTTGATGCATTGAATTATTTACGAGCTCAGTTCTACTAAAATCCATTGAACATAATCCTGGATTCTTAGAGGTATTTACAACATAGAAATCACATTTAAATATTATATGATCAGAGTTTAATATATGCATCACTTCCTTTTCACAAAATAACGTTCTCAAATGTATCTAGTAAGTGCTGCTGAAGAAAGAGTTACAGTAGAGTGATAGACATAGCATGTTGCTTTTCTGGCCAACAAAAAACAAATTAACCGACCAAAAAACAAGACATTAAAAAAAACCCTAAAAAAACCAAACAACACACACTACCAGGTTTTCATCCAAAATACTATATAGATTAAAAAAAAAACTAAAAAAAAACAAGTTTGACTTTAGAAAGCAAAGGATTACATCCAGAGTTCAGATTACACAGGAATTATCTTTTGTCAATTTAGAACATACGAAATTCACATACGAAATTCACTTTTTTCAGTTATCTAATGATTTTCAGTACTGATTTCTAGTCTTAACAGTCTTTCCTTTTCTTCCCCACCCCATCCTCCCTTTTTTTTAATGAGGAACAATATCTTAACTCTATTTTTCAGTTTCCTAAAGTTAGACTTTATTTTAAGTCATACATTCTCAAGTATTTTTCTAGTGTTGCATGATAAGGAGAGCTTCCTTTTCTATAACCGTCACAGAAAGTTCACTTACAGTGAAATTGTTATTCTGTGTTAGTAGTATAAATGGCCAAGCATCTTTGATTTAAAGTGAAAGTTAGCATTTCAGAATTAATATCTTCATTTTCAATGAAGCTTGCCATTGACAATACATCCATTCATTTCTGTGTCTTAAAATGCAGTTCTGAATATTTTAAAACCAGTCCTGCTGGGCACTGCCCAGCTCGGTTAAGAGAATACATGAACTACTTTCCTTAGCTAAGTTCACATACAATTAGTGTCCATTTACACCTTCACTAGTTTCCTCTCAGATCTGCATTTGGAGACAACACAGAAAGATTTATATAGCCTTCAGTGCAGTGAGGTACAGCCAAGAAGTCCTACCACATCACTGAATATAGGGCTTTCACCACCACTGACTTTTCTGCAGTGGAAATAAAATGTTTCTGTTCAAAATTTAATGTCAATACACACAATGATAGTAAAATGGAAAATCTTAACAATTCAAATTTTTGGAACAGTCATTTTTAAAGAGCTTATATCAATAGAGTGGGGTTTTCTGTTTTATCGAAAAGTACAATAGTTAAAATATTTTATTTCAAATACAAAAAGAAATTGCAGTCATAATTAAAATAACTAAAAAATTTAAAAGTCAGAGTCAGTGGTATCATCCTTCTCTCTCTTTCCCTAAGCCTTTTATACATACATATAAATAAACACAGCATGAAGCCAGACATGACACAGTCACACAAGACAAACATATTTTTAACAAAGACGACAAGTTCTGACCCAAACCCACAGGAACTAAAAGTAACAGTTAGGATAACTAGGTTTAGGAAACCTAGTTTTTATAGGAAGCTAAACTAATGAAAAGCTCTGGCTTTTCCAAGCCTTTCATCATCTTTAGTACCTCAGGTAAGAGCAAATACATGGTCATTACCAGCCCTACTATAGATCTGAGGCCCAGTTCTTAACACAAGTAATGGTTTATAAAAGGTAAGCCTCCAAGCACGGGCTAAAAAGAACTCAAAACACTTTAAAAAAAAAAAAAAAAAAAGACCAAAAGGATAAAATAAAACCAAAACAAAACCTCCACATTCAGAGTATAGATGCCAAAGACATGCACTTCAGAGCAACCACAATTACATTAATTTCCCGTTCTCTCTGACAGGTAGAGTGAAAGGCTTACTTTCCTACTTTAATAAAGCTTTTACTCGGCTTTAAACAAATTGCTTCATTTCTTTTTCAGAAGGCACCACTTCAGTACTGCTTACTAAATTAGGAGCAATAATTTCCAACCTTTTTAGCGGGGAGAAAGCGTTTCCAAGCCTGAGAATTTGTGCAGGACAATAGTGGTCAATGTTTAAATCTCTCCTCCAGCATGGAAACCCAAAGGTTCTTTTCCCACCAAGAGTCTCAGGCACCAGGCTTGCGGGTGATTTGAGGGACAATGGTGACTCTGCTAAAGCCTCTGGAGAGGCACAAGGAAAAGCATGGCAGGTACGCTGTCAGTGTTTCCCGTGACTTTTCTTCCTGTTCTGATTAAAATTTTATGTGACCTTTTCACAGCAAAGACCATTCGCTATACCCAAGCAGGCAGAAATAACCAACTGGTATCTCAAGTCATGATCCCTTTCCCAAGAGACTGAATTGAGCACTCCCAGTTCTACACTAGTATTTTAACCAGCAGGATCTTAGAATAAATAAGTGTGATCATCATAATTTTTTCTTCACTGTTTCAGTTCAGCTGAAGAAAAAGTTAACAGCATGTGATGCGATGCAGCACAAAATGAGCATTGCACAGTCATACAAATTCATTGCATGGTTATAATGATTTTTTTTTCAAAGTAAAATCTTCCTCTGACTACACAGGTATATCTTGTTCTCTTCTGCAACAAATGAGAGCGCTTGTAACTATCTTTTTTTTTTGCAAGGGAATCATTTGACTGAAGTGGCCATTCAAGTAGGTAATTAAACTGGTACACACTTTCTAGCTTGAATATAGTTTATTTATTAATAAACTAATTAAGGTTAAAATAAGATACAAATGCTAATTTTGAGAACAAGAGTTACTACATAGGGAGAAAGAGTAGCTGAACGATTGGTCAAAATGCTCAGGTACATCTAATCTTAGCAGACTGAAAGCAATTACATCGTCAAGGTCTGTCATGAGTGCTTGTGTTGAAGAAACCACTTTGTTTCTTATTCTCATTTGGAAAAGTCTCATCTGTCATGTTTTCTATCTTTCTTTTCTTATGGGTACTCATAAATTATCAGCTGTGATACAGCTTAGACCTTCAGGACTCACAGTACATTTCTGTGACCTTTTCAGTCACACAATTAGACTGATGAATTAATCTAGAGGACAACATTGCAAAATGAAGTATTAAGGCAGGCATATGAGGTGGAAAAAATAATTCATATACAAACTGCTAAATCTATTAATTCAATTCAATTATTGAACCTGATTTTAGGATTCTTCAGACTTGTAAAATGCTGAATTATATAACTGACCTATGTCAGCAAACACACAGGTGATCATTGCTTGCTTTGTCTGTTGTTTTTTTTGAGTTGTGTTTGTTTTTTTAAAAAACCAAACCAAACCAAAACACTGTTACCTGCAGTGCCAGTCTGGTGCCAAAATGCTTTACACTCATTCTAGATCAGAATAAAACCCAGACATGAGCTGACACAGAATCACTTAACTCCCAAACCCACAGCCAGCGACGAATCTATGATGTTTCACCAGTAACCAAGTCACCAGTCATAGGTGAAGACAGATTTTAAGACAGCTGAATTAATAAATAAAATTCATACTGAGGAATGAGAATTGGCACCTAATTCATTCAAGGATCTAGAAAGGTCTGACTGCATGCTCTAAGCCTTTGCTCCTTTTCAACAGCATATTCAGAAAGAGTACTAACAATTTGTTATGCAAGGTAAAAAATTTAGCTCTCCAAAGATTTCTTATGAGGTATATCATAAGTCAGTTGCATTTATTTCGCTACCACATTTTCAGGAACCTTCAGCATATAACCTCTATGATTAGTAACAATACAATACAAATTCAAAGAAAGAAAATTAACTGCATTGTCCCTGAAAAATTGCTAGTTTTACCAGACAATTAAGAAGTTCTGCATTTTTTCCTTATGATTGCCTGTATACAAAAATAAGGTCTTTATTACAGATTTTTTCCATCAAGACTTTTGCAAAAGATAATAAAAGCCAGAACAGAGCAGAGCAATCCAAGGAAATGATGGCACAGACAATGCTACAGAGCACCGTGACATGCCTTTTATATTCCAAAAAGAAGGTTAAAATATTTCATTATTCTGATAACTACTTTCAACTGTTCCACACAGAACTCTAAGCAAGCACCGTACCGTCAGATACACATCTCATCTTTCCATATAGCTTACAGTAAACTTACTGTTAATGGTTAAGGGGTATAATTGCATTTATTAAAGTCTTTTAAAGTATAATTTCTAACAAGTATATTTGACTTATTTCCCCACTCATTCTGCATAAATCTATAATCTGAATGAATTCAATATGCTGAAGTACAGCTTGTAGACTTGCCCATAATTGAGACAGCCTAATATATCCGTTATTTTATCAGATATTTTCATACACATTTGGCCGTGTTCTACACTAATTGCACAGTTTTGCTTAAATTAAAATTTTTAAAAAAAAGTTCTTTATTTGAAAAGCTTCAGTACATACACACTATTGTGGGACTTGATATGCATTATACTTGGGTCTTAGAAGATAGCAAAGATTTGCTCTGCACTGGCCATGCATTTGCCTATGGTGGGCTTGCTCTCTAGCAATGGTTTAGGAATGACTCCTCCCTCTCTGGTCTTCTGCATGAAGAATGAGAGCAAAGGAAGAAACTGGTCAGCAAAAGACTAAAATGTGTGTCAAAATGAGGAACTGAAAGAAAAGAAGCCTTGAAGTGATTCAAGAAAACTGAGAGGCCTGGGACTTGCCTAGTAAAGCAAGTGGCCTGGGCTGGGGTTTGAAGGATGATAAAAGATAAGATTAGCACATCAGTGGAACAGGGCAGAAAGGCCCATGCCTGAAAGCAGCAGCACATTCTCCGCACCCCAGCCTCGTTCAGAAGGCTCCACATTCTCCCCAAGATATTTCCTAAGAATCCAGAATTCACTTAAATCAAGCCTTCCAGAGATTAAATTCCTAAGTCATGTGAAAACTAAAGTGAAGAGTTGATTGAGAGAAAAGATACAAACGCAGATGACGTCAATAAACCAAAATTGGAACATAAAACACTGTATGAAAGACTACTATTTCAACAATATACAATGTATAGCAGTTCTATGAAATGCTTAGATCTTTGCATTTTTTCTGTCCCAAAGAACATAATTTCCAGATTTCAGCAATTCAGGTTGTTGAAAGTTAGTTCTTTTCAAAAAACTATTGCTGCAAAATGCAGCTCACGCAGTACAATAGGGAATAAGCCATTGTTATTGTTATTGAATAGTTTCTTGCTTCAGGGAAGACTCTTGAAATTCTTAGTTTTCAAGCATTACTTAAATTGGTGATAAAAAGACATTTTAATTGTACCCACACCAGAACATAAGATTTCAGAATCTCTAAATGTAAGCATCTATGTAGCTGGAGGTATGCATTATTTAATCACATCAACCACTCTCATTAAAACTTAACTCCATTTTTCAGCTTTCTCAAAACATCTGCTTCTCAGGGTATCTGTTTTTGTAATTAAACCAAATTTCTCTAGTGATACTCCAACTGCAAAAACAACAAGTTTGTAGGATTTCTTCATAGCTTTGATAAACTAAATTTTATTGCAACAGAAATAATTAGTATATTTTTGTTGTCGTTATTTCAAATCCATTGCTTTAAAGTTAATGTCCCAAGACTTGACTTGGTTGCCATAATACAATCATTTGAAACAAAACTCTGACAAGCATGTTGTTCTTTCCCCCAGTCTAAGACATCCTGTAGAATTAATACGTAACAAGTCACAAGTGTAGTCTGAAAACTGAGCTTATATCAAGGACGCGTAGGATAAAGGTGTCAAGGTACTGAAAGATTTGCAGCGGTTTTAGTGCTTGATGGCAAAACTAAAAGGGATTTAATACTTTGGGAAGAAGTATTATAAACAATTATAAGTTTTGGTATCATTTTTTCAGATTAGCAGGTTTGTCAGCTTGCCAAAAATTTAAAGGCAAAACTAATGACAGTTGCTGTGCGTCCCACGTAGAAGATTCCAGAAAATACGGGCAGGCCTATTTCTTCCTACCCTCCCCACCACCAAAACAAGACTTACAGCAAAATTTTCATCTGCTGGTCTATTTTGTATGATGACCTTTACAGGTTTTGGAGAGGTCACTGGCATTGGCTGGCTAGCTGGAATAGGAACTTCAACTAAATTAATCACAAATACTTGAACTTAAGAGACAAAGATTCACTCATTGCATTATTTCACACCAACATAATAAGCAAGTTCAAAAAGCATATGTCTTCAGTCTAGACAAAATCACTATAAACCATAAATACTTCCTTCAAACATTTGTTTTGTTTGCTTATTCTGATCTGTGATAGAGTAATGGATGACAAATACTTAAGACTGAAACAGCCATTGTATTTTAATATTTTAAAATATTATCAGCTATTATTATTTTCCTTTTGGCTGTTAAATTAGCAGTTTAGATATTAGCGTTAGACAGAGATTTTGAACATCCTCTGGCACAAAAAAACGTGTGATTTTGCAAGTCATTAACACCAGAGGAGAGCTGAAATAGCTGGTCTTAAACACGTATTTGAGAATGATCCTTCAAGGATACTTTTCACTAGGAAAGTTCTTTCCCTATGAAGATTTAAAAGCATAGTTATGTGAAGTCACAATCAGAAAAAACAGAAACTGTTAACACTCACCAGTTTGTTCAATACCACAATTCCATCTTAAAAGCCTGACTCTCAGGTGATAGTCTGCAAACTGCTACAGGATGCACTCAGGTGTACAGCTGGACCAAATAGCTTTGTCACCAATTTCAAACACAATGGTGAAATCTGCAGGACCTTCTCAAAGTCAAATGATTGTTCAACATAAAACCAAGTGCATAGGGCTTCACACTTTTTTTAATTATACTTCTGTCTGTTTCTCAGCAAAGACTGACTTCGACTTACGCATGATGTATGCCTGGAATTACTTAGGGTCTCAGAACACAGTATGTTAAATATCACTGAAAGGCAGCTTTTACCTGTCAATTCTGGATAATGCTCTCTTTCTTTTTGCTAAGAATAAAAATCTAAATGTAGCATTTGAGCAAGGGCACTGATGGGATAAGTGTGTTAAATGCTGATTCTCAACCACACAGTTCCTATTAATATTACATATCTCCTGTTTCGATCAAGGTAACATTAAAAACCATCCGGATGACATTTTGCCAGAAACAAACAAAATAAAAACCAAAACTAACCCTCTCAAAAACACAATGGTTGGTTTGGGTTTTTTTATATTTTGTATTTTTCATTCTATTTCTGATGCTAAAAAACAACTACTGTGAAACCAGGGGTGTGTACATCCTTTTGGGAGAAGACAGCAGAACTTAAGTGGGAAGACTAAACAAAGGCAAAGGTAAATATGATCATCAAAAAACAAAATTTCACAGACTCAGAATTTCTCCATTTAGGGCATAGAGCTGTCATTCCAGACAGCTCTGATGAGTGAAAACCAAAAACAAAACCCAAACAAACAAAACTAAAAAACAACCCTAATCTGTCCAACATGGTGAGCTAGAAGCCTAAATCAATTCTCTGCCTCCAGATAGGGTTCCTTTCAAGAAAAAAAGACAAAATATCCTAAGATCACCATCACGAGTATATGCCAGTCCACTACCTAACCCTAAGCTTTCATTTCAGTGCTTACAACTGTATTTACACTTTGTTTCTGTGAGTATATACAACCTCATATTATCATCATTTTTCCATCCACTGTTTCAGACCTTTATCACCAATCAATTAGTACCCTTCTGCTAACTACCATCTTTTTTGTTGTTGTCGTCAACAGAAGACAAAAGATCCCAGGTACTTCATCTATGAAGGGCAAATAGACAGGGTGATGACAAAGTGTTCAGTCACACTGATTAAACAGCTAAAAGATTTCAGAAGAACGATCCATTCCAAAAAGCCATCTCCCTCATTTGTCTGCACTGTTCCTGCTTTTGCATCCCTCACGCTACATCCTATCCCTATGTATTTAAACTGTTCCTATGTGTATCTTAAGCCTTTGCACACATTTCCCTCTTTTACAGTAATTCTTAAATACTTGTGTAAATAATTTTCTTGAATAACTGGGGATTTTTTTTAATCCATCACAGTTCTCATGATCACAGGCTTCAGGAAGCTGTCTTTGCAGACAGCAGGATATAATTCTACTTCGTAAAAGTTTACAAACTTTAAGGCAAACATTGTAATATGCTTTTTAGGAGAATTGCTGCCTATACTCAAAACTGTAGTGTGCTGAAGACCTAAACCATCGAATCCCCTACTGCAACAACAGGTCTTTAAAACTTGACTCAAGTTCATCAATTAATAGTGAGTCATTTCTACTGAGAGAACATGAGATAGGTATTTCCTTTTTATCACAAGCTTATAACACAAATCCAAAACTCAGCATTTTTATAAGAGATTTCATTATTTCTATAATATTTTATCTTATTAATGTCATTAAGCTGGGTTTTATGTTTTGTTTTTTTTTTTTTTTTTAAATGAAAACCACACATAGTGTTTTGTGATTCCCACAGAACAAAGCAAAGGATTTATTGGGCAATCCTTCCATGTAGCTTTTGCTGATTTCATCCCTTCTTATAAAACCCATCTATTCAAGTACTGGAGAAAAGCTTACTAATCTCTCAGCAGAGACTTCGATTTTCCTTATATGACCCCTGCAAAGAGCGTTCCTTTCACTCCTGATAAATACACATCAGCAGCAGTTTCTTCTCTATATTGTGTATCGTGCTATGTTTTCTTATTATTAATTTTGCTAAATTGACACAAAACCAGAAATTCCGTTTAAACAGAGAATGAAACCTATAGCAGATTCAGTGGAAGAATAAACCCCCTGGTTCCTCACTTTCCTCCCGTAGTCATTCACTACAACTATTTTTTTATTTTTCCCTTTTTGCAGCTGCTTGCTCTTTTTTGTCAAAGTGGAAACCAGATGTGGAATATCTCTAGAAGTTTCTCAGATTACCATCAGAGTAATAAAGCACTCAGATTGGCAAGAAATTCTCACTAAGCTCTTTGGAGATATTCAGGCTCCTGCTAAGTACCTCAGCTTTCTTTTTCTACCAGATCACATAAGCTGGTATTGTAGGAAGATTAGACCAAGACAGAACGTGTATCTAAGTAATATTTAGCTGGATATATGCAATCCATATCAGAAATGCTTCAAAACATTCATGCAATGGAACAAAAAAATGCTGTCACCTACATTGTAACTCTACAGCCTAGATGAGCTGATAGGAATAAGCAGACATACATGAAAGGAAACACATCCATGTGGCTATTGTCATAATCCAGTGCCTCGGAACTTAAATCTTCAATGATCACAAACCAACAGACAGACTCATGTCTACATTGGATAGAAGTTTTCTGTCAGTATTTGTGCTGGTTTTGGCTGGAATAGAGTTAGTTTTCTTCATAGTAGCTAGTATGGAGCTATGTTTTAGATTTATGCTGAAATAGTGTGGATAATGCAGAGATGTTTTCATTGCTGAGCAGAGCTTACACAGTGTCAAGGCCTTTTCTGCTCCTCACCCCACCCCATCAGCGAGTAAGCTGGGGGTGCACAAGATGGAAGGGGTCACAGCTGGGACAGCTGACCCCAACTCACCAAAGGGATATTCCATACCATATGACATCATGATCAGCACAAAGTTGGGGGAAGAAGGAGGAAGGGGAAGACATTTGGACTGATAGCATTTGTATTCCCAAGGAACCATGATGCATGATGGATCCCTGCTTTCCTCGAGATGGCTGAACACCTGCCTGCCGATGGGAAGCAGGGAACGAATTTCTTGTTTTGCTCTGTTTGCATGCAGCTTTTGCTTTACCTATTAAACCGTCTTTATCTCAACCCACAAGTTTTCCCACTTTTACCCTTCTGATTCTCTCCCCCATCCCACCAGGGGCAAGTGAGCGAGAGGCTGTGTGGGGCTTAGTTGCCAGTTGCTCGCTGGGGTTAAACCACAACATTATCTTCTAGGGAAAAACTTATATTTTGCCTTCTTCAAAACTCATGAAACTGTTTGATAAAAGAACTTGAAATACAACGCTGATTGAACTTCTTCAAATAAAAGTAGTTTAACTACATTTCCATTTCTTTCTTTTTTTTTTTTTTTTCCCCAACAGCATTTGAAACTGACTGTACATCTTTTAATCCTTGCAAATTGAGCTCCACCAGTTCCTTCATCCCTGCTTTTGATTGGTAAATAAGGTTCCATCTGGGCCATAGAACTAGATGAGTAGGGCACAGTAGAAGTGAATGCCTCCAGCACTCAATTGCCTTGAATTATACTCTGCTCTCTGAACACTTTGGACCCAGGCAGATAAGAAATTGGCAGAGTAATACTCATATTATTTCCTTCTACTATGCTTTCTATTTTGATCCTGGGCCTCATCCCCAAGCCACAAATTGATTCTATTTCTTTTCTTTTTTGTTTTATAGCCAAACTTGCTATTTGGATACAAATATTCAACCTTACTGAGGTGTCTTGGTAAATATCACATATGCCATTTGGCAATACTAAACTTTAAGATCCCATACAATCTGGCCATTAAGTGTATTAACAGATACAAACCTAAGACAAAAAGAAAACACTATCTTCACTATGCTGGTTAATGAGGCAAAGGTGCACATTTCCAGAATTACTTGACTCATTGAGACTAAGTCCATGTAGTCTAAAGCTTAGAAATATTGTATTCACATTGGGCAAGGGAGGCAGAATTAATAAGATGCATTAACAGATTCAAGGGACAAGAATCAAATGTATGTACTCCCTGGTCAGTAGATACAATGAACATGTGCAGTAAGTTTCATATTTTGCACTGAGACTGAAAACAGATTACTCTCAAGAGAAGTTTCTCTCCCTTCTCCCACCAGGATCGGTAAGCAGCCTCACCAAAGTTGAAATGAAATATGTTAAGTGGACTATTTGGGTTATTACTATATTAAGTCATTATCTCATGTTCATATCTCTTCTTTCCAGTAAAATCTGTTAGAACAGCTGAACTGAAATCTTGTCTCTCCAGTCTTTAGAGAGCTGAGGTATCACACACGCACACACACTCCTCAGGTCTAAACCTGAGGAAACACTTTCAAAATTGCAGCCAACATAAGGAATCACACAGAAGTTGCTTCTGAAGCAAAAACATCATAGAGGGAATTAACATGGGGAGCCATCAGAGCAGGGATAGAGCATCAACTGACTTTGATATCCCAATAGGTTGGTACTGCCTATTTCCCTGTCTCAAGACCTCCAGCTCCAAATGGATTTCATAATCTGAAGATTTCCTAATCCTTTGATACTTTTCTCTACCTTGTGTGTTAATGCAAGTGAACAAGTTCTTAAACGTACCTGATTTGCTAAGCATGAATGTAATTACAATACATCGCATTGAAAACCATCAATGTCTTACTTTTTTAATTATTTATTTATTTGGAAAAAAAAAAACACTAAATCACTTGGAAGTTAAACCAGGACTTGTTCTTCTGTCCCCATACACAGAAGTCTGTCTTTTTCTCCAGTAGCAGTCACAAAAATCAGAATCATAGAACGGCATAGGCTGGAAGGGACCTCAGAGATCATCTAATCCAACCTCCCTGTCACGGGCAGGGACGCCTCTCAATTACATCAGACTACTCAAGGCTCCGTCCAACCTGGCCTTGAACACCTCCAGGGAGGAGGCATCCACAACCTCTCTGGGCAATCTTTTCCAAAGTCTTACCACCCTCGTACTGAATAATTTCTTCCTAAGATCTAATCTAAATCTTTTCTCCTTCAACTTAAACCCATTTCCCCTTGTCCTATCAGTGGACACTCTTGTAAAAAGTCCCTCCCCAGCCTTCCTGTAGGTTCCCTTCAGCTATTGGAAGGCAGCTATTAGGTCCCCCCGAAGTCTTCTCTTTTCAAGGCTGAACGATCCCAGCTCCCGCAACCTGTCCTCATAGCAGAGGTGCTCCAGCCCCTAGATCATCTTTGTGGCCCTCCTCTGAACACGCTCCAACAGACCTATGTCTCTCTTATGGTGGGGACACCAGAACTGGACGCAGTATTCGAGGTGGAGTCTCACAAGAGCAGAGTAGAGGGGGAGAATCACCTCTCTTGACCTGCTGACCACGCTTCTCTTGATACATCCCAGGATGCGGTTGGCCTTCTGGGTCGCACGAGCGCACTGCCGGCTCATGTTGAGCTTCTCATCTATAAACACCCCCAAATCCTTCTCTTCAGGGCTACTCTCAACCCACTCTGTGCCCAGTTTGTATTTGTGCCTAGGATTGGCCCGACCCAGGTGAAGGACCTTGTATTTTGACTTGTGGAAGCTCATGCAGTTAGCACTGGCCCAATTCTCAAGCCTATCAAGGTCCCTCTGTATGGCATCTCTTCCCTCAAGTGAGTCCACGGCACCACACAACTTGATGTCATTGGCAAACTTACTGAGGGTGCACTCAATGCCGTCATCCATGTCGCTGACAAAGATGTTGACCAGCACTGGACCCAGAACAGACCCCTGAGGGACACCGCTTGACACTGGTCTCCATGTAGACATCGCACCATTCACCACAACTCCGAGTGCGACCATCCAGCCAGTTCTTTGTCCGCCGAGTGGTCCATCTGTCAAATCCATGTCTCTCCATTTTACAGACAAGGATGTCATGTGGGACAGTGTCAAATGCCTTGCACAAGTCCAGGAAAACAACATCCGCTGCTTTACGAAATCCGCAGGACTCTCTGCAGAGCTATCAGAAAGCTGGTTTCACCTGTGCAAGCATGAAACCTGCCACTGCCCTGTCAACAAGGGCGGTTGGGGACCAAGTAGTGCCACTCCACAGGGGAGAGACTGTCCTTTTCCAGCCACTGCCACCAGTAACACACACCTACGACCTCAGCAACATCACCAGCCAACACTGTGAAGAGGGAAGTGTTCAGGCACTCTGCTACCCAAGATGGTCTTCCAGGTATTCTCTGGGGTGGGAGGCAGAGGAGAGAAACCCATTGCCCAAGCCTCACACAAAGGCTGCAAAACTAACATGGCAGGAGTTTGTATGAAGTCTACCTAGAGATTAATGAACAACCATTTTGTCATGAAAGCCAATACATTAAAGTTAAGGATTATGGATTGTTGGTTTTTTTTTTCCCGTTTACTGGAAAGTTGAATAGATGGCAAGTTATGTTTGTACCAAATTGTTATTAGTTTATGAAAACTATTGTTTGGATTTTTTTTTTTAAAGAAAAGCTTAAACCAATACTAAAGATAAAAACAGATATGTGGTCTTTCACATTCAACTAAAGAAAATTACTTTGTACACCAAGTATAGAGATCAATTAAAAACCTCTGCTTTAGATATTATTAACAAGCCTCACAAGCTTAAAGCGATTTAATTTCCTGTATCAAACGAAATGCTGCTTTCTGTCAGTAAAAGAGGACTATTGTCTTACAGGACTGCACATTAATAATCCATCATTGTTGTACATTCAAACAGATGGGACTTAATAAAATTTTTTAATGAAAACACCATTAACTTACATCCAGCATGCAGAATCTTTAAAGGAGTAGTATTTTCTTTAATGATGGGGTTTTTCATTGCACAATTGCCCAAGTAGAGTTAAATTGTTACATTACCAAAACAAACCAGTCTTTACACTGGGTGAAAAGCATGCAAAAGTATCTGATACAGTTGCATAAAATAAAAATAAAACCAAGACCTACTCCTTCAAGAAACAACTGCAAAAAAACTTCATGATAGCTATTCATGCTTACTAACATTTATTCCTATATTTGAATGAATGTTAATAAGCTTTTTTCACATCAGGCTCAATTAGTTTTGCAAATGACGTGAACATGCTAGGGATTCTCTCTCTAGCATGGGAGAGCAGAAAATTAGCACTTAAATCTCACACAATAAGATGATTCAGATCTAAGTCACTTACTACACCCCAGTGCAGAACAACAAGGTTGTAAAACTGAAGTTACTGCAGCTCAGTTACTGCCAGGGAGATAAACGTTTTTTCTTCCCCCTCCCCCTTTAAGATTTCAAAGGAGAGAAATAAAATAGAGGAGTCATTAACTCAAGTTCAGCAAGGCTAAAAAAGAAGTGAGAAAGAAGTAATTTATTGTCTGATCCTAGGTATACTGAAGTCAACAAGAATTGACCATGAATATTTTCACTTCATAGCTTCCCACATCAGCAGCAGCACTAGTGGCCTCTAATTATTTTGTATTTTTAAACTTTCACTTAGGAAAAGTTAGGAGACCTGCCAACATATGTAGCAAAGAAACAGAACAATTCTGCAACACGAAAAAAAATAATCTGTAATATGTCTATATTAACAATCCAATTGTGAAAAAGCCCCTCCCTTTAGTTTTACAAGTGATATTCACCACAATGACACATCATAATGTAGAAACACTTTTCCCTCCTGAATGTTTTGTAATTTCTAGCAAGAACCCTTTGTTCTCACGCACAATAAGCTGCCTGGTGTTACTCTCAGTGTGCACACAAAACTGCACTGATACATATTTAAACTATGTGTTTCAAAGACGTGAGGCTGCAAGGCACTGAATAGACTGACTGTGATCCAAGGACATATATATAGCTCTAAACACATACACAGCCATAGTCAAGATTAATGGAATTTTCTATGCAAACAGTTACATCCATATTTTGATGCCTTGCTGGCCAGACAGCACACATTAAGCACATTATAAGAGCAAGTTCATGAAGCATGGAACCTTGTTTATGCAAAAGGGATGAAAATATCACAATAGGTGTCTCCCTGAGCAGTTAACAGATATAGCGGTAGCAAAAATATTCATATTTTTCTCCATTACCTAGGATGCCTGTGTTGTACCTTTCCAGTCTCCGTTTAGTTCGTACAATGCAGCAAGAAAAAAGCCTCAATGAAAACAGGTTGCATTGGCACCAGACCGAACAGGAGTCTGTTCTCATCTCCACCAGAGTTAAATTAGGAAACAGCAAGTTTTGCAACTCTACTGGAAATTAAGTGAAAATAGTTATTTGGAACAAAGAGAAAAGGGTGAAGAAAGAATACATGTTTTAAGAACATGCTGAAAACGCCACCCAATATCACACAACATTCTCTTTAAATAAAGTCCATATTGAGCGCTAAAAAGTTCTACTTTCTGTCTGGTTCTTGACATGTTCCACAACTCAAAAGTTTTATTATACTGCATTATGAGAACTACGTACCCTAATACACTATGGAAATATATCATAAAAGTACTTTTAGTTAGTTAAAGTATTTTCAATACAAAATCCGTAACATATTTCCTTTTAGATTTTACGATATAACATAACATTGCATGTAGAGGAGTTTTGCAACATATTCTCAAAACTTCCTAACAGCTACTCTAGAAATAAGCATCAAAGCTTTGAGTAGACCGTCTTAAAGTAAAATTCTGGTTCTTTGCTTTGAAGACTATTTCACTCAATCTACGCTTTTAAACAAAAACCTGTAGCGAATATGTTGATATATTCTGGATAATTTTTTCCTCTTCTAACAATATTACCCGTGTGTATTTTTCTGACAGGGTCCAGAAAAAACGAACAACTCCCTTTTATAGGGCTCCATCATAATGCAACCTCAGAAAGAACAATAAATTAACAAATCTGTTGCCAAAAATTAAGAGCTGTTTGTTTCTAGTATCTCCCAGATGGAAAACACTTTTGTTAAATCATTGCAAGTGAAATTAGGCAGCTTGTTAGTGAAGCCTAATCATTCATTAGCATTTTAAATTTCTGCAAAGGGACAAAATACTTCAGTATCTGACTGTCTGAATATTAATAGCTAATGCTTTTCGTTTGTGTGTAAATATCTGAAGTCTGTATCAGAAGCTAAAGAACACTGGCTAAAACTTTTTGCTTTTTCAAAAGTTCTTAGGGCTCACAATATTCCTCTTTTCTGATGCTTATTATTCTTTCCCCTCACTCTTTTGATTATTTTAAACGTCATATCTATCTTACTTGCATAAGAGGAAAAAAAATTACAACTCTGCTCATGGCAAGATCTTTTTGCTTTCCTTTGACATAGCTCGCAGTTTTTGTTATGAATAAGTACGCTTCTTCCAATATACTTATCCAAAATTGGCAGATTTGGATAGCTGAATTTGTATTATAGAGACTCCACACATTACCTCAACATTACACTACAAATCCACTCACAAAGGGATAGGGAGAGAACAGAATTATGGATGAAGGTATCAAATGTTTAAAAATAAAATATTATGACCTGTTGTCCTAATATAACAGCAAGAGGTAATGAGATTCAGATAATCAAGACTGAACTGTCTCTAATATTAGATTCTCATCTAGTTAAATGAAGAAACACAGCACATAAAACAAGTAGTGGAGCGTCCTCATAGGGAAACTAAGGAAGAAAAACTGAGAACTAAACTGTTCTCTTTGGAACAAC
This sequence comes from Tauraco erythrolophus, assembly GCF_009769465.1. Taxonomy (NCBI): domain Eukaryota; kingdom Metazoa; phylum Chordata; class Aves; order Musophagiformes; family Musophagidae; genus Tauraco; species Tauraco erythrolophus. The sequence continues at coordinate 13,715,276 of NC_141475.1, read as the reverse complement.
TACAGAGGCACTGGAAAAACTGATATCATAGAAAGAACCCAAAAGACCTTTCCAGAATTTGAAATCTTTTCCGGATCACCTAAATAACCAGTTTCAGTGATTTTGGCATCTGACATCTGTGGGCAAGCTATGCACTTATTTTGTATTGTTGTCCACTTTATGCTGCTCACTGAGGAAGAAAAAAAGCTTTCAGCACCACAGTCATGTGGATTTAGCTAGTGGGGTACAAGCCAATATACTCTGAGTCAATTACATGCTATTTTTGCTGCTTTTACTGTGGGAGACAGTATCCTACAAGAGAGGCAAAACACATCTCAAACCATGACAGATCTATGAGGCAAGAAACTGAAAGATACAGCCTTTTGCCCTGGCTCCTACTGTGACATCAAGCTTTAGAGGAATAAGTTACTGATCAGTCTCAAAATGTACTAGGAGCTGATCAGTAAAGACTCCAACTTCTACAAACTGACTCAGAGATTTCTAAGAGTCAAAGTGTGAATTGCAACAAAGGTTTAAAGAAAGGTTTCCATCATGAATGAAACAAACATAACCCCTTCTTGCCTTCACCTTCCTAACTTGCCAGACTTTTGCTTGTAGTTTTTGAGATAACTGTTTTAAAAAAAAATAAAAACCAGCAGCAATAGCATGAACTCATATAACACTGCTAGCAGTCTCCTAGAAGCATGAAATGCTGCAACAAAAGGTATAGACAATAACACGATATATCATCTTACTGCTCTGTGAGCAGTCTTCATTTCATGAGCACTTTCAAAGTACCAATACCGTAATGCTAAGCACTAATAAGCTGGGCAGGCAGGCTCTAACCATGCTAATTAACTCACCTATGAGGTTCTAGCTGGAGCCCTCATGCACAATTCCAAAAGCTTTTCCCTACCCTCCTACTCCTTTGTCTATTATTTTTCACTATAATCACACTCAGGAAGAAAATTATACAGCCCAGCATGACAAGTGTATCTTGCCTCAGCTAAAACTATTAAGAAATAACAGAAAGCAAGATCTAGAGGCATGGATATTGAAAGGATTTTGCCCTTATAGCAACAGAAAAATAAGTTAAACCGCTAAAGGTCGTTTGAAGAGGAAAATGCATACTTTCTGTTTTTTTCTGAAAAATCAGAAAAGTTTTCAAAAAAAATCCTGAAGTTTCAAGGATTTCCACAGCTTATTTGCTGCAAAGGTCAAATCCAATCCATGAAATTTCCTCCAAACATACAGTCTTTTTACTACAGCCATACAAGACAATCATCTCTCTCTTGCCCATCTACAGTAGACTAATCACTCCAGGGTGCAGCTTAATATAAATGGCTGTAACAAGGTCTTTGCACAGAAAGAGCAATAAGAGCCATCCCCAAAGCGTCCACAACAAAGCCTGTTCACAGATTTCCCTGCAGAAGCTCTTTAAATCAGGCTTGTCTACACATGGCTCATAGTTCATTTCCAGTCTGTCTCCCAACAGACATGTGTTCAAGACATACTGCACTGCTTTCTCAACTGCTTACCTCCCCACTTTAGCATACAAAGATGCAAAAGAGGCTAACTTCCATAAACTGGAAAGGGGCATAACCCAGAAACATACATCAATTTGCTAACTGGACTTCTGTAGCAGATCAGAAGGCACAGGAGAAGCCTTTCAGCTCTCATATCCCATCTTTCCGTTTTCTGTGTGATAGAAAGAATCCATTACAAATACTCTTGTAAACAGAAATAGATACCCTAACTACAGCAAAATCTTTCTTTGACAAATGAAAATAAATCTTAGAGGAAAAATTGAAAACCCAAGGCTGAAGAGCTGCTTTCCTGCAACAAATTTCAGTTCGTGCAACTGCACAGATCCAAGTAGGCAGAATGCATCATTATAGAGGAGAAAACGGAAAAAGGAAAAACACGTAAGCTCTCTTACCTCTGAGAAGCATTTCCTTTTGACTGCTCTGGGTTTCCTGCAGATAAAGTTGCAACTAGCAGTTGTTTGTTGATAGATAATGACTACGGATCATATGAATCAGCACAGGCACATCTCAGATTCATTGCTTTATGAAGCATCACAGAGTAGCAGAACTATTACACAGCATCTGGAAAATGAATTGAAAAATTATTCAATATGAATAAATTTCATATATTCTGTTAGTGTTTCAGATAAAATTACCAACAATGAGATGCCACTAATTATTACATAATCATTAGTTACATGAGACTAGTTTTTTATTATAGTTTAAGATTTGTGGGGAAGATAGTGGGGCTGAAGGCAAAAGGAGGCAGCTTTAGTCAGCCTATAAATATGGACTTCAGGGAGCCCTTCCTGCAAAAGCACGTGCCTTCCAGAACGCTGAGAGGCATTTCTCCTACTGTCTTTTATAACTGAAGTCCTGCAGATCCCTCTATGGTCGCTTGCAAAAGGTAAATAAAGGAAATGGCTGGTCAAGAGACTTAAATGCTCTACAAGTATGGACTCCATTACAGGATTTAAAATAGAGTGCAAAAATCCAAAGACAGTAATGGGTAGTGTGTCCTACTCAAATGGATTTTTCTCCTAATATAGACAAAAATTGCTAGCAATGAATCCTCAGCATCAAGAAAAAGTGTTTTAATATTAAAACCAAACACTTTACTCAAGTCTAAGATACACACAATTATACAATTTTGTGTACATATAAATTTAACGAGAGTCTCCTTTTCAGTTACTTCTTGGTTAAATCAAACAATATTTCCCTGTTCACTTTTTTGGAGGGTTGGTTGGTTGAGAGTTTTTTTGGTGGTTTTGTGGGGCAGAAGGGGTTTGTGGTTTTTGGTTTGGGTTTTTTGTGATGGTTTTTTGTTTGGTTTGTTAGGTGGTTTGTTTTATTTTCAGTTGTCTAGGGTTTTTTTTTTTTGTTTTGATTTGGGTTTTTTTGTGGTTTGTTTTTCATTTTTTGTTGTTTTTTTAAGTGAAGACCATTTCAATAGATTCTGGCACAGCTGCACCCATGGAAACATACATTCTAGCAAAAGTGCAAAGCACGTCAGCAAGACAGGAAGGAAATCAAAGCAATAATGCTTTTCTTCCACGATGGGAAGCCTTCACTGGGACAAGTGGTTGAGCAGCACTGACCACAATCCCCTCAGTCCCTTTGATTAGCTATGATCCCACTCACTCCCACAATTCCCTTTAATCACCTCTGGACATTTACAAAATTTGTGCTTAGCAGATTCGGAACACTAGATTTCTGTTTCAGAAAGGGTAGAAATGGTGATTTTCAGAATGAAGTCATACTGGTGGGTATAATTAGCTAGAAAAGATAACACCTGTGACCTCTATGTTCAAGGGTTCATAAATAATTAAAAAAATAAAATCTTTGCAAGTGTCTGGTTAAACATAGGCATTTAAGTCCAATTTAGGCATCTAGATAAGCTTGATTTTAAAAAGCATCCGTTTACTACCTTTCACAGTACTGATCACTTATTTACATATATTTCCTTATCTACCATTAAGAATTGTTTTAATTCAGTGATTTACATGGGCACCTTTCTGTGCATTAAAGCTTTCGTTTTTATTAGCAAAAATAAAAAGGAGATTTTAAGTCAATGCTACAGCAACATTGTATTGAAAATTCAGAACTGTGGGCAGGTGGAAACAGACAGTTCTCCAAGATCACTGTATACCTAAAACCATCTCCACAAAGGGAAATTATCAAAAGGTCAGACATAAAAAGCAGCAATTCATAAATACTAATTAGCATCTTGCCAGTGATTGCATGATAACATTTACTGATGCATAACTGAATAGCAAAAAATTAAAAAACAGAGAGAGTGGGTAGATTTAATAATTAATTCCTCCCACACTAATCAGTTTCTATCACTTCTATAATAAGCACAATTATATATTCTTACTTCCTTTTTCTTTTCTTCTTCATTTATGAGTAACAAAACTATCAGTCTGTCTCTCTAAAGCTAAAGGGGAGAGGGGACCATTGCAAATAGCATAGTAAAAATAATTTTTAACAATTCTAAATTTTTAAAGGTTTTAATTATATGTAAGTTTTTCCTTTGTTACTTGATACTACTAGGATTCTTTGGTTTACAAAACAATAGTAATTTTAAGTTACCCTATTAGAACTGGCTCATCTTCCCTCAAACCTTCTTCCTAAATCACACACTTGTAATCCAGGGCATTTATTTACGTGTGTTAATATATTCATCTGTTAATAGTCATTATCTGCTATCCCAACAACTGAGTTGTGGTTAAGGACAGCTCCTCTCCACTTTCACAGGTCTGAGCAGACAAAAGAGTGTATGTTATTCAGCAATTACAGGGCTAGTTATGGCAGGATATAACTATCTGGATTAAAGCACTGATTTGCAAGCAGCCACAGGAAGCTTGTTTATCCCTTGTACAGCAAAAGAATGCACAAGAAAAAGCACAAGAGCAGCTGCCAGAAACATGGCTGAATACAATGCTTAACATCACACACAGGTCTAGTAACCCAGTGTATTATAAGCACAACATATCACAGTAACTATTAGCTATAGGGGAATTGTTAAACTATGAAGTCAAATCAGAATATTTATTTTTGTGTGCATGTGTTTAACTTCAGCCATACTTTATCTTTTCACAGTATTTTGTTAGACCAATATATTCTGCAGTCCAATGCTGGAACAGTGTCGATAGAAAAATCACATCAGCAAGGCACACAATCCTCTAGAGGCCACATAGAAACAAAATTGCTGCAATATTTGTCAGAATACGCAAAAAATATCCGAGATTCTGATTCAGCCCTCCCAGCAGGTAGGTTTCATCTATTGAAAAAAAGACCAACATTTTCTATCATAAATATATAGGGAAAACAAAGCAAACCCAAACCTCACTTCTCAAGCTTCTAAAACACTTTCAAGACCTCAGGAATGGTGTTCCTCATTTAACATTCACCAGCAACAACTACCATACAACGCATACACACCCTGCCAAGTATTGTTGCTTCCAGCACTTGAGAAAATACCCAAAGAAAAGTGGCAGAGGTGAGAGGAACAGCATTTGAACCACAAAGCCTAGTAATGTTCTGGAAATTCAAACCCTACAGTCATTTGTCTTTAATTGGCATGAAATAAAATCTGCAAAAGCACAATTAATAATAGAGCTATCTGGTTTGGGGTTTTTTGGGGGGGTGATTTTCGGTTTTTTGTTTGTTTTTTTCTTCAAATATCGTGCATCTGACCTTCACAAATTTTATTCCATCGAGGGCACCATATTTTGCATAATACATTTTTTACCTTGCATTTCACCTGTATGACATGCAACGTTAATACATCGCTAAAGTGACATCTCTTTCTAAGAATGTATTAGTTTAACCGTTCGCATTGGATTATCCAAAAAAACATGGTACTAAACAGATTAGACTCCAGTAAAGTAATCTGGCCAAGAAGGACTGTCAAGATCGGTTCAACTAACAGGCAGGACAGAATAGGATCTCGAAACCAAAGTAGTATTACAGCTTCTAAATATTTGGAATGAGATAGCTTATACACAGCAGTATGAGTGCAGAGAGGTGAAACTGCTGGTGCATCTCTGAAACGGTATTTTAAAGGTAAAAAAGGTCTTTCTTCTTATTTGTAGAATCACAATCAGTCCCCAAAAGGGAACACAAAGGCTTGTGCTGAGGACAAAGAGCTGAGAAATAAGTATTGCTGAGACCAAATATGGCAGCATGATATCAAGACGACTATGGGAATAATGAAGATATAGTCAGTAAGGTAGATTGATTACAGGTCAGTCAGGGAAGCTGTTGAAAGGGTGCAACTCTACACATTTAGGGCACTGTTAGTGCAGCCTGTAACAAACAGTAGCAAAATCTCCTAAATCCTTTTAAACCACGATAATTTATTGGGAGGTCTTTTTACAGAGTTCAAAGTTGAAAAGTACTTGTGTCTTAATCCCCATCCTGTATCAGATTGCATCACTTGGTAGACAAAACTGCTAAGGAAATAGAAGAAAAAAAACCAACATGTCAAATTCATCTATTAGAGTAACAGAAGAAATGAATGCAAGTCAGTGTAATCACTGCAAGTGCTCTCATTCACTCTTCTGGCAGAATCAAGATTTTTCTTTGCCTATTATACTGGCTTTCTTGGGTAAGATAATAAAGGTTCTGAGCATTTAGGAACAGGAGAGGTAACAAAAAAAACCAAACAACATTATGATATAAATCACTTGCTTTGCTCAGCTCATCAGGCTGGAAGGAATGATTTTTACACCAGATTATTCCATATTGCATGTAACAAGGCTTAAGTTCAGCAGCCTCAAGTCATCCAACAGTCATCTTAAACAGTACAAGGCACTTCTTTTCCCAGAATGTATTCTCAAGCACTGAAACTCAGTTTACCTGGTAAAGCAGAAAAAGACATTGAATCACAGTCTCCCATATCCCTAGTGATTGCTTTAATCAATATTATATGAAAAAAAGAAAATAAAACCAAAAACAGTCACCCTCCATTCCTGCTTTATTTTGGTGTGCTGGTTTTGGCTGGGATAAAGTTAATTTTCTTCATAGTAACTAGTATGGAGCTATGTTTTGGATTTGTGCTGGAAAAGAGGAACCTTGATAGCCTTGAGAATTGGGCCAGTGCTAACTGCATGAGCTTCCACACGTCAAAATGCAAGGTCCTTCACCTGGGTTGGGCCAATCCTAGGCACAAATACAAACTGGGCACAGAGTGGGTTGAGAGTAGCCCTGAAGAGAAGGATTTGGGGGTGTTTATAGATGAGAAGCTCAACATGAGCTGGCAGTGCGCTCGTGCGACCCAGAAGGCCAACTGCATCCTGGGATGTATCAAGAGAAGCGTGGTCAGCAGGTCAAGAGAGGTGATTCTCCCCCTCTACTCTGCTCTTGTGAGACCCCACCTCGAATACTGCGTCCAGTTCTGGTGTCCCCACCATAAGAGAGACATAGGTCTGTTGGAGCGTGTTCACAGGAGAGCCACAAAGATGATCTAGGGGCTGGAGCACCTCTGCTATGAGGACAGGTTGCGGGAGCTGGGATCGTTCAGCCTTGAAAAGAGAAGACTTCGGGGGGACCTAATAGCTGCCTTCCAATAGCTGAAGGGAACCTACAGGAAGGCTGGGGAGAGACTTTTTACAAGAGTGTCCACTGATAGGACAAGGGGAAATGGGTTTAAGTTGAAGGAGAAAAGATTTAGATTAGATCTTAGGAAGAAATTATTCAGTACGAGGGTGGTAAGACTTTGGAATAGATTGCCCAGAGAGGTTGTGGATGCCTCCTCCCTGGAGGTGTTCAAGGCCAGGTTGGACGGAGCCTTGAGTAGTCTGATGTAGTTGAGAGGCGTCCCTGCCCGTGACAGGGAGGTTGGATTAGATGATCTCTGAGGTCCCTTCCAGCCTATGCCATTCTATGATTCTATGGAAATAGTGTTGATAATGCAGGGGTGTTTTCGTTATGGCTGAGTAGAGGTTACACAGCGTCAAGGCCTTTTCTGTTCCTCATCCCACCCCACCAGCGAGTAGGCTGGGGAGGCACAAGATGGAAGGGGTCACAGCTGGGACAGCTGACCCCAACTCACCAAAGGGATATTCCGTACCATATGACGTCATGCTCAGCATATAAGGCTGGGGGAAGAAGGAGGAAGGGGAAGACATTTGGACTGATAGCATATGCCTTCCCAAGGAACCATGACACATGATGGAGCCCTGCTTTTCTGGAGATGGCTGAACACCTGCCTGCTGATGAGAAGCAGGGAATGAATTCCTAGTTTTGCTTTGTCTGCGTGCAGCCTTTGCTTTGCCTATTAAACTGTCTTTATCTCAGCCCACGATTTCTCACTTTTACCTTTCTGGTTGTCTCTCCTCTGAGGTGGGCTAAGCAAGCAGCTGCATGGGGTTCAGTTGCTGGCTGGGGTTAAACCACGACATTTGGGGAGGAAAAAAAACCAAAGCCATTTGTTGAATTGGTGAATAAAAGACTATCAGTAAATACTCACTGTTCCAGGCTACAATTACAAGAGCAGGGAGGTACCTACCTGCTGTCTTTAGTCAGGTGTCAAAGAACTAAAGAGCAATATTAAAAACAACCCATCTTTATAAGGAAGGCTTTAGGTTCCTCTTCTAAGTTGTTAGATTCTTAGTCTAAGAAACAAACTCAAGTTTTTGAACTACGAATTTCCTTAGACTTCATTTTATTACGGTTCTTCAAACCCTGTGGCATATTTTTCTACTCCTAAACCAAGTAAGGAAGAAAAAATTAAAAAAATAATAGAGTACTGCCAAACAATTTCCTTTTCATTCTTGTTCCTATTTCTGAGGTTTCCTTCTTGATCTTTCAAGAGACTACAGTATTTTAATTTCCAAGTTACGTGATTGCAGGTTTACCGGAAGTACAAGACTACTTCTGATTTCTTTTTAATATATGATAAATAAATTGATTCTACTGATTCTACACTTTCTTGCATCTCAAAAGAACAGACCAGGTCATGAATAACCTGTTCATTTACAAGGAGGAGGACAAACTGCCTCCTAAATACCATTATATGAGCATAATAATTATTATACAAAATTTTAGTTCTTCTACTGGACAGAATAAAGTATTAATAACATAGTCTCAGAGGAAGAATTCTTTTCTCTGTCAGGAACTTCAAAGTGTTGTTCTTTTTTTTCTTAATGGCCTCACAGTGATTACTTTGCATACATTGATCAATAAGTCGCTAGAAATATTATTCAACATTAAACACCACAACAACTGATGACAAACCACTCGTTCATTTGTAATGCCAGGCAAAGAAAACAACAGCTCATCGCACTGCAGTGAAACCACTGGGGGGAAAAAGAATTTGTCATCTTGGACTTTTGAGGTGAAGGAATGCACATATATCCATGACATGGCACACTGCACATGGAGAGCGGTTCTACAATTGTCATACCACAGTCGCAGAGGTCCTTTTAGCCAGCATGTCTCACTATGAATGAGATACTCTGGGTCAATAGAGAGGTCTTGGGTCTCATCTAACACAGCCTTCTGCAGAGTAGCAAAGTAAAAGATGTGCCGAGGGAGAGGGATGAGTAGCAATTCCTATCTTCTTTGATAATCCCAGCTGACATCACTTGTTTGATGCAACACCATGTTAGCTACTTCACTGCTTATTTCCTCCTAACACCGCAAGCTCGCTGGCTTTGATAAACGTACTGCAGTGCAGTGTTTTGTTTTGGGGTTCCATGCTCACCCCTTCCCCAGAAGCAATTCGTTATTTCAGCACTTGTGAATCCCATCAAACTACTACTTTCACAACAAACAGTTTAGGAGACTACATAAGCCTATGGAAACCTTCCCAGAATTAGTTTGCAACCTCTATTTGGCTAATAAAATAATAATTTGGCTAAAAAAAAGCCAAATATGGCAGAACAAGACCTAGTTGAGTGACAATGAAACGGATCACAGTACCACTAGTCATTCCAAGATGCTCACTACACTGTAACTAAAGATAAGATAACACAATTTACACTCAAACCACCTGCCGACTCACTGCTACTGAACCATGATTATTATTTTAAAAGCTTGGCAGGAACAGAAGTGGAGGAGGTAAGAGCACAGAGATGTTCAACCAAGGACGTGAGGGGGAACAGCAATAGAGTCATTACTATTTCACTCTTCCATGAAGAAATATCCCATTGACTTTTTCTTGGTAATTCACAAAACCATTTGAGATCTTTGGTACAAGAAATACCCCTGTGAAGAATTCTGCTAAAGTAAGAAAGCAATATGGGAAAGTTTGTTTCACCATTTTTATGTGGTTGCTAAAAATAAGTTAGGGAATTATATTTTGATGTCTAAACCATAATAAAAACAATTAAGATTTACAGAATGGAAGAAACAGATGGTTGCTGTTTGAGTTTTATTGAAGCTTCTGTAATTTCTACAAAAAGGCCAGCAGCTTATCTCAAAAATTCTCTCTGATTCCCTGAAACACATTATCCCTCCTCAACTTTAATCTTGCACTGTTATTTGAAAAGAAATAATGGACCAAAATACTCAGGCTTAAGCAGCTTGCATTTTGTATAGTTTGCTACAAAAACATTAGCAGAATTTGACTTTAAAAATCATTGCTTTTTTGTCCCAAACAGATAACTTGTTCAAGGCAGAAGACCTCTCAAACATTTCACAGCCCCTATAAATCTTACTCCTTTGGTCTGCATGAAAGATGATACTAGAGAGTATGGCAGACACAAACAAAAGAGCACGTATATGCTGCCAATGATTAAGCAAAGTGTTTTCAAACTATAATGGATGAGAAGGCCTATTTAATATTGGGACTGCTTTCTGACAGTCTTAATTTACACATCAAAAGAGAAATACACTCTAAGATTTTGTCACCGTAATGGTTTGCTATTACATTAACTAGCAATTACTACACAAAGCAATGCAAGCTGACTAGGCTTTAAGTGCTATGTCCCAGTTTCCAAACCTCCTTAGGCTGTTATTTCAGTGTCTTCCACACTTTGAAGGGAGAAAATTACAAAGGTTACAATTGCATAGATTAATAATGGCTAAAAATGCCTGCAAATGCGGTCTTCTAGCCTCTATGCAAGGAAGCAGAAAAATGTCAGTTGTGGTTTACCTTTTCCTCTATTCTACCCTGTATTCAAGATGTATTCAAGATGTAAAGTGGAGTGGGGGGAGCTCTAGACACGTTCTTTTCCTCTCCTCCTCCTCCTCCTATGAAAGTGCTGGGCAACCCTGGGACAGCTAATTTTTTGCATTTGAGCAGTTTCACAATAGCACATTGCATTGGATCACTGCCTTTGGGTGGGGGAAATACAGCCACACAACATATTGCTGTGTACTTGGCAAACTTGAGAAATAGCAATTCCTCCAAAGAACCCCTGTAATTCCAAAATTGCAAACGCCATATCTACAGGGCAGGAAACAGATAGAGAAAAATTTCATAGATTTCTAGGTTGGAAAAGACCTTAGAGATCATCGAGTCCAACCGTCCCTAATCCCCATTAAACCATATCCCTAAGTAGTTCATCCACCCTTTTCTTAAACACAGCCAGGGATGGGGACTCAACCACCTCCCTGGGCAGCCTATTCCAGTGGCTGACAACCCTTTCAGAGAAGAAATACTTCCTAACATCCAACCTGAATCTCCCCTGACTAAGCTTATACCCATTTCCTCTTGTCCTATCACCCAACACTAATGTAAAGAGCCCTTCCCCCACCTCCCCACCATCCCTTCTCAAGTATTTGTAGCCTGTAATCAGGTCTCCCCTCAGCCTCCTCTTCTCCAGGCTAAACAGCCCCAACTCCCTCAGCCGCTCCTCATAAGTTTTATTTTCCAGCCCCTTGACCAGTTTAGTCGCCCTTCTCTGGACTCGTTCCAGGAGCTCAATATCTCTCTTAAAGCGAGGGGCCCAAAACTGGACACAATATTCCAGGTGCGGCCTCACCAGTGCCGAGTACAGGGGCAGGATCACTTCCCTGCTCCTGCTGGTCACACTATTCTTGATACACGCCAGTATCCCATTGGCCTTTTTGGCCACCTGGGCACACTGCTGGCTCATATCAAGCCGGTAGTCAACCAAGACCCCCAAGTCCTTCTCCGCCAGGCAGCTCTCCAGCCACTCTTCCCCGAGCCTGTAGCGATGCTTGGGGTTTTTACACCCCAAGTGAAGGACTCTGCACTTGGCCTTATTAAAGCTCATGCCATTGGCCTCAGCCCAACGATCCAGTCTGTTCAAATCCCTCTGAAGGGCCTCCCTACCCTCGAGCAGATCGACACAGCCTCCCAGCTTGGTGTCGTCTGCAAACTTACAGAGGGTACATTCAATCCCCTCATCCAGGTCATTGATAAAGATGTTAAACACAACTGGACCCAGCACTAAGTCCTGGGGAGAACACAGAGGTTTCTGCTTGCTCTTCCTCCTCTGGAAGATTGCTGATATTACTGCAGAGTCTGTGAATATTAAGTGTACCTACTTTAAAATGAGAAGTTTACTATTTCCCCTCAGTGGTTTATTACAAGGCTTTATATGTAAAATCTTCAAGGTCTTTAGACAGACTCAACTCCGTTTGATATTCACTTCTGTAAGTAGTTAAGAACGTTTTCTTGTATGAGCTACTGCAGTAGTTTTCTTTGAACTATAAATACAGTATTTATCAGGAACAGTGGAGAGCTGCAAAAACATTGCAAATTTCTACTTTCTAGTAAACACGGTTGTTACTTCTCTAACGAGGGGGATACATCTGCTTTCATTTCTAGCTGCAGAGAAGCAGAGTCAGGGTATCTCTACTGAATTATTTCAAGTCAATTTGTATAATCCTATAACCAAAGTTGTACAGGCCAAGACTTGTGCAAAGAATGCAGAATAGAAGAATTACCTGCACTTTGTCTCCACTGGCATTTCCATAGGACCTAAACCAAAGCAAAACACATTCTTATCAAGCACATCCACTGTACAGTGGATTCTAAGTCAGACCATTATTACCTATGTGCTCATAGCATCAGGCAGCAATATTTTTGGTCATAAAAAGTTACCAAAGAGGGTTCAAGTGTTTACTCTTGACACTTAGTCTCTTTCCCTCCTCCCTGTTCTTTTAGCTCTCTGCAATATCTGTCAAGTCCGAGCTGGAACTGGGGAACCAGCAGGAACACAGAAGTTACTCAAAACCCTGCACACATCAGAGTCCAGACCGATAAAGTTAGATGAACTGACGAAAACCACTAAAGAGCAAACAAAAACCCAACCAAAACCACTTTGCCACCGAGCCAAGAGAGCTTCTATGTTTCCAGTCGTCTGTACAAAGCTATTTCCAAATGTGAACTTTTTGTGGCTAAAACATGATGCATTTTCCCTATTTTTTTTATTTCAGTTTTGCTTTTCACAGTTAGGAGGTATTGCTCATCCAAAATCAGTATCTATTTTGCCTGCATTCCACAGTAGCCACAATTATGAACTGGCTGACTGCAAATATTCAGCTTTCATTTGCTGTTTCATGCAAAAGTTTGATACTGTTCTGGCACAGCTGGATGCTCCTTCATATGCTTTGATTTGTTCTTCTACGCCCTGGTTCAGCTCTCCTACTGAATGCCTCCAGAGCACTTAAAACATTGCTAGACAGACCCTCACCTGATACCAGTCAGAATTCCACTGTAATCTGCTTTAATAGAATTCTATCTATTTACAGAAATAATTAGATAATTTCCTTGTTAAGGAAGGCAATAAACATTTGGGCATGGCTTTCACTGCACTAACATTTTATATCAGATGTCCTTGCTTGCAATTACTGTGTTTGCTGCGGTTGTTCAAGTCCTTTTTAATCTGAAGCCAGTGTCACTTGCTAAGGTGCATGAGCCAAATACTTTAGTGACAGAAACATCCTAAAATAGAGACAAGCACTTAGAATTACGCAGGCTGGTCACATAGGTCCATAATTAATCCTTCAAACAAAATCTCAAAGAGCTGACATCCATTTTTAGTGAATGCATTTTCCAGGCTACTTAATGAAATAAAGTTGGCTTGTAATAAGTTTGAAACACAAAAGAGTAAAACAGATAATACAGAGTCTGAAGGAGTTCATGTGCTTTTTATTTATTGTAATAATTTATGATTCCTAACCAACATAACTCTACACTCAGTAGAACATCTTTCAGTTTTTCTCCATAATTACCGCATATACCACACAGCTCCCACTCAAAAAACAAAACAAAAACAACCAAAAAACCCACAACACCCCCACCCTTAGATTCATAGATTTCTAGGTTGGAAAAGACCTCAGAGATCATCGAGTCCAACCATCCCTAATCCCCATTAAACCATATCCCTAAGTAGTTCATCCACCCTTTTCTTAAACACAGCCAGGGATGGGGACTCAACCACCTCCCTGGGCAGCCTATTCCAGTGGCTGACAACCCTTTCAGAGAAGAAATACTTCCTAACATCCAACCTGAATCTCCCCTGACTAAGCTTGTACCCATTTCCTCTTGTTCTGTCACCCATCACTAATGTAAAGAGCCCTTCCCCCACCTCCCCACCATCTTTTCTCAAGTATTTGTAGCCTGTAACCAGGTCTCCCCTCAGCCTCCTCTTCTCCAGGCTAAACAGCCCCAACTCCCTCAGCCGCTCCTCATAAGTTTTATTTTCCAGCCCCTTGACCAGTTTAGTCGCCCTTCTTTGGACTCGCTCCAGGAGCTCAATATCTCTCTTAAAGCGAGGGGCCCAAAACTGGACACAATATTCCAGGTGCGGCCTCACCAGTGCCGAGTACAGGGGCAGGATCACTTCCCTGCTCCTGCTGGTCACACTATTCCTGATACACAGCAGTATCCCATTGGCCTTTTTGGCCACCTGGGCACACTGCTGGCTCATATCAAGCCAATAGTCAACCAATATCCCCAGGTCCTTCTCCGCCAGGCAGCTCTCCAGCCACTCTTCCCCGAGCCTGTAGCGATGCTTGGGGTTTTTATACCTCAAGTGAAGGACTCTGCACTTGGCCTTATTAAAGCTCATGCCATTAGGTTCCCTCCACTGATGTTGCTTCCCACTGGGAAGACTGACACTGGTAAACAGGCACTGGATCAAGACCCCTGGGTTTTGCAGTAGTTACTGTCAAGCAGGGCTGCTGGCACTGAGCACTCACTAAAGGTCCTTAACTGTTCCTTAATGCTCCTTAAACCTCCCTTCGATTTCCTTCCCACACTCGTCATTGCCACTTAGTATTCAAATTCACTGTGCTGAAAATAAGACCTTTAAGTATGTATAAATTTAAGCAATCGAAATACATGTAACAGTTTCCTGTCTAGAAGACAATTCTGGAAAGGAAATAAATATAGCAAATAAACGTGTTACATGTACAGACATCTGCAGGCCTGTGTTATATCTCTCTGCACGAGGAAGTTTTGCTCTCTTTTTGAAAATCCCTGACAAAAGAAACTTTTCTATTCACTTCCTGCAATACACATGGGTCCAACTTCTATTTATAGAAAAAGATAACAGATACTTTTCTCCCTTTCAATCCCCAACACCAGGAATTCATCAGCTTAATGTAAGTACATGTAAAGACATGGTTTTTTCCCCCCCTATTCTCAAAGCTTTCTGCAGTGTAATTCTCCTCCTCTTCAGCATCACCACGAGCAACATCATATGACGTCATCTACATCAATGCATGGCTTCAAGAGTGTTTATTAGACAGCAAGATCAGAAGATCTCTCCAGAGAACTAACAGTTCCCCTTGCTACTAAAAGAAATTAAAATAAATAATCCAGTTATTTAAGTACTTGACAACTACATTCCTTTTTTTTCCCCCCCAATTTCCAGTAAAAGAAAAAAAGTTTTCAGGAAAAGCTAATTGCTTCTTTAAATTGACTTTAAAAGACTTGTGGGAAGACAAGAGAACATTTCCCTTGATTTTTTTTTGATTAAAAAAGTGACTTCCACTAAAGAGAGATGATATACTCAATAAAAGGAGCTAGTAACTACATTGCTAACCAATTGCTTTTGGATTTGCAACTTAGTATCATTTTTAAAATATGCACCTGTATGCACTAAGTCAGAAAAACTTAAACATTTTATTAGGAGATCAAATTATTTGTTTTCATTTTCTTTCTCCTTCCGCTTTAATCCTAGAAAAGGGATCTGTTTAACTTAATGAGGCTATTCATCTGGGCCTTAGTTTTCTTTAATTATTCATTTCCTGTAACCAGAAATTCCAGACTCAACATCTATCCAGTCCACAACATATGGAGCAGGAGATAAGAATTCACTATTTCATTTTATACCAGCTGGAAGTTTCTTCTGCTCTTCCTTTAGGTTTTCCATGTCACCAAGATCTGATGTTCAAAGAGCAAATGAGCTGACAAATTTAATAACAACAACAAAAAACCAACACCTTACAAAGTAAAGTTATATATTTAAGTAGCTCTCACTAAACCTAGTCAGAGGTGCAAAGCACTTGTGGGTTAGTTGTCTCATCATTCAAGGGCCTCAGGGTACCCCAAGTTGAACCTGCTGCGCAGTCAGACCAATCATTCCATGCCAGGAATTCCATGCCCTGACATTTCAGCCAGGGCTGGCATCACAGCTGCAAAACACCAACCAAGTAATAATTAAATCTGATGGTGCTGAAGGTCTTTCTGAAGCTTCGGGTGAAAAAAATGCAATGGCAGACACAAGGATGAGAATATCTTAATTCTAAACCAGACAATCAGTATGAACAGTGGAGGGTAGTAAGTACTCTATGAAATGCAACTGTGTGGTATCTGTAAGTATGGATCATGAGCAGACTAGATTTAGGAATTCAATCATCTGTATTTATTCACTTCATTATTTTAAAAAAAAGAGGTAGATTCCCATATTTATCATTTTATTGTGCTTTAATTCACTTACGCTTTAATAAGTGAAGAGGGTTTTGGAGGTTGGGAGTTAGGGAATAGGTTGCAGTTACTGTGTTAAATAATTTATTTTTCAGTTAAATCCAAGCTATTTTAATGATTTATTAAACATTCTGCAGCTGTTGTATTAAATAGAGTCCAAGAAATATTAATGATTAGGCGATAATAGCTGGAGATCCTATCACTGTTACTCTGCTAAATTGACTTTCTGAGAACAGTTAAATAAAAAGCTACATAGCAATTTGTGAAGTTTCATTAAAAACACTACATACTGCTAAATACTAAATGGAAAAAGAGAAAGGGAAATTTCCCTAATTTTTTCAAAACTCAGAAGAAATATTTTTGGTTTTATTCAATTCTTCTACAAGAGACTTCTTTAGGGT
Organism: Tauraco erythrolophus; assembly: GCF_009769465.1. Taxonomy (NCBI): domain Eukaryota; kingdom Metazoa; phylum Chordata; class Aves; order Musophagiformes; family Musophagidae; genus Tauraco; species Tauraco erythrolophus. Next base: position 13,698,513 of record NC_141475.1, on the reverse strand, counting down.
AATTTGTATCTTTTTTTTTAGTTGAAATTCTTTTTTTAAAAAAAGAAAGTACTAAGCCTCTCTGATATAGCTAACAAAAAGTTCAGTTTTTATTAGTATGGAACTTTCATTTTCTCTTTATTTGCCTTATCCTTAGTGCATCCCTCTGCAGCTACAGCTAACCCAGCTTTCTAAGATGTCTTAAAGTTATTGCCTTCTCTAACAAACTTCGCCTTACACACCTTCTGCAGGTGCCACTATTTCTTCAGACTAGCAATATACCTAGGTTGGTTAGCACTGGTCTTGATGGCACAATCATCTGAGAACTGTGTGCTGTACCCACAGACCTGGAACTGCGATGTTTTCTAACTTTTTCCACAATGACATTACAAGTGTAATCCGGTCAAACTTAAGAGAACTATTACATCATTTATAGTCCAGCAACAGTGATGCGATGTCATCACCTGCTTTTCCTTGAAACGTCCTTGGAGATACATCTCAATTCTAAGAAAGTTTTCTCTTCTACAGCTGCACCATAAAACTAAACTAATCCAGGGAAGTTACACCTCTTAGAAAACAGAAGGGTCTGAAAACCCTCTGATTTAAGGAAAAAAAAAAAAAAAAAAAAAAAAAGAGTAATGTGTGTTCATTTACCAGGCTGAGCATCAAGTCAGAGGTTGCCCCCTGAATAATTACTGTCATAAGAACTTCTTAACTCTCAATAAAAAACAAATCTTACAGAAGAGATTAGACAGCTGTAGAAGAATAGTACCCAGATTAGAAAAAAAGAGAGAAAAAACTGTCCCTTATGCTTTCTTCACAAAGATGATGTGGCCCCTAATAACTTGTCTAGTTCAAGAGACTATGGAAATTACTTCTTCCTTTTTTTTTAATAGAATATTTCATTTCAGATAATGAACTTCTCAAATTCATTACAGCCTATTTATTATGGATATGCAAGACTTAAAACTTTTGAAATTCCGTCTGCATTAAATTACCAGACAAGCAATTTGCTAAAACTTCACATGGCTCTTGCATCTTGGCACAGGTAGCACCATTCAAACTCAGGCACATGTCCAAAATCCAGTATGTATCCATGCTGACCTGATAAATAATAATATAGACTAGTCCAAAACCACAAAGTACTTGAAATATCTCACAAAGTCAAGTAATAAATCATGTTAAGAAAACAATTCTTAGACAAGTTCTGTATAAGTGCAATCAACGCATATCACCAGAAACGCTGAGCAAAAAAGTTTAAGGTAGATCTGAACTTCTATTGTAGCTTCATCAAATGCAGCTCAGGGTACTGGGCTGCATACTCTGGACCAACACACTAGTAGAATATCTATTGTGTCTAATGATTCTTTTTGGCCTTGCAGACATTCAGAACACCTCCAAAGCAAACTATTGTGATAAAAATCTAGCCATGCCCTACTGGGAATTTAGCTCTATGCTATAATCTGTAAAGTAATGAGCAACACATGCTGAGCAATACCAGCAGGAGATGAAGGCCGCTTTACCAGGGCAGACAATACCATGTATTCTCAGGACATAACAGAATTTTTACAGCAGTGTATCCAAAGAAAAGCTTCTGCCTGGAGACTTGCCTATTAAAAGTGCTCTTTATCTGTGCAGATTTGATTACAACCACCTTGGCCAGGCAAACAGTTCAAGTGCTAAGGTGGTATGTGCAAGAAATAGATCTCCCTAGAGATCTCTCAGTGCAACTATTCCACTAAGAGAAGAATGGAAGAGTCTAAACAGTTCCAATTAGATTTCAGATGAAAACAGCTCTGACTCAGGGTACACAGGGTAAACAATAACAATAGAAATATTTATTAGGGCTGCTGGAAAGGAACCCTACAGAATCAATTTAGAAATTGCATCACGTAGTTCATTTTGAAATTTTGCAAAAGTCTTATTTGCAACTCTTGAAACAGATGTTCTTTTCATATGAATCAGATTTCTTGATGTCTCCCCCTGTATACTGGTTTAATAACTAATCTAATTTTCCCCTCCTTTCATGAGACTAAAAACTGCTGGATGTACCTTTAAGCTATTCATCACATCAAGCAATGAAGCATTGTCATAGTTTAGACATCATTTTTTTGTAGATTAGGTATATCTTCTACTATATATACTTCTTTAGGCATTCAATAAAATTTGACTATTTTCAAGGTAAAACAAAGTCATTTATATTCAGGGTGTCTCCATAAATATTATATTAAAACAGGAACAGCTACATTACATTGATAGTAGTAACTGACTATGGCAGATTTATAAATCGTCTCTCTCCTACTCTTAGAAGAATTGTAGGGAGACATCTTAGTTGTGGTATAATAGCTATCTGAAAAAGGTTTTTTTAAAAATATATGCATTTCCTCCCCCCCCCCGCCCTTTTTCTCCAGTTAAAATCTAAAGATAAGCAGATGAATAATCTAACATTAATCATGTCTGCTTGATATTTCCAATCTAGGTTGTATCTGTCTGCTTAGAACAAGATCAGAATTCTGGAAAAAAATTATTCCTGCAAAACATACCAGTAATTGTGCTCTAAAAAGGTCATATTGCAATGCTGCAGGCTGCTTCTGTGAATAAGATTACAGAGGTACATATGATTAATTTGCCATTTCACAGAATTTTTGAGTTGAAATATTAAAAATTAAAAATGCCTCACAACTTTGAGAAAATGAAGTTTTTATCACTTCATTGATCTGTAGACAAATTTTAACACAAACATAAGTGACATAAGGATTATTGAAATAATTGCTAATCAAATTCTATGATCAGAAATTATTCCCACTTCCCATCAAAGGAAGATAACAATCAAATTAACCAGCTGATCTTGTATCAAACATATGTAAGAAGCTATTGTCTCATAAACCTCACTATAGGATTATTAAAAGTAATTATATGGTCATAATTTCAGGACACATACATTCAGAAGAAATTTTTCTTTAGGCAGTATGTAAACAAAGAAGTTTCAACTATTTTATCTTTTTCTTTGAGAAAAGTGTATTGCTGCATAAAGTCAAGGCACCACGCCATCACTATCTCAACAACCCTGTAACCTATGCCACTCTGACTTACATTTCTCCAGGCAATATTAAGACGTTTCAGTCTGGTACAAGCCTTAAGCTGAAGGAGCAAATCCTGACACATGTGAGACAAGGAAGCATACGGACAACTCATCTAACAGTTTTACTGTGTTCAGATAAGGCCACTACAGGATTAGCTGGGGGAAGCAATAGGAAAATAGAATGGAAGAAGGGACACATTCAGTTCTACAGGTACGACCTCTAGAGAAGCCCACTATTGTCATCTTCCAGCCCAAGAGAATCCACTCAATGGATAGCCTCAAACTTCAGGTCACATCCCAAGCCTATCTATAAAATTAAGACATTAACAACTTTCCATAAGGAGGGTGAGAAATACAATTCTCGGGTCCAATATTTTTTTTATGTGCTCAAAAACATATACATCTCTGGAAGCTATATTACATACAACAGACCTAACCCTGCTTTCAAATAGTAACATATATTACCTTGCAATGCCCAATGTGCTGATGATGTTCGCTGCACTTAAGTGGCACTGCACAATGGCCACTTGAACAGGGAGCTGATGCACACCATGAATACTTCACTTTTTCATCTGCTTTTTACTCACGTCATCATCACCTCTTGACCAAAAACTTTCTAACTGAATAGTAAGACCAAAGCCCTGTAAGCAGCAGATCTACACTCCTAGCATGCTAGCGCTCCCCATTTTATTGAAAATAATGAGACACTATTATCATAATCTTAAATGCAGTCAATAAACCCATCAGCTGGCACGGCAATTAACTCTCTTCGGAAGACTTTTGATTCAGAAAACTCACAATTATCATCTCACAAACTAGCATGGATCCAGTTCATAACCAGTCACAATTTACCTTTGCATTAGACTGACTGAATGTTCAACTATCTTTTGTTTATGGCCTACCACTCTCTCCAGATTTTGCATAGTAATTAACAATTTGCTGTACAATTAACCAGGCACTTTTAGTTCTAGGTAATTTTTTCTATTCATATCTTGTAGAAGTTGATATCATAATGGAAATCTCCAACATCAAAGATAAAGCAGCTTTACATGGTGAAATTTTTGCAATTAAAAGAAAATTGAACACATCCATAACATTAGCTTTTTCTTAATTGCTAAGCTTTTTTTTTTCTCATGGCAGGAAGGCTCATCTAGATGCAAATGTTCCTCCAGAGAACCAGAATGATTATTTTTATGACTGTTTTTGAAATTAATGCATTACTAGTTGTGGGAGTTTTTGTTGTTGTTTTCGGTTTTTGTTAATCTCCCTCAGATTAAGAGCAAAAGCAGCACTGTAATCTTAATTGCTTATGAAAAAAGGAAGCATCTATAAAAGATGTTTTTTTTTCTGTGGGTTGGGAGCATGTGGGGTTTTTTTTAAACCTGCACTGCCAACTGACAAATATATCCTTCACCTCAGTTTCCATTTCAGTTTGTTACTGGCCTATGAAGCAATTCATTCTCCTCAGCCCATCCCATCACTTCCTGACGTGCTACATCAGATTTTATGAAAACCTTGAAGCAACAGTTTTGATAGAAGGTCAATGCTTGTAGGAACAAGGGTTGAGCTACACAGCTTTAAAGTATGTTGACTGTGTAGTTTCTATATTAGCTGGATACAAATATGCTGAGTGGCCTACTTTGCTTATTTAATGAGATTATGAAGAGAATGCCTTGCATTTCTGACAAGGATATATTTTATTGCCAAAGTACGAAAGAAAAAATGACAATTCAAAATGTGAAGGTTTATTTTAATTAGAGTAACACAGCATGCATTATAATAAAAACAGACTATAGTTGGTGTAGTTGGGTGCTATAAAGTAGGCAGCATATATAAAGAGTCAAATAAGGCAATTAAATATTTGGAAAGTTAGATAAAAGTAAACATAAGCATGAGTCTGTGGGCTCTTTTACTTTCAAGAAGTTATACTATTCAAGCCATACATATTCTATACATTTTAGTCTCAAACTATACATAGCAAGGGCTACAAAAGTAACTGTAATTATTTTATTTGTTTCCTATCAAGACACTGAAATGTTTCAATTAGTAATGGAAAACTTTTCCAGGCAATAGCATTAAAAAAATAAATCATTATTAGTACCATTAGGTTCTTTGTCCTTTTCAATTAATGATATTACAAGTATTACAGATTTACTTAGCACTTAAAGACAAGCCAACTAAAATTCACAGGATAAGGACAAAAGCTACAGAGAAAAAAAATAATTGTAGACTTAATGCTGCTCTTCCTACAGCCAGAGTGACCATATAAGTCCCTGTTGTACTTGTTTACATGCAAAAGAGATGAGAATTTGTCTAAGTCATCGCAGAGATCATGCACTGTAAAAACCATTACTGCTTCACAGCTGGAGACTAGCTATAGATGGTTTCATAAACCACTTCCATTAGGTCAGTATGAGGACATTTGTCTTCACTCTTAGTTTCAGCTTGAGAAGTTCCCTAATTGCCATCAACTCTTAATAACATCAAAGTTTGAGGACTGCAGTTCACACAAAAAGCCTACAGACCACTGCTGCAGGCACACTAGAGCCTGTCATGTGGTAACACTGATGTCTCCAAGCTTTCCCAACCATTTCATCACCCTGCAAAACCACACAGGACTCACCAGCCGATTTGCATTTCCAACAGAGTTCCCTACATATAAAACACATATAAGACTGAGTTGCAAAATACACCAATAAAAAAAGGCATGCTGAGTACACCTCAATGTCTCCAATATCTGATTTTTGGTGTGTTACTGGATGTGGTGGGGTTTTTTTCCCCAGAAGGTTCTTCTCATCACTTAAAGCAGACAAGATCAAAATTTTTAGGAGAATTGTAAACAGATGTTTTGTTGTTGCATCAGACCTTTAATATTATCAAAATAAAAAGCACTTGTCATCAGTGGCATTTTGCTTCAGGTTTTGCCATAACATGCATTTCTTTTAAAATGTCACTTGTGTGACAGGTGCTGTCATAATTCTGACATTCTTTGCAAATATCTAAAGAATTAGAATGAGAGGTGTAAGTTATCTAAGTGGAGCCACATGTAAAATAGTAATAAACCCTTTGGTAATGCCTGTTAAAGATGCTTACAAGCAGCATTCTGCGTTGGCACAACATTGTACCTCCTAACCTTTACGTGCTACTCCAAAACTTGCCTGATCTGACCAGAGTCAAGCAGATCTGCCTCACATAATTTTTTTTTTCCTAAACGGTCTCCTGCTGTGCTGAAACAGTGTCCTCCAGTCCCCACTTCTGTTGCAACCATTTAGGGGAAGGGAGGAAGAAAGAAAGGGGCTTGCTGCAAGGAACAAGTTCAGGTACTCCATAATGAAAAGTTTAAATTACCTTGGAGCCAGTGAGGCATTCAACTTCACAATGTTTCACAAGAACTACTGAAATTAAACTGATGTGATGTAAAGGAGACTCAGGCACATTAATGTTTAGTCAAATTACATCTTCAGCAAAAGTAAAACCAGGGAAAATTGTTTTTCATGAGGGTAAAAATTAAAAAAAAAAAAAAAAAAAAAAAATCAATTGGCACTTAAAATACAGTATCCTATCCACATTTGCCTGGTCTCTAGCCCAGGCAATGTAATACCATTCCAAAACTTGCAAATTAAATCTAGATTCATGACAATGAAAAGTTGCCTCTGAAATGAAAGCCGTAATTAACTTTAATCTTAACCCATGCAGAGATGAAGAACAACTAATAGACCAGCTTCAATAATCACAAAACTGTCATCTGTTCAACAAGTAGAAATCAGTTCCTCTCATATGAATCTAGGAAGTCTTTTTCTTCAACAGAAATTAGCACTTTATCTACTAGAATAAGTTCTGCCATTTCCATAAAATTTCATATTAAGAGAGATCAAATAATGGGTCCAAAGCCCAAATATTTCACAGTACCTTCAACAAATACCAGAGGCTCAAACTGCCATACTAAGCTTGAAATACAGCCCTATATTTCTATTATTTACATATTTTAATATTCTGTATAATGCCAAACCAGCTAAACCTATCACATTTTCACAAGGAAAACTTTATATTACAGTTATTAGGCTTGGCTAACTGAACTTTTGTGTACAACCTAATCTTTCCACACTGAAGAGTTTAGAAGATACTCACAGACTTTATACATTTATAATGAAAGTGCTCTAAAAAGACCATGAACCATGCATAGCAAGAACTGAGAACAGTCATGGTTCAAGCATGATTTGTGACAGCATTTCCTAAGATTACTGCAAATGCTCTGGAAGATAGTAGCAAATAAAAACCACATGATCTCTACCTCAACCATAATAGACTAGACAGTCTTTAATATTTTCAGAAGACCCTAGCATCAGAAAGATTGACTGGATTACAAGTTGCAACCTTAATTTGCAAACTAAAAATCTGATTGTCAATAGACATTTTGGAAACTTTGGAGCATTCCAGCATTCCTGGGTCTTAAGTTGATGTATCACAGCATATCAACATAAAAATGGCACTAAGTGCAGTACCAATTGATATTAGCAGGAAATGGAGATCCTTCACTACTATATATAACATACGAAACAGCCCACTATAGTTCTCCAAGTAAGTTGCACTATATACAGAGCTAAACAGCTATTTAGGCAATGCAATATCTAGTAAAGATCTAGTTTCTTTAACTCTATAAAATATATATGTTACTTCCAGAACTAGTATAAAGAGAATAACGATTTTATGATGAACATAAACCAGCTACTGATCATAATTTCAGACATAAGCGTTTGGCCTTCCCCTTTACAGTATCACTGGAGCTTACATTTCCGGAACAAATGGTACAAACCGGTCTTTTCTTATGAGTTTCTCCCACTCACTTCTTGTCATCGTCTGGTAGCAATCATATGAAAAAGTCTGAATAAAGCCTTTATTAGCAGAGAAGCAGAAGAGACTAAGCCCACTCATCAAACCAAACACATCCAAAAAAAAAAAAATCACTGGTAGCTTAAGTTTGCCATTTTTCCATTTATAAGCAAGAAAATGACTGTAATTCACAATAAGCTGTGTATCAGGTTGACATTTCATTGAGGTCATTTTCAGTTTTCCCCATCTGACAAATACTTTATTTTAAAATTTCCCAAAGAATAACATGCCTAAACTGAAAATAAAACATTTCACTAAAGAAAGTTCTTCATTTTAATGAAATCTTGAAGACACCTAGGGCAGAGCTCCAGTGAAAACTGCCTGACAGGAAGGCTCAAAACCCACAGGGTTTGCTGCCAGCTTGCCTGCCTGACCAGAAGCCAGCTTCAACAGCTTCTGCAGAGCCTGGACTGGCTCAACTCTCTGCTCCTCAGCAATCCATCAGCAACGTGATAAGAAGCACAGGACTTGGACTACCTCTTAGCAGCGAACTCTTCATGTCCTGAGTTCTGTTGCAGACCAAAGACTTTCTGGCTCCAGCTTTGTGCCAGCCTGAAGAAACTGGCTTCTGAGCTCCACTGCTTCTTGACCTCTTGCTTGTCAGATGCACCATCCCAGGCCAAAATGATTTCAAAGTGCTCAATTCTCATTCCAAATCAGAAAGAAATCACATTTTGACACACTGAAATTCTCTATGAAAAGGAATCAGATTTCTCCACCCATCTCTAACAGAATGGCACAACTTTTTCTGTCTTTATGGAAGTCAATAGGAACAACGAACCAGGATTCTTAACAGGATTCTCTGTCTCTCGCAGGGATTCAATGCTCCAGTGTAATAGCATCTTATCGGAGTTTTGTAAAACGTGGTTAATACCAGGCGCACTTAAAAGCAGTCATGGAGATTAAAAAAAAAAAAGAAATTTTCCTGGATTTATCATGGTCTAGCAAACAGCCAAAATATAGATAAAGCAACAATTCAATCAAATAATAACAAGTTCCTTTCTCCACATCCACTTGAGCCCTTTCCCTGTTAGCTCTCTAGATCTCACGGAGAAGTTGATACAGGACACCTACACTGTCAGACTCACAATGCTGACAAATTTCCCTGTGAGTACTAGCAGGGTACAGATTACACAAGCATCATGTGTAAAAAATACATACCCAGTGCCACCAATTAACAAGTTTAAATGTAATGACACTCAGTATAATAAATGCATTTGAGTCTGGAAAGACCTAGCTTTCCCGTTTTAAATAGAAATTAATAAGATATCACAACTTGAAACCACATCTTGAATTATAGGCATTAGTAGCAATACTAATTAACTGAAAATGAAAATTAATTGAATACAGCATTGTTCCAATCCATTTATCTAACTTGATCAAGATATCATTAACTAATTAAGCAGCAATGCTATAACGTACAGCTTATTAAACCACAAGGTCATACAAAGGCTACACTATCAGTCTCCTTGCAACTGAAAACATGGTTAGGGAAGGCTATCTTTGGAAGGGTTTAAATAAAAGTCACATAAATGCATGTTTATCAAGTGCTTTCAAAATCAACCAGTCAGTAGAGAAAAATGACAATCCTTATCTAGAGGTATGAAACTGCATAATTTATATCCTTTAACTAGCTTTTCTCATAAAAGAGTTCTTTTCAATGCAGTACACAAGTGATCTCGGTACATTTCAAGCACGCTACTTGAGGAGAGGGAAGTCTACGTAACTTGCCTATAAGCTAAAAGCAATTCAGAGCCAAGAGCTGGCAGAAGTCAATTCAGAATCTTTCCACAGGCCTCTCGGTCAGCAGAGGTGGGAGAGGCTGAGGTACGATTAGTATTTACATTTCAGCCAAGATGGCTGTGACAAGTAACCTCGTCTTTAACGTAATTATTAGCCAAATGAATGATTGCTGGAAACAATTCACACTAATTATACTACTGAATATACATCAGCCTTTTGCAAAACAAGCTGCTGAACAGAAATTTGCAGTCGTACAAACAATGGAAATTACACTGATTTGCAGTAAGAACTGTACCTGGAAACACTCTCGTCAACTTCTGGGCTGTTATTTAAGCCAACAAGCAGACTCCAACTTTATCCGACTAGAATACGTTCCTCCTCTCTCTCCCCCAGTCCACCACAGACAGCAGCAGGAATTGACTCAAGATCAAGAAAGACTTCAAAAAAATCTAACTGGCGCGAACTAGCACACCACTAACGTGTTCGGTAAACCACAAAAGCAACTAAGTGATGTCCAGATGCAACATCATGATGTTCATCATCAACATCATGTTCAAATTAATTTCCCTCTTCCCCTCCCTTTTTTTTTTTTTTTCCTAAAGAAAACACACCACCACCACCCACACACCACCAACCAACCACAAAACAACAACAACGAAAGTACATGAGAAGGTCTGACGATTTTCTATGAGGTGACTGATGTGGTATGCCTGCTTCTCAGCATTGATGTGGCTTCTCTTCGCAATTTTGTTGGGTTTCTTTTTTTTTTTTTTTTTTTTAGGGGCGGTTGGTTGGGTTTTGGGGCGGGGTTTTTGTTGTTGGGGTTTTTTTTTGTGTTAAGTGCTATGTTGAAAAGTGAGGGCTCAGTGAATGACCAGTAAACCATACATTGGAAAAGCAATTCCAGGAAATATAAACTTAAGGAATGAAAGTAGTATAGACCTTTGACAAGTAAATTGTATGACTGTGGGGTATAGTTCAAATCTACATCAAGAAAAATCCTGCTATGCAGCTGGTGAAATCATTTCACTCCCCATAGCCCAAAAATACTGTCTGACGTTTGAGAATCGTAATTGCAAAAGCATAAAAACTACATCTATCTTTATCACTTAGTTCTGGTGCGTGCAGATAATTATCATGTGAAGCCCTGGCTAAACGCTGAATAGATTCTTGGGAGAGCCATCCCCTTCCTGACACCAAGATAGTTTTATTTCATACTTTTTTCAGCGGGGCAACTTGAGAAAGAACATCTTTCTTTTTGTTTATAGGACTGGCAAACAATAGCTTACGTATTTGTGATTCATGTCCTTTTTTTAATGCCACTATATATTTTAACCTGTGAAAACTTTAATGCTAGAGAGTTCACCAAATACAGACCGTCTTTCTTGATGAGCGAGAGAGCCTTTTGAACAAGACAGGAGGACTAACTCCTTCCTTTCCACTCTGAGATCTACAGCGACATTCTTAGGAGCCTCTCCTTCACCAGCTCCAAATGCCTAGAAGAAAAAAGCTCAAGAAGGGTAAAAAGGGGATGTTAGAGAATCAACAGTCAAATGTATACTCAACTCCATGCAGAATGGACCTAATTTGTTGACTTCCCATAACCTTGTAGTTAGTCTTCTTTTCTTGTTATGAGAGAAGGAATTATGAACCATTTCCTAAGAGAAAAACAGGGGAGGGAAGGGGGAACTAGACAATCATAGAATGGTTTGGGTTGGAAGGGACCTTAAAGATCATCTAGTTCCAACCCCTCTGCAAAGGGCAGAGACACATTCCACTAGATCAGGTTGCTCAAAGCCTCATCCAACCCCGCCTTGAACACTTCCAGGGATGGGGCATCCACAACTTCTCTGGGCAACCTGTTCAGGTGCCTCACCACCCTCAGAGTGAAGAATTTCTTCTTTATATCAAACCTAAGTCTCTCCTCTTTCAGTTTAAAGCCATTGCCCCTTGTCCTATCACTACACGCTCTTGCAAAAAGTCCCTCTCCAGCTTTCCTGTAGGCCCCCTTTAAGTACTGCAGTGATGCTATAAGGTATTCCCAGAGATTTCTCTTCTCCATTTTCAAGTATAATATTTAACTGAATCTTAGTCAGAAGCTAGCCACTGCAATCACTAAATAAAAAGCTGTATAAATTGTATGTCAGATAAGAGAGACCACAGCGAAGCTACAGCAACCTACTTTTTCTATAAAGCAGCGGATATGGAATGGAAACCGGAATTGCCTCATTTTAAAGGCAGATCTAAATGTAGATAATTACTATCAACAGTGAAACCTGGACATAATAAATAAATGGCCTGGTCTATAAACACACCAAGTACCCAGCAAACATTTCTTTGGCTAAAGGCAGGTAGTGATTGCAATAAAACTTTAAAATATGACTAAAGTCAAAAAGTAGAGAAAGTCAGGAACTCTGGATGCAGAGGATGATTTAATATTCAAATCTAAACGCTTTTTCTTTCCATTATCAGTAAGTACAGCCCTGAAAGCAGTTAGTTGGTGTTTCTGCTCTTAATATGAAATATTTGCAGCCCAGCAAAATTAGCGTTGTATCTTTCTGAGTCACCACAAACACAAAGTAAAATAAATGATCCAGATTTCCCCAGAATAATGAAATAAAAAGAAAACAACCAACTTCGTACAATTTTAAATAATGCTCTATTTCACCTATGTGACTCTACTCTTTATGTTAGCACCCTACCTTGAATACAAATCAAGTTTATTACTAATTAATTTCCTGATTAAATTCCCAGTAAGAAATTAGAAAAGTGAGTGAAAGAAGAAAAAACATCGTATTGTGCATTAGGCTTTTTACATCTGACAATTGCACTTAACGATTTCATTTCCATGGTAATACAAAATATCTGCTTAGCTGATTGACTCATTTGACAGAAACAGATTTAATTCCATAACAAAATAACTCTAGTGCAGTAATGTATAAGATGTTTAACAAAGGGGCTTTGCTTTTTATCTTGAGGTAGGTTTGGGTTTGTTTTGGTTTTAAATGAAAACTTGATTAGGAATTACTTTGGAACATGAAGGTGAGAGACTGGTTGCCACATTCATAATGACCAGCTTCAAAACTATGGAGATCACATTTTCAAATTTCATACCTGAAAACAAGCTGGGAGTCATTTAGAATGTTGCTTCTAAATCTGTATAAGTGTTGTACATTCATGCTGATTTAAATGGTCATGGTCCTAGTCTGAAAAAAAGCATTTTCCCCCATCCTTTGCTCGTTTGGAGCAGAATTTTTATTTTTTAACAACCTGCTGAAAATTAATGACTTAGTTCTAGTTTTTCTCACGCTCACTTTGCAATGCCTTAGGTGAACTCACTTTTTTTTCTTTTTAAATGATTTTTAGATTTTCATAAGGAAGTTAAATGAATAGCAAATTACACGGAATATTGTTCATGAAAGATGAAGGGAAATTTAAGAGAAAGACAGGTAATATCGCTACTGTGTTTCATGATGCAGTTTTTTCAATACATGATTTTGGTCATGGCTCGCTACCAGCATTACATTTATTGACATAAATGGGAATGGAATTTAGTCTTTAATTTACGTTTTGACTTCTTGAGAATAAATTACATTATCCTCCCATTCAAATGGCCAGTTCACAGCTTGCGGCCTTCAGGAGGTAAAAAAACTTAAGCAAGAGGCCAATGAAGCTCAGTCTTTGTGACTTTTTTTTTTTTGCATAAACATGATTTTTCAGTCCATTTATGAGCATCTAACTGTGGGACTGGATTTTGTTTGCAGGATAATTCATGGAAAGATTTTCCCTACTGTGTATATTTGTTTAACTATAAATAAACTAGATTCCTCATCACAAGAACATTTTAAGAGTTGAACTGATATCACAGAGATTAGACACCCCGCTAAGAAGGTTAAATAGGAAATGTTTAAGTTAAATGCATTCCACCATTATTCATTTAATCAAGTTAAATGGCAAACAGCAACTGGAAATTTTAAACAGTAATAAAATTTGACCTTCATGGCTTATTTGAAATTAAAACCAAGCCAGCTTGATGTTCATTGAAGTGGTAACATTCTTCACCACTGCGAAGAAGCCAAAAAATCTACGTCATCATCTTGTTTATAATATATAAAGCGTCACAGTTTGCACAAAACAGAAGAGTGTTTTCACAAAACAGAAGAGTGTTTTCTCTTCTGCTAGACAAACATGACAGCACTTAGGCTCTGGCAAGGCCAAAGCAACTTAGTCAATCAGTTGCCATAGACTGTATTCCCATCTGAGCTGGGAACACTGCCACCGATTGGTTATATTCAGCAAAACACAGTTATCATGAAGCTTTTATTTTAATTAGTAAAGTTTCATAAAAAGAATCATTTAGTAATTCTTCTAGATTGATTGGCTCAATTTTAGTGAATGACTTCTTTTGTTAGTTTGCTCTTCTCATTCTTCATTAATAAAGCAATAAATAAATACCATAGGTATTGAACACCACCACTGAAAAGCACATTTGTGATAATGCATCATTATTGGCTCCAATGAATTATGTGAATATCTATTGCTGCAGTTTCTTCCACTATTTCTTTGCCCATTTTCCTGAAGAAAAGCAGTCTTATTACTTGAAATAAACATGTCATTTTTGCTTGTCACTTTGTTCTTGAAAGCAAGTTTTATAGAATAGTGTAAAATTCAAGTTTGATTATATTGTTCAAGAAAAAAAAAAGGGGTAATTCTATTTCAAATCTGACTAAAATACTTGTCCCACAGAAGTACATAAACATCTAAAGCAGCCCTTTAAGATCACAGAATGGTTTAGGTTGGAAGGGACCTCAAAGACCATCTAGTTCCAACCCCTCTGCCAAGGGCAGGGACACTCTCCACTAGATCAGGCTGCTCAAAGCCTCATCCAACCCCGCCTTGAACACTTCCAGGGATGGGGCATCCACAACTTCTCTGGGCAACCTGTTCAGGTGCCTCACCACCCTCAGAGTGAAGAATTTCTTCTTTATATCAAACCTAAGTCTCTCCTCTTTCAGTTTAAAGCCATTGCCCCTTGTCCTATCACTACATGCTCTTGCAAAAAGTCCATCTTCCTTCTAGGCTCCCTTTAGATACTGTAAGGCTGCTAGAAGGTCTTTCATCTTTTTTAAAGATAAATACTTTAAATGTGATGATTTAATCATTTTTTATTTATCTTGACCGATTTTTCAGCTTCCTGATTACATTCAGGACTGAGATTAAGATGATTCCAATAGCCCTCATACCAATGTCAAATACAGAAACTACTGCTGCTACTAAATAGTTCCCTTTTTATAAATCTAAGAATAGAATAAGGTTTTTCAGGGCAATTTCACTCAGAGATCATAAACTCTTAATTATCCATCATCATCCTCCTCATTTTTTTTCATAACTTCATTTCCCAGAACTCAGTTCCCTTCCTCAAATATTTAATTTCTATTGGAGCATGACCAAATTAAAAGCCTGCAAACACAAACGATGTGTGGTTGACTGAATTCAGCTGCCCAAATGATGCAGAATGGCTAGGATCTGTGTTGATTAGTTAATAATCTCTCATTTTCCAGAGATCATCTGTAAATGTAAGTAATGATTAAATACTAATTTTCCTATTGCTCCAAACCACTGAGACCAACACTTTCTGGAATCTAGAACTATTCAAATACAACCATCACTTCTTATTTAAAATTACATTGAGATTACCATAAACTACTTCTTATTCACATAATGCAAGCCTGGTTAATTTTTGCATGATTTATTCTTTTGTTTATTTAAATTGTGTTACAGTCAGTGTCAAGAACATTTTATGTCTAGGTTCTATCTTATTTTAGTACTATTTTTAAAATCAATCAAATCAAACTTGAAACAGAATGAGCAAATATTGTTCAAGGCCAGGTAGGATGAGGCTTTGGGCAACCTAGTGTGGTGGAAGGTGTTCCTGCCCATGGCAGGGGGGTTGGAACTAGATTATCTTTGAGATCCCTTCCAACCCAAACCATTCTATGATTCTGTGATATCCTATAAAGTTAGTTTGACACTATTGTCCATCAAAAAGTCATGCCAATTGTCTCAGATCTATATACCTCATCAAGGACCACATCAGATAGCTCATTATTTCCGCAGCCATACTGGCTGATTTTAACATTCAGGTAAATCATCCTGTTTACTCTCGCAAAATACTTAGGGAATATCAATCTTGTTCCAGAACTCCAAAACTCTACTGCCCCAGAAGCTCTGAGAAAAAGAAACACCAGGAAAAAAAAAATAATAATACACCATCACCATGAACATTTAATCCCAGAGGACTCTTTCAGTGATTCTCTAAATCCCTTGGATACCTGTTATCTGCATCTGCTAATATGAAAAGAACTTGCCTTGAGCGCACTTTGTTAATGCCATATGTCAAGAAAATATAATTATACATCATGTGCTTCCCTCCTCTTCAGATCAGAAACGTTCATGTTCTACAGACTGTCTCCTATACTACTATTAACAGTATTATCATATTTAACAGCAAAATATTAATTAGGATTTATTTCCAATATACTTAGAAACTACATTTTACTGTCTAAGTCCGCTCATCCTGGATTATTCATAGTACCATTTTGTTTATTTAATTGCTATGAGGAATTGATAGAGGAATGAGAAACTGTACAGATTTACAGGAACAATGAGATGTGCATTTACAATAACATTAAAAACAAATCAGATGTGTGACAGGTAGACATGACAGCAAATGAAGTAGAAATTATAAGTATGACATTTAGATCAAGATAAACCAAGTACCACTTTCGGCTTGACCAGCCAGTAATTGGATCCATGCTGACTATAACTACAAAGCTCAGAGGGCTTAAAAACATTGACAAGACTTTCAGAAAAGTCTAAATAATGTTTAAATGCACATTTAAAACAAAATAGCCTTATTCTATTCATTTCTTACTCACATACACAAAGAAAACTATGATTCTGCAATGCCTGTTTCATTTAAAAACTCAAAGTTAGCCTAAGTCTTCTTTCCATACCTTCCAAGTGCAACGAAAGCCATTATACACACCATGCTTTGCTCCTTCTACCACAGCTAACACTGGAGAAGAGCAGGGAATAATCAGACCATACTACGCTCACTTAAGGGCCTCATCCTACTCTTTGATCAGTGAAGACAGACGAACACCTTCTGAAGAGTGTTCTTCAGTTACCAGAAGATCTGAACAGTCTCTGAGAGCACCTACCATTCTCTACTGATTTAGCAAATGCTCCTAATTTAGGTGTCACAGATGCCAAAATTTTGGTGGTTACTGACATAAATGATTATCAGCCCTAGGCAAAAAGAAAATGCTCTGGTAGATTTGCAACATAATTTTCTTTTAATTGCACTGACATCTCTCTTGATTGGAACTTCTCCTGAAATAAATTTTCCAGTTTCATTATATACAACGCATAAGGACAGATATTAAATGAAAGTTCAGTTTCTAGTAATGGGAATATCAAGGACTGAAAACAACTCTTGGTTTTTTTTCTGAACATAAGTCACGAGTGTACTTTTTGCCAAGTCTTTTTGTTTTAGAGAAAAAAAAAAAGCAGGCACTCAAAGGAACTTTTTTTCAATGCACAATCACAGAGCTGTGAATGATCTTTGGCCACAAGACTGTTTGTATTAGATTAATCATTCTGGGCTGAGAACCCAATCACTCCAAAGGCTGTGTATCTGCAGTGTCATATGTAAAATTCAGCTAAATCTGGGAAAATGGAAAACATCCAGGATTGGCATCAGAAAATCCTCTGCCATGATCTGCCTTCCAAGCAGGAAACAGATTTGGATGCATTTAGAAAGGAAATCACACTCTGAAATAATTAAACCTACCCCTCACTCTCCCAGCAGGTTGAACACAGTACATAGCGATTACATAAAATCATATTTTATAAGTTTTATTTCATGTCAGCATTTAAGAATAGAAATGCTGCTATTTGACAGTGACTACTGTTTCAGGTGATTAGCCTCAAAGCATAAGATAACTCTCCTGTACCCACCCCCACGAGTTATACTGCACGCTCAGTCTGTTCCACCCCTGCCCGAAATGGCACTTTATGACTCAGTTGCAGAACAAAGACCAGCTGATGCCGATTCAGGTAGGATGAACATTACAGAATATCTTCTGATTTATAGGCACAGCTTGTTGAGCTGAAAGGGACCTATTGATCAGCATATGCTCCATCCAATCACCTCATGCTGCACATAATTTTGTATAAACCTGAAACTATAAAGAAAACTTTGCAAAAAGGGGAAACAACAATACAAGAAAGAGCAGTTTGATTAGCTCTCAATCTGCTCTTTTTCTACCACAGCTTTAATGAGTTTCCTAGCAACCTGCCCAAGCTGAAAGCAAGTAGGACAGGGACACAGGCATCTGCAAAGAGCACCGGGTATGATATATTCAGGAGACAGAGGAGTAACAGAAATACTGCAAGGAGAGCGAACAGTTCTCTTCCTAATCAGCTTGGTTTGAGAAAGATGAGATTTCTCAAATACCTGCTTTGTGACAAGAATACAGGAGTTAATGTTACAAAATTTTACAAATTCTTCCTATTCACATACTGCTTTCATCCTCTCTCCATCAGTGTATCTATCTAACTCATCCTTACGTGCATCATTTTGCCCATATTTATTTTTGTTTTAATTTTCAGAACCACTTTTACCATGAAAAACTGCATTGTATTTCAATGTTTAAAAAGTTCCAATTTTGCAGCACTGAAGAGTGAAATAGTATTTTCTTAGATTTTTCAGGAAGTTGTGCAAAGCATTCAATGTTACTATCTCAGCTATTTCTGAGGCAATTCACATCCAGGACAGAAGCAGCTGCTATTTATGACACAAAAGCAATGTTGTAAACACAACTTTTACACAAAGAACCCCACCTTATCTGACTTGCAGAAATCACTAAGTCCAACATTCATCTTCTCACAAAACAGTATCTCACAGGAGGTAGAGTAGGGTCTTTATTCACCCCCGTCAGTGCAAGCAGCTCTTGTACATAAAGCTGGCCAAAAAGTACTCTTAGACCAAAGCAAAAGCTTCAAATAAGCTGGTAATAAAGGTTACGGCACCCCCCCTGCACATGTACAAGAGAACCACAATGCATAAATATGCTCTTATCATCAACCTAAGAAAAATAGTCAGCTCCTCATATAGACCTCAACACTAGTTGGAAAACCTGCCATACAAGGACATATCCAATACTCCAGTTCTGAGTCAGCAATCGTCCTTTCATCTCTTCATTTTACACTGATACCCATAGCACTTAATGGTGGGAAGGGCCATCCTTGCTCTAATATCTGGAGACATTCTGCAGGGAAATGGGCCCTGTCCAAGGCACACTAAACTAACTCAAAAGGAAAACACTGGCACCAGGCTAGCAGAAACATTTATCTGGATTAAAATACTTTAATTGAACACTTTTGTTGCTAGGTATAGTGAAAATAGGGATTGATTTCAGAGACCTGCCTTTGTCTAAATGCAATGAAAGCCCCCACAGGATGCACCTTTACTGTGCTGGTCTGTGACAGCAACAGCATGAGCCAAGAGAACTGGCTTGAGCAAAAGCAAATGGTCAATCAGTGCCAGTCTCCACCAGAAGCATGGACCAAAGCTGTTCCGTGCTGTATCACTGCCCTGAGCAGGTTAGGCTAAGTCATCCCATCTGAGAGCATGCTGTGGCCAAAGGAGGCCATTGCTTTGCTCACGTACATGCCTAGAAATAATGAACTTTTATGTACTCTTTCAAACGAAGCTACACCTTCTGGTCACTGTAATTATCATGTTACCTACAGGCTTACTGCATTGCTTGGACAGCAACACAGAGAAACCTATGGCACATCAAAAGCAGAGAGGTAACATAAAGGGTCTTGCTTTTATTAGAAACCAGATGCTCTGAGAAACATCAGCAACTTACTCTAAATACCTATGCTTTGAAATCATTTGTTAAGGAAGCAAAGCATCCTTGCAGAAAATTCCTCTTCTCTATGCTCCTAGTAGAGTTCATTAGCAGTCTTTCTGCATTAACACATTACTGCAGGAGCACAGAGCAGCATACAGTACTGAGCAATAACAACTTTCTCAACACCACATATACACCCAATGTATCTAGCCCACAGGTATCTAGCCCACGGCTTGAAAGAGACATCATGTAGTTTCTTCTCGTCAGAGTTTAAGACATTTTCTAGCTGACTCATCTCTTTCAGGCCATAAAAACACTATTCCCCCTAGCTCTGCAACAGAGATCATAAAACATAAAGGAGAAAAGTAGAGTGAGATAGGAATACAAGAAATACATCTCTTCTGAGCAGCACCAAGTCAGGTGTCCAAGACCATGGCTCACTGATAGTAAAGCAATGCAATAACCAGGCAGAAATTCAGGGTAAGCTTTACTGAACATGATGGAATACCAGTGTCATAAAAAGAAAAAAGCTTGTGTTTACTGGAAGCCTACCCTGTTCCCTCATTCTTATAAAGAGGATAAAAGAATTGCCTATTTGAAACTATCAAAGCCATCTGTGGTAGGCAAGTTATACTGCAAAAAATTACACCAAAAAATTAGCTGTAGACTGAAGATCAGTAAGTGCATAGGCATGGCTAATGACTGAATAAATAATACTGAAAAGCTTGGAGGGAAATTTGGAATAGGGCTCAGAATGTCTGTTTTATTGCTTATATATCTGTAATCTTATGATATGCATCTCCGTGGCAGAGGCAGATTTTTTTTTTTTTTAACAAAAACTGAATATTCAAAATGTTTTTCAGATGCTGAAAATAGTCTGTTTCATGAACCCAGATCATAGCCATTTAAAAACAATTAGAAACCATTTTATAAGACTAATACAAGTGCAAATGCAATTTAGAAAGTGTGGCATTTCAACCAGCTTATTTACAATTAATGAATACAACAACATAGTCACTGAAAGTCAACTCCTAATAGTAAGGAAGAAATATGACAGATACCAGTGGATTAGGCAGCATTGGAAATATTTTACCAGGAACACAATTTTGACAGTGATTCTACCTCTGGATTTGAAAAGGTTCTTTTTCAGTTGTAGAGTAGAGAGGGACGTAGCTTGCTACAAGTTAACCAACAAGGGCTACAAAAATACTTTAGCCCTACTACTCATGAAGATACTCCATCTACAAAACCAGATCCTCAAAACTTTGCTCAGGCAGAGGCTCCTGGATTTCTAAGCCCACAGCCATTGCTCCAATTCTGCTCCAAGCAGTTCAGTCCCTGCTCCAGCTATGGCCCACTTACACTTGCAGTGGAGGTTTTCCATGGCCCACCATGCTCTTCGGGGCCACCTGCTGAGGAAGTTGGCATGCTTACAGGATCAGGATTTACACAGGACAGGAGTATGGGAGGGGAGAAGAGAGGAGCCCCCCAAAAAAAAAAAACAACAGAACAACCACCACCAGTGTCTTGCACTCACATTTAGTGCTGCAATTCCTGCCCTGAAAGTAATCTGATGATGTAAGGAAATGAAAAGAAGGATCATTAGAATAGTCAAGTAAAAAAAGCTGGCAGCCACAAGCTCATTGTTCTCAAGAGTGGGTCTGTACCACATGAGAACTAAAATCCAGCTTTGTAAGCTTTGCTGATGATTGAGAACAGAGGAATATCAAACCCCTAGATTCAGAGAGGATGAAGAAATTTGCATTTGTATTTGTCTACTATTCTGACTTCAGGGAGAAGAAAATTTCACTCTCCGGCAAGTGTCAAGCTTCCTTCTCCTGGAACATTGAATTTGCTTTTAAAGAGTCAGATGATTTGGTGGGTTTTTTAATGCTGTGAGGAAAAAAAAAAAAAAAGCATTAACTAAATTATTGAATAGGTTGAAACAGTTTCTCACCATGTCAAGGCTAACGAAGAGATTCTCTACAAACCCTTGTGGAAATTTAGTGGTGAAGAGAGCAGAGAGCTTTCTGACACATCACAAATTTTCAGAAAAGAATTTAAAAAAACATATTTGGGAAAGGAAATACAATTAAAGCCAGATTCACATGGAAGTTTTCTCCTTCAACAATTAAACTTGTATTAGCAATCAGAGAGTAAACTGCAATTGTAATTAATATTTCATATGGTACTCAATGATGTAGCCAAATATTAGCTGCCAGACTCTCGAAAAACACTTTTTCTGCCAAGCTTTCCTTTTGTTTTGCAAAGCTATGAATAAATATTGTAGAAGGATATATACAGAATGGCTGTTTGATAATATCTTTTTTCTTGATAGACCTAAGTATCAGACTTCTTTAAATGGTATAGCTGGTATGTAAGAAAAAAATGTAGCTTTGAACAGAAAAGTCAACCAACAGTTGAATAATTACTCTCACTTTTTCTATTGAACTTTGTTGTATAATCTTTTTTATAAAACCAATCCAATTTAAACATTTTATTCCAGTTATTTTTCTAGTCATAATACTCTTGACTAATTTCATGAATGTACTTGTATATTTAAAAGGCTTAAAATTATAGAAATACTAGATTAATTTGTCAGAAAAATATATATTGTTAGAGACCTGAGCTACGGGAACATTTCCATGTTTGCTGTGCCTGCTGAGAGACAGTAAGATCCAGAAGACCAGGAATAAAAGAATAGGTGGGCTCACCTGCAATTATACAAAGACTAGCTTATTAGAATGTCACGAATGTGATGGCAAGACAGGCACTGAAAAGAGGCAAGAACTGATTGATACTGCTACAAGATAAATCAGAGACACGATAGTGTGGTTCAGAGTTTGGTTAGCATATCACAATTTTTTTTTTTCATTTGCAGATATTTGCTTGTTGATATTACACCTGCAACTATAATAGCACAGAGCAGCTGAGAGCTATTACTCTCTGGTATCCATCTTCATTTTGTCATGAAGGCTCATATATTCACACAATATAGAGTTAGAGGCTGTTAGAATGCTTCAATAAAACTAGATCTCTTCTTCACACATCAGAAGCAATTAATTTTTCTTGCATACATCTCTATACGGAGTCTATATCTTGATTTGTTCAGAGGGAGAACAGGAGGTGGATAAAGCAGCCTTCCCTCTGATGAAACAGTATAGGATGGAAGTCTCTTCATCAGTTTGTTCATAACCATGCAGCAATACATAGATTCTGATGAGAAACAATGAAGAGGTATTACCAGAGCCTTAATAATTCTAAGACAGAGGGCAGCTGCCCTGGATGATCTAAGAAACTGCATGGCAATAACTACAGAAGCAGTACCTTGGCTAAAGAATTAAACAATTATTAATTATTCTTCACATTTTTCCTACTGCAACTTGTACAATCTTCATGCAGTTAAATGTCAAAACTTTGATCCAATTTACAATGCTGAGAAAATGAGGATGAGGATAATCATTTCTAGTCTCTTGGGATCAGGATCAGCCTCCAGGTCCCAAACAGCACTGGCATAGAAGGATCACTGGTCTTTCTATGGAGCACACACCCAAATGGGGCTTAAGCAAGGGCCAATGAAAGCAATGCCTGACCTTTTCCCATTGACTACCAGTTGCCTCCTTATAGCCGGGTGAAGCATCTGTGCACTTCACATCTGATAGTTCATAAAATAAAACCAGTATGTCAAGCTTGCTTTCAAAGCATGGGCTAAATGCTTGCAGTCCCTGAGCTACTTCATCACCTCTGTTCTGTTCTAAGGTAGAATAGCCAGAGACATTCAATAACTGAGTATATTGGACTGGGTTTGACATGGATTTAGATTCATGCAAAGTAGCCTGCAGTACCCCATAAAAAGCAAAACAAGGACACTCAGATCCTGGTGCACCATAAACTCTCAAGACAGGCTTGACCCATCAGCCGCCTTACAGAGCTGATCAGAACCTTTCCTTTCCAACAGAGAGCTACAACCGGCTGTTTTCAGCTGCCTCTTCACGATAAGTGGGCTATTTTCACACACTCTAAAGGATCAGGACAACTATGGTTTAGTCTATTAAAAACTATGGAAGGCACAATCTATTCAAAGAACTCAAAATAAAGGGATAAGGGATAAGGCAGTTAAACAGATCCCTTGTAATTTACTGTAAAGCATGCACTTTAGTGAAGAACCCCAGTCTTCATGCAAGTAGGAAACACGACAAGTTAATTTCATTTATAATTTAATAACTGAAGAAATTGGTCTGTTCTTTAATGTAACTATATTAAGACAGTAGATCCATATTCTAACAGAGGCATTTAGAGCATAGCAACTTCAGAGATCATTAAAAAACATAAGAGGGAAGTTGCTCTGTCTCTGCATATAAACAACATATCAATAACTACGCATAGCTTTCCTTATTGACTATCTTTTATAGCATAACAACATTTGCCACTAGAATTCCTAAAAATCACACTTAATTCTAACAGAAACAAATGCTATTTTTTTCAGGGAGTTCTAATTGCTACTTTTATTACTAACACAAACAGAACAAAAACACCCTAATAATGTTGGTCCAATGATTACAGGTGACTGATAGAACATGACAAGCTGCATAAACAGATGGAGTATTTTTAGGGGCATTCCAAAACACACTGTGAGAACGCATCAATATAACATCTTCTACTCCAGCCTTAAAAAAAGTGCTAATGAATAGAGCATCCCTGAGCTACTGCTTCATCTGTAGCAAGGACTGCTCAGCATGCATCACTTGCACAGCTTCCTAATGCACTCCCTGCACTGCAAAACAGCTGAGGAAGGAAGATATAGGAAGTGGTGGAAAGTGCAAGAAAAGACGGGTTAGTTGCTGGGAGGAAGAGTAAAGTAGCAGGGGACCTCACCATACACATACACAGATTCTGGACTGCAGCAATCACTAGCTACCTAACCAATATTGTTAGAAACAAACACATGTACACACTCACAGAATCTCATTTCTTCTTCATCAAGGGCAAGAGGAAAACTAGATATTAAACAGCTTTGCTAGAATTCATGTTCATTGAAGCAACTTTCTGCTCTGCTCTCTATACAGTCTTGTATATCAATAAAAAAGTGTAAAATGGGCAATAAAGTTTTTCATTTGCTGCACTGCGTACCTATGATAAACTGTGCAAATGCCTTGAAAAGTGCAACCAAACAGGTATTAAGGCCTCATGTGACTTACATAAAGTTTTATTCTAACTGCTTACCTCTACCAATTTTTTTCAACCTATATGCTACCAAACGCTCAAGTTTAAGATATACCAAATGAATATCTGCATTAAAACAGTCTCCTACAAAAAAAAACTGGCTGAAGAGGTAAAATTCAGGGATATCTAAGGAAGGACAGCCCTGCTGTTGCTTTCCTCCTAGTATGTTCAGAGAAAGAACACAATTGTGGGCATATTTTTCATAATTAAAGAACACTTGCCACTTTTTTTTATTTCTGTAAGAACAGAGTCACCAAAATTTTTTAGCTACTGGCTCATGTCTGAATAAGTAATATCTGTACAAAGCTATTGAGGTTTTTTGCTCTTAGGGGGTCTCAGAACATGTATTGCCTAGCACATCCTATGTACATACACACACTTACACTGAGGAAATAAGATATTTGCTGAAGATTGGCAAGACACTATTCTTGCATATTTAACAACCAAAAAGGAGAACAAATATTGTACTTTCAAAGAGAAATTCATAAATCAGCATTCTACAAGCATCAGATATCCTTGCATATCACCAATAGTAGGGCAGGCAAGGCATAGTAATGAATTCTGTTACCTAAATTCCACTAATACTTAGAAAGCTGAGCATGTACCACTCAGGAAAATGCTAGAGGTGTCCAAAGCACCACCCCTGTAATTACGGCTCAAGTGCTGGGACTTCCCTCTACTCCTTTTTCCCCTTTCAGTCTCAAAACAAACACACAAGTCTTTGTAACAGATTGCACTGGAATATCTGGCATCCTTATAATTCATAAATGTGTGCAAGATAACATGCATGCAGAGATATCTTAATAATAAATGCAGCAGCTGTTTGCTATCTTAGGACATAATAGAGAAACAGCAAGAAATTATCTGTTATCAATGTGCTACAAAACGAATAATACTCGAGACGAAATAATAAAGGCACAAATTATGACACAGCTTACAAACAAAATAATGTATTTCAGAGCTTTTTATAAAAAATATCTGGCAAGGTAGAAATCCACAGAGAAATCCTTGGTAGAAATCCTTGATAATCAAAGCAGTCTAGCAACAAACGAAAGTTGTCTTCCGAGTATGTGTTTCTAAATGCCTGAATGCAGGAGCTGTTCATTTTTTGTATATTCAGAATGAGATTAAGTCCCCATAGACATGAACATTTGGACAACACAACGCATCCTGGTGATCCTAAATGCACATGTGATATCTCAGCTGGCATTTTCAGTGCAGCCAGCTCTCAAAGAAGTGTAGTATATAGGTCTAGAAATTCTAGCTTCATCTTCCATTCATAATGGAAACTAGGTCTGAAAGTTTGTTTCGTTTTCCTTTTCTCAGGTCACAGAATCAATGACGACAGCCAGTGAAGGTAGAGTAATATATTCCTCCTAACTTGTGACTCCTTTCAGATGCTGGAGCAAAAACAGCTACAATTTTCACAGAGTTTATATTTTCAAATATCTCACAGAAAGATAAAGCCCAAGTTATTGTTAAAGTGACATTGTCAAGAATGGTAGGCCTAAATTACACTTGCCTGACGATCTGAACTATTGATTCATGCACATACACCACATTTTAGCAATTAAATACACAACACCAGCTTTTTGAAGTGTTTCAGAAAACAACATTGTCCACAATCTCAGTCTCTTACTGCCTGTTTGAAAGACAAAAGTTCTGTATAAGTGGCAATAAATATATACAGATCCACATTCATAATGAATATAAGAGTATCACCTTGTCAGGTTTGTCCACCTCACATAACAGTGGTCTAGAGCTTATGGACCTCCCAAGCCAGAGAAAGTAACTCTATCTTGAATAGAGTTCAGTTTAAAGCATGGAACAGTATTTTTCCTTTCTTCTGTTGTGTATTTGGGAGGGAATTTCATGTGCATGTGTGAAGGGGCCACTTGGTTGGGTGACTGTAACTATACTGTATCTTTTAAGTCAGAGGAAGGATTTTCGCAAGTCGTAAGAACAGATTAACAGATTACTTCAGGAAGTTCCTCTCTCCCATTTCTTTACGTAAGAGGTGCATTTTATATACAGCCTAAAAACAATGACATTTTCCTCCTATACAAAGATAACCATAATAGAAAAAAGAACCACCTCAGTTACAGTCACACTAATAGCAGCCAACATTCCTGGTGATTCAGAAATGCCAAAAGAAATACTATTTTCTACATGAAAGTTGCAAAAGTGAGTTCCAAAACAGTTGTGTAATATTAAAATGGTATTTAGGTAGCCATGGGACCAATACATAAACGTGTAAGGAAAAAAAACCCTAAGATTTAACCTCACTTTGAAATCAAATAGTTCATATGAAAACACTGTCTGAATTAGAATGTTAATAACCTATCCCTATGCAGAGATGATGCTATGCAGGCTTCAGCAGGATTCTGTGAAAAATGTGCAGTGTAAGAAAAGAAAAGCAGTACATCCAGAGGGTCCTTTAAAGGCCATCAGCCTTGAAATAGAAGTTATAATCTATTTTATATGCCTTCCTCCAAAAGGGGGAAGAAGCAAACAAAGAAAGGAGAGTAACATATGTTGCAAGTCAAATTCACCACATGAAATGACTTTTTCATTTACATAAAACCTCCATTACAAGGTTTTAATTAGCACTAATGATTGGGAGACCCACAGAGAAATCCAAAACTTGGTAGAAAGTGAGGAAATATAAGTAGAGAAAGCGTGATATGCACTGTAATATGTTCTTTGCTCACTTGACAGGTACAGTTCAGTTTTTACCATATTCCATAGCATGATCTGAAGCTTTCTGCAGTACATTTTTTTTTTTTTAATGGTAATCAAGTTCTAGTGCCATTATTACAGTAATCTGTACACTGTAAGAGTCTATTAAATCCCCACTGGCAAGCATTTAAGATGACTGTATTTTGCTTACACAATACTAGATAAAACACTACTCAGGGTGAACTTGATGGATTTAAGACTCCATTCCCCTTGCCCCAAAGCAGCTCAAGTTTGTGGCTCTTCAGCAGATAATTTAAAAGTCATCACTTTGAGTTGTTAAAGAAGGCTAAGACTCAGGCCTGAAGAGAGCAAATATAAAGCAGTATGTGATCCTGAATTCTCCACTTGGACAGTGAGGCTTCAAAGAGACTTTTTGAGATGCAACTGTATCCATTCTCTGGGAAGGGGGATGTTGTACAAGACAGTATAGGCCATCTAATAGTTCACTGATGCTGAAAGGGTCTCCTTTTTCTTCCTGCCAACCACACTGCACTCAGTCTGGGGTCCACCCTTTTGCCAAACCAATTTGATTCAATAAACAACACTTTTCTCTCTGGACAGTTTTCTGCCAGTCTAGTCATTTCAGTCAGGTCTGGGCAGATAGGTGACAGAGGAAAACTGCATCCTTAGGACCTGGTCTACTCAGTCTTTCTAGATTGAAATAAAAAAAAAAAAAAATTACGTCAAGCCTAGAAATTAAAGTATTATACATCTGTTGATGAAGGCATCTGAATATATTGCTGTTGACTTTAAAAGTTTTTCATAGGCTCAGTGAAGAGTTTGCATGCAAGAACATGTTATAGGTCATGCATGATCTATAACAGTCACAGGTTTTGATTTTACGTGGACTTGGCCTGCCTTAAAATATAATGGCCTCCACATATAGTTACCTACAATTGTCTTGGAGAACAAATGCAGGTCCTTAAGGTTTCAAGCTGTTCTACAGCGAGTTCACAAGCACAAGAAAGAATTTACAAGTACTGGCAACCAGGGATATTTCACCTTCCCCCTTTTCTTTCTGTTTTGCAAGCCTGTAAAGTCACTGATCATATCAGTCACATCCTCCTCTCTCTTGACAACACAGAAAGCAAGAATAAACCAACCAAGAAAAACATTAGTCTTTGATTATCTTCCCCCAACAGCAGTTTTATACTGTTAAAGCCCTGCTGACTTACATTCTGTTCCCTTTGAATTTAGTAAAGTTACATAAGCATAAAACCCATGTCACTTGTAAACATATCAGACTTTAATACATCACTTAGTATTTTAAGAGTGTTTGAGAAGCATATATTCCATTAGTCCTCTTTCTTCCTTTCTCATACACACACAAAAAAAATCCCATTCAACCAACAAAACCCCAAACAACCCCATACATCTCACTTCAGAATATGTTTAATAAAAGCTAGGAAAAATATGAAGTGGGAGATGACCCAATTTATTCAGCAGAACTCCAAGGGAATGGAGTGGTGGAGAAAGAACAGAGCTCGTGTACAGAGAACTAAACCAGAGCTAGAAAATTCAGCTTCTTTAAGACTCAGGGATTATGTGGGTCCTTCTAGGGATTGTCTGCTATGTACTGATCACTTAATCACTGTTTACAAACTTCATTAGTCAGAATCAGGTCGTCTTCGCTTCTCTACATATATTCTTGCTTGACTAAATATAATTAAAATTATTTCCTGCTCCATCATTCCCATCTTTCTTAAATACACACTTTAATATTAACCCACAGAGCTCAAAAGGCACTTGATCAACTGAGGGCTGGAGCTGAAAAGTAGCTGGAAAACCTTAGCTTGCCAGCCCAGAAGAGAAACCTGGGTCTTATAACGATTTTTCACTCTGTATTTTTAGAACGTGTTATCCATCATAAGCGCACATCATGCTAAAGACATTCAAAAATGAAAGAAAATTCCTCTTGCATTTCAGGACAAAAACACATTTCCAAACAAACAGCTAGAATAAGTTTTCTTGATTCTTATGGTCAACTATGAAAGATGTCCCAAGCAAATATACTAAAGAGATCAATTAAGGATTTTCTGCAAATGTCAAGAATAAGCTTTAACCTGTACCATCAAATTACAGAAGTCTGGTGCTTAAGAAGTACTATTAAGTAAAAGTTTTAGATTATCATGCAGTAAAAAATTCCCTGGCCAGGAGGAAGAGGTAGGCCAAGACCTTCCAGTCTCAGACTTTAAAAATGACAAAGTAAAACTAACCACCACAAGGCAAGCTGACACACCAACATATAGTTTGGTAAAAAGTCTCTTCTTTTTCTCCCTTAATCCACACCTAATGTATTTTTGCTTGTGCCTCGTCATCAGCCCAGGAAGACTTTGCAAAGGAAGGCTGAACATGGGCAGTGCTCTTTGGCAGTGTGACCAGGGTCCTCCCAGCCTTTGCCAGGACAGTGCAGCCCATGCTCACCCTTCAAGGAGATGTTGCCTTTCTGGGAACTCCAGGGCCACATGCTGTCCTGAGACTGACAGAACAACTTCACAGTACAGTGACCCTCCTTTCTCCTGTATAGGTAACACCTACTGTAGTAAACCTGAGCTTCAAGTGTTCACATTAATTCAACATGTAATCCTAATTACAAAGATCAGCTCTCATGCACGAAGGCCAGCTGAAGGGTAATATGAGAAATTCGTATGCCCAAATATGGAATACTCAAAAGAAAAGCCAATGCATTTAAAATTCATTTCTCTCAAGCTGGAAACTTGCTTGAAGTTTCTACTGAAAAAATTACTCTCACATACCCCTTTTTAATTTCCTATTTCTGTTCCCCAAAGCTAGGCTTGAACATAATTTGATTTTTACAGAATTCTATTTTGAATTAAATATTGAAAAGTACAATTGTGAAGAACCCAAGTGGTCACTGAAGTAATAAACTGATCTGAAATGAATTCACAAGATCACCTGCAATCCAAGAATTTCCTACATTACTGAGGAGAAACAGGAAAGCAGTTTGGCATGGAAGGGAACATAAGAAAAATAGCTTCTGATAGAAACAATTTCTATAGTAGAAAGTCAGGGATAAGTAGATTAATGAAATTCTAGTATTCAGCTGTGCAGTGAGAAGAAAAATATCTGTTTGCGAGAAGCTCAAGGACATGAAGTCAGCCACAGAAAACTGTTCTTGAAAACAAGTATTTTATTCCCACACCTGCAGTACTGTCTTGCCAGATAACGCAGACTTGGCCAGCCAGCTGTCTTGCCTGTTGTGCCAATTTGGTAACCTAGTTACAGTATCAGAGATCCACTTGAAAGACAATGGGAAATACTGCATTTTCTGGGGAAAAAGAACTGATTTTGTTGTTAAAAGCAGCAGTATTGAAGTAACCAATACTGGCTTTTGTGAAGAACATATCAGAAGTAGACAAAAAGTGTCAACACAACATGGTTTATGCTTTCCCAATGTAGAAAAAAAGCTCTGAAAAAGCTGCTTCAGGAACGTGTCAGAGAGTTGAATTTTATTTGGAGCCATAAACACAGGTTACATATCAGAAAAGAGTCAACAACTGGGTACATAAATCAGCACGTAACAAACAAATTGTCCCCATATTCTGAGGGTAATCCACATCAATCACGAACCACAAATCTGATCCAGAGACCGAACTCATCTACAGATTTAATTCATCATTCCTCACTTGAGCCTAAATTAGACATGGTGATGCTAAGTTAACTCCCATGGCCAAGGATTGAGTAGAAAATTGTATGTTAATAAGAAAAGTTTAATTATTTACAGCTTTTCTACTAATGCATTATTTACCCAGTAGAACCACTCTCTTGAGTGGACTAAACTCCAAGTGAGCAGGTTTGTACCAAACGTAACTGATATCAAGTGGAAGCATGGGAGACAAGGCAATTATTTTTCTTCACCTTAACAAAAATTCTTTCATGGAAAAAAACTACAGCCATTGCTATAGTTCTGTGGAACGTAACGTTGAAAGAGGATTTCAGTCCTGGTAACAACTTTTCATCTTGATAGTGAACAGAAATGTATAAAAGCACTGAAGTTCCAGAAAGCAGAGGACCCCCACACTGTGTAGCTTAAAAGATCCTTCAATCCATGTAAGAATTCTCCAAATTAAGAAATTCACATAACACCAAAAAAAAAAAATTTCTGGGTTTATAGAAAGCTTTCTTTGCAAAAATTAAGACTTGTCAGTAATTCACATTCAGGACAACTCTTACTCAAGTTGTCTTTTCACTGTTTACAGTGACTCTGCTCAGCCAACGGCTTCAAAGAAATCTATCCATCAGTTTTCAAATAGTGGAAGCTGTAGTAACGCAAATTGCTTGTATCAAGAAAAAAGTCCAATTATTACAGCTCAAAGAAACCTCAACCGAAAACATTTTATCATTGCCAATGAATACATAATTTTCACTGACTGAAGGTATAAACCAAGACAAACGGTTCACAGTTACTTCGGAACAATCCTGTTAGCTTAGATAACAGCACTTCCAAGTTCGTGTCAAAAGGTTTCCTCAAAAACAAGAATAAAGAAGCTGTTTACATTGTAAACATATTTGATATACAAATTAGAAATATGACCACTAATCTGGTCTCTCAGGTTCAGTGTGTTTAATCAATGCTGCCTTTATAAACTCCCCTCCCAGCAGACCGGTTGTTTCAGAACTGATACAGACCTTAATGAATTACTGAAATGTCAATAACTGTAGGCATTAATTGGTCAGTTAGGACTATGCATTTTCACAATTCTCAAGCAGCTCTTAGTTTCTGCTGCTCCTTATGTAAGTTCCTATCCCAAATATATGTTTGCCTTGCTGACACTAAAACGATGAAGTTGCTTTTCTGTATTCTCAATATTTCATTCACGAGCCCTTTTTATGCAGTGATTCCACACCTGACAGCAGGCCCTAAAGCAATCATACACACTAAACAATTACAACAACTCATAAAAATAAGCAGTGCATAAAACGTAACAGAAGAACATTACCTTACAATACTTGACACCCTCAGGGGATCCATTTTCTTTTTGCAAACACATAGTTCCCTCTGACATTAATGGGAGCTACATGAATAAGGAAAAGAGCAATAGATGCTTTGCCTGAAAAACGTATTTGTGCCGAGTGGATATTGGCAGTCTGTTTAGCCCAGGTGATTGGTGTTGGGCCTACCCAGAGATATTTGCCTGCAGGCTGATGCTTCATATTCCATAAAGCTGAAAACTGCAAGTGTCATTACCTCTCTGAAGACTGCTTGCTGATTTATCGTCTTGGTTCACTTCTGAACATTCACTTTTAAGAAAGAGTACTAATTGGGGCATCTTCTGTAAAGCGGTCTTTCCACACAACTGTTTAATCACACTGGTACACTCCAGTCCTAATTAGGACAACACAATTTGTACAGTGCTGATACAATTATCTTCCATTGGAAACATACAGTAAAAATTAGAGAGAATCTTTTAAGTTTCCTGATCAGAATGCAGTTAAATGTAGTTAGATGCAGCTCATTAAAAAGTCAGAACTACTTTGTATCCTGCATTTTCCTTTATGTTCTCTAAAATAATTACACAAGAAGTAAAACAAACAAAAGAGTTATACCATTGGCACCAACTGTTGAAAAAAAAACACAGAAAGATTTATATCTACATTTGATCACAGAATTATAGAGACCAACAATTGCATAATATGCTTCTGTTGGTATAGTTATGCACCAAAATATTTTAAAGCCGAGTTAAATCTCAGCTTGACTTTCTGATATGGAATCACATGCAATAACTTTGTGAAGGAAAGCTAACAACAAAAACCACGACACAAAAAAAAAGAATCAGGAGGAACAAGAAATGTACAGTGATCCAATATCATCTCCCAAAAACTCCGTCTCCCCAAGGAATTTTTTTTGTTCTGTCCTAGTCACTCATCCTCAGCCCTTCTGTCAACCTTCCCTTTTCCCAAACTTTCTTCCCATACTTCAATGTTCTCTCTTCCTTAGAGACACCTGGAAATCTAAGCTCACTTTCAGTCACCTCTGTATTCCATATCCTCTGCCATTAACCTTGCTAATTAGCACAGAAATTGTCTAGCTCTTTCCAGACCATCAACTTTGCCAAAATCCAACCAAATCCACATATGTATATATTTTCTTATTAACAAAACAATGCATAATACACTACCACTTGTTGTCACAGCCACTCTACAATTTCTGTAGGCCTTTACAGCAGGAAAAGAAGAGGCTCTAAGATTTCCATGGTACTAAATTACATACCATTTCAATCAACACAACTGCCTAACTTAGCCCTATACTTTGTCTTGTGTTCATGCAACTGTTTTCCTCTGAATAGGAGATCAATTCTGCCCACATCACATGACTTGGTTCTGGTTTTGTTATTAATCTTATGAACATGATGCTCAGATAAAGCCATTCTGTCATGTCAGTACATTTGTCTACAAGACAGACAAAAACCTTTCCATTATCTGAGATTCAATTTCTTAACACAACTAAAAGCAATTGTAGATCCCTTCATGAAAACAGGCTGGACTCTGACACAAAGAAAGAAAAACTAATCTTTTACAATTCTGCATCTCTTATTAGGGGCAGCACAGAAACCTAAATTACAGGCACCTAAAACATTGCCAGAAGACACGTATCTCAGATTAACCCTCTAATTTCAACACCTACACTCCAATTTACTCTATGTCAAGACACTAGCAGACATGTGATATCCCTCTATGTCATTAGTTCCTGTCATACAGTTAAAGGGCTGTCATCTTCTCTGGGTGCTAAGATAGCACAAGTTTGGTGAGCTTGAGGAGGGATAAATTTGGGGATTGGTGCTCCATCCTATCAGGTCATGATAACAAATGGCAAAGCCAACCTGTCTCCATCAAGGTTAAAGAAAAGGAATTCAGTGACTGTTCTGAAAGAATGAAAATGGAGATATATCCCTGTTATTTAAGGCAAGATTGGTGATCCATTTTTAGACTCAACCTATTTAACTGTATGCCACTTTCAGATGAGCTTCCTCCAAATAAATCCTCTTCTACAAATTCCTACTTCTTTCTGCTTTCCACCAGCACAACGGTAGAGCAATGGGACTCTGATCTAGGACAGCTGTTCCCACTTGTTAACATGATAGTATCATACCAAATAGAAAGGCAGAATTTACTTTTTCCTACTTTAGGTGTGGGTTGTTTTTTTCTTCCCTAAAAGAGGAAAAAATATTACAAAATATCTGAAAACCTCCTAATTTTAGTGGTTCACAAGATTCTTCTATGAGAAGCCTAGTATTTAGGCTAGCAGATTTCAAACAAATTATTTTTGGGTTTTGTAACTGTCTTACTGCAAGTTCAGATGCAGCCGAACAGGAACAATATACCACCAGGATGAGAAATAGTTGCAATTATTTCAGCTAGCACAATCTGCATGCACAATATTATATTGTGTGACAGAAAGAAATCAGAGCTACATTTATTGATGTAAAGAAGACTAGGAAAACCTGCCATGAGAGAAAAGGGGATTATGGGTGGAAGACTCCAAGATATTAAGGAAGGGACTCTACTCTCCTCTACTAAATCTTTTGCTAATAGAGATATGGCAACAGAGGCAAAGCTTAATATACCCAAAGTGAAGAAAAGGCTTTTAGAAAAAATGAACAGCAAATCCATTTGAAGAAATCATTATCTGTCCATAGATATTTATCAAAGAGAGAGATCAAAGCAGTAGAGTTAATTCATCATTAATTGTCTGCCAAGTTTCTTACAACCACAGAGTAGCCATTGTTAAGAGATGGTTATTAGATACCAGTTATGTTTCCAAATTCAGAACTGGAAATAAATCCATTGCCTCTAGTCAGCAGGGTAACTGTTGGCCTTTTGAAAGGTAACTCTGCTTACCTCTGGGTGCACGCTATAATGTAAAGAATTTTCCAATATTTTGAAATAAAAAACCACACACACGGACAACATGCAGTTGTAATCTCAAAACACAAAAGGAATTTGTAGTTTGCAAGCAGTTTTTGAACTGTACATTTTTATATTGTCACCTTGATCTAACTCACCCACTGTCTGCCCAGCAAGCCTCTTCAGTAAGAATTATTTCTATTATGTCCCTCTAAACAGATACTGCTCAGAGGCAGAGAAAACACACCATACAACAGATGTTATTCCATTCTCACAACTATGTAAGATGTAAGGCTAAAAGGGCTTGCAATATCCAGGTAAAAACAGTTAAATATTTAAAGTCAAGTTTCTGAAACCCACAAACCAGAATGTTAATTAACATTTGCAGATACACATACAGACAATAAAACGCAGAGAAAGGGCAATCTTTTAAATGAATGGAGACATACAAGCTTCAAAGTGCAATAAAGTAACTGACTATGCTTATCCACTCCTCACACAAATATCTGTAGACACGTGTCAAAATACTAGCAGATTTAAGAGTAACATGAACCATCTTGATAATTGCACTTGGCTGTGCACAAGTATTTTGTAGATCTGCAAATCATTTCTTCCAGTCATATACCCCTGCCTGGAGGCTCAGCCTCTCTGAGAAGAGCTCACAATTCAGTCTTTAAAACATAGCATCCTGAGATGAGACAGACATCTGATGTCTCGCACCCATTAGACCTCTCTACT
This sequence comes from Tauraco erythrolophus, assembly GCF_009769465.1. Lineage (NCBI taxonomy): Eukaryota > Metazoa > Chordata > Aves > Musophagiformes > Musophagidae > Tauraco > Tauraco erythrolophus. The sequence goes on along the minus strand of NC_141475.1, from coordinate 13,662,327 downwards.
GCCTTTAATTATGGCCCAGAATTCCTAATGACTCCGAGTACTGCCTACTGAAAGGAAAATGAAATATTGATTACAACCACCAAGGACTTTGCAGTTATGGGATTTTTTCCTAAAATAAAGGAATGAGGGATAAAAATGCAAAGGGTGATTCTCTGGGTCACAAAGGATCACTCTTACAAGAAAAAAATATGTTCTCCACCTTTTCCTTGGAGGAGGGAATGAAAAATAAAGCCATTATTCAGTATTTGAGTGCCTGTAGCATATGTCTTTACAGAGTAATCCCTTGTGAGCAGAGGTTTTATTAGGCAAGAAGCATTCCAGAAGAGAGCAAGAAAAATCCAGTGAAAGTAAGGGGTCACAGTGGGGTAACTTTTATTGGGTACATTCTTCACATCCTTAAGGCACTGAAAAAGTTAAGGTTTTAAGAACCTGTCATCATTTAGAGGACCTCATTCTCCTTGCATTGCAAACCCCAGAACAAGCAACTATCAAGTCCATGACCCCGTAAGATAAGAAAGTACACATCTGGTATCTCTCAGACGCAGATAACCTTTGGTAAATATTCAGTAAGTGTCCTTCGACAGATACGCTCTGATCGTGCTGGACTACAGCAGAAGACTACAAGGAATCATGTGCTCAGCAATAAATTAAACAATTTCTCTTGCACATAAATAGGGGTTTCATCACTTCCTGCCACCACTGAGTGAGCAGATTTCACAGAGAAAAATTATTACAGTAAGAAGATAAGCTTTTTCCTTGATGTAAAACCCAAATCTAGCTAGATTGATCTACACAGGTGCTCCATCTCCAATGCTTGTTATTATGTCTCCAAAATACATAATCTGCAAATTTTAAAAGCAATTTTCTCCAGATCAGGTTTTTGGTAGAGTTTAAAAAAAAAGGCAACAAAAAACAATGAGCTGGAAATAAATAGGAAAGTCACTGCTGATAAAACGTGTAGATGACTGAGCAATTGGAGTAGTACTAAATATTGAGGGGTAGGATAACCATACAAGCAAACCAGCTTAGGCGGCAAGTCAAAGCTGTTCACTGACAAACACAAGGTCAGATGTTTGGTAAAGGAATTCAGAATAGGGGACTGAATCCTGGAAAGCAGTATCTAAAAAAAGATGCAACAGATTGGGCAAACATCTGCACTGCAGAATTCTGGTCCCATACAGAGAGACTGGAACTAGTAAAAGCATCTCAAAAGCAGAGCTCAAGTCTGGTTTTGTCATGGTGTGCCTTATTACTGTCGTCTTTAACTGAGAATATGTTTCTGGAGCCTACTTAAAAAAAATAAAAATCATCTTTCAAGTCTGAAAAAATAATTGAGGCCCTGATTCAACAGTATTTAAACATGTGTCTAAACCTCAATAAACTACACCGTGAGAGACAGCTAAATGTTTTCCTGTTCTTGAGTCTTCAGGCATAATTCTGGGCATTACTATTTTTAAAGCAAGCCATTTTCTCTGAAATTCAAGCTGGCATGTTGCTTTTAGGCAAAAGAGAACTGCTGTCCACACTCTCAAAAGGCACATTGCATCTGGTCTAAATAGCTTGCAGCTCCAAAACAAGGCCATGCTTTTGTCAGAGCAGATCATGGCAATGCCAACAGGTCAACATACTTTTCCTGAAAAATACGTCACATTCAGCGCAATATTTCCAATATTCATTGTCTCCCACGAAAAACAGAAAAGTATTTGTCTACAAACACATGATGTTGTTAACAGCCTTATACAGAGTTCTGTATGAAAACAGAATTCTATAAGAATTCCTACTTGCACGTAGCTCTCAACACATTTTTTTAAATAAGAGGGGGTTTAGTGTTTTTAAATTATACATAAACTTATCAGGCTTTTTTCTATAATGAGTATTCTCATTCTTTTCATTCACATTAAAGGCCATATGCATAGCTAGCAAAGGAAAATAAGCAGTAAACCCCTACAGAGCTGCAGGCAGGGGAGGGGGCAACACATTTTTCCCTAAATGTTCATCAAAATGAGTACTTTAGTACTCAAGTACTTTAATTGGCCTATTAGAACACATTAACAAATAAAATTTTAATATTGTATCTTCAAGGTTAAGTTCTGTGTTTCCCCCCTTGCAGATTTAAATTCTAATGTACACAGCCAAGAGATAGCAAATAGTGCCTTTGTGAGCTCTCCGCCAATAAGGTTACAGACTAAGTCATGCAGCTATAGGATACATCTCAGATAATTTTATCAGAAGGTGCAGAACAGGATGAAAAAGAAAATTTCTTAAAATCTCATGCTCCAATTACAGTCACTATTTTACTAGGAGAGGTATTATGAATACATGCACTGCTCTAAAAATATTCATGGTAACTAAAGAACTTATTTTTCAGGATTTAAACCAAACCAATCAAATCCTGACACTTTCTACTTAGGGTCTTTCATTTATGTACATATATTTTTCAAGTTAAAAATACTTTTAGCTATTTAAACAACAAAACCCAGCAAAACCCAAAATCATATATGTCATATTTCATTCTTTTACATGTCTCTGAAAAGTGGAAAGGGCATGTTTAACTGAAGGGTCAGACCTTTGCTTTCTATAAAGAACAAACAGAGGAGAGAAACTCAGAATGGGGTCATAAGAATCCACATTATTTGTGCCAAAAACATGCCTAAAGCAGCAGAGTCCAATTCCTCCCTCCTAGAAGGGTCTTTGTTTTGCTATTATGAAGGTTGAATGGTTGTGACATTAGGTGTGTCATTTTACTACTTCTCTGTACTGTTATCACTATGTAGTGACCTTTCAAAGGTCTACAAATATTAGTATTTGTATGCCTAAATCAGGGAAAACAGAATGAATGAAATTTTAAGTAAACCTTCCTTTGAGCAGTTCAGAAGTCACACACTCACCAATTCAGGGTTACTCACCTGGTACAAAGGTTTTATGAATATAATACCAGAGCTCAGTGACCCGATTCACCTACTTTGAGTAAGGAGTTCAGCTAATAACTTCTGAAACAAACATCTGCATAGGATAAGGACAGTAAATAGTTCTCTTAAGAATCACAAGAAGTCTGCTTGATTTAAGATGACCATGACTAAATATTAAAAGAGAGTATAAGACAGACACAGGACAAGCTTCTTCTAAAGTGAGTGAGAAACAAATCTTTGCTAAAAAAATACCAACCAAAACCACAGCCAACGTTTATTCTTTATATTCTATTTTTTCAGTAACCTGCTAGTAAGAGTCTTAGAGAAAAGTCTTGATATTTTGATATATGCATTTACACTTTCCTGTGTATTTCATTTTTGCTCAATGATCTTATTTTTTTTCAAAGAAATGATGACTGGTCTCAGAAGACTTGGACAGTGCTCTGTACAATTACAGTAGAGACAGCCGTGTAAGAGTAGTTTACTAGGTGCTGTGGCTTCAATCCTTAAACATGTGTGTATATTTTTAAATCTATAGACAAGCATTATACAAAGTAAGGGGAAACCAAGTGATTAACATGCTTCATGGCCTGTTCCCAGAGGCTGTCTTTCACCAGTGACAACACCAAACGGCTAACTACAAGGCTCAGTGAATTATTCTCATGGCAACTACATCCTCACCACTATTTTCCCCTGTAGCTTTTTTCCCCCCCAAGACATGACAAGCACCCATGCGGTCACACAACAGAAATGGAGGACCATCATTTGAGGAGGTCTGTGAAACAGTAAAAGCAATCATCAGCTCCAACCTGCTTCCTTGTTTGGGACAGGGCAGGGTGCAAGAAGACCCACATCTCAACTCCATGAGCTGTCACTCTGTGGTAAGGCCAGACTTATGGCATAGATCAGAGTTGGCCCTACTGTGTGCACTCAGGTCTTTCAGACATAATCTAGTACAGAAACCAGAAACATGTGGATCTCTCCTGCCTTCATAAGTTTTTTGTCCAGATTATCTAGCAAGTCAGGCATTACCCAAGCAGAGTAGGAGACACTCAGACACACCATGCGACTTACAGAAGTATCACAACATGAGGATTGTCTCATAGGCTTCTTTCCCCATTGGTTTATCTCTACACACAGTCTGGCAGTACATTGTACAGTGATTTCTCATGTCTCTAGCAGCATTCTATTGAAAACACATCTCTGCACTGTGCACCAAGTCAAGTTACCCTCAGGGACACACTTCACTTTCATGGATAGGAAAAAGAAAGGAAGATGACAAGGAATAACAAGTGCCCATCATGACAGCCTTACTAGTGTGTAAAGTCTTCTGACAACACAATTGTCATGAAGGCACTACAAATCCTAATTAAAGTGGAAATGCATGCCTTGATTCTTCTTGCTTCTTCTAGAAGCAGTCACCACTTTTAAGTGCTGTCAAAACCAGCACCATTTAAAGGTCAGAAAGTTGACAAAAATGTGAGCGATTAGCTGCTGTCAAGTAAAATTGATGGTCTAAGGGGTTATACTACTAGAAACTTGCCATATTCATAGAAAAATGAAACTAGATCAAATCAGAGTGCCTTGATCTTTCCTTATTCCCTTTTCCCAGATGTGATGGTTCACAAGAGACCAGGTCCTCTGTTGTTGCACTAGCTCTTGAATTAAACTACTTTTTTTTCTAGATGCTGAATCACTACTAATGCTTTTTTTAATTCAAAAGGAGAAGCAGATTTTGGCAGATTGTATTTGCAGAGGTACGTTCACATATCAGGCAAACTGAGGAACAAAAAGGCAAATCTAAGTGATGAAAGTTTCTTGGCACTGCCTACCACCATTGAACTTTGTCCAGAGAAAGTTTTGTCAGACAGTGCCTTCTCCGAGGGAGCTTCAACCCCACAACTTAAGTACAGGAGTATAGAGAGTCTCCTTTCTGAATAGTCTTCCATACATAGGACTTGCCTGTATACATGGTTTTACAGGCCATGAGTTTCATAAAGCTCCCTACACAATACTACTAGCAGTAATAAATATCACATGTCCGAAGTACTTTGAGCTATTCAGATAAAAAGCAGTGCAACCAGAAGTTACTTGTGTGAGATATCAAACTCAACCTCAGCTTTCATTTTCCAAAAAAACACTTAGGATCAAACCATTAACCAACACCTAAGACTAAATCACACTTAAATATCTACCGAGAAATAAATATCTCTATATGAAATCTAAAAAGGGAAGAAGACAGTAACTATTTTTTTTTTTTAACGTTACTTCCAGCAGTCTAAAGACATCATAAAGTATGCATGATTTATATAACCTTTATAATAATTCAAGCAAACGAAAAAGAGGAGGTCTGATCCAGATTAGAGTGACATGTAATAATGATTACAGTCCTGCTTCAATTGCAGTTCCTATCAAACATATGAAGCAGCTTTTTTCTTTTTTTTGTTTTGAAAAAAGTAAAACATCTTTGATTGGCAAGATTTTCTGTCACATTGAGAACATGCTCCAGCACAGGAGGGAGAGAAGAATCACCCAAAGAGCTAGCATTGTAGATTTCCAGTGTTTCAGAAGAAGTTAAAAATTCTGCCCTGCTTTTCACTAGATAACACGGCAAATAATTGTAATACAGCAAATAAAACCTATTTTTATTTACTAAAAGTAAGTCTCCAGATAGCTGCATTGATCCTGCTACGCTTGAAGCCATTTAATCTAAAGAAAACTGTTGTACAGAAAATGTTTGAAAAACCCAACAATAGAAGCAAAGGGCATCTTGGGGAGCTTTAATGAGATTTTTCTGTTCAATGCAAGTTTAACATTCCCACAGAACAGATCGATACTACTTGTTTCTCCCAGATACGTTGGGGAGCATCCTGTACTTAAACCAATACAAGAAGATCAATCTCCTCTGGCCCTTTCAGCTTTCTTCTCACCATTTTGCAGCAGGGGGTTGGCCATCCAGCTGGCAGGAGTGCCAGAGATAAGACAGGGATCTGTAAGATCCCATTCATTTCCAGTCTTGGTCAAAAAGGAATTTTTTTTCTGAATAAGGGAATACTATGTAGTCTGACCTGGAAAGCATGTTTGCTTTACTTTGTTTCCACAGATATAAATATGTGTGGACAAATTAAAAACTCCTACTTCAGTGCCGGCAGTTCTCCCATCATGAGCAGGGCAGAGCTTTGAGAGGGTTTTTAACCCTCTGCAAAGTTAAAATACTAATTTAGTAAGGGTAGCAAAATGTGACATTATTCAATGATGAAATTGTGCTGTTTTCAATTTATTAACTTAATGTCTCCTGGCTACTTTTAAAGTTCTTCATTCTCATTTTCCAGATTCATGTTATCCTTTCTACCATTAATACTTTGTCAGGATGAGATGTGGGAGTTAATGAGCATTTCTTTTTCCCTTTCCTTAGTTGCAAACATAGCCTTCTTGAGTTTATAACCAAAGCTGGCCAGAATTATAGGAGATCAGCTATCTGGTGTCTCCTCTTGTTTCTTAAAGTAGACTCTCTCATATTTCTGTACTTCATAATAAAATAATGTGAGAATAGCAGGAAAAGAGGACTAGGTTTAAAGACATCGCAAACGTATATTCCCATTTAAACGTAGAGTTAGGGATTTGGTACACAGTGGAAAAGTTATTTTTTATTTTATTTTTTGAAAATAGAAAAAGTATCTGAAGTAGATTGACTGACCTTGAGCCCTTACACCCACCCTCATCTTTTTTTGTGTGTGTTCTTTGTTCTTGTTTTTATGCTGTATTAATACAAAGTGTGTGAAATTGATTTTGCACACCCCCCCATACATACTGCTATCCCCTATCCTAAAACAACCAACAGCAAAACAATAGATAGAATAGACATGAGCCTCAAAAAATTCAGACGCCTCTGATGATGCTGGGAGCCTCCATTTTCCAACTGCCCAAGGGTTCATATTTTAATCAGCACATTTCCTACCTGAAGACAAATATTCCCTCACTGTGACTCGGCAGTGCCAAGCCGCTCTTAATGTTTGACATAGGTGGTCACACAAGATGCAAAAGCATAGCCAAAGGGTGTTCAAAGGCTGTCATGTTGTCTGGTGAAGGATGCGTGCTGGCAGAGAACAAGCACGTTCCAGCTTCACACTGCCATGGCCCACAAAGCGCTTTGCTGTTAACCCAGTCTGCGAGGTCTCCTTCAGCTAAATGTAATTTCTTCATCCAAACCACAAGGCAAACGCAGTAAGAGAAATCAAGTGAGTAAAAGCAAATATCAGCTGAATTCATCACTGGTTTTTAATGAAGATAGCTTAAACTCACTGCTAAGAGGCTTTGTACTGTCAAGGAAAAAATAAAAACACCACAAAACAAAACAAAACCAAAAAACACCAAGCAAAAAAACCTAAACACAACACCACAGTCTTGGTTGAAAACAATCCACATCTTCATATCACTCTCCAGATATCTTTATTTCCCATTCTGTGTGACATTTTCAGAGACATTTAAAACACCATAAACTACTGTCAGATGAAAACATGTTCCTGCAACTCTCCCACTCTCCCTACTTGTGCTGAAACTGCTACCCTCATTTCAGTTCATACACAGCTTTAATTGCAGTTGTAATGGTAAAGGTCAATATTGATCCATTAACCCATCTACCCTGCAAGACTTCACAACCTTTTTCGCATTCATACAGAATATTGAACGGTATTAAGGGCTATTGATGAGTGAAAACAGGGTCAAGGACTATGCCTCTGATGCTCCCTGCAATATTATTTCACCACAGGAATTTCAACAAGCTTTTGGACTGGACAGAAGAACAAGTCTAGAAGAGATCCAGAACTGAAGAACGTCTTAGATTTTCCTAATTAGACAGTAATTGTCAAGCATTTACAGTGTTTGGAAATGTAACTCAAGAGTCAAGTGATAGTAAAAATAAAGGGTAAATGGATTTCTTTAAACAAAAACTGAATAAAAATCATTTCCCAAATATAGCAGCTGGAAAAAAACCACCACTTTTTGTCTTAGTATGAGAACAAGAACATCAAGCCTGAGCCCAATGTTTCTCTTACTGGGAATTAAAGCTGAACCAAGAGAGCATGCAATTCTTGACACCTAAGGAGAAAAAGCTTTGGTATTGCAACAACGAGGATCCCACTGAGCCACAAGTCAGCAGGGGCCTTTGAAAGAGGCAGCTTTTTCTGGACCCAGATCTCATCAACTTCTCAACAGAAAAAAAAACCCACCACAACAAATCCATGCCTCCACAGGCTTCTGGTTGCCACAGGGTGCAAAAGCAGCAGCTCCAGCTCTGGATGCCACATCACATCATTTGGATCAGAGCTCTATTCCAAACCTCAGAGGCACACTACAGGCTTTTGCAATAGTATTTGAAGTTTTCTACCAGATTAACAGATATGCTCAGGTTTGAGGGGGGGGGCTGCTGCACCAACCTTTTCACCAAATAAGAAAATGCTAAGCAGAAGGTTGCTTACCTGTGTTGTGCTGCTTGAATACAACAGAAGTACACTATTGTGTGTATAAGACAACCAAAAAAACACTTCGGGCTGGCCAAACATGACGAAGTACAAGTATGCTTTCTAGGTTAAAGAAGCTTAGATAAATAAAACCATATATCTAAGTGTTGACTACAAAAAACTAAATCAAAGTTTCAGACCAATTCAGTCCACTAAAGATGAACTTTGAGAGCTTTACTTTTAAGGTAGATCAAGCACAAACTCAGATCATTTCTTAATGAGCAAAACGTGACCTGTTGCAGCTAGCAGAGAGTCAAACTGGGATGAGTTGGAGATGCCTCATGCTACCACACATTCCCTTTGGGTACGATGCTTAGAAAGTCTACACTGCAAATCCTGCTTGATGACCGGCAGCCAAGAGCCCTTGAGAAGCCCTAGCAGCAAATATAGCACAAAGTCTGATCATTAAAATCCAAAGTAATCATGTAAACACATTTGGCATAATCCAAGCTATTCCAGACACATTATTAGGAAGATAATGATGCTGAATCATTCGCCACTAAACACTAACAACATTCCTATTGCTTTATATTGTGAATTGCTATTTTGCAGCAATTAGGAGGGAGCAGTCAGTTTGCACCAGTTAATTCAAGCCATGTTGGCTATACAGAGCTAGCTGTACTTATGTCATTCTCTACAATTAATAAGTCAGAGTGTACATTTTAATGCATCGCTCCAGAGATGAAAGTCTCCGAGGTCAGCACACGTGGGCTGACTCACTGACTAGATTGTACAGTGGTCCTTCAGAAGTGAACAGCCAGTCATTACACACACGGTGTGACAAATTATTACTGGTTTATCACACAGTACAATGCCTAGGGTATTTGCATCAGTGACACCTGTGACAGAATGCCCATCAGGAACCAAAACCTGAAGCATTCTGAGGAGGTCAAAAGTAAATCACTTCCCGGGACGCATGGAAGCATTTATCCTGGAATCTGAACCAGTCTACTATATGTATTTCTAAATCAAAGCCCTAGCTGAAAAACAAACTCCTCATATTCATAAATTATATACTTCTATCATTAGAAACACCTCAAAGTGACCTGCTTACTGGAAAGAAGGCGCTCCTTACATTATATGAACTGTGTCAGAAGTAGGTCACTCTAAATGCACATTTATTTTATAATTACATAACTAAATTCAACACCATCATATCCAGATTAGTGCTTTGGCATATATTTCATACATAGCCACCAGTTTGAACATGAACTATCAAAGACTTTTAAATACTAAACCCAAAAATAACCAGAATGAGGCCAAATCCCTAGGCAGTATCCAAGCTCAAGAGCCTTCAGAAGCCTTGGAAAGCTTTTCATGCCAAACATTCCCTTCTTTATCCTGTAGAATATAAAAACTCTCCTACTGAAAAGAGAAGAGCTACTGAAATTTAAGGGATGCAATACACAGTGCCTGGTTGGTGGCGACATCTATATCCAACTAAAATTTTAAAATTTTCAAAAGGACTCTGTGCCTGAAAAAGAGCAACTCTAGACGCCATCATCCAGGAGGCAAAAATCCCTGCTAAGATAAACACCAGCATTTCTGCTGTACAGTGTTGGTCTCTCTCTCTTGGTTGGGCAACAAGGCTTGCCAGACTTGTGCATAGAGCTTTAAACTAGTATTGCTGGGGGAGGGGGAGCACAGTTCAGCCTACTGCTGTCAGCATGGCGCCAGTGCCAGCACCGAGGGTCCAGAGGCTGAGGAAGGATCACAGGTATGTTCAAATGAACTTATGCTGCCACCCAAGAGAACCCCTGTCACTCCAGCCAGCGAGTCGGCTTTGTCGGGAGCCCAGCTAAAGTGTATGTACACCAACGCACGCAGCATGGGAAATAAACAGGATGAACTAGAGATGCGTGTACATGAGCAGGGCTACGACCTTATTGGCATCACGGAGACGTGGTGGGACGACTCCTATGACTGGAGTGTCAACATGGAGGGGTATAAGCTTTTTAGAAAGGACAGGAAGGGGAGACGAGGAGGGGGTGTTGCTCTCTACGTTAGCAACCGGCTGGAATGCGTGGAGCTTCACCTGGAGTCGGAGGAGGAGCTGACAGAGAGCTTATGGGTTAAGATTAGAGGACAGGGACGGATAGGGGATGTTACGGTAGGAGTCTGTTACAGGCCACCTGGCCAGGAGGACAGAGCAGATGAGGCGCTTTATAGCCAGATAGGAGCAGCCTCGCGGTCACAAGCCCTGGTCCTCATGGGGGACTTCAACCACCCTGACATCTGTTGGAGAGACAATACGGCAGGGCACAGGCAGTCCAGGAGGTTCCTGGAATGCGTGGATGACAACTTCCTCCTGCAGGTGATAGAGGAGCCGACAAGGAGGGGTGCCATGCTTGACCTTGTGCTCACCAACAGGGAGGGACTGGTGGGCGATGTGAAACTTAAGGATAGCCTTGGCTGCAGTGACCACGACACAGTGGAGTTCAAGATCCATGGGGCAGCAAGGAAACCATTCAGCAAGCTCTGTACCCTAGACTTCAAGAAGGCGGACTTCGGCCTCTTGAAGCACCTGATGGGCAAAGTGCCGTGGGAGGTGGCCCTGGAGGGACAAGGGGCCCAGGAAAGTTGGTCCACATTCAAGGAGCACCTTCTCCAAGCTCAGCAGAGGTGCATCCCGACGAAGAACAAGTTGGGCAAAAAGACCAGGAGGCCGGCGCGGATGAGCAAGGAGCTCCTGGACCAACTGAAAATAAAGAGGTTAGCCTACAGAGGGTGGAAGCGGAGACAGATAGCCTGGGAGGAATACAGAGAAGCTGTACGAGTGACCAGGGATCAGGTGAGGAAGGCTAAAGCCCTGAAGGAATTGAATTTGGCAAGGGATATAAAAAGCAACAAGAAATGCTTCTATAGGTATGTAGGGGACAAAAGGAAGTCCAAAGAGAATGTAGGCCCCCTCCGGAAGGATACTGGTGCTCTGGTTACCCGGGACATAGAGAAGGCTGAGGTACTCAATGAATTTTTTGCCTCAGTCTTCAATGGTAAAGCCTCTTGTCTTACCACCCAAGCTGTGGAAAGAACTAGCAGGGACTGTGAGGATGAACCACCGCCCACTGTACTTGAAGACCAGGTTCGAGAACATCTGAGGAACTTGAAGGTGCACAAGTCCATGGGACCTGATGAGATCCATCCGCGGGTCCTGAAGGAACTGGCGGATGAAGTTGCCAAGCCACTGGCTATTGTATTCGAGAAGTCGTGGCGGTCTGGCGAGGTCCCCGATGACTGGAAGAGAGGGAACATAACCCCCATTTTTAAAAAGGGGAACAAGGAGGACCCGGGCAACTACAGACCGGTCAGCCTCACCTCTGTGCCTGGCAAGGTCATGGAGCAGATTCTCCTGGGAACCATGCTAAGGCACATGGAGAGCAAGGAGGTGGTGGGTGACAGCCAACATGGCTTCACCAAAGGCAGATCGTGCCTGACCAACTTGGTGGCCTTTTACGATGGGGTGACAGCATCGGTGGACAAGGGTCATCTACCTGGACTTGTGCAAAGCTTTTGACACTGTCCCGCACGACATTCTTCTCTCTAAATTAGAGAGTCATGGGTTTGATGGATGGACCACTCGGTGGATAAGGAATTGGCTCAATGGCCGCACTCAGAGAGTAGTGGTCAACGGCTCAATGTCCAAGTGGAGACCGGTCACGAGTGGCGTCCCTCAGGGGTCCGTGTTGGGCCCGGCCCTCTTCAACATCTTTGTCGGTGACGTGGACAGTGGCATGGAGTGCACCCTCAGCAAGTTCGCCGATGACACCAAGCTGTGTGGTGCCGTCGACACGCTGGAAGGGAGGGATGCCATCCAGAGGGACCTTGACAGGCTGGAGAAGTGGGCCCGTACCAACCTCATGAAGTTTAACCAGGCCAAATGCAAGGTCCTACATCTGGGTCGTGGCAATCCCAGGCATAAATACAGACTGGGTGGTGATTGGATCGACAGCAGCCCTGAGGAGAAGGACTTGGGAGTACTGGTGGACAAGAAGCTCAATATGAGCCGGCAATGTGTTCTTGCGGCCCAGAAGGCCAACCGCGTCCTGGGCTGCATCAAGAGGAGCGTGGCCAGCAGGTCGAGGGAGGTGATTCTCCCCCTCTACTCTGCCCTCGTGAGACCTCACTTGGAGTACTGCGTCCAGTTCTGGAGTCCCCAACATAAGAAGGACATGGACCAGTTAGAGAGGGTCCAGAGGAGGGCCACGAAGATGATAAGAGGGCTGGAGCACCTTTCCTATGAGGACAGGCTGAAAGAGTTGGGGCTGTTCAGCCTGGAGAAGAGGAGGCTCCGGGGTGACCTTATAGCGGTCTTCCAGTACCTCAAGGGGGCCTACAGGAAAGATGGGGAGAGGCTGTTCAGGATGGTCAGTTATGATAGGACAAGGGGTAATGGTTTTAAAATAGAGGGAGGTAGTTTCAGGTTGGATATTAGGAAAAAATTTTTTACTATGAGAGTGGTAGAACACTGGAACAGGTTGCCCAGAGAGGTGGTGGATGCTCCATCCCTGGAGACGTTCAAGGCCAGGTTGGACAAGGCCCTGAGCAACCTGATCTAGTAGGAGATATCCCTGTTCCTTGCAGGGGGGTTGGACTAGATGACCTTTGAAGGTCCCTTCCAGCCCTAACCATTCTATGATTCTATGATTCTATGATTCTCACAATATTTTCAGAGAAGACCCATGTTCCCTCATGTTACAACTAATTCATAGAATCACAGAATGGTTAGGGTTGGAAGAGACCTTAAAGATCATCTAGTTCCAATCTAGGAAGGGACACCTTCCGCTAGACCAGGATGCTCAAAGGCCCATTCAACCTGGCCTTGAACACTTCCAGGAACGGAGCATCCACAACTTCTCTGGGCAACCTGTTCCAGAACCTCATCACCCTCAGAGCAAAGATTTTAATGCTATGCAGGGCTGAGGCATACTCACAAAAAAACCCAACTGTCTCTACCTGTATATTTCCTATCTCCTTTTAACTCCTTTCTCTGCTGGACAATGGTTTGCTACTGGAGCACCCATGCAGTGCCACCAGCACTGCGGAGCCACATCCCACCCCACCCACCTCCATTACTCAGCTGTGGAGCTTATCAGATCAGTAAGATACCAACAGCAACAAGGAAGAAACTGTTGCTGGGATAACTTTGATGTTCAAACTTACAATAGCACTGTATCGGTAAAGACAGACTACTGAGTGGTGAGCACTGCAAGCAGCAGGGTGGGGGTGGCCCTGACCAGACATGGGCAACAGGGGCCTCTATGAGGAGGGGTCAGGGCTGCCCTTCACTGGGCATAGCAGGTTCCATCTAATGGCCCCAGCATAGGGAAGGACTAAGCCCAGCAGCAACGCTGGTGACGCCTCTGGGGAAGTGTACGTGAGGAAGGGTGAAACACCAGTGAAGACAGGGGAAAAAGCGATGTGAGAAACAGCTGGCTGGAGATCCAGCTGCAGCCCAAAGTCAACCCACCATGCAGGCTCTCTGAGTATATTCACATCACTGGACATTGTTATTCAGGAAAAAACAAAACCAAAACACATCTCCCAAGAAAAGCAGGAGGTTACAAGCTCAACTAATTTCTAAAACAAAGCATAGGTCACTGAGAGCCATGACCTTTTCAGCTGGGGCCTATGCGTCAGGGTTCTTTGAATGGAGATGCAAGCTGGAAAAGAAACCAAAAAACCTGGAACAGCCTAAATCACTGCCCAACTCTGACAGGAAGCAAAGGAAGAAGCTTCTGGGTTGTCATGGTTTAGCCATCCCCCAGGGGATAGGAAAGAGAATTAAAGGGAAAAATGGAAGGGCACTCATGGTCTGAGACAAAGACAATGTAATAATAATAGCAACATAAGAATATACATGTTGCGTATAACAATATATACAAACAAGTGATGCACCGTATAATTGCTTACCACCCAGTGAACAATGCCTGTCCTGTCCCAGTAAATGATCCCAAAACAGAGAAGTCCCAACATCACAATCCCAGATGAGCGAGAGGCCTGAAAAGAGAGCAAGAGAGAGAGCACTCAGAGTCCCAGAGCAAGAGACCTGGAAGACCAAAAGCCCTTCTTTCTGGTCAACCCTCATCTATATACTGGGCATGATGTTACATGATATGGAATACTTCATTGACCAATTTAGCCCTTAACTCTAAGTCCAAATCATAAGAGGCGTTGTGGACCCTTTGTCCCAGCCATGTTCCCCCCAGCCTGTTGTGCTCCTGCACACTGGCAAAAACACGGGGAGCTGAAAAGTCCTTGATGTCTCAGTGCCAACTCTAAACATCAGCGTGCCAGCAACACTCTTCTCATAGCGAATCCCAGACTAAAACCAAAACATAGAGCTCTTCTAGCTGCTAAAAAGAGAAACTAACTCTGTCCCAGTTGAAATCAGGACATGAGTTCAGCACTACGTAAGAAATAGGAGAATAATAATTACTAAAAGATGCAATTAGGAGTACAAGCTCAAAAACTTACATTTGCATCTTGCTTGTTTCTTTGCAAGCAATTTACATAAAGCCCTATGCATAAATCTGTATTAGTGAAAGGCAGCCTTGTCACCTATTTCACTCTTTAAAGGGAACAACATGCAAGGTGTTTCATGTCGACTATCCATTTGGGTTAAAAGTGGTTGGGGGTTTTTGGTTGTCATTATTTGGGGTTTATTTAATTATTTTTTTAAACGAGGAAAATATGAGTTAGGAACATAGATATAATTCAGGCACAGATAAAATGGGGTGTAAGGAAAAAAAAAACAAACACCACTTTCTTGATTATAGCCTTCCAAAGCTGTAGCAGAAGGGAAGGAAAACGCAAGCAATTTTTAACCTCTCTTACTTAAGCCAGGACACTAATAAGTTTTGGCTATAATATAATGGCTTATGTCTACATAAAATAAAAACCTTCTTGTAGCTTTCAGTTAAGTATCTTCTCCTGTTCTCAGTAGCATCCCAAACATATGTGCAGTGATCATAGAAGGAAAAATAAGATATTGGAGTAAATTCAACATATTGAGCAAATCCCTCAAGTTTTTAATTCCCCATCATTCTCTTCCCTCCAGATGCTACTCAGGATTTTACAAAATTAAGTTACATAAAAATGCTTTCACTCCTATGAAATAGGAATCTCATTTCATCCTATTCAGACAACCTAATAGCAGTACAGATTACTGTACCCCATGTTGCATAGGAAACCACTTTAAAAAAATGAAGTTTTCTTCACTAAAAGAAGGAAGAAAATACATTTCAGTAGATTTACATTTGCAGTACATTTGCATCTGCTGCTGTAGCAAAGTGAAGTGTCACTGGTAGAAGCAGAATTTAGATAAAATACCTTGTTATAAAACGTGTATCATACTCATTTACAACAAGAAAAACTCAATAAATCCAGGACTGAAAAAAAAAATTATTATTCATTGAAAAGAAGCCACATGATCAGATGTGTAAAGATAATCTTGACATGAATGCAGTGATCTTCTGTGGGATAATTTAAATTGAATTCCTTTCATAGAAGGCCCATTAACCAGGTATAACAAAACCCATAATTAATCTGAAAACAAGAACGCAGCATTAAGTTTCCCAGCACCTTAAGTTTTCTAACGAAGGAAATATTTCCTGGTGCCTTTCATCAGAAGAGAAATCTAATAAAGTTTTATTAAAATGTACAGTAACAGAACAGAGAGGTTTAAAGTACAGCCTCTGTACAGTATAATGAGGTTTTGGCTCATAAAAATGCTTAGACTTTCATTAAAGAGATCAATGAACCCAAAAGAAAATTCGTTTAGCAAAAAATATATGTCCAAGTTGTGCAGAATACCGTTTAACTGAAAACATAGTTTGTAAGCTTCAGTATGAGCCAGGGCATGCTTCACAAAAGAATATAAATGAAGGAAACGCCATGGTAACAGACTAACAAACCTGAGGTCTTTGACCAGGGACTAAGGGGCAGCCCTGAAGTTCGCAATAAACTCTAAGTGAAACACATTTGAGCAAGCTCAGCAAAGGGAGAAATGCAAAGTGTGAGGAAAGGCAAAGTGTTTCTCAGCCACAGTATCACCAGAAGCGCAGTGGAGGGTGATGGAGGGAGGATACTGCTTCCACATAGGGATGTCCTGCACAGAGCCAAGAATTACATCTGAACTCTTCTACATACCCAGTTCTTCAACAGAGGTATCTGTTTTAAACTGGCTATACACAACTGCACTGCTCCGTAACAAAATATATAGCCCATATCCTACAGAGACATACTAAAAAAATGAATCACATCTAGGGAATGTTTGTATTTTCCTTCCAGTTGTAATGATATATAAAAATTACCTTTAAATTTTCCTTGGCAATAAACATAAATGTTTAGTAATAAATATTACTAAGCAAGTAATAACCATCATGTTGTAACAGACAAGACTCCCTCCTAGATCCTTTCATCTCAAGACCCACCACAAATTTCTGAGGTCGCTAAGTACCTCTTTTACTCTTCCCACTGAAGGAACCTCAGATGTCCTCAGACTGTTTTCCCCACTCCAGAAGTTTCTGATAATAACACTGAGAGTTATTGTTTAGTTTCTGTTGCACTCTTTACAACTATGGAACACAATATGTATTTATACATACAGAGAAATATACAGTTATCAGATTCCTTCAGGTTTTCATTGAATTGGTTTTACCTGTTCACTTGATTTTCATTTAATCATCCGACTTTTATAAATATACCTTTCCAAATATCTTTCTGGGATGCCCCCTGCTCCCCCAAAGTAAAATAAACATTATTAGTTAATATTTAGGTCTGTTCTACATGCAGTGCTTTCATGAACATTGAGAATAGCCACTCTTAAGTTAAGAAACATGATTAATAATCTCTACAAGGAATAACATTGCACAAAACCCACTTTGGAATGGCCACAAAGTTAAAAAAAAAAAAAAAAAACCACACCAAAACAAAAAAACACCTGATAAGCAAATACAAACTCTGAAAGTCAAATATTGCTGAGGAAACCAGCTAAACATAAGTCTAGTCTAATCTGAAACAGACAAGTTTAGGATATTACCAAGCAGCAGCAAGAAAACATTGACTGTATCCCACTTCTAATCTATCCACTGTAGCCCCTTTTTCAAAACAGTTTTTAAAAGTCACAACACCAAAACAAAAGTTTTCAGAGGATAATGTCATATGCTGCAGCGTGACCAAATATTTTTTGATACACCCAGTCTTGTTACATGTTATCTAGACTAAAAAAGGGTGGAACAAACAGCTACCAGTAAGACTTACAAATACAGCTTCCTTCTGATCATCGCAAGATTTAGGAGACAGATACCCATAGTCACCCAATACAAGGGGTGCTGGCATCCATGACAGACAACAATACTTTAAAAAAATATTACTCCTATTCAAACTGCTCACATAAAGTTTATGTGGATAGCTTAAAGGATAACAGATCTACTGAGAAAAAGGGTTTCCAACTAGATGAGTGCAAGCATGAAGCTTTGGAATAGCTGTGCTCGGGGTTCCAGCCCCAGTGGTGTGCAACAAGCTCCCGGCTGGCATTAGTCAGGCAGATCTCAGCAGGGAGGAATTTGCAGTCTTCAAGGATGAACTGCATTCAAAGGATTGCACAAAGTCCCTGAGTTGAACGAGGCTGGCATGACATATACCTCTTCAGCTGGATGTGTTCCACTAAGCCACTTCATTGGCCTACTGTACTCTCTGAATAAAATGAAGCGTTATGCTGGCCCTGTTCCCTCAGTCATAAACAACAGAAAGAGCAGCCATAAAGTCACCTGCTCCTGCCTTTCTGCAAACTAGGCAGACATCTGGGACACTCCACTAGAAGCTGTCCACAGCCAAGTGGGGCAGGAGACCCAGGGGGGAACGGTGGCCCTGGGGCACAGCCCTTGGTGGGGCCATCAGCGAGCCACTGGAAAGGAAGGTAGAGGGAAAAGAGGGAAAGCCAGAGGCACCACACTGTGGAGAGACTGGAAAACTACAGAGAAAGGCAGGGAATTACAGCAGCTGATAAGGAATGACTAACCAGCACATCGGTATTAACTGCCTATTCCTAAATGGTTTTGTCCAGTAAGACTGAACTGAGAGGATGACTGTTGTCCATAAAGATCTACGGAATGGGGACAATCAACAAGGGAGAAGAGCCAAAAAATAGATTCAAGATTGGCAGGTTTAATCTGAAAGTGAAAAACAGTAGCCAAAGAAGCAGAGAAGGATTTCAACCATCGGAATAGCGAAGCCATGGAAAGACGTGCATGTGAGTAAGTAACACAAACTTCTGAATAGCAGAGGTAACAGCTGCTTACAATGGCAGGTGACTGTTTCAGGACTTGGAAGATCCCTTCCAGTCCTCCCTTCCTGTGAAAGAGTCAAGAGAAAGTGTGCCGTCCCCCAAATCAATAGCACTCTCACTGTCTGCAAGGCAGCTGGATTGCTCCAGGGATTTGCAAAATAGATGTGCAGAGTATTAATTTTAAGAATGTTTTTACTCATCAAAAACATTTTTTGATAAAAACAGGTCAGTTTAAAGCAAGACAGTCCCACACTTGGAAAAAACTGCTTGTTGTACAGCCAGTAATTGATGTAACTTTTACAGCCATCTGATATTTTGCTACATTAAAGATTAAGCTGAGTGCCAAAATATTAGCCTTGGGCTTCCTCACAGAGCATAATACTTCCATATTAAAGAGTATATTGTATTTTAAAGCATCAGCTAAGTAGTTTGTTAAAAACTCTAGGAAAAATATATCCTCTTAAACCCCTAAATTTTTCCTTAATTCATTGAAATGAAAAAGCATAAATCTTTTAGCTCTGCAAGCACTAACAAAACTATTTTATTTTAGATTTTCCTACAGCATGCAACTCTGCAGCAAAATATGCCACAGTACAGTGAAAGTAAGAACTTTTCCATAATTACAATGATTTTGCTACAGATGAGTACGTCCAGTTTAACAAAGCAATGGCACCCAATGGAAAAAAAATAAAAGGTTTAAGTTATAGAAGAACATATTTAGGAGTCTAGAACAACATGCTAAACAATCAATAATGTAACAGACACTTTGCTTATTCTACTGATTAAGAGTGCAGGCAGCTCTTAATCCCACTTTGAAACTAGACTCTAGTATTTTTTAAGTTTTAAATCAGATGAGAAGGTGAGAAAAACGGAACTGAGATACAGTTATTATACACAATGTTTTGTGGGAAATTGAGGTTGGGGATCAGAGTGACAAAAGATTTCTATAGTGCTGCAAGATGCACAGGACAGAGCAGTTAGGAAAATGCTGCAGTTTGAGATATACTCCAAATGTAACAATACATACCCTATCACTTTTCAAAAACAAACCAACAAACCCCAAACCAACCAACCAAACAAAAACCTAGAGGGTTCTGGCTGTCTACTCATAAAGGTTCAGAGATTTAGAAACTTCAAGTCCATAGTGTTTTGCTCTCTAGTTCACTCAAATCTAGGATCAAATACAGATTAACCCTAAAAAACAGGGAGGAGAGAGATTTTTTCCTTCATTATCCTCTCCCTCCCATTAAGTGTTTCCCCCTCACACAACACAGAATCTCCCACTACAGTCATTAAGAACCATCTAAGAAAGTGCATTATGTACACGGGGTTTTTTTCTGAGACCACCAGAACAACATTTCATGTTACGAGAGCTCAGGTTTCCTCCCTTAAGAGCTAATTGAGCGCACTGAGATCCATTTGGCCTAAGCAGCACGGGACACCCGAGGCAGCTGCCCGCACCGGCTCCACGTGCACAGGCTGCCGCTACCTCGGGAGGGCCGGGACACCGGGAGCGCCCGCAGGGACCCTCCAGCGAGGCCACCCCGAGGCCGCGCTCGGAGCCTGGCTGCAGGGGGGCTCCGCGCTCACCCCACGGCAGCGGGGCAGACCCCGGCGGGCTCCCCAGCCACCCCCAGCGCCCTGCCCGGGCCGCGCCGCCCCCACCGCTCACCTGCGCAGCGCGCTGCCCGCCGCCGGTGCTGCCGCTGCCCCGCGGAGCAGCCCGGGGCCAATTAACCGCTCTGCCGCCCCCGGGAAGAGAACGAGGCCCCTTGCAGCTGGAAGCGATCACCGCATCGACGGGCAGCTGCCCTCCGCCTCGCGGCCTTTTGTCCCTGGGGCGACCCTGCAGGAACCTCCGCAGGAAAGGCCGGGAGCACCCGAACCCCGGGGGCTATGCTGAGCTGAAACAGGGAGAAGCGGGCTCGGAAACAAACTCAGGTGCGCTCTGCACCCCGGCAGGCAGGGCCCTGCTTCCACACCTGATTCCGATACCCTGCAGCAGCCAAGGGCGATCCCCAGGGATGGCTCCCAGCCCGGCTTCACCTGCCCCAGGCTCCTCCAGCAGTGCCCTCCGCCAGCCCCAGACAGGAGTACAGCTCACCCTCAAACACCTACACTGGCAGCAGTACGGAGTCCAAACGACTGCAGGGAAAGGGGGGAAAAGGCTGCTTTAACCTTACCAAATTGATGAATAAATATTTTATACTGCGTCTACATCTTCTGTAAATGGATGCACCAAGGTGATAAAGCAGGCGAGCAACAAGAACGGAAAATCTTTCACAAAATTTGGACAGCAAAATAACTTGCTCCAGGCAAATTTAATTAATATTAATTAAAATGAATGCCCAAGAATGGTGGGGGTAGGGGGACTGGCACCATAGCTTGTCACCTCTCAAGAGAACAGAAAACTATTGCTTGGTTCAACACACATGGAAGAAGAATTTTATTCAAATTGATTAACTGATCTCTTCCAAGCAGCTTAAGGTTTGCATCTCTAACCACTTAAGTCAATAGGATTTTTGACATTGATTGTAGCAACCACAGGAATCTGCTTCACAGACTTGCTCGCTGCACATCTGTAAAGCACTGTCGTTCTCAACATTCATTTATTTGACCAGACATTCCCCATGTGACATTTTCCATTTACTCCTGGAGAAAAACCATCTGAAAATTCTCAGACAAAACAACACAGAACTTCCTAGAATATACCCCTCAGGGCTGAAAGTCTCCCTGTAAAATCTTAATACAGTCAACGAAAAATTAGTACCGGAGAGGATTTTAAGACATGACCAAAAACATTCTCCTGCCCCAAGGAAGGATTAGCTGCTCCTGGATATTGCTGACAGATGCTTGTTTCACTTGTTCTTTAAAAGTACCAATGTCAGAAATGCCACATTTCCACATTCAATGTGTGCTGCGTTTCACTTTCCAAACTGTTATTTTTTATCTTACCTAACTGAAATCTTCCTTGCTACCTTACTTTTGTCTTATTTATGGGGTTATTCCCTTCCTTTCCAGAGTGGCCTTGCATTCCTTTCCTTGAACAAAGGAGATGTGGCTGTCTCCTTCTCGAACAAATAACCCCACACTCTCAGATCTCATGTTTTCTACATTCCCATTCTTTCTCTCTACTTTCCATCAGACGTTCTCCATGTGATCCAACTCCTGCTTGATATGCAGTGAATGGGAAAACGGAAACAGTTTCTCAGCCTAGATCTTATCAATTATCTCTGTGCCCTTGACATAATTTTAACACATGACAATGAAACCTGTTGCAAAGTATCCCATGCATAGGGGAATGGAACCCAAAAGGGCAGTGGGGTCAAGATGGGTGCAATTTTTTAGAATTTTGTTGCAAGGCAAAACTACTAAAAATATTTTTCTGAATACATGTAAGCAACAATGAGGTATAACATTACCTTTCATATACCCTAGCAAGCACTCCTGTGTTTAAATGCTTATATTCAGCAATCTTTGATTCTAAGCACTCAAACCTTATGCACAGTGAGTACCTTTGCCATTGCCTGTCATTATTCTTCCAGCCTGATTTATATGGTGCACCTGAGCAGCAAAGCATGGTCAAGAATTGGTTTGGCTTCAGAGTGAGAAATTAAAGAATAAATACATTGAGTATGAAATCTAAAAATAAAAAGTATCTTCTAGTCTAAGAAAAAAAAAAAAAAGAGGTTATACATGGTCCATGATGCAAGATAAAGAGATGCAAACACAAATGCCTAGAACAACTGAATGACAAGATGGATAAGGTAACATAACATATGATAGTAAGTAGAGCATGTTTTTTGCTATTTTCTGCTGTCCAGGACAAGGAGGAAAATGCAGGTATTACCCTCTGTACCTTTCATATCACGCACCCTACAAGTTTTGTTATGATATTTCATTATGGCCAACCCCACCACCACTGAATATAGCACACTGCTTTTCTGAAAAAGACACTTACATATTCCTGTCAGCTACCAACTTCAAAGCTTCCAATTGCAGAAATGTGAATCCATCTGGACAAAAAGGAAAAAAAAATATGTGATCATGCAGAGGAAGAAGCATTAAAATTTTGTTACCTGTGCACTAACATTGATTTCTTCTAGTTTCCCCTCAGAGGTTTTAATAAATAGTATTTCACCAAGCAGATTTGTTATTTCTGAGATTCGTTATGAGAAGAACGTTGACAGTGCACTGATGTTTATAGTTGGTAGTGAGACTTCAAGGACTTTTCAGCTTCCTGTGTTTTGTCAGTGTGCAGGAGCACAACAGGCTGGGGGGAAGCATGGCCCACAACTGCCCTTATGATTTGAACTTGGACTTAGGACTGAGGGCTAAATTGGCCAGTGAAGTATTCCACATCATGCAACACCATGCCCAATATATGATGATGAGGGTTGAGCAGAAAGAAGGACATTTGCTCACTCTCATTCCCTTTTCAGGCCTCTCACTTAACCAAGATTACGGTGTTGGGATTTATCTGTTTCGGAATCCTCTACCAGGACAGGACAAGACAGACATTGGTCACCAGGTGGTGAGCAATTATACTGTGCATCACTTGTTTGTACACATTATTATCATTATACATATATATTAGTATGTCATTATTATTAAATTGTTTTTATCTTAACCCACGAGTGCTCTTCTCTTTTCCCCTTTAATTCTCTTCCCCATCTCCTGGGGGTGGGGAGGGTGAGTGAGCAGCCGTGTGGTGTTTAGTTGCCGGCTGGGCTAAACCACACCACCTTCCAAAGTAGACACAAAATAGAATAAATGATAAACAAAGACTATTATATAACCATGTCAACCCTTGGAATATAGCTTGTGGATTTGACTAGGGATCAGATACAGCATTGCCCTTTTTCACTTTCTTCTCAAATGCAATCCTGGTTTGTAATCATGTTTTGCAGACTGTACCTTGTAATTCAGGTGTAGTTCATACTGAAGGAGGGAGAAGCCAGGTTCATAGGGAAAATGTGTCATCATTGCAGTCAGCCATCCTGCAATAAAGCATTCCTCTTCCACACCAGTCATTCCTACTCTCTTTAATTTACTATAAACTATGAAACCTCAGAATAAAGCAATGTCATTATCTTATTCTTTCTGTAGGTTCTTTAAGGATCAATTTTGTGCAGCTATGCAGGAGCAGGAACAAGCAGAGCCTCCACACTCAGTTCAATCCATGCATGAGATCACTCTCGCATTCTCAACATGGCAACTGTGCGCATTTATTTATGACGATTGCACATCCAGTGATGGTGCAGTATCTATTAAAGCATATTTCCAGTCAAGGCTCAGTGAACAATTAATAGCCTTGCAATGATACCATAGTTCAGTAATTCATGCAGTTTCAAACACCTCAAACCATCTGTGTTCAGAAATGTTAAAGCTCTGGTGTTAAAAGTATTCTTATCAGCACTTAGTTAATCCCATGATAAATCTGAGCAGTGAACGTAATAGTTTAGAAACGGAGTCAAAAGAAGCAACGTACAATTTTCATTTCAACACATTTCTCTAATTGCTAATTGGACCTTCCTGGACCATGAAGATAATTAGGTTATTTTTTTCTCTCATTTTATGATAGCTTCACTTTTGCATACACTGTGCCTGGGAGAACACAATGTTCCAGCTGAGGGAAAAAACACTGAAGGATGGTAATTAGAGAAAATAGCAATGCAGAGTTGTGACCCACATCACGAACATTAACATGTACTCAGTGAAGAGATCCCACTAGAAACAACCAATTAACGACTGTATGAGAAGTACCTTAAGTTATTCTGCTTCTTGAAAAGGTGCAAGCTACTGAGCAGGGTAAAGTCCTTGCTGGCAAACCGAAAATGGAATTTGCAGACAGGTCCCCACCCAAATCTCACAACAAGTTTGACATTTACAATTTTAATGTGTCCGTACACTGAGAGCATGCAGAGGAGAAAAGCTGCTCCAGGTGTAGACAGCATGTCTGGTTTAGAAAGTGAAGAAGCTCTTATTTCGTGTTTCCTTAAAGTGAGGAAAATGTATTTCATTATATGAGTGTTTGAGGTAAGACTATCTAAAAGATATATTTAAGATACCTGTAAATATTTTAAGATGTCTGTACATATTTTTAAGAGACATGAAAGTATTGCTTGGCAGCTTGAGTATTGGACCTTTACTTTTATTCCTGATCCTCCTTCCACTTATGAGTTCATTTATCACCCTTCACATCTTTCTGTAAACTCATTCCCCAAAACTAAAATGAGGACAGTATAGTTTTGTCTACTTAGTAGTTCCTTAGCTCCAGAAAGCTCAGCTTCAGCTGTCTTGTACCCACACACAGAAATCTCAAAACTCTGCTTGAGTTGGGATGTCCAACGGCATCCTAAAGAATAGGTAAGACTCCAGGCCTGAGCAGAAACCTCCCCAGATTTTGTTTTGTTCATGTGAAAGCCAGGCAGAGATTAATTGTTACCTGGTTTGGGGTTTTTTTGGGGTTTTGGTTGTTTGGGTTTTTTTTTCAGTATTAGCCAGCTAAAATGCTCACGGACAGCACTACTTCTCCTCCAGCAGTGAGGAGGAGGGGAAGGGAAGTGCACTCAGAGTACAATTTCACACCAGAAGAATCTATCTTCAGCAGAAATCTTTCAGACATCTTTTGTATTAAAAATATAATCAGAGAGACTCCTCAGCAATTTGCTGTGGAGACGTATGATGTTAATGTTGGAATGGTAACTGCTGTTTGCCTGGTCTTAACCTATGAGAAGGTACAAGGTTTGTACTCATATTTGTGGTGCCTTATCCCATAACTTGAAGTCACATCAATGTAGGCACAACCATTAACTTATGGGCCTTCAGAGACGAGAGGAAAGCCCCATGTAAGCAGAAAACAGAGACATTCAAATTTCTGCTGAAAAAAGAGCTGAATTCCTTTTTTTCTGACAATTTTCTTTGGACTTGGATAACTTACTCCTGCTGTAGAACTCCTACCTGAAATTATTCACTTTACTCAGTAACTGCAGTGTTATATGGAGGAAAAAAATAGTTTGTGTTTGAGAGTTTTGAGAAAATATGCATAAAAGAGCCGGCAAGAAGAAACTGTTTTAATACTAACATGTAACCCTATCAATTCTTCATCTTCATAAACACCTCTCTGATTATAGCGAATCTTTAAAAATTATTTGAGAAGCTTAGGAACCATGGTGTTCCGTCAGTCCTTGAAAGTTCACACTTCCATCAACTCGAGAGCGCTCCACCAGGGAAATGCAACAGAGATCTGACTGCAGAAAACAATCCACTGCCATTTTACCTCTTTACAAAGCTCTGAGTTATATACTCCACAAAACACAGGTGCTGGGTCATTCCTTTACATATGAGTTTTAGAGCTGAACAATAAAAATGACAGCACAAGGTTCTGACTGAGAAAAGCTATCCCACATCAGTGGCAGACCTGAATTCAGTGGGAATGCTTGTAAAGGACTACCCAACATTGTATTCAGTGCTGTAATGTAGAACCTAGGTGACACATGCATGATTTTATCTTCTAAAACTTCTAACCTTGAAGGAGATTTCATGAAAAATTCCTAAAAGTATTTTATTCATCCATTAGGGTAGAAGAGACTAGACATATACCTACTAAAAAAAAAAAAAAACAAACCACACCCTTTCTTCTCTGAAAGGGTTGTCAGCCACTGGAATAGGCTGCCCAGGGAGGTGGTCCCTGGATGTGTTTAAGAAAAGGGTGGATGAACTACTTAAGGATATGGTTTAATGGGAGATTAGGGACGGTTGGACTGGATAATCTCTAAGGTCTTTTCCAACCTAGAAATCTATGAAATCTATGAAATCTATGAAAAGAGAAAACTGACTGTAAAAAAAAAAAAAAAGCTTTTAAAAATAGTTTTTCAAAGCAACAAATAGCTTTCAAAGTTCTAACAAAGCAAATGCACTGTAGCAGCAACACTTTATGGAGTAAAAAACAATTAGCATGTCCTGTGATAGTAATCCCGAGTCACACATTTATGATCTTACATGACACTGAAATACGAACTGGAAGACAAATGTGGTAATTTAATACAACAGAAGAAATATCTTGATAATTAACGCATAACATATTTTTTTACAGCCTACCAGGAACAGCAATGGCAAATTTATTTCACTTTTTTTTTTTAAAGTAACTTGTTATAACATCCATACTCCCTTTAACTTGAATTTGTCTGTATATGTAGAGGTAAAAGAAAAAAAAAAAGGAATATAGAAACATAGCAAATATTTAATTCAGCTTTCCCTGAAGGCTTCCAAGCAGTTTCAATTATACTTGTGTCAAATGTAACACTCTCACGGTCCATATATGCATGTTATTTGATATATTTATACTCCAAGAAATTACTGGTAGAAAAGAAGGACCGAAGTAAAAAGCTCTTAGCAAACCATGACTGAATGCAAGCTTTAGATCAATTATACATCAATTACAATTCTATTATTGTAGCTATTAGTGATACGAGATGTTCATGTGTCTAAATAAAACCCTCTCATTGGTGTTATTTTCCAAATTGTACAGGCACTCCAGGGTGCCATCAGGTAAAAGACAGGATGTAGAAGTTGTGGGGCTTTTAGCTGTGCTTAACTACTCCTAGTGGGAATTTTTTAAATCTACTAAATGCCTCCTCTCATTTTTAGGTGCTTAAATACTTTTAAGAATTGCAAATGGCCCCAGCTTCAGCTGTTCTTCAGTTCAAGCCAAATCCAAATATCTTTTCTACTGTTTGGTTTTAGCTCTTCAGAGATGTTGTTCAACTAATAGTGAGAGGTATTCAGTAAGGCTTTACATCCAGAACCCAGGGTAAATAATTTCCAAAACCTACTGGAAGACACTTGGGAGATGACAGGAAGAATTTAATTGCATAGTGATAGACTCTGTAGAAAATCTATAGATAGAAAGAGCAAGCCTAATTAGCAGGAATAAGTGATGACATGGGTCTATGCAGCTACTAGAATCATAACAATATATGCACAGTTAGCTTTTATATTTACACAGGTCATATTCATACTGTACAGACTTGATACTGACTTCATCAATGTTTGGATTAAAATTTAAAACATTTGGGGTTGATAAGTCAGAGTAATTAACTTAAAAACACAAAATATTTGGTCCTATTGGTTTGCAGGGTGTTCAACTGTTCAGTGAGAGAGACCTCAAAATGCTGAAAGATGGATGTTTTGAAACATCACAGAGAATATTTGACAATGAGATACTGATTTTTATCAGCACTCTAATACACTATGTTTGCTGTATCAATATAGGAAAAAAAAAGTCTGTTTTCATGTCAAATTATGATTCAGTTCTTGTCAACATATTAGCGATTAGGCCAGAGAAGCATATTGATACTCTTATTTTGTGAAACTAAAATGCACTAAATTTATCAGCTTCAGTGCTTTAAATTAAATATTGACAAGAAAAGACAGGGAAAAATTATTTGTTATCCCATCTGTCACTCAAAATGTCAAGTCTGAGCACTGCCGTTTTCCAGTCTTTCCTGATATGTGAACATCATCAGATATTGTTTATTTTGCTCTGTGATGGCATTAAGAAAGAACAGTCAAAACCATAAAGGTCAAGTTGTTCCTTCTGGTTTGTCAAGCTGTTTAATCCTCTTCCAAAGGCCTTGGATTTTGGGAGAGATATGAATGACAGCACTTTTAAGAGAACTGAAAACCAGTTCTGACATTGAAAAGCTTTTGGAGAAAGCAAAAATTTATTGATCATAGGACAACAAAGAAAGTTATGTTATAAAAACTATTAAGGATTTATATAATGCTACATTTGTCATCATGTGTTACTAGTAGTTAGCAAGGGTGGGTATGGCAATAGGGATCAGTTAGGCCCATCAACAAAATAGCTGGATTCAATTTAAACAAAGTGCCTATAAATTTGCCCTGCTTTGAGAAATGGCCTTTTTACACTTCCACAGAAACACAACTTTGCATTAGTTCAAATGATACCTAATTATGGCTTTGAATCAGTCTACTTTCAGCCTGTATCTGTTCTATTTGCCAGTGATCCCTCCCCACTCAAGGAGGGGGATCAGGAAAAGAATGGAAGACCCACAGGTTGAGATAAGAACTATTTAATAATTAAAATAAAATAAAATAAAATAACATGGAAAATAATAGTGACAACAATAATAATATTATACAGACAAGTGATGTACAGCGCAACGGCTCATCACCCCTTGACTAACGTCCAGTCCATCCCAGCTAGTGATCCCAGAGCAGGAAAGTCCTGAAACTGCGATCCTGGAAGAGAGACAGTAAGCCTTGGGACAGTGATTGTTGTCGGGGAGTGGGGAGAGAAGGAGAAAGAAAACGAGACCATCCCCATCAAACTTTACAATTTGTAGTAAGCATGATGTTACATGGTATGAAATACTTATTTGCTCATTCAGGTGTCGGTCACCCTGGCCACACTCCCTGCAGGTTCTTGGACATCTGAGTTGTTAGCAAAAACAAACTGAAAAGCCCTTGAGCACTATAGATACCTGCATATCACAGCTGCCTATCAAACTAAAACAAAGTGTCTTATCAACTTTGTTCTCACCGACTTGGGTGCTGCAGTCTTCTTAAAAATGCAGCTTGCTTTAGAAAGGTAGCTTCTCTGAACAGAAAATTGATTCTATGATTCTATCCCAGTGAAACCAGGACAGATTTCAAGGTTTAAACTACAGTCTCATAATAATGACTGTGTGATCCATTCAACAATTATAACAGGATTATAGTCCATACATGGTGGGATAATATTATACAGACTATATATAGCTGGTGCTGGGATTTATTAAAAGATCATGCCTCACCTTTATTTCTGTATGAACAAAACTCATGGAGCCCTTTGCAGGCAGGAACTGCAAAGGAAACTATTTTACATTTACATTCAAACTAGATCATTTGGGAGAACGTTGCTGTAAAACTTTCTGCCTATGTGATATTTGATATAAAGCTTAACAGAGGTGCTTAGCCAAGAAGAATCGTCTCTTGAGGTTTGGTCATTATTAGTTTGGAGTAAGCAAATTCTGTCTGCAGTAATTGACTAATTTTTTAATCTAAATTTTACTTATGAGAAACTGCTTAAAACTTAGAGCTGTTAAGACAGATGCCACTGACTTAGAAAGGCTAGCTGTAACTGTCCCACAAGTTCAGGACACGTGTATTGGTTACACAACTCTGCAAGTTCTCTATATTGTTGTATTTTGAGGTATATATACACATATCTACAAAATAGCATTAGGAGAGCCAGTTATTGCTAGCAGCAAACATGTTTAATGACAAAAGAGTATGAATTCTGTAGGTTCAGCCTTACATACTCATTTGCAGATACTAATGAAGTGGAAAAATTAAAAAGACTACAGTATGTGGGACTTGCTAATTCCAGCCATTCAAGCAACTTATTTTGCTTCTCTAGATCTAAGATTTTCTTGGCCAGAGATCACCATACCCCTAATTTAAAGCACAGAAATTGTGAAAGTATAAATTATTGACATTTGTTTTCACTTTGGGCTATTTGGCTCATCTATGGAGATGCACAAGTTAATTATTTTTATTCTATTAGAACAATATTGCTAATGAGATGTGAGCAGAAGGGAGAAGGAGCATGCAGATGAACTTATTGTCAGATTCTCTGCTGGTAGTGCTATTTCACCTGTTCTTGTGAATAAAATAACAAGTAGATCTATATAAGTTAAGAAGTCAAATTAGTTTTTCTCAGCCTGCTTCACATGAAAAATAACATGTTAACCATAAAGTCCAAAACTACGTATCAAAAAGACTTGTGTTGACTAAGTGCCTGCAGCAACAAAAATTAGACGCAAAAAAATATGCATATTTGTATCTCAGTACTATAACCACTTCTCAATTTATAGAACTGGGACCTTGGCTGAGCAGTTGTTAGCTCGGTACAGAGAGAGGCAAGCATTTTGGCACCATTAGCTAAGTGGCTGGGAAACAAGACATCTTTTCTTTCTTCAGATAGGTCTTAGAGGCTTATACACCCTTTTTTTTCATCTTCTGAGCAGTGGCAGAAACAGTTGTTATCACCATTCACAGAAGGATGCATCACTGGAAGAGCCTTAGGTACCATACATACCCCTGTGCCACAGCTTCTGAATTCCACTCCCGAGCGCAATACAAAATCCAGAGAAGACAAGGAAGCGACTGACTCTCATGGGCTCAGCTCGTTCACAACTTGACTTTCAAGATTCACAATTGCATCTGATCTCTTGTACTAGGCTTATCTTTGTTGGTGACTGAAACAAGACAGTTGCAGACTTTGTCCTTTCTAATTTGCATGCTTGCTTTCAAATGTGTACGTAGGTCTGTGTGTGAATGCTGCTCAGCAGTTCCTATTGGTTTAGACACTGGGTCATGAGAGCAGAACTGAAGGGAGTACAATGGATGTAAAATATGATGTTCAACCTTTATATGCATATTTTAATATTATTTTTTTTCATTTAGAACTCTGTGAGTTGAAGAAAGAAAAAGTGCATGTGGCATTTTCCATTGACACTGTAGTCTTTCCAAGTCCTACAGGTATGGTATGACTTTAATGACACAGTTACTATATTTTTCCTTCCAAGAAGTCATGATCTCAATGGAAGTGACAGTAAGGGATGCTCCCACTGAAACTGTGTTTCAGGAGATAGACTGTTTTAATGGAATGAATTCAATACACCTTTGAAACAATGCAAACACTATTAACAGTAACTAAAATGTATTCATAAAAGCAGTTTCTTTTCAAAAGCAAAATCTTTGCTATTTACAATTTTAAAGAAACTGACATTTTGTTCCCTCTCCTTGAAACCCTGCAGATGCAATGTGACTCTACTGGCACAGCTACTATTTTTTCTCTTCTAAGAAATTTTGATCTCAATGGAAGTGACACTAAGAGATGCTATCACTGAAATCATATCTCTGGGGATAGGGATTTCATGGAATAGGTTCAATTTACCTATGACACAGTGAAAACACTAGTAAGAGTAACTCAGATATATTCAGAGCAGTGGCTACTTTTCAAATGCAAAATCGTCAATAGCTGAGACTTCAAAGCAAGGACAGCAAACACCACAGCTAGAACAGAGCCTTAATATATTGTGCAAAACTAAGGATGAACAAACAGGCCTGCCATCAGTAAGCCCACGTTATGTTTTGAAGAGAAAGCTAATAAAGCTTCCAAAATTCAACACAGCAGAACAAAACCATTTTCATTCCATCCCTAGTCTTTGTACCTAAACTGTGTGGGAGAAAAGATCTCTATAAGCTGCCTCTAATAAAAGGACACTGTTTCTACTATAATTACAAAAAGCAGAGGGGTCAAAGTGACTGAAAAATGCAAGCCTAAGATATGAGGCATGGCTACAGGAAAAAAACCAATCATTGACTGAGTCTGCCATCAAGATCACACTCTGTGGTCTTAATCTGCTAGTCTAAAGATTACTTCATGCAATGTAACCTCAAAGGAACAAGGGAGGAAGGACAAGACAGGCAATAGCATTCATTTTTCTGTGTCCTGTTCACAGGAACTACACCTACAGTAAGATTATGGATCATGCTTCCTCAGATGAAGTGTTTGAAAAATTTAAAAGCAATCAGCTAATGATTTTTACTACACAGGCATTTACAGAAATTTGTTTATATTCATAATAGCAGGCCTGGAGGATTCTCACAAAAAGATCAAAATGTCTTTGGTACACAACATTATTTCCTCTGTGAAATCTCGAATTTCTGCCACAAACTCTTGACAGTAAATGATATCCTGAAAAAAATAATAAAATAACTGTCAGCCATTTTCTCCCTTAATAGATCTATAAATGTGGAATCATCTGATGGAGTTTAAACACCACTTTGTACCGCTCAAAAAAATATTGTCAAGTGGAATAGGCTCAAACAATTTCAATCTGAAATTTTACAACTCAAAAAACTCAATAAATGCAACAAAAAGACACATATTAAGTTGGAACTCTTAGGCAAACTTACATTACTATGGTCACCTTCCATTCCCGTTTTACAATATGCGGCTTTACTGAAAACTTTGCATTTCACCTTTCTTGCAAAAAACCCCAAAAATTCTTTCTTTGGCATTAGCCTTCTGTCAGATCTGCCAGATTTAGTCATGTAATTTACCCTCAGCGATTCCATGTTTTCTGTGGCAGTATGGTTTTCAAGAACAAAACAAGCAATGTAACAGAAATTAAATGCTGCATGTTACCGACAAATTGGTTTTTTAAATTATGAATTGAACCAATCTTACTGCAATAACAATAATAAAAATAGTAAAAGTGGAGAACTCATAAATACTGTCACTGCTGACATGCAAAAGATGACTCGGGAAATAAAATCTTAATCTCTTTAAATAAATGGGAGCTTAGCTGTTGACTTTTGTGTGAGTGGTATTTCATGCCAAGAGCAATAAATGTGTATTTTCTTGAGTCTCTGAAAATGGCAGCAATAACAAAGGTTCTCGGTGGCATCTATTCTGGATAGTTACCACTAACAAGAAAATAAATCACGAACAAGACTGTAGGTATTGTTACCAGTCTGTTGTCTCTTGTATTAATTGGAGAGGATTAGAGTTCTCGTGTGTTCTAGTCTACAATAATTCATTCACACAATTTGTTTTCTGTTTGAAAAAAAAAAAAAAAGAAAGAGAGAGAAAGAACGTCACAGGTGCTAATCAGGAAAAGAAAAAAAGTACCTTTCTTTTGACCCTTCTACATGCACTTAGATGCAAATCTGAGAGGAACAGATGCAATGCTGCATAAGGACTTTATGTTCCTCTAAACTCTAAGGCCAGGAAAACATTGAAGTACTCATGGATGCTGGCATCCAACTTCTCTGCTCTCAGCCTGACTGTCCACAGCCGCAGCATGCAATTCGTATTAACAGGGTCTGTTCACTACGCTCACCCTTTCCCTGCCACATCCCTTCTCTCTTTCTGACATGTTGATTGCTAGGATGGTAATTGGAATCTTCATATTTTTCCATGTGTAAAATTCCTCAGGATCACATTTTCAAAGAGGCTTCAGACTGATTGCTAACATTTCATCACCAGCTTCCATGTCTGAAACTCTGTACACAGAAAATTCTTTCCATATTTGTACAGATTGAAAGAGCTTACATCAATCAAGGAGTAAAGGAGCTCTCTGAACTGTGTACTCCAACAGCACTAGTTTTCTGAAGTCCACAAAAGAGCTATGTCATGTTCTTTGCTGTTGAGCACTGCGTGGGAATTCATTGTCCTCTAGTATTTCCTGCAGAAGTTTGATAGTAAAAACTGTAAAAATACTCTGTAGAGAGTGCTGAAAAAGTAGATTGCTAGCAGCATTGGAACAAAGATGAGTTCATTTTTAAATTTCTTTTTCCTCACCTTCCAATCCTCTTCCAGCCTTTCTACTTATTTTCTTTAAAAAAATTTTATGCTGTTTTACACTTAATAAAATGCACTTTTACATTTACATTTGAAAATTGTCTTTGTGTACTGTCTAATAATTGATTTTGTGAATCAAACTAATTAGAATCCTTGGAAGGATCTCGTTAATGAGTATGGTTTGGGTACTAATTTTCAATGGGTTTACCTTAGTTTTAATTTTCTGTTAAATAATATATCTGTACATAACATAAATCTAAATTTCCATAATAAAATATATCTGTGTTTTTGGGGGGAAAAAGATAAAAACTATAAAATATTTGTTGCATTACTCTAGAGAAATGTCATTTTAAAATATAGAAAATATGATACAGCCAATGAATGATATCTTATCTACTGATCATCAGACACAAATCTAAAGATGCCTCTTTGGATTCAAGCCAAAATTATGAGTACAGAAAGTGACAAAACAAACATTATTTGGTGCTTCAGGTACCAGAGGAGTTGTACTGTACAAATGCTGGGCTCCCTTCCAGGCCTCTACAGGTGGCAAAATGGGATTGTAAGCAAAAAATTTTCCCGTGATAAGGCTTCTCTTTTCACTCTGCACCCAAATTTTTCCTCATTTTTTATCTCTTTCCACTCTGCACCCAAATATTTCCTCATTTTTTATCTAGCTCAATGATTTAAGCTATTTTAGACCATAATTTCTAACTAGTTATTTTAAAAAGAAATTCTTTTGATCAAAAAATATGCTACTTTACAAGCTGAACTACAAAGGAAAAAGAATCTTCCCATTCAGTTTTAATATATACTTCTGAACTAAGAGGGAGTGTGTCTTCCCAAGGGACAATTCAGTGTTGTCCCAAGGCAAAAATCGGTCTCCCTTGGTCCTAGCCAAACCAGTCCATTTAATGTTAACTAGCTCTTGAACCTAAGTAGATACATGTATGTCCTTACATCCAGAAACATATTTGTTATTAGGTTTTGACATTCAGCCTCTAATTTGTCCTCCCAACAGATAATAGAGTACAGCAGGGAAGGCAGGTTCCTGTAAAGAACCGTCTTTCAGGAGTACATGTTGGAGCTGGCTGTCATCTCTGCTGTGCCAGACAGCTCAGCCTGCAGCAGGAGACTGCAGGAGCTATTGAGTCCTCTTCCCCTGTGCCAGGCCCAGAATTAGCGTGTGAAGGATTTCATCCTAAATGAGAGAGTTCAGTCTTCTTTAAAACATTAGACACCTTCAGCTAATGATGGCACTTGATAAAATGGACAGCATGGAAAACTGTATAAACTTATAGTGAAACAGAAAAAGAGTCCAATCTGCTTATTATTTCAGCAAATATTGGTTACATGTTTAATTCGTAGTTGTAAATTATACAAATGGGTACACTCTCCTCAAAGGGGACATTTCCTGAACAAGAATGAACAAGATAGAAGTTGGAGTAGTGCGGTTTCTTGTAATACACAATATTACATTCCTAAATAGTGAATAGAGACAGAAGAGAGTAGTGCATTAGTTGACTGTGAGGGAAATTAAAGCTGTACATATACAACAAGCATTTAGTACATCCAAAAACGCTTGCAAGTTATTGTGGGTATAAAAGAAATTATCAGGCTAATTTTCAACAATGAAGCAGACAAAACTCACTGAAGTTATACTCTAAGTTACTAGTCCTAAGAAAGACCAAATCTTATTGACTTATGCACTCAGTGTAACAGATAAGATTTCTTTTGCTTGCCACAGGCTAAAGTTGCTAACATAGCAAAGTGGCACCGAGAGTCAGTCTGTCACTGAACTGACTAATACCTCGTTCTGGACTAGATCCAGCAAAGCATTTGGCAGCTGTTTAACTTCAAATACACTCTTAAATATTTGTTGTACTGAGGCATCTACAAATAGTCCTAATAAAACCAATGGAACTGATAGACAAATAAGGAATTAGTTGCTCATTGTACTCAGAAGTATCAGAAACTGGCTGAGAAACATTCCATGTTAAACAAAGATATTTCTTTCAGAAAGTCTTTAACATAGTTTGGAAAAGTCCTTGCTCATTGTTACTAGTGGAGAAAAAAGCCACTAAAGGCCTGGGAGAAATAAACTGAAAAATACTTGGCTTCTCTCTTCTGACTTCCATACCAGCCACTTGCACAATCTACAAGGTCATCCTTACAAAATTTCCAGCTATTTTTGCTACCAGCATAGATGCATGGTGTGAAGCTTATCCAGATCAAACAGCCTCCCTCAATTTACCAGCCACGCATTTTGATGTGCTTCTGTCTTTCTAATCAGCTTGGTTGATCTCTGGTTTTATTGCATCTCACATGTATATATACACATTATACTGCTAGTGGTTTATTGAATTTATGAAATTTCTTTACCCTGCTGGACTAACTGATAAATTTTCTACTGATAATTTAACTGTGGTAAGTAAGTTTCATCCATCATTTCCCTATTTATCTCTGGAAGAGAAAGCAATAGTCACAGAGTCTTTGGAAAAAAAGGTTTGTGACCTGATTCAGGTCTTCAAAGAAAACTAATAACGAATTGATAATAACAGGGTTTTTCTTAGGAATATGAGACCTGTCATAATGTGGGCAGGAAAGAAAGTTCCATTAAATAGCTTGCCAATTATGCAGTATTGGTCAAGCTGATTGTTTCTCCTGTAAGAGTTATAAATAAATAGCATGTGACCAGATTCATGAAAAAGGTTAAAATCTGTCTCTTTCAAGAAAGGTTATTCAAAGGATTTTTGCTATTGCTGAGTTTTCATACTTTATTTAATAATATGATTCATATTAATTCTTATTATCAATCAATGAGGAATTACCGATTCATGTTTTTCATATTACACACTGTGCAATCACACAATGAAAAAGTAGATCTAGAATCATAGAATCATAGAATGGTTAGGGCTGGAAGGGACCTTCAAAGGTCATCTAGCCCAACTCCCCTGTAAGGAACAGGGATATCTCCAACTAGATCAGGTTGCTCAGGGCCTCATCCAACCAGGCCTTGAACGTCTCCAGGGATGGAGCATCCACCACCTCTCTGAGCAACCTGTTCCAGTGTTCTACAACTCTCATGGTAAAAAATTTTTTCCTAATATCCGACCTGAATCTACCTCCCTCTATTTTAAAACCATTACCCCTTGTCCTATCACAACAGGCCCTCCTGAACAGCCTCTCCCCATCTTTCCTGTAGGCCCCCTTGAGGTACTGGAAGACCGCTATAAGGTCACCCCGGAGCCTCCTCTTCTCCAGGCTGAACAGCCCCAACTCTTTCAGCCTGTCCTCATAGGAAAGGTGCTCCAGCCCTCTTATCATCTTCGTGGCCCTCCTCTGGACCCTCTCCAACTGGTCCATGTCCTTCTTATGTTGGGGACTCCAGAACTGGACGCAGTACTCCAGGTGAGGTCTCACAAGGGCAGAGTAGAGGGGAAGAATCACCTCTCTCGACCTGCTGGCCACGCTCCTCTTGATGCAGCCCAGGATGCGGTTGGCCTTCTGGGCCGCAAGAGCACATTGCCGACTCATATTGAGCTTCTCGTCCACCAGTACTCCCAAGTCCTTCTCCTCAGGGCTGCTCTCGATCCATTCACCACCCAGTCTGTATTTGTGCCTGGGATTGCCATGACCCAGATGTAGGACCTTGCATTTGGCCTGGTTGAACTTCATGAGGTTGACACGGGCCCACCTCTCCAGCCTGTCAAGGTCCCTCTGGATGGCATCCCTCCCTTCCAGCGTGTCGACGGCACCACACAGCTTGGTGTCATCGGCGAACTTGCTGAGGGTGCACTCCATGCCACTGTCCACGTCACCGACAAAGATGTTGAAGAGGGCCGGGCCCAACACGGACCCCTGAGGGACGCCACTCGTGACTGGTCTCCACTTGGACATCGAGCCGTTGACCACTACTCTCTGAGTGCGGCCATTGAGCCAATTCCTTATCCACCGAGTGGTCCATCCATCAAACCCATGCCTCTCTAGTTTAGAGAGAAGAATGTCGTGCGGGACAGTGTCAAAAGCTTTGCACAAGTCCAGGTAGATGATATCCATTGGTCGACCCTTGTCCACCGATGCTGTCACCCCATCATAAAAGGCCACCAAGTTGGTCAGGCACGATCTGCCTTTGGTGAAGCCATGCTGGCTGTCACCCACCACCTCCTTGCTCTCCATGTGCCTTAGCATGGTTCCCAGGAGAATCTGCTCCATGACCTTGCCAGGCACAGAGGTGAGGCTGACGGGCCTGTAATTGCCCGGGTCCTCCTTGTTCCCCTTTTTAAAAATGGGGGTTATGTTCCCTCTCTTCCAGTCATCGGGGACCTCGCCAGACCGCCACGACTTCTCAAATACAATGGCCAGTGGCTTGGCAACTTCATCTGCCAGTTCCTTCAGGACCCGTGGATGGATCTCATCAGGTCCCATGGACTTGTGCACCTTCAAGTTCCTCAGATGTTCTCGAACCTGCTCTTCAAGTACAGTGGGCGGTGGTTCATCCTCACAGTCCCTGCTAGTTCTTTCCACAGCTTGGGTGGTAAGACAAGATGCTTTATCAGTGAAAACTGAGGCAAAAAAGTCATTGAGTAACTCAGCCTTCTCTATGTCCCGGGTAACCAGAGCACCAGTATCCTTCCGGAGGGGGCCTACGTTCTCCTTGGACTTCCTTTTGTCCCCTACATACCTATAGAAGCTTTTCTTATTGCTTTTTATATCCCTTGCCAAATTTAATTCCTTCAGGGCTTTAGCCTTCCTCACCTGATCCCTGGTCACTCGTACAGCTTCTCTGTATTCCTCCCAGGCTATCTGTCTCCGCTTCCACCCTCTATAGGCTAACCTCTTCATTTTCAGTTGGTCCAGGAGCTCCTTGCTCATCCACACGGGCTTCCTGGTCTTTTTGCCCGACTTATTCTTCATCAGGATACACCTCTGCTGAGCTTGGAGGAGGTGCTCCTTGAATGTGGACCAACTTTCCTGGGCCCCTCATCCCTCCAGGGCCGCCTCCCATGGCACTTTGCCCATCAGGTCCTTGAAGAGGCCGAAGTCTGCCTTCTTGAAGTCTAGGGTACAGAGCTTGCTGAGTGGTTTCCTTGCTGCCCCATGTATCTTGAACTCCACCGTGTCGTGGTCACTGCAGCCAAGGCTGTCCTTAAGTTTCACATCGCCCACCAGTCCCTCCCTGTTGGTGAGCACAAGGTCGAGCATGGCACCCCTCCTTGTCGGCTCCTCTATCACCTGCAGGAGGAAGTTGTCATCCACGCATTCCAGGAACCTCCTGGACTGCCTGTGCCCATTCATCTAGAAAGAAATGAATTGTTGTTTCCATCCTCCACAGAGAATAATATCCAGATCCAAATATATGCTTTTTATCTGATTGCAAAAATAAGCTGTAGTTTTAAATTTTTCCTCTGACATTTTTCATGATTAGTTTTCAAAAGGCACAGAGGGTTTCTATTTTACATACGTATAAATGTTCACCTCTTTGCCAGCAATGAAAAATATCTTCAAAATAATACAAAATTAATTCTCAATGGTATTTTTATGAATCACATGAAACTGCATGCATAGAACAATACTTTCTGGGATGTCAGAATCACATTTTGAATGCAAGGAAAGACACTGTAGCAGACTGTCCCCCTGCAGCATGAGACTGATCCTTTGGAAGATCCTCAGCCCCGAATAAGGCAACTACCACGAATACAAATATTTATCCAGCTCTACCTATACAACAGCAAAAAAGGTAAAACTTTCAGCTTGAAAAGCCTCAATCAAAGCAATGTCATCTTTTGCACAGTAATTCACGATAAAACAGTTACTCATCAAAGAGAAAGAACAAATAGTAAATGAAACTAAGGTACTTTTTTTGGGGCTGAGCCAACACAAACTGCTTTCCTTGGGGGCTGACCAGACTTCATGTTTCAAGTTAATCGGTAAACTCGGAGGCAGAAGAATGCAGAATTTGAATATAGCTTCAGTTCCAAACCTTCCTAGTAATGAAGGCAGTAAGGTCTGAATTTAGAGTAATCACAATTTATATAGTTTATCTTGAGATTGGAATTGTCCATTTAATCCACTGTTACTATTACTGAACTGTTCCAGAACTGATTAATTCCTATAATTTCCTGTTTGAGTGATATATTTATTCATCAGTAATTTACACAGAGTTTTGCCTGTGTCAGGTGTTTTCTCTTAAACAGTTCTTTCTTCTCCTTGGTGTTTCTCCTGTTTACTCTTTCTCTTCTCCCCTTCAATTAAGTCTAATTAAATTAATTTTAAACAAATAAATTACAATGATTGAAATAAATCCCCTTAAAAAGACCAAATATATCCTATCTCAGCTCCTCTTATCTTCTTAATTGTGCTAAAGTAAACAAAGCTTTGCTAGTCTCACAATACTTTTTCCACTCATCATACTTGTAGCCTTTTCCTGAATGTTAGTTTTAATTTATCTTCCTTCGTCTTGAAGGAACTACAAGGTGAAACTTGAAAATGTTCGCTTGAAACGAGCTACAGTTTTGCAGATAAAACAAGACCATTACTTACACAACGGTACTACAGCTTTCCTACTGCTCTTGAGTACTCGTATGAGTGAGAAATCTATGTCTGAGTCTGCAACTGTGTGAGCTTTACTGAGCACAACTGGGTATGTAACAAGGTGAACTTTTAATATAGCAACATTTACACTACTGAGCATTAGGAAAACAGGAGATTGAAGTGTAAAGAGTGAGACCTGCATGTTTGGTCTCTGTGTGTGAAGAACATCTTAAAAACAAAGCAATGAAAGACTATTTATGTTCAAGGAAATGTTCCAAGCCAAAGGTGCAGCCATTTCCACAACAAATTGTGCAGAGAAATCTTCTTATCCTTTGGTTCTCCCTTCTCTGCAATCACCTTCTGCTTCAATCTGTACTGTTAAGAATATGTATGAGCATGTGTGTAACTATACTTATTTGTCATTGTCTATAGACTGTCAGAAAATGTTTTTGCTTAATGCAAGCATTGCATCTTTGCATGAAGGCACAACATTGTTTAGTTCTGAGGATTCTGCTGTATTATTTGTATTTTTTATCATATTGCAAATCACACTTTGTGTATTTTTCAGTCCTTTTTTTCCAGCATAGCAAGTAATTCTGGTTCTTTGTTTTGCAAACTAAGTCCACCAAGTCATGATATCATCTTCCTGCCAAAATTCTATGCTCTCCTACATTAAACAATCCTGTTTCTTCTAAATCAAGCTTTGCAGCAGTCTTTTAGTTATTTTAGGTGTTCAGACCCCTGATACAGTCTGTCCTCAAATTGGAAATTCCATGAATCTGAAAGACATGAATTCAAAAGACCTGACCCAGTTTCATGCCTTTGTCCCTCATTTTCATTTCTCCTATGGAACTGTTTCAGCTTTAATTCTGAGAATGCAGTGGTTTTTAAGTCTCTAAAGTGCAGGCTCTAATTTGTTTTGCTTACTGAACATAAGCTGTAAAATAAATCTAAGGTTTTATTCAATTCAATATTTTAAAATAATACCTTAAATTCATTGTTCTTTTCAGTTAAGCCTACTTCTTATTTGAATCTTTACAAATTATCTGCTCCACCTGGGATTGCAATAAAATTTAAAATCACACTTCTTTTTTTGGTAACACTTTTGCTTCTGTTTATTTGTTTCAAAACTTTTTTTCTTTTTCTTTTTTTTTTTCTTTTCTCCCTGCAACTACTTCTAGTGCAGGCTTCTTACGCAATTAAAAAACCAAAGAAGAGTTAGGAGTTCTGACACAAATTTGAGGGAACTGTTTAACACTACAGCTGCTGTAAAGGAAGTTAGAGAAAAGAACTTGAGAAAGGTGGAGGATGTGGGTACAATTTCCTTTCAGTGCCCCTGTTCTCCACCACTGTTCTAGTCCTCCAGCCAGCCTGACTACCTGCTCCAAGACAGCTGAAGACCTCTCATTTTCCACACATTTCCCACCACTCTGTAAATGTTCCCAGTGGAAAAATAACGTACTTCCAGAATAGCCTTCCTCTGATGATTGACTACGTGCAGCATAGAGCATTGGGCGACACAGAAGGGTACACGGAATAAGTTTAAGCGACATTCACTGTCTTCTGAAGTACAAAAACTCTGGCCGTGGGAAGACAGATAATAACCACCATAACGCACATTTGCTCTCTCTGTAGAGTCCATTAAAAAGGAATATTTTCAGAAAAAATATAGCCATTTTCTTAGCCTACTTGCCAAATTGTAACAGCAAGATATTCCACATATCAATCCATTGCATCCCATGGAGTCCATGACTCTGCCAGAAAAATTCAGCATGAATGAGCCCATAGTGGATACATATCTCTGCCAAGGAATTTCCAGATACTCCTACTGTGGTATGCTCAACACCTTGCCCACTCTACAGCCCTCTGAAGCCATGTTAGTTACCATGACAGCCATTTAGAGAAATTCTGCAGGACCCAGAAAGGTAGCTTGAAATGCTTGAAGAATGTCATTTAGCACACAACAGTAGTCTGCTCCATTATCCAGCTATGGTTTCTCATAATCTTCACTTCAGCTCATTTTTGCCCTTTTTACACATCTTGCACTCTAAGACAAGATGTTTTCTATTTTCTTTGGTTTATTTGAAAGCTTTTTCCCCATGTCCAGAAGATATACAGTACCAATTTAAATGTAAGTAAAACTGTTAAGTATAGACCCTTTCCCTAAAAGTCATAGATTACAGGGGAAAAAAAGAAACCCAGCACAATTCTCACAGTCTTTCTCTCCCTCTCTGTCACACTAATTCCCTCAAACAGTACAGGGTTAAGTACGGGCTTTGAGTTGTGTTCTACCAAGTGCCAAGAGACAAAGTTTATATATTGCCCATAACCTATATCTGTGAAACTCTGACACTGCTCTAATCTCAAATGCTCCTTCCTACACTGATTCTGTTTACTGTTTCTTGGTCTTGCAAGTCTCTTTACCCAGGAGGTTCAGGAGGGTTTGGGTGGGCAAGTAGAGCAGGGTCCAACTGAATGCACTTGATACAGGATAGCAGGTATCTCTGCAGATTCTGCTCTCAGATTCTCCAGAGCTGCTTCCCCATCAGCCCAGACCTGGCCACCAATGCCCAGAGGC
This sequence comes from Tauraco erythrolophus, assembly GCF_009769465.1. Taxonomy (NCBI): domain Eukaryota; kingdom Metazoa; phylum Chordata; class Aves; order Musophagiformes; family Musophagidae; genus Tauraco; species Tauraco erythrolophus. The sequence goes on along the minus strand of NC_141475.1, from coordinate 13,619,114 downwards.
TAAACAGACTGCTAAGTCATGTCCATTCTGGCATGTTCACCAACCTGAACATCAGGTGCAGGGGAAGATTAGCTCATAGTTGACAACTCCAGAGCAAAGACAACCTCTCACAGGTAATTGGGGAGAGGTCAAAGGCGTAGATACAGTTAAGCAAAAATCAGGCTTTATTAATAGTGAGTAATATCCAAAAGAATGACCTTTACTGCAAGGGTTCTGTCACTTAACAAGATTCAGAGTTGCAGAAGGCACTTACCATGTGAGAGGGATCAATGATTCAACTCACTACACTTCTGTAGTCTCTCTGCTGCAGGACAAGACTTAGAAATCTCCCTAGTCCTTTGCTTCTTCCAATATCTTCCAAATATCTAGGGTTTTGTGCTATTCTATTCAAAGTATTCTGTTCCATAACAAATTCTTTGAACTGACCTCAAATGCCCCATTTGGGCAGAGTGCTTCTGTTTGTATGAAAAGTAATTACTGTTGCATTGACAAGTAGTTCTTTGCAGCCATCCACCTTTGAAACACATAAAACCAGCCATGTATATGTCTGCCTTTGGAGGAACACAGTTCTGGGTTCCCTTCCTTGAAGGCAATGTTGAGTAAGTGCTGAGATAAGCTTTGAGCACCAATAGCTGTGGTTTTTGACTGCTGGGGGATCCAGCTCTTACCTGTAACACTTGATGGGCACTTTATCAGATGAACATCGTGAAATGAGGAAGAAGGAAGGACAGAAGCAGCATATAAAACTTTATGCTGCAAGTCAGGACATCAAGGTTTTGTTGGTTGCTCTTCCTGTATATGATGCTTGAATGTAAGTCCGCTTCCAGTCCAGTCTTTCCTGTTTAAGTTACAAAGTTTTTAATAATCACTCTCACTATTCATTTTTGCAATGCGTAGATAGTACAGAGAGGCCTTGACAGCTCTGGGACTCTCTCTCTGTGACTGCAATTCAAACACAAAATACCACATTTCAGAACAGCTTTTCAGCAATCCCTGTCCCTGCTGCATTTTCTCCTCAGCTATGAACGGAGATGATGGTGTGGGAATAATGCACACATTTGGATGATAGTATTTCCCAGAGAGAACCCAGTTCAGTGATATTGCTTAGAAGCCAGTAAATACTGAGTAGCACAGACACATTCATAGATGTGGCCTGTTATGCATCCCTAAGACCAGTTCTGACAAAGGATTTCTGTTATTAGAGCTGAAAGCATCTTATTGCAACACTGTTAACTGGTTTGGTATTTGCCATGCAGTTTTAAATTTCTCATCCTGCCTTTTAATGAGACAATAAAAAATGTTCAGAACTGCTTACATGATTTAGGAGATGAAAACCAATAATATGCAGTTATATGACTTGCCAGACCTGTGCTGGTATCCTTGCACAGCTCTGCACTGGCAGAGGAGAATGCCAGCTTCCATCTGGGAACATCTCATGTAGTACTAGGTTGTGGAAATGGCTCTTTTTTTCCTAAGTCACTTAGGTGCTTTTGAATTTCCTGGCAGCAGTGTTTAGAGAATTTACTGAGGTACGGCACATTTCATTTCAGGAAAATACTAGCAGCGACCATTTCAAATAATATATAAAAAAGGCAAATACATTATCAATAAGGGAAGACAGAGAAAAATAAGAAATGGTAACAGGAGAAACATAAGCACATAAGCTTGGCTAAGATGTATTTTTTTCAACTAGAATCAGCAGTCAAACATTTAAGAAAGTGATTCTTTTTTCCTTTTTTTTTTTCTTTTCTTTTAAAGAAACAAAAACATATAGGGAATAATCTTTTTTCATATGAAACACTGTATAGACTGTCAAGGGTTAAGTCCTGGGCAACGGCAACCCAGGATAAAACTAAAACAATTATTAACAGGCGGAATCTCTCCCCCAGCAGCAGGGAGAAAATGAGCTGGAGAATCGGTGAGGAGAGGAGAAAGCACGAGTCCTGTGCAAGTCAATTCTTTCTACACAAATAGAAGCAGCAAAAGGAACAAATTAGCAGGTTATTTTAGATACAAAACAGAGTAGTTAAAAAGAAACATGATGTAATTGAGGTCATGGAGATTTGGCTAATGCAGAAGACTGGCTAAGACACCAAACTGAAAAAAGGAGACGCAGAAGAATTGAAAGAGAATGTTGGAAATATGGAGATTCAACAGCTAAAACGGTAAATTTCATATTGCAGACTTGGTAAGGAACTGGGAATACATTATCACTCTAGTTACAGAGGTGTGGAAGTGAAAGGCAGAAGTATTAGGTGTCGGGACATCATAATAACTCTATCTTAAAAAAAAAGAGAAGGTGAAATATGCCATACAATAACATATAATGGACCATGGTGAAGTTTGTCTGCAATCTGCCTGGGAATATTGACAGATTCTATTTGGCTTACCAGGAATGGACAGATGAAGCAGAGAGAGCAGGAAGCTGTCTAAATTATTACAGCAAATGCTCCTTTGTAATCAGACACCTTGGATCAAGATACAGCTGTTTGTTTTGTTTTGTTTTGTTTTGTTTTTTTTAAATTTCTGTTGAATTCCCTTAGATTTTTACCACCTGATGCAGGGAAGAGCATATCTTGAAAGTTCCCCTCCTTCAAGATATTAATGGACAAAATCATTAACTTACTTCTGCCATGATAGGAAGAAGAAAGCAATGCGATGTGTGTCAGGAGGTGTTGCCAACTGTCTAGCAATGCCTGAAGGAAACATAACTAGTGGATCAGCTAGTCTCTGACAGACTGTTCATCCAAGAGGATGCTGAGAAAAGATCCTGCCTCTGTCGGTGATTAATGAACAGCAGAATCTGGCAGCACTCTCCCGCTTGCAATACAAATCTGGATCCATGGCTTTGGAAAAGACTGAAATTCCTAAAAGGTGAAATTCCAGAGTTGAAACATATCACTACTGTGATGGGCCAACATAGGCAGGAACGCCAGGGTGACGAGAGTGCATTTTGGAAGGCCTCTTCAAAGGCTAAGAGACCTGCCTGGGAAACAAAACTGCTCTGAATCTCTGGAGCCCCTGGGAGAAGTATCAGAGGAACTTTTACTTGATCTGGTTTCCAAACAGTCACCACCCAGTTTACAGTTTTCTAGATCACGTATCTTCTAAGCTATACACTTCTGTCACCAGCAAGAAGATCCAACTGTCATGTTTGCATGAACTGCTTGAAAGTCACACACATCTTTCGCTCTCCACTCTCACAAATTCCTTCCTTGCATGTTTATTATTAATTACAGTAAAGATTCATCAGCTACCAACCTCAACCAGGATCTCATTACTCAACAACTATATACAGTATATGATACAATAAGCTACTCTCAGTGCCTTAACATCTTCCTTTCTTGTCTCTGAGTTAAAATCTTCAGTAAATATTCATGGAGTTTCTTGAAACTGCTCCTGCCATGAGGCCTTTTCAAAGGAAATAAATTCTTGATAATGTGTTTTAGCTCAAGTATTTACAAGCATCTTCTGCTTCCATTGTGGAGAATCAGTTAAAAAGCTGCAACTTGTGCCATATCTTTTCTCCTGCAAGCTACAGCTCATTCCAGCAAAGTATGTGAGTATGCAGCACTGGTATCTTTCTTTCAATTAATTCAATAAAATGGGAGGTAATTAAAAAAGGAAAAAAAAAAAAAAAAAAGAGCCAGATAAAACTCTGCAGATAGTTTTATTCTTTCCTTCACACTCATGCCAGCTTTTCTTCCCTTTTGCCCTCACCTGCTTTGCTGAGCAGACTTTAGATTCAAGATTATAACAGTACTTTCAGAAGACTGCAATCATGGTTTTTCCAACTTAGTAAATTATGTTTAAAATTAACTTTCTGGTCATTTCTTCATAAGAGGTTTTGTGGCTTCAATACCACAAGGGTCTAGGCCTTCAAATGTACTTGTCTCCATACTTCTACAGGTCTTCTCTAGGGCATTTTATCCTATTCCCATCCTTTTCACTGTTTCAAGTTTTATATTTATAGCTATGTTTAATTATGAATAATCTAGCAAACACCTTGAAATCCCCTGCCTTCAGCTAATGTTAATCAAAGCTATCATCAAAATAAGTTACAATAGTTAAAATGATTTAGAGAACCTTAGGCACTGAAACAGCTTAAATGAATTGACACAGTACTCAAAAATATGCTAGAATGATGAATTATTTCTAATCCATTAATATTGCAAACTCCTTTTACCATTTCAGGGATATTTTTATATGGATTCAGGGCTTATACTTTAATGTTATCTATTTGAAATAGCAAATAGAGGCAAATACTAGTGAACTTTTATTCTTCCTTAAGAGTTCCATTTCTATACTATGTCTCCCTGGGTTCTTCAGAGAGCAATAGTTTATTATACAATGTTCATATTCTGTCACCCGGCTTCTTGGCACACACATATCATCACATTTACTGATTCAACCACAGGGATGACATTGTGTAACCTTTGAAGTGCTGGGTACATATTTTGGAGGGATTGTTATGCAATTCTTGATTCTTTTCCAGTTCTGTTTAAGGACTGGGTCTATAACAATACTAGGCTGTAATTTTTCAACTATTCTATTAAAGAAAAATATTAGTCTGATATACGTGCACAGAAGGACTACCTCAATTTCAGAGCTGCCCATATGGACAAACTTGGCTTGTTTGATCTGGTAGAAGAGGGATGACTGCCCTGTGTACAGTCAGCGAGGATGATGGGAAGAGAAGGAAAGATGAACATCAGCAAAAATGGAGTAGGAAGAGTAATGAAGTCCTTACTTCCTCTGAGACGGAGAAAGAAAATGACCATTTCTGGAATTCAGAAGAGTTAAGTGAGATGGCAAATGTGGAAAGTCATGATGTGCCATAAAAGCAGTATCTCTATTGAGTCCAAGACTTTTATCATCTGGTTGGAGTTCAGTTCTTGGATGATCTTTTGACAATATATTATAACTCTCCCTCAGGAGCTGAGGGCTGATTGCTTCTATCTTTTTATTCCCATGCTCACCAGTTGTTTGCTTTCACTGGCCTAGTATTGATGAGCATGTTGTCCTGCCTGAAGTGTATGTTTAGCAGCTGTGAATTCTGATGGTTCCATTATGCAGGACAGTCAATGAGGTGGCTGTTTCATATTTGATGCTCAGACATGTTAATAAAATAATATATGTGGGTTCAAATTCTTAGAGTTGTACATCCTTTTATTAGCACTTTATTTATTCAATAGACTCAGTAATTATGATAACAAAAGACTCTTTTGGAATAATAGCTGATGCTCCAAAATTACTTTATTTCACATAAACTGTGTATTTTATTTTGATCTCATTTTTAATTTGCTAATTAAGGAGCAAGGCATCTTTAATAATACTATACGTCTGTTAACTTTCCTTTTCCACAATAAATACCGGCCAGCTGAGGACAAATTTGAAAGACATAAAATTCTGAAGCTCCTGCACACATGGAAATCAGTAGCTGTTCAGGGAAGAAACAAATTAGTTTCCCTAACAGAAGAAAAGACAGACAGGATTCAGTCACTATATACTTCTCTTTGTCAGCTGCATGTTAACTGCAGAAAGTGCTATTTCTTGCCAGCAGGATCATCACAGAAGACTTGGGAAGGAACTGGAAGTAATGCAGTCAGAAGAGAGGATTTAGGAGACAAAGTCAGACCTCATTAGTTCCATTGTTCATAACGAAATGATGTTTTCTTTCTTAACAACTACTTTTTGCTCTCTAATTGCAATTCTGAGTTTATACACGTATACATTTACTATACACACAAACGAGTAGCAAAACCAGTCATTCACAGAAACATAAAAAGGTACATATTTTGCCTCTTTTCCTTCTTTGATCTTCACAGAGCTTGACTACACACACACACACACAGATCCCTGCACACACATGTATTCACTAATGAGGTGTTGAACTAGTAACCTATTCAGTGAGAGGTATAGCTAAGAAAGATTGCATCAGGAAAAACAGCAGGTGAACTACATATCAGGGAGAACATTGAGCAGTAAATATTTATCAAGGCACAAAGGATAAACCACATGGATATTTCCTTTTTGAGAGAGGATAGGCAGAATAGAGGAAAATATCCGATTTTTCAAGTTAGCAACAGTGATGAGAAAAATAAGTATGGATGAATTTGACTATCTGTAGGTAGAAAGAAAGAAAAAAAATAGCCAGGGAAGTAAAATACTCAAGGAAGTGCAGGATATTGGTAGAAAATTAAAGATAGTGATAGATGATCCCTGACAAAGCAGCGTTGTGGTTTTGGTTTCAGTATTCTCTCTAGAAGCCCTTAAAAAAGAGGGAAAGGAAACAACATGTTTTCCTGTGTAGCTTTTCACTTACTGTTCTCAGGTTCTGGAATGCTTTTTCTTTAAGTGTTTTCATTGAGACACAAAGTAAAAGATGGAAAGGAACAGCATTGCTATGAGCCAGAGTGGACAGGAAAGATGTGCATGGAGGGGAGAAGTGCATTTTGGTAATGAGCTTCTAGTTTAGCAGCAAAACGTTATTGTTGGAAGCTCAGGATTCTATTCAAAATAAGTAAAAAGGTATTGTAGGCAACAGATTATTCCAGTATCTCATGGCACCAACAGCTCTTATCGACAGAAAGACGCAAACTGTATTTTTAAACTGAAGTCACAGGATAAGAGTTAAGTCTTTAAAGGAACTGTAGTGCAGTCTGAGCTATAAAATGCTGGGATAGCAGTCAGTTGTAAATCTCCTTGACAGTTATGTCTGCAGTTCTGAAACTGAACTACTGAAACAGTGATACAATAATAATAAAAGCAATGCAACATAAGTCCTGGATGTACTAGATTTATGAATAGGATATTCTTTCATGAAAAGGACATAGAAACACCACTTAGTTGGAAAAAAAAAGATTAACAGAGTTTTGTTGGTATCCAGTAATGTGACTATCATCCAGACAATGAATTATGCATTCCTTAAACTAATTTGATCCTTCAGTAATGCCATGTTAAAAAGAAAACTGTAACCATGAAAATTTACACTTTGTGTCTGTATTTTAATGTAGTAAAGAAGATCACAATATTTCATAGGAGTAAGGAAGAAATGGAGAGAGAAAAACAGGAAGAGCTGTCTACAAACAGTCTGATCAATAGCAAACATCAATAGGGCTTGTGATTCCGTACTACCAGCTCACCAGAATATAAGGCTATTGTTATACTCGTTTTCTGGCTTTCTTTCTTCTGTAGAACATTGTTCAGAAGGTTTTTAAGATTTTTTTCCACAGAACCTTAGTATACCAGTAATTAGAATCTTTTTACTACTAAAGAAACACTAAGAAACCTTGGCCCTCAAGGATATTAGATTGAGTCCCATCTACATAAACCTTAATGCTGCATTATGTATTTGGGCACATGAACCACCCCATTGATTTAAATTAGATTTAAGTTTAAATTAGATGCTTGAAGTTAGACAGGACCTTAAATATTTTGCTAAACCAGCCTTCTTTTCATCATTGATCTAGTGAAGCAGACCAAAGCAATGGCAAATTTGAGTTAGAAGTTGTTGACCTCATCCTCTTAATGTGGCAACTTCAGCATCAGGCTGCAACTGGGGAAAACACATTCTTGTGGGCCGCCTTTGAAAGTATAATGAACCTTGGTAATGGTGCTTGTGGCAAGAGGTCATGCTATCACTGAAAGGCCGCAACTGTGGGGTAGTATGAAGCAGCGAACACCTATGGGCCTATCTCACACTATTTAAATTATATTTGACAGATCTGAGCATACAATTATATAAAAACTCTTCTGTAATTTAGCATAATGATAACGGCTTCCACTGGGCTTTGCATAGACATATGGTGGGTAACAGTATTCACACAGCTCTATCAGTGCCTCTCAATCAGCAGTTTCTGACAGCTGCTTCCTCATACTTGATCTCCTGACAGAAAAGGCAGACAACTAGTTCAGACTTCCAATTGTGCTATGTGTAAGGGCGATTATATAATTTGCATCAAATGTCCACTGAAGAAATCCCAGTTCTGATTGACTGCAATGGTGATCTGCAATGTGGATCTTACCCACAGAGAAGCTTGACTGATCTTGTTGCATTCAGATTAGAAGAGTCTCAGCTACATCCTTCAAAAGGACAACTCTGATGCAACAGTGCCCAGTATTCGTCTGAGAGAGCGGAGTATAAATCCTTTACTTTGTATTTTATTGCCAACCTCGCCCACTTAGGAACACAGGTCACACTTTCTCATTGCACTTTAATATATGAAAACAAGTTACTGGAAAAAAAACCTACTTAAAATATTTACAGTTTCCCAGCATAGCCCTCCTCAACATAGTCAGCGTTAGGAGTACTGAATGGCTCAGTAAGACTGGAAGCTCAGTACACCAAAAGTAGTTCAAGTAGGTGGGAGAGGACTTCAGAGATATCCAAGTAGTAACCACCCAAAAAAGTGATATTGCAGAAACAAGGATGGATACTGTCCTGACTGAACAAAATTATGGTTGTGTAAAATAAATGTGAATTTTATATCATGCAAACTTTGCTTAGAAATAGAGAGCAAATACCAACTTTTACAGAATTTTACGATTGTCTTCAGGAAAATTCATATATATGAACCTACTTTCATTCACCCACTGTCAGCAAGTGACACATTTAGCAATATCCATCAAAACCTGTAGGGGAAGTACTTATCCCCAGTACGGTGAATAGAAACCTTCGCTTTTCTCAGAATTCATTCCTTGTTACTTGCAGTTGCCCCATGAAGTTAAACAGAAACTGTATGAGGAAGAGCAATTCAATTTTGGCAGTGACTGTTTGTTAAGATATCACCCTTATAGTTTCAAAATAAACCAGATATAAATATGAACTAGTATTTGAAAGATATACATATCTATCTCTCTCTCTATATATGCATGATAGCTGGGAGAGGGGTTGTTGGTTTTAGGTTTTGTACTTGTGAACAACATCCAGCTCATTTCAAAAGATCTAAAGATCTAACACTGAACGCTACTCCCCACTGTATTATCAAGGTTGCAGGCAATGACAGCTGATTAACATACATCCAGTGTTTTGCAAGGGGTGATAATCCATCAACCCAAATGTTTTATTAGTAATTTCTCTCAAGTATTTATGTATGGTTAAAAGAAAAAATTCTGCACCATAGTGTACTGCAGAAAAAGGATAAAAGGTTATTTCAAAACAAACTGCCAAAGGTCATGGTGCTAAAAGCGTCAGTAACTTTCACAATAAAATTAAGCTTTTTTGATATGAATTACATTGCCACAGAAACTAGCAACCATAGAATCTGAGACCATTTTCTGTAGAATTCATGTGACCTTGAGTTTAATCAACAATGACGGTATTCATTTAAAAGCTAGAAAATGATAAAAAAAATATTCTGCCATTTTCTGAGAGCTAATAATTTCACAGCTGTGGAAAAGGACTGTTCTTTGATAGTGTAATTTTGTAATTTGACCTCCACTGCTGTGAACACTATTGGACACAGTGACATCTTATTAACTTCACTGGAGTTGCTCATAATTGCAAGCACAGCTGACATATCCAGCAGTAAGATTTTGGAGGCCAATGCTTTTAGTTTAGGAGATTTTGCAAAATATTTCATCTTCTTTTTGTGTGTCTGTGAGGAAAAAAACCTCCAAATATAGCTGTGGCATTTCAGAAGTAATTGTTAATATGTTTTGGAGAGGAAGATAGAGAGATTATTCCAGGGAGTTCTCTCTCAGTAGCTCCATATTCTCTCCCATGTCCTGTAATTTCCATCCTGAGGAAACTGACAGAGATTGTTTCTATCAATGAAATTTCCAGAAGTACCAAACTAAGTGCTATTAAACCCATGGAAGAGAAATTTGATGTTAAATTGGACACTTATGCTCTATGAATGGGAAAAATTAAGGGATAAAATGGAAGTGCTTGAAGGTACACATTCAGCTATAAACACTCTATATGATATTAGAAAAATAATCTAAGGACTAATGTAAGAAGTCTTTCTGCTCTGTTAAAAATAATGATATTTTATGCCATAAATTATAGGCTTTAGAGAACCAGTGTCAGAGCAGGTATTTTAGTATGAACAGTGTTTTCAAAGGAAATGGGGACATTGAAGTAGGTTTCTGAGTATTCCACTTCCGAGGCCTGCCAAGCAGTGCATCCGATCTAGTAAGTTCACAAAAAGTCATTCAGAAAAGTGAGCTGCTTTGTGGAGCAGTTTCTCTCTTCCAGCTGAGCCTATTCCAATTCTATTGCTATTTCCTAAACAAACTTAAACTTCTAAGAATCTTACGGTTGACTCAACGGGAATAGAATTTCTATTTTAGAATTGGTTAAAACCACAAATTATGTATATTTTTGTTGGAAGCAGAACCATTTCTAAGCTTGTGTCAAATATGTTCCTTTAGGGTTAAAGGTAAAATTGTATCATATTTATTTTTGTGATATAAAAGCACTTCTTTTTACATAAACGATTAAAATGTAAATGGAATAATTTTTCAATAGAATGTATATTGACAAATACAATTTTTTAATCCTGTAAAAGCAGAAGCAGCCTAGAAACATCTTTACAGCACCGACTGGGGTAGGAAAGGAAGACTTCTAATGTTTACTCAATTAATCCAAGTACTTAGTGATGAAACGGCTCTTCTTACAGCCCTAATCTAGTTTTATTCCAAGACAGAAATTTGCATCCTTCCAACAATGTGGTCTGTATTTCAAAGCTGCACAGCTATCTACATATCCTTCTTACCAGCAAGTAAATATAATGTACCCTTACTCTGATAAAAAGGATAGATCATAGTAGTGAACATAATCCTTAGAAATGACACGTTTCCTACATGATATCAGTCTAAGCCCTCTCCTGAGATCGGTGCTTACCAGATTTTGCTGTCATTCCAGTGCAACTTCAAAATGTATTTTTCTTGTCATACTGGAAGTAAATATTACAGAGCTTTCAGGAAACAGTCTCTCTTTGAAGCAACCAGAACCACTTAGCTGATCTCCCATGCTTGCAACTTGCCAAAAATAGGCAACAGGAACTTACCTTGCACTTGCAAGAGACTGGGTAGGTAACCCTGTGTATTTCCACTTCTATGACTTAGATTTTCCCTCCCCTCCATGTTTGAGCACTCAGCAGAACTTTCAGATACTTTCAAATTATTAAAAAGGATGAACTTGTAATAGGATACTATCAGCAGGATACTTTCAGATTATAAAAAAGATATATAATTTGTATTTTAAAATACAAAAACTTTCCATATTTTGCTTTAGTTACATAATCAGGGTTTTGTAATTGTGTTTTCCCATGGGCTGCTTTTTCTGTGTACTATGTAGTACAGAATCTAGATACTCTCCAGGTGGTCCCTCAGATTAAAAAATATTGTATAAAATTTAACCCTCTATTCTGAAACATCCATAACAACTAATGGCAGGAACTGAAACTTGGTAAGGGGAAACAATGCAAAACAAGGAATCAGAAAAAACAAACAAACAAAACAAAACAACGACACTCTACAAAGGGATTCTGACTCAACACATTTTAGGATAACAAGTAGAAAGGACTACACTGAATTAGAGATTTCAGACAATACTTCAAATATGTTTACCCTTACCCTGATTCCTGCAGTGTTCATTTTTTTCCAGTCTTTGACAGTTATCTTCTGTGTTATGCTGAAGACATAAGAATTCTCAAGTTTTGTATTTTTTATCCTTGTTCATTTAACTGTGGATGTCCACAGAAACATATAAGCTGTTTTTTACTGCTTTTAAGCCCTGGTCTCCATAGAATACTGTAGCAGGAAGGTATTTATTCTAATTAGTGTAATTTTAAAGTAGTTAGAGAACTGTACACACAGAAACAAAGAGCAGAGATGATGCTTAAAAACCACACTTTCTCATAGAAAATGATGATGTTAAAATGGATTTCAGGACCACAGAAGAGACAAAACTACACAAGATAAGACCCTGAGTTAACATGGAGCTAAAGAAATTAAAGACAGAAATATGGACAGGAGGTCAGGAAAGTGTTATCTCTATACCAGGGTATTAAGGAGGTTTTTGGCAGACTGTGGCATTCAGCTCTAGTGTCCGTCTTTCAAAAAGATATTGAATTTTATAGACCTTAGCAAAAGTGCTACAATAATTATTTTATATTGTAAAACAATGCATACTTTGAGAAAGAACAAAACCAATTCCAGTTCAGAACATATTTAGCTAAACCCAGAAATGACAGCATTGGACCACTTACTCAAAGCAGTATAGATTCATCAAGAGTTCAGTTTTTTGAATTCACATTAGATTTTTCAGAATGAGCAGAATTTCAGAAATCAAATGAGATACTACTGGATACACGCACCATTTACTGAAACTTCAGTCATATGTTATTTCAGTAGAAGTCATACCAGAAAGGGTTAACAATCTATTCTGACATGAACAATTATTCTACAAGTCTACTCAGAATTAAATGTTAAAAATGTTGTTATAGCTTTTCAAAGTATTATCATGCAATTTCACCAATGTTCTTTAGTTCTCATAAAAAGCCTAAATAACTTTCTCATTTTGAGAAAATAGTGAAGATAGATTGTTAACTATGAAGAACTTATTTTGAAGAGCTTCTGAAGCTCTCTCTGAATCTAGCAATGCCATTTCTTTCAGTATCTTCCTCTCATGAAATGCTCTCTAAAATTCTGACAGTCAGCATCACCTTTCCCTATCCCCACACTACTTCTCTGTTGAATTATTCTGTAGGAGGACATGTAGAACCAAGTAGCAATTCCTAATTTATACAAGTGTTATTTTTAGTAATATTTTGTTTCTTTCTACATTACAGAAATTCTTTCTCCTATTACTTAAGAAGTAGTAGTTCTTGTTTAACAGACTGCCTGCTGAAACTGAGCCTGCTTTATTTTCTGTGGGTTTTTTTTCAAAAAAAAGAAAAATGGTTTTCCTAGAGTCCAGTATGAACATTTGTTCCACCTTTCTAAGTCTATGTAGCATTTGAATGAATAATTTTCCCTAACAACGCAGAGCACTAAATCGAGAGACATGAAGTTTTCAGTGTTACTGGAGATGCTCAAATGATTATTGTCAACTCAACTGATGTAGTAAATTCAGAATCACCTTAAAACCTGGCAAAATTTTCTCATCCATCAGACTGAAAACATAGATAAATGTTACCCCTTACTAATATTATATTAAACATGTTCAAAGACTTTTTTTATTATATACGAATTTTTATGCACAAATGCTATTTATTAGAATCACTTGAGATCCACATGTGGCCAGCAATATTGTAAATTACTAGAATGTCCACGAAATGATGACAGCCAAGAGCACTCAGGACTCAGTTATAGACCCCTGTAAAGTATCAAAGGTGAATTTATAATTAAGTGTAGGTATTGAATTACTAGTGTCAGTGGAAGGAGTTCCTTAAGCTTTTTATTCTTTGTTTTGCCAGTTTAAGTTTCTTTTTTTGAGATTAATGTTATAGACTACGAAACTGAAAAATGTCACAGAAACCTCCTGCAAATTCAATTATATTTCCCTTCCTTAGTTTGGTATATTGTAAATTTTGAAGAGAAAAAGGCTAGGTCAGAAGGTATTGCCTCCTGACTTGTGGAATTACACAAAAATAAAAGGGTAATTAAATCCCCTATTGAGCTCTTCGGAAGATGTTAAATTATTTTTCTCAAGGAGAGCCTGTGTAAATTTAATCCTATATTCCTGTTTCTAAATATCTAAAATATTATCTTTAGACAGAGGCAGACAGCCTGGATTATTCTACAGTGGGAAATATTGCATGTTTATCTACACCTAGAAATTATTTTTGTACAAGATTTATTCACTTGGTTCTTTTTATCTTTATGGTACAGTGTGTATATGTATGTTCTTACAGATGCAGCCTCTCAGAACCTACCAGTTAGTCCATTTTCTTCTCTGAATAATGTAAAACCATTTGCAATTGTCCTGTCGTTAAGGTAAAACAAAATGAAAATAATGCTTTTTTGCAAGCAGAGAAACAGAAGCAAAGAGAGATATCTGGATTATTTGGCCTTTTGCAACAAGTAAACTGTTTTAAAAATGTGACTTGTAATTACTGGAAAAAATGTTTTGAAGCTTAAAAGGACAATCAATGCCTATAGAATTTCTTTAAATACTGAATAGCTTTAATGGAAGTTGGGAAAAAGCTAACCTTGAAATGATTCAATATCTTTTCACAGGCCCAAATCCTTAATCCTCACAAGGGTAGCCAATCTGTCCATCAAGATCAATAGGAATAGCAGCCTAGGCAGTATCTCACAGGCAAAAAAACGTGAGAAAAGGAAAAGGGAGTGATATTTATGTCCTTTTTATCACAAATTATTTTTCAAAAGTTTAGATCTGTTCACTGAATCTTCAACTTCGCCTTCTAGTACTTATTAAAGAACAAAGACAAAGCAGAGAAACTAAGTCAGATCTTGCAAATGAAGAAGAAATCGTATTCACTTCAGAGAAGCAGACTATTTGGACCAAACAAAAAGACATTTTTTAAAAAAAAAAAAAAAGCACAAACTGATTCTGACAATGAAAAATGGTCTAAAACACTAAAACTTATACCTTTGGATCAATGTGTTAAATTATAAGTAACATATTCAGGCTAAAGTTTTCAGAGGTAACAGACTTTCAAGTGGGATGTGGACCTTTATCTTTTTCATTTCTTTAAAGATACTTTCCTTAAGCTGTTGGTCAAGATTTTTCCTACTAGATCACAAAGTCGTATTTCTAGCAGAAGAATGAACCTGTGAATTCACTTGATCACTTGGCAAACAGCTTTATCTTCATAGAATCATAGAATGGTTAGGGCTGGAAGGGACCTTCAAAGGTCATCTAGTCCAACCCCCCTGCAAGGAACAGGGATATCTCCAACTAGATCAGGTTGCTCAGGGCCTTGTCCAACCTGGCCTTGAACGTCTCCAGGGATGGAGCATCCACCACCTCTCTGGGCAACCTGTTCCAGTGTTCTACCACTCTCATGGTAAAAAATTTTTTCCTAATATCCAACCTGAACCTACCTCCCTCTATTTTAAAACCGTTACCCCTTGTCCTATCATAACTGGCCCTCCTGAACAGCCTCTCCCCATCTTTCCTGTAGGCCCCCTTGAGGTACTGGAAGACCGCTATAAGGTCACCCCGGAGCCTCCTCTTCTCCAGGCTGAACAGCCCCAACTCTTTCAGCCTGTCCTCATAGGAAAGGTGCTCCAGCCCTCTTATCATCTTCGTGGCCCTCCTCTGGACCCTCTCCAACTGGTCCATGTCCTTCTTATGTTGGGGACTCCAGAACTGGACGCAGTACTCCAAGTGAGGTCTCACGAGGGCAGAGTAGAGGGGGAGAATCACCTCCCTCGACCTGCTGGCCACGCTCCTCTTGATGCAGCCCAGGACGCGGTTGGCCTTCTGGGCCGCAAGAGCACATTGCCGACTCATATTGAGCTTCTCGTCCACCAGTACTCCCAAGTCCTTCTCCTCAGGGCTGCTGTCGATCCAATCACCACCCAGTCTGTATTTATGCCTGGGATTGCCACGACCCAGATGTAGGACCTTGCATTTGGCCTGGTTAAACTTCATGAGGTTGGTACGGGCCCACCTCTCCAGCCTGTCGAGGTCCCTCTGGATGGCATCCCTCCCTTCCAGCGTGTCGACGGCACCACACAGCTTGGTGTCATCGGCGAACTTGCTGAGGGTGCACTCCATGCCACTGTCCACGTCACCGACAAAGATGTTGAAGAGGGCCGGGCCCAACACGGACCCCTGAGGGACGCCACTCGTGACCGGTCTCCACTTGGACATTGAGCCGTTGACCACTACTCTCTGAGTGCGGCCATTGAGCCAATTCCTTATCCACCGAGTGGTCCATCCATCAAACCCATGACTCTCTAGTTTAGAGAGAAGAATGTCGTGCGGGACAGTGTCAAAAGCTTTGCACAAGTCCAAGTAGATGACATCCGTTGGTCGACCCTTGTCCACCGATGTTGTCACCCCATCGTAAAAGGCCACCAAGTTGGTCAGGCACGATCTGCCTTTGGTGAAGCCATGTTGGCTGTCACCCACCACCTCCTTGCTCTCCATGTGCCTTAGCATGGTTCCCAGGAGAATCTGCTCCATGACCTTGCCAGGCACAGAGGTGAGGCTGACCGGTCTGTAGTTGCCCGGGTCCTCCTTGTTCCCCTTTTTAAAAATGGGGGTTATGTTCCCTCTCTTCCAGTCATCGGGGACCTCGCCAGACCGCCACGACTTCTCGAATACAATAGCCAGTGGCTTGGCAACTTCATCCGCCAGTTCCTTCAGGACCCGCGGATGGATCTCATCAGGTCCCATGGACTTGTGCACCTTCAAGTTCCTCAGATGTTCTCGAACCTGGTCTTCAAGTACAGTGGGCGGTGGTTCATCCTCACAGTCCCTGCTAGTTCTTTCCACAGCTTGGGTGGTAAGACAAGAGGCTTTACCAGTGAAGACTGAGGCAAAAAATTCATTGAGTACCTCAGCCTTCTCTATGTCCCGGGTAACCAGAGCACCAGTATCCTTCCGGAGGGGGCCTATGTTCTCCTTGGACTTCCTTTTGTCCCCTACATACCTATAGAAGCATTTCTTGTTGCTTTTTATATCCCTTGCCAAATTCAATTCCTTTAGGGCTTTAGCCTTCCTCACTTGATCCCTGGTCACTCTTACAGCTTCTCTGTATTCCTCCCAGGCTATCTGTCTCCGCTTCCACCCTCTGTAGGCTAACCTCTTCATTTTCAGTTGGTCCAGGAGCTCCTTGCTCATCCACGCCGGCCTCCTGGTCTTTTTGCCCGACTTGTTCTTCGTCGGGATGCACCTCTGCTGAGCTTGGAGAAGGTGCTCCTTGAATGTGGACCAACTTTCCTGGGCCCCTTGTCCCTCCAGGGCCGCCTCCCACGGCACTTTGCCCATCAGGTGCTTCAAGAGGCCGAAGTCCGCCTTCTTGAAGTCTAGGGTACAGAGCTTGCTGAATGGTTTCCTTGCTGCCCCATGGATCTTGAACTCCACTGTGTCGTGGTCACTGCAGCCAAGGCTATCCTTAAGTTTCACATCGCCCACCAGTCCCTCCCTGTTGGTGAGCACAAGGTCAAGCATGGCACCCCTCCTTGTCGGCTCCTCTATCACCTGCAGGAGGAAGTTGTCATCCACGCATTCCAGGAACCTCCTGGACTGCCTGTGCCCTGCCGTATTGTCTCTCCAACAGATGTCAGGGTGGTTGAAGTCCCCCATGAGGACCAGGGCTTGTGACCGCGAGGCTGCTCCTATCTGGCTATAAAGCGCCTCATCTGCTCTGTCCTCCTGGCCAGGTGGCCTGTAACAGACCCCTACCGTAACATCCCCTATCCGTCCCCGTCCTCTAATCTTGACCCATAAGCTCTCTGTCAGCTCGTCCTCCGACCCCAGGCGAAGCTCCACGCACTCCAGCCGGTTGCTGACGTAGAGAGCGACACCCCCTCCTCGTCTCCCCTTCCTGTCCTTTCTAAAAAGCTTATACCCCTCCATGTTGACACTCCAGTCATAGGAGTCGTCCCACCACGTCTCCGTGATGCCAATAAGGTCGTAGCCCTGCTCATGTACACGCATCTCTAGCTCATCCTGTTTATTTCCCATGCTGCGTGCGTTGGTGTACATACACTTGAGATGGGCCTCCGACAAAGCCGACTCGCTGGCTGGAGTGACAGGTGTTCTCTTGGACGGCAGTGTAAGATCGTTCGAACATACAAATGACATGGAGTAGTAACAACTAGAGAAAGGAATACTGTCATTCACAATATATTTGAATAAATCCTATCAGAGAATATTTGGAGACTATTTTCTCAGTACATGTAATCAGTATAAATGGCATGTAATGGCATCATTATTTTCCAAGGATGCACAACTGAATGTAATCAAGATAGCATTTGGCAGCAGAGTCATTATAACTATCTATGTTTAAGCTCCTAATCCACGAAGATGTTAGACAAAATATTTTTAAGACTTAAACTGAGGGCTAATATCACGTTCTAGATCACAACAGGTAAAATATCATTTACAAAGGCAAGTATGATGATCGAGGTAGCAGGCAGTAACTTGTTCTGAAGCCACAACTGAACTGCATGTCTCCCTTTTATAAGGTCAGAGTCTAGTCTAAAATCACCTAATCCTACTCAGTGAATGTGCCTGGAGGCTTCTACAAATCCTGCTCTGCACTCCTCTGTGTTCTTTAAGTATATAAATATATTCCAAAATCTGATTATAAGAGGCTGTCTGAAGCTGAGTATCCTCATGTAAACTTATCTTGGTAAGTTCTTCTTCCTCGAACAACAGGACTAGTTATCTAGTTATTACTCGTTATATACTAGTATATAGTTATCTAGTTATATACTAGTTATTATCTTGAAAAAAAAGGATAACTCTACTTTTCACTTGCAAAACCAGACCTATAAGAATTCTAAGAACTGTACAGACACTATTTTTTAAATCCTTATATCACCTGAAGGCTATATTCGCAAAGAAAAAACATGATGCTTCTTGTATGTGTCACTTGAGCAGTTTTAGAAAGTCAGCCCCCAAACCCTCTGTAGGCACAGTTTCACACCTTTGCCTTTATGCTAGTTGGATACATCACAGATTAGGGTAACTTTATTAAAAGGATGTTGGCTTGCTACATAAAAACTTTGAGGCAGACAAATAACACTCTAATTTTGGAAATGAAAGGAAACTGAAGCACAGGGAAGCTTTCACAGTTGCATAAGAAGTCTCAGATTTAATCAGTAAAGCTCACTCTGAAAAAAAAGATGGTTCCAAAGTCGACACATCATGACAATGATTATTCAACAGAGCAAACTATAAGAAAGGCCAGTACAATTTCTCCTCATTCAAAGGACTCGCGCAACTCTGAGACACTTCATCCGAAAGATCTTCATCTATCAATGAATCAAACTCACAGCAGGAGCTTCCTAGTCTTGCCAGTAAACCTTCCTTGCTTACTCTGCCCAAAACTTAATCTTTCTTCTCTTGGTCACCTTAATGACACTGGGTGGCTCTGAGGTGTTTCTTTTTATTAGAACAACTGCTAACTGAGGGCCTGAAAGAATTAAGGTCGTCTGATTGCAAAAGAATCTATTTTTGCAGTTCTTAAGAGCCCAAAAAGTGTTATTCTAAACTGGGTGTGAGAGAAACTGGAAGCTCAGAGGAGATATAGATATAGGGTGGCAAGGGAAACACCTTATAACACTATGAATGGAATCTGCAAAAATGCAAAAAAACATCCCAGGGCTCTGCTACTTGATAGCACTCCTTACTATGGCTTATTCTTTATGAGAACCTTTGTATGTGTGGCCATTTTTTAATGAGATGCCCAGAATCAAATTTGTAAATCTCAGAATTAATAAAAATCGGACTGGCAGGTACCTTAGTGTTCTACCTAATTCCTTCATCTGCCCCAAAACACTGTCAGATGATTTAGGGAAAGGGGAAATCACCAGCACTATCCACTACTTGTGAATATTCAGGGCATGAGAGCATCTGAGTAACTTCAGGTCACTAGATTGTTTGATAGCTTCAAGTTTCAACTTCCCACTCAGTGAATTCAAGGGAAAACATTGACTTTGATAGGATCACAGATTCACAGAATTCAGCAGAAATATCTATTGTCAAAAAAAAAAAAAAAAAAAAATTGAAAGAAACGCTAGAAGTATCTTCAAAGCCATCTGCTCCCTCATTCCCCAAATCCAAACCACCATCAACTATACTTAAAAATTTCTGGCAAATCTGTATATAAATCCTCCAATGACGGAAATTCCACAATATCTGTTGGAAATTTATTTTAGTACTTCAATGCATTTATTATTAGAAAATTTTCCCAATGTATCCTAATTTATCCATATTGTAATCCAAGGTCTCTATACTCTGTGTATTAGCTACAGTGAACAAAGAGAACCATTGCTTCTAATTACTTAACAGTGTAATTGTATACATATCTATTTCCTTCTATGTTTTTTCTGATAATTCTTTTAATTCTAAATTTTGTTTTCAAAATTTCTATTAGTTTTACATTTCAATTTCAAAATGGCTATTAATTTCAGAGAAAGATTTTTCTCTTTCAACTAAAAAATCAGTAGTCCTCCTTGTATTTAAACACCATCAATATTCACTCCAGCAAGAAAAATCTTTAATAAAAACTTCTAAGCTATTATCAAAGACTTATTGAGGCTCCATGAGGAAAAGTTCAGAAAATTCTGAGAAGGAAAAGAGTATTTATCTGAAAAACCTTTGCTGCGTAATTCTCTTGATTGTGATCGGTACAATTATAGAAAAGAATATGCAAAGAACAACAGTAACAATTCCAGGGTATTAAAAAAGCTTTACAGTAAGAGGCTTAAAGAGTTCAACCCGTTTAGTTTGTCAGAAAAGACTGAAAGGTGCCCAGAATAGGATGTATAAGCACATTTGCAGGAAGAAAACCCACACAGCAATGACTCTATAATGCAGGGTTTGGGGGGGGGGGAAGTGGGGGGAACAAACGAGGAGTGGTGAACTAAGGCAAGCTAAAATAAACAGAGATAATTAGCCACTGAAATAGTTTATCACTAGGAACGGTGGATTCCCATCTGTCAAAACCTAAAAGTCTGTTGGAATTCTATGATTATGGCAACCCAAATTGATGTATACAACTCTGGCAACTCAAAGAGATAATATGGATGAAATAATATGCCAGAAGGCAACTCGATAATCAGATAGGGTCTTCTGGCCTAAAAACCCACGCTGTAGCCCCCCACCCAAACTTCAGAAATGTTAACAAGATCGATGGGGAAAAGAGTTCACAGAGAAACATATTCCCAGTTCAAGCCTCCCACAACTCTGGTTTGTCTTGAGGGAGAGTAAGGGAGGACTCTAGCTGTAACTTAAGGTATTTGCCAATAGATATTAATGCTTTAAAAATGTGTAAATAGTAAGAGTAATGAAATAAAAGCACGCTTTGTCCATGGTCAAGGATTTGTAATGCTGCTGTGTGAAGGGAGCAACTGCGGTGTAAGATTTTCATCCCTTGTTTGCTGTTCACAGAGCAACTGAGAAGCAAAACATGCAAACATCATAACCTTAGTCTGCAACGTAAAGCCTTCTGGCAGAACATCAAAGAAGATGGAACATAAAAGCTCCAGATAAGGCTTAAAGCTATAAAGCTTGAACCAAAGGCATGAGAATTGACAAGTCTGTTTGTAGAAGAAATATCTTTAATAACAAGCATTGCCTCCATGGAAACAAGGACTCTAGTCTGAGTTGGGTCCAGGGAGTGAAAAAGGACAGCAAGATATTCAAGGTACTGCAACTGTTTTTAGAATCTGAAGTATCATGATCCTCATAAATACCAATTTTATTTTATTTATTTTTTAAGAAGAAAAAAAGTATTACGATGTGCTTTCCATTCTAGTCACTAAAGCCTTGCAGGGAAATCAGGTGATTCACTAACAACATAGTAAGAAAGAAAACATTAAAAGAAACCCTTATATTTAATTTATTAAAGTAATCATTAAGAACACTGAGCTTTCTAAAAATTATTAGAGAACCAGGCACAAGCTACCACGTCAAAAAGAAAGGCTGCAGAAGAGGAGTCATTCCCCACACACTCAAATGCTCAAAAGCAACTGGCTTGTAAACAAAACGTGAGCTTGCAGAGCACTGCCCCTGCACAGACATCTGCCATTAACAGCTGTCCCCCTAAGAACTCACCCAAACAACTCTGCTTTCTGGTCAGCAGGAGCAGTGGAGCTGCTCTGGTGGATTTGCAGGATAATATCTGAGTAAAGGACTCTGATGCCTGAGCTCTAGCTGTTGTATATATTGACTAAGTTTCAGCATGATCACAACTTAAAATATTTTATTTTCTTAAAGGAAGCATACTTTTCCTTACAAATTAAAAAACATGGAGCAACACAGTTGTTCTAACTGCTTCCCACTCTAAAACAGGTAATAAATTACTTCTGTTTCTTTGTTCTTATCCCTTTTTTTTTCTGGTGTGGGTTATTTTGTTTAACCACTGTGATGACAATTTTATTTACTCTGGTGATAAAACCAGTACCTGTTTGATGCTGATGAATCAGAACATTCTACAACCACTATACTAATAAGAAGAAGGAACTAGAAAAAAGCTTGACTATAATCTTTCTCACACTTTTAGTACACATACTCCAATCGTTAATTTATACTACCCTGATCCTGCAATTTTCCCTTACCCATAAGGCAATGTGTGAATTAATCACCCCTAAAACAAATACCTTTTACTTCAAATTATGGAAATAAATCTTTAAAATTTCATGCCGATGTGAATTTAAATTAGAGAGTATTTATAGACAAAGCCTTAATGATTTTCTTTATTCACTCATTCAATTTGTTTTTAAGTAAAAATTCCCAGCTGACTGGCTTCCTTTTCTCCAGGTACTCACTCTGCAAGCATTAACAGCCCTGTGCTTGTGACACTCACTGCTGCGTCCCTCCAGGAGGAAAATGCAATACCCTAGACATTATGTTATGATTTTTCTGCATTATTAATCCAGAGAACTAACAGTAAAAGAGCAATTCTCCTTGTTTAGCACAAAGAAAAAGAAAACTAAATTAGGAAGGCAAATGACAACAGATAAGCAGATTACAACTTTCATAGAAGATATACAGCCCAATCTTCTTATATGACCAAACTCCAGACGGATGAGATCACTGTTGGAGGGGTTTAGGCAGAGGGAAGCAAATAAGTCTTGCCCTGTGATTGATATTAGAGCTCCTCTCATCCTCTCTCATCCCCATCGTAGCATGGCTGTTCCCCTTTAAACCCTTGTGCTCTGTTGACTGAAGGAGGAAGCGGAGAAGGGAAGCAGTAATTCCCTGGGATACAGCAATTGACTTTGACCTGGAACCCACTTAACACATTGTATCGAAGCTACACCACAAGAAAGGCTTTGTGAGAGATGTTGTGTTGGGTTTGCATGGCGGGGTTTGGTGCCAGGGGAAGGGCTACTGGGGTGGCTCATGTGAGAAGCTGTAGAACCTTCCTCAGCTCCAAGTGGGACCTGCCTCTGGCCAAGGCCAAGTCTGTCAGTGACAGTGGTAGCACCTCTGCAATACAACATATTTAAGAAGAGGAAAAAAAACAACTGCTGGGGAACCTGCAGCAGAGAGAGGGAGATACAGGCCTTGTCCCTGGCCTCCCGTGGGGCGACTGCTGCGCTGGGCTGCCGCCCCTCACCTGGCGGCGGGGCGCTGGCCACGGAGCAGTGGCTGGGCTTCCTCATGGCTCATGTGCAGCCCCAGGCCAGGGAGGGGTTCTCTGCAGCCCCGCAGTGTCAGCCAAGGGCCTTCATTCCCCCTAAATTGAGAGTAGGTGAGCGCTCTGAGGATCCCTGCTCCCAGAGCACCTGCTGGACGGAGCTCATCCTGCATCCCTGGGGATGACCAGGGCTTGTTAGGCAGGTCGAGCCTGGTGAGGCTGCAGCAGAGGGAGGAGTCAGATGGGAGAGAAAGAACTGCACAGATGCCAAGGTCAGTGAAGGAGGAGAGGGAGGAGGTGCGCCAGAGCTGAGATTCCCCTGAAGCCCATGGTGAGACAGCAGGCTGTCCCCCCGCAGCCCACGGAGTTTAATGGTGGAGCAGAGATCCACCCACCGCCCGTGGAGAACCCCACGCCAGAGCAGGTGGCTGTGCTTGAAGAAGGCTGTGACTGCATGGGAAGCCCGCACTGGAGTAGTCTGTTCCTGAAGGACTGTGCCCTGTGGAAGGGAACCATGCTGGAGCAGTATGTGAAGAGCTGCACCCCGCGGGAAGGAATCACGTTGGAGAAGTTAATGGAGAACTGTCTCCCTTGGGAGGGACTCCACACTGGAGGAGGGAAAGAGTGTGAGGAGTCCTCCCCCTGAGGAGGAAGGAGGGGCAGAGACAACATGTGATGAACTGAACACAATTGCTATTCCCCATCCAGCTGTGCTGCTCAGATGAGGAGTTAGAGAAATTGGGAACAAAGTTGAACTTGGCAAGAAGGGAGGGGTGGGGAAGGTGTTTTTAAGATTTGATTTTATTTCTCATTATCCTACTCTGATTTGATTGGTAACAAATTAAATTGATTTTTCTTCCCCAAGCCGTCTGTTTTGCTCATGACCATAGCTGGTGAGTGATCCTTTCCTGTCTTTGTCCTGACCTATGAGCTTTTTGTTATATTCTCTCCTTCTCATCTCACCAGAGGAAGAGGAAAGAGCAAGCAGCTGCATGGGGCTTAGCTGCTGGCTAGGCCTAAACCATGGCAGATGTACAAAGTTTCATGCAAAGATAATATGAAACTATTATGTCATTTTGCAAAACCAGACTTGGTCACCAAGTCTAGTGTCCTGTCATCAAAGCAGTAGTGTGGCTCACAGTCCGCAGATTGTCTACTCTGTTTCTCATGACCAAAACACAGAACTACTACTTTCAGTCCCCTCCCCACAAAACTCAACAGCAGTATCTGTCATGTACCAGACGCCTATTTACTCTTTGGTATACATCTTACATTAATCATGGAGCAAACTATATCAGTAACAACTCCCCTTAGGGTAATGCAAGACTTGAAAGTTTTTCCAGGGATTCAGTGAAAGACGAGTTTTACATTAGCAGTTTTTTCACATAATATTTGAAGCATGCTCTGAAATCCGTGAAAAATATTTGACTTACATATTGAAAGCAAAAGTGCTACAACAATGCATTTCCTCTTGCAAATTTCTCATACTCAATGAACCAGCAAAATGCCTTTTCTGGCAGTCTTCATACTGAGAGGATGAGCTATATTTGGTAACAGGTGCCAATATACCTTCCACTATAAACTCTAATCAATTTAACTGAATAAGTTCTTATTGGCTGGGCAGACTATTTGAATGTGGTTGAAGGGCAGAAAAGTTATAGCAACTGTTTTAACCATGGACTGAGTAGAGAGATTGAAATGATGGTTCTAGAGAGCAAGTTGCTCCCCAGTCAGGATCATACGGAAGGGCAAAAAATCTGTATATGTAGTTTGTGTCCCATGCTGTGCAACCACCTTCTGCTAGTACACATTTAAAATTTGGTGAGTCTGGTATGGGCTGAGAGGTGGATCTGTCAGGTTCAGAAGTCCCCCAAAAGCAAAATAGCACCAGCACCTGTTGGAGCAAGCTGACCATTTTAACAGAAAGAATGGTGCAGCAACATGCAGCTGAAAGGGAAGGCTCTAGAGCAGCATTTGAAGGTAGAGGCTTTAATGAACAATACCAGTCACAGATTTGTTTTCCAAATCTAGGAAAAAATGCATGTCTGGATGATGCAGTCAGTTTAGTTGTATTATATTGGCACTGGTCTGTATTTCATTTGCCAGCAATAAGTGGATGGTCCATTTCACATGTACTGCCAGGAATAAAAAAAATCAACTGAGTAGATATTTCATCCATTAGGTATGGTGCTGCTACTGCAGCAGCTCTTAGCAATCTGTTGATCCTGTTAACAGAAACCAGAATCATTTCATAGTAGTACTGTTTTGGCTTCTCACTAAAATTAAAAAAAAATAAAAATAAAGGATTTAAAAGTCTAACATCAATCATTCAGTAAAATCACTGCTGATAGCTGGCCTGAACAAGATAGATTTTTTTTAATTAGTTAACCAGCTTTCTGAGATCACATCTTTAATTTTATACATGGTTTAGAACAAAAAAGTCCCATTGAAAGTTCCACTTCGTTAATGCTGGCCAAAGAGTTGAGGAAAACATTGATATTTCTAGGCAGATTTCACTGGCCTTTATCAAATATATTGTTGCTAAATAGTTAAGTAATTTAAAACCAGAAAGTGTACTACTCCTTAGAAACTGAGTGCACCTTTTCCTGCGTTTCATTCATAATCCTGTTGGCAGTGCAAAACAAGATTCTTGCATAAGTAGTAATGAAAAAGCAGAAAAGGCGGAGGCTGGTTCTGAATTCCTTCTCCTATTCTGTGTCACTTTTTTATGTTTTGGGAGATTTGCATATGCTGATCCCTCTGTGTCCATGCAGATTTGTATTGTTGCCGCCATTAATATTAAAAGCACAGACACAATTTAGCTGATACATATTCCCATATTCATAAACACAACTGAGAACATTTTGATCAAATTATTGTCTTGAAGCTTCCCATCTAAAAGCCAGAAACTTAGTTGTCCAGATTAACAGTTCTCTTTTCAGTATGAAAGTCTCATGGCAAACTCAGTGGTATTCTTTTAAAGAAATTCAGAGAGTAGTTTATAAATCAAAATGATGCTAGTCTATAGAGTTATTTAAATCGGATTTTTTTGTTCCATAGCAAAACCATGCTGAAGAACAAGTCTCTCAAGGACTACACACTTCCCAAAGTCCCAGCATCCTCCAAATCCTCCGTCTGCTAAACTGGACAGACTTCTGCTTAGTTTTAATTTTCATTTCTTCACAATGCCTGTCATTCAGACACTTGAAGTTGCACAAAGGAGAGCCTTCAGAGCCCAGATAACTCTTCAGTAAATTCCCATTGTGATGGATCTGATTGCTCTTCCTATTAATTCTTCATATCGTTTCAATTTTGGGGGGTTTATTACTGCTGCTCTCAATTATTTTATCAGTTTAGGAACAAAAGCCTGTGATTAGTAAGCATGAATGTAATTATTTTTTGTTCTATCTTAAGGAAAGCTTTCAGTTATTTAGGTTTGGAGCTGTTGCTCAAATATATTGTTAGGGTTTTACTTTCTTCCAAATTCAATTCTGTATCAATGGAAAGGAGTCGATTTCTTTACTATTATCAACTCAATGTCAGCTGTGATTGCACAAATAGAAGTGAAAATAAAAGTTGGCATAAAATTTCAATACAGAAGCTCATCTAAGAATCAATCCCGACATGGATTGATATGGATATCAATGGATATTTCCGGATATGGATTGATTTCCAGATATGGAAATCCTGCAGCAGTAGAGAAGGTCTCAACCTGTCAAAGGGGAGTTATTCCCACCAGTATGCTGTTTTAAAAGGGTTTCTTCTGTTCTGCTTTAACATAGCTCAAGACACAGGAATTCCCACTCTTCCCACAAGAACATGAGCAGAAATAATTCTCAGACAAAGTGTTCCACAAGTTATATTTGTCTGTTCCTGTTAGATATGAATTCTCAAATCTGCCCCCAAAAGTCTCTATGTGCTTTCTGTTTATAACATTCAACCAGTTCTAGGGCCTGACATTCATTTCAATAACACTGAATTCCCAAATGCCCAAATCCTCAAGAAAATGTCATGTCTGTGCCTGGAGCTTGTGATTCAGTAGGTAAACTTCTGAGCAGGTCCTCACGCCAAAGAGGCCACTCAGACATCAGGGCAAAGGGCTAAGTGGAGAATTTCTTTATCTGTTTTCTGTCTCTGATTCCCTTTTAAGTGTTTAGCCAAACAAAATGATGATTCAAGCTATAACAAACAAGTCTGGCTAGTTTTTTTAGTGATATTCCCCTAATATAAATGCTGTTTTCATTAGATATAGTTCCTCTAGTCTGCACAATGCAATAAGCAGTATTTATAGAAATTTCACCAGGAGACAGAAGGTGAGGCTGTTTCTGACTGCTGGGCATTTGGAATGTTTCGTTGAGCTCAGCTGAATAAAATCTGGCCTGATACTGATGAAAGCCTCTACACACAAGGGCTTGGCTTTAAATAAGGTAATGGATATATTTAAAGTAAGTCTGAGGAGATACAAACTGTCTGTGGTAACCAGAGAGACAGGTAACACTAAGAGAACTAGATAGTACAAATGAGGAGCAAAAGAATATTAAAACAGCAATTTCAACATTACTCACTTCCATTTTTACATTAAACTCACTATTCTTTTTATTTCTTATTTCTTCTCTTAATATGATAGCGATAAAAACTGAGAAGAGTTTGTGAAACCCTTATGGTGAGTTATTTTTGGCTCAGTACAAATTGAAATGGCTGTAGCACTTTATAACACCGTAAGAAAAAAATGTGGATGACTCCTCTCTGCTTTTCCTTTCATACCTAACGTATTCTCTAGCTTAATTGTGATGTTTTTTTTTCTATTTTAACATTCAGATCCAGCATGTCAAAAGAGAGATTTTGCTCTCCAGTGTACTGACACAGATGCTCCAATAAAAGTAATGCTGTTAGTCTGAATCTGTATGGCTATAACTGACAGAAGAACTTGGACCTAGTTTTTTCTCATTGCGTACCACGTTGCACACATTCTGAAGCAAACATGACAGAAGATTGTGTAAATGTATTGATTAATATAGTAGCCTTAGGAACTTCCCTTTGTGTTGTCAAAGTCAAGTAGTAACATGCTTCTCAGCTGTAAATGAGCAGTTTCAGTGAACTCAAAGGAGCTGGGAGTATTCACACAAGCTGAGCATCCAGCAACAAGACGCTAAAGACTGGATAGTGCAAGGGTCACACTCTGCTCCCTGTCTAAAAACTGTGAGCGATATTAATGAGATGAATAAAGTGAGTCAAAACACGTCCAAACCCATGCTGCAGTTTGCTGGAGAGAAATCTAAACTAGCTTGCGACTTCACATGATGAAACAGCTGGTACACTCGCTTGACCAGACCCCGGCATAGAAAACACCACCAGCAGTCTATCATTAAAGCGTATCCACATGTTCATACAGCTGTTTTGAAGACACAAATTCCATCCCTATGGCATCAGGTGGCTCGACTTTCACCAAAATCTTAGCTCTAACTTTCCCATCCCAGGTGAAAAGCTCTGCAAGATTAAAATATTGTTTTGGGAAGTACTTCCATAATTGCATGACACACCACAGCCTACCACAGACTCCTGTACTTTGAATGCTATCCCACATTTTCTAGCAGGAATTGTGAATGTCAAGTGGTGCAGGTGGAGATAATAAAAGGTTGCAATGCTGTCAGAAGTGCCATTATTTCTTGTTGATTGGCTTGTTGTAGAGCAACTCTAAATCAGGTTTCTGAAGAGATGAGGGTAAATCAATCAGTTTCCTGCTGCTCTGGAGCCAACACTTTTGATGCCCTGCCTTCTCTGCTACTGTTAGTGCAAGATCCTCTGAGATATATACTGGCTGTGTTTCAAATTATGAATCAGTGTGGGAATGCAACAGTTTTTGTCACTGTTTATTTGTTTAAATATAATGCTGTCAAATTAAAATTTAAGCTTCAAATAACTAATTCCCCAAAGAACTCATATGAGACACCACAACATATCCTATGTTAGGTGTATATTTTCTCTGCCAGCCACAGTCACCACCATCACAACTCCCATTGCTGCATACCTCAATTACACTCTCTAGAAAGTAGTAATGAGAGAGTGGTAAAAGAGAAAACATTGGCTGTCATCTCGATTCACAGCAAACTGCAAGGTTCTCTCATTTCTTGAAAAATCAATAGAATAAAAATACCTATGACATCAAAGTGACAGACTTTTGCTGAAGTAGGTGAGTCTGCCATGCAAATGTCTTCTCCCATCATCAGAGCAGCAAGGGCCTCGACCAAGCTTATATACGCACTGCTCCAGTGGAGCTCTGGAGGGAACAAGGGTCTACCCGAGGGCATTCCTTTACTTTTTAATAACATGCCCTGATATATTGTAGTGATCTTTCCAATTTTTTTTTACTATTTAGCAGACTCAGTTGTCACCTGGCTGAATTCTTTGTAGGATTGTAAGGCCACATGGATTTATGTGCCTGGGGAATCAGGGGCGGCCAGCTGCACCTATCATGTGGCAAATAAACAAAAGTTTTTAAACTATTCATTTCTTATTGTTTGCATTCCCACCTGATTAGAAAAGAACCCCACATTACTTCAAGATAAATGCTACTGCCAAACCCAAGAATAGAGC
Organism: Tauraco erythrolophus; assembly: GCF_009769465.1. Classification (NCBI taxonomy): domain Eukaryota; kingdom Metazoa; phylum Chordata; class Aves; order Musophagiformes; family Musophagidae; genus Tauraco; species Tauraco erythrolophus. Next base: position 13,589,274 of record NC_141475.1, on the reverse strand, counting down.
TCAGTTTAGGACTGAATTGTAAGTGTCTGAAAAGTGAGTTACTTATAGAAATGCACCACAACGTGAATGGTTTCATCACTCCAGTTTGCAGTGCAGCAAATAGCCAAAATACCTGTTCTGCAGCAAATAGCTGAAGATATCAGATGTTTTGGTTGTTTTGCACAGATTCAAGCTGCCTTCCTAACCTACCCTGGAAGGCAACAAAAATCCCTAGTCATTAACTGAACAGTTAATCTTTAAAGTGTTACCAGTTTCACTGCCTAAACATTCAATGTAACCAACTGGCGTTTTTTGAATATATCACTAAAAATAAGAACCCTTTCTTACTTGACCTTGCATACTATTTCGGCTTTCATTAACAATACAGTGTTTTCGTTCCTTTAATATCTAGTTCAAAATAACACCCATAAAATTTTCCCTAGGAGATCATAAAGAATAACTAAATCAAAATCAACACTTCACATGAATCAGCATCTGTCAGATCTTATCAGGAAAAAAAAATGGGGCAAGGCTAAATAACTAAATGAAACAGTAAAGAAGACAATACAATTCTGAGGGGATGCCATCTGGAATATCAACTCTTATCCTTGTATCCAAGTGTCTGACGCTCAAGTAATTTCATGAATGATTACAATTAAAACCTTTCGGAAAAGCAAAACAACAGCACTGGACTACTGCTTCCAGTGACTTTGATCAAAACAGACAACAGACAAGCAATTAAAAAAAAACCAAACCAACCAACCAACCAAACAATGGTCTGTGCTTTTAGGTAATGCAGCTGTGAAAGTGCTAAACAGAAATATTTTCTCCCATACTACGAAATTCCATCAGCACTCATTTCCATTCAAAATGCCTGAACATTGGTATGTGTTTAAACACAAATATGTATCATCTAAGCAGTGAAAATCTTAGCCAGGCTGCCTGGACAAATTACTTGTTTTAATACAACGTCAATTACGTTTTCCTATCTGGTGTGAAGGTTTCTTTGTACTGCCAGCTATTTACCCGTAGAAAATTTTGGAAAGTAACTTGATAACTATAAAAACATTTATGCTGAAGAGCTACTTGCTGTGATGTACTAGAAACAGATTTTTTTTAATGTAGGTTTTAACTGCACAATAAAAGCATCGGAAACATCCCTCATAATTTGCTGTTGTTGTTTGCACTTACAATATAAACAGAATATTAAACTCAAGATATAATCTGAGGCCCTTACTTTTTCATAAAGTTTCATAAGCAGAAAAAAAAAGTTGTTACATCTAAGACTGCAAATTGCACAACTGTGCAAAGTGGTTCTCAATGCAGCTTAAAAGTTGTGCCGGAAGTTTCATATCCATGGTGCATCTTTGCCTGATGGAGGCAATTTTCACACTGAGGCAATTACGCCTTCAACAGAGCAGGCGTTTTCCAGAGCCAGAGCAGAGGAGGCAGGGCCCAGTGCCCTGCATTCACCTAAACAGCTGTCTCCTCTTCCAATGGTACTAAGCATTTCACTCCTTCCCATGACATCCACAGGGCAGCAAATATGTAATCCCTTCAAGCCAGGACTGAAAAATGCACATAAGTCTCCACATGATGACACAAGCTCTATCAATTTTCCTTTCCAAACTCATCGATGAATAAAATTTCAGAATACAATTTAGGGCTAAAAGAACATGATGCCAATGACAGCATTAAGCATAATGAATGGCAACACTCCTCACTTCAGTATTAATCACAATGCTTTATTCATGCACACATCATGAGCTGGCGGCTTAGAAAAAGGATACTTCAGGGATAGGCAAGGTACTTTCCCCAGGAAAATCACTCCTCCTTTTAAACCTCAGTTTCGATTTCTCCAAAATGGAGGAGATAACATTTATCTGCTTTTTTTCCTTGGACAGTGCATGAAAATTTTGTAGACATTTATACTTTGAACTCATCAGTATCCTTTGAATAAAAGTAACTCAATTCTAGCACGAGGAGTGGTTTATTGATGTATTGCACGAGATGTGTTGGCATTACAAGAGCCATGATTGCTGTTGGGGTGCCCCATGAGGCAGTCATGGGCCTCTCTGCATTGGCACCATACTGGACTCAGTGTTCCAGTCTGGATGTATTACGCCTTTAGCTGATGTAAGCAGCCAAAGCAATAGCCCGAGAGACTGTTCTGTCTTCTCCACAAAGGCAACTACCATCCCACACATTTTCCAGTAGCCCCAAGAACCTTGATTTGTCACCTTTACTGGATTGGAGCGAATGCTAGTCAACGGGCTGGAGATTACAGGTTTGTTATTCCAAGTCAGCTCTGAAGCTGCAAAGTCCTTAACTTAGTCTTCAACAGGATCACTCAAGGTCTTTTTCATCCTACTGATTTCTTCTGCTGCTTCTTTTGAAGACCTCACACTATTGGCCAATGGACTACAACTATGTATTTTTGTCTTTATCAATATAACTGACAGAAGTATTTTGTCTTTTAAACTGAAATATCTCTAAATCTTGAGAAGAGCGATTCAGAGCCGTCTGTGTAGGGAAAAAACTAATGATAAAAATCACCTGAATAGAAACAGAAATGACATGCTATAATAATAGGTGATCTATAACTACAACACATCAATAAATTCAGATAAACAGACTGTTATCTTAATGAATTTGTCTATATCAGCAATTCCGGAGTCTTCCTCTATCATATCTTTCTTGTGAGCCATACACATCAGTTTACACACATGAAGCAGCAATTGATCTCTCTGGGAAAATGTGCTTAGGTAGCACTTTCAGAAAGAAAAAAAAAAAAAAGAAAGACTATTACAGCATTTCAGTGTTTGAGCAAACCAGAATTTAGGAGTCCCACATGAATTTCAGGGTCTCTGTTTTTGTACACACCTTAGTGAGGTCAACAAATACCATGCAGATTATAAAAGTTTTCTGTGTTGCTCTAACAGTCTAGACTTTCTTTTTTTCCAGTTTAATTTGTGGTGAAGCCCAAAACCTACTAGATACTGAATAAATGGGAAGAAACGTAAGCTATATGCTAAATCAAAAAGTATACACTAAAGCATATAGACAACTGAGTAAAATCAACCCCCAGCCATGACTCCTTAATTCAGAATCACACAGAAATCAGCTAAACACTTGACTATTTAACAGTTACTAATTCCATCAAAATTCTTGTCCTCTGGAGCCACAGTCCAGCTCCATTTGCCCACCTATTGATAGAAAAGAGGACTGCACACATAAAAGAAGTTTCATTCTCTGAGTCTCACTCTGCGTAGGACCAAGAAAGAAACTAGACAATCAGGCATTTTTACATTTTATTGTAAAAATATCCCAATAAACATCAAGACCCAGAAAGCAGAAACTCCTTGACGAGATTATGCAACACCCAGGATGGTACTGAGAGGCACGAGCTCCTGGTGAAGGCAGGATTTTCTTCAAACTGGACTAAGCACTGACTCTGACAAATTTAGGAGCAAACCTCAAGAACATGTTTAATTTCTCTGGACACTGAGATATGCTTGGGAAAGCAGAGACTGTATCTACTGATCAGGTATGGAGATCCACCAGAGAACATGGGAAAGAGCAGGGGTGTTTTATAAAGACAGTTGTAAACTGAAGGAGGGTTTCAAAACATCAGTGTTGTCCTTATTTTTAATGTACTAAATGTTAACATAAGAGCATCTTATTTTTCTAAAATGAAACTAGCTCATTATTGAACTCCTCCAAAAAACCCTCAACTATTGAGAAAGGTACTGACCAGCCATGTCAACAGTCTTTGTCCTTTCCAGGGTTAGTGGAGTTAGCTGTACTGGATTCTGGGATGTCACCACTGCCTTTGGATTATGAGGGCTTAACTCACAACTTGTGAAGGTGTGAATACAGGCTTCAGCTTTATAGGTCAACATGCAGATGTGCTCTACTCCAAGTCCTAATTGCTAGCGAGAAGCAACAGAGTACACTTGATTTAAATTATTATTTGACACTGCACACATTAAGCCCAAAACTACACCAGGCTAAACTAAAGAACAGAACGTCCTTTCTCCTGCACCAAGTCTGAGGTCTACACCTCAGATACCTACACCTGAAGAAAGCCGCATATATCCTTCCAACAGTCGATCCTCTAACCCTGACGGAAAATCTAATCTCACAATTATGATAGTTACGTATGATAAAGCTGCACTATGGAATGTTCAGAGTTTGAAACATTTATTGTGTAGCTCCTGAAACTATGAGTAATGAATACAAAAGTAATATCTGCCTTTTCAAGCAGCAGAACAGTTATTTGTATAAAATATATTAAAATTTTCAAATATTCAATTGTACTGAACTCCTTAGGTACTTTCTACAGTCTTTAAATCAAAATTAATTAAAAAAACCCCCAACAGATTCAAGAGGTAGCTTTCCTCTAAAACATTGAACAAAATGCAGGTTCTGCAAATCTTATTGCTGAGAGCATGGAATATTAGCAAAACTCAAAACCAGCTCACTCTTTAGCTCTACCCATGAGAGTTCAGGGGCAGGGCTGCATGCATACATGTATTTGCATATCTATATCCATAAACCTGTATATAATTGTCTTATTAATTATTCTTTGCCATTAAGAGAAAGGATTCTTAAATTGAATTTCCTTCTAAAACAGTTATTGCTTATTAATGTACAATTATCTTATCATTGCCCATTGTTTTCTCAAGTCAAATTTTCATTAGAACAAAAATGCATCTTTGAAAGAGTTGTTGAAGCGCAGTCAGACCTCTTGCATGGTTTTGTGCTAATTACCAGAGCTTCTTTTGTTATCAGCCTGGACTTTAATGACAAAAGAAGACAAGTGTAGAGTCTATTTAGCTTGAGCTAATTACTATCCATTCCCCATTGAATTTATGCTCGGAGGAGAACAATAATGATGACACAGCGCATTAGCTCTGTCCCTGGCAGTATCTGCCATGCTGAGTGTTAATTGACAGGGCAGATTCTGGTCAGGAATAACTGTCTTAGGCATGTCTGCTCATGTGCAAGCCCCCGTAGCAACTTCTGCACGATAACAGAAAGATAGCCCCTCTTAATGTTCATGCAGGTGAATACTGGAAATTTTCCTTTGTTGGAGATGCAAATGGCATTGCCCTCAATGGCTTACGGTATTTATGATTAACACTTCAGCTGTTCCTAGTTAGTAAAAATTAATGAACCAGAACTAAGAACCAATGAACACGACACAAACAGAACAACTCAACTGGATATACATTTTGTAAAAGTATAGCAATACAACTAACTCAGTGGTCTACCTTGCGCCAAAAGCAGAGAGCTTAGAGGGCTAGCCACAGGTAGTAAGCCACTTAGTGTTATCCAGAAACCACTGAATTTGAAAAGGTTTCAGTGGACTTAGCATTGCTTCAGGGTCTTTGTGATCTGAAAAATTAAGGGATTTATGGTAAATCCTCCAAAAATCATTTCACAGGGTGTAATGAATAGTGATAGATATTTCAAAGCCATTAGTCTTCCTCTATCCTGCTCTTCAGTGATACCACACTTCAAACTAAAAGCATCTGTACTATAAAGATCTAATGTATCATCAAGTCTTGAGGGGTAAAAAGGAAAAGAAAGCTCATTTCTCCTCTGTGCTCATGCACCTTTAACAAATGATCTTGAAAAACCAAATTGCAGCCACCCAAACTCAGCTCATAAAGTTCTTCAGGCTCTTTGTGTCACATGGCAAACAACCTATGATGAAACAACCAGGGGATCATGCCATCCTAGAAATTTCAGTTGTATACAAACTTCCACTGTCTCTTTCTTTGATAATTCAGCCATTATCAAAAATCTGCCAATACAGGAGAATTTGCAATTGTGAAGGACAGAATCCAGGACCTGTAGAAGTAAAACAGTGGGGGGCATCTGACAACGATGGAGAATTGGGTGCAAATAAGGTAAACTCATTTATTCGGAGAAGGCAAAGAAATAAGTTTTTCAGACTGAGATTCAGGAAAACAGACCAGTCCAAGGAAACAACCCCAGTTAAGGATTAGCATTAAGAGTAGACGTAATTCCTGCTGTCTTTATGTATGTCATTAAATGTTTTGATGAACGAGTGTGCATATGACTAAGGCATATATATATGAAAGGATATAACTTTCAAGGCATAGCATTAACATTAAAATACTAGATTTTAAGCTTTTTTTTTTTTTATCTGTAGAAATACTTTTTGTACTTGCAAAGAGAAAAGGAGAGTAAACCAGTGCTTGGAGGAGCCATAGTCCATGTGAGATTTGTAGCCTTGGATCAGTTCACACCAGGGAGAAAGGAGACTGAGAAATGATTGTTTTAACTAAGCACTCAAAGGTAGAGAGAGTGCTCATCAGCACCACCAAGGCATGGGAGCTGTATTACACTAAAGTGCCAATCTTGCCATTTATATCTGTGAAGTTCACCTCCAAACTTGCTTTATTTTGTAACTTTCCATTTTTTATAGGCAGAGGTACAATAGCCACTTCCATACCATCTCAAAATTCAAGAAATTATCTACTGCTTGTTCAGCGCCCCTGTATCCCACCAAAATAATTAGTTAATTCACTTGATGTAATGTCGTGTTCTTATCACATGACAATACGTTGCTACTTCAGGATTGTTTCCCACACATCAGACATGATGTCAGTGGCGAGCTTCCCATTTGGCTACATAACTGCTAAAAGCACCTGAGATCGTCAATGAAAATGATTAAATATCATTCCCTCCATGAAAAGAAAGATTCCCTCTTCCCAAATACACGCACAAGAACAGCTTCATAATAACAACATTGCTGATTACTTTCTAAATATGTTGTGTTTGCATCAAGGTTTGATCATTTCCAAATTTCAAAAAAAAAAGCCTGCAGGCATGGATGGACACAAAGGCAGTCAAAAGCGAAACAATAAATTGTTTTGGCAATCCTCAATACAGTGGTTGCTTTTAACATTATCATCGATGAGATACCAGCAATGCAGGCAGGAATAGGCAAATTTGCACAAAAGAATCCACACTTGTTCCCACAGCTCTATCCAGTAATTTTCATGGTCCATTCTGCAAGATTATTTAATGCACTGATCAACCTAGAATAACACTAGTTTGAGGTGAGTGACAGAAAAATATCTTGATAAAACAGTGAGTGCTATTATCAAGCTATTAGATCCTAGAAAAGGTACCAAAGCCGCCTTATTATCTAAACGCTAACAGAGACATAACCAAAAGTGCCTCTTTCTCCTGCAGTTAGCAAGGAAATCTCCTCCTCCTGAGGTAAAATGTTTGAAGTCAGTGTTTTGCCACATGCTAGTATCACGAAGCTGTATCATGCAAGATTAGACAGACTTCCACAAATCAGCACAAACTTTCCCAAAGCAGCAGGGAGAACAGCAAGAGCACAAGCTTCTGCAGCGTGATCCACAGTGCCATGCCTGATGGACTGAAGCTTTATCTCGCCTGAACACCGCTCTCTACAGCCTGCTGTGCCTTGCAATAGTTCTGTTCAAAAATACAGAGATGCGTTTAAATATGTATCTGTAATGGGTTTACATGGTAAGGTTTTGGTAGTGGGGAGGGCTACAGGGGTGGCTTCTGTGAGAAGCTGCTAGAAGCTTTCCCTATGTCTGACAGAGCCAATGCCAGCTGGCTCCAAGACAGACCTGCCACTGGCCAAGGCCAAGCTGATCAGTGATGGTGACAGCGTATCTGTGATAACTCATTCAGAAGAGGAAAAAAGCAATCTTCAGCAACTGCAGCCAGAGAGAGGAGTGAGAATATGTGAGAGAGAAAACTCTGCAGACACTGAGGTCAGTGAAGAAGGAGAGGGAGAAGGTGCTCCAGGCACCAGTGCAGCTGTGGTGAAGATCATGGTGAGGCAGGCTGTGCCCCTGCAGCACATGGAGGTTAACAGTGGAGCAGAGATTCACCTGCAGCCCACAGAGGACCCCACACTAGAGCAGATGGATGTGCCTGAAGGTGGCTGTGATCCAGTGGGAAACCTGTGCTGGAGCAGGCTCCTGGCAGGACGTGTGGAACCGTGGAGAGAGGAGCCCACACTGGCTAGCTAGGTTTTCTAGCAGGACTTGGAACCTTGTGGGGGGACCCATGTTGGAACAGCCTGTTCCTGAAGGACTGCACCCCATGACCCCATGGAAGGGGACACTGGAGCAGGTCGCGAAGAACTGTATCTGGTGGGAAGGACTCACATTGGAGAAGTTTGTGGAAAACTGTCTCCCATGAGAAGGACCCCATGCTGGAGGAGAAGAGTGTGAGGAGTCCTCCTCCTGAGGAGGAAAGAGCAGCAGAAACAACATGTGATGAACTGACTGCAGACCTCATTCCTCCATCCCCTTGTGCCACTAGCAAGGAGGAGTTAGAGAAAATAGGGAATCAAGTTAAGCCCAGAAGGAAGATGTTTTAAGATTGTGGGGTTTTTTATTTCTCATTACCCTACTCTGATTTGATTGATAAATTGAAATAATTCCCCCAAATTGAGTCTGGATTGCCCCTGATGGTAATTGCTGAATGGTCTCTCCCTGTCCTTATCTCAACCCATGAGGCTTTTGTAATACTCTCTCCTCCCTTGTTCAGCTGAGGAGGCGAGTGATAGAACAGCTTTGGTGGGCACCTGGCATCCAGCCAGGGTCAATCCACCATAGTATCTCTGTAGAATAGTTGCTGCCATTTGCAAGCCTCAGGACAACCTTCACAGATTGACATGTCACTTCCTAGTGTCATTTTTCAGTTTATTGCAGAGGCTTTCTTCAATTTAGGAGTAATATATTCAGTCCTGCTGTACTAAACAGAATGACTGTCACAAAACGCTTAACCTTGTTTCATAAAATTGTTAGCTTACTTGCATCTATAAAAGTGAAGTTAGAAGGACCACTGTTTTCCTAGGAAAACAATAATTTTCATGACTTTTTGACAGGTTAAACAAAGAATTTATGTCTTTAAAAGCATGTCACCAGCTCATCAATGACAGTAGTCTCCAGTCATACAACATGACCACACACATTTGGAGTTACATAGAAATGGTGGTGTCAGGAAGGTAGTCTCATCATTCACAATCATTTTCTTTTATCTCCTTTCATCTATGATAGATCACTGGGAAGTTTCTCTGCACATTTGCTTCTGCATTTACATTCATCAAAGATTGGACTTCTTGCAGTTCTCTCACTGTAACAGGTGGGTTCATTGGCATGCTCATTAATTTGTAACTTAAAAGCAGAGACAAGAGAAACAGCTAATTGCTGTAGCTAACAGAGGTGGCATTTCCATAAACTACAGCAGCACACATCCCTGTAACTTTATCTTTTAAATGTGGTTCCTCCTTGTTTGATGCAGCTGAACTGTGCAAGACAGTCCCATTGTATGACTTTAGGTATAGCACAGCAGGGAGGTACATCATAACAAATGAATCATCAGAGCTCTTCCGAGCGCCGAGACCTCCATTTTCCTAATTTACATTTCAAAAAGGTCTACAGTTTGAAGTAGTAAAGAAATCATTTGCTTTTGCTAGATAAGTGCTTTTCCAAGTAGGAAACTCAATGCCAATTCTGAAAAGTGTTCTGATTATAATTTCTTTCTGTATTAGGACAAGCACAAAAGACTTTTAGAGCCTCTCCATTAAAAGCTGCCCAGTATTTCTGCAATCTTTGACCATTTAATCCTTCTATGGAACAGCAGGTCGACATGCTCAACTGCCTTGAATCCTTGGCAGAAACAGGGTGTTCTTTAAACATATGCTTGTAGGTTACAATACAATTAATAGGTTGGAATAAAAGCATCTCCAAGAGGCATTGTCAGAAGCAGCACAGAATGAGAGGATTATGTAAATCTTGTCTCTTGAGATTCCTCTCAGAAAGTTTCTGGGGAGCAATGCTTAATGCAATCCACAGCACAGTCTATCAGCAGGCTTACGGCCAAAGGGAGGTGTCAATTGCTCCATCCTACCGCTATCTATTTGTATGAGAAGTTTCTTAACTTTCACCACATCTCTGCAAGACACAATGCTCTAAAATTTGTAAGGGCCCATCAGTGATACTAAAGGGAGGTGAGGAAAGAAGCAGAGAATGTTCTCACACTCTCTCTCACACACGCAGTCTCACTCCCTCTCTCTGCCTTGGACATTGTAATCCCGTACTGGGAATGACAGTGAAATGACAGTCATTACTACAACCTTCCTTAAAATTCCCAGGAAAGTGCTCTGTATTTGGGCAGAATTACATGGAGCTCATCACAGGCTCCAGCATGATTTATATTTGTTTCATGTTCATCAGGATAACAAAAATTGTTAAGCCTCCTAAAACCAACTTTCAACCGTTCCCTCTTTACTGTGATAATTTCTTCATCACAGCATGCCAGGATATTATTACATGTTTTTCCTCTAATTGGAACTCCAGGTAGAAGAAACAAAGATGTCAAAGATTCCCGTTACAGAACACACAGTAGCACTTCCTAGCAAATACCTGGTTTTCATCCTTCTCCCTTGCTCTTATGATAAAGCCTGGTATGAGGATAGGTAATTGCAAAACAAATTCATTTCTATAATGCCAAAAAGGATCAAAACGAGGGTGGTAAATTTTAAATTGTTGCTACCAATTGTTAAAGCTCTTGTTCAAACATTGTAACTGTCAAAACTCAAGTTCCTCATTAACTGTATCCAGGTAACTACAGAACTTTTTGCATAAGGGAAACATGAAGACAATTCTTTTGGAAAGTAAAGAAGAAGAAAACCAAAGTGGCTCAGAGATGACCCTGTAGCTACCTTGTCAGCTAACTTTGGAAAAAGGAAAATTCACAATATGAACTGAAATTCTGACCACCAGAAGTAACAGAAAGCAATTCAAAGTTGGCTTCCTCTATCTGGGACATTGCTTTGTGTCTTCAGTCAAATTCATGCATGTGGACTCTTCCTCTCTTCACTGTTTACCTTGCACATGTAATACTTTGTAATTACTTCACAAACACATACTTGCATATTAGGAAGCAATTATGTACGTCATTTAGTCATTCTAATTGAAGTTACCAAATAATTCAAAAATTAATTGTCTCGTAATTTGCAGGGTTTAGATCTTCAGTGCCCTGAATGCCCTAGATACTATGTGACTATACATTATTTAAGTGGAAGGCAATATTAAAATTAAAAATATTGAAAAAAATCTAGCAATCAAAGTAAATCTCTTATGAAAGCAAGTCCATCTGGCTAGTAAATTTTACATGACATTTGAATATATAATGATTAATACACCTAATGAAATCTATCAAGATAGCTTATTTCAATAGATAACAGTTCCTTTAAGGTGTGTGCAAAGAACTTCACTGAAGGAAGAGACGTGTTCTTTGTAACACCATGATGGCACTCACTTGGCAGATGCAGTACTGAATTCCAACACAGAGCACCCACAAACAACCCATTTGGAGGCTAGGAAAACCCCTCCGTACAAAGCATCCTCTTGGGTGGTCTGACATGAAAGCCTGAGACAGACTGCAAGAGGAAGCTCAAACATTTGCTTGTATTTAATTTGGAATCAGCATCAGATACAAGCCAAAGCCTTGAGAAATAGAGTTTATAAACACTGCTTTAGGAACTATGAAATCATCCATGTCCCATTCTCAGCTTTTCTACCTCAAGAGACAGTCTCTGTCTAAAGCAACGAGCTCTAATACAATTAGCTGAGGACTTGATGCATCTGAATGTTTCTGGCTATCATTGTTTCTCGAGGAACAATGGCAACACCCCGCAACATTCAGCACCGTGCGTTATCACATGCTGTCTTGCACCCATGCTTAATTTGGTGTACATGACCAAGTGTTGAATTTGCCCATATTAAATATCTACTCCAGCCTTTCATTTTCACTTCCAAATATATTTAAAGGCTTATTGACTGTTTCCTTTCCATGCATTGCATATGTTAAAATTAATCTGTACATTTTCACAGCTGTATTCCAGCTAATCATTATTGCATTATCCCATCATTTTTGCATTTGACTGTGGTGGCACCCAGGTGGCAAAATACCAGTACAAGTGAATCAGGAGACAGCCTTTTTTACAAGGACTGCTTTATTTCTTCACTAGAAAACTAAATATGTATTCTTGGAAATCTTGACATACATTTTTAAAAAACATGTTTGATTTTAAAAAACAGAGATCAGCTATTCTCAAGGTCAGTTAATTGCATGTATGAAAGAGACTTAATAATATTTCCACCTCAAAGCTTTGCACACGCAGGAAAACATAGTCACCAAACCTTTATTTAGTTCTGAAGAAGAAGAATTAAGACCAAGCAAAGCACTGACATGAAAAGTTTAAGTGTTTGGCGACTTGCTATGTCTAGAGAGACTCCAGTGCTGTTTACATACCACCAAAAGGAAAAGCACAATGCAGATCTCTGTGCACTGCCTTCTCCACACTGAAAGTGCACAGTACCCATACTGAAATCTTAACACTTAATAGGAATTGACAGGACAACGCAAGGATTAGATACCTTAACGATCACAAATAAATTTCGTCGTTGTGTACGTAAACAGAAAAATATATTTCATGGAACTGCAGAGCTGAAACCTAGCTTTTGTTTTTATTCTCACGAACAGTAAAACCTGCAATTTGACAGGGGTGGTGGCGTTAGATTGACCTGGAATAATAAGATGTTTGCCCATCCTGGAGATAGGGTCCTGTGTTTAGCAAAGCTGGAAGCAAATGCATAATGGCAAATCGAGCTTTTGTTCTACCTCAGTGATTGGAAAACATTGCAGAAGTGGTTTATGCATACACAATATTCTTAAATCACATCCCATAGCAGATTTGGACTTGAAGTGATTGTATATTTTGCTTTGAATCTACAAATTTGGAAGCTTTAAGTAAGTCTTGGCAATTAACGATTCAGTGTGTTCCAAGGTTACAGCTGGTGGAATCGCTTTGAAGTGATTTATCAGCCTTTTAGTGATACACCCATAGTTTTATGAGTATGAACGCCCACTGCGTTCACACACTGTCTGGTGATCCATTCTCCTTATCATGGCAACATTATCTGGAGACTCAAGAGAATAAAAATGGCCTTGGAATGACGTGCACATCAGAAACAGCAAAATGTTTTTGAACTCAGTTAGTTAAACACAAACTGCGTTTATGTAGCTCCAGCATGTCTTTGGATCTCTGAAGTCCCTTTCTCTTAGAAAAGAGAAGTTTACTGATTTAAAGTTGGCCTCTGATGTCCATCATGCAGTTCACAAATATTGTATCAATTTCATTGGTGTGAAACTAAGCTCAAGGCAATTAGAGCTGACTTGGTTTAAATTCTAAGTACAAAAACAAATGCACTGATTTGTGTTTAGCAAAGGCAAGATTTCCTTTGGAAACATAGTGAGGAAATAAAAACTTCTTGAACTTCTCTATTGCAGTATTGTCAAAGCAGATAATAGTACTAGAACTACAACTACCAAATATTTTCTGTAGAAAAGCTCTGCAGAAAAAACTAACAGTACATTCAAGTAACTTAAACTGAAAAAGCTCATTAGTGATGAACTTTGACAATTACCTAGCTCCTTACAGGGAAACACACACAGATTTATGGAGCAATGCTTTACAACTAGACATCCATGGCTTCAGGGCATATCTGCCAGGTTGAGTGCCCGCAGGCAGGGAGCTGAGATTCTTGGGACAGCGTACCCCATACGAGCTCCTGCCTTCCTCAGCAGTATCCCATGGACAGAAGCTGTGGCTCCCCCATCCCTTTTGAACTTCGTGAAGTCACCAAGAGCACAACAGCTGGGAAAGCATATTTAATTCAGGGGACAGAGTATTTTGGCACTGTCAAAGCAATCCAAATTGGAGTAAAATTAAATAATAAAAAAATCTTCATATTTGCAGAAATCCCAGAGCTAAGAAAAGCTGAAACAAATATTCAGTTTAGGGATCTGGGAATACTGGAGTGAAGTGATCAAACACCAGACAGGCCATGCACAGATCAGTGTGACACCTTTCATCCCCAGAGAATGATCAGACAAGTCATCTCAGCAACTATTCATGGAAAAGCAGACACTTTACTGTTTCAGTCATCCTAGACTACATCCCAGCTGCTTTACCTGCCTTACCTACACAGATCATTCTAATGCGCTTCTCTAAAAGTAAATGAGAACAACATTCTCCTCCCTCAACACTTTCAATTTAAATCCAAGGCGAGGGAGGAAAAGGAATTCATTTTACTTCTAATTCAGCACTATCTGACTCTTCTTCTTACCACATCGTAGTAGAATAAACTTATCCATGAAAAAGGTATACAGACCACAGCACGGTCCCTGGTCTAAGCCTACATTGCTGTCTCTAAGGGAAGTGCTAGCTGTAATGAATAATGCTAATTCAGTCAGAAGCTGCATGGGAAGTAAATGTATTGTTAAAAAATGCTAGTATTTCTCTTTGCTTCATATTGCTTATGTTAATAAAGATAAATATTTTAGACTCTGAGGAAGAGAATTTAGACTGTTGGTTGGAAATATAGTTGAAAGGTTTTCCTCACCTTAGATCATGTTGTACTTATAAGCCCAAGTTTGTTCCAATTAGTTAAGACAACTACAATTCAAAGGATCCTGGGAGAAGTGGGGCAAGGAAAGAAGATGTTTAATTGTTCCTCAGTAAACTGTTCCACAGCATTATTGTAACAAATCAAAAATGTTCTCACAGATGAGGAAGCTTTTAGTTTAAATAAGGACAGTTTGAGCTTCAAGAATCAAGGTCCTAGGAAACTGCAGTCTCAAGTCTCAGTCACGGTACTTCTGATCTTTTCAAAGGCCCTAAGGATATTTATTCTATGCGGCCCAAGGATTCTTCAGATAATTTGGCAGAGACAGCAAAGAAACCTGGTTTTGCTCTCCAAAGCTGTATAATAAAGTGCTAATAAGAATTCCCCAAGTGTGATTTCAAGATGCCAGAGTTTCTCTGAGAAAGCTTTTATCTTTGGAAGCCACAATCTTTTTTTCCTGTATAGACAAGTAGAATGGGATTTTCAAAAGAATTCACTTTAGCCTGACTCAGAGAGGAAAGCAAAATTTCCAGTGATTTCAGAGGGAAGAGGCCATCAGCTGCTTCTGAAAAAGATTCTTGTAGCATATATAGTGTATGAAAATATCAGAGATGGAGGAATGCATTAAACATGGCAACATCTCCTCAGGCAGGAGACTTCTACCTACCACTATCCACTGCACAGGGGCAAGAACTTATGGGCAAAGTGAAAAGCTATCAGGTGTCACAACTATAGTTAATTATCACTGTTAAGGTGACATCTTAACAGATAACTTACAGAAGTATAAGAAAATAGGACTTTGTTTTACAGTTCAGAATATTTCACATGCAAAAAACCAAGATCATATAATGGAAAGTACCTTCATATTCAGAACAGAGTATGTCTGGGAGTTATATAGCATTAACTTTCAATCTAGGCAAGGCAGAATGCGTTGCAGTTTTGACAAATTTATTAAGCCTAAATAAAAGTGTTCATTAATAAAGACTGAACAATTGTTTTCTGAGGCAAAACCACAACGCATTATATTGTGGAAATGGAAAATTTACGCTAAGCACTAAAGACAAAGTGAAAAAGATGGAGACTGCTTCATTTCTCTTTTCTAAAACAGTTAGTCAGCTGTTAATGATCTTTCAGAGGTAGAATTACTTCAGATATCAGGCAGAAATCTGCATTAGATTACTGCTTCAAAACGTTGCTTATAGATAAAACTCTACCTCCTAGCATTATATGGTAGACCAATGTAAATGTGGTACAGCTGGGACACTGATTAAAAAAAAAAATAAAGTGGACAGTTTCTATTTCTTAAAGAAACTGCTAATGTGTTTCAGCTATAGGTTGCTTCATGAATACACCTAAAAACGTCAGTGATCCTCACAATACGGCAAGGTGCTACAGAAGATGAAAAGAATGGCCAAGTCTGGGATTATGTTTCTATGGCAGGATATATGGGTGAACATTTCTAACCTTCTTTAGTGAAATCAGAAAAAGGAAAAATGGAACCTTCCTACTTCTAAGTTATTGCTGGGAGAATAGTTAATAACAAAACATTCATTCAATTAATTTCACCTTACCTGTTCACAAATTGTCTGCAAAACAGAATTTTCTCAAAGGTACTACTTCAATTAATTCACTGTATAATTTCAGTGAACAACTTTTTGGCTGCAGATTGTGACAAGTGTTCAGTATTCATAACTTGAAAAGTGTTGATTAGCTCTGACTGATCTGGGGATGACTGACTGTTTGCCAGTGGTGTCTGAACAGGAGTCAGTCTCGCCCACAGCTCACTACAGTTATTCCTGCTGTGCTAACCTGGCACTTGCAAATTACCCAAAGGCTGAGCTACCTCTGCTATTTACTTGCCAGTAGTTCAAATGCAGATTTACAATGAGAACAAAACCCCTTCTGTTTAAACTAGATTGCAGGAACCCAGCTTTGCTTTGATGTTGCAGGTAGATAAGCACACGTTGCTAGCTGATACCTAAATGCCTACATTTTCTGGATAGAAGTAAGTTTGAAAGAGCGAAAGCTAAATATACCAAGGTTTGTTGAAATAAGAGTAGCTGATTTCATAACTGACATCTCTCACTGGGAATAGCCAACAGCCCAGGCAGATTCTGGAAATGAACAAGGCTTCTATTTTGCTTCTACTGACAGCTACCAGAAACCAAAGCATTAAAAACAATAAAGCAAATCAGCGGTTTGTGTAGAAACCTCATGATCATGCCTCTCCAGAAAAAACAAGCACGAAGCAAATATTTCAAAGCAAAAGCCTACAGCTGTTCAGTAGTAACGGCTGAGTCGCACAACTGCTGTTTAACTGCTTGCGCATATAGGTCTGGGTCACCAATACCAGTCATGAGGTTAAGAAATTAAGCATTTGTTATACTGTGCCATCAGCTGATGTGTTTTCCCATTTTCTAAGCAGCAATTGAGTTATCTTTGCGAGTTGAAATGTAGGAGGTTCCACAAAACAGGTTTCAGGGAGAAAAGCAAACCCAGGCAACCTCCTGCCTGAAGAGCCTGTGCCGCGGCACCACCTGCTCCACCGATCTGATCGCACACAGCTCTGCTGTCACTGAGCTCCTCAGCCTCGGCCTCAATTTGCCACCTACACTGCTGAGTTACCAGCTCTCAGAGTTTGTATTAATGATCTATTAGGCATCTTTGTCATACTACATGCCAACTACAGCTTTTAACAGCTGACCTTGTTTCTCAGTCCTCTATGTTCTTTCAGGACTAATTTTTAGTTTCATTATCCTCACTTTATCCTGTTCTATGTTACTTTTCCTGACAATCCATTTTCCTGCCTATCTCTCATCTGACAGCCTCAATGCTAACCATCTTTAACTCTTACCTGTCTTCCCCTTACTTCTGCAGGAGGCTCTGCTGATCTCTAATGCTGCAGTTCTCACTCCCTCATCCTCCTCGCACACGACACCTAACCTCAAATGGCCTTCACCTCTTGGTTGTCATACATACTATCATGCTCTCCTCCTCCTCTGGAAAACTTGCTCAGCCTCAGACAAACTAATTGTATTGTGTGATCTTTACATACACTCTCTTCTACTTATTTCACATCTCCACATAAAGGATTTCATAGATCTTCAGGTCAGAGGGCAGGATAAGATCATTTATCTATGTCTTACTTTCCCTACGGTTTCACCTTCCGATTTCCACATACATTGAATGATTTTCCCATATATTTGCCCATGGATTGTTTCTAGACAAAGTACAATATTGAGAGGATCAAAGATCAGAAGCCACTGAAGCTAATACTTAACTGGGAAAAATTCCTGCCTTGCTCTGAGTCTAGCGAGTAGTTTGACCCTGACAGCGTGAGCATGACGTGTCCCCCAGACCCAAAGGAGTCTGTCACTTAGCGCATCGGTATGGCTGGTTAAACATCTGGGTGGGCACTCACAGGCACTTCAGAAGAAATTTTAAACCAGTAAGACCAGAAGGCAGTTGCTGTGCCTGCGTGGCTGGGAGGGGAATTCCTCAGCTGGGTGTTTAAACAATAGGTTTGGCACACAGTCTCTGTGTTTGGAGCCTACTGAAGGTGAGTCTTACAGAACATGGCTCCCTGATCAACCATCTCTGCACACAGCTGTCCTCCTTCCATTTTCCACGCACAGGTAAAAGTCCTTGGAGATATTCTCCTTTGGGTTGATATGCAATAAAACGTCATGTGATGCAAGAAATACCACTTGGTATTGGATTGTCTTTGGAATTGCACAGGAGCAAGTACAATCATGGCAAATACTCTAATGACTCTGGAAACCTAATTTTAAGAGCTTTTTTTAAAAAAAAAATTTAAAAAATCCCCACAATTTTCAAAGAGTTTCTGCTTAATGTTTTCTGAATATTAGATGTCCTACAAAGTCTCTGACTGGTTACTCCAACACTTACTTACATTCAGCTTAGCCTGAGAGAGAAAAAACCTAAATTGCATATAGATGTACTTTTTTTTTGGCTTTTCTTTTTTTACTAAATCCTCTGACTAATCTATAAAGAATGGGGAATGATTTTTGCATTCAGTTCTCGTTAAAAGCTGTGGAGTTTGAGTAATTAACACAACTTTTTAAGGTCTTAAGCTAAGAAATTGAAGCTGCAATTGGCAATGTGTTTTAGCTCTCCTCTATCTCTCTGGTTTGGTCAGTAGAAAATTTGTCTCTCTTTCAGATTATTTTTAAAAATCTTTTACATTGAAGCTTACCCTGAAAACTGGTGACTTTCCTTAAAAATATATGTCAATATGGAGACTTAAAAGGGATGAATAAAATCAGGGATAAGGCTCAACGGATTATTACAGAAAGATCTCTGACTTAGAGTTTAGGTCACATCTAGTAACATCACAATTAAACTGACCCCACTATTGAGAAAAAGCTTCTATATTATCACCCAGGCTTCATTAAAGAAAGTATTTAATCTATGCCTGGACTATTCACAAAGAAAACCCCGTCAAAGAGGCAGTTATATATAATATCTTCATTTCTTTCTCAGAGTCTAAATGAAGAACACGATTAAGAATTTAAAACTACAGCACAAGAGATTATTCATTTTGTAACAAAGACAATATAAATACATTGGCTTTACCACAGAATATTTTATTAAAAGCTGTTTTATAATTAGTTTTACAGGAAACTAAAAAAACCTCTAAATGTAATTGCCTTAATGTAATTAGTCCATCTTATATTTCAATGATGCAAAATCTTGTCAAGCCGTAATAAGATCAAAACAGATTTTTCTCTTCATTCCCTTTGCAGTAGTGATTTTAAATCCAGAACTTAGTATTCTTCTTCCGATGAAATTTCTTCCTCCTTTTCCACCTATTTTTATAAGAGATCAGTTTCCTGTCTCTTACTGTACCAAAGCCTGAAGTCACTATTCAGTTAAGAGTCTGAAAAAAATACACAGAAATCTACAATGCTCATGTTACACTTAGCTATTAAAATGTATTAGATGGTATTAGAACTTATGAGATATGAAGGTTGCTGTCTATGTAATAAAATCATTTTTAGGTTGCAAAATCACTGTTACTATATACAAACATTTCTGCTACATATGGTTCTTGTCTGAGTACAGTGGTTTTCAGAGGCAATATGTAACCACGGTTTTTCTTCCAGTCAATAAAATCTGAGCTGATAATAATGTTCTTTCCTAGTTGTACACCTTACCCTCTTTACCCTTGCATAAGTAGTTTGCAATAAAAACATTATCTTGTCTTGAGTTACTTCAATAGTAAAGACCCTACATGCCAAATGCTAGACAGATATTTGAGAGAAAAAAAGTGGTATGAAATAAACCGCATAAAGAAGTACTCAGGAGGCCTCAGATATGCTCAGTAACTATAAAGCAAACCTGTGCATCTAACCAAGTTGGTACAAAACAGAAACCATTAAAAACTCCAAATCTAGAGTGGCAGCACTCTGAAGCCGGACAGTATCGAATAAATGTTTAGATCCATAAGGAACACTGTGAGAATCAGCTGTGACAAAACAGTCCACAGTGCAGAGACGAAATTCTGCTCATTTTGCCAGAATAATAGAGGCTTTTCAGCATTTCATATTGTAAACCACGTTCTAGCAGAAACTGTGTCAGAGCTCCCCTGAGATAAAGAATTTTTTCCTTCTCCAATGTAAACTGCCTCATTTTCTCTAAGTATTCAATCTGGGATAGAATAATCTTGTTTGTGGGGGTACCACAATGGACCCTACAACACTTTTGTCTCCTACTATTTCTGGCAGGGCTTGGCTGACTGCTTTTCCCATGATCCTGACTATTCCATAATAACCACCAAACAGCAAAAGAAGGTGGCAGCAGTAGCAACTTGCTCCAAATGTAAATGCTGCTGCAAAATTTGAACTCCGTGTTTCTGAAATACTTGCTAACTCCCAACAGCCAGATACAATTAGAAAAGATTCTTGGAACAGAAACCCGCAACTGCCTTAGACCAGGCTTAAATTACATTTTGCTTATGGCCAGCTGGCCAGGTATAGATCCATAAAAACATGGGCAATCTGGCAAAGACAACTATTAATAATAGCTGATTCTGTACACGAACCACAAAGAATTATAGAATTCCTTAAAACTGAATGCTAGTGGATGCTTTGTTGTTCAAATATCAGTCAGCCTGAATGCTACTGAATAAAAGATACATTAAATTACCCTGATGATTAGGTAATTTAATGTATCTTTTATTGAAGATCTGCAGATCTGAAGATCTGCTTAGCATCTTAAATTCATTCTTATGGAGACTTTGGAGGCTTGTTTTAAGAAATAAATCAGATAGATAAAATAACATGAATAGCTGTGAAACATTTTAAATAACACTTTCACATACAAGGGACAAATTTATGTTGTGACCTATTTTTCTAACAATTACCTTTAAGAAAATATGTTTCTTAACAAGTTGGAAATTCAAGATGTGGCTCACCTTAGAAGATGCTTGAGCTGCCCTCTTTTGCTTTTTTGAGCGTTTCTCTGAACTATTTCATGTGGTCATGTCAAGATATCGAATTATGAAACTCTAAGATCCAATTATTTCACAGTTTATAGGTAGTTCTATTTCTAATTTAAAAGATAAATTTATTCCATGAAATAGAAATATCTTATTGATATTCAAAAAAAAGCACCCAGAAGAGACCCTGGGGATTGCAAAATTATTTTGCTGAATGCTTCTTCAGAATAGTAATCCTGCAAGGCTTATTTTGAATAGACTAAGACAGCTCTCAAACCTTAGCATACATTAAAACTGAGAAAAAGAAACCTTTTTATTGCAGCAGCATTATGGTTTATTTTCTATTTATAATTTCTCTTGATGCTTTGCTTTGGAATTTACAGTACCTCTGAGGCCTGGAATAATACAAAAAAAAAAAAAAAAGCATTATTATAGCTTTAGCAGAGGCCAGTTATTTCCTGACAGGCCTATATTTTTAGGGTTAAGACTTTGGCAATATCTCTAACTAAACATGTATTTATTTATTTGCTTGAGCATGAAACATCAGTTTCTCTGCAAATGGAAAACAAAGTGTGATCAAAAGAGATGTTTCTTTATTCCTTTCAGGGAGGAAATTGGCTTTCCTCCTTTATTTATTTTGTTGAGAGGTGGATTTAAAACCAGAAAAATATTTTGTTATACGCCCCAGCAGCAGCTGAGGTCCATCTCTGCTTTCAGCAACCACACTAATTAGAGGTATTCAGATTATTCCCTTCTTTAATGTAGAGTTAATAGGCCATATCCCACCATCAGTCACACCCATGCAACCAATCTTTAACTTCATTGATTTCTAAAGGATTTTCAATGACGTAACTGGAAATACAATTTATCCGTTGTGGTACCGAGCTTCATAAACTATTCTATTCCGTTTTTCTCACTATTAGGTCTCTGGATATCAGTTAGCCAAATGCAATAATTAAGACGTAAAATTGTTCACATCATTCTGTGCAAGATAGTTGTAGAAAGGTGGATCACACGTGGATTTTTCTCTTCCCAGCAATGGTATAAAAATTGAACTATCTTGAAAGTAATGAAATAGTACTCTTTTATAAAGATTTTCTGCTCTGACTACATAGAATTGTAGATAAACAACTATCACAGAACAATTTTTCTGTTTTCCTGTGGGCGTATAATATCCTGTCATTTAAGATAACCCTTTGATGAAATGGCAAGAGCAAACGTACTGAAAAGATTTTTTTTAAATAAGAAAAATTATTTGCTCAGATTCTTAGCAAATAGGAAGAATGGGATTCTTAGCAAATAGGAAGAGTCACATCATGTGATGTAGAACTGCATGCATCCATCTCATGTGATCATCTGCGTCCTGCAATGCAGGTGCAGTAAAGTCAATGCATCAGCTTGGAATCTGATTTAACACATGAGCGCTTAAGTGCTCAATATGGGAGTAAACGTCAGGTGTGCTGCCCAAAAATCTGTAAGACCATTTGTCTAGGATTCCAGATGGACTTATTGCTTCTATCGGATTGTCAGATACCTATAAATCTTAAACAAAAATGTTGCATGGAACAAGCAATGGAATATGAAGACACCTTGGTTTCATCAGTAAATCAAACTAGTAGGATTTCCTTGTTTAAACAGCTTCTATAGCATCACTCCTTATCTTCAGGGAGAGGTAGGAAGAAAAATTATAATAAAGTGTTTCTTTTGAACTTAAGATGAACATATCAGCTAGAAAGGAGAAGTTAATGTCTGTGTACATCTAAGATACAAGATTTCAAATCCAACTGAAGATGACAGGCTCCAAGTGATGCTTCTGTCATCATACTTGACTGCACCACTCCATCACTGTTTCCTTTAACAATGAATAATTCCTTATGAAAAACATAATTTGGAACTACTGCCAAAGACAACTGGAGAAACTGAGTCTCAAATAACTTCAATTAGCTGCACTCTTATGAGTTTTAATGTCTGAAACAATTTGTGAATGTCATACATGTTCCATAAAGCTCCTTCACTGCCTTTCCTTTTTTTTTTTTTCCTATTATGTGTTTCAGGCCAGTCTTTCATTTAATAAGTTTTTATCAAGCATGAAAACAAAATTTGTGAGTCTTAGATGAATTGTATGCAGATAACAATAGATATGTTCACATCTTAATAAAGATATTTTAGAAAGACAAATTTAACATAGGCAAGAGTCAAATTACACGCATGTTTTCATTAGTACAATTTGACCATTACTCGCATAGTTACAGGGATGGACAGAATTCAGACCTTGATTCATTGGCTGATGTTCCCTGAAAGTCGTTGGATAAGTTGTCTAAATTTGAGAAGAAATATCTCATTCTTTTTAATGAATTTAGGGTAATGGTCTAAATTGTGTCTTAATAAAGGACAGAGATTAAGATTAATTTAAATCCTTATAGCATAATGACTTTTGCATCCTACTTTACCATATTTATCTTTTAAGAGAAAAATCTGTGTGTGTTTCTTCTTTAACTTTGAAAGAAAAAAACCACTGGGGATTACCTCTCAAAATGAGAGAAGAAATCTGTCCTGCTCAAGTCTAAAGCGTTATTCTGTAATCGTTGCCCATGTGAACCTCCAACAGTTTTCCAACGTTTAAATCTTGATATAAATTCAACTTTCATGAAGCTAGACTGGTCTAGGCTAGCAGTGAATTTGGACTAGTGGGAGTTTTGTCTTTATAAGGATTTCACAGTGAGTTGCTTAATTAATTTCTAATGAGTTGCACTGTGGTTTTGCTGAGTACATGTGTGTTAATGTTTTTTCTGTAATTGTGAATTTTCTTGGTTCATAGCACAACTATCATGCCCCTTTGATGTATAATAGATATATAAAGTCATAAAGGCAAGCCTGGAGCTCTCTAGTCTAACTGTATTTAGGTATGCAACCAAATTGGTTCTCCTAATATTTGTTATGACACTTGCACCAGATATGTAATCTGAAGTCTATGAAGTAAAACATAAAATTCTCTTACATACTTTTCAAATTACATTCCAAACTTCATCAAAGCGTTGCCCTAAGGAACTAATCATTTGCAGAGTTATAATCAAGTGAGTTATAATGACTATGTTCACAATGGAAGTCATATCGGAATTAAAACTCATTCTGCTCTCAAGAAGATGCCAAAAAAATCCATCAAAAACCAACCAAAAACCATAGGTTTTTGTCTCGTTTCAAAGCACAACTCACAAATAATTCTTTGGCAATTTCTTGCTCCCTAACTTCACCATTCTTATACTCTGCTCTGACAGGACAGTGACTGTCTTGTGAGTTTTTGTAGTATAGATTCATCTCTCATCTGAATCTTTAAACAGCCTGTTGACTGTAATTTGACACTATTCTCTATAGGGGACAGCACAGCCTTGTCTTTTCCCTTCCTTCCAAATATATGCCTCCTCCAGTGCAAAACAAAATAAACATCATTTTTTTCCAGTCAAATATCTTTACTCACTAGAAATAAGGTTTTGAACCCCATACCATTGTTCATGGTGAATAGAAAGTACATCAAGCAGTGATTTTGGTGTCATTTAGATGATCCAGAATTGTACTCGGTGTGCTTGAGTGACAGAATTTAGCCAGTTGTGATTACTTGCAGAGCCAGCAGTCAAAAAATTCTGAATCTGCCTGGAGGGTGCTATAATAAAATAAATATAAAAAAATCAACCCTGCCATTGAGACTAGTATCTTAAGACTCAGCAATGGGTTTGTGAGCAGTAGTAGTTCTGTAGTATTGGCACTTTCTACCACTATAAACCTGTGAAAAGAGGAAAGTGGTTCCAGTCTTTGGCTGGTAAATTACACTAACACAGAAGACTAAAAATGACCCCAGCCGTCCTGTTGGTTGTAAGCCATTTTATCCCTGATATGCTAGAAAAACATGATTATTTTCACATTTCACTCATATAACAGATGAGATGTGAAATGAGTGTCATGGATGATAAACATCACAATGGCTGCTAAGTCTTACGCTATGTAAACAAAAACTTCTCTGCTCACTGCCACACAAAATTAACACTAAAAATTACTTTGGAATCTGAGTATAAAAGCAAGCACAACTTCAGAGTGAGAAGGGTCATTACAGAGGAAATGAGTTGGTGGCAGCAGCTCTCCTGGCCAGCTGCAGCTGAGGGAAGTTACTCATTGACTTTGACAGGAAATCCAGCCTATGCATAAAATATTACTTCAAATACTCTTATTCCTATCCATTTTTAGAGATGATGAGACTAGCGACAGCATTGTACAAATGAAATAATATTTGGATTTTATTTTAGGGAGGAAAAAAAGAAAACAAAGAAAGCACAGAGCTCAGAGTTTTGTGCAATGCACCTTCACATAGGCCACTTCACAGTAATATCAGTGTGGCACGAGTGGTCTCTGACAAAGAAAAGCCTTTCATCCAGAGCTGAGGGAAGGGCCCTCACTAAAATGCCACCTACTGCTCTGTACTCTTAACTTTCTGAAATGAAGTTTCTCAGCAGTGCATTAGTCATGCTGTACTCCTGCATGACTACAATACAGATTGACTAGCACACTTAGAAGAAAGAAAAAAAAAAAAGAACAATTGCAACAACAGGATAGTGCTCTGTTAACTTTGACTTCCCCTCCCAAACCTCCCTGCTGTAATAAAGAGCATCTGCTATGAACAAGAACTAACCTGTTACTAACCAAATTCTAGTATTGATGTACGCATGGTTACTACATTCCCCTCAATCATGGTTTTAGCCCCTTAAATAGAACAGAAATAATAACTCAAAATGCTCAGGTATGCTCTGCGACAGGTGGATATTGTT
This sequence comes from Tauraco erythrolophus, assembly GCF_009769465.1. Classification (NCBI taxonomy): domain Eukaryota; kingdom Metazoa; phylum Chordata; class Aves; order Musophagiformes; family Musophagidae; genus Tauraco; species Tauraco erythrolophus. The sequence continues at coordinate 13,563,514 of NC_141475.1, read as the reverse complement.
TCAGCTTTCACTAACAGCAATGCAGCACTGCACTATAGGTCTGCCTGGGCTTGACTCTGCCTTAACTATTGCTACTAAACAGGTGAATTAAATAGGGTACTCCTCAGATTATCATCAGAATCAGCTGATACCACATGCCTCTGGGTATTGCATGCCACAGTCTGTAGATGGCATATGTTCAGTGTTGAGTTTGCAGAAGACAAAGCTAGTTTCCCACTACTTCTGTGGTTTTCTGATAATTGCGCTGTCACATACTAGCATGCTGCTGTAAGAGGAAAAGTAGAATAGCCTGTTGTATGATTGTCTTCTAAGAAGTGCTCTGAGGTGGCCGTTCTGAGATTCAAATCAAATTCATTCAATTTTCATGGAAAAAATGTTGTGGGCCAGCATGTGATGACGTGCATTTCTACAACTTCATGCTACTAAACTTTCTCCCTATATGGAAGGATTTCCTACAGGTTCTTTAACCTTATTAGACTTAGATTTCCTTATTCCAAAATTGAACCAGTAAGAGTATGGAAACAGCTTACTCTTAAATGAACAAACAAACCCCAAACCCTCACTTTTCCCCTGCAAATCAGACACCACAGTTGATGCATGACTGTAGGTACACATACGTGCAATGATTTAGGAACTACAGAACCTTAACAGGACAGAGACACTTTCTGTAAGACACAGAAAGAATGAAAAACATATCAGAAAGAAGAGAAAATAAAAAGTAAAATTTTCTGCTCAAGAAATGGATATTTACCTCTTCATACTTCCAGCAATTTCTAAACTCTGCCTGCAATTCGAGGGACTGTGCCTCTCATGGAAACAGCTCTGCAAGGTGAAATATCTCATATTTTTACCCCTACTGTATGCAGAATTCTCATCATTAATAAATGGGAAGTCAACAGACAGTGAGTGCATCATAGGGGGCAGCTATTATATGTATGTATATTTTTTTATATATATGTACAGACTGTACATGTTTATAAAGGGATATGTATAGAACTTTTGAAGAGATTTCTGCTTGATTATAAAAGCAGTAAAGTGTTGAAATAGGTGCTTTTAAAAAAGTTTTCATTGAAGTACACTGCAACCAGAGAATAGTTCCCATTAAACAGAGTATAAAGAGATATTGGGTGAAGTAATGAATGGGTACTATTGTTGTTTTTTGAGAAAGAAACCAAGAGGTTGGTGTTAGATTTTTTTGTCTGCTTGGTATAATAGTTTTCCACGTTATCTAAATGCAAAGGAAGAAGAGCCTTTTTATTGTTGGATTAGCTTCAGGTTTTCTGCAATGAGAAAAAATTGCTTTCTTAGATGTGCTGCCTGGATTTGCTGGCTAGTGCCATCTTAGAACTTAAAGTACAAATTTTTTTCTGAAAAATGCACTTTCTAGGCAGCTTAACAAAGGGAATCAGTTTCCTCTGCAACATTTACAGAATAAACATGAAATCCTCCAAACTCTCCCAGGAAAATTCTGAGAGATATCTACTTCTAACTTTTTAAATAAACACAATTTACTTGCAAGCAGGAATCTACTTGTAGTGTGCTGAACCTGCTGAACCTGAATTTTACAACAATACATAATTATGATAGGTGGATAGATTATGTAAGTAGTGCCAAGTATATTTCAATACACCCATTTTTCATTATTCTGATGAAAGAGCTTTTGAAGTCATGAAAAACTGGTGTCTGATGGGATCTCTCCTTAGAAGCAGCATTTTAGTTAAGGTTGTTAACGCTGTTCATGGTAAACATTTTATTTCCTTGTCTTTAATTTTTTTTTGCGGTTAGTCGGTACCAGTGAAAGGATTCAGACTATGAGCCCTGGAATTAAGACTTCTCTCCTTCTAGAAAGTGAGGTGCAAACATTGGCACAGTATTTTGTGCCTTAACATGGACCTCAAGGATCCCTGGTATGAGCAGAAAGGCAAGCCAGGTCTTAGAGACTTCTAAAATTTAACCTCTCTTCTGATGCAGTCAGTGACCGCAAGAATAAGAAGCCTGTCCCTTGATTACTATACCCGCTTCCGTACTCAGCAGATGATGGGCACCAAGAAAACAATAGCTGTGGGATTTCCAAAAGACTCTAAGAGGTCTACAAACACACATGCAGGTACTTCAATCCAACTTGAAATCTCTTAGGAGTTTGACACTTCCTTTTAGGGATTTCAACACTTCTGCATGTAGCGATATCACTAACACACAAACAACAAATGACATAGGTGGCACAAGAAACATGCTGAAATAGCTATTTTCTCCTTCTCCCAAGAAGCAGAACCAACTACTTGTGTCAACAATGTGAAGCAGTTTGAAAGAGTTAATTGCTCAAACAAGCAAGAATCCTTTTGGTACCAAGTGGATTGTTATGAATTTTAGAGCTGACTAAAACATATATAGTTGTCTTTATTTACATGAGAGCTCTGTAAGGCTGAGAGTTAAGGATCATGTAAGCTGCATGATCGAAATTAGTTTTTTCAGTGCACACTAAGTCATTTGTAAGCAGCTGAGACATTCACAGTTCCATTGACGTCAGTGGGACTGAAGTATGTAGCCCTTTAAAAAAAAAAAAAATCAGGACACTGTGCTCCAGTGTCTGCATAAGTGTTTGTCACAACATTTGGGCCCTATTAAGCCCACACAGACTACTTAGAGATAAGAGGCTCTGTATCCTATTAAGCAGTCCTTCGAGCCATGCAATTTTACATCACTTCTCTGTCATTTGTTCAGGCCCCTGAAATCAAGCTGAATAGCAGAATCCAAATATATACAGTAGCTATTATTGGCCAATGTAATACAACGATCTGTCTTTGTTTAACCACGAATTGATCTAGGACCGAATGATCTGTTTCACTACGGTACAATAAACCAATGTAAACCCACATACATTCCAACAGAACAAGGCACTCCTTAAAAGACACGGTCAGTTCTGAAAGCCTGATCTCACCTTTGTTTATCAGATCTCAGTTTATCATCCTTCCAGACACTCCTGCTTTCCTATGTTTTCTCAGGGAGGGGTGGGATGGTTGATGAGTTGCTAGACAGATCATAGAATCATAGAATGGTTAGGGTTGGAAGAGACCTCAAAGATCATCTAGTTCCAACCCCCCTACCATGGGCAGGGAAATCCTCCACTACATCAGGTCGCTCAAAGCCTCATCTAACCTGGCCTTGAACACTTCCAGGGATGGGGCATCCACAACTTCTCTAGGCAACCTGTCACAGTGCCTTGCCGCTCTCAGAGTGAAGAATTTCTTCCTTATATCTAGTCTAAATCTCCCCTCTTTCAGTTTAAAGCCATTGCCCCTTGTCCTATCACTACAGATGACAAGATGTATCCAATCCGAGAGCTGGAATAGTTTGTTTAAAGAACTCTATTCAGTTTCGCAGTGACATTCTGTCACCTGACTGCTGCCAGCACATTATTTGTGAAACAGCTGGAATTTTCAAAGTTCCTGCTTATCTAAAATAAATAGGTGAACATATCGAAAACATATTTCATATGTACCCTGAATATATTTAGATAAAATACCTTGATCCAAATGATTTTTGGTAGGCAAAAGCTGGCTGGCAATCACTACATTCCTTCTTTGCTTTTGGCAGCCGTGACTTACTCTATAGCACTAGTGAAAGGAAAATTCAAACAACCATTTTACACAACCATATGGTCTTCATACTATCAGAAAAAAGTGCCATAATTTTTGAGTCTATTAACTGGTTTGGTTAACGTTAGATTGAAAGTAGAATAGTGTGCTTTCTTTCATATGAGACTGATAGAAGTACTGATAGGTCTGCAATCAAGTGCATAATGTTTTCAAATCAATTCTAGGTAGTCAGGGAAAGGACACATTAAAAAAGAAAACAAAAAACACACAATCAAAACCAAAAAGCAGAAAACTTGCAGATCAAAATTATTGATCAGATACAGTGCCATCTATAATGCCACAGCATGTATCCACTCTCAGATACACATGGTTCCTGGAAGACATCTTAATGCTTATTAAGTCTGTGTGAGCCAAGAGCCTCTGCAGCATCTGTAACTCGAATCTTATAGGGAAGACATGATTATCTGGTCACATAAACTGCTGCTTAGTTTTCTCTTTCCTAAAATTTGCCAAGTCAATGACTTATGGAACTTAAACTTCCATTTAAATAATTTTTTTTTTCCCATTTTGAATGCAACTAATGGTAGAAGCTTGAATTTATCTCAGCAGGTGTTAACTGTAAAACCAAGTGGCAGTGCTTAAATACCTTCACTTTAACTGTTTCGCTATTGATCGTTTTGGCAGCCACACTAAACCCGTGATTATCAAAACCTTACACTATTATTATATGTAAGTAGAGCTATTAAGAACTAATTCCACTCAGTTTTACTGTATCATGATATGATCAAGCACAGCCTTCGAAATGAATGTTATATCTGTATCTCCCCAACAGAGGAGAGAGGGGAGGTACATCCTCTCTGAGGTACAGCTTTTGCCTTTGCCACCTGCATGTCAAACATGGAAACCGATTGCTACAATCTTTGTACACCGAAAGACTCCTCTAATGAGCTGTCAAAGCCTGCAGCTTCTCTCCGTTCCTTTGCTGCCACAACAGTTCACATTTCATATTTCCATTTAAAATTCTGCAGGACCTAAAATATCTGGGCATTTCATCAATTCTGCAAACAAATATACCATGTTGTCCAACTCGAGAAATAGGAAAGCAAGCCATGTTAACAATAATGGGCATTGATAATCTTGAGAAGATAATTTACAGGAACAGCATGGCACAATCCTGCGACACATGCAGAATCTAACTGTTATACAAAATATGGATCCTGTCCTTCCTTCCACGAGTATGTGAGAAAGGTATTACCCTTCCTTCTCTGACACCACGGTCATGCATCCTCTATGTTCACAAATCACTGCCCTATCTTATGCAAGAGTGGAGAAGAAAAGCTTGATTTTTAGCACGTAGGAAAAGGAACAACTGTTAAATGGAACAGCCTCCAGTGACCTAATTCAAGAAAGCTTTGTCAGGTGATAATCTTTCTCACCCTTTATATGTCATTCCCTGAAGCACATAGTGTTCAAAATAGTTTAAAAACATTCAGAAATGTGAGAGAAGTAGCTGTCCTCCTGTACAGCTCTGACAAAGATTAGAATTCCCAATATAGTCACTGTTTGCAAAGTGCTCTTAAACTGCTGTTTCACTGGGTTTATGTCTGAGTGCCACTAATCAAATTAACTGTGATGGCTGCAGTAAGCTGTTTATAGAGACGAAAGACCTACCAAAAGAAGTTTCTGGTACAGCTTATGAAGCTGAATACTGTTAAGCACATAAACACTCACTGCACAGAAAATCTTGACTTTTATTCTTTCTGCTGTTCCTCACTAGAGGGTCAAGAGTACTTCAGTGTTCGTAAGTCTTGCACAAGCCCAAAATCCCTCTTCCCATCATATAACTGGTTGGTTTTTTTTTTCTTAGAAACAAAAAAGCATTTATTTTTTGTTGTCTCTCTCTAAAAAACAAAACAAAACAAACAAAAAACCCAAAACCAACACAAAACCAAAAACAAATAACAGGCAGTAAACTTAATGATTTAATGGAATGCATTATTATAGTATGATGGTCATGTCAAGCTGCAAGATCTTCCCCATGGCATAGTTAAAAACAGCAAAAGCAGGCAGGAGGCTGTTCCAAAATACGAAAATGCAAGCCAGGCACTTTTAGCCTATCAGATACTTGTGACTTTGAAAACGAATATCAGGCCGTGGGTGTTGTGGAAAGAATCACTGTGCCACAGAAAAAAAAGAGGTAACAGGGCAGCTACTGAGATTACACAGGGGACCCCTCACACGCAACCGTCACCTGTAACTGTAGCAATACAAGAAGAGACGGGAAAGCAGCAGATAGCATCATCGAGCGCTGACATGGACTGTCTGGGCTCTTTACCAGGCTCTGGAGCAGATCCCTAAGGACTACACGTTTGCGCGCTCGCTGCGACTTTACAGATCTTCGCAAGGGCCACTCACAGAGGATCTGTAACAGGCTTTCTCTCAGTTCACATTAGCCCATTTATTTTACTTCCTCATAAAAATAACTGCCTTCAGTGTCAGCTGAGGAAGGTAATGTAAACAAAGGTGCTGAAAAGATGACTATTTTACTGAAGCATACCAATGCCTAGGAAGTCTTAATAAAAGTTAGGAAATCTGTCTCCCTCTATCTTTTCATTAACATATCAGAAACTCTCATGAAAAGGGCTGTATTTACTAAATATTTGATACCAAAATATCTGTTCTTAACTTGTACAGGTCAAGCTAGGTAGAAAGGAGGAAAACAAAGCCTCAGACTGCAGTTGGATCCTGCAGTTCTTGCTAAATGAGTACAAGATAACACTGCCACTAATGAATACCCATCCTGCAACAGCTACACAGCGGGCACAGTGCTAGCAAATCCTAGAGGTCCTTCTAAATTAGGTTTGAGAACCTTCCTGACAGGAAGATTTAATTAGTAGTATTAATAATGTCAGAGGTCTCTGCCTTTGAAAGTATTCCAATTCTCCTAAACAAATATGTAGCATAAGGTTCCTCAGGAATTCCAAGCAGAGGAAATTGTACTCTCACATCTCTGTTGTATTAGTAACTATTTATGTATACATTGGATGAAAGAAAACTGAGGAGTTTTCCTGCAAGAGAAACCTTCTAATTTTTTTACAAAGTTTTGAGTGCTCCAAATGAGAAAGATGTGGAAAATGGGTGCTAGGATTTTGTGCAATCATTATAGCTAATGATAATATCTTATGATCCAGTCAGTCAAATGACTACCAAGTTTCAGTTTTATAATCCAACAATGAAGGAAACATTTCATCTTCTCACCACTCTGGCATCTGACATTCTGATATTTTTTTTTGCTCTCCAGTTTTAGCTTTTAAGGTTGGCAGTGCTAGATTAATTCACATTTAAAAGTGGTTCTCTGTAGACTTCACAAAAGTGCAGACATTTTTTCAGCTCAGCATAAATTTCTATCAACTGTTACTTTACCAGAAGCTTCTCTTTGATCATTTTATTGCATAAAATAATTCTGTTCCTATCATTCATCTCCATAACGTAACTTTCTGTACTTAAAGAAAGCATATATGTCCTAGGTATTTGCTTCTTTGTGGCTCTTAGAAGAATTAATCTGTGATTAAAAATATTACAAACAGTTGCATTAGGAGATTAGGGTAACTTTTAAATAGAAATTTCCAACTTTGTATTAGCAAACACAGAAATACTAATAAGCCATCATTTAACTAGCTCAACAGCTATTTTAGAATTCACATTAGGATAAAAATGGATAACATGAAAATATTTTCACTTTATACATTATGCACCAGATTAGCCCTCAGTGGTCAAGTTATAAACATTGCAAAAGCATAAATACATAAAGTGAGACAAAACCGTATTAATGCTTAGCATGGAGAAACATTAAATAAACCAAAATTTCCTGATACAGCTTCCTAGAAACCGACAGTATTAATTTAGTCAGATAACTTCCAGAGGCACAATTATTTTTATTCAGTGTAAATAGTCTCTGACGTTGGAGAGAAAAACCTTTCTCTTAGATAACAGCTGGCTTTTAACAAAGCACATCTTAAGCTTCACACTAGCAACGTATTAACACTTTGCTCTGAAACACGGTGTGTTGATGGCATTGGATGTATCACCCTGGTGATACATCAAGACAGGGAATTCTGAAACAGTGAGAGCATTAGTAAAAATTACCTTTAAAGATCAGTGTTTGCATTCATATGCAAACAAATGTAAAACAGATGTCTTAAAACTTGAGCTACTATTTTAAGTACAGCCATAAAACATTTTGTGCATGTAAAATGAGATGCGTTGCAACAGTCATATCTGTACAGAAAGCCACAGATCTCCCTGCTGTAATAGTCTTCTGAGCTGCTGCTCTGTCTCTATACTGTCTGAGAAAACCATGCTGCTGGGGTGAGGGGGTAAGGGTGCACAGTCCCCAGGAGAGGAGGGGATGGGAGGAGAGCGTGCAGGGCTTGTCTTTCACTCTGAGATGCAACAGCCCCACGCTCTCTGCATAGATCTGATAACCCAGCTACACAAGAGCTGAGGGTGATTCTCTCTGTCTCATGGCAGGGTCTGACATGACCCATCATGAGAAAATGCTTCCTTATCTTTACCAAAAATTTTAAAGTCTTACTAGGACTTTTAGGAAGAAAATGGTTAGACTTCTGTAGATACGAGTAACATCTGATTTCTTGCTAAGGAGAGATATGAAATCTTACCAGCCAATCCTGCAACAGTAAGGAATGCCTTGGAGAGGACCTTGTTCTCACACATCTTCTAAGGCCTGTAAAAGGCACAGGGAGACTCTCAAAGTTCAGGGACCACCCTTGCTCTTACCTGGGCAGCAAGACAGAACAAGACGGAGGCAGCAGCTCCTCTGCCCTCAATGTTGACTTTACTGCTGATCAGGGCAATCAGCACCTATCAGTGCTCAGCAGACTGTGACCGTGCTTGCCACAGCAGGCAAAGGGGATGCTCACAGCTTCCATAAATATGGGACACACAGAGGAGCTGCTCCCTCTTCTTGCTCTCCTCACTGCTGATACACAAGGCTTAGCAGCAGACTGCATGGCTGCAGAAGGTATTTCACCCATCTGAGCCACAGTGTCTCTCATGACACTTTTTGATGTGCCTGTGCTTCATCTTTGCTACAGCTTTTGTCTATATATCACAAACAATCCTGCAGCCATTGCCAGGATGTTTACCTGAAGCCTAATTCTATGTCTGCATTCCTTCGATCAAGTAAGTGGGACTGCCCCATGGGCACAATGTAACTGACACTGTGATTTGTGTATGCCTGAATATTTTATGCATGATAATTCCTTTCCCCCATAAGAGCCTGCACACCTTAGGGATAAGAGGATCAATCAAGGTGCTGCTCAAGTCGGGCAGCCTCTCTCCATTTCCATAAGGCTTTGGGTCTGCTCCTTAATGTGCTGCTGATGAACTCTATTAAAAGATACGCTCAGCTTTCTCTAGCTTATTCGATATAAGTGATGTTTCTTTTTATCTACAAACATAAATTGTTTTGCAGTTTATACGGTTTTGTAAAGTTCTCACTGCACACTGAAAAGCTGCTCTCTCTATCAAAAGGCATGAGTCTTTTGACTTGCTAGGTGTATAGTTCTCTATTGCCAGAGACACCAGTTCCATTTTTTGATTAAGGAAATATGTACATGTTGTTATAGTTAATAGGCCAGGTTTACTACACAAGTCACACAGGAGACAAACAATAAATTAACTGTGCTACTGAGCAATGCAAACAGCGCAGAGTGTTTGGATTTTCAGTATCCTTGAGAAATGACTTTGCTATTACACTAACAATGCCCTGGTGAATATTCATTTTCAGGTAGTAACAACCCTTGAAAATAACTCTTTCAGTCTAATCATACTGCCGGATTACAGAAAGCCTTTCAGTGAAGTTTATGGTCTGGATTCTCAGTCACTGTAAACAGTTGTAACTCCACAGGTTTCAGAAGGAATAATCCAATTTGTATGCTGGACCTACTTCCTTATTTTGTAAACCCTGTATTAAAGGTTATGTAATAATTAAGGATGAAGGAATAGAAAAGCCAAATACCCTAACTTGATTCTGGCAATGACTTTGCATTTACTGAAATGAGGATGAACAGAATCAAGCTGTAAGAGGTTAGTTATAACTAGGAGATTAGTTTGTTTTATTAAAGTAAAGCACACAGCATAACATGGAGAACTCTTCAGTGCATTTTGGAATAGCGCATTTTAAATCTGCCAGTTGCCTCTGAAGGTCCCAATCCTGCAAAGCTCACTTATTATTTAACTTTATCTACTATAAATAATCCCACTGAAATCAGACTATTCACAGTGCAGACAGGGAAGCAGAGCTTAACTGCTTGACAAATTAGGGATCTAGCCAGAAGAAAGTTTTCTGGCTTCCACATTTCCTTCAGATTTGACCTATTAATAAACAGTGAAATGTTTGGCATTTTGCTGAGTAGAAATAGTCCTCATTTTCAGCGGTTTTGGGTCTACTGCAAAGAAAATCTTCTATTCTTTCTCAAATGAATGTGATTTGCACAAGAAACCATATAAAGGCCTCATTCTCTATAGACTTACATTTTTAATGCTCCCTCAAAATGTGAAAAAGCTATACACTCACAATTGCCAAAACAAGGAAGAATATATATTTTCATTAATCCTGCTAAAACTCTTGCATGTAAACTCACTTGAAGCCTGTATTCTAGATTAGCAAAACAACGTTAAAGCTAGTTTGAGGCACAGGGTTTTCAGGTGTCATAAACCAAATGAAAAAATCCATGATGCAATAAAGCTTTTGCCTTGCTCCAGCAAGAATAATATTTTTTCTCAACGTGAATACAGGGGACTAAGAAAGACTGGTGCTTTTAGCTGATGCGTGTTTTAAAAGAAACACACTAACTCGAGCCAGAGCACAAAGCCAACAACTACTAGATCAAGAACTTGAAATTTACATTTAATCAACTTCAAGTAGGGACAAGAAATCAATTTAACACACTGTTTGCAGAACATTTACTGTGGAATTGTCCTGTACGATGCAGCACTGCTAAAAATTACCCCCACAAAAATCAGCAGTTATTAAGAAAAGTGCAAAGGCCAAAGAAAACATGCCAAAGAAGTCACTGAAATAGAACAAGGAATTTCTTTGTTTTGCTTCCCAAAACTTCAAACGGAACCTTCGATAAGTTGAATGTTTGATCTTTTTGCTACCAGCACAATTTCCTGGTTACTTTTATAAACTAGAGCTTTCAAACTCCTACCTACTCCCAGTGATCTCTGCATACCGGCTTATTTAATATTCCCTCAGCTTATCTCAAGTCTCAATGCAGCAAGGCTTTTTAGTTGCTATGGCCCTAAGCATGGAACATGAAAGAAAAGGATATCTGGGAGCCTTACTCTACATTTTTCATTTAAAAACAAGGCCTTGAAGCTGGAGGCATGTCCCCAGTCATTTTTAGTTGTTTTGGAGCTCCCATTTACACTTGGAGCATTCCATCTTCACAGGGTATTTCTTCAAAATATTTAGTGACACACGCAGAAACACCAAGGCTGTATCAGATTTGTAACTGCTTACAGTAAGGAATGGGGTATGCATGTATAGCAAAAGGGACTAAACTTAAATTTGCCGAAGGCAAATTACCCAAAATCTCATGGCCTAGTTTCCTATTAGTCATTCTGGTACAGTCTTCCTAATCCCAGTACTCATACAAATAGCATTTACTTTCCAGAACCCAAAGAATTCACAGCTCCTTCAATACAGCAACATTACATTAATTAATCTAGTTGATGTCACAAACCAAACAAGAGCTGATAAGCCCAATACGTCACATTAAGTATAACCAGACAGCTATAGAGCATCACATTCACTGTTTGCTTTTTTCACTTTTAATATAAAAGGCATGATATCTTTGTGAGCACCTTTAAATTAATATACTTGTATATTCTAGGTTCATAGAAAAGGCAAAGTACGTTTTAGTAAGGAATTTCCAACAGGCAAAAGAATTTCAGAATATCTCAGAACAGCTGTTCTTGTCAGGTTTTACCAGTGACAGACAAGCACTCTCAGCTCAGGAGCTGCACTGACACCAGCTCAGAAATGTTTTTAAATTGGAGACTGAATTAATGCAGAAAATGAAATAACTCACACTGCAAAGACACCACCAGGTGGATCTGCAACACAAAGCGACAAAACCCACAGATTCCCCTAGATTTGGGTGCTGGCAGTTCTCCAGGGAGAGGGAAGCTCCTCTGATAAAAAGCCAGCAGAAGCAAATGAAGTCCATTCATTCTATATCCCTCCCTCATGCGGAGGGGTGTATATATGATCACAGCGCACTGGATTCTGCCAGCTCATACACCACATCACGACTGTCTGAAGATGGGGGGGGCTGCTCTCATCAGTCTCTGGGCCTGCACAAGAACACAACAGTGATGAGAAATTACCTTTTCCCTCTTACCATTAGTATATGCCTAAAAGTATATTGTGCTTGGACTCTTGGACTTCTTGCTTGATGCAACAGCAATGTTTCTGTCGGAATAATCACGACGTGTTAACCACTAAGTTAATGAGAAAAACAGTTCCACCAACTTTGGAGGGACCACTTTGAAACTTTGGGCTGTAGTGGAGTCTACCTCAAGCCTAATACTCCTGTAATTAAACTCTCTCTGATATTTTTCATCTGACTCAGCTATCCCTGTGTTACATTGCAATGTGCAATATACTTGAATTCAGTTTGCTCTTGTGCGAAGAACAGCATGATGCAACTCAATCCAAGAAAACTCTTATTACCAAGGTCAAAAGGCTGCTATCTAGAAAAGTAGGGATTTGCTGCTCCGTTTAGTGGTACTCTGACATCAGCAAGAATTAGACCCTGCATCTTTCTCTAAATCTCTTCTTCAGTAAAGAATGTCATATTTATGAATTAATCCAAACAATGAAGATCATATTTCACATCCAACTTCCGAATATTTCAACTTTTCCTGTGAGTTGGAAAGAGTACCAGTTATAAAGATGTAAAAATGGGCCCCAAGATATCTACCTGAAATGATACATACGATGAAGGAAAAGAATCTCTATTGAATTCAAAATATGTTGTAGGCTTATATTTTCATTTTGTCCTTTGTTGTAAAGACGACTGGCAGATAGGTATAGTGCTACAGCAGAGAAATCAGGAACCTTTCACTGCTGGGGAGTAGGCAGAGGTGGTAGATAAGGGTAAAAGCCAAATATTCTTAGCTGTTTTAAACCTCTCAGAGAAAAACACAATGCACTGAAAAATATGAGAAGGCTGGCACACAAAACTAAACGTAAAGGCTGGCTAAGGTAAAAATTTCCCGAGAAACAGAATATTTGCAGCTAACTAAGGTATTAAAGTTGAAGAATTTATGCACAGAGAAAGAAAATGTGACCTAAATGAATCATTTCCACTTCCAAATTCTAATTATTCAAAAACCTTTGATTTCTGCTCTTTGAAGATAACTGATCATTGCATACTATGATGATCTCTGTTGTTTAAAACCTGTTATGTTTTAAATGATTGTTTTCACACGCAATTTTGCTGACATTAACATATAGTGAAAGTTATTTTGAAATATCTTTTTGTAAAACAAATTTTTCTTTAGTTTGATTAAGAAAGAAAAAGCCTGTCCCTGGAAGTCAGCAACATTTTAGACGAGTGCAGAAAAAGAAATTATAATACTGCCTTTCTTTATAAACTCAGTTACGACTTATATATACTTAGAGATGTACATTAAAGTTTCATAAAAAATAACGGTTCATCAATAGAAGACGAAACTTTGCTACTTTATGAATCTTTTGAAGATTTTCACCTGAATTTCTCAAAGAAACCTAAATATTACTCATCTGAAGTCAGCAATAACTGTGACATAGATACGAAGCGCGTGACAGTTATTGCTGAGTGCTGTGGAACATGATTCAAAAATTATATAGAACATAACTCAGCAGATATTGCCAATATGTCAAGCATACTGCAAGCACTCAGAAAACTTCAGCTGCTTCTCCACTGAGAGTTCCTAGTAGTGATGAGCCTGAGCAGTTAAATGAAATAGGTATTTTATGAATGCTGCCAGAAAAAGGAAGATTACCATGAGAAAGAAAAGATATACTTGGGGTCTTACATGCAATTTAAATTTTAATAAACTCCCAAAAGTTGTAAATTGGGCTCTGGTGTAGGGAAGCGCTATTTCCAAGCCTGGAACACCTTAGGGGTGTTTAGAGGTGCTTTAGGGGCTCCCTTTCTAACCACAGTTTCACTTCCACAAATACTGTGCATATTCGACTCCAACTCGTGCAACTTACAGTCTGTGCACACTGATGAACAAAACAAAACAGTTATAAAGTCCTTGGGTTTGTTATCCGGTATTTACACATGGTTCGAACCATGGCATATAAAGAGCTAACAGGGTGTGCTGGTTTTGGCTGGGATAGAGTTAATTAGCTGGTGTGAGGCTGTGTTTTGGATTTGTGCTGATAATGATGTTGATAACACACTGATGTTTTGGTTGTTGCCAAGCAATGCTTAGATTAAGCCAAGTACTTTTCCAGCTTCTCATATTGCTCTTGCCCTCCCAGCTTCTTCTCTACGAGAAGCTGAGAAGGGACACAGCCAGGACAGCTGACCCAAACTAACTAAAGGGATATTCTGTACCATAAGACTTCATGCTCAGTATATAAGCCAGAGTGAGTTGGATGGGGGCAGCGATCGCTGCTCGGGACTGGCTGGGCATCAGTCAGTGGGTGGTGAGAGGCTGCAATACTTATTTTCCTGTGGATTCGATTTCTCCCTTTTTTGTTTTTGTTGTTTTCATTACAATTTAGTAGTGGTAGTAACAGTAGTAGTTGTTGTATTTTATTTTATTTCAATCATTAAACTGTTCTTATTAGATTTTCTTACCTTTTTTCTCTGATTCTCTCCCTTGTTCCACTGGGGCAGGGGGAACGAGCGGCTCTGTAGCGCTTAATTGTCACCCTGGCTGACATCGGTCTACACTCCTCAGACAGGGATCAGGCAGTGAAGAGGTAGCCCACCATTTCGTATAACTCCATATTGATTCCATCAGCCATTGAGAATAGAGAGAGGAGTACGTATGTAATCCAAACAGCATTATCTTTTGACTCCTGCCCACACTATCACTATCCTTAGACCTTTGTACTTACAAACTTTTTTAACAGAACCTGAAAGTACTATTTCATATGCAAATATGCTGAAGTCAAAACTTTAATGTGCCTTCCCAAAATCAGATATCTAAACAGAAATTTAGATTGCTAAATAAATAACTGGATTTACTACCATGGGAAGTGCTTAACTTCTGTCATAACAAGTTATAACAAGTTTATCCAAAACACTCCACGTAACATTCCTACCTGTTTTATCCAAAGAAGCTTGTAGGCTCAAAGAGCTGCTGTGATTGATCTGTGGTCACAAAACATATATGACACCTATGACAGAAAGGGTAATCTTTCCTCCTCACACCATTCTCGACTAAGCACTGCAGACATCAACTGGAAATATTGATGATTATCGATACTGCAATTTTCCTCCATAAAAATTATTGCAATAATCTTAGAATTTACAGGCTGGAAGTAAAGGAAAGTTCAAAGAAGTCTGATCTTGTATGTCCTAATCCATCTTTTCTTGTTTCAAGTGGAAAATCTGTTGTGCTTGTGGGTTTGCTCCTGTCAGCATACCAAACATGGTCACAAAACCATGATCGTACTGGATCTGTACTGTGTATTGGCACTAAGTCGAAACTTCACATTGGAAGTCTATTTCAGTTCTGTGACGTGCTTTTTTGCTACCTGAAAGTCCTTCAGGGATTGTTAAAACAAGAATTAACATTACAGATTTGTAGTGTTTTTAACAAGAGGAAAGAGCACTTCAATAAACCCTTTCTTTTTGGATATCAAAGGATTATATTAACCTTTCAACCACAAAACTCCACAGACACCTCATGTTCTTCCTGATGCCTTCACTACATCTTAGTTCTATTTCTATCTCACATAAGTCTTCCATGGTGCAATATTAACCTGCATTTCCTCTCTGATCCTGTCTGCGTTCTTTTTTTCTTTAGTGGATTTTATAATGCATTTTTCTGGATTCTGACAAAATTGTTGTTCAAATCATTTAACAACCTTAACATGCCCTCATTATCTTCTGAATCATCAGTCTTTGTTTCATCAGTAAATCTTATTCACAAAGATTTTAGCATTTAGGGTGTTGATAAAAATGTCAAATACCATTAATGGAAGAAATTCCTAAGGGTCTCTATTAATAAAAACTTTGCTCATTAATAAGTCTCCATTGACAATTCCATTTTAAGAATAGTCAGGGAGTCAAACATGCAGCCTTGTTAAGTCTACATAATGCAATTGACCCACATGGTTCACATTAGTAGGTCATGCAATATTAAATTCTGCTAAAACAAAATTTACTACTCAACATAGCTGGTTTTACTGATCACACCTGTATTTCTATGAAAAGTAAACCAGATTTGTTTACCAAAAAATACTTCTCATGAAGCCATGTTGGTGGACACATCTTACATTCTTAATCTTAAATTGTCTGTTTACAGTCTCTATTTAACTATGACATTTATTATGGCTCTGTCTGACCTGGGGCTAAGCAGATTAGAGTTTCCTGCTCTTCAAAAACTAAGAGTTTCCCCAGTTTTCTCAAATCCGTTGAAAAAAAAAATAACACCGTTTTTCATCTAATGTCTTTAAAGTCTCTGACATCAATTTTCTGAATCCGTGTTTTAAGAAAAATCTTAGTCTCAGTAAGTGCTAACACCTTTTTTTTTTTCCTGTCCTAAATGGTGAATATTCTATTCCTTTAGTATCTGCCTTCTGCATGTGTGTTCTTGCTTTGTTCTATATATAAGACGGAAACTGTTGTTATTTCTTTCCTTTTTCACATCACTATTCAGTACTGCACCATTTGTATCAAGCGAAGAATCCAATAAAGGTTTCTTTTAGCACCCATCTGACCCAATAACTCTACACATGAGAAATATGGAGAATTTAGAAATCCTTTGATGGCTTTTCATCTGTAAAATTATTCGATAATATGTTTCATTTTAAACCATTTTCACTTTGAGAGGATAATCATATCTTTGTAGAAAGAGAAACCACCCCAACCTGAATTATCCAACATAACATACACAAACTAAAAAAGAAGAAAGCAAATGAAGAGGAAAATAGCTCATATTCACTACACACTGTATGCAAAACTACATTTACTTGCTTTATAAGGGTTTTTGGAAGGTTTAAAGAAGCTGGACTGATAGGTTAGTTTTATATGCCAAACTAAACTAAAATCTTGCAATAGGCAAATAGAGCATGTAGCCAGCTTTAACATTTTAATACTAGTTAAGGAATAAACATATCTTCTTTATGCAATGTTTTCCCACATTCATGACACAGGGGAAAGATATTAGTCAATACTTGCTTTCTACGTTTTGTTTGATCTGATGCTTATGTGAAAGAGAAACGCTGACAGGCTGGAGAGCAAAATAGGTGCTGTGGAAAAGAAATGCTTACCTGTAAGAGTATTTCTATTAAAGTCTAGTGAAACTACTTGCCTGAGCAGTGTGACCAGGATGCTGAGTGGGGCACTACCAGAAACTACACATTCCATTATTCCTAACAGTCATTATTCTGCATTTAGATTCTTACAATCTCAGTCGTCACCAGTTTATGGGGACCTTCTTCCAAAATTGAATCAAACATCAAAAGACAAAGTCTGTTTGCAAAGCTGCTAACATCTTGCCATGTTTCTGAGAATTGTCAGAGCAGGAATTCCTAAAATACTAAGTAATTATTTTTTTCTTTCATCCTGACTGGTAAAAATAGCCAGAATCACTTAGCATTTATTTTAAGAGAGAGTGTAATTTAATTTTACCAATAAAATAGTCTTTCATGCAAAAACTTCAAATGAATGTGCCTAATTTGCCCTAGAACCCACTTGAGCTTTTGGCACGCACAGTGTTTCTTGTCAAGGGAATCATAGACCTGATACTCCTTAATCCTGCTCATTTTGTTTGTTTTAAACCTCACCCATACAGGCTTCATCCAATGCCCTCCAGTTACTGTTGCTGGAGAAGACAGCAACAACTAGTCTACATCCGTTCTTTGCATGTTGCTAATGATTTCCTAGACTGCTGTCATGTGTCTGTTTATGGATCTTAGAGAGCTTAGCCTCTTCACTCAGACGCCAAATCTAAGCACCTTAATATTGGTGCTTAAATATACCTTGCCCCACTTTTTAAAAAAAAAAAAATATTGTGTGTGGTAATTTGAAAAAAACAAAACATAAAAACCTCAGATGAACATTTCTCACAATCAGTATTTGCCTCAAAATTGTCAAAATTTCTAGTAAGTGAAAAAATCAAGAAAAGAAGAGGAAAAGAAAGAATATCTAATGCATAGGGGCTGTGGACAGATGTCAGTAACACTATTTTCTTGGTGTCATTTCCATAAGACTTTCCAATGTTTTCAGCCATCACCAACATCATGATGCAGGAAACCCAGTAAAGGCGGCTACTTCTAGATTTGGTATTCTTTTTCCTTCCTTCCTTCGCTTGGACATGCTATGTTTAGCTTTATTCCTTCTGTCATTCTCACTTGCTTCATGCTCTCTGAACACCATAAATGATCTTTCACTCTGATTCATGATTAAAATAACTGTTTTTAAAAAGTGGAAGGGGAGAAAGAAGAAGAATGTGGATATGACACACCTGGCACTACATAGAAGAAAGGCTTAAAAGATAGAGGTCATAAGCAGCGAATTTGCTCATTTGACTACATTTATTCTTTCAGTCATAAACCAACTTTCAATATGCAGATTGTCTTTAGGTACTTGTTCAAGCTGACCGAGGAAAGACTCCATCCCAAGAGCAGGCTAATTATCCCCATGGCCAAAGATTTCAAAACTTGGAAGGAAAACAGGAAGAAAAAAAATAATCAGAAAAATGAGAGAGTGGCTGTTCATTTCTATTCTTAGTGTATATTTGATGAGATGGTTTAAACACTTTGAAGTGAAAGGATCTTGATCACCACAACGGCTGATGCTGTTAGTTTATGGGGGAGGGGGATGTCACAGACACAATTCCTATCCATAAGACTGTAATAAAGTCTTCTCAAAGAAAGGCTATCCCTTTTATTCTTATGAATATACCAATTGCCAACTCTCAGAGGTAATTGACAAAATGGTTATAACATTTCTGTAACAAAAAGCATGACTATATAGTGAAAGATGTAGTCAGACACGAGTGATTTTAAAAAAATCCCCTGTACTTATCCACAGAAAAATAAAACAAAAGTAAAGGCTCCTGTTAAAAGTCTAAAAAGAACTCAGTTAATAATGCGAAGTCTCTTGAGTAATTCCTGATCAGATTATAAGAATAATTTAAATATAAAATTTGCATGATGCCCTCAAGTGTCATTACTGATGCTTGATTGTATTAATTAATACATTGCCATCATCAGCTAATCACCAGTTCCCACTTTGCAAATGATTCCGTAAATTCTAAGTCAGTGCAGGATATTGTGAAAATACATTTTTGTTATGTTTACTTCAGTAAACTTGTAGTTCACTGCAATTATATATCAATATAAAATGATTTACATTTTTAGTGACTTAGGGTTTTTTTCCTCTTCAGATTATCTGCTGCTTTATTTTCTACTGTCATAATCAGTCCGCGAGGATTCTCTCAATGATAACAAGGCAGAATGGAAAATTCAAACCAACCTCCAAAGACAGCGAGATGTCTTTCATTAGATTTGGTAGCATACAGCTGCACTTTGTTCTTTCAACCACACTGCTAAATACTTTCATTTTGTATGTCAATCAGACTGGGAAAAGATACAGAAAATGGAAGAGTCAGAGATTTAAACCACATTGCTGAATAATTACATCAGAAGATGTGCCATTTACTGAGGGTTTCTTTTTCCTAAGTGAAAGATATTAAAGAAAATACAGAGAAATTATTTTTCTTAGAGGATGCAAACCTTTATACTAACTTGAAAAAGATACAGAATAGTATATCCATTACAATAGATATTAATAGGCATCCCAAGGACAGTGGTACACAATATCTCACAATACTTCAGAAAAGAAGGAAAATCAAAGCAGTTCAGCATATAGAAACTAAGGTTTTCAAGAGGGTCCTTTCTATATTTCAAGGGTTAGCAGAAAGGTTCAGAGACCTTCCAAAACATGGAAGGCTCCAGCACACACAATTCCCCTTGGACATAGAGATTATAGCTCTCAATCCTACTGATTTTGATGACACTATTCTGTACTGAAATGAAAGCTGTTTGATTTAATGAGACTTTTTATGGATACAAATTGCTTTTCTTAATTGTAATGGGTAGCATGTAGGTAAGAAAACAGCATTGGGGCCTCAGTCTTTTTGTGTATGGGAAAGAGCAATTTCCTGAGCTGCAGGACTGGAATGTAACCACCCCACCAGGGTGATGAGAGATGCTGTTTAATCTTTGAGGTGATTTTTTTTTTCCTAATATTATTGGTGAGCAAAGCATTTCTCATTTATGCATTTTTTTTTAAAAAAAAAACCTACCTGTAACTTGTCTTGTTGACATATCTTTTAGCTATTACTGCAAAAGTGTTTAATTATCCTTACTACTGGGCCTGAACTCATTACAGTTGATGAAAAAATTTATTAGGCTTTTGACTAAGCCTATTGGTATATCACAAAACTTCATTTCTATTTTCAAATTTCAATTTGATATAAGGCCACAGTAAAATTACAGCAAGTTCTATGCAATAAAAGAGAATTTACTGAGATTAAATTGCAGTATGCTTATCATATGAATTCTAGAGGCACTGGCGACTCAAAATCTCAGTGGAAGTGATTTGTTTAAAGCAAGCATATACAGAGAAACATAAAATGGTTAGGGTTGGAAGGGACCTTAAAGATCATCTAGTTCCAAAGTCCCTGCCATGGGCAGAGACACCATCCCCTAGATCAAGTTGCTCAAAGCCCCACCCAAGCCGGCCTTGAACACTTCCAGGGATGGAGCATCCACAATTTCTCTGGGCGGCCTGTTCCAGTGCCTCACCATCCTCAGTGTGAAGAATTTCTTCCTTAGATCTCATCTAAATCTTCAGTTTTATCTTCTCTCTTTCAGTTCAAAGCCATTGCCCCTTTTTCTATTGCTACACGCCCTTGTAAAAAGTCCCCCTCCAGCTTTCTTGTAGACCCCCTTTAAGCACTGGAAGGCTGCTATAACATCTCTCTGGTGCCTTCTCTTCTCCAGGCTGAACAGCCTCAACTCTCTCAGCCTGTCTTCATAGGAGAGGTGCTCCAGCCCTCTGACCACCCTCATGGCCCTCCTCTGGACTCGCTCCAACAGGTCCATGTCATTCTTATGCTGAGGGCCCCAGACCTCTAAGCAGTACCTCAGGTGGGGTCTTAAGAGAGCAGAGCAGAGGTGCAGTATCACCACCCTCAATCTGCTGGCCACGCTTCTTTTTATGCAGCCCGCGATACAGTTGGCTTTCTGGGTTAGTTTGCTTTCTGGACTGGAGAAAAAAATCAAAAAGTATTCCAAGTGTAAACTCAAAAATGTAGTGGTATTTGAAGTCTGTTTGCCTGGGAATGAAGAGACAAGTGTTAAAGAACGACCAGAATTGAACATACAAGTTTTGGGAGTTTCCTTCTGTACGCTAAACACGATGCAACATGTGAGTAGATTGGAGGTGGTAACTCTGTAAGGATGATTCAAAGAATTCTGCAAGTTTAACACATCTCAGTTTTCACCCATCTTTCTATACAGCTTATATAACCAGCGATAAGTATTACTGCATATTAGTAATTTAGTCAATCTTTTGTTAACCTTAATGTTTCACTGATCCTTCTTTAGGTGAAACACGGTATCATGACATATTATGCTAACTTACACTGATAAAAAAATGTTACATCAATGTCATTATTTTAGCAGAATTCCATTAATGTAAGAGATCTCCATCCATTCCTATTGTGATTTAAGTTCATTCACTGATTGTTACAATCACCTTCAAACTTCTTGTAAAAGTGAGTTCAGATTTTCTGTGCTGCCTATAAAAAAACCAAACCATCTCACTTCTTAACACACAGGCAATTCTTTGAATAAATTAAGAAAAATCATATTAGTTAATTGACTTCATTAATGTGCTATAAGAATTATGGGATCCATTCTGATTTTGCATCTTAAATTGAGACCACTTGATGAAACATCCAAGGCAAACCACTCATTTTTACCATTGCTACGGGGCTTCTGCAAAGGAAATGCATTCTGACAGACAAATTACAATCTCAGCTTCTATCAGCTTCTTTTGGGTACAGCAATTGAGAATATTAAATGCTTAAATAACCAGAGGAGTCAAACCACTTAGTCAGTATGTAACACAACTCCAAAGTTAGAAATGACATGAAATCCAAGTTAGAATATCCCTCTTCTCCCACTTGAATGTTCTAATCTAAGAAATCACATCTCCCAATAAGTAAAGAATATAAAATATGCTACATATGTTTTCAACAGCTATTAACTCAAGGGAATTAGTGAGGAATAGATCATTTACATTCAGGAAGACAAGATTTCCCTTTTAAGCCAGCACTCCAAATGGAATTATTTGACATGGCAAGAGGAGAGGGAATTTTTTCAATCTTTTTCACTAACTAGGTGAGCCCTAACAGTTAAAAGACTAATTAGGCCTTTGGTGCATAACTAGCTGAACCTCTCCCTGGCAAAAATATCAGCTGCTGCCTGAGTCTTGGAACTGAGCTACTGGAGAAGGATGACCATTCATGACCAAAAGAAAACATACCACAGAAGTAGAACTTGAAAAATGAAAAGGAAACCAGACAAGAATGGTAGTGATACGTGTAATTTTTAGTGCCTGGGAGCTTGCTGAACAGAAAGGAAGCTTACAGGATCTACAACATGTATCTTCATTTCCTTACAAGAAGAAAGATTTTTGCTGCACCTACAGAGGCTAAGTAACAGAGCACACCATAACCTTGTTGCTGTAGCCAGGAGTAGCATGCCGTGTTTCCTAACACACAGTTGAATATCCAGGCCTCTAGAAGGATGAAATTTCAGGAGATGGGAAGCAGCGAGAGCCTGGTGGCAAAACTCACTAACAACTACTGTCTTGTCTCACAAGTTAAAAAAAATGGAGCAACATCTGTGTTTTAATACTTTCTTCTCATGTGGAGGACCTGCAAGTGTACATGTTTCTATTCATATGAAGGATTTCATGAGTTTCCAATGACATTTGCCATCAAAAGCAAATATGCAAGCCATAAGGACAAAAAGAATATGCGTGTGCCTCTGTCAAATTTCAAATACCTTAAGGACCTATCTGAACTTTCATTATGTCCTGTCTTTTGTCTGTCTGACACAGCATAATACATAAAAATGAACCAATTAAAATCTAAACCTTTTACTTGCTAAAAATTTCCAAATTCATCCAATGGAAGAGCCTTTACACTGCCACGCTGATAAGCTCCATGTGATGACAGCAAAATAGGAACAGAATTGTCCTTAAAGTTTATGACTATAATAAAGAGAACATTGAAGGAAAAATACTTGATGGAGAATAAAAATCCTGCCTTGATTTGTTTCATGCTAAATAAAACCAAACACTATAAAGAAAACTTTTTTTAAAAAACCCTAAAACCACTGAGACATGAAGTTCCCAACTATTTTTATGGTGTTCATTCATCTTTTTCAACTGTTTACTTGTTAACTGGTTTCTTTTCCCAGACAATGAGTTTTCACAGTTTAAAAATTGTCACAAAAGAACATGTTTCTTATGGGCCCAGTCATTTCTACAAAATTATGGATAAAAGGAGTACCTGGAGAGGTTCTTACTAGGAGGGTAAGCAGTAGGAAGCTGTGCTGTAGGAAGTCTCTTGTGCACTGCATTAGCTGCTCTGTAATCAGAACGAAGGTTATTTTTTCTTGTGGAGAACGAGGCAGAACAAAATAACCACAGAGACAATCTCTAGCTCCTGCATTGGAAGGTTTTAACTGCAGTACAGCGAAGTGGCTGTAGTAAATTAAGGCCTGTCTGTTTACTTAAGTAACTGTTAAATCACTTAACGGTGACATTCACTGTAAAAGCTAGAGTTGAAATATTATCACCAAAACTCATGCAACAATTAACCCCTCAGCTTGCTTTTTGAAGCGTTTGAAATGTGGAGAAACAGCAGCTTTCTCTCTACTAATTGGAAAACATGGCCAGCATTGGGATCTATCTATTTTGGCTGATTGCTTGCATCTTCTGTCTTTTTTGTTTTGAAATTATATTAATATATCTGCTAAATAACTTTCCTGTCTTTCATACTAACCCACAATACCTCAGGCAGTTTAACCTCCAGCTCATTCATAAATATCCATGATAAATCTGTGGCAGACTAACCAATAACAGCAGCAACAAGAAAGTATTTGCCTAAGGCTACACGGAAAGAAAAATATTGCAGAACACATAGTACGGTTCAGTGTAAGTTGGTTGTCACACTGTGACCGGTCAGTGTGTTTTACATGGCATTGTACATTCATTACCACATAGACGTTATTCATAACCTACATCTATAGTCCAGCAACATGGAAAGTTTCTTTTCTTCTTGGAGATCTATCTTTTGAAAAAGAGCTGAGTCTGTGATAAAAACATCATACTTCGCTCTTACTGCTAATATAGTTTAAAAAAGGAAAAAAAAAAAATCAATGATAAAGTAATTTCCTTGACTCCTAAGGGAAGAAGTGTGCAAGCTCCACATGATACCTGGTTGACCTCTAATGGTTCTTCTAATATTTTTCCATTTATGATCAGAGTATAATTTGGCATCTAAGACTGATGCAGCCTAGACTGCGTCTCTCTTGCTTTCCCATATTGCATAGAACAGAGGAAAAACTTGAAGTTTTACAGGATTCCAGTTTCACTGGCAATGAAAACTGCATGTGATGTGACAAACATGAATCTGATGATTTTCCACCATTCACCAGATCTTCGAGAATCTGGGATAAACATTCTAGAAGGGCACTATCACTAATAGCACAGTCTCACACATAACCTGACAAGAAAGTCTAATCTGCTAAAAACACAAACTAAAACACTTAATAAAAATCCAATGAGAATGGAATTGTGTAACAGTAAATAAAATGCCTAATACAACATACACTCCTTAGAAATCATATCAATATCTCTACATTCCTTTATACTTCAAAAGAAAAACACCTCACTATAAACCTACATGGCTAAACATTAATGTCTTTGCTAATTTAGGGACTCTGATGATTTACAGTTTACCCGCTATAGCTTATAAATATTCTTTTCTAATACAGGTGGATAGCTCTCATTGTGTGCAAATGACTACATCAGCCTCCTTTCAGATGAGAAGGAAAGTTCTGCCACTAATAATCTTCCAGTCATTTTGTCACAAATGCAGCAATGACTTTTCCATTATATGATGAGCATACACTTGTCAGTGTGCATCAGCATCTCTCACTTGGAACTTTGCAGTACAGAAAGACAAATAAACTGTAAAATAGTGAGCTTTTCGGTAGCTATAACGCTCCTTATCAGTGACATAAGAGGAAAAAAAAAAAGAAAATTTCATACACATTACCCCATGTTAAAACAGTACTCTAATTAAAGTGCAGAATAAGTAACTCATTAAGGCCTTGAAACTGTCAAAGACTACGTGCACACATACCCTCTGCTCCAGAAACTTAAATTACGTCTATGACAAGTTACAAAAGTGGAGAAAAAACAACAGACTACTTACAAGAAATTTCTCAAATCAGTTTCCTGAGAACCTTAGCTATTCAATTTTTAAAAATGGAAAGCTTTAGTACCACATTCCAAATTATTATACCTTGGTCTCCTTACAAAGATATTCTTCTTGTGAGCTTTTTTCATGACATGAGAGGATCACGCACTACGAAAGAAAATGACAGAACATGCTAACTGATAAGGGCTAGCACTTTGAGGGTTATTCAGCAACTCACTGATATTTTGGCCGCGTACGACAGTGGATTTATTCTAGAAGAGATGAAGTCCTCACACTAGGTATTCTAGGTAGTTTTACAGAACTGCACTTCCACAAGAATATTTTATTGTAACCATAAATAAGTATTGGTAGAATACCAGAGATAATTGATGTTGGCTGTGAGTAACTGTGTTAATAACAGCTTGCTCCAATGTTCTAAATAAAATTTATTTATGGCCACACAGGAACCATATAAAACACAGTACACACCACTACAGACATCAAAAACTGATTAAATAAATGATGTTTCATTTGCATGTGAAGGTAATAAACATTCTTGCATTGCTGAATTTATTTGTGCCTTACATCACTCTCTGGCTACTCAGCAGCACATAAGTCTCTGCACTCACAGGAGAATTCTAGTGTTTGTTGACTCTTCGGCACTCTGTCCCCTCCAGATTCTTCTCCTATACTATCCCAACATTATTCACTAGTATTCCTGTATTCTCACTCCTGTCTCTTTGGAGCAACACCATCTGTTATCAACCTTCAAGCCTTTGTAAAACCCTAGCTACAACATATAAATGTTGACTCTCTTTATGTTAGGATCAGTGAAGCCGGTAGCTTAGTCTTGCTTTCTACCAAAGATACATTCACACATAATTTACAAAGAGTTAATAAAGTTGAGAGATCATCATTACGCTGTTTGTTTTTTTTTTTACAGACGTCAGTACAATGTGCAACAGTATGTTATTATCAAGTATTTTGTGTACAAAGTACTGTACACAAGCACCTTATTAGGGCCAGGCAGTTAATTGTAAACTTCTGAGTTAAAACTTCTTAGTTAAAGAAATTGTAGTAACTTTGTAGTTGAAGCATGTGATTAAAACTTCATAAACTATCTTTCAGTATAACCCTAATTGTATGAAATATCAATTTACTTTCAATGTTTGAGAGTCATGGATGTTTATTTTAGGTCAGACCTCTATTCTCTGAGATTTAACACTCAAAACACAAAATATACCTACTCAGTCCATGTGTCTTTTCCTGCTTCATACAGCATCTCTGTGCTGATGTCACCCAACCTCATTCGTATATTACTAAAATCCTTTCTTCAGTCATTACTCCATGATTTTACTGCTATGTTGAAAAACAACTCTGATTTCGCTTTGTCTTTTTACTAGCTGTCATATTTCTTCTCCAGATATACTTTCTATTTAATCTATCTCATTTACAACTTGGTCTAGATACACCTCATACTCTTTATAAGCATAGCAAAAACCTACTTCCTCCTGATTTAACTAGAGCCAGAGTTAAAGATCAGCGAAATAGTTTTGAATCCCAATAATCTTACAAATAGAGTATCAAAGGGCTTTGGGTACCTTGCAAAAAAGTAACGCTACTTACTTGTAAGTGATGTTCTAAGGACATGTTTACACAGAGAATTGATTTAAAGAAAGATGTAAGTGTAAAGGGAGATTGCTGTCCTGAGCATACTTCTTCTGTAAACACTCATACACTGAAATGAAAATGCTTCACACTGAGATAAGCAAGCAGATATTCTGGAATTTTTTCCCTCGTAGGCAAATTCTAAGTAAGCATCCCCGGATGTTAATGCAAGTCTTACATTTCTTGGCAAGTTGCTCATGTTTTCTGGCCGGCTCATTCTTATTCAGAATCCTCTAGATGAAATAAATGCCAGCACTTTGGAGGATCAGGCTACATTAAACATCACCCCAGCAGCTACTACCACTCACTGACAGGGCACAGCTTCTTGTTACATTTTCTCCAGCAAGACAGCCAGTCTAAGAGGTGCTGAGCCTCCCCCTCTGCCTGCTCATTCATTCATCACTCACTCAATAGTGCCAGTTTATAAAATAGTGCAGTTTATAAAATTGTATCAAAATCCAGATCAGAAGATTTCTCTTAGTTCAAAGAGGTCTACAAAAGGGAGGACAGGAACAAGTAAGCATAGACAGCAGAGGGCACAAACCTCTCAGGCATCTTGTGAAGTGGCAGCCAGAAAGTAATGTACTACCAAATGACCTGCCATCTCTGGTGTCCTCTGATCTGATGCCTGCTCCAAAACTCACCAAAATAAGTATTTCTTATCAGACCATTTAAGAGCACAGTTATCTTTATTTAGCTTCATTAATATGCACTTAGAGTCCATATTTGGATATAATCATCTGAGGTTCTTCCCTTCATCAAAACAACCAAGTCTTTAAGAACAGCACCATAGGCATCCACTTAAATGTAAGCACATGCTCTAGCACTATAGGAGATGTTCTTTCCCAAGTCACAGATGGAGGGAGATCTTTACAAACAGAAGCAGCAACCAGGCAAAACGGCTGCGATATCATTGCAAGGCCTGGTGAGGAAGACTAGATTCCTTCGGTCTGTCAGTGGGATCCTCTTGCCATAAAACAAAAAGAATGACAGGGCTGTGCCTTAGATAATCACTCAGTGCTGCTGGAAATAAAACAGGCTTTAAAAAATACTTAGTACTTATTCATTATAAATAAAGTCAGCTCAATCAGAGGCAAACGCAGCTGCAGCAGTGAGGTTGGCTGCAGCCAGGTGAAGGCAGAACATCTTCTAACACAACAAAGACAGTATGAGCAGGAGCAGACACCTCAGCCCCACCTGTTCCCAAAAAGCCCCAGCCAGCAAGCTCCCCTACACATGCAGCTCTGAAGATATACTCAGAGCACAAGCTACTTTCCAGTAGCATCCTTACGGTTTTGTTTGCAAAAGAGTGAACAATTGTGCATGAAAATAAAAAAGAAAACGTTTTGACTTTTGACTACTAGTTGTGTTTTGAGAATAAAATGCTATTTCAGGCCCTCTTAGATTGTGCATTATTTGCTTTTCATAACTTCATTCATCTAAGTCACTCAAATGGGATCTTTTTCCTCCATAGCTTCAAATATGAAAACACTTTTTGCAAAAACGTGTCTTTCTACTGTCATGTTTTCTGATGTCTGGTTATTTCAAAGGCTTAAGTAAACAACATTTCTTCATCTAAGTTTCTTAATACTTTCTTCTTTGTCTTTCATCTGCTCCTTCCCTGTACTCCAAATATACATTTCCTAGATATAATTAAACTAACAGCCTCCAAGAACGACGACATCAAATAACATAGGGCCTAAGGACTTAGCATATTAAAAAAAAAAATCAGCAATAGATTTTCTATCTTTGCAAGTCTATTTATTGTGTATAATCTGTAATTTGTGTTACTGACGGAAAGCCAGAGAAACATGGAAAAAACTGTAATGTTATACAAGAAACTATGAGGGTCTAGATTATGGCTAGGACTTGAGAATGGTCCAAGGAGAACTGACTAGCTCTTTGGATAGACAGACCTACTGACCAAATGGGGATGACATCCTCATTGTTTCCGTCTCTCAAATCCCACTGGAAAAAGCTAAAGCAGCACTGAATGTTTTCCCAAGGGTGCATTCCTAGAGAAACACTATAAAGCTGCTATTGAGAGAGTTGCAGCTGGGAAGAGGAAGGAGAACTGTCTCTAGATACAGCATGATAAATGCATGCTAACAGTTTGACAGATTTCCAGATTCACTTCATGCACAATGCCAAACTGGCATCAAGCAAAAGCAAATCAACATAATCAAAAGACTATATAACAATCTCCTCATAAAACACATACCAAGGAAAGAATCATATCTTCTAGTGCAAAAAAAAAAACTCCAGAGTTTTGAACATCAGTGTGTAAATATTTTTTACTCTAGATTTAAGCACATGGCTCTTATACTACATTGAGAAAAAATGTACACCTTTTTTTCCTATCAGTCCTGCTGACTGCTCTGCTTTGGTAAAACCATTATGCCAGAATTGGTTCCTGTGCTGGAAGCACAGAATGGAAATGAAGTAATTCAACAGCAAAGTAATATTGCCTTAAACTTTACATCAACACAGACGCTTGTCTCTTCACATGAATTTGTGACAATTCTGTCTTAACTGTATAAATTGTAAATTTGACTGGATTCACAAGTGACTCGTCTCTTCTTATCCATCCAAGGAAAAGCAGAGTCCATAAAATTGTACTTCATTAGTGGTACTAGATTGACTCTGATAGAAACAGCATTTAATTTTTTCCTCATTAATCACAGCTCAGAATAAAATTTCTGCTAATAAAATATCATGTACCCTCTATATTTCTGATCCATGGTTTTGGTAAAATTAAATTTTCACCGCACCCAAGCATCTAACCCTTAATTCACAACTTCCAGGGAACTGGAAAAGAGAGAACTAAGGAAAGCATTTTCTTCTTAAAATCCAAGGCCACATAATGTATCATATGATCTCAGAGAAATGCAATTCAACAAACACATTCCCAGAAAGCTCACTCCCTTATTTCAGTTCATATATTGGAAGCATGTTTCAAATATATTCTGAGTATCAGCTGAACTACTCTCGCAACACAGCAGGTGAGTATTTTCTACATAGAAATAGGAAAAGCACGTTGTGGCTGCTCCATAGCCTAGCACAGGAAAGAGGCGTCGACACTGAGGCTTGTTTTCTCTGTTCTCCTCTGTTTGCAAATGGGAGCAGTTCTCAGGGGCTGGCAGGTTGAAAGCCCTTGGTGGGCGCACAAGGGCAGTGCTGTGGGACTGGGCTGTATGTAAGGAGCGAATGAGCAGCGTGCTTGGAACCTGTTCCCCATACATTTTTTTTAACAGCTCTTACCTACAACAGATAACACATCTTTCCAAGTTTCTCTCCACATAATCTGTTCTCACTTTCTAGGCACACAAGTAGGCTCCTTTCACAGTGACACTGGGGTCCTATAAGCAGTTTATGTTGCTCCTCACTGAGAAGCAAAACAGAGAAGACAAACAAATAATATAAAAAAATGCACTAAAACCAGATTACGTTTTAAGGACTCCCAGTGAGACTCTGACACAAACATAGGCAGCCAAAGTACATTGGACATGAAACCCAGAGTTCAGGGCATAAACAGTACTAGACAGATCTCTTCATAAAGATAGGGCAAAGTATTCCAGCCTCCTGTTAAACAACTGTAAATTGGCAATATTTGTAGAATTTTTCAGAAATACACAAAAATCTGATATCCTTAATTTTAAGCAGAAAAAAACAACCCACAAGAAAAACCCAATAACAAGAATAAACTCTTTTAAGGGTTATAAAAGAGTTTTGTCCAAGCTCCACCTATTCTCAGACTTAATATCGGCCACAAAAGCATCTTTCCTAAAAAGGCAGATAGCTGTTTTGAGGGCTGGCAGAAACAGTGATGGTAACATAGTAACAGGAAGATCAGTGCAATACGCTACTGAACAACTCATCAGAATTTGGAAAACCACAAATTTTATTTTCAAAACTGTAAAACCTCAACAAGAAACATATATATTGTTAAGCTCTAGGTATTCATGACAATGTTTCCTAAAGCTCGGTAAAAGACTACAAAACATTCCTTCTTAAAAAGATTTATGAGGAATATTTTACTATTAAAAAAGACTCCCTTCACTGAAATAGAATGGTGATTTTTCAATTTGGTATTGTATTTTTTAAAAAACAAAACAAAACATATTTTGTAATTTAAAGTCCTATGACTTTATCTTGCAGATTATTTTTTCTCATTTCACTTTGATTTTTATATTATGTTTTGTATTTACGGTCCTCTCCAGCAGTCACATCAACGTTGCTTACTACATAATATGAAAAACTTTGCAAAACAAATTACTAGAAAAAAAGGAATCCTGAAACAAAATTTCTGAAGTAGATCTTTTGAGGTCTTCCCATCATGCAGAACTAAAAAAAATATTTATTTTCATGTTAATATTCAGAATAGCCTAGAATCATTCCCTATTTCTTCCTCCAGACATAGAGGAATATTTTACTATGACATTTCCAGATCAGACCTATTTAAGATGTCTATTCCAGATATACTCAGATTAATTTCTCATGGTTTTAAAACAATGAGGCAATCTATTCTCCAGCAGTTATATCACTTTATGTGATGCCTGGTCATCATTTTATTTAAATAATATTAACACTTGATCAAATCACAACCCAGGGTAGAAAAATAATACTGCAACACAAATTAGCTCTGAGTATATTTGTTTTGGATGTGTATTGACACTATGCTAAAAAGAAACAGTATATATAAAAAGTGTGTGCACACACACACATACAGAGAGAGTTAGATTTCTACAGAGCCTTAGTTTTATAGGATGAAAATTAACTTTGAATTTAACCAAAACCAACTATCAGAGACTTAAAATTGAGTCAAAACAGAGAGGGTAATACAGAGTGTTGATTTGTATCTTTTGCACCAGCACTTTGCTAGTTTGCTAAAAAAAGACCTAAATAGCTTTCAGATGCTGCAGTTCAAGTAGTAAGAAATTCTGAGAAAGATGTTTCCAGCTGTGGTTTTCACATTTTTTTTCTGTATAATTCAGGATTTTTTGTGCATTTGGGGTGTATTTTGGGTTGGGGGGTATTATTTGTCTTTATGGATAAAATTATGTACATTGAAAGCAGTTACCATTCAATATTTGCATTCAATGCTCGGTCTTAATTGCGTTATCAGATAGTACATCGCAAAGCAACAGAGAGTTAAACTTGATGTTGTACAAACCCCCTAGAACCTCAGAATTTTCAAAGAAATATAGCTGAGTTTAAAGTAAAGCTCTTTCTCCTCCCTCAAATGTGCACATTTTAGATGTACTTTAAAGCTAACTCCTTTCTGAGCAAATGCTATTTATTAAATTGATTTTATCAGATTGTTGATTTCTCTGTTTGCCTGTAAGCACAATCTTGTATCTACTAGCTTCTTCTTTGTTCTTAAATGGTAAACTTCAAAATTATTTAGAGGTGCAGCTACTATGCAAGCATTTTACACTCCCCTCCCTTTCCAATCATTTTAGAAGTTTTTCTTTCCGAACAAAAGACAAATATAAAAACCAATTTCTGCTTCACAAATGCCACTCATGTGGAAGTAAACTAAATCACACAACAATTAACAATATGTTAATGAACTAAACCAGAAGTTTAATGGAGATTAAAAAAGCATTTCTAGCCATTATAGTGAGTAGACTATTTTAAACAAAAGCTTCCTGCAGCTAAATATGTTGCATAAACAATAAATTAAAGTTTGTTATTGCAAAAATGGATTTTTATTTGCAACAATTGGCACATTTACCAATAGGCAGAGACTAGAAACATACAGCACTTCCTGCTATGGATAACACGGCAATTTTATCTTGTAAAAAGTGGAGCATGGCTATCATAAAACATGATTTTTTGGCAAGTGATCACCACACCTTGTATTATTTAACAAGACACAAAAAGGCAAAATCCTAGAAGAATATTTGCTGTCTCAGACTGAAGTTAATGAAATATTGGTTTCAGCAGGGCCACAGTTTGTGTTAAACTGTCCTTAATACAAGGATTGAGTTCTAAAGTTACAAGATAAAAATACTTCTGATATAATAAGAAATCAGTCATTTATACCTCTTAAACAGCCTGTTAGCATGAATCTCCATTTTCATATACACATTTTGCCTCTCTCTCACTTGCTGGATTGAAGTCCACAATCATATACAAGGAGAAATATTAAGCAAAGAAGAGTTAGATCAGAAATATCTGGAAATATTTAATGAATATGTTTTCATCCTCCCCAAATCCTTTTGATAGAATTTAACACTAAAACTAAAATAAATAAATAAATATGAAGATTTAAAAAAACTTTTAGCCTCAGAAAATTACTGCATTGATTGTTTTTTTGAACTATCCATTACTGTTTCTCATCGTTCCTTCGTTCTCTATAAATCTCAAAAATAACTAGCAATAGCGTACACAGCACGCGAAGGCTGAGTGAAATCTGACTGTGCAGGTTGGTGTGTCTGGAATTTAAAGGAGAAATGAAATTCACCATTGCTTAAATGGCAGCTTCACCCATTGCTGCAACTTGCAGAATTTTAGTGCAACCTTTGTAGGGAAAGGACTTCAGTAACACGTGCGACCTTTTCCTGGCCACCAAACACATTCTGTGTTTCACTATCAGAAAAATGTAAGTACCTCTTTTTCCCTTATTCCCACAGTCTTTGTTGTCTGAATAACTTTGTTCTTGCTAAAGACAAAACAATTTCGGTCATTTAGAGTTGTCATTAATATAATTTATCTTGTTCAGTGATGGGTGTAATTTTGTTTAGTAGTCTTTATAAATGCTTTTCTTAATGTAGTCAACTCATTTGTCTGGCATGGACTTATTCTGTTTTTCTATTGCCCATATGCTCATTAAAAACATTGTATAATTGACTGCATAGTCTTATTTGCATGTCTCCCCATCTGTCCTTGTCAAGTAAACTTTGTTTTATTATTTACTGTTGGAAAATTAACCTTCTCTGCTCTTGAAAAGTAATTCAGTCACCTCCACAAGGTAATTTATTGTTCTATAGAATTTGTAAGGCAGATGCCTCTGTGCAAAGGAGGGCCCTATTATTAGTGAATAATAAGAGAGGAGAAAAGCACACAGGCTGTACTACTTCCCAGCAGGAACAGCACAGAAGTGCATAACATTTTGTGAAATTTTCAGATCTGGAAACTTTCTAAATGACAAACAGCAGAGATAACAGGCTTTTCCTGCTCAGATGTGCAAAATGAAGGGATGAAAAAAAAACGCTACAAAAAAAAAGAACTGGATGTGTTATACCCTTTAGGTTTGTGCTTCTTTATAACTACTATAAGTTTAGTTTAGTTATGTTATATAGCTTATAGCTTAACATGTCACTAGGGTCTCCACAAGACACTCCATCATAATTTCGCAATTCAAACAAAACAACACAAAAAATTTATACCACACATAGAGACTGCAAATTCATGATGTTATAAAATCATTCCTGGAATGATGCCACAGTACATCAGGTTAATAGGTACTGAAACGTGCCTCCTGTCTATACACATATATATTTAATAGATAATCTTATTGTGTTTAGGTGCAAGAATGCTTTAGACAACCTCCTGTGACTATTGACCTTCAACAGATACCAAAATCAGATATAAAAATCAAAAGTGAAACTCATTTCAGAAGGAATTATAATTATATAGCAAGTAGGATTTGCTTATTTTAGATCACGTACACCAATTGCAGCCATAATCCTGACTCCATCACCTCTTTATATGTTTGAGACAACAGTTGCACACACATACAGACACAAGCAGAGGGATATATTTCCCCCAGAGGAAGCAGCAAGTTCCACAGTGTGTGTTTGCAGGTAAAGGGGGAAAACACATCTTCAAGGGTAAGGAAAACCTATAGTAACATACAAGGTGCATAGGTAGGTAAAACAAAAAAGCACTATTTCTTTAGACAGCACAAAAATCTTTTTATTTCTTCCTCCAATCAACACTCCAGTTAAGTATCAATCTCAGGAAATTTCTGACTGAGTGGAAGACATATGGAATCCGGCTATTAGCTCTACTAAGAGCTATGCAGTTAACTCTACTGACAAGAAATTAATTTCTTCCCTGCCCACACAATGCCTTTGCAACACTGCCATGTGTCCAATCTTTACTTACATTTAGAGAACTCGTGAAGAGGAAAAGGAGAAAAAAGAGAACAAGTGTAGCCTAATTTTGACACTTAACTTCCTGTTTGAGCCTTACTTCATCACTAATAGGATTGATCTTCCCCAGTCTTCACAATTACCATCCAAAAAAACCCATACTTGAGGGTAGAAACAAGGAATAAAAACTAACCATGCAGAGTTTGCACCACTGTGCTGAGTCTCATCTGGTTCTTGTTAACAAATGACACAAGAACAATGCTTGCCTTATACACACACGTGAGCCATCTGCATTTGCTCAGTTGCAGGGAAAAACTGTTATCGGGAAGGAAGGTTGATTAGTTAGGTTTCAGCATACTTGTACAACTCTTTTGCACTCGCACTGAACATAAAGAAACTGGAGAAGTGCATGGGAAGAGAAATTCACTTCTGCAAGCTTTCTGAAAACATAGCTTAGACCTGGGCTCTCTATTACAGTGCAGACGCTGTCATGTGTGACCATTTAAAAAGCAGCATCACGGTAACAACATAGTCTGAGATATAATACACGATTTTCTTGTGAAGGAAGTCTGATACATATATTCTAGAAATGCTTTTGTAATGAGAGTGCATAGCAGGCTATAACTGCCTAATTACATGGACATATATTTTATTATCTTTACAAAAACAAGATCCATTACCTTTACACTTGAAGGATAGTTCTTTAAAACAGTCACAAGAAGTCAATTAAGTTTTCAGTTAATTCCTCAAAACAGAAAAACCTTCTAGTGCATTCACTCTGCTCTGAAGCACATGATACCTAGGTCTTGTTACTGCCCCTCGTATGCTGCTATGGAAAAAAACAGAAGCTTCCCCTCCTCGTTTGCTTGGCATAGCAGAGATATCTCCAACCATCTGTGTAACCAGAGTTGGAAAAAATTATCATCTGCTTCAAAAAATATATTTGCACAAGCACCTTCCAACAGCAGCAACACACATTTTCCTGCTATGAATTAAAACCAAGTTTGTTATGACACAGGAGCTCACTGACATTGCTTTTGACTTATTCTGGAGCTTAGTTTGTACTCCAAGAAGTATGGCTCTGTTTCCAATCAAGAGCTTTGGACATATCTAAGAAAAAACATACATGTACTCAGGCACCAACAGGAAAAGGAAAAATATTTTAAAAATATATCTATATACACACACACACCAGTTTGACTCACTGTTAATAGAAGCTCTTGGGTCTCACAGTGTTGCCTGAGAGCATACTGGGTATTCAGATGCAGGTTTTCCTCATTAACTAAAAATAAAGAGCAATTTATCCAATCATCTCTCATTTCTAAGTATCACAGGACAGCCAGGTGGAAGGGATCACTCTCCCATTGTTTTGCTAGGGCTTTATCTTGCAGTACTAAAGTGGGATGCAAACTTGAGATTAGCTTATTTTGAAAACTTAATGACAGCCAGTTATTCGGCCAGACTTCCTGAAGTGATATGGTATTTTTCTACTTCCCCTTCCTGAAAGACCTTGGAAAGAGGAAGCAAGTGCTGGTGCCTGGTTCTGCCACTTCATAACCCAGGAGGAGAGGTATGAGGGGCACTGTATGAGGAATGCCACTACTTTGCACAGAACAGCCCAGGTTACTAGTGCATTTTTCCATTGTGTGTTCCGTTAGTTTTCTAAAAGTTAGAGTTTGAATTTAGCTAAGAATTTATTAGTTTTCAGTGTGTATTTACAACATGTGGTGTATGAAATAAATGTGAAATGAGATTAAAAAAATTAATGCAGACACCTTAGACAGGTATACCTTCTAAATACACACAGAGTTCTCATAGAATTCTGTGGGAGTCCTGTGTTAATTATGACTAAATAAAAACTTTACAATCTACCTTTATGTGCTTATATATATATTACAATTTATAAATATGCCATATAAATGTAAAATATCCAGAAAAAAATGTAGATAGATTATAGCTTCTCTTACTTTATTTTTAAAAACTGCAGTATTGTTGGCATACTGATCTAACATTTCAGAAATTCAATTAAAATACATCTTTTGTATTGCTCCCAGATTTGGTAAACCCTCTCCTTTGAAATGATGGCTGCTGCAAGTAGAAACGTTTTAGGACTACTTACATGCATCTAAGCACAATTTTAAATAAAGGCATCCTGTTCAGCAGCGTTACCCAGGCAGTAATCTTAGTTCCAGCAGCATCCTGTGGTCCTTTACGGAGACTATGCAGAATACTTCAAATTCAAACCTGATTTACATAATCCTGATCATTCCCATCTCAAGTGTACTGATGTGTGATTTGATAGTCTCCCTTCAGGTTGATCTGTGTTGCTCCCTGTTGCCCTGTGCCCACCTGAGTAATCTGTGCCTGGTAGCTGACTGGTTGAAAGGTCTCTGGGAGCTCTCCAGGTCTCTCTGCACAGGCTGTAGCACTGTGGGCTACTGCTGCTCCAATACAATCACAATCAAGCAGTATCACAATACAAGCAGTAAATCACAACTGATAATCTAACTCTGACAGCTGCACCTCAGAACAATTAGCAGCTTGTAAACTTGAAGCACTGCTCTAAAGCTAGAGGTTCATGCTAAAGATAGTGTGAAAATTTGGTGGATTAGGTCTGCAGACTATTTAGCAAGCTTTATATTGCCAGAACATACCGAAACTAAAAATCATGAAGTGATAAATTCCTCAGGATGCTGCTCTAATCAAGGGCGTTTACATAAGCGTGTCCTACCTGTGAACATCACTCAAACACAGAATTATTTAATCAAAAGGAAATTTAAGTGCTTGAAAGGAAACAGAGATTTTATTATCTGCAGGTAGTTGTTCAGTTGAAGTGTTCTCTTTCACTGTCTGGGGGAACTAAGGTGTGATTCATGAACATATTTTGCTGTCAATTCTACCACAGATGCAAGTTAACAGTTGAAATCTCGGAACAATTTTTGTTGTGGTCCTGCTCAACTGCAACATTTTCTGTCATTGTAAAATATGAATTATCCAAGCAGAATCAATTAAAAACCAAATGAAAATCAGATATCAAAATTCCCATGCTGCAGGCTCATTTTCCTCATGTTAAAGGTGATGGAAACTCACTGAAGTTCAAAAGTAAGATGAGGAAAATTAGGTCCTGCAGGAACAGTGAAAAAGAATTAAGGAAAGATGTGGGTTTTATTTAGTGTGGCAACACCAGCAGCACAGGGTGAAAAATCAGCTGAGTGTATTCTGTTACAACAATCAAAAAAAAAAAAAGTGTTTTAAAAAAAACGCATTAGCGTAAGTTTTAACTGGGGATTATTTTAAATGTCACTTTGACAGAGAGATTTGGTGGGTTTTTGGTTTTGATTTTTTTACTTGTAAATTCACCTTTGTTGCCTAGCTCTCCGTTCAGAGTGGGAAAGTCCATTATGTTCCTGTTGCTTAGGACTGATAAAAGGACAATTTATCATCTTTTGTTCAGCATCTCTAATTACAGGGGCTAACAGGAAGAGTAAAAAAATTGCCTCAAATTTTCCACATCCTTGAGCAGAAAAATAATGAATAGAATACCGGTCTGCAAAGCCTCAGTTTATTGAATAATATTGACTTAACGAAAACAAATTTAACATGGTT
This sequence comes from Tauraco erythrolophus, assembly GCF_009769465.1. Lineage (NCBI taxonomy): Eukaryota > Metazoa > Chordata > Aves > Musophagiformes > Musophagidae > Tauraco > Tauraco erythrolophus. Next base: position 13,524,768 of record NC_141475.1, on the reverse strand, counting down.
GTCAATAGCTGGATGAAACTAGATTTACACTCACATGAATATAGCTCAGATATGCAATGTTGTGGCTATCATTCAATTCTTGAAGAAAGAAAAGAAAGAAAAACTTCAGGGCAAGTGTCCAGCATCCACTGGATATGCCTGTCAGAGAAACACATTCCAGTCTTACCTGATACCATATTTGAGAGCATATGGTAGTGACGTGGAATCTAGACATGAGACTCAGAATTGGTATGACTCTTCTCAGACTTAGAGATGCTTTATTATATATCACTAAGTTAAACATATTTCGGCAGCCTGCCCTTTGTCTGATTGCAAGCCCCGATGTGTTTATCTGCTTTAGCTGTGTCTGTAAAACTCTGTTTGCTTTGATAGTTGCACAAGTGCAGCGAAATGATTAGACTAGCACAGTACAATTGACAGTGACATCTGACTCGTTCTGGCAAACTCTGTCATTCTACTTCTCCAAATCCCAGCTTACAAAGCCCAGCTTACAAAAGGAACTCATTTCCAGTGGATATCTGGGAGCAAATTGGGAAGGAATGTCTTTTTTTTTTTTTCTCACACAAATAAATAATGTTTGCAGAAGATTTGCAAGGACTTATTGATTCAAACAATATTCCACAATATCAGAGGCCTTCTCAAACTTTAAGTGCTACACTTCTCTGAAATTTGCTGATCGTTGGTCAGGAAATGCAGCATTCTGGTGGCTGCAGTCCCACTGAGTAGTATTTCATGCTAGGAATAGCCTACCTTGTTTCAGCAGGTACGTTCACAAAATACAGTGATAGTCCTGCTGACCAAGGATAACAAAAATATCCCTTATGGTTAAGTAACAGAGCACTGTATATTCATTTCTTTAATATTAGGCTATATTCTATCTTATGAACATTGAAACTGTCATGAACTCCGTATTTTATTTCTGTGTATATATATATATATATTACATTTCTGCTTTACTTTTGTCAGCATGATTTTTATTAAAAGTCCTTCATTGTTTGCTGATGTACTTGATTTAGGTTTGACTTTGACTCTCAAATGGTCATATAATCATTGGCCTCCTTTCATAGTTCATTATGTTAAACCAAAGCTGCAGGAATGGGATTATTTCAGTCTCAGAGTGGTTCGGAGACATTAAATATTTAATAAGTTTTTCCTTTTAACTGCCGAGTGACTCGAGTAACCACTTAAAAACCCCCCACCATTTAACAGATGCAAATGCAAAAAAAAAATCATTGGCATATGCAAACATTGGTTTATTTCAGACTCAGTTGCTGTTATCTTTTGGCAGCAATGAAGTGACAAAATAAGGTAAGAAATGAAGCAGTTGATCTCAGGTATCATAATGCAGGTGTTGGATGCAGTGAACTATGTAGATCAGGTCAAGCATACCCTGTGTTTGCTGCCCCTAGAGAGAATGCCTGGCATATCTTCAGCAGTAAGGGCAGAGGTTTTCGTATGTAGCAGTATGACCTACATTTAAGGTGCACATACCCTTTACATTTCCAGTAAACTAGTAACCTGTAATTAACATTTCAAATGCAAAACGTAACGCAGAAGGGTGGTGCTGTTCAACCTACCCTGTCAAAAGTAATCATCGTTTCCCATTCCATACACCACCCAAGGCACACGCACAAAACATATTTCTTTTTCTGTTAATATCCTCAGATTTCTACCACCTTGCTACATCTAGCATCATATTGACAAACTGGAACTCCTCTGACAAGACAAGCGTAAACAAACATCTCAGAAAAAACTGTATGAACACAAAGGCTCTGGTGCAGAAAGGGAAACGTGCAGGTCTAAACCAGAAAACGTTTATAGAGTGTGTGTGTGGAAAGACAAGGCTGAATTCTTCAGACCACTAGGACCACTCCCTATATAACACCTGCAGCACTGCAAGATGAGACACTGAACAGACAATTCCCCCTGCGTTAAGGTACTGTCTTTTGGCATAAAGCTGACAAAGGTGCCTTTCCTGCTTCATGGGCCACCTGGTCAACTTCTATGACTTCTGGCAGTCTCGGAAGAGGAGGCAAATCAGACACATCTCAAAATCAGTCACAAAACAGCCTCTTCTCATCTCCTCCTTGCATCAGAGTGCTTAATCTATTTGGGCAGAATTCTATTTACGTTGCTGTTAATGAAAAATGGTTACCTGACTGCCTATGGAAGTGTAAAGAGCTAATGAGTCTTCCACATGAGGTTTGTTACCTCATTTTCACACGTCTACTTCCTACTCTCTGCTGTGTGACCACTGTGACTCAGGCATTTCTTCTCTAGACCCTTGGATATATAGGAAATTCTGTTTGCTGCCACTACATCAGGCCTGACAGCCTGTGGCCAGTCTCCATGACACCCGAGATAGGTAGGTAACAGCTGTGGGAACACAAGCTGAAAACTACTGATGCAGCATGTAAGTAAAAAGGAACACAACAGTAAAGTTCAAGTCATTGAAAATCCTTAAATCTTTCAAAAAGCATTTAATGAGTTATTGTAAGAAGCCAAAGGTGAAGACAAATTGAAAGCAGTTACCAGCGCTAGCAATATAATAAAAAAAAAATAAAATCAATATTCCTTGTATTGAAGACTTTTTGTGAGAAATTTTACAATAACACTAAAGCTGAATGCTCATATGTTAAATGTGTCAAAATTGGGCTGTTAATCATTCGGATGTTCACATTTATATTGTATTCTGTGAAGACCTTAGGAAGGCTGGCGAAATGACACACTTAAAAAAGACAGCATGACGAAAAATTGATTACCACAAAGGTTTGGCAGCTAAGCAAAGAGAAAACTGGACAACTGAAAGCAGGCCTAATTCAAGCATTACCCTGGGGATCCATGCTATTCTGTTATGTGATTTCTGTGACACATCACAAGTAAGCAATGCTCCGAAAGATAACAGGACACTTGGTCAGATCCTGATTCTAGTGAGGAACACTGACTGCAAACCAAAAAGTAAAACGCTGAGGTGAAATACTCTGTGCTTCCCAAGTCTTTTACCTACCTTAGGTTCCCCCAATACAAATCATACCATAAGGCAACAGTCCTAGTAACACTCAATTGCTGTGAGGTAGGCAGACAGGTACTTGTTAAAACCTCTCCACCCCAGGCACAGCTGTGTTGCACCATTAGAGAGCCTGATCCACCAGTTCAGAACCACTTCATAAATGCGGAACTGTATGGAGAGGTTTCTAGCAAACATATTTTCTGCTAGGAGGAAAAGTTATTCGCATCACAGATTGGGTTTTTTTTGTTTTCAAATGACATTGCCACCAGCCTGGGAAGACTGCCTCAAGTGTCAGACTCTCAGAGTTTTAAGCGCTTCAATAAGGGATGAATAATACACTTCCTTAGCACAAAGATATTTCAGAAAATTGTACATGAAAGCTGAGCAAAAATTGATACTCCATTACTGCAGTAACTGCAGAATGTGTAATGTTTCTGGGTAAGTATTTACTAAATAGAATATTTGGTATAATTTTCTTATATGCTAGATTATCAGGAGTTTACAAATGTAAACATGAACAGAATTAAACAATCCCCACCCCCTTGAGAAGGCTAGCACTGAATTCATACAATATAAAAATAGCTGGAATCAAAACTAAAGAGTTAAGCCAAAGATTAAAATTCTAAAGAGAACTTAAAGTAACCTTGTCAGTAGCAAGAACATGCATAATGAGACACTGGCTGAAGAAAGCATCTGTCCCCTCATCTGTCTGAATTCATTATACATACATATAAATGTGTATATCCTGTTACAACATAAGTATCAATTTAAAAATTGCCAAAAGAAGCTAAAGAACAGAGAACGTTTATTTGAAATCCAAATTTGAAACATCTTAAACAAGATTGTATATTATTTATCAACAATTTATAATTTTTTAATTGAAAAAAATTCAAATAAATAGCAAAGATCATCTGCCTTTAGCTAACACGGGAAAAACAGATGTTTACGACTTTGTGCTTCAAACTCAAAATAGGTTCCTGAACTGAAATCGAACATCCTATATATTCAACCTAAGCAGATTGGGGCTGGAGTTTTTTATTTACAGCCCACTTAGACATTAAGATCTGCTGAATTCACTTGGTTTATGTCTGAAAAGCGAGACGTACCCACCCCAACTCAGAAATGTATCATAGCAGGATCTTGAAGTTATCTTCAAGATAACTGCACAAATCGTGGTGCGAGCCAGTATTACTCTGTCATTACATCAAGCAGTTTTTGAAAGATATCCACCTCTGACTTTTCAAAAAAAGATGGAGCTGTGGAGCTGCAGTGTGGTTTGCTGTTTGACTGTGAGGAGACAACCACGTTAGGAAGCTGTTTGCCAGACTCCACCAGAGAACTCGCTCATCAGGTTTTCTGTCCAGTCAGCATGGTTTGAAGTGCCACAAGTGCCAAAAAGAATGTTAGCTCAGTCTGATTTGTAAGAAGTACAAAGTACTATAAAGCTCCTAAAATGAAAAAGACCAGTTTGCATAAAACCTGAAGAGCTCTTAATGCTTTTAAAGAAAGAGTCACAATCTTGCCAAGAAGGAAATAGAATCGTAACATACAACTGGATGAACTGTAAATTCCTGAAGATAAAAAGTAACCCCAATTTCACATTATAAATATTATCTGGTTTGCAAGTGGAGGCACTGCATGTACTCTAAAGAAACAGAACTGAATGTTAAGGAAGCCAAAAAACCCTGAAAACTAACAAACAAGACAAACAAGCAAGTAAATGCGAGTGACTAATAATGGCTGCAGAATTGCTCACAGCACAATTTCTCCAGACTTTCAGCTCCTTTTCTAGTCAGCTGCCAGCTCTCTCCTTTTGCAGTACATGACCACAGTGAAGAATAGATTGCCTTATTTCAGTTTAAGAGGTATTAAAAGGATGAGAAGGATAAGGCACACAGAGAGCAATAAAACAATGTTTTTTCTACGCTTTAGCTTTGGTGCCAGATTTTCTGGACTCCCATGGACAAGGCTGAATGTCAGCATTTCACACAAGATGGAGGTGATATAGGTTGCTAAGCTGCACCTGGCCAAGAGACACAAATTTAAGAGTTTTCAATTCTGAAGCAATTTGCTGCATCATCTAAATCATCAGATCTATGCAAGAGTAAAAGAAAAGTTGTATCAAAACCAAACATTGACTAGCTATCACATGCAAATACAAAATTAGAAGTTCATCAAGCAAATTGTAAGCACAGTATATGATCCAAGAAACCAAGCAGGCAGAAAATTGAGACACTGGAAAAAGTTTATTGTACTTTTATGGTCTACTCACATGCATGAAACAATATTTTACTGAACTAGGTCAGAAAGCTCAGAATCTTGCAGGATCAAGTGCAGGAAATACAAAATCAGGACTAAAAAGAGAACTGGCAATAACATAGGGTTCTGGTTTTGTGTAGTGTTCGTAACTGTTTTTCCACAATATCCAGTCTCTAGACTGCTCACTTAATTCAATAGGCATTTTACACTTTTTATTTTAAATTTCTATTTTTTTTTTCCTTGAGATACAAAGAGAGAATTTCATGACGTTGTTCAGATACGTAGGAATGGTTTTAGGAAAGCAGAAGCTCAGCTGGAGTTGAGAGTTAGTCACCAAGAGCAAAAAGAAGAGTTTGTATAGCTACATTAATAGTAAAAGGCTGACCTCAGAGCTCACCTTGCTTTGAGTTGGAGATTGGACTGAGGTTCCTTCCAACCTGAATTAGCCTATGGAATAACATCTTCATCAATGACGTAGACAGTGAGATCGATTTTGCAGATCACACCCAGCTGAGTGGTGGTGTTGACACGCCTGAGGGACACGATGCCATCCAGAGAGATCTGGACAAACTTGAAAAGTGGGCCGATGTGAACCTCACAAGGTGAAACAAGACCAGGTGCAAGATCCTGCACCTGGGTCAGGGCAATCCCCTGTGTCAATATGGGCAGGGATGAAGGGATTGAGAGCAGCCCTGCAGAGAAGGACTTGGGGATACTGGTGAACGAAAAACTAGACGTGAGCAAACAACGTGCACTTGCAGCCCAGAAAGCCAACCGTATCCTGAGCTACATCAAAAAAAGCACGGCCAACAGGTCAACAGAGGCGATCCTACCCCTCTACTCTGCTCTCATGAGACCCCACCTGGAGTACTGCAGCTCTGGGATCCCCAACAAAAGAAGGACATGGATCTGTTGGAGCAGGTCCATGAAGATGATCCAAGGGCTGGAGCACCTCTCCTATGAAGACAGGCTGAGAGAGTTGGGGCTGTTCAGCCTGGAGAAGAGAAGGCTCCGGGGTGATCTTATTGCAGCTTTCCAGTATCTAAAGGGGGCCTACAAGAAAGATGGGGACAAACTTTTTAGCAGGGTCTGTTGTGATAGGATAAAGTTTTAGTTTTTAAACTAAGAGAGTAGATTTAGACTAGATATAAGGAAGGCATTTTTTACAATGAGGGTGGTGAGGCACTGGAACAGGTTGCCCAGAGAAGTTGCGCATGCCCCATCCCTGGAAGCGTTCAAGGTCAGGTTGGACGGGGCTTTGAGCAACCTGATCTAGTGGAAGATGTCTCTGCTTACTGCAGAGGGATCGGACAAGATGACCTTTAAAAGTCTCTTCCAACCGAAACTATTCCCTGATTCTATAATATTAATACCACTTTAAATACCGAATATTGCATTAAGTTACTATTTAGTACGGTAGTAACTAAGTTATATTAACTTATATTAGTTTGAATTACACAGAAAAACAACAACGTGATGTAGTAATAGAGTGACGAAGATGTGCATGATTTAGAAATAACTTGTGTCAGAATACATGAAACAGGTCCAAAATTTGCATTTCATATATATATTCTCTAGTATTTGTTTAAACTTCATAACTACAAACTTTGCAGCCATTTGTATTCTTTGAATACCTTAATGATTGAATTCATCCAATATTCATTTGCCATTTTTGCATATATTCACACAGTAGTAATTACAAAGATATAAATCTAAGTCTTTCAGAGTCCCATAAATTGGTGCAAATTTACACCATGTTCCTGAAGGTTTAAGGTGTCTAACCCCTGTCCCAGAAGATACATCAAAAGTCATTTTGATATATAGGATAAAACTTTTGGCCTATTCTATTCCGTGGTAAAAATCCCATCAACATCAATGCACCTGCCTATTATTCCAAGTCAATGGCCAGACAGACATAGACCATGAAAACACCATTTCCCTGCAAAGTAGCTAATTTCAACCAAAATGCAAAGACTGGGAAAAAAAGATAATGTTAATCCTCTGCTTGCCCCCTCTGCTCTTAACTCATCACTTTTTTTTTTTTTCTCTCTTATAAATTATTTGTGCTCTCTCCCCACCATACCAATTGTCTAGAACAGTAGTTGTTTATTATGTGGCAGCAATTTATCTGTTTTATTCAATTTAAAATGTTTTAAATCATGTAGAAACTTCTGTTTTACAGTTATATTGAATGTCTTCATGACTTTCTGCTAAAACAGAAAATTTTCAAAGCACTCATGATAAGCAGCAAAGAACTCTCAAAACCATAAACGTCCTCACCAGTTGCAGAGTTAGGAAAGCCAACATCTATGGGTAGACACAGTAAGAAAAAAAGGAAAAAATAACACATTGTCAGAGACAGTCAGCTGTTAGAAATGAAAACTCCTGATCATCATTTCCCAGTGTCTGAAAGCCACACTAACACATGTATTACAGTGCCAGACAACAGTTTCCTTTTGTTCTTTCAGGAGCATCCCACTGGAATTTTTCTTAAGCTCAAAGAATCCTTCTGTTTAAATTGAGCTTAATTTGAAATTCATTCTTGGTTTATTTCCAAAATTTATACACTTATTTCTACGAAAGAGAGAGATGATAGGTCATCAATCCTAATTGCAGGAGGCTTTGCTATTTAGGTAAAAATTTTAGAGAACCCAAAGCCCAAAATCAGTGCTCAATGTTCTCACATGATCACATCCCAGAAGACAGGTGGCAAAGCTTTATACCAGAGTTCAGCAAATTAGGTGTTAACATTCTGAATGTTTCTGTCTCTTTTTAAATGCTTAAATAAGTAGTGAGGTTTTTAATTTATTAAAAACTGAAGCATTGGATTTGAATTTCTCTGGAATGCACTACAGACACTTCAAATATAGGATTCTTCACTTAATCAGTACCAGAGTACTCTAACTCACTTCATGCAAACAACTTCTTATAAGAAGTTCATACACAGCTGGCTTTTTTTTTTCCACAGAAAACTTGGGGAAATAGCTATGGGTCTCAAACTCATGATTAGCTGTGCACAGAACAGATACGCGGGCAGTTGCATACTAGCTATAGCAAAATAGTTTTGCATGTAAATACTAAAACACTTTCAATTACTACCATGAAACCCAAACTTTATTTTCTTAAGACTCTGTTATTTTTGGGCACAAAGCAGTTTTTCCTCAAAAGTTTTAATTCAGATCACACTGAAGTCACTTGCTGTTTTTCTGCTGAAGATGGTGCACTATATTGGGCAGAATAGAAACTTAGTAGTGTTCATAGGAGGGAGAATTGTGAACTCACCATCCTTGGCTGGCCTGAGACACAGCAGTCTTTTCATTTGAACTGCAGGTTACAGCTCAAAAATGTAAAAAAGTTAAAAAATAAGTGTATCAATAACACAGGCATGCTCGTACAGTGCAGTACACGGAACTGGAAGCGACATCTTCAGCACTGACTGATAATCACTAATTTTCAGTATCTGGCATTCTGCTGACAGTCTCTTTTTATTTTTTTTTTTTTTTGCTTCCAGTATGTTCTGATGCTGTCCAATCGGAAATGAAAAAGACCATGGACTCTTGTTCATAAATATATCAACTGCCTTCAGCCTGAATAGATCAATTGCACTAAATGCTATTAAATATATTCCAGACATCATCAGACTCTGCTGTTTGCCAGCGCCTACCTAACTGCCAAAAGCTGTCCAGCGATGCATTTACTTTTGGCTTTAAACAATGAATGCCACAGCACTACCGTTTTCCATTTTTTTATAAAGGGGGGGGGGGGGGGGGGGGAAGAGTCCTAAGCTTCCTGACAGCACAGATACCCCCTGCATCTAATTGCATCTGTTGCTTACTGCTGGCACCCCACTCAGACTACACAAATTCCACCCTCCAGCCCAAAATAAAATAAAATAAAGTCAAGTCAGTAGCATCTGGGTTGTTCTGTGGAAGACTTTTTTCTGCAGACGACTTTTATCTTGGATTTCACATCAAATTTTCAGTGTTACTACTTTCCCTGTTGCCTTGGGCTCTTGACTCTACCATAAATAGAGGCTTACTTCAGAACGCAAACCTAACTTCTAGTCTGCTGTCAAACTGGGAATTGTGAAAGGCTAGCCACATCCTTGCAGAAATAATTGTCTTTGGCAATTTTTGAGCAGACATGATACTGGCATCCTGGAAGCTGCATACTACAAAAAAAAAAAAAGCTAAAACACCCACAACAGTCAAACACTAAAAGAGCATCTTTGCTCTTCTAAAATCTTTAATGATTATTTTATCAGAAGCATAAAGACTTATCAGAGCCACTGACATTTACAAGAGACCTTGGTGTAAACTTCTTGTGAGCTTAAACATGCTTGGTAGAGGCATGGCTACTGGAAGCTATCAAAATGGTGGAGAGGAAACAGATATAGTGCCTAATACACCAGATCCACTCAATCAAAGAAGTCCAAAGACAAAGAACATAAAAAAGGTAACCTCTTTCATTTGTGTTTGGGGGCAGAACAATTGCTGAAGTTTTTTCTTCCTCATGTTGCTAGGGGCAAGAGACAAAAAAAGTAGAGATATTATAGATCTTCCTTTATTCAAACTCAATTATTTGAGCCTGAATATGACTTGCACTTGAGCTGAGCATTACCTCACAACACAAAATGTCCTAGCAGTTTCAATGGTATTAACAAAAAAAGATAAAGCCTGACCCCAACTAATTTCAATCTCATATCAGAATTCAGTATTTCCTTAGAAAAGAAAGAAGAAAAAGAATTGTTTGTAAAACTCCCTCACTACAGATTTGTCCTTGTTTGCAGAAGTTGATGAATGACTGACACATGATCATTGAGCAAAGTTGAACCAGAAATTGCCTGAAACAAGAGCAATATGAAATAATCGTACCAGAAGGGAACTCTAACCACTGTGTTTCTGACACTAATACAATAAACACAGTGTGCAAGCAGATAGACAACTTATTTAAACACACATTAACCCATTTTTAGGTGAAAATGTGTGTTTTCTGACAGCTGTATTCAGCTTTCTGCAAACGAATGATAAATTTCTTGTGCCAGCTTTTAAACACGTTGAATTGAGAGACTAAACTAAATAGAACAGATGTAGTCTGCCTGCCATATCCTCTTCGACATAGTTTTATGTAGTTTAAAAGTAAAGTACTGGAAGGAAGACAGCAATATGGTACGCAATCTTATTGTTAGAACTGCTTGCTTTCTGCAGCCTCCTCTGTGCAAACAACAGTCTCTTAAGCAGTATAATACTTAGAAAGGAGGAAAAAAAACAGGTTTGAAATCCACACACTATTTATTTAAAATTTCACAAAGATGTAGAAGGGTAGAAAAATCTATGCTCTGGAGTGAGGCAGACAACATAAGCCAGATAAGCTTTAAAATCTCTTGATCCAGTTAAGAGAAAACTGTAACCACATGATAATACTCAGGCAAAAGTTGGAGCAGCTAGAAGTAATAAAATTTCAGCAGTGTAGTCTGAGTACTTAAAAATATTTAATTGCTAGTCACAAGAGCTAAGATTTCAACTTCGTACTATAGCTTACTGCAGTTCTTCAAACTTATTTCTACATCATTTAAACATTCAGTGACTGCACAGTAAGTCAGCAAACACTTCACAGCAAGACTACATTAAATCTGTTAAGACTCTGGTTTTCATGTCATTCTAACAACAATTCCTAAATCATCATTAATATTTACCCTTACAGAAGAGTTATGGAAACTTCTGTGATTGACCCCTGACATTAAGCTAATTCAAATCATTGCTCTATGTGGGACGATATATTTTTTCCCCTTGAAAACATAATCTCAGGCTTTTTATTTAAAGTGTTTTATTGAAATACATATACTCAGTCTTTAAGTTGATGCAGTAGTTCTGGGCTATGAATTTAAAGTACTATTTTCTACTAGAAGTCTACAAAATGAAAGCAGAATTATATAAATATGCAATTCCTATGCTCCATTATCCTTCAGCCTAAGCTCAAGGCTTCCTGACACTGACCAAAGTTTTCATTAAGAAGCAACTAAAAGTTGGAGCAACTGGAGAGTAGGGCAGAGGTATAGACAGAAAAAACAAACAAACAACAACAAAAATTCTTTCCTAAGTAAGCAATCATCCTTTAAAGACAATATATGATTATCCTGTTTATGTGAAGTAATTCAGAGAAGAACTTCTACTGGGGATTTTTTCAAAACAAGAGCAATACAAAAAAGATGCAGACATTGTACGTGATGTTGATGACACCGTGATAAAATTTCTATGGCTTGAGGATGTACTTATTGGTAACAGAGATTCAGTGTCACCAAGACCTAAGGTATGCTTTCCTCATTTATAAAAAAGTACGTCTTGCTGTTGAAAAGAACGTTAAAGTTATGCATAGCTAACCAACAGTTCACGCAGCCTCTTTTGCACAGGATTAGTAGCGAACTGTCTCTGTAATATGCTGCATTGATTCTCTCTTCTTTGTGGAAATATAAAGAGGAACCTATGCAGACTGTCAAAAACTAGTTCAACTTATGACCAGAAACAAAAAGAGGGAGATGACTTACCTAGCAAATATGAATTTATACTCAAATTTCAAGCTCATTCTCTTTAGAATAGTCAAATTTTTCCAACACCTGAGCCACACAAAAGAAACCCGCACTAAACATGTTTCAAATATCAAACTATCTCATTTTTTACTCTAGCATCTCCTCCTCTGCAATCAGGAATGAAAATTATTTTCAACAATGGAATGGCTGAGGCACTCAAAAACTCAGCCTGTGCACTTAAAAACTTCCTATGCAACACACCTGAGATTTCAGGCACCTAAGCCCTTGTACTCTACATCACTGCGGTAGGACTTTAAACCATAGCAGAGCAATATACATTATGCGTTTCCTAATGAACATCAGGACAAAGGAAAGCCATAATTTCATCCAGCCTGTGTTCTTCAGAACAGTAATGTTTTCTTTTCAATGCCCTTGGAACATGAACACTAGTGACCCCAAAGGGCAGAAAGAATTAAAAAAGCTTAAGAGCACGAACAGAGAAGCAAGATCAAAACAAACAGTTAACAAGACAAGGACTGAATGTCTGGAGAGCAGTGCTTCACAGACAGCCATGGCAGCAGATTAAACAACAGAGACACAAGCCTCGATTTAATCATAGGCTTTCAGGTTCATATGCTATGTCTCTCTCTATTCAACCAGTAGAATTTCTCAGTCAATAGTTTTCTGTATTTTCCCCCGTTTTTTTGATCTCAGCATGGTTCCAACTTGTCAGGTTTAGGGACATAAACCTTAATTACTTATGAACAGGAATAAATGCAATTTCACACTATAGAATTTCACACTTATTTGATTCTAGTCACAGCAAAATAAAGCAATAGATATCAGTCTGGACAAGAACTCTGAAGATTTATCCTAGAGTGATAATTCTGGATATTATTCTAATTTATCCAAATTCTTTAACTGACTGACCAGGCAACTATTTGCAGTTTGTGGACTGGTCACCAGACTAGACCCAGGAAACCTGGATTCAATTCCCAACAACATATTGATCTGGTGAGGCCTTTCCCTAGGCCAAGAAAGAGGCATTGTTTCTCTAATAGGTATTGTTATTAATTTCACAGTCTTACCTCCAGGATCTTGACTGGTTTTGTTCTGAGCTTTGCGGACAGCACAGATTTAAGAATCTCTCCAGCAGCAGGTGTTCCCCACTTGAAGAATACACCAAGCAGCTGCTGTTTCCTTTTCCTCAGCAAAGGCTCTACAGTTTCCGAGGACAGCCCAGAAAAACTTTCACTAGAGGGAAGAGAGACAGAAACCCTTGATTAAGTAAAGCAGTTGGGAAAAGGCATTTTTTTAACACAGCAGAACAAAATTTACAGGGAATATCTGCAAACAAAAGCTTAGATCAAATTAACTCAGGTATACGGATTCTTGCCCATATTTTTCTGCTTAGCTTTCATTTTTCTCCCTCTCCTGCTAGCCCTTCACATTTCTGTTTCAAATTATCAAGAACTCTGTTTGTTTGCATATACAAAATATCTTTAAAAACTAGAAAGAAAATTCTGCAGAATACCTTCCTTCCCCAAACCATTGCTATCCCAAATCTACAGCTACTAAGATGCTCTTAACCAAGAGGCTGCTATATCACATCCACCTTCAAAAGCGACAAGTATGCAGTGCTTCAAGAGAAACTGCTCTCATCTTGAGACAGAAATCATGGATAAGAGGAGGGTAAGCAGTATGTTTAGTTAGCCATTAATCTAGGCTGAGAATATAGAAGTTTACCATTCCTTTACCACATACTCCAGTTACAGATGCATTTTATAAGTGTAACCTTTAACATGTTCTAATACAGGCTGTGCAAGACTAGATGGGATAATTATAACCAGAATAGAAGCACTGGTGTGTTTCACATCTCAACAGAAAATGCTGGATTTTTGACCCCAGGAACTCCTAAAACAAAAGGTGGGATTAGTTTGGCCAATGCACTCTGATACTGAGTCTGACTCGAGTGAATTACATGCAGCATCCAAGAAAGCTGAGCATGAAGAGGAAATAATGAATTTATGAAGATGCTTGCACCATGAGTGTTTCTTGTTTTGTAGAGTTTTGAGGCCACTATGGGAGGCATTCAGGCAGGAGGGAATATGCTAGTTATTAAGCAACAGAGATACAACTTAGTGATGAGTCTTGCAGAATAGAGGTCAGGGATATATATTTTCATTTCATGGAAAAAAATCAGATAATACTAGCAGTGGATAAAGACAGAAGAAAATCTGCTTTCAAAGAAAGGGAGACAAAGATCTCAGAGAGGTATCAAACTGTGCATAAGGAGAGAAGAGCTACATTTCCAGCTATCTCTCAATCCCAAACTGGCCTTAACATTAATCTCAAAACGCACTGAAAGAATGAAATTCTCCTTAGCTGCATCACTGTCTTCAAAGCTGCAATGTACCTTAACAGAGAGATTTGATGTTGTGTGCTCTAAACTCATGTTTTAGTATTCCCTGTCATAACTTCTTCCATTTTCATAACACAACTTTAGACTTCTTGCAATAAGCTTGCATTTTATTTGTCATCTTCAGCAAATCTGGAAGAAGACGACAAATCAAGGCTGCATTTGTTTGCACAATAGTAAGCATGCCAGCTCAGGTTTGCACACAGACAATCTCCTAGAGTATGCAACCTACCATGGAAACTCAGGGTATGGGGACTATCTCCTGCCAAGTTTCCACTTTTAAGGCTGATATTGGCAGACACTGGGCTTCAGGTCAATGAACTTCCAGGAAGGGGGAGGTGACAAAGAGAAGTCACAACTCTAAGAAGCCCTCAATCCTCAGTCCCAGCCCAACTGATCAGAAGTGTCAGTCTGAGTGGAGTAGACAACTGCTTTATCCAAGCTAAGTGCTCTAGGAGTTCACATCTTTGCCACAGCTGTTACATTGATATGGGAGGCAACTTGCAACCTGCCCAAGCTGGCTTTATTGCTACTCATTGGCAACTCTCTGGAGAAATTAGAGTAATCCTAAAAGAATTAGAAGCAAGCTGCTACACGCATAACAATGTATTAATAAAGAGTAAAAGGAATGAAAAACTTCACTTTGCTAGTTTGTAAACTACCGAAACCAGTTCTTATGGTCAAGTTCCACAATTTTTACTTTAATAAAATTAATAATAAAATTAATTTATGGCTCCTTATATGCACAGTTCTGCACACGATATCAGGGGAAATTTTTGCCCAAATGATCTGTATACAAGACTATTGAAGCTTTCCTTTTGTATTCTCACCACCCCATCCATCAGTCACTGTTACGCTTCTGGAAAAAAGAGGCTAAATTTTCCATGCTGTGCTACAGCTCTGTGAAACAAGCCATGGAGCACATAGCCAAGCAAAATATAGGAAAATAGACTAAAAGTATTCACAGAACAGCAAGTTATTCTGCTAGTGAATTTCCACAGATCATTGAATGTTGGCAAGGCAATAATGATGACTGTGATTGCCATCACAAAACGCACCTGGTCACTCGGTACATAATTCCTATTTTTGATGCACTTTATTTCAGCAGATATAGCCAAAGATTAAAAGTCCAGCGCTAGGACTGTTTAGGACACAGCACTACCAAGAGAGACTGCTCTTCATACTTAGATGAACAAAAGCAGACAGCCTGTTCAGCTGTTTCTAATGCTCACACAGGGAAATGTGTTTGACCAGAACTTAGGCTCCATTTATTGTCAGTGAGGAAAGAGGACTGAAAGCGATACGAATTATGTTTGAAGGTAGGCTTGCAGGAGGGGGACAGAGAACTCCAGCCACATAAACAACAGGAGAACATATTCTGATATAATGTTAAGATATTGCATCTAAACAGCCCCAAAAATCCTCAGTTCCAGTTCTCTTAATACTGACCAAGGCTTCCTAAAGCAGACTAACATTTGTGCTTAAGTGTTAGGAGACCTGTTGCGGCTACAAGGCAGCTCTGTTCTGACACTCGTTCAGAACACAATAGTTCCTTAAGAGAACTGGCTGAGGGATTGTTATATAAATACAGGAGTTTTTGTCCCTGTGAGATCGAATCATTTGATGGCTGCCTGGTAGTCTGTGTGAAACGACCACACAGAGTCAAACTGCTTTCTTCCAGAAAAGCCTCTATGTCAAATAAACAATCCCAGTCATCCCCCCCCCCCAGTCTCCCTTGAGATACTGGATACTTCGTCACCACTGAAAACAAAGCATGTCTATAAAACACCAAGACAGCATTTCCTAGGCATCAGAGAAAAAAACATGTAATTAATTTGAAGCCAAGAATTTAAATAACTCCCAAAGTAAAAACTTTTCTAGATTCCCAGCAACATCGTCAAGTTTCATTCACTTAAGAGAAAAATTACATACACTTCTGACAAATGTTTGCTTGATACAATGACTGTAGAACAACGAGGCTCTCAATAACCAACTGGGCTCTAAATCGCTTCAACATTCTTTTTTTTTATTTCACAGAATATTATTCTGAAGTCAACGAACTAAATTTAGATTATATTGCTGAAGAGGAAGCAGGAGTGGAAACTGACACACTTATAATACCGTATGGCTCATACCATCAATCAATAAGGCAAAGATTTTGAGATTGGTGGTGTTGGAAATTTGACTTGCACATAATTGTCAGAGAATTTCTAACGGAAATTGAACCGAAACAACTTCTTTTGCTCTTCATGTGACTCCATAAAATGTTGTATCTCAGTTCTAGCCTTTTCCAATAAGTTTTCCTTGGTAAAGACCTTCCTATAAAACTTATATCTGATGCAAAACACAGACTTTTGCAGTATAATATGGAGCCGACAAAGAAACTGAAGTTATTGAGTCAAGACGGTAAGCTTGCATCACAAAGCCAGAATGAAAGAGTTTGCATATTTTTACATAGTATTGTGAACTTGAAGTAATATGAATGATCCTAAGAAAGTAAAATTTTAGCCAAATAATTTCTTCTTGGGAGTGTGAAGTAGCTAATACATAAAACACCTACTGCAGTTTCAGAATTCATTACCGTCCTTGCTTTTCATTTAGCATCGTACCTCTTCCCTTTGCAAGATCTGCATCTGCTCATCCAGTATCTCACACTTGGCTCCCCAGGAATCTCAAGAGGGGTTTGAAGTATAGCAGTCACAGAATCACAACTGTCAGTAATTTGGAGCTGGACCTTCAGCTGGTGAAAACCAACATTCTCCACCTATTTCCGCAAACCTATGACAATTTGTAAGAGCTGAGGATGACATTTACAGCGTATTGTTGCTAAAATTTAAAGCTTAAGACAACAAAGCTACAAAAGCTCTACATTCAGAAAACATACAAGTTTGCTATCTGTAGTAAATAACAGGAATAACAGCTAATACTGATTTGTCAAAACAAACAGCAGGCTAACAGGATCTGCAGAACGGCAGTAAATGTACATGTTTAGTACAGTACGAGTTTTGAGACTGTCTTCCATGACGGTCTCATAAGTAGCTAGGAACAGATGATGTAGAGAAACTCTATAAAGATGGACACATACACGTTGGAAAAACAGATTTAATAATGGTTCCAGTAGGTTTAATGTAGGTCTGCTCACAGACATTCAGTAGCTTCCTCAGTGACCTAGATGAAAGTTACAGAAAGCTGTTACATCTGTGTTAGTCCATGGATACAAGATTTCTGAGGAGAAACAGTATCTTTTAGTAGGCCAACTGATAAAACATGGGAAAAACAGACAACTGTTGGAGCATGTTTATCAGAGCTAAAAGGTGATGTGCTTGTGTTATTATAACATTTGAGGGCTCAAGACAGGCTTAGGTGCCTGAAAGCTTCTGCTTTCCTAGTTGTATCAGCTGGTCTAAGAAAAAATATATATCTTGACAAATCTTGCCTCTTTGGATGATGATAAACTTGTAACATTTATTAAATTAAATATAGTTGACAGCAAGCTGGTAGAGACAGGTATTACAAGTTGGACTTATTTTCAAAAGATTTTGAAGTGTAAAATCTAGCTTCAAGAAAATAACTCCCGAGGATGACGCATAGGCTTCAGCACCTATAACAGGTACTATTAAGCAGTATAATATACTGAATCGAGCAACTTCCTCTGCTGGAATAAGTCAAGCTGACACACTACATCAGTCAGTGGAGCTAACCAAGTTTGCATTAGCCAAATCGATGTTCTTGTTTGTAATCTAATTTGAGTGAACACAAATAAGCACAATTTAGAAGCATTTTTCTAACTCTACACTTATTGAAAGTTATTTATCCAAAACAATTTCTTTTTCTACTTAAGGAGTTTAGATTGCAGTAAAACAAGAGTGAAAAAATACATGTATTGTATTTTAAAGTGAAAAAATATAAAAGGTCAGAGTGCTATAAAGACATAGGTAGAAATAATCCCAAATATAAAGCAGCTAACCAAAGTTAAGGTCTCACTTTTGCTAAGAAAGTCAATTTTAATGGACTTCTCCGAAACAGTTCCTTTGCATTTAAATTCTGAAATGCATCTTAAAAAAAAAAAATAATCTTACTGCTGCTCTTAGAGTGTCCTCTCCCCTCAAGTAATTTCTGAAAGTAGTTTCAAGAGGAAACTGAATGATTGGAGACTGATTGGTCTCAAGAGAGTGAAAGAGGTTGTGGTAATTTTTGTTAGCATGGGAGGGCGAGTGCAGGGGTGAAGGTCTTCTCTAAGTAACTGGAAAATCTGCTGAGTAGGATGACCTTCTTTTTATGCAGCATAACGTTCTGGGCATGGACCAGCTTTTCCAAAGATAGCTATTCATCTGCTTAACCTCAGATTGCATTAAAATTCCCTCCTCCTCTATCAACAGTTTTCTTGCTCTGATACCTACAGTCTGACCAGGGAGCATCACAAAAATCCAGATAAAACAAGCAATTTGTCCAAGTGTCTCATGGTGGTTTGAATGAGACCCATACCTTTTCCAGGCAGCAGTAGGTCAGTCAGGAGGTATTATGTCACTGACTAAAAGCAGATAGAAAAAGTCCAGATTTAAAAATGGTTTGGTGTGTTTTAATGTCTTCAAAAAGGATAGAAAACACTCCCTTCCACAGCCCTGTGTCAGAGAAACATGTACCGTGGCCTTCTTTTTGGATGTCCCAGAGAAAGAAGGTAGCACATTAAGTATTACACTACCCAAGAAGTGCCTGGTCCTCTCCCAGGATTAAGCAACTTCGACAGAAGCACAGAGATTCTTCCCTACTTAAAAGCCTCCATGCCACATTTCCAAATTTGAGGTATTTGTCACCTCTTCTTCCCTCAGTCTTTTTAGTACAGCTGCACGGCCTTAGGAAAGTGCATATTGACTTAGCCAAGATATCTTTGATCTGGACTAGTTTGCAGTAACAGTAAAGATGTAAGGTGGCGTGGGTTTCAGCACAGAACCATTTTGCAGTCACCCAGTCAGCTTTTACTGATCACTGTACTGATACTCAGCTACTTTAGATGTGCCAATGTGGACTACAGGTATAGCTTCTGCAGCAGCATAGTTCAGCTCAATCTAGATATTAATAGATCTCTTACTCATGCTTGAAATAACCTTCCTACATTTTCTGAGATTGGTCAACTAGAAAAAGAAATAGAAGCAGTACAGAAGGTCACATCGTTCTATCATCCCTCTTTCCAGACTTTGCTTCCCCAATTACAAACAATCAGCACTCTAAAGTTCACAACTCTTGTACAGCTCTAGACTCCAAAGTGTCCCTTACCCATCACTTAGGGGATCCTGACCTTTTTCATGTCTGCTCTGAGGCAAAAGTCATAAATAACATTAAACTGAAATTTAGTGTTATTGCAGCTGTCTCAATTCTGAGGAAACACACACTGAACCCTGCTTTCAACTTCCTTTTTTAAATGAAATTTTAATGAAAGTGGTTATCTTCAACTGTCAAGATTTCTGATCTTCAATCCTGCATGAATGGATCCTAACAGTATAATTTTCAGAGGAAATGAAAATAACTTATATATAAATCTTTCTTCTTTGAGCTCTTTCCAAACAGATTTTGTGTTGTCCTTAGTAATAATGAATTAGATATGTTTTATGAGGTTTGCAAACTGAAATATTTCAGGTAGAGGACACTGCTGGACACTAGCACTCAAATGATCCCTAGTCACCTTTGTAAAAAACAGATCCCTGTTTCCATAAAGTATTACCTTTTTCCCAAACATAACACATGTGCTTTCCATTAGGAATTATGTGAAACAAGAAAAGATCACTTGAGTCAATAATTACAGTATTTTTAAAAAAGACACCTCAGACCAATGCATTGGTTGGGGAAGGAAGGAGAAGGCCCTCTTCTTCAAGACAGCCCATCAACTATTTGGTACAAATTGTGGGTTTCTTTGTTAAAAAAAAAGCAAAATACACTATATAACCTGTGAATACTCTGAACTGCAGTTATCGCTTCCACAAAAAAGTACACTTTCTTCACAAATTAAAAAAAGCAGTTCCATAAATCTTGAAGTCAATCCTGAAACGCTAGTGTTCACAAATCCCTCTGCCCCCAAAGTGTTCTGGAAACCTTTGTGCATCTTAAGGGAAAAAAATTCTTACCCCAGTTTTGGTTTTGGGACATGCCTTGGTTCTGATCATTGGCTAAAACACACAGATGGTCTCATAATAAATACCGAAGTTTTATTCTATAGATTTCTCTTGATACTAGTACATTTCTCAGAATATTCATGTTTCATTTCCTAATTTGGACCAATCAGAGTGCAAGGCCACATGCTCTTCCTTTTACTTTGAACACGTATTAACTCCTACCGATAATGACCTTAGGATAACTGATACGATGATGCTAAAAAGTATCGTCTGTAACTAGATTTGTTAAAATTCACCGAGCAGAAATCTTCCGAGGTGGCTGCAGGAGATGCCTGCTGAATACTGTGTTCACTTAAACAGATGTTCATCCTGCTTATTCATTTTAATCTGCTAAAAGTATCTTAGCCAGAAACATCTTAAGAACAATTTTATCAGCTTAACTGTCCAGTGAGGAGTATAACCTAGGACATGACTAGAACACAAAGAACTATAAAAGCCTTGAGTACATGCCTCTGCGTCTGTATATGTGCCCATGTGTAGAGTGATAAATTGGCATTAAACTAACTCCACAAACAACCTTTTTTCTTTTCAGAAGGATACATCTTCATAGAACTGCAGCATGTAAGTTAACAGCTCTTATAAATCTTCAGTAAGAATATAAAAAAAAATAATGAAAATATCTTAGATTTAACTATGATGTAAATCATAATTAATCTTACTCCAGTCAGTGATTTCCAGGGATTTATTTTATGACAATATTTCAAAGCCTTGTCCTAATGAATAGGAGATTTTCTCTCATAAAACCTTTTCTTAAGTTGCTTTATGAAATAAGTTGCCCACCAGTGAAACAACAACCCTTGTAGACTAGAATTCTACACCATCACAAACGGAAGCAGACATCTGCTTTGATTTACTTTCTTATATTCAGCTGTCTTACTCTTCATTTAATGCACAGACATATTAAGAAGATTAGGGAAATAGATTCAATTTGGTATATGTCAATCAATATTATAGAAGGTAGTTTATAGAAGGTAGTGTGTTATTTGTGATCATAAATAAAAAACAGCATGTTAATTGCAAAACTAGGTATCGCAAATGACTACAAATCTGCTTTAACTGTCTCTATTTCACGTTATTTTACAATGTCTTTAACAAACTTTACACTCATTTCACTGAGTCAGAAAACCTTATTAGGGGCACTAAATGAATGGAATAACAGTTCCTAGGAGATGTTTATATACATTTTGCTTAGTGATCATCAAATCTTATCTACTGATAAGGTCTTCCTCATCACCCTTCTCAGAGTATCAGCTTTCTATATGTGCAAAACGTTCCATTGGTTTTATCTAAGGCACAAATGAACTGAATCTTCACTGCTATAATTCTCCGTGGTCTAAGGAAACGATGGTTCTTTGCCAATTTCCCCACTCTGAGGCTTTGTGTTTATAAAGTATACAGTGTAAATTCCACTGATAGATGTTTACTTGACTTTAAACACAACATGACACATTTGGTTTAGGATCTTTTTTCAAAAGATTTTCCAAGGCTTTAAATACACATTTTTGAACCAGACTTTTCCACAGCAGTATCGTCACCATACCTTATTCAACAATTCAAGCCTTCAAAAAAACTCAAAACTAAAAAGCTAACAAAAAGCCCACAAAAAATCCCACCAAAACCAAATCAAACAAAAGAAAATTTGAGTCATTAAGCTAAACGATTCAACTCTAAGAGGCACAAAGATGTAAAAATTAAATAGTTGACAAGATTGAACTTCACAATTGTAGAGTTTTCAATGAAAACAGTCAAATGATCAAGGAATTTTTTGCACAAAGGCAGAGGAAACAGAATGAGTGTAACAGGTGCACTTTACAACTCTAAAGTTCTTGCACAGCTGATGAACACAACTCTACATCGCATCAGTATTTGGATATGAATTCAAAGTAGTTCGATTGTATCAGAATAAAAACTGGCAAGTAGTTATTCTTTGTTGCTTTTTTTTATTATTTCATATGATTTCAATAACATATGTAAGAAAACCAAAGGTTTCTGATTTCTGTATCACAATACACTAGGGAAGGGCCCCCAAGGTAAGGGTGGAAAATGCTCCTTAACAGTGAAATGTTACCATGCCCAGCTATATGAAACAGTTATGGAAGTAACTTATGACCTTTGCAGAAGTGTACAGATGTCTCCGGAAAGATATCTGCCTTTTCATATCCTCTATCTACATTCTTTTGGAAAGAACGATAATATACTGAAATGAAACAATTTTATATATAAGTATTTGCATATAATATTTTTTGTATCTAAATTTATATAGAACATTTTTAAAAGAGTTTCCAATAATCTCAACACCTCTCAACACATGAAATCCCAATTAAAGTCATCTGGCTTCATTTTGTCCTGCTAACATAAGTGTTAAGCACATGATTATGCACATCTAATTGGTAATAATGATAAGCACAGAAGACTCAGCTCTGCTCATACTATAAACCAGACTTACCTGCAGTATATTGACTACTTCTATTACTTGCAGAAAAACATTTAAAAACTTGCATTATTAGAGGTTCAAAGTCCGACTGTTTTGAATTATTATAATCCTGTTGATTATATTTTTCTGAATTGATAAACATTGAAAACACTGACAATTCAAATCAACCAAAGAATTAAAGATTTTGTTAGTGCTTGCATAGATAATTATTCAGTATCTTGTATCCAGAAAATTGAGTCATTTTTTTGACAAATTACCTATTGTTCCTTCATCTCACTTGTCCTGAAATATAAATATTTTGTGTATGTTAATGTAATAAGTCTCATATAGATAGAAAAACAATTTAGGATTATAGGTACTTAGTTCATAATTCCTTATTAGTTCATTCTTCATTATGCCTCTAATTTTAAACAGGAATAACCAAATTAAAAGAAAAAATAATATGAAAATAAGTAATTTTAGTTATGCAATCTGCATTTTTTTCCATAGTTTTGAAACTGAAAACTTTTCCTTTGATCTTTTCTTAAAGTCACTGTTTATCCAAAAAGTGGATACCGGAACATTATGAGATTATTGGGAGGGAAGAAGAAATGGCAGAGATCACTATCAGCATGAAAGTCTTGGATATCAAACTGACACAGAAAATAGGAGGGTTTTTTTAAAGGAACTGTAACTGTTTATTTGAGAAGCTGGCTGAGCATGAATGCCCACAAAGCCATCCAGTGGGCACTAATTAGTGCCACACTAACAACAGTGGCACTAATTGCATTAAAATGTGTGACTTTGTGAAACTAAGCGATTACTGAAAAAATATTGTGAAAAGCCTTCAAACAGCTTGGGTAGCTAATGAACATTGTTGAAACTGTCTTCTCATTAATATAATCTTGCTCTCATCTCTCAACGCAGAAACACTTTCGTGTTATAAAATAACTCTCCAAGTATTGCAATGAGAACAATTCCTCTCAGGATGAAATGAGTCCTACTACACTTAACTGTGAAACACAGCAATATTCCTGTTCTCTTGCTTTCTGCATATTCCTGGGACACTCCCTGGCAGGGCTAACAGGTCTGTACTGAAAGCACCAAATTCAAAAGGGTTAGAACAGCATTAAGTGGACTGACAGAAACTAGCGTTAGCCATGCTGAGGAAGACATTTCAGCACTGTTTGTGATAATAGGGAGAAGAAGAAAGGGGAGATTAAATCATAAGTTATATGAGCTTTAATTAAACATATTTCAGTTTCATTGTTTAGACCTTAAAGAACATGTCCTTAAGTTACTCTTGGTAGGGAAGTGGATACAGTCTGGAAAGCAATATGCTTAGCACAAAAACTCTGCGGTCCTCACTTTATAAGCAGGGAAGACATGTAGGAGACAAAGATTATCTTAAATTGCCAACTGTTATGAATGTTTATTGTAATTACAAAGATTATTTCTGACCATCTCTTTCAACAGGCATGAAGCCACAGAAGAACGCTACTTCCTAAGTTTCTGTAGTTCCTCATGACAATACAGTCATGCTTCCTATTCCTCACTGTCCCCAGAGTAAACTAAAGCTCTAAGCCAGACTTTTGTGGTTAGGAATTCAGAAAAATGCAGAGACACAAAGTAAGTGAGAGGTGACAGGAAGATGAAGAGTTGAGAAGAGAAGAACATAAGAGAAAGAGGAATTAACAGCAAAACAGGAGCTAAAGCTGAAAGCTAGTAAGCCTAACACATGTTGAGCTCTCAGGGAGCAAGAGAGCCATATGTAGAAGAGAAGATAGTAAAAGTGATTTTTTTTTTTTTTAAGCTTATGATATGTCTGACAACAGTCTTCAACACTGCAGAAACCCATATAAGGCACTTATTTCTTGCACAAGGTTTGCCGGACTTGGAAGGGATAGATATTTTTATTAAGATTCTTGTAATAATGTACAGAAGATTTTAAATTATTGCATCACATAGCTACTACAGACTTCAGAAGATTTGTAAATGACTATAGTTTTTAAACTGTCTATTGTAGTCTTTATTAAAATTTCTGCTAAAAATTCCACTGCATAGCATTCATGGAACCAGTGTTTACTAGGCAAAAGATGCTGAACAAAAATAAAGTTACTAAATGTTTAGCAATCCATCCTTTTAGAGCAATTAAATTACAAGCACCTACATGATTTGATATCTAATTAAATTTCCTAAAATACTTTTCCTACTGATGTAATTTAGATGTTTCATAGAACATTTAAAAGTTGCTGTAATTGTTCAAGTTAATGTGCTGTTCAACAACTGGCATGACAGACAGGTCAGGGAAAGGAGTCTGTTTACACTCCACAGCTTCCAACGTTAATGACTTACGTTAGCAATAATAAATATGCTAAATAGCTTTTATGATTCTCTAGCTTGGAAAAGTTATATTAATTTATGGTTCTCCAAACGCATGTTGCAATAAGCAGTGTATTCTCGCAGTGCATAAGGGGAAGCTTTATCTGTGGTCCCTCTGACTACCAGTGGGTTACTGGCATTTATTTGGGCTACCTTGCCTTCTGCGGCCACAAGTCTAACACTGATACACTCGCACATGAGCATGCTTGTTGCAAAGCCCAGCTTTGTAAGTGCATTTACATTTTTTAAGTATTAAGATGGACATGTTAGGACCTACTACTTTTCTTCTCATTCCACTCCCACCTATCCCACAACGTTCCCATTGATTAAAACTGAGCTACTTCAGCCCTGCCTACCCAACACATCATTGTGTTATTGCAGCAGTTATATAACCCTCAGGCAGATCTTCACATCCTTTAATTTCTTGCAAACTTTTAAACCACAGGCCCTGTGTGACAGGAACAGTGATTTACCACATGTTTTTCTCAGACCTAACTGAGCTTTTTTGACACCATGGCGATATTTAACCACAAGCTACATAAATCAGTAGCGTAGCCATCATGACTCCTCAGTCAAGGCTGGGGATTCCAAGCCTGCAATTAATACACTTCCAAAAGCAAAAAATGGCACATCTTGGACTCATTTCTGTTTTCTAAATCACAAACAGAACTAATGTAGGGCACATATTTTTGCTTTCTTCTCTTGACTTCCCTTTCCCCAATCCCTTGTAGAATAGCAGAAGTTAAAATCTATAATTTCACTGACTTACAAGATTCTTTATTCTTTTATTTGTCTTGTCAGATTTATTGCATTGATACAATTCCCCTACTAGATTAAGAAGCCTCCCAGGCTATTGCTCAGATTAAGTAGTAGCTCTTAGTGTAAGCTTCTTATTCTCAATGTTTCCATCTTCTACTCTATCCACATGATTAAACAATAAGTATATTATATCTTTCAGTACATCTGTCAGTTCAGGGCCCGTCACTCAGCCTATTTCTGATGTTGCCCATTGCAGTGAGGCTTGGTATCTGTCCTTCATATAAACAGTGCATTTAGTTCATTTTTCAAGCATTCCAGAAAATTGTCATATTAAGTGACGCTTATGTTATTTCATATACATTTCATATGCTGCCTGTAAAAACGATGACATTTGCTGCTGCTTTCCACCATCTTTCAGTACAAAAGATCTATAATGAGGTATCACGCAGTCCCATTACCTAAATTACAAGTGACGCTAGATGGGTCTATTCAGTCAAGAAGAATACCATACCTTAAAAAATTGTATCAATCTTCTTCTGAAGTATAATATGACCATTAATTTTAAGGCAGTCTGCTGCCATGAGAAATAAGCATGATTCCATCCACAAACTTTCAACAGTTTCCAAAAAAAAATGCTATACTCATGGAACAGTATTACAAATTGAACAAAAAGATGACAGTTCAGTATCTTACATAATGAAGAAAAAGTACTGTAAGTGTGATGCATGTCTATTTTTCCCCTTTATGTCTGGATCCTCAGCAGCTGGATCAGAAAGTTAAATAAGGACAAATACAAAGAGGCATATCTAGGAAACATTTTATTATGAAATGTCTCAATAGGCTAGGAAGAATATTTGTTTTTCATTTGGAATGTAACTGACAACAATAAAGATTCATTTCCTAATGTTAGCCACTAAAATTGTGGGTGTGTTATATTGTTGGTGTTAATTAAAATGTTCAAATAAACTTGAGACATTAGGATGTGCCAGAATCCTAAAACTTGCAGCAACTTCAAAAACAACAGTCTTCTGGTCAAATTTTACCAAGTTCAGGCCCTGCCCTCCAGAGTGCAGAGGGTTTCTCTTGACTTGGGGATCAGAATAGGTCACAAATAAATAAAAAAAAAAAAACACAAACACAGATCTAAAGGAGACTCAAAAATATTTGTTCCAGCAAATAAAGCTCCAGTAAGTAGCATCTGGTTACTACCCATCATTTCTGCTGGCTCCAAGAATACCTCACTCCTCCATTGCTGTCAGTGACTACTCTGAGTAAAGCCAGAAGCTGGGCAGCAACAAACAAAAAAATCCACACACCTCCAAAAGCAGACCTTAGTACTTGGGCTTGATCTGTTGGACACAGAGTAGTAAGTATTTAGCTAAACCAGCTGAATAATACCCAAAGCAGAAACAGCAACTTCTGTTTTAAAGAGCCATGCCAGCATAGAACATGAACTTTCCTGGGCAGAAAAGAGCTATAGCCATCAATCCTAACCAGAAATTACTAGAACTATAATAAGAGTTCTAGTTTCTGGGTGAGGGGGGGAGAGTGTATTATTTAAATGTGAAACATTTCAGTTCAGCAAGACCTTTGATAAAGGAGGTGAAGAGGAGGGGATGTAGCAACTGTGCTTTTGCTCCATGGTTATGATGTTTGAAGAACTAGAATCTTAGGTCACGTGTAGAGCTCCTAAAAAAACAGTAACAATGAAAATTCACCTCTTGTCAACTCTACTAGGACTAAAATATCTGGCAAAACAATAATCTCATTTGAAAAGCCAAGAAAATGAGACTTAAGCAGCTGTTGTTATCTAACAGAAAACAGTAGCATTCCAGACTTCCTTAACAACATGAACAAAAAGATAATAAATGAATAAAAACAACAAAAAAAAAAAATCAAGAACAACCTTCTGCAGTACAACTGTAGCCAAACAATATAAGTATTCAAATTTTGCGTATCAGTCCTTCGAGTCTTACATTTCTTCTCATGTCAGATTAGATAACTCTGTTACCAAGAAACATTATTTCCATTTAAACAACTCATCATTTAAACGAAAGGCTTGAATGTGCTTTTCCTTTCCGACTTCTCCTACACTCTGCTTCTCTAGAAGGAGAGTAGCAGTCACTGCTTCGCGTTTTATCTCAGGTGAATTGGAACAGCATAAAACTGCAATAAAAGTCTTGATTTAGTTGGAATAATTCTATTATAATGACCATTTTTAACTCCGCACATACTCTTTTCTGAGTCCTGGAAGGTTTATGGCATGATCATCCTCTACCCAGCATCTCTTCAAACCTGCTGGAGCAGAAGCTGGTCTTCATTTTTGCAAGAAAAATCCAGCCAAAAGACTGCAGTCAAACACCAGCAAGAACATGCGAGAAGACAAGTGGAGCCCAGGTAAACGAAGATATACAGAGACTAGTTTGAAGCAGGAAGACTGAATTTTTGAGTGATAATAGATTGTGAAGAGTGAGGAAACTCCACAGTGACTGACAAAAACAAGAGAGGTGTTTTGGGAAAAGGAGGTAAGGGAAAAATAAAGAGGGGCACAGCCACTTCAGTATTCCCAAACTATGAATCCCATACAGAGGTCTAGAAGTCCACTGGCGAGATTGTGCTACCCAATTGCTTCAGACAGGCAGCTCCTCACAGATTACAGTCCCAACAATCAGATCATCATCTCTCATCCCATCTCAGAGCAGCCCTTCTTCACTCTTGCTCTCAGTCCTCCCACTGTCAGTCCCAGATGCAGGCTGTCCTTTCTAAAATCTTTGGGAGAAGGGGGGAAGAGAAATTATCTTAAGCAAAAATAATAATAGTATTATTATTTTTCTTTCTTTATCTGGGGTTTTGGGGGATTTGTTTTATTTTGATTTTATTCAAAATTTTTAGAACATAATAGGCTTAGTTTGTACTGTTTCACAGTTTCAGATTTCTACATTGCTTTTAGTTTTGAATGAAAACTGAAATCACAATTTCATAACTGAATGAACTTGAGTGTTCAGCTGAAAATCAGAACGAACAAACTGAAAATCTCAAGATTTGGCACCACTCTACAGGAAGCTCCATAACATGACAGCTGTTAGGAGTGACTCAGCCTCTTCCCAAAGGAAGCCAAACACAAGCCTGTCTAGAGAACTGCTGTACTCAGTTATTGATCTGATTTGCTCCAGGATTTGAGCTACAGAGACCCAAAAGAACATCCAGCAACCCAGGGCAGAGCATTGACCTAAGATACGTAGGAGTGTTAACTTTCAATATTATCACCGGTCACGAGTGGCGTCCCTCAGGGGTCCGTGTTGGGCCCGGCCCTCTTCAACATCTTTGTCGGTGACGTGGACAGTGGCATGGAGTGCACCCTCAGCAAGTTCGCCGATGACACCAAGCTGTGTGGTGCCGTCGACACGCTGGAAGGGAGGGATGCCATCCAGAGGGACCTTGACAGGCTGGAGAGGTGGGCCCGTACCAACCTCATGAAGTTTAACCAGGCCAAATGCAAGGTCCTACATCTGGGTCGTGGCAATCCCAGGCATAAATACAGACTGGGTGGTGATTGGATCGAGAGCAGCCCTGAGGAGAAGGACTTGGGAGTACTGGTGGACGAGAAGCTCAATATGAGCCGGCAATGTGCTCTTGCGGCCCAGAAGGCCAACCGCGTCCTGGGCTGCATCAAGAGGAGTGTGGCCAGCAGGTCGAGAGAGGTGATTCTCCCCCTCTACTCTGCCCTTGTGAGACCTCACTTGGAGTACTGCGTCCAGTTCTGGAGCCCCCAACATAAGAAGGACATGGACCAGTTGGAGAGGGTCCAGAGGAGGGCCACGAAGATGATAAGAGGGCTGGAGCACTTTTCCTATGAGGACAGGCTGAAAGAGTTGGGGCTGTTCAGCCTGGAGAAGAGGAGGCTCCGGGGTGACCTTATAGCGGTCTTCCAGTACCTCAAGGGGGCCTACAGGAAAGATGGGGAGAGGCTGTTCAGGAGGGCCAGTTATGATAGGACAAGGGGTAATGGTTTTAAAATAGAGGGAGGTAGGTTCAGGTTGGATATTAGGAAAAAATTTTTTACTATGAGAGTGGTAGAACACTGGAACAGGTTGCCCAGAGAGGTGGTGGATGCTCCATCCCTGGAGACGTTCAAGGCCAGGTTGGACAAGGCCCTGAGCAACCTGATCTAGTTGGAGATATCCCTGTTCCTTGCAGGGGGGTTGGACTAGATGACCTTTGAAGGTCCCTTCCAGCCCTAACCATTCTATGATTCTATGATCTCTAAATATTATCTCTGTGGCAAGGGAGTCACACCAAGAAACTACAAACAGCTTCTGTAGACCAAAAGGTGGCAGGGTCACTTCCCTGTAGTTACTCACAGTACAGAGATTGTATCTAACTCTAGTGCATTGGATTCCAGCATTTGCAAGATTAAAGCACAGTCATTTGGCTTCTTGCTGAGCAAATATACTGCTAGGCTAAGACCTGATGTTAGGGATCATGTCATATATGCAAATGATAATGCATATTCATTAGCTATGCAAATACAAACATAAAGCGGATGAATCCTGAAGCCTAAAGTCTCCAGCTATCATGACCTACAGGCTTAAATTGTGCATGTATGACTTCTTGTTCATCACTGTGACTTTGGCTTCCTTCAAGATTAACTCCAAATCAGCCGCATATATCTAATTCTTCTGTGTAACTAGATGTCATTTATATAAAAACTGAAAATATTTATGGTAAAGACTTGCTCTACCAATTCCCATTCGAAGACTAGTAAAACATCTGTGGATTTGCCAGTCTATTCCAGCTACCTCAGACAGGTGTTCGAGAGCACCAGCTTTCTTTTTTAACTCCTTATTAAATGAAATGATGAGCCAATGCAACAACTCCAGATATTTAGATTTTGATTGATTTTCTGAAGAGTTATGCAGCACAAAAAACTCCCCTGAGGTCTGGTCAGCTGAACGGGGACAGCAAGTCTACAATACTCCATCGCACTCAATAATAAAATAAAACATCTTTCAACATACTTGTGTTAAAATCTTTACCACACTGGATAAACCTGTTCAGCTGCTGAATAACTGAGTTGAGTTATGATAGTTTGGACTAAGTATAGAAGTTCACAAATTTGGAGTTTAACAATTAATTCAAACTATCATAACTCAGCTATTCAGTTACTCACTCTCTCCCATTGAAAGCAATCGTGACCTGCGTTTTTCTCCAAACTATACCTAATATCTTCACAACTCCAGAAATGGGAGAAATTCATTTGTGTTTTAACTGGATTGGCACGATATTAATTTTGATATGGTAACTGAGTCCTGAAGAGCACAAATAGTCAAAATAGTTTGGATTTTACCATGCACATGACTTCAACAGCTACACAAGGCTTTAGTAAAAAAATTTCTCGTTCAATTATGGATTTATTAGTCCTTTCGTAGGTGTTGATTTCAGTATGAAAAATTTTCACTGTACCATGTATTTTGATAAGGAGCTTCTCATGTTTTAAGGTGCCATATATTGCTGATATATTTGCAAGTACTGGTACTATGTTTATACTCTCTTCATATCTGTCTTAAATGGACACCTATTCCTTGACCAAAACTGTATATTGCTTCAATTAAATCACTTTAAGGCAATTTATGGTAGGAGGTTTAAAAGAATGTTGTATTTAGAAGTTTATAAATTTAAACCCAGTAAAAATACATGCCTGAAATTCTTCAGCTCCGAAGTATTGCTTCCTTTTTGAGCTCTGCAGTTCATTCTTGGTGCTGTATTTTAGGCACTTCATACATTTAAACGCTTGCAGTTGCCAGATTTTGGACACTAGGCCATAGGGTGGTCATAGTTCTCTCCAGCACAGATGTAATGGGAAAAATTGTAATGACTAACTAGATGCTTATTCATTCACCAACTATGATAATTTAGGAATTATTTTGATTAAAAATATTTATACTTCAGTTTTCACACTTGCAAGTTCTTGTTAGCAACTTCTGACACATTCACAGTTACAGACAGATACTCTGAAGTCTGAGAGGTAACTACTGAAAATCAGAAATTGGGAGAAAGTTAGCAACACCAATTAAATATAGAATTATTATCTTATTCCTATTCCTGTGTTAGCCCAGAGTAAAGATCTGAAGAGAAAATAAGTTAAGTCAGTATTCCCCCAGTAAGTAACATTCTGTTTAGGTTGTCTGCCTGAATGTTTTGCGTTTCCAGAATGAGAAATTCAACAGGAAACTTGTGGGGAGGGGAACAACAAAACAAAAAAAGACACATAATTATAATGCAAGCCATCCTTTCCCACACCTCCTAGAATAATCAAAAGCCAACTGAAATTACCTTCTAGCACTCTAGTAGTCTTTGTTTTGAATATTTTCCTCAACGGACATGAAATTCAATAGGATAGAATCTGGGATGAATCCTTTCCTATTTATTCCCATTTCCTTTTCCCTATTATTCCTAAAATTCCTATTTCCTATTTCCCTTTCCTATTGATAGGAGCAACAAAAGAGATGGATTTTATCTAAAGGGATCCAGAATGCATCATTTCAACACTACATCCAGACGTTTGTATCATATCTAATTGCCAGTCAGCTTTATGGTGAAAGAGGTTAAGAGACAAGTATAGACTTGTAGTTCAAGGGCTGGACAGTCCAAGTCAGCTATCAGATGCAACTGGAGTTTTAGAGGGTCATTTTGAGAGATAATTGGATCATATCCTTCCCTAAACCCACTTTTCCTTTGTAAAGACAGATCACATCAGATTGCCAAACTCTCCTCTCTCCCTAGATTTTTGCCCACCTAAAAGGGCAGAGCTCTTGCCCCCAGCTACAGTAGACTCTCTTCTCTCACTGCAATAAGACTCTCTGATCTCTGAACATGCCAATATCAGCAGATAAGCATGTCAGAAAAAACACAGTCTTCCCAAAGAAAAACAAGACAGTATGGATAAAAGTTAGCTGACTGGATGCATACCATAATAACCACCAAGATTTGTCTAGAAACAATGCAGGATTTACTTCCTGTAACCTATGCTTTCAATAGGTGCTTATTAAACATGTTTAGCCCACATCAGTAAATATTTGGAATTAATGCAAGTTGACGCAACCCAAACAAAAGAACAGATGGCTGTGAAAGCTGCTGTTCATATGCCAGAGATCTCGTATGTATGCAAATTTGTGTTGCAGTATATACCATTTGAGTTTTCAACTCACCCCACCTCCCCTTTCTTGCTTCAATGTACAATTAAAACATTGAAAGAGTCCTACTTTTTTCCTTCTTGCCAGAAGCAGGAACGAACATTGAGCACATGAACCTTCCAGTCTTACCTCGTCCCTCAAATCTCCTCCAAAAGTGAAATCTAGAAGACCATAAGCTAGAATCCAAATATGTTTCAAGAGCTTTTCCTTCGTTGGACACCACCACACTTTCTAATTGTGCTTCTAATAAAAAAGGATCCAAAACATCACCAGAAATGTTCACTGGTCAGATTTATTAAGCTAGAACTGTAAGTTTTAATTCTTGCATTAACACATAGGCATTTTTTGAGATCTTATTTTTCTCTCTAAACCCTGAGACTCCACTAACATTGACTATTGAAGTGGAAACCATGTAAATTCACATTTAATTCAGTGTCATGTTTTAGAAAAAAATGAGTAAGGAGTATAGCTCTTGTGAACAACTATAAAACAGTGCTTCTAACACCACCTCAGCTACTATTATGTTCCAGATAAAGATAGCTTCATACCATTTATCAACACTTTGGTTTAAGCTCCCACACAAACATGTCTGCAACTTGAAGCACAAGCAAATATTGACTTCATCTGAAGTGATGGCTGTTCTCGTGACTACTCATGCATACTGGCAACACTTCTAACCACCAAGATAGACAACGGAAATTTTTACAAGCATTAACAATTTTTACAAAGAAAACTATTTGTCACATAATCAACACAAAATATGTTATCATAATTCAGAAAGGTTAAAGGGTTCAAAAAAATATTTAATGCAGGACCTTAACTTGTTTGGGCTCACCAGATGATAAAGAATTCACTTTTTTCTTTCTGTAAGAGAAGAAAGAAGACAAGGGAGAAGAAGAAAGAGGAGACATTATTGTTATTCTTGGCTCTAGGTCAGATGGATTTGTTTTTTTCTGTTGAGTGCAAAGAAGAACAGGGAAACTATTTAAAACTGAACAAAATATTAACATAGATTTTAACTACTTTCTATCTGGTGCTTTGGGGGAAAAAAAAAAAGACATTCACATGACAATGTTATTTTGGTCTCAGTGAGGATACGAAGAAAAAGAATTGTTAGCATGAAAAAGTGTGCAACCATTCTTTTATTTTTTAAAATGAGTCAACTGAAAAGTAGCAGCAGCTAAAAGGTTAATACTGCATCAAAATAAGAAAAGAATGCTAAAGATCAGTACAGCCAAAAGCACATACTTAATACTAGACTGCTAAATACATACTCAGACACATAAATTAGATGTTGCTGATTTAAGTGCTTCACTATAGGAAGAAACATTTGTAATTCTGACCTCAGAGTCTACAAACAAAAGAAACTATGATATATTAAATAATATTCACACACATACATTTGTCTGTACTTGTACAATGTATTTGAGTATGCGTCAAATGATTTGGAATGAAGTACTTATGTTTAGTGTAATATATTATTTCTATTATATAGGATGTGAAAATTTGCAATAAGAATATACTTGAAGACTTTGCTCTCTATTAGTTACACTTATAAGTCATCATCTTTTCAAATGGATTCAATGAAATTCTTTAAAAGTCTAGTGAAAATGTGTTGATCTAATAAAGATGTGCCACCATCTTACATATCAATTAGGGATGTGACTGTCTGTATGCACGAGCAGGCATGTAGGATACATATAGATAGAGAAAAACAGAAAAAAGAAAAAGAGCATGCACACTAATTTTGAGATGGTTTCTAGAACTACCTTGAGGAATGTTAATAATACAGTCAAAGTGGAGTTACATTGCTAGGATTAAGATTGGAGAATCTTGTACCAAAATCTCAAAATTCAGTGAATATAGATATGGCTACAGTGATTCAAGTGTGATAAAACTTTCACAGGTTTCAGAATTACAGTATTTAAACAAAAAAAAAATCTTACACCATCTTCTCCATAGAGAACGAGCATGTAACCTTCAGCCTGTAGCTAACTGTTTGTAAGACAAATGAAACGGGAAAGGAGGGCAGAAACAAGTCCATCTGGGGTGAGCAGTCTTGAGCTTTGCTGTGGGAAGATTTGCCAGCGTAAGCATGATACTATATAACAGGACAAACTGTTAGATTTTAAAAGACCAATTCATTGTTAGTTACTATAGTTATAAACCAGCACTACTCTTACGTATACCTCGACAGGAGCAATTTGCTCAGCTCTGTTCAAGTTGGAAGTAAAGAGTCCTTGTTCTGCAGGTCCATACTGCAAGATAGTAGCTTTTTAGTTCTACTACTATGAAGCCATTAGTACTTAAATGCTCTGCAAGAGCAAAATTAACAAAACTCTGATCTGGCAGGATTAGGATGTCGGATACAGACAAGAAAGGAAAAACGCTTGAGGAATAGGACACTCAGAAGATTGTTGGGAAGACTTAAAAACCTTTCAAAACACATCCAATGAAAATAGAGTATGACATTCACAATAAGATGTGAATAAGAATTATTTTAAACAAAGACTTAAATAAACAGGAAAAGAATGAGTTTTTTATAAAGAGAAAACAGAAAATAATCTTTGTTGGTCATCATTGATGAAAAAAATCATTATATGTAATAAAAATTACACTAAATTCTTAATTAAAACACCAATTCCAAGGCATTAAAACTATTACTAAAAGAATAACTAGAAATACTGGATACTATTTTCCCGTAAAAGTATGAAGATAGAAGATTGTTTTCTCCATCAGGGACTTTGCTGCATCCTATTTTCAAGGGCAGCTGAAAGAAGTGATGTTAAAGCAGAGTCAGAACTTCCAAAGATAAAATCAGGTGATATCGAGGCAGTTGCAGGCATTACTGTCTTCACCTCCTCTGCCAGGAGTTACTGTCCCCACCGCACCGCATGCATGTGCGTCTCGGCCGCTGTCAGAGTCTGGCACATTCACACAAACTGTCGGCGAAGGATGCCAGACCAAGCGGGTGCTTTGCCTGGAGACACATTTTGTGCTGCCAGCTTTGTTCTCCTGGCTGCAACCTCAGCTCATGGGATGGGCAGGCAGCTCGAGAGAATAATGTCTTCACCTCTCCTTGCTAAATATGCTATAGTTTATTGGTCCAAGTCCTTTAATTTTCTTCTCCCAAAGAATACCCAGATCACAAAATGCGAAGTTGAATTTAGCCTTGGTGAAAACAGGTGCAAGTGCGAGGACATCAGAGGAATCTTTCAGTTATGCCAAGGCCACAGTTAAGCATAAAAAGATATTAACCATGTGGCAGAGAAAGACAGGAATTACAAAGAAAATTCCCCATAACTCTTCTGTATTTAGCCTTTTCTAAAAAACATTAAGTGTAATTATGTGACAAAGACGTTATTTGAGACAGAATTGTATGTATGAAAGCCACAGATAAAGTAAACAAAGGCTTAAGAATTTGAAAGCTGGCAGAAGAAATATTTAGGTTTCTAAATTGCCCTCCAGAACTGGATGTCTAATTTTTTGCAAAACTAGAGTGACTCCAGAGATAGCGTTAGAGAAGTGGAAGGAAAAAAAACAACAAACCAACACAACGACCACACACCATCCCCCCCGCCCTTACTCCATCACGAAACATAGATATGAACAAAGACTTGTGGCTTTGCATCTGCAGACAAGTGTATATTCTACCCAATCAGGTCTGCATTTCAGAGACCACTGAGTGGTGCTCATCCAGCAGGTCACAAAGCACAGCTAACATTAAAAGTTTTTCTGCCTTTGGGGGTGTGTATATAGAGTAACTCTAAGAAACAACTCCCTTTTATAGCCTCCAATTGCTCTGTACAATGGTGTAATTAGTCTCAGTGCAGTATAATCAAACACACTGATAACTTGACCCAGCAACATTGGCAGGGCTCAGGTAATGAGGGCAAATACCACTGTAATCTTGTTGTTGAGCAATATGATTTTTTGTCGCAAACTGCCTGTATCTTCTCACAGTGAATCACAACCAAACGGTCGTTGTGATCATGATGTATCTCACAATCAGAAGGCTGTTCTAATCTCAATGTTATCTCAATCAGAAATCTATCCAACGGAGAGCTCCAAGTCACCGCTCTCTAAGGGCTCCTACCTCTCCAGTACCCAGGAGGAAAATGCCCCCCCCCGGAGGCAGTGCCCCACCTTTAACCATCCATGGGTCACGTGGTTTCCAGCTGACTCACTGCACCTGTTTTAACGAGCCACAGGTGTCTTCTATTTAACCCATACAGCAGCCAGAAGACTTCCTCAACAGTTTTTAACTTCAATTCCACCCGTATTTTAGGGATTTGTAGAGATTGGAATAAATTTGCTGAAGCCAGCACTTAGAGAAGAAATGTAGGCATTATTTTTTGTTCACATCTTCCATACCAGTTATTAGCTCTCTTTTGTCTCATTTTCATTGACTTCAGTTCTTTGCTGTACAGAAAGAGGTGTCACCAAAGAACAAACCCTCAAGAAAACTTGCTACCTAAGTTACCTGTGCCATTCTTGTAGGTGATAGCAACCATCGGTTTCCTAAAATTTCCCACAGCTATTTTCAAAGAGTGTTTTTCATCAACTCCCGTTAGAATACCGACCTCTAAACAAAACGTGTAAGTCTCAAAAGGCTGTTGGCATACTTGGGCATACACTAGAGCATTGACTGGAGCAGCTGTATGTGCGCTAAGGCTATTACTTACGTGAGGAATGGAGACTACCTCATAACACATATGTACCCATACTCCTGAATAGCATCATCATATTAGTAAAACTCGAAGATAGATCAGCTCCAAGATAAAGTCAAAATTCCAAACTTCACCAGTCAAAAGTGGTCAATTTTGTTATTTTAAATTAAGCATTATATGTAGCTATTTATTTGAAAGTACTGAAAAATAGAATCACTGAGGAGGCCAAGCACACCCAAGTGAACACTTTTTCCAGCGACAGTGCCAGTTTGAGTAGTTCCTTTCTACCTCATTATCCCCTCAGTTGTGCCATGCGTTAAAAAGATTAACTCCCACATGCTCACTGTGCAACCACATGAACAAAAGCATGATTACAGGCCATGATGATTCCCCAGTGCCACCAGCACATGGAAAAGGGATGCTTAAATCAACAGTGTCACTGACAGAAACGTTCATGAGAGTATGGCATAACAGTCAGCAAGTCAAGGTACAACTCAGTGGTAATATTTAAGGCAGTTCCACTCAAACCAGAACATGATGCTGAAGAAGGTGATAGAGTCAGGTGCTGCAAAGGCTGTAAAGTAAGGTTTGTTTGGTTTGTTTGGGGATTTCTGTTGGTTTATTTAATTTGGCAGGGAGGTGGGAGGGTGTCATGTTGTTAAATCCACTGAAACCTTGTGCAAAAGTACCAAGCTTTGGGATACCTCCCTTCACAAGCTCTGACAACGTATTAGCAGATCTCAAATAAATAAGGACCACCTTTTTTAGCAGCAATGGGAGCCTAGGCCTTTTCTTTCCCCTCTCACTGCTGCTAGCCTTGAGTTCCTGTCCATTCACTCATTGCTGTCACCTTCTAGCTGTGCCAAAGCAACCATTTGTGGGACCACTCTGTGAACCTGAACAGTGAATTGTTTAGGGCTTAAAAAAAGAGGCAGGAGAGATTATTTAACTTACATGAATCTGGTTACAGTGTTCTGCAGCAGTGAAAACAAGTGGTGGAGAGCAGGAAAAAGCAGCCCAGGAACCACTCAAGAAAAAAGAAGTATGATAAGAAAAGATTCCTCAGTATCACAGTCTCCAAGTCCATGATTTAACCAAATTAAGTTAATTAACTGGAAAATTTGAGTAAGAGTAGCTGGCATTTGAGAAAGAAAAAAAAAGCGTAGCAGAGAAGGTTGATAGCAGGAGTGTGGATAACAGACAATCAGCATCTGCAGAACAGAGAGCAACACAATAAACAGCAAGATCTGAAAATTTCTCAGGGACCTGATTGACAGGCAAACGTGTTCACTCAAATTGAATTAGAAATTAAATACGCAGAAAAGCCATCTCTTCTATCATGTAGCCACCACAGGAAATTCAGTCAGTAATTACGTACAGAATGAGTTGCTAGTGAACTCTACTGGACTTCACATTTAAGTAAATAGAAAGAGCAGATCATTTCCCAGGAATATCACAGTGAGACCTATTTTCTATTAAGAAAGATTCTCACTTGAAGTAATTTTAAGTCTGCTGAGCTCCAGACCTTATGATTCAAACCTGAGCTTTAAAAATATACATCTTCCTCTGCACCAGTCACATGAAATTTAAGCATCAAAATAAATCACCTATATGTAAAATTTGAACTGTTATAAAGCTGGTGATCTTCGCAAAGTACAAAGAGAACTTTATAAGAGAGAACTCAATAATTTTTTCAATGCACGAATTTTCACAGTCAGTAAATCCTAAATAGCATAAAGACATTGATACAATTCATTTTTAAAATCTCATTTTGTAGAATGCAAGTAATACAAGATTTCAGGATAAATAAGTTGCTCAGAAAATTATAACCACCTGAGAAAAGGACTTTGAGAGAAAGGTGATACTTTATCACCTCTATTACAGGAGAATAACAATTCAACCATCACCACATCTGTATGTGGCTGCAATGATATAATTACAAACCTAGAATCAAAGCACAAGAAATTAGTCAGAAAATTATTCAGAGAGACAACATCCATAGAACAAACACGTAGGATTAACACCTGAAAAGCAGAGGCAAGCTGCATCAAAGAACATCTACCCAATGAGGACACATTCTCCTAGAGGTTTCATTACTTACCACTAAATAAGACACATTATTTCAGTAAGCAGTAAGCTGTCTCTTCCCTCTCCACAGACGGAGTAATTTCATATTTTAGGTTAGAAGAATTAGAAAAAGGAAGCTGGATCATTACAAGAACTCACAGGTAAAGGCAAACTTGCAAAGTATAGACAGTATCAAGTCCAGTGACAAAGTTTAGGAAAACAGAGAGATGCCTCATCCTGAAGTAGGACAAAGAGTCTAGTATGGTAGTGCATGAGCTATAAATAGATCCAAATGCATTACCTTGGGGAAGTCACAAGATTAGAACTTCAAAATCTTTAAATACCTAGACACTACGGGAACTGTGTATTTCTGCCACAGACCTCAGCAATAAGTTGTATACAACAGCACTGTGGTAGCTGCAATGCAAAAGTAATACGTTAAATATTGTGTAGACATATGTGAGCAGTGCCATTCCTGCAGGATCACTCATGAGATAACCATCCTAAGTGAGCAAAATGAGATTTGATGTAAAGCAACTGAAATTAACAGGAGCCTATTCAGGAGTATGTCACAATTCAAAATAGCAAGACTTTTCTTACAGTATTAAAAGTATTCTAGGAAAAAGTTTATTGTCAACTATTATTTAACAGTGTTTAGAGATTCTCTTTGGATTAAATTACCCACATAAAACCCAACTTGAGGCAAAACAAACCTATAGTTTATACTATTTCCTTTCAGTCATAGTTTTCAGCCATAACAAATACAGCGAATGAAGAAGACGGCCAACTAAAATATGTCTGCAAATATCCCTCTACTTCAATTTCTATTTTCTCTACACAAGTCTTAGACTTGCTGGTACAGTCGAATTGCCTGTGTTTGGTGACAGAAGATGAAATTTCCTCCTCTAGTGAGTTTCCAAAGCAGTAAGACGTGCTCTGTTATAAGGTACTCTCTAGTTTGAGCTGTATAAAAAGCTGGAATTCACATTCAACTGAAGCTCATTAAAAACACTTTTGATTGCTTTCATAATCTATGGTGACATGCCTAACTCAATTAACCTACTGAGGCTTAAAATTATCATTGTGCTCACTGTCCTCATCACTAAAGGATAATAAAGATGTCAGAGCTTATTATTTAAGAAAAGTTGCCATTAAATGGACAAAGAAATAGGTAATTGATCTGGTACAATGTTTCAAATGCATTCTATCTACACTCATGAAAACTTCCAAGGGAAGTTTGTATTTTAAAACAAAAAACTTCATAGATTCATGCTACACATTTACAAAGATTAAATAAGCAGTGTGGCTTTAAGCATTTCTATGGAAAACCATCAGCCACCTAAGACAGAGACTGAATGCAAGGAAAGCAGAAGATAGATGTTGCCTGCAGAAAAGAAAGGGAATGTGTAAGAAGTGGAAGGGAACCGATTTGCAAGCAGTGGGGAGAGAAATCACTATCGCTTAACTCTATTCTCTACTTCAAATGCAAGTCAGGATTCTGAGGTAATTAGATTCTCACAGGTCAATATTAGCTACTGTTATACAGTGGCACAACAGCTTCATTATGTTTTTTTTTCTCTCTTGTATACTAGTATTGAAATCCTTTTAGCTTGATTTTCTGCTTCCACCATTGTGTCTTCCTGTCCAGTTTCTATTCTTGATTCGTCTACATGAAGGAAAGCTGAAACAGCTTTCTCTGTTCATAGGACAGAACTTCATAGGACCTCTACTTCATAGGACCTTAATAGACATCCGAAGACCTAGGAAAACATGCAGCACACAAATCAGACTACCAACAGCAGATGCATCAGAAAGTACTTGATGTCTACAAAGCCAGATTCATTTTTGTTACTTCTGCAGATAATGTGCACTGTAAAACAAAGACATGAGAGAAAGCAGAGCTAGAAAGCTAAATGAGAGTTGTCTTCCTAATCCTGTAACAGCTTTCATCCCCAAGACTGTCCATACAAAACGTCAAAAACATCTGACTTTGCATAAACGTAAAAAATCCAAAGTGTTCTTCAAGTCTTTATAGATTCCCACTGAGAGGAGGGGCCTGCCTCATCACCTGCCTCCATGCAAAAAAAAAATACATTTATCCACAGGGTAGAAGAGAGGTGGTCATCTCTCTCTAATAAAAATAAGCAAGCAGCAGCACAATGAAACAGAGAGGGCAATATGACTATTATACCAGAAATAGGCAGCACATAGTAGTTGATAACTGGCATATTAAATAGCAGCTAGACATATCAGAACTGGTATGTGCAATTTTAACTAAGAGTGAGTCACTGCTCTACGCTTGGGTGTTATGAACTTGAATTTGGCCATGCCAGTTAAAGCTCAGAATTCAAAGCAACTGAACCAAAAATACACTTTGAAAAGTGATCTCTCTTTACAAATATTCTTTACTCCAAAAGGTAGGAGGGAGTTTGCACACCAGATGCAGTTTTTGGAAACACAGCTGAGTCATGAGTTAGAATAATAAAGAAGCTGATCTGCAGAAGAATACAGCTACTTATTAAACTCAATTCACCAAATGCTGAGAGAAATCAAGAAAAAATGCGTTAAAAAAATTTCAATTCTCCTAGTTTTCCTTTGCACAGAAAGCAGCAAAGCTACAGATAACTTACTGAGAATAAAAGAAAATCCAAATCATTGTAGAACTTAATTGTGTTATGATGCACAAATACAACTTACTACCTCTAGTTATTAAATCTAAATAACAAGCAGGGGATTCTGCAGGATTTTAAACAGAAAGGTCAGACATTATTTTAAGTCATTTCCTACTCTAGACAAATGTCTCTGTCAGCAAAGCTATGCTAGTAATAGAAACTTCCTATTTGGAAAAAAAAAATATTGTGAAACAAGTCATTTGACAAGCTCTAGCCAGAAAAGTAACACTTCTTCCCTTTTTTTTCTTGAAGAGATTAGTTTCAGCTGCAGCTAGACATAAACAATAGCCAGCAGGAGTTTGGCTATAAAGTGAATAAATTTATTATTGAACCATTTGTCTGAACTGTGCCACACATTTCTAACAAACACAGGAATGCAAGAAAGGAAAGCTTACACAAGTAGTACCATGTCTCCATCAAGAACATTGCCACTTGAAGACTATAGTACATGAATAAACATTTTCTTTATCAAAAGGAATGAGAGACAGTGCCTGGTGGCCTAGCACAGCTGCAGTGTTAGCCCAGAACAGCTGGTTTCATGAGGCACAGCCCTGGCCTGCCACACATGTTCAGCTGAAATTAGAAACAGCAGAGTTCAGGGGTTAAGAGACAAGTTTACACGACACACAACTACCCAGAGCATTACTGGAATTTGCTAGTGAACTCTCACTCAGAGGAAGAATTTGTCAGGGGTAGTTTTCAGCAGAAGAATCATGTACAGGAGCTTTCAAGCTCTCAATTTGTAACACGTTGTCCTGGCAGTAAGCAGGCCGGGGAATACAAGACAATGCTTAATCAAGCACTAGTTTTACAGCACATTTCTATGGTTTCTGGTTTTAATTTGAACAGTGCAGCCCACACTAACATAGTCTTGCCAAATTTGAAATGCAACATTGCATGCATAACCACCAGGACAGCAGTGAGATGTACAATACTTCCTTCCTCTTCTTCTTGTCTTCAGACTTCTTTCAAACTGCTCATCCCACATGGAAAACCAATTTCTACTTTTGATATCTTTCCCTGACTCCCTGACACTTTCTGCAGTCAGAGGGTTTGTATTTCCCTCTCAGCAGGCAGGAAACTACAAAATAGTCTACAACCTCATGGGGAACAGGGGGATATTTTAAGTTTAAAGTCAGTGTATTTTAATGCAATGAAGCTTCACCAATTTCCGCATGCAAAGTTTTTGTCCCATTCAGCAGAGCTTTTTTACGTATAAAAAGTCTCAAGATCAGTTAACTTATTCTTGAGAAGACATTAAGCTTTGCGGTCTCCTAACTACTGAGTGTTTGATTTGTCTGCCTGACCAAAGGATAGGTTGCAGAGAGGTAAGAAAATACACACTTGAGAGGCTACATCAGCAATACCGACACCGCAGCCTTTGAAGAGTTCATGGACTGTCACAACAATTCATCCAGCCTAGAGACTCTTGGTCACCTGGGGGAGAAGCATCCACCTCCTCTGCTGCTGGAAACCTGCACATTCCTGCTACAAAGAGAAAGCATTATTGCCAATGCCGTAGACCAATGCTTCTTGCCTAGAAGATCCTTACTGCCTGTATTTCCTCATATCACTTAAGTGAATACTATTCATTTATGGATTCTTCCCGCTGCCCATAGATACACTATCTGACCTTCTAATGCTTCCATTTGAAAGACAGAATGAAAGGGAATGAATTGTATTCTTTAAAAACCAGTCATATAATATGGATCTTACTGAAAGTTATTTGAGCATCACTCATGCAGCCATATCATCATCAAAAGAAGAATCCTGCGTTCCAGCCTTCCCCATTCATTATCATATAGTGAGAAATTGGCATCACTAACATTCTTCCCAGCTGGAAAGAAAGCAGTTCTACACTGCAACTAAAATAATACGTTGTTCAGAGATGCTCTTCCACAGGCATTCAATGGCAATTTAAGTTTTCTATTTATTCCTTTTCTTTAATAAAGGCTGCTACCTAAAGTATTCCTTGAACTCTTAAGGAAACTAAAATATCATTCAAACAACTGACGTGGTTTAGCCTAGCCAGCAACTAAGGACCAAGTAGCCACTTGCTCACTCCTCAGAGGAAGGACTCCTCACACTCTTCCCCTGCTCCTGTGTGGGGTCCCTTCCCACAGGGGACAGTCCTGCGTGAACTTCTCCGAGTCCTTCCCACAGGCTCCAGCTCTTCACAAATTGCTCCAGCGTGGGGCCCTCCCATGGGCTGCAGTGCTTCAGGAACAGACTGCTTCAGCATGGGCTTCCCATGGAGTCACAGCCTTCTTCAGGTGCAGCTGCCCGCTCTCCAATGGGTTCTGCAGCTGCAGGTCTTCACAGACTGCTCTACCATTAATCTCCGTGGGCTGCAGGGGAATA
This sequence comes from Tauraco erythrolophus, assembly GCF_009769465.1. NCBI lineage: Eukaryota > Metazoa > Chordata > Aves > Musophagiformes > Musophagidae > Tauraco > Tauraco erythrolophus. The sequence continues at coordinate 13,479,870 of NC_141475.1, read as the reverse complement.
CGCTGCTGTCTCACCTCAGGCTGCAGGGGAATCTCTGCTCCGACACACTTTCTCTCTCTCCTTCTTTGCTGATTTTGGTGTCTCACTCCTCCCTCTGCTGCAGCTCCACTGGGCCTGACGAACTCTGACAGCCCCAGCAGGACAAACTGAGTCCAGTGGATGCTCCTGGAGCAGGAAGCTTTGGAGTGCTCCGAGCCATAGGTGCTGCCCTCTGCTCCTGCCAGGTGAGGCAGCACAGACAGCTACCTGCATCTTCTCCCTCTCTCCGCTGCAGGTCCCGCATGGCACAGGTTTCTTGTCTATTCTTAAACGCGTCATTCGCAGAGGCATTGACTGGTTTGGCCCTGGCCAGAGGTGGGTCCCACTTGGAGCTGGGGAAGCTTCTAGCAGCTTCTCACAGGAGCCATCGCTGTAGCCCCTCCCCCTCTACAAAAACCCCACCACAAAAACACAACACAACAACAAATCCTGCAGCAACTATAAACCAGTAATTATTATTTTGGCCTTTGAGCATGACCATTTCATATCCATTGCTATGAAGGGGAAAAACTACAACTATTAAAAGAATCTGTGTGAAATCAAAACCATGAATCTCTTTATACAGAAAACATATGGTGGAAATTAATAGCAAGTGTCAAAAGCTTGTTTTTTCATTATGAAAGTTTATGCATGCTGTGATTTGTATGTCTATTTTTATGAAAAGCCAGTTTTCTTTATATAATTAGAACAGCTCTTGAGGCAGGAAGAATATAATAGGCAATAATGACTTAGAACTGAGAAAGCCTCACTGGAGTTATCACTACGTCACAGCCTAAGTGCATTGCATAAGGATAGTTTTGAAAAACAAGAGACAAAAGCAATCCGGGGGAGGAGCAGCATTCAGCTGCAGACATTTTTCCTACTCCTTGGCTGTGAAGATGAATGGTTGGAAAGCTGACAAGTTTTCATAGGCATGACTGAGCCCAGTCCTTGACTCAGAATTAAATAGGACATAAGGTTTTTGGCTGGCCAAGATCACTGAGCATGAACAAAAATTAAAACTAAAATTACCTTCACTGTTTATATCAGTGTAAAAAACCCAAAAGTAATTGGGAACGGCACTGTTTGTTGTTTGGCATGAATCCATCATTACTATGGGCTAATGAAATCTGAAAAGAAAATTAACCCAAGACATGTTGCAGCCCAGACAACAATAAAAAGTAGTAAATTCTGTGTTGCTCAAATTGAAAAATTCATGAGTTTGGTTTATACCTACACATACCATAGATTGTGCCTGATTTTTCGTAAGCTAACATTATCATACTTTGTGCATTTCATACTTATCTGCATTCATAATATTTCCCATTTCTGCTAGTGCCATGCTAGGATGCACATAACCTATATACATCTTTACCAGGACACTGAATGAATGAGTAGGAAGGGTCCCTGGTATAACTAAACCAAGGTTTTATATATTAATGACCCTGCCCCACAGAAACATTGAGGTGAAGAAATTATTATTCTAGCTCTTCCTTCAAGACATTGAAGAGCAGCATCAATAGAGTCACTGCCATGGTGATGGCAGCTCTCACCCACGTCCCCAGCAGCCAAGTACTCAAAGCTAGATGTCAAAGGCAACTTTTCTCTTTCTACATGCTCCATCTAGAACTGTGCAGCTTCAAGCCGTTGCCTTCCCACTCAATGACTGATGCTACAGACTATGGACTAAACAGAATTTTTGCATTTACTCATGTCAGAAAATAAAAGGCTTTATAGTACTTCGTACTTCTTAACAAACTTAGACTGAGCTAACATGCTTTCTAGGACTTGTGACACTTGAAACCGTGCTGGACAGGAAAACCTGATAAGCAAGTTCTCTGGCAAACAGCATCTTAACATGGTTATCTCTTTACAATCAATCATAAAATCCCACTGCAGCTACATTAAAAAATATAATCTAAAAGAAACATAAAAACGTATCAAGTAAGGTTCCCAGTTCCTCTAAAGAAACCCCTCTAAAAATCTGGGTCCATTTACGTTATCAGGGTTACAGAATTATCCCTTCCCACTTTCATTCCACCCATTAGAAGCTGACTGCTATTCATCCTAAAAAAATAAGTAACTTCAGTGCACTCAACATTAACTGACACCAAAAAAAAAAGCTTAAAATAATTACTGTAATATTAGGTTTCAATCTTGCGAAAAATTAAGTGGATGAGTAATTCTGCATCCAAGAGTTATCCTCATTGACTTCAATATATACAGAGTCAACATATCATGTTTCACCTAAATGCACCTTACACCTGAGGAGATTCTACAAATACGTAGTAACTAGGATTGGCTTAGAGGCACACGAATTGTACAAAAAAAGTCATAGGAAAAAAATATTTATAGTTCCAAAAATTATGATATCTACACAGAAATATAGTCTTGGAACCATTGAAGAGGAAAGTATGATTACAAAACAGGGAATTATAATCCATTAAAAATGACATGCTAGTAGAACAGCGGAATTATGAGCAACTTCTTGGCTAAATTTGGGCCAGCGATGAAAGATGGGAATGGTTGTAGAAATTTGCAAGTTTAAAATCAAATTGCAGAGGAAAACAGCATTGAAAAATGTGTGAGTAATGGCGGAGAGCAGACAAACACATAAATCACATGAACACTGATTAGCTTTCATCAAATATTAGTATTCTATTTCAGCAGATTGCTCAGAATAAGATACGTGATTTCTTTTCCTTGTTTATTTGGCTTCATATTCTCCACTACACACATTTCTGTGCATCAAAACAACTCACAAAATATGCTAAAAGAATTTTCAGTGGGACTTTGATCTTACCATCTTTGACAGCATCAGATTTTTGTAAAGTGGTTTAAAAGTTTTAGTTTATAGAAACATAGGTGTTGCTACAAAAGCTGTTGTTCTATGGGATGAAGGCAGTCATGGAAGACAGTGGCAAACACACTAGAAATTTTTGCTATTACTTACAGAGTACAGCAAATCATAATAAACTGTAATTGCATTGGTGCTTCATTGGTCACTTGGTGAGTGACACAAGGTGAGCAAATCACTGGTGCTCTAGTTTTGGCTGGGATAGAGTTAATTTTCTTTATAGTAACTAGTATGGTGCTACGTTTTGGATTTGTGACCAAAACACTGTTGATAACACAGGGATGTTTTAGCAGCTGCTGGTCAGTCCTTACACAGCATCAAGGCCTTTTCTGTTCCTCATGCAGCCCTGCCAGTGAGTGGGCTGCGGGTGCACAAGAAGCTGGGAGGGGACACAGCTGGGACCGTTGACCTCAACTGACCAAAGAGATATCCAATACCATATGACATCATGCTCAGCAATTGAAGGTGGTGGAAAGAAGGAAGAAGGCGGGGGACGTTCAGAGTTACAGCCTTAGCATTCCCAAGTAACCATTATACATGACAAAGTCCCACTTTACTGGAAATTACTGAACATCTGCCTTCCCATAGGAAGTGGTGAATGAATGCCTTATTTTGCTTTACCTATTAAACTGTCTTTATATCAACCCTCAAGTTTTCTCCCTTTCGCCCTTCCGATTCTCTCTCCCATCCCACTATAGGCGAGTGAGCAACTGGCAGCGCGAGACTTAGCTCCCTACTGGGGTTACCCCAAAACAGCTGGTCGCTGTTGCCCTCTTCAGTGGAAAGATCTTGACTGACAGTTCTGTCTCTGCTCTTGAACTGGGGAGCTATAATTTTTTATAGCATGAATACTATGCTACTTACACTGTAATCCTCATCATGTGCATGGTGAATGCATGACAGGCCTTATCAGGACATATATTTCTGGTAAAACAGTGAGTTGTCATAGCTTTCTGCCACCTCAGCATGTTTTCATATCAAAGCTTTCATATCCATAGCAGTTTAATTTTACTAAGCTAATAGTAACAGCCTATACATCCTATATATCAGCAAAAAGATTCCCAGAGCTGCAGCTATAGGCAAAAAACTAGAGCAGAAAAATTTATGCTGCACAAGGGTGAGTGATGAGAAAGCCTATGCTCAAGTATAGGCCTGTGTTAGTCTAAGTAGGTGTATGACATGGCTCAGATGGTGTTGCAGCCATTGCAGTGTTTCTACCTAGGGTATCCAATGACAGAAGTGAGAGGTGGATAATACCAGTGAACTAGTATCACACAGTTCACTTCTGTTCTCACAGTCAACATAGGGCATTTATTTGATGTAGATGACAGTATCCCTTCCTGCCTCATTTGTACTCTTTCAAGTGCTGCCATTCCCCTCAGAAATCTCTTGTGCAACAGCCTAATCTCACTGAGCTGAACTGAAATGTGGACTATACTCCCTTTCCTAGAGAATAAGAACAAGGTGCAATTTCCCTTTCATTTGGTGCTCTACTCAGACCTCAAGTTGAAACACATAAAATTCAGCAGGATACCTACATAAGTAATGAAAGAGCCAGGTAAGTGCTGGAGAGAGGCTTGGCACCACTCCTGCTTCTCAAGAAGGGCAGCTGAATCAGCACTGAAGTCAGAGTGAAATATCACTGGCTTGTAAATCGCTTAAGCCCTCAAACAAGTGTAGAAAAGACAACAATCGTAAACGTTTCTGAACTAACGCTTCCTGAATCCTTCCTGTAATACTTACAACTTGCTCAGGGTTTTGCTCCAACAAAAACAAAAAATACAAAAATACCCCACCACACCAAAAAAAATGTGTTTCTTTACACTACTGAAAAATATCAAAGTTATTAGAAACACAAATTACATTAGCAGTAGCATATGGATACTACACTCAATCATTTTAGTTCCTTGTGTGACAAGGCTATTAGTCTTAAAAGTTTAAGCTGACTTCATAAGCTTTAGGTCAAAGTTTTCCATCTACTTCCACAGGCTCTCAGTCTGAATCTAAGTCTGCAAGATCCTATATGTTTTGCAGCTTCTACTCGTTCCTTTCCTCTAACCACAATAAGAATGAAAACGTGAAAAAGATTCAGCATTTGTTTTAGAGAGACAGTTAATCATTTCTTAGGGCATTTTGGCAAGCTGGTAAAGCATGTCTGTCAGCCTGTTTTCACAGGTGAGTCTTTCCCTACTCATGACTGCTAAAGCCTCTTCAGTTTAGAGACAGCACATGAATCTCTGAAGACCAAACTGTCCCCTTACTCTAAAAGCAGCTTAGATCATGTAAGCAAGATCAGTGCATGGGACAAAGTACCAACAAATGAGAGAAAGGATATTTAAATCTCACTGCTTGGAACTTACTGTTTAAATTTAAAGCATGAAACTCTGAATCCAGAAGAGAATCCCAGTCTCTGATAACAGTTAATGTCATTATGTTTTTCTTTAAGCTTTATATTCAGTCTATTCAGGAAAATTTTGCTTCCTTCTCCCTCTCTATCCAGGAAAAAACAGACTGTAAGCAGATCAAACTGTTTATCCTTTAATTTACCACCTTTCCCAATAACTTCAACAGCATCTTTTAGCTGATCAGAGCCAAGGCTAATGTCCAGACATAAAATCCATTCTCTGTCCTCCAATACAAGACCAAAAGACATCTCAGAAACAGCAAGCTTTCTTTTTAAGTAGACATCCATCAAAAACATATTTCTCCTCACTACCTTGGCCTTGAAAACACTGTATTTTCCAATTTCCTACATGCTGCTTAATGTTATGCAATGTCAGTCACACCACATTATGTCATTTTATATAGCAGGTCAGCAGGAACTACCATGTTCAGAGATACCTGATATTTTGCCAAATCATTTGGCACATCTCACATTCTCATTAATTTGAATTACTTGTAGATCATTTCATAAGAGAGATATAATTATTGGCAGCCATTCAGAAAATGGCAGATAGTCTACTGAGTGCTTTGCTGGCCTTCTCATCCCTCTATAAAAAGCAAGATCGACAGATTTCCCTAAAACAATATTAGCTGTCAGATTAATACATGTGAAATTCTAATTTATGTTTACTATCTTGGGGAAATGCTCTACAATTCTTCCTTACATGAGTTGTACTTCATTCTACAGTTTCCCTAAAGGCAGCTCATAACCAGTGTTATTAGGAATACCAGATTCTGACCCTGAGGCTGAAATTATATAATACTTGTTAATCAGTTCAAGTATTAATTCAACACCATATACTTTCTAGAGTAAGCATATATCTTTCATTCTTTCAAACATTTAATTCTTACACTAATTCCCCACCAAGTGCAGTAATTAAAGCATTCTTTACATTGAACTCTAGATGAACTATCCCTTTACGACTATGCACATTACTTTTGTCACCTTAACACATTGCATGTGGGAGTACAATAGGTAAGCAGTGTCAAATTAATGTTTAAGGTTAAGTTCTGGTTATGCAAACAAGAACATTCTTGAAAAGGCCATGGGTAGTGACAGCAAAACAAAAATCACGGTATATGTATCATAACATTGGGCAACACTGAGATAGTTTTAGGGAATGACAGATCTCTGTGGAAAATACTGCTGCAAAATAAAGCTGAGAGCTGCTGCTACACAGAAAAACCATGCAATGGGAAACTGTACAGGGAATTGTCAACTGACTACAGTTCAGCAACAAGAAAGCATATGAAATTATACTGGAAGAGCATTCATTTTAAAGTAAAAGAATACAGCGTCTTCACCTTGTTGCAAAACAGGCTCCTATATGCAGAGAAAAGACTGCAAAGCAGAATTAGTTTAAAAGTAAATAGACTAGAGGCTAAAGATTTATAGTGAGTTCACAGGGATAAAACACACTTAGGCCAAGAAGATATACCAAGAAGTGAAGTCTGATGGATCTGACAGAGTTAGTGTTTGGGCCATATGCAAAAAGCTTGCAGATGTCTGCAGACTCAACCAAGAGTAGCCAGTGAGATCCTAGACTGAACTGTCAACACACTAGAGCCCATTTGTGAAATATAAGCCTCTAAGCAAAGACGACATTTTCACAAGTTCCTTTGCATAGCTGCTTTCATCAAGTATGGCTTCCTAATTTTAAAGCCTTGATATCAGTAAATCACAACAATTAAAAGCTAGGCACAACAACCAATCTATATAGTTAGCAAATCAAGGTTGTAGAATGTTCTCCAAATAAAGGTCAAGTCCAAAAACCCTCTGAAATTAACAAGAAGAGTATCTGTATCCTGCAAGCCTATAAAAAGAAATGTTCATGGTGTTTGGCTGATCATGACAACAAAAGCTTATGACTCAGTGTATGTTTGTAGAGACACTAGGAAGGCTGAGGCTGTAAACCTGATTCCCACCTTGAAGAAGGTGCGGTAAATAGCTGCTCTCAGCCAGAGAATGACAGCAGTTTGAGACTGATCAAGCAGCTTCCCCTGTGATCTGCCAAATAGTGAAAACTGTTTCAAATTAGTATATTTGAGCTTATGTGGAGGATAAAATAAGCTTTAAGTGTTGCAAGGCAGATAAAAGTTACTCAAAATTAAGTCTAGTTTCTACCTATGGTTTTACCAGCCCCAGAGAGACAAATGGGAGAAGTTTGAAAGCAAATTCAAAACCCACATGGTCTCATGGACTGCTCAGAAGGTATTTTGCTGGCAGATAAAGGTGTCAGCTGCTTAAGATGAAGTAGTCGTCCATAAAGCCGAGGGAAAGAGAAGCAGAAGTCAGAGTTTGGAGAGAAAAGGAACAGCTGTGGCTATCGGAGGCCAGAACTATCCTCTGTAATTCCTGGTCAGTGGCAGGGCAAACACAGGACTCGGAGTTAACAAAACTCTTAGTCCTATATCCTCTGTACTCTGCAATGGTTCTTGATTAAGAATATGATTTATACACCCTTGTAGCTTTTTCACTTAGAGACTAGAGAACGTGTCAGGAAGGAAGGAAGGGAGAAATGTAGCTTCTATGAAGCTATGTAGCTTCTATTATATGAACAGTGAGAATATTACTACTATTTTTCCTAGCAACCTAGACTTTTATCTGCATTAGCTGTGTTCATAAAAGAAAAAAACAACAGCCACAAATAATTTTCATCCAGTGAGAATTTCTGAGACTTTGAAATAGTTTAATCCCAAATTATACAATACTGTTTCTTTATTATTTTTAAACCAATCACATATTTCTTTAATGTTATGATATTTCCACTGTAATTTCAATGCTCCATTTTGAGGAAAAAAATACATTTAAATTTTTCTTAGAATATAAAAGTAGAGTCAATTCGTTTAATTAATTATCTTAATTCAAGATATTCAAATTTCATTAGAGTCCTATTCCCAGCATAACTCTGTTTCATCAGACCAGCCTTCAGCTAGTTCTGCCATTCAATTATCCTATTTTCTTTGACCTGTATGATTGTTTTTTGTTATGAAAGTTAAGAAAGAAACAATAAGATACACGACAGACTATGAAAACTGGGATTAGTCTGAATCAAGTTCCTGCCTTTCTTTGGTTGTGAAATGAGATCCTAACCTGTGGCAACGAGGGAAGGACTCTCATGAGAAGCAGCCAGCAGAAAATGGATGACAGCAAAATTATTTCCATACATTTTTCATTTCTATTCTTGAATAAGAATGAATTTCCTGAATTTGAAAACTATTTTGGCAGAATACACTGGATAAGATCAGTCTTACCTCCTCAAATTGATCAATGTTTTGTTTTGATTTTCTCTTCCAAAAATAAAGCAACTCCTGTCTTCCCAGAACATAAACATTTCAGAATGACTCGTTTTGACAAGCTATCACATAAATGGGACTAAATATCAGAAGAGTATTTATCAAAGCATAAAAATACACTGCATAATATAAACCTTATAAGCAACTAGTTTAATTTTTTATAATTAAATTAAATCCATCCTCAAAAAAAATTACATTTTGCAAGTCTTCAGTACAAAATTCTTGCTGAGGTGAAATTTCTTTTTTTATATCGCATTCTAAATTCAACAATGCCATGTGTCTAAACATGGACTTATATTACTTGTAATTGCTCTACTTCTCATTTAGGTGAAAAGAAGGTTCCGTGTAAGTGAATCATCTCTTTTCTCCACTGACTATAAAAGAAGCTGTGTACCTAATATAAGAGTATACACATGAATATGCCACCAACATTTCTTCACTATCTTTTCATGTTATACAGGAACTTCAGCTATGTTACTATCATAATATTACTAGTATGGAGTCTATCCCAGAAAAAAATGGTACAACGAATAAAAGTTTTCTTTTCTGATCAGAAGTGAAACAAAACAAAACGTTTGCTGTAGAGGAATATCAGTGCTTTCTAATTTTGCTTCCAGAAATAAAAAAGTCAAGCAATCATTTTAAGTCAAGCAAAATATTTTATTCTCTTTCTCCAAAATATTTTTCTCCCTTCCTAGGATTTAAAGAACAGCAGGAAAAAAATCTTTGGACATTAAGTAGTCAGTGTGGGATACAACCACAAGCAGTGCTTGTTTCTAGATGTTCATTTGACCACAAGTTTGAGCATTAAGTTCCAAACAGCAACAACTTGAAAAGCTGAGGTGCACAAGAAAGACTAGCAAAGCCTTTCACGATCTCTCTAGTATCTACAAACTATGCTGGATAGATAAGGAAACTTCAGCATATGTCCTTCTAACTACCACTGAATTGTAATTTGTGATTTCATTTAGAAGTTATATATTTCTTTTCATCAAAACGGAATTTCAGTATTGACATGAGGGTAAACACAAAGGGGCTACCGTCTTCTGAAAAAGATCAAGTGTCTACTTCATTGCAAAATAGTAAACATGCTCTTTCAACACTGTAGTTCAACTTTAATGTCCATAGAATTTGACTTTTACTTACATCCTTCCTTATTCATAATAGCTCCTGCAAACTAATGCATCTGTTTGTTCGTGTTCTACTCAGATTTGGAATAGCCTTATAGAACACAAACATTCTCTCTTTCATTAGCATTATTATAGCATGTATGATCACAGTTAGGATTTGGTCTAGAAACAGCAAGGTATTTTGGTGGAGGCCTTTGGCTGAAGGAACTTAAACTTTTGGACTAATGCTATAAACTGTTCTGCACGTGCCGATCTACATGTAGGATAAAGGCTCAAGTGTTGGTTGACTGCAATGCAAACACAAGTGTCAAGCTTCACAGACTGAATTGCAAGATCTCAACAGACAATTGTGGAAAAAGAAAGGATAAAACTGAAAATAAGATCATTTAATTATATAGTTGGGTATTATACAAGTACTGTACAGGTTGATGGCTCCTGAAGGTACTAATTATCGTTACTATTTTAAGCAACATCTTCTGTGTGGATATAAGCCACTACTTGTTTGTACAGCTTGTTTGTTACAGGTAGCTTAGTGGAATATGGGCTCCAAGAAAGATTTTTCTTCTTTTTTAAAAAACTCTGAAACAACAATAGAAATTTAATTTAGTGATCATTTCTGTTTCATCCTGGTCCTTATTTTAATAGGACCATTTTTGTGCTTAAAGTTGGAAACATATTTTAGCACTTTGCAGAATTGAGCAAGAAGATATAATCCAGAGGCAGTCCTATGAGACATGGCCAGACAGACACAGGCAGCATCCCTGCAGTTCATTCAGAGAGGTTCAGCAAGAATCTCTATGGAATATTAACTAACAATAAATCCTTTTCTTAAAAAATGCACACACAGAGGACTCTGCAGCACTATGGCAAAATAAGTCCAGATAAAAACATTGTTTGCTAAGGTCCTGTGTGAACAGATCCTACACTCTCTCAAATGAGCTGAGTTTCACAAAACTGGTAATATGGTTCAGAATGGGATGCTGTGCTGTGAAGTTAATAAGACAACACTGCAATGTTCCCCAATATGGGGAGAGGCAGATGGCCTCAGCATGTTTTCATGCTTGGTCAGGTGTTATTAATCTACGACCAAGAGAGCAGGTGGCTGTCATAAATTACAAGAATTTTTCACAAATCATTCAGCTCTACAAAGAAGCCAAGTACCTGAATATGTTTTTATTATGTCTTAAAAAAAAAAAAGGAAAGAAAAATGAGGAAGATTTTGTAACCAAGTGCTATTTAAAGTAATTGCTAAGTTTAGATAATGGTGCATAGTAAAAAGAGAAACTGGAAATGCTACATCCGGCAGCCTCCTGTGTCTCAGTCCTTTTCCCATTAATAATTAGAAGCAGCTCATGTTCTTGAAGTAGCAAAGCTCTACTTCCAAGGCAAAAGCAATTGAGGAATAACTTAAAAAAAGGACTTCAGTGATTTTGGACTAGAAGTATTTTGAGCCCAGCATTCTGCTGCCAGTGAGCTTTACCATTTATTCTTTGCACCAACAGACTGACTGGGGGCCCCACCTGAGATCAAAAATACTGCCATGTTCAGAGATATTAGTTCAAAAGTAGTAAGAGACAGGCCTGCCTTGGAGGAGGCCACCATCAGCACAGAGAAGAGACCCAGGGAGAAATGCCGAAAATGTTGTTCATCTGTAGAACAGCAAAGGCAGCAAATCCCAAAGGTCAAGCTCTGAAGAGCTCAGCTCCTACTTAATCTTGTAAGCTAAGGATCCATGTTTGCAGAAGTGCTCTGCTTTCAGCAGCCCATGACAGTGCCTCCTGTGCATGTCCACACTGAAATAAGGAAGCCAAGCTGGAAAGTGAATCCCTGTATCCCAGCAATCCTGTCCAGTCCTCTGATCAAAAACCTGACTCCTACCACGACAATGGCCAGGCTTACCACAAAGCCAGCCCTGCCACAGTAATGTAGGTGGCTTTACAGCAACATGCATCCTGCATGAAGTGGAGTAAATGAAAGTAGTACTGTAGAAGAAGGTACGTTACTGCTGAACTACTATCTCCAGTATGCTTGAATACAATATGTCATATTAAAATTGTTCTTCACATTATGGGAATTTTATCTGCATAGTCAAAAGCAGCTATGCTATTTGTACAAGTGAGTCAATGTTTTATTGACATTCCTTGCCTAATACCACTGGAACTGTTTTAAAAAATGAAATAACTTTTGCAACTTTAATTCCGTTTGTTGTTAATTGTTAAATAATTTCTGCCACATTTTTAACAAAACCCACAAGGCAAATAAAATTTGACTCTATGTGCTCAGCTTCAATCTGAACAAATTGAATATGAACTGTTAACACAGAGAAGGTGGTGTATAAAAGGCGGAGGAAGAATCTCAGGGGGTCTCTGGGTAACAGGGTTATCTATCTTGTGCATCTGGTGCCTCGTTCAAGGAGCCCTAAACCTGTGAGTTACAAGTCATAAGTCCTGACATTGATGGGCACTTCTGTGCAGTAAATTGTGCAGAACCACAGCAACAAGATAATAAGCAAAAACTAGTGGAGCTTAAAGAAACTAAAACATAAACTGAAGATATTAATTTAAGAATACAGAGATGGAATTCTTTGAATTTAACTTTAAACCATTTCTAGCAGATGCCTAAGGGGGAACAACAAAGCAAAACCCGATACACATAAGAAAATCCTTTCTATAACATTCTGTTCCAAATTTATTCTATGACAAGAGACAATATCTCAGTGAGTTTTCCTGTGACAGCTACTATTAACAAATGCTCATGCATTTCTCTCCAAAAGATACAGCATATACTGTTATAGCAGTATAAAAAGATGGTTCAAGGGAACAAGCAAAATTATTTTACTACACAATATGTTAAAGAACAATCAGTACTTGGCTAATTTAAGATCTTAGAAAAACATTTACACAGAAATTTTTATATAAAGTGAACTGTTTTACATGGTTGTTTCCCCTTTTGGTTTACTACTTTTTTTAGGGCCTACAAAGGCCCATTCCTACTGTGGGAATCATTCTTTGCCTCTTGCTCTTCAGATTCTACTTTAGATGCAGACTGACAGAACTTTTTAAAGGACACTTGAATCATAGGAAGAAAAAGAAAAAAGAAAAGAAGAGTCAAATTTAACCCAGTGTTTAGAAGAGATTCTGAATGAATTACAATTCTCTCACTTTTATTGTAACATTAAAGGAAGAATATGGAATGACAAGTTTTCCCTCTAAAACTAAACCTAGAATAGTGCTTGTTAAGCATGCCAGTGACAAACATGAACATTTCAAAATATTGGTTTTTTTAAAAAAAAAACAAAATACAACCCACAAACATGAACCACATCCTTTTGACAGTAGGTTCCTCTGAAGGGTTACTATGGTAAACTGTAACCCAAGCTCCAATTTCAATGTTCTCTAAAAGAACATATTACACAAAACCTCATGTAGAAACAACACACAGATGGCAAGTTATTGTCTAGTAAGAGAGCCTGTCATATAATTAGCAGGAAAATTTCTTGCCAGGGTAGCATAGGAGAGAATTTACACAGTGAAGATTTTATATTAAAGGACTCCCGGGTTTAAAAAAGTCACTAGCTCTTATTTGAATAAGAAAGGTACCATTTTAAAATATTATTCCTGTGTTTATTAATGCATCTGGTTACACTTTTACTTTGTGTAGCCTCAACACAAATAACTTTACCAGCAAGTAGAGCTACACAAGAAGAAATTCATTTTGAATGAGGATAGAAAGCCAGTCTCAAAGTTTCATGGGCAAAAATTGTCTAAAAAAACCTATTGTGTCAACTACAGTTGCACTATTTGATATAAAGATTTAGATTTTATAAATTTACATTTCTAAATAAACTAATTTTGAATAATTAAAGGCACACAATGAGTATATAATGAAAAGCCACTATACACTATTAATATTTCTTTGGAGTTCTGCTTCTCAATTCTATAGTGTTTTGGGGACAGGGTGGTTTAAATAAGGGAAAGAATTTAAAAAAGGGAGCTAAATCTACCCTATGTTTCAATCCAGGCAATGTAATGTCACTGGACTTACTAACTCAGTTTTCCATCCACAGGAAGACAATGCAAATTATCTACTGCAATACACACACATTTAAGCCGAAGTATCCTTTTATTACAGAGCCTTTTGGACTAACACAACCTTCCTCCCAGCAAGGAAATAAGTGGTTGGTTTTAGTTCAAATGAGTTTTTGACTCTTGTTCACCAAGCTGCTCTGCTCAAAATGTGGTAAGAATTGAGAAGACAGGACTGAAAGAACTAAGCCTACATCACCATTGGTAAATAACTCCTGGATCCGTACCTTCAGTGTCAGTGCCCCAAGAAAGATCGTGTTAGAAAATAAGCTCTAGATTTGCTGGCTAAGTACTGGCTAAAAATATCTTAGAGAAGACATCAGTAGATGCACATTGTTTGCTAACAAACATAAACCAACAGTGATGTTTGAAGGTAAAGGAGTCATGCTATTTATTTACAATCCAGCTGCAATCTGATGATTGTTTCCTTCCTTAAACCAAGGCACTTTTTTTTTTTTTGAGAAGGGAACAAACAAACAGAAACACCCCACTATGTTTAATCGTAACGCCTCTTTCTGTCAGTGAGGTCATTCATTAACTGCCACACCACAATAATTGCCCCTGTTGTTTATTACATGGGTTGCCAAGACTTGATCTTCTATTATAGCATTGTTGAATAGTAGAAATTAGACAAAGTTCCAGGCAAATAATGCCATCATTTAACCACCACAAATGTGAATTGCTATTTCTTATCTGCTTGCAATAACAGACTTATCACAGTAGGCATTTTCTAGATGGAGACTAGTGGCTTTAATTTTACATGTAATCATTAAAATCTAATTGGTGTGAGGTTTCCTTGGAGCAGATAAGATGTCTAATATAGTCGTAATTACTGCTTAAAACTTACATTATCTCAGGCTATTTTAAATGAAAAGGAAGTAGTGTTATGACAGTCAATCTTAAAACATACAGAAAACTACAAAATATGGTCATTGGAGAAGATCCATGCAAATCATTCTGAATAGGTAGCATTGAGGAATTGGGGATGGTTCTTCCTGCAATGCACAGGTATGCAAAGCTTGATATTAGCCTCAACATTTGAAGCTGCACTGTCACATTGATAGTGCTGCCTGTGAGCAAATAACTTCCATAGACCCTATCCAGCACATTCAATCTGTAAATAAATGAAAGTTGACTACCTTCTTTCCTCTAAAACCCAGTTCAGAATATGGCATGCCAAAGTATTTGAGAAGTCATGTTGATGTGTTAAGGCAGACATGTTTCACAATTGTGAGTTTCTTGGACTGTTTAGCAAAAGATATTAGCTTATCTGTTCAAAAAAATAAAAGTTTACCTTCCCACAATGTCTTTTGAATTGCAGAATTTAACGTTTAACAGCATTTAACAAAAAAGAGCTTGGGAATTTATTTTTTCTCTCCCTCTCTTTGGTGCTGTGGACCTAGATTAGTATAGGCAACAATCAAAATCTTTATGCAAAAATATCACACTATTTCTCTTTGCAAAGGACTTTGGCTCCCCTGTTCTCCAAACACTGTCATTTTTACCATTCTTTTAACACATACTTTTCATCTAAAAGCTGTTAAAAAGGCCTCAGCTCTGTTAATGTAGGCATCCCTTTATCTGACACCAATGATTTTTACCAGGTCACTGGTTTAATGCCTTGAAGCCCTTGATAAATTAACCATCAGTGCGGTCAAATGATTTTGTCAACTTCATAACAGTATCTGCAGTTTCGAATAACTGGTTCCCAATGGAAGATCTGCAACAAAAGCCCTTCAGCATTTTTTTAAAAATCTCCTCCAGTCTACAAGAGTTAAAGAATTTCAAGGAGCATGCTACTATCAGTACAATGCCATACCCCACACTTAGAGATGACAGGGCTTGACAAAGGTGGGGAGGGAGGCGTGTAATTGCATTAGGGCAAGTGAGGCATTTTTACCTTGTAGGAATACATCAGGAGTTAAACATTTCCCACAGTCTGCCTCTCTGGACCAAATCCAGAAAAGCATTTCAACTCAAGGTAGTCCTTGCTGATCTCAACTAGCTGTATGCATTTTTAACATTAGGCGTTGTTTAAACTCTTGCTGGATCAAGATGCAGCACTGCTTTCCAGATGAAAAGGCAAAAGCATACAGTATAAAAGTCTTTCACACACAAACACAAGCATTAATTTAACATTATACACCTGGTCCATTTAACACCCATTCAAAAGTGGCATTATCTAACAGAATTTCAGTCTTCCTTCTAGAAATCAAATTCCTTCCTAAAAGAATTGGAAATCTTAATCTTGTTACAAAAGTAGTCCATGTGGGCCTAAAAATCACTGATAAAACAGTGCTTAAATGAAACAAATTTATATTATTGATGGTTCTCATGACCTGTGAAGAACTTTTGGAGTGAAGGACAATTCCAATTACTAAACCATTCAGCACTAATAGGGTGTGCCTTCCTCTGAAGAGTACTATAGGATTTAGGGAGCCAGCCCTAAATGATGCCTGCAAAATATATCAGTGTAGGTGACGTATAGAACACACTGATCTGAAGGCACATCTGTTTGGGTCAGAAATCACAATCAGAGCGAGTGGCAGATTTCCAGTCCTTGACAATGCTGCATCTCCCCAGGGAGGGAAGGGTGGAGGCAGCACAGCTGAGTGACCTTGATACACTGAGCTAGTCACAAGTCAGCATGGCAAGACTGCGCTCCAGGGAAGTTGTGATGTTATTAAAGCAAGACAACAGGAGAAATATTGCCAGAGGCACTGCTACTACAATAAGGATTCGTGAGAGGGGGAAACTGAAAGAAACAGGAGAAGCAGTTAGGAAAGAGGATCATGGCAGGGAATGGGTAACAAGCAGGGCAAAGGGGAAGAACGATGTGGATATATACAAATCTACTTTATAAAGATGACAACTACATGTTCTGTATTTTCACAAAATTCTTGAAAGTCCAGACATAATGCAGTTAAGGTATCACAGAACTGCACAGACAAAAACGTATCCTATGTGTTACAGTTGTGTTGAACAAAGGATAAGGTACTTTTTCCTTATAGCAGCTACAAATCACTGAAGGTAGAACTGTCATTAAACTACAGAATTCAAGAACAATCAAGGAGCACAGCAAAGACAAGGACTGCTTTAAGACCTGTGTTAACTGCAGTATCTAGAGAGCTATGTAAGAGAGAAAAATTCATCATCATATGTGAATAAACAGATTCATTCAAATACCATTTTCTGCTATAACCTTTAAAGCAGAGTCTGTCCAGGAAGAGACTGTATTTCCGGAGACAGGCTGTGATGTCTGAAGCTGTATGTAAGTGTCTGAGGCAGTTCATCTGACAGATATTTCTAATTCTTTCCTCCTCACTCATTGCTAGTTTTCTATTAGTTAGAAAAGGTGGTAGAGTTACAGCATGATCTCCCTTTCAGTTAAAACACCTGAGCATATTTAAAACTGCCATTGGCCATTGCTGTACCAACTAGCTTCCAAAACAAATGAGAAACTAAAGGCATTCTCAAATAGCACAGGCAAGCAATGAATTGTCTACTGATGACACTTACGTTGAAACCTCAAAATCAGAGAAAGGAAAAGGAGAGGAAGGGAGGGAGGGACAAGTCTAGTTGCTTCGACTTGCCTTAGGAGAGTTGTGGTCCCCATTCTTTGTTGAGAACATGACCAGTACAGTACTTATCACTGAGCTAAACAGAACATGGTTGGTTCACAGAATTGTAATTTTAGTGTTAAAATTGCTGGCTGGCAATTTCTAGCAATTTGTAGCTGTTAATGCCAGCAAGTGCTAACAATCACCAGGAGTCAGATTCCAGCTAAGGCGGTCAGCACTTCAGTTCTTGGCAAACATTTCACAGACAATATTTTGACGCCTCTGTGATCACTTGCAGTTCAGTCAGATTAGAGATCACAGGTTGAAGCACATTGCACTATAGCACTCTTTATAGCGATTACCTCCTTCTAGTCTTTGAAACGAAGGAGAACAGCACTGCTTCTACATCCTAACAGATGTTTCAAAAGTAGTATACATTCTGTATTTAACTTTAAAGATGGGTTGCTTCCATCTCCATACTAGCTTCCACAGAACATAGTCACTTGCACAATGCCTGTCTATAGAGTTTCACCCAGTACATTTAATAAGCACATGACTTCGAGGACACTCAAAATGAGGCACACACCTTTACTTACAACTTCAGCACTTGAAAGAAAATTCTGTTGTTTCACTTGTACTCTGAAAAGCTGGAAAAAGTTATAGACATCTAAGTTTTGGGTTTGTATTCTTTGCCCAAAGATTTGAAAAATCAAATGACAGAAGACCCAGAAAATGCAAGCAAGCTCCTTTTCAGGTTAAAATCAAAATAGCTTTGCTGAATTTTAAACTGTAGCATTGCTTACACTGATAAATGTCTGGCCCAATATCTGTCAAACTATGCAAAAGACATGATATGTGGAAGAAATGGGTTTTCCATTAGAATGTGAGAAAATTCCAGTATATGACCTTAAGACTCAGAAACCTTCCATATACAAAAATGCAATGGTACAAGTGCCTGCACCTTGTAGCTATATGCTTGTACTTCTTCAAACTCAGGTTTCAAAATGCTGTCAACCTCGGTATCCACCTAGTGAGGCTAGACGTTTTTCCTTTATAGATATGCAAACCAAATATTCACAAGAGAATGAGCAGTAATGTTTATTTAAACAGATAGGAGGAAAACAGACACTTATCTCTAGACCATAAATTTCATTTTTTGAAAGTTTAAATCTTCTGGATGCAAACGCAGCACTAGGAAGAAAATAAGTTTTCAAACTGCACATAAGTTCAAAACACGATTGTTTCATATGCTTTGATGTCTTAGAAACTATTGAACTGCAGAAGTCCTGACACATAAATAAATCCGATTCCTGTTAGAGTCAACAAAAGTTGCAACTGCATATAAACTGAATAGGAGCTATTATATAGTAAAATGCCTGAAGGCATTTTTCTTTCTATTTTAAAGTTTGCGTCAAATTTTCCATGCCTTGGTAGGTTGTTTTCACAGGACTTAGCTAATCTTTTTAAAGTAAAAAATAATTGCAGACTTTGAAACGCACTGTCAGAAAGCGTTTCTAAATTTGGATGCGCAAGGCCTGAACAACCATTGCACTGCATCTTACAGTCTTTTAAACCACTACAAAGTAACTATCACTTTAGAGGGAGAACTGTTTTATATTAACACAAACACAGTGGAAGATATCTGATCACAGGGTGTAGGGCAATAACAAGAAGGTGCATTCTCCAAGCAGCAGCATTGTTTGCTTAAATGCAAATATTTTCCAAAAGACTGACTTTTTCTAGCTATTGAGTAAATAACTTCTGGGTGCCCATCAAACATGGGGTACACTCCAGCAGGCTTGCAGTCTCCATAGAAGAGCTTCCCACTCTTGCCCACTTTCCTAGTTAAATTTCAAAATGAATAGTACATCACAGCAAATCAACATTTTTCAAAACCCATGCTTTATTTTGCACAGCATCCATATTTCAGTGTTAAAAACAATAAAACAATCTTTGTGCAAAACCCAAAAGATATTTTAAAGTAATTTGAATGAATTTGATCAGAGCCTTTAAATTTACTCTCCTTTCTAACTACGGTGTTTAGGTCTGGTCTACATTTGAAAGCCTGCAGCTCAGCAGTTGTGCTAGTTCAGAATTTTCTCACCAAAGAGTCATATCACTGTCAGACTCACACCAATATACCACTATGGTCACCACCTCACATATACAAGTACTTCCATGTTTCTTCTACATTTTTGCATACATGGCAGTTGCATTCATATAGGTTGGGGAGTGTGAGAGAGGGAATCTCTTCAACACTAGCCATGTAGATAAAAGCAACATTTGTTCTGACAACTCCACGAGCAGGCTGCTACTGCAGAATCCTGTTCAGCACAAGACAGGTTCTGGTTACTAAGCTGAAGAGCTGCTCCTGAGCAAGCTGATACTGCCCTGCAGAATAAGCAGCAAAGGCTCTGGGCAGACCAACCACAGCTGGAAAGACAGACACTACATGTTAACCTGTTGAAGGTGATGCCCTTCCTCAGCTGTTCCTAAGGCATTCAGCCTATGTTTGGCTTGCCCAGGCAAAGTGTGTGGGCAGCATGACTCGGCTACTATAACTCTGCCACCATCTCAAATGAATGTTGCAGTTTCAGAGTAATTTCAAGTTACTGGACGGAATACAATAGGTTTGCTTTTTTAGCTGCAGTTTCTTATTTCTGTTCACTAGGAACTCCTTTTCCAGTCTATTTGTGAACAAGATATAACATGTCATTTGGCAGAGGAGGTTATGTCCTATCACTGCAGAAGGTTGCTAAGAGATTATCATCACAACTGTCAATTCAAACCACGTTCTAGCTCATGCAGTATTCAAGCTATTCAGATCTGCACTGCTACTCTGAACAGCAGATTCATAGAGCTCCAGTCTTAGACTGTGTGTTCGGTTTCTTGATCAAATCTATTCCTACAGAAGTGCACAGTATAAATTCATAACAAATTAAAATAAAGAAATATCCTAAAAATGGGCTCACCCTGAGTCTAGCCTCTTACTCTTCCCTGTCACCTCCAGTCTTCATCTCTCAGCTTCTTGTGGCCTTTCTCATCAGATTCACATTACTTACTGCAAGCCTCTCACAGGTCTCCTGCCTGACTTCACCCCAGAGGAAGTGCATCAATAGAACGAATTCTAGTCCTAAGAATGTTCCCACTGGACCATGTTCTGTACAGGAATCTGCCCCCTTGCCACAGCAGCTGGAAACTTCAGACCAGAAAATGAAACAAATTTTCAAGAAAGTGAAATACTGTGTAATTAACCTTTTTAACAGCTTATCATGATATGTGGCAGGCTTCCAACACTCACCATGTCTTCAAATCAAAAAACGAAGATTAGAGATCAGCAATCGTTTTAGTTACTGGGCGTGATGTTGGAGCTACCTGTGAAATCTTCCTAAATGATATACGAAGTCAGTCAGTAAGATTCCTCCTAAAATGTAGAAACAAGATTATCAGACTGCAATAACAGCAAGCTTCAGTTATGCCAGCATTTTTACAGATTTCCAAGGGAGAAGACTGCCATTTGTGTTTTGGCTGCTCAGAACTCTATGACCTTTTTTCAGCATAAGGAGAGGGAGTTTTGTTGCTATCAGCAACATTCATTGGACAAATTCTGTCCAAGATTGTCTTAAGGAAAAGGCAACAAAAATCTAACACTAGAGTCTGGATAGATTACTAAGACGACATGCATAGGAACTACAAAAGGTGTCTTGTTTGCAAACCTGCACTCACAAACAAAATAGGAGGACCATAAGATGGCTGGACTTAACACGAGGTAATACAATTTATTATATCTCTGTTGATCCCAGCAGTATTATTCAGGCAGAAAATAATTAAGTATCTTTTATTCTTTTTTATTTTACCCGGTGGAATCATACCATTTTACTCAATAGCAGTCCTAACTTTTTAGGTCAAGCAGTTACATACAAACTATGTAAACCATTTTACCTCCTATGGACAGTAGTTTAACGTAACCTAATTCAACATATTATATGTTTTGATATTAAAAAAAAAGAGATACAAGTTTGGAAACAAAATCCAGACTAGAAACATCACATGCATGCATGACCAGGGAACAAAACTGTTAGATATACTAATGTTTTGACACGATATCAAAACAAACAACTGCTCTCACTTGAAACTGACAATAAAAGGCATCTTGCTTTCACTTACAAAGGTACGTTCATGTTGTAACAATGTGTTAGAAAAGTGAAACTTATTAAAGCATTGAGGGGTTAAGCTTAAATTATCTATATAATCTGTAACAATGCCTGAAGAATATACTGCTCTCCAGAGTATTTTTATTTTCTGACAGCTGCTTAAGTAACCAAAGCTGTACACTGAACACACAGATGATGAAGCATTCATGAGCTTAAACTAAAGCACCACTTCGCCATATACTTTTACATGGCTTTCGGTATGTTGTTTTAGGATTTCTTTCTTTTTTTAGCAAGATGGTAGGCAAAAGTCAACAAAAAAAACCTATAATTTTTAAGGAGAGAATAGCCACCCCAGTGAGGCACTAAGGTGGTCTGTGCCTAGCCCCCCAGACACCTATGGCTGGGGTGGCAGGCCCAAGTCATGGGGCCGGGGTCCTGCAGCATGGATTTCACCTACACAAAGTGTGTACTCTCTACACTTGGTGGGGGGAAGTACTGTCTAAAGGACATCTCCAAAAAGAGCCAAGATAAACTTACACTGCCAGATTCCCCTGTCAACTCTCTCAAAGGAGCCCAGCCCATCTCCCTCCCCGGGGCCTCTCCAGCTTTTCCTGCTCAGCCTCAGCACACCATCCAGGCTGCCACGGCAGTGACAGGGAGGACCCTGCTCAGGAGAGGAGCCCCCTCTCCCAGCCCTCGCACCCACTCACAGCACATGTCCCCTGGAGCGCCACACTGCCAGATCACGCTCCGCTTGCTGCCAGACATGTCAGGCAGCCGGTTCAGGCAGTGTGTAACTCACAGGCTGGCAGGCGGCTTCCACAGCAACAGCCATCTCAAACAGCAGCAGGAGGGAAGGCAGCATGCAACCGCCATCCCTGGGGCACACAGCTCTCCAATGAGACAGACAAGTGCGAAAGGGCTGCCAAACACCAGTGGGGACACCTCCTCTGACGCTCCCTTCCCACCTCCTCTGGGGCATCCCACCCCCTCCTCCTTCCCTCAGCATTTCCCTGGCACCCACTTCAGGCTGGGGGCAGCCCTGCTGCCATCAGGACTAACCAGCCAGAGGCACCTAGCAACACTCCTGTTGTCAGCAACTGTCTTAAGCCTTTGATAACAATTTCTCATGGTGTTCTGGTTGAGAAACTGATAACTGCTGGCCTGGATAGGCACACCCTCCTTTGGGTTAAAAACTGGCTGGATGGCCGGGCCCAAAGAGTGGTGGTAAATGGGGCTAAATCCGGCTGGAGGCCGGTCCCCAGTGGGGTTCCCCAGGGCTCAGTGCTGGGTCCAGTTCTGTTTAACATCTTTATCAATGACCTGGATGAGGGGATTGAATGTACCCTCAGTAAGTTTGCGGACGACACCAAGCTGGGAGGCTGCGTCGATCTGCTCGAGGGTAGGGAGGCCCTTCAGAGGGATTTGAACAGACTGGATCGTTGGGCTGAGGCCAATGGCATGAGCTTTAATAAGGCCAAGTGCAGAGTCCTTCACTTGGGGTATAAAAACCCCAAGCATCGCTATAGGCTTGGGGAAGAGTGGCTGGAGGGCTGCCTGGCGGAGAAGGACCTGGGGGTCTTGGTTGACTACCGGCTTGATATGAGCCAGCAGTGTGCCCAGGTAGCCAAAAAGGCCAATGGGATACTGGCGTGTATCAAGAATAGTGTGACCAGTAGGAGCAGGGAAGTGATCCTGCCCCTGTACTCGGCACTGGTGAGGCCGCACCTGGAATATTGTGTCCAGTTTTGGGCCCCTCGCTTTAAGAGAGATATTGAGCTCCTGGAGCGAGTCCAGAGAAGGGCGACTAAACTGGTCAAGGGGCTGGAAAATAAAACTTATGAGGAGCGGCTGAGGGAGTTGGGGCTGTTTAGCCTGGAGAAGAGGAGGCTGAGGGGAGACCTGATTACAGCCTACAAATACTTGAGAAAAGATGGTGGGAAGGTAGGGGAAGGGCTCTTTACATTAGTGTTGGGTGATAGAACAAGAGGAAATGGGTATAAGCTTAGTCAGGGGAGATTCAGGTTGGATGTTAGGAAGTATTTCAACTCTGAAAGGGTTGTCAGCCACTGGAATAGGCTGCCCAGGGAGGTGGTTGAGTCCCCATCCCTGGATGTGTTTAAGAATAGGGTGGATGATCTTCTTGGGGATATGGTTTAATGGGGATTAGGGATGGTTGGACTCGATCTCTGAGGTCTTTTCCAACCTAGAAATCTATGAATCTATGGTTTTGGCAGTTTTTTATGTTTTCTTGCAAAGCTCTTCACCCCAATATCTGCATGTATCTGTGCCTGGAACAAGACTTTTCTAGGGGAAGAGCGACATGGCACCATCACAGCTGGGCCCTCCCTAAGCAGGGCAAGGAGAGAGGCAGCAGGGCAGAAGCCCCAGGAGGAACACACAGCAGCAGCAAAACCAGAAACAGAGATAAACAAAGGAGAAGGGTGTGAAAAGCAAGGTTTTAACAGATAGAGTGAGAAAGCATGCCTATGCTGTGTTTTTCAGAAGCACTCTTTCCGTAAGTGTTGGCCACAGTGCAGTGCAAGTAGCAGTGTGAAGAAAACAAGCGATATCCTTTGGGGAAAAGCCAAAAATTTGAAGATGGACAAAAACGTAAAACAAGGTGGCTAATTATTTATAAAAATAATTGTTCCTAGAGGTGACTGACAATGAAATGGATTTTACACAAACATATGCTTAACTAAGGATTTATTAAAACATTCATTTTTCTTTCTCAGTCAATGAGTTACTAGTACTGGAAAACTCACCAGCAATATCCAGAATCTAATCATTTAATATAAACTACCAGTATATTTTTTATTGGAACGATGTCAAGGAGCATCTCTCTCTGGTATCGAGCCATTCCAGTGCAGCACACAGAGCTGGCACACAGTACCAGTCTTCACAACTGCTAATCTATGCCAGGAGGTGCGACAGAGGAAAGAGCAAGGTTAAGAGGCTAATAGATTTGGACAAACAAATAATTCTGAGAAGATCATGATGTTTCTTCAATGAGTTTGTTTGTGTTGATAAAAATATGCTGAACTGTTCACTCTGCCTTTCAAGCTGGGCAGCTGCTTACTCAGCTCTTACTGCAAATTTTAAAAGTGATGTGTCTTCAGGGTAAATTTTCAATCTAGATACTAGTAAAGTCATTGCACAATTATCTTATGAGATTAAGCTGTCACAGATTATAAAGAGGGTTAATCACCAAATTATTTAAATCCGTATTTACTCTGTCATATTTTTTACGTCAGTTTGATATGCAGGAGGGCTGTTTCCTCATTTACTGCTTCAATTCTGTCTTTACCTAAAATTAGCCAGAAACTCACTATCTGATACAAAACAAACCTGAAGCCTGAAACAAAACAGAAGTATTGTGTCCTCCAATAAACCATCCCATGGGATTCCTGTAAGCTTCATTAGACATATTCTTGAAGAGGAGGTGGATTAATAGGAAAATGTGCAGCTCATTTCAGTAAGATCAATAAGCAAATACAAGGCAAAACGTAGTTCTCTTTTTCCAAATTAATAATGATAAATATTCCAGTAATATTGTAAAAAAAAATTGTTTCTTTCTCCTTTCATATTAAAAATTCTATATTCATATGATGCTACAATTTGACCTTAGTCTCATACAACAGTACACAATCCGTGCAGTATTGATAAAGAAAAGCTCTTTTATACAGACTGAGTTTTCCTTTTATTTCATAGTTTAACTTCTAAATAGTTCCATATCCAATGTCTCCATCAAGTTGGACAATCAACCTACAAGCAAGGACCCAGCATCACAGGCAGAACAGCAACCAGCTGAGATCAGATCTTGGGAAGGAAAACCGGTTAGGAACTTGCTGCTGGAGAATTTGAGTCAAAAAGGCTCCAGTCCTGAAACTGAACCCACTATTTGACTTCTTTAAGTCCCATATCAGCAGGCAGTTTCAAACACCTCTCCCCCATCCCCTAAACTCAGTGCTATTTAAGAGCCGGATGAGATCCTGACCATAGAAAAGCCATTAAGAATAGAGCAATTAACTTCAAAGTCATTAGAATTTCATGTATCTTTACATTTAGACTTCTTTGGTTAAAATCTAATGCTATTTACCTTAATAACAGGAACATTCACCCATTTACTAGTCAAATACAAGCTTTTGAAATTTTATTGCATCTCTTTAAGCCTCATTCCCAGTTTAACATTGGACTGATCTACAGATTTTAAGTGCTGCTGAGCTCTATTAAATAGTTGTCATAGTCTATTTCTCGAGTTCGCCTCATTTTAGTGGGAAGGGAAATTATTCTTTTTCAGACTGTGTAAAAAAAAAAAAAGAAAAAACCACAACCAATTTTTTTACAGCATTTAACTAAAGGTAACATTTCATACATAACCTTAGGCAAAGAACCAGAAGCATAATGAAACAATGATTTTGGAAAAGGTATATTGCTGTTAAGATTGGAAACATTTGCAGTGCTGACAGGTTTCCAGACTGCTTTTGAAAAAAAAAAACCAAACCACCAAACAAAAAACACAAAACAGGAAACTTGGCATACGTTAAAAAGGATGTTATTCCAAAGGAGAGGGTCACTGTGAGAAAGCAGCTGATGGGAGATTTAGAGAGCAAAGGCAAAAGGAACATAGGTCTTTTGTATTTACTGATCTTTGTTTCTCTATACAGTCCATAAAATATGCTCACTGGAAGACCCTTTACACTGGTGGAATGAAATCAATCTTCTTTAACATAAAACAGAACCTCATTCAGTGTGTATTTTAAATAGTAATTGACTTTGAGATAATTTGGGGAAATGAACTAAATTTCATTAAAGAAGATAACATCTTTAACCAAGAGGCCACAGAAATGATGGACTGACATGGGCAGTAAGTATGCACACCAGAGATAACAACCACCCTTGCAAGAGGCAAATTGATTTTCTGCTTCTGTGAAGCCTAACAAATGGTTTTCTACCACATATTTTGTTCCCAAATCACTCTCAAACCAACCATCATGTTTGTCAGATTTACTTGTTCCCTTTTTAAAAAAACAAACAAACAAAAAAAACCCAACAAACAAACACAAATCAGATGGTTATCTTTCAAATCTAGTATCATTTTATCAGACCTCTAAAAGCACAACAGCTGGTAGATACCATGCTAGGAAGTATCCCTTCACCCTCATCTTAACAGAAGCAGTTTCTAAAGATATTGTCAAGCATAATGTGATGATTGGAAATAATTCACTGGCTTTCTGCCATTGTACAATTTACTCACTCCTGATTTATTACTTACACAACTTTATGTATGTAATAAGGGTAGACAGATCCAGTACAGGACTGACAAAATATCATTTCTTTCTTATTTGCTGAGCTACCTTTTTTTGTAAGAACTATCCCACTAATATACAGCCGAGGCACACTAGCCTAAGTTCCTGCTTGTCTCTTCATATGCTGTGCAGGTGCTCGCTATATTTAAAACGGATTACTGTCCATAGAAAAAATAATTCATTTGGATCCAGTAGAAACGCACCAAGCTATACAGCACACTTGTCAGAGAGATTAATGTAGACCTTAGGAACAAGATTCACCTCAACTCTAGGGTTAAGCCCTAGCTCACCCTCACTGTAGACAGACCAAGAAAGCTGCAGCAGCAGAACGCACCCCCAGCATTTCACAGTGGCAAGGCCAGCAAAAGCTAAAAGCAGCACACAGCCCAGGCAAAACCAGTTAGTCCCTTGGGTAACCCCATTAGCTATCTCTGCCAAGGCTTAGGCAACATCTCTAAGCTGCTGTCAGGACAGCTCAGTTAGGTAAAGGCTAAGGAGAGGAGACAGTGACAAACATACTTGACTACTCCTCAGGTGAACTTCAAACAAGCAGGAGAGGAGCCCAGGCAGACACCAGCTGGTGAACCCCAGGGGAGCTAGGGAAGCCAGGCAAATATGCTGCCAGTGCTCTATACCAGTTGGTAATACCACCAGGGATTTCATCCTAAAACATTACATATGTACACACACATCACCTCTCACAGCAGCAAAAGGCAAAATCATTCTTAGTCTTACCTGCAACTCTATGTTCTGATTTATCTAATTTATTATTCTTAAACAACTAAAGAGAAGTAGAGTTAGGGCAAGACAGAAGCATCCTCCTTCTGAGCAGCCACCACTGTAAGAGCTTCTTAACTAGGCAGGAAGAACTTAAACCTCTCCCAGAACAAACCTCCCACAGAAATCAGTTACACAGCTGCCACCATCACAAAGGTGTTAACCCCTCCTCTAGTACAGCTGATTCTGCAAGCATGAATTACCACCTTCTTCCTCTTCTCCCATCAAAATCTGTTGTGGTAGGCTGACCCTGGCTGGACACCAGGTGCCCACCAAAGCTGTTCTGTCACTCCCCTCCTCAGCTTTGACAGAGGAGAGAAAATATAATGAAAGGCTCGTAGGTCGAGATAAGGACAGGGATGGAAGGCTCAGCAATTACTGTTTGGGGCAAAACAGACTCAAGTCTGTTTGGGGAAGTTACTTTACCCTTCTCTGATCTGATTGGTAATAAATTAATGAGAAATAAAACCAAATCGTAAACCACTTTCCTCTCACCCCTCCCTTCATCCTGGGTTTGACTTTAGTCCCAATTCTCTTTACCTTCTCCCTGCAGCAGTGCAGGGGGATGGGGAATGGGGTTTGCAGTCAGTTCATCACGCGTTATTTCTGCTACTCCTTCCTCCTCAGGGGAAGGACTCCTCACACTCTTCCCCTGCTCTAGCGTGGGGTCCCTCCCACAGGAGACAGTTCTCCATGAACTTCTCCAACATGAGTCCTTCCCACCAGATACAGTTCTTCACAAACTGCTCCAGCATGGGTCCCTTCCATAGGGTGCAGTCCTTCAGGAACAGACTGCTCCAGCACAGGTCACCCACAAGATGCCACGTCCTGCCAGAAAACCTACTCCAGTGTGGGCTGTTTTCTCCCCGGATCCACATGTCCTGCCAGGAGCCTGTTCCAGCACAGGCTTCCCATGGGGTGTGGGGTCCTCCACACGCTGCAGGTGGATCTCTGGTCCACTGTTAACCTCCATGGGCTGCAGGGGCACAATCTGTCTCACCATGGTCTTCACCACAGGCTACAGAGGCTCCTCCCCGTCCTCTCTCACATATTTTCTCTCCCCTCTCTCTGGCTGCAATTGCTGTTTTTTTTGTTTTTTTTTCCTCCCCTTCTGAACTATGTTATCCCAGAGGTTCTACCACTGTGGCTGATGTGCTTGGCCTTGGCCAGTGGGATTTCTGCCTTGGAGCCGGCTGGCATTGGCTCTATCACACATAGGGGAAGCTTCTAGCAGCTTCTCACAGAAGCCACCCCTGTAGCCCCCCACTACCAAAACCTTGCCACGCGTGGCACAAACCAGCCTCTGAATGGTAACTGTATTTGAAATAGTCATTATTTCCCAGGTATGAATTCAGACACCCACAGCATAATTGCGTCACTTGGGTTTAACTCAAAACACGTCTCAAGCTGCCTGATTAGGCAGTCCCAAAAGTTGCTAAGCCAGTCTTATATCAAAAGTCATTTTCTCAGCGAGATGTATTTGAAGCGAATATGCTAAATGAGATTAAAGAGAATAAAACATAGCCAAATAAACTTTGTAGGTGTTCCATACCTCTTAAAGCAGTTTGATTCCTGTAAGCACCCAGGGACACCAAACTGCTGTTCTTTAACAGTAATTTGAGCTGAGAACAGAGAATGAAGTTTCTTTAGTTCATTACTGCCTGTGACATGAACAGGTTTAGCTAATGTAGAGTTAAAAAATAGGGAAGCTGCAAATTCCCCCAAGTAGAAGCTATTAAAATGAAATACTCTTTAAATAGCAACAATAGATGCCTTGTTGCTTGGAGAATTTAAAACTCGATTAGCCAAAACACCAAAGTCAGTATATAGCAATATTCTACTGGCGGGGAGTTGATCTAGAACAGGAAGAGAATCTTTCTGGTTACAGTGATTGAATATTTATTCCATTTGTATTAAACCAATTAAATTGTACTGAAGCAGTGACAAGCATATCGTTTTGCGATACTGAAAATGAACTTCTATTCAGTAAAGAATGGTAAAAGACAGAGATCTTCAGGTCATGTGTTGATTATGCGTGTTTTCATGAGCTGTCACCTGCAGTAGTATAAACTGCTGCAGGCCAGACTGT
Organism: Tauraco erythrolophus; assembly: GCF_009769465.1. Lineage (NCBI taxonomy): Eukaryota > Metazoa > Chordata > Aves > Musophagiformes > Musophagidae > Tauraco > Tauraco erythrolophus. Next base: position 13,450,149 of record NC_141475.1, on the reverse strand, counting down.
CCTTGGTTACATCTGTACAAATCCTAATGAAAACTAATAGATTTTGACAAGTTTTTCCAAAGATGTCTTTTTAAGAAAGAAATAAATGAGGGCAAACAATTTATGTGATGGCATAATTTAGCCTGTGGTGCTCTTACTAACAGCAGTAGGGTTGAAAAGGATAGCATCCACCTTAGCTTTCAGGTCTTAGGTGATGTTTACAGGGCTAAGAGGGATCAGAGAAAGTCTGTTATACATAAGCAGAGCACACCTGATAAAACCTCTTGACAAAATAAAAAGTCTTATTGAGTCATTGACACCTTCTTTACAGATATAGCATAACAGGGTTTCAATTAGGCTTGAGAGATTTTTTCTCAAGACCTACTTCTAGAAGGCAAAAATATACTGTTTTGCAGTTATCCTCTGTCCATAATAACATACCATACTCATCTTTTTCTAGAACCTACGTTTATTCAGATCATTAATATTAAAAAAATGAAAATTGTTCATGCCACAAAAGTTAATTAACTAATCTTCTTAATGATGATGCCATTGAGTTCAAAGTAAAGCAGTAAGGCATGTTCTTCATGGAGAAACAGATTATACACTAGTTGTGAACTGTAGCCATGCCAGAAAAAAAAAAAAAAAAAAAAAAAAGAAGGTAATGAAGATTATTATGTCATCTATCATCCAGGAAGCCATGGCACTCCTATGGGATTACTAGGGAAAAACATTACACTTAGATTAAGGCAAATCAGCATAGGGCTAATCGGAAAACCATTGGCTCATGTTGATTGTATCTGCCATTGGCAAATCAACAGAGTTTGTGAACTCTGAAAGAGGTGGTGATGAGCAGCTGGAGACAGTAATCTCTGGAATGTGTAAAGAGGATATATACCACAGTCTCACCCTACCATTTTTGGTTATTGCTCTGAGAGCATATGAGCTACAGAGCAAGTTTTTCAATCTTGTCTTGGCTTGTGGAGTAGCATTTACTCCACACTCTGTTTGGAAACGGGCCCAGAAACAGTGTGCATGTGAACTGCCTCAGGAGATGAGCAGGTCTTTGCCAAGGTACCTCTAAAGAAAGCTAAACTCTCTGTTCTGGTTCTTACACATGGAGCTGACAGTACGTCTTACAGTTAGCATATTTAAAGCCTTCCACAGTAAGACATCTTTTTAGTTGTTTATAACTTTGCCAGTGTTGACCATTCCTAGGAATTTCCTGTGCTGCTGGGTGTTTGCCTTGGGCTGAAAGATTTTGGAAAGTATCAGCTTAAACAAATGAGCCAATTTCAAGAAAGATAAAAGTGAATAATGATTTACTATTAAAAAAAAAAAGGAAAATTTCATTTAAATTTTAAACAGCTTCAAGCTAGAGAGTAAGAAATCATAATTTGGCAGAGGGAAAGTATCACTGCAGTGTCATGGTGTGAAAATACTCCCAAATTTTGTTGATATAAGTTTCCAAAAACTTCCGTTCCCACATGAATAGTTGAGCCTTTTGGTACAGTCTGCCAGTAAAATGCTCTGAATACGTAATTTCTATCCTGAACTAAAGAAACTTTGTTTTTCCTGTAATTGCACAATTGCCATGAGTAATTTAACACCATGCTCCAGAAGCAAGAAAAGAGAAACTCCTCCTCCTGTTTCTGTAGCTTTGGCACCGAAGAAAAGAGCAAGCTGTGTAATTCAGAAAAGAGCTAGGAAGAACTGGGAAAGACAGCAAGTTAGGAAGACTTGACAGTGACAGAGAGAAGGAAAAAAGTACAGTAACAAAAGACCGAAGAAAATAGAAAAATAGAATAAAATTTAGAAGGGAAGGAATGAAAACACGGGAGGAAAAACTAGGGCAGGGAAGGTAGTGACAAGGTCCCACGTGGACAGTTCCGGCAATTGTCACCAGAACAGATGACGTCCTAGACAAACATGTGCTAATACATGAAAATTATTGGACCTTCTTTATTTACATGAGGATCGGTGAAGCTTTACACCCTTTCTCCTCTGGCATAGCTGGCAGGATTTGGGACCAATCCAATTTGTCTAAAGCCTTTCATTGTGTTCAGTCTCACTTGCAGAAGGCCTGTAGTAAGGAAGAGATCAATAGTTCAGCAGCATCTCCTTTTGCCTAACCTAACAATCATTCAAGGCGGAGTATTTTGGGTTTTTTTGAAGGATTATACAAGCGGGCAGCCCCTTGGCAGATATTTAGTCCCAGTAAGGAGCATTAAATTGCATAATAGCAGTCTTTTGTTTTCCTGTTCTCAGCAGGCTTCAGTTTCTTCCTTCTTGTCTATATGTAATTCATTGTCTGTTGGTGAATATGGCCATGACCTGCTAGACTCGAGCATAATTGTTAGTTATTAAATGAAACAAAAATACATTCTATAATTTACAGGTTTCAGAAATTTGAAGTGGTTGATCCAAGTACACAACACCTAGGCCGGGCTGTTTTCCTTTCCTGTTTTCTGTCAGAATATGTAGGAGTCGAAGGCTTTCCATCAGGATACTGAAAACCTTGATCTAAGCAGAGATCAGAGGCAAGACCATGCAACGTAGGGGATAATTTATTAACTCATGGGTTACATGTGGAAAGTTATTATTCTGTATAGTATGATGGAGGAATGGAAGGGTAAAATTTGACAGTTGCAGTTATCAAGGCAATGCAGACTTCACTAGAACCATAATACAATTAAGAAGATGTCTCTGATCAAAGCAAGTTGTGCTCCTGCTTTTGAACTCGTCCTGAGGAAAGGCTCAGTCAGCATTTTGCTACTGTAAAACTGAAGCCTTCAACCTTTGAAGTTATTAAAGATTTTAGAGCATTTTTTACAATGAAAAAATCGAAGTTTAGCTAAGTCTCTAAGTATATTCTATTTGAAGCAAGCATTTCCTCTAAAATTTTAACTTTCACTTGCTGTTCTAAAGCATTTTATGATGTTGCTTCACACAGCTAAGCAATAATTGCATCACATTGTAGCTTTTCGGGGTTCCTGTCAACATAGAGAAGAAGGTTTTGGGAGGTACAAATTTACTCCCTTCTGCTGCCTGCAGAATTAGATAATACATGTGATTGTTTTATTTCAGAGACATCCAGGTCTACCCTACCCTTAAGGAAAGGATGTCTGGGATATTAGGTAGGTTATTTCTGCTACAAAGTCTAAAAATAACTGCTATGCAGCTACAAGCGGCAATACTGTCAGCCACTACTAAATGTAAATATTATGCTTGTTCTTGTGCCTTAGGTAGGAAAGCGGTGTGTTAGAGGAGATATATCCTCTGGCCTTGGCCGAATAACAGACCATGGAGATTACTGTGCTTTAATTACGAGTCCATCTCCATAGTTTGCAAAATAATTTTCCATAAGATTGGCCCTTCTCACTTTCCTCGTGGATAATGGATACAGAAAAGACTAAAGGTATTTGCATTTCTGTTGCTTGATTATGAATGAAAATCAGATACATCTCAGATTAAACTACAGATTTAAATTACAGATTTGGTGCTCAGATTTTGTGGGAGTAAAACCTTTGGATTTTCCCAGCCAAAATGCTCTCAAACGATAGGTAACTTTCACCACTTTGCCATCCCTCAAGTGGAAAAGCCTAGAGAGGTTACTGGTAGCTATATGGGACTCTGGCAACCCCCACAGCTACTTCTGGGCACTCTGCACTGTGTTGCTTGATGTTAATAAAGACTTGGCTGTTTATTTTTCCTCATGTTTTGTAATTTTTAAGCCAGTTCTTAATCTAAGCCATTCACGGGTCATCAGAGCTTTCTGCAGCCGTCAGTCAACAGCTGTTCAGCTGCTAAGAAATAAACGATCAAGATTTCGGCAGGATCCTTTAAGATTCATTTAAGATTCTGCATGTGAGAAACAGAAGGTTTATGTGAGGCTTTAAACGTATTTTTAATCCACTTGACCAGGTAGCTGTTTACACTGACAACAGTAAAACGCAGGATCCACATTTGACAGCATTAGACTAGAGCTGGTTGCTTTTTTACAGCTAACAGTCACTGCATATTTAGTTCCACGTTTGCTGAATGTGGTTTTCTCTCATTTTCCCTCCTCAAAGGAGAGAAAAAAGATGAAAGAGAAATCAGCATAAGAGAAGTTCTGTTCCTTACTTCTGAGGCCTAATGACTAGTTTTCTCTAGCGGAGGTGATTTGTACTCACTTTATCAGTAACCACGCTGTATTTATCCACAGTTATTGCTGATGAATTCTAACAGATAACATCAAGACTCTGTACAGTATTCAACCCTTTTAACTAGCCTTTCAAGCAGACGAGCTGCCGTTTGTGGCTAGCTGGGGACTGCAGTGCTGTTCCTAGCGCTTGCTTCTTTTTCAGATTATACGTTTGAGATGGTGGCAAGAGACCCTCTGTTTCATTGATCAGGTTTTGCAGTGAATGACTGTCCTTTCAGAAATGTCTGAGTACAATAAAATGAGTGTATAGAACTTCATACCTTCACCATATGCCTGGCATTGTACGTGTGCATCATCTTGGTAAACTACATTGCATTAATTATGCTAAGTTCACTAGGTACACACAGATATGCCTGGTTACTGAAAAACCAGGCTTCCATTGTAAAACAGTTCCTCCTGAGAATAAAGTAATTTCAGAAAGCTTAAATATGAACTGTGCTGACTAATAATAGTGTGTTCTTGATATACAAAGCATTTTAATGCCATAAAGTCTTTAATGTTGCCTGAGTCATTAATTTGACTGTAGTAAATTCCACACACTGCCTGGAAGCAAAGATCTTTTACTTGCATAGGTCCACAATGGGAGATAAAGACAATGAAACTGCATCTCATAAATTATGGATTGAAGACAGTATACAAAAGTCCTCGGATATGCCTGAAAACAACTACCAAAGTGAGCTGCATTTGTCTTGCCTTTTGTTCCTTATTCCACAGTTTTAAACATTCAATTGCTTTTACATTGACTCACTATTTAACTTTAAACTTTATACTTTTGGGAATATCTGATAACACACAAACAGTTTCCAGAAATGGTAGCATTGTGTTACAAACTCTGACTTCACAGATTCCAAATTTTCAGCTCTCAGCCAACGAAGCACTTCTAGAAACCTTCAAATGCCACCTCAGACGTACGAGCAATGTTTTGGGTTTTTTTTGCTTGCTTCTTAAAGTTGGCATAGATTTTCCCAGGACATTTTCTGAGACAAGTTAAAATTTGGATTTACATGACTTCTAAGTTGCACTGACTTTGTAGATGCGTTTCCATTATCATCATTATCATGAGTCAAAACTACTGTGAAGAAAACCAATTTATCTGCTTCATGTATCAGCTATCAAGTTTTCTATTATATCATGACACTAACATCTTTCTTTTTAATATAGTTTTGCAGACTTTTTCCAAGACCATTTAAAATATTTTGTTTATCTTTTTCTTAAAACTTAATTCATTCAGCATAATAATTGTATTTAACAAAATAGAACAAACAATTTCTGCTTTGAATGACTTATAAGTCGTATTACTTTATAGTCCTATATTCCATAATCATTGCTGACAGCTAAGACAGGGGTCCTAGTTTGACTGAAGTTTGCATATCGCAGTTACTGGCAATCTAAAAGATAGTCTAGAATGAGAAGTTGTTTTTCTGGGTGGCATTTGCAAAGGCACCTCAGTGACTTGATGACTAAATGTCCCTTTTAAAATTAAACGGGTACTTATCTAGGAGCCTGATTTTGAGTCTACAGCTGGCTTTCAATGCACAGACCTGCAGTCCTTTTGATCATGCAGGAAAGCACTTGCATGATTTTGGAAAGCCCAGTACATTCTTTAACTGATCTTTAGGCATCTAAATGCTTTCAAAATCTGGCTTTATGCCATAACCGATAGTGAGAATTGGTTTATAGGCTTCCTTGATTCTTGCCCTAACTTCTGAATATTTTACCTGCTGTATGACACGGTAGAGAGAAACAATACAACAGCCTTCATGCAGCATACTCATGGTTATACGGAGCAATATGAAAGCCAGCTTAACTCACTGCAAGGCATTTCATTGACTTCAACAGGTTTTGGATCTGGCCACAACTGACAAAAAACTCCGTTGATGACTTTTAATAGTGGCACTTCTCATCAATTTAATTATTCCTCACAATAGCCTTTAAAAGGATTTATTTTCTACACAATGCATAGATAAATTATACTGATAAAGCATAAAACGTGACACCATTATTCCCTAGGAAACTGGTCATGGTTTTTGTTTTATTTTCTAGATGCTTAATACAACTAATCATCCATTTTCCCTGAACAGAGAAACTATGTATATGATTGTTTCCAGCAAAGATGAAAGGAGAATTTAATTTCATGGCTTATCAATAAGAAAATCTTTCATTTTCCCAAGTAATGTTTATATTTGTAGGTTGGAAACTGAGATAAACTCCCACAGAAGAATAAAAAGGCATTAACTCTCCTGTGAAGGCTGCAGTCTGCTTGCAGTTAGAAGGAAAGCAGCTCCTGCTGGACTGCTTGCTCCCCGACTAGATGGTGGGCAGAGAAGGACAACAGTTTTAGTGCTGCTTCTTCTGAACCAATGCGCCAGTTAACACAGTGAATTCCTCCTCCAAATAAAGGGGAAGAAGGACTGACTCGTGTCTTCCTGGCTTGAGACAGCCAGAAAGGTGCTACTCCAGTCCCTGTGCTCTGTTGCAAATGACATCACCGCTGTTCTTCAGTTTGCTCTTCTGAAAAGTGAGAAGAATATTTACCTTATGCAATACGTAGCAATTTGATGATAAAATGCACAGAAAGCATCAATGTTATAAGCTGCTGAGCAGTTCTATCAGATATAATTTGCCATTAGTCCAGGAGCTGATAGGGATCCTATCTAACCTTACAGGAACACAGCTTCAAAGAATTCAGCCACCTTTTCCATCATGCCATGAGTATCAGCTACTAAAGACAATCATTTATGTTTGACTGGGGTATAGGTACAGTATGTGATAGAAGAAAGGAATACATATTAAGATGTCCTGAGCCTGAATTCATTAACAAATTCAGAGCATAATTAATGACTAGCTAAGGTTATGTCTCCACGAATGACTAAGTCGGACGAGCAGGATTAAATGAATGTCCATCCTAAAAATGAAGGAGCTGTGAGAAATAAGGAATGCACAGAATCCCAGAAAGAATGACGCACATTCATCTTGTCTATACTTGCAGAACCATCAGCCTTGAGTAAGAAAAGACATACGACTACAGTTTTCTAATAAAAGCCTGCATTATATGAGAATGAGATTCATTGTATTGATAAGGGTTTTGAAGTATTCATTTTGGCTAACTGGGAAAAGTCTGAGTCAGAGAAGAAGAACTGTTTTGTAGTCATTTTTTAGCATAAAAGGCAAGTATTGAAATGGGATGGTCCTTGATTGGCAACACAGCAAAGCAAGTAAACGCCTGTTCAATTGTAAGCATGTGATTAATCCCAAACCTCTTCAGGGAAAAACACTTCGGCTTGTGCTTAAGACTTCAGTGCAACTCACAGTTCATTACTCAGACAAGCAAAGATAGCCTCAAGGGCCTGTTTCCAGGAAAGAAATCTCCAAGAATGTCATTTTGATTTCAGACCCACTTCCATCCTAGAGAAAAAGCCTGATGTGAAAGTACATTTTTTTGGCCTACAAGAGGCGAAAGAGATGTGTTCAGGTCTTCTGGACCGCAGGCCTGTGCCATTCCACCGCAAGCAAGTAACACCTATTAAAGTTTTCCGATGAGATGAGAAGCACAAATTCCAAGTTCTCCAAATCACCAAGATCATCTTAGAGAAAAACTAAATATATAAATGCTTGAACTTACCCCAGGGATTTTTATTGGAAGAGGGGGGCTTGGCTGCAGTTGAGTCCTGTGTCTAAAATTTAGAAAACGAATGTGGGTTTTCTTCCCTCCGGGGTTCAGTCTTGTTTACTTTACAAGGCTATCATCTCAAAAAGGTGACTTATCCTCCAAAGCCATGTGGAAGTAATTTATATAATTTAGTATAATTTAAAAACAGATCACTGAAACTCTGACTCAGTAAAGCACTGAAATACGTGCTCCAATGCCACTGTGAATGGATGTCTTTTTATAAGATGAAGCTGGGCACAGAGAAGGCAGTGGCACGAATAAGTAACTTTTATCAAATCCACTTATTCATTCAGCAGCCCCATATTGTATCCTCCGTTGCATCAGCATTTTGCTTTTTATTTCTAATAATTTTATCCAAATATTTTATTTTGAACCAGATTGCTGAAACAACAGGGATTGTCACATTCAAAAGACTGACACATATCACTGAAGACAGACACGAGGACAACCCAGAAAACTCCTTATGGGCAGAAAAGCACTGCTGATTTTTCTTTCATGAAAAAGTCCAAGTCTGAAAGAGAAGTCATAGGATATGAGAAAAGGAATAGCTACAGAATACTGGTGCTGTGACCCAGAGGGTAAACGGGTAGATTGAATTATGAAGTAAGAGCTAGAAAGGAGCTTCCACTACCTAATATCTTAACAAAAAGTCTAGAAGCACACCAGAAAATTTGTGCTGACAACCATTTTCACATAATACTTTTCTAAATTTCTCATTCTACCCTAATGTGTCAACATAACGATACTGCCTCACTTGTCAAAGCTCAGAAGGAAATGCATAGAAAAGGAAAAGCTGAAGAGACAACAGTGAAAGAATAAACATAAGTAAGAGAAATGCAATTTGACAGGCAAGTTTTAGGCCTTTTTTTTCCCTCCTAAATATAACTGCAGTTTCCTGGGGTACAGTTGTGCTCAGATTTTAACCCACTAGTGTTTTATCATATAGGCACCAATGTCATTCAGCCTTCATTCTGATTTCATTAGTCATTACAACAACTTTATGTTAAGTCTTCTCACCCTTCACTCCAGGCTTCTGGTTATTTCTATCAAAACTGGCAACCTCTCACTACTAGTGAATTCTGATGAACATAAGGGAATTTAGCAGTTAGGAGAAGCCAAAGGCAACAATATCTGAACTTCCTCTGCCCTGTAGAGTTCTCATATTACTGTAGCTAAACGTGAGGTCTAACAACTTGCTGTGTCTTGTTTTCCGAGATCTTACTTTAGGAAGACTTATTTTATTTGCCAAGACTACTTCCTCCGAACAACATGAACGTGACCAAACCTCTTGTCTTTTCTGCATGGGAGTCTCACTTAGTCACATTTTGGAGGACATTCACACTTCTCCTTGAAGAAAAATAGAAGCCCTACTACTGCAGCTAGGCTGCAGAACTAAATTATACCAGGGAAAAGAACGTGACAAGGGCAACTAGAACAGGACCAGTTCTTCAAAGTGTAAGTTTTATAGGATAAGTCAATTAGTACTGAAGGAAAATACAATGCCTCTAGAAATTACTGTCTGCCATAAGCATCAGTGTTTCACAGTGGCCTAAAAACGAACAGTCCAAATTCTTTTCCTATCTGTCATTTAAAAACACATGGGCAGACAAAGTGAGCCAACTCCCATCCAGCTGCAGCTATACAAGTTTCAAAAGTAAACTGAGATCTTACTTAAACTCTAGTAACAACTCTACTCCTCCTTGTGTTTAAAAAGAACAAGTTACTTTTAAATCAAAATGTTTGAGGGACCTTTGCAAAACGCTTTTCCAACCATTCTTAAACATCTTTGTTTCCCCTCCATTACTATTCTGGTGTTTATGCTTCAAAACCCTTTAAGTTTAGTTCTGTCATTTCCCATATTACTTGAGGGTCTACTGACAGTTGCTTATGAAATTATGTCATAATTTTATGTCAAAATTATTGTAATAAAATTATGAGACAGCAATTTCAGCTTTCAATGTATCTGTTGTTTGCAGTATTGTTTACAGTCCTCAACATACACAGTGCTGGAATTGTTCTCTCATAGTCATTGTCATTACTCAGAAGAGTGTGGATCTGAACCTGGATTCATACGGTCCCATTTTTCAAGTCCGCCAAAGCAGAAATTCTGAAATTCAGGCTGGCTTACACTTTTATGAAACATTACTCTGACTAAAAAAGACAAATAATATCTCTCCAGTATAAACGGACTGGTATAACGTTAACTTGTCTATAACTAAAAAACTTAACAGAACCTGCAAAGGTTTTTACACAGGGTCAGCATTTTTGCCATGTGCGCATAGCAATTTTTCGGTACTAAGAGTACTAAATTGGAATTTATTGTATCATTAAAACACAGCCCAACTCTGCAAGCTACAGAGTATCTGGACAGAAGTGCAGTCTCCTGAGTGGAAAGGCCACAAAACCAGTTGACAAATCTAGGAATTGTCATAAAACAAATGTATAAGGTGGTAGTGGAGACAGCGTAATGGAACAGCGTAGAGTTTAAGCCTGTGTCTCTCAAGGTTTAATAGTAGAAGAATCATAAAAGGCCCAAATATTCCCAATTTATCAAATGCTTCAAAGTCCATGCTAGGTACCTTAGGGAATTACAGCAAAGCACTGAATCCGAGTGCAACAGAGGGAGATCTTGCCCAGCTGCGGCTCGGTCAGGCGCACACACATTCAAATTTCTCTGCACAGCTGAGGGCCATGCATACCTCATCTGCTCACATCACTGTGAATCATGAGACACGGTATCACTCTACCTTCCTTCAACACCTTAGAAAAACCTCTAAATCCACCAGGATCCAGTGAAGTTACTCACATCTAACACCTCACCTTCCTAAAGCCTGCTGCTCCCTTTTAAGATTCAACAAGACTTGGCAGCGTTGCCAAGAGGAATCAACCTATATAAGCATGCAGCTTTAAATTAAGTAAGAGCATCTAAACTTCATTATATGTGGTACCCTGGAAGGCTCAGCTGAATGAAGAGCTTACAATAATAGCTCAGCACAATAATTATGCCAGTCCCAGATCTGTTGTTTTGAATTTCATCCATAACCTTCAATTTGGGTTTCACACACATAGATACCACTGTAGAATTGTCATTTCAGTTCTGCTTTGCATGTAATTTTGTTTAGCATTCTCAGTTCCAGCTACCACTTGTACTACACCACATCTTTGTGACAGCTTTCTCTCAAGCTAACGGGTTTTGGCAATGCACAGTAGATTAAAATAATTCTTATTAATATTTTTCCGTACTAGCTCTATTCCAATACAGCTCTGTATTCCATCTGGCTCTCAGCACTGATGTGTTTTTCTGAGCTCAAAAATCAACCTAAACTGATTAAAAAGAAAAACTAACTCTGACCCAGTCGAAACCAGGACGAACTATTAAAAAAAATTACATAATTTTAAAAAAGAATCTTGAGCTATGCAGTATTTTAGCAAAAGGTATAATGATCAAAGTAGAGTGCTGCAGTTCCCAGAACAAACTTTTCAGATAGAAAAAAGTTCTTTTTCTCCCATTTCAATTAGAATATCGACTTCTGTTACTTTGAAAAGCACCTATTTCAGATATAAAATATATACTTAACATTTTAAACAATGCAGTAACTTCTTTGTTTATAGAATTCTTAGGCTAACATTTCAGTATGGTCTGACCTATTGATTTTACACTCTAAATACTCTAAATATTTAAGCCACTTGCTTAAAATACAAAAAATATCCACATATATGTTGAGAAATTATTAATAATTTACATTTTTATAATACCTTTCATCTAGGAAAATTAAGAATAGTTTTACAGATGGTACAGGAGTTAGTTTGCCTGTTACTGTAAAGCAGTACTTCTGCAAAGTGGTGCTTCAGATGTTGTTCAGAATATAGGAATCATTTAATAATAGATAGCAGCCTTCCACCAAAAGTAGAGTAATTCACCCAGCTGAAGTTGGAAATTCAATAATTTAATGTCAGTGTAGTACCCTAGATCCACACTGGGGCACTGGCTGATACCAGAGCGGTGAGTGCCTCACAACTAACCTCTGGGAAGCACTCACCTCGAGGCACACAAATTGTGTCTGTACAGTCTCTGCTGATATCAATAGGCTGGTGCTGCTGTTTGGAGCTGGCTATCATGGTGATGATGGCTCTACTGAAGAACAAACTCAAAATCTGAAGTACCATTTAATGTTCCAAAAACCACAAGCACGGATGAGAGCCGTGGCTGTTATAATGCCAGGCTGGGTTTCAGCTCAGGAAATGACACAACCTAAATGATTTCATGACGTCGGTGGTATTGATATACCTCTTTGACAGTGTACACGGAATTTCCTCTAATGATGATCCCATATGCTTAGTCTTTCATGCAGGGTTTAGGTGAGCATAGTGACATCTCTTCTTCATATTACTTGTTAACTTCTGTCCACATTATCTTCTCCAGACAGTGTTTGGTCAGCTCGCTACAAGCCTCAAGACAGGGCATGTATTCATCTTAAGAATGAAATAGGACAAGACAGCAACTCAGAGGGAATTTATGTAAAGTCTAAGTAGAGCAACTGACCATAAACACATTCGATGGGTCTTTCATAGCACATAGGAGTGACCTGCAGTTTTCCAAGGTGCCATTTTTGACATAAGCCCTGTCAGATCTGCCACCTGCCTTGCTGAGAGACTGCCTCTGGCCCCCAAATGCAATGTGGCAGCTGAGATCTGCTAATGCCCTAAGGCCAGCCCTACTCTGGAAAAACAAGAAGCTGCTTCAGCACCTTTACTGTGCTCCTGCCTTATTGACTTGAAACAGCCAGTTGTCTGACCCCTTGGATGTGCTGCGAGGCTTTTTAGTATTGTGGCTTAAGAAGTGCTGAAGGGCAACCGTGCCACAGGTGCAGTGGGATTATTATTAATCATTGGCTCTGCATAGCTACTGAATTAGGTATTTTGTGATTAGCAATTGTTTTCTTTCTACACTGATTATAGTGTTTATTCATCAGTTTTCTGTGCTTTAATTTGGTTGCTTGAAGTGCCTGGAGAACAGATAGTTCTGGTCCTTTTATAAATTCAGAAGAAAAACAAAATAAATCTGCTCAGGCATTAACCTACATTCAAAAAAAAGTGAACTACTTAGCTGATTTGCAGCTTTAATTGTGCTTTCCCTGATGCAGGGTAAAATTCTCAGTGGAAGAAGCCATTCTGGGGAAAAGGCAGAGTGCCAACCACATGTTGTTTCACCCTGCCATCCCAGGACAGGCAGCCACCCAGTCTGGACACACAGGTACACAGTGCTACTTATTTTAGGAATGACTAGAATCTCCTCAATCACAGATAACATTAAACTAACTGGCCAGAAGACACCCAATTATAACTCCTGGACAACCATCTGTGCTCACTCAGGCTGGCTCCAGGAGAGCAGGACCTGTGTCCTACCCCAGTCTCACCCAGCTCCTATCTTTTTTCCCAGTGATGGAGAGTGAACTAGAATGCAACTGCAAGGTGAACTGGTTCATGGAACCGATTCAGAAATCCAGGAGCTGAAAAGCATTGTTTTTCCTCATGAGTTTTCAGTTCAGGTGCATGAACTGGCTGACCAAACAACTGCAGTACCTCAACGAGGACGACAGCACGAACGCAGAGCTGAGGGTGCAGATGAAAGAGTTGATCCTGCAGGCTTAGCTGCTCTTTTGACACTTTCTTATGTGTTATGCTGGCCTCTCACTGCTAGAAAGGTAGGGAAAGAGCACAAGGTATCTCCCCCAGCAGCATATGTGCCAATCAAAGTGAATTTTTCCCTTAAAGTTATTTCCTGAACCTGTATTTTAAATCTTTTCCTAAAACATAAACCTGAATTTAATAGAAGTATTTGGACATTAATTGCAATCTCCCTCTTTAAAGTCTCGTCTCCGTCCTGCTCATCAATGAATACTGCAGCTAGGTTCCCTTTTTCTGTCCATCTAGTTCTAGACTAACTGCATAAGAATGCAATTTGTTACTCCAAATTCCAGGTTAGTTATTATAGATTCACACTGGTATAAATAAAAGCAAAATTTTTCTAAAATGCTCTATCTTAACTGAACTAACCAAGCATCAAAAAAAAACCCCAAAAATCAAATGCTCTCTCTAGGGAAAAAACAAACAAACAAACAAAACCCAAACCATACAAACAGCTAAAATGGTAGAACTTCAACTAAATACCATTTACAAAGAACAAGAAAAGAAGTTAAAGCGTACCACTGCAAAATCTAAAATCCCACCTCACAGAACATTGACAAAGCTCCATCATCTTGTGCTTGGAATGGAACATTTTTGCTCCATCATCTCACTGTTATAACCTTTCTCTTTTAAAAAAAATTATTTTCCACATTGCTTGCACTTTGTATAAATCCACACAAAAAGTAGCATGCATATTTTAAACCATCTAATATGATTTGATTGTAAAACTTAAATCTCTCAGTAAACCTTCCTGAGCAGTAAAGTCTGCCAACTTCATAGCCTTCAAAAGTCCTACAATCCGGAATCTTTACAAAAAGAAAATAAGTGAAAAAGTTATTATTTTAGACAACTTGGAGGGGTTTCTGAAAGTTAGGTACAATGTTCCCTTTTGCCTGAGGCCACTACACTTGAAGTGTCTCCAGCACTCTGCGTATGAAGGTTTTAATAAAACCGAGCTAACAGACATTTTTAAGAGTCTCTACCCCTTTAAAAGTAATTGATGCACAAACAATGCACCATCACCTAAAGAATTATTGGCACAGAGCTGATATGACCTACAAAATTAAGCCATAGCTTCACTATTTCAAACTTGAACTCATGCAACCTTTGAACCTCATTCATTATCACTCTGTTATATAGATACAGAATTGAACTTAAAATCAATATATAATCCAATTACTAACTTTGAGAACAACAGATAGATCTTTCCCAATATTCTTTTTCCTCTTACTGTAAATGCATACATGGGCTGATATAAAGATTTTTAGATGTCTAGTTGTTTATAATGTGTTTCATGTTTGCAAAAGGATTGTGATTTTGATAAATCCAAATCAGAAATCTGATTTTAGAAACCACTCACCTCCCAAACACTAACAACATCTAAACAAAACATCCTTAAAACATCAGAAATGGGGCACTCGCATCACCAGCACTTGAAAATAGAGCTCCATGTGCACACTGAAAGGACACATCCTGTAAATTAAAGCCTAGATGGTGTACACAGCGCACTGAGCTCTTTGGGGGGAAGAAAAATCTTTTGATTCTCTTTGGTTTGTACAGCATCTATACTGTCATACTAGACTTTTCAGTTTGGCCTTCACTGATGTACTGTAGATCTCACTTGGGAATTCAGAATGGTAATTTTTCCCCCACTTCCCTTGAACAATTAAACTGTAATCTGCAATGCAGCAATAATTTACAACGTGGCTCTAGGCAAAAAGCTGACTGCAGATTCTCTGTTAGAAATGCTATTAACACAGCGAACATCAAGGTCATTCTCAAAGCCTGTCAAGAGCATCTAGAGAAGCTCCCCATCTTTTTGCATATGGTTAAGCTTTAAGGTTGATTACGTTAATAGATGCACATAAGATCTGATTTTACTGAATGAGGTGTAACATTTATCGCCAAATGATTTCACTGGCTTGGGAAGCAGAAGTTCCATACATAAATGCATGTCCGACAAACATTAATATTCAGGCTCATTTAAAAGTTTGCAAAGACAATATGTCTTAATATCATGACATAAACATATAGAATTTTGGGGCCTCCTAAAAACTTTGGAATTTTGGAACTTCTGAAAAGGGAGTTGAAATTGTGACTTCTGTGTATTTTCTTACATACTGATAAAATGAACCAAAAACTTAAAACAACCTGTTACTTCAATTGCTTGTAGGTTTTAGGCAGTTGGCAGTAAATTTACTTTTATATAAATAAATGTTATCTCATTACCAACAATCTCCATTAGGATCTAGCAGACCATGAAATAGACTTTGCAAGATCAAGCAATGTGCTAAGGCCCAGAAAAACATTATTTTAGCTCCCAGCTTCAGAAATTATGAGGGAAATGAAGCACTATATTGCAGTTTGAAGCACACATACTAAATAAGCCTTTTTAGTCAAGGCATTGGGAAAGAGAAGTGCACATTACTCATAACTGTGAAAAGTACAGTTAGGTTATTTGGCACCTGCTTCTTAGCTTAATTTCCGACTGTTTTCGACTTCTTACAGAATGTGCTTTTTGCAGAGAAGAGGTTGTAATACTTCTAATATAGGATAAGAAAGAATTCATTTTAGACACTAGAGGAGACAAATATATTCTAATACATTACCAGAAACAACTTTCATGTTCAGAGCAAAATTAACATTTACAGATCTGTCGTGGTTTTAGGCTGATTCAGCAACTAAAACTCACACAGTCTCTCCTTCTCCAATAAAGTAGAGAGGAGAAAAATGTAATAAAGGGACTGAGGGATGAGGCAAGAACAGAGGGAGCACCCACCAACCATGGTCCTGGGCAAAACAGACTTGGTATTCTTAAAAGCAAAACAATTTATTGATGATTACTTAGAAGGACAAAGGGAAACAAAAGCGGTTACTGGAGAGGACAGAAAGAAACAAAACCAGATCTTAAAACCGACACCTTCCCCCCCTCCCTTTCCTTTTCCTCCCGGCTCTACCTCCTCCCCCCAGCAGCACAGGGGGCAGGGACTGGGGGAGTGCAGGTCAGTTCATTCCGTGCTGTTACTGTTGCTTCTTTCTTAAAGGAGAAGGAGTCCTTACACCCTTTTCCCCTGCTCCAGTGGATCCCCTACCCACGAGGAAAAATCCACAAACTTCTCCAGCATGACTCCAGCCCACTGGAAACAATCCTTCCCCACAGATTGCTCCGGTGTGGGCTTTACCACAGTCTCAGATACTTAGGGAGCTGTAGCCACTCGCTCCAGTGTGGCTCGTCACGCAGACTCCAGATGCCTCTCTGCCGTGTCGTGTGTCCCAACACGACCGTCCTCAGGCTCAGGCATCTTCTCCCCACGGGCTGCGAGTGGGTCTCTGCTCCACCGAGGCCGTCCTGGTTGCAGGGGGGCCGCCTGCCATCTCGCCACCAGCTGCAGAGGAAACTCGGCTCCGGCACACCTCCTCCCGCTCCATCCTCACTGACCTGCTGTCGATGCAGCTGTTTCTCTCAGATCTCAATCCTCTCCAGGTGAACTCAGCCCAGTGGGCACCCCGGGAGCGGGGTGCCCCCGAGTTCCCCAGCTGGCTCCGCCGCCGCCATTCTCCGTGGGCGGCGCCGGCCCGACACAGGCAGCTGCCCGGCCGGGAGCCAGGGAGCGGGGGCAGTGCCCTCCTCCCTTCTCTCCTCGCTCCTGGGCAAAGCACCTTTTCCGGTTCCTTTGTCCTGACTTAAATAGGGCAATTCGCAGAGGCGCCCTATTGGCTCAACCCCGAGGGGGATGGCAGTCTGATCTGGTGGCCAGAACTAAGCCTAACCCGGTTCCAAAACCGGGGAGGTCACAGGGAGCAAAACCTCCCTTCTGCCACCAGAACCCCCACCCCCTCCACATCAAACCATGACAAGATCTATGGTAAGAAAAAAAATAAAAGTAAAGCAAGAAGAGACAAAAATATTGTTCTGAATGCTAACTAAATATTAGAGCTTGGGATACATTTTAAGTCAGTTCACTAAAATAAAACATTTTGTTCCCTAGATGCCGCAAGAGATTTAAAACTCAAACAAAATGTAAACTATAAACCAAATATAATACTGAGCGATCATATCTTAAATCAGCACTTTGGGGGAAAAGGGTTATTTTTATTTTTATTTTGTAAAAGAACAAGATATTGTATCTGGCTTCAGATCTGACAAAAACTTAAAAGACTTGTGTACGGGGGGAAAAGAAAAATAATAAAAAAAAAAATCACAGAAGGAACAAGATTTTGATTGGCAGTAGATTCATAGATTCATAGATTTCTAGGTTGGAAAAGACCTTAGAGATCATCGAGTCCAACCATCCCTAATCCCCATTAAACCATATCCTCAAGAAGATCATCCACCCTATTCTTAAACACATCCAGGGATGGGGACTCAACCACCTCCCTGGGCAGCCTATTCCAGTGGCTGACAACCCTTTCCGAGAAGAAATACTTCCTAACATCCAACCTGAATCTCCCCTGACTAAGCTTATGCCCATTTCCTCTTGTTCTATCACCCATCACTAATGTAAAGAGCCCTTCCCCCACCTCCCCACCATCTTTTCTCAAGTATTTATAGGCCGTAATCAGGTCTCCCCTCAGCCTCCTCTTCTCCAGGCTAAACAGCCCCAACTCCCTCAGCCGCTCCTCATAAGTTTTATTTTCCAGCCCCTTGACCAGTTTAGTTGCCCTTCTTTGGACTCGCTCCAGGAGCTCAATATCTCTCTTAAAGCGAGGGGCCCAAAACTGGACACAATGGTAGTTGTGGTTCAAGTAGTAGGTGGTTCAGGAAGGAGGCCTGTGGAGGGGTTAGGGTTAGCCTGTTTTCCTACGAAGACAATGCTTACACAGCCACTCTGCCTGTCAAGGCAGGTTTTAATCCTTTGGCTGACTTCAAGCAATTCTGGAAAAGGAGCTGTGGCTTCAAACCTAATTGTACTCCTCAAGATTTCTTGTCAACTTGCATTTGTAGAGAAGAGACACCTAAATTAGTACATACCAAGAGGGAAGATTAGCAGAATTCAACCACTGAAGATTTTGGCTTGTCAGCAACTATTTTAGTGGTCCACACTCTTTTCTCTTTACCATAGCACTGCTCTTTGTCCTGCAGTGGGATAGAAAGGAGGGGAAAACTTCTTCTGGGGGCTTATGTTACACTAAAGTCCATAGCAAACAAGTTTAATTCACTTAATACCTTAAGAAACAACCTGTTTCTCTTAGCTAAAGAAAATATATTTTCCAGTCCGTGAATACCACATAAAAAAAATTTGAAAAAGTGAAAATATGAGTCATAGTAGGAGTGCTTTCAAAAATCTGTATTTAGCACTTCTTCCAGCCTTACTTGTTCTGTATCCGTATTTGAAATTACTACAATCAATTTTTAAATTACTATTTAATTTAATATGTGTAAAAATTGAAACAAAAGTTTTGTGGCACTGAAATCAAACCATCACAATGAGATTATAATAATGATAATGGTAATACAATAGGTTCTAAAAGTGCATGCCAATATAACTACACAGGTGCTTTAAATTGTGCATAATTGATAATTAAAAACACTTTTGTGAAAATTCACAGTGCACATTCATTTTTTCCAGAAATTCCAGCTTTTGATTTTCAGAGTATTAATAATGATCAAAACTTTTTCCAGAATACACAGTTAGTATGTACAATTGGCTTCTATCTTTGTATCTATACCATTATTATAAAATCAGAACAAAAAGAGGAAAAAAAAATGTCATATTACTGATACTTATGGTAATCGCAATTTTACAGGTCAAAAGTCTAGGTATTATGAACTCTGTACTCTTGGGACATTACAACCAATTTCACTATTTCTCTCCCCCAAACGACTCCCAAATGATGCTGTTGCTTGTGTATTACATTATTTCTCCCAGGCCATGCTCCTGAAATCAATTGAAAAGCTTCTAAGATGGGAAATCTCAAGAGCTTAAGACTAAAACTGTAATTCCATTGGACAATTATAGATTTTTCAGCTTTAGCTGACATACAACAGAGGCCAGAAAAATCAAGCAATGCTTTTACTGAAACTCACTTATGCCCCATTCCTGCAGCCCCTCTGCTGCATTACATCCCGAAACAACACACACACTTGGCACCAAACACACTCCAGCCCAGCCACTGCTTCTCACTGTTCTCTTGGTCCAGCTTCCAGATCTTTGGGGCCATTTGCCATCCTTTTTTTTTATCATGCAACTAGGAGGAAATGTATAGCATCTTCAGAGCAGGACTTGAAGCACAAGAATACATTCTCTTCCCTCTTTACTAACATATTTCAGACAATTTGAAATAAATTGTCTCTACTCAGCTCTCATGAGACCCCACCTGGAATACTGTGTTCAGCTCTGGAGTCCCCAACACAAGAAAGACATGGAGCTACTGGAGCGAGTCCAGAGGAGGGCCACGAAGATGATGCGAGGGCTGGAGCACCTCTGCTATGAAGACAGGCTGAGAGAGTTGGGGCTGTTCAGCCTGGAGAAGAGAAGGCTCCGGGGTGATCTTATAGCAGCTTTCCAGTACCTAAAGGGGGCCTATAGGAAAGCTGGAGAGGGACTTTTTACAAGGGCGTGTAGTGATAGGACAAGGGGCAATGGATTTAAATTGAAGGAGGGGAGATTTTGATTAGATATAAGGAAAAAATTTTTTACATTGAGGGTGGTGAGGTACTGGAACAGGTTGCCCAGAGAAGTTGTGGATGCCCCAGCCCTGGAAGTGTTCAAGGTCAGGTTAGATGAGGCTTTGGGCAACCTGGTGTAGTGGAGGGTTTCCCTGCCCATGGCAGGGAGGTTGGAACTAGATGATCTTTAAGGCCCCTTCCAACCCCAACCATTCTATGATTCTAAATACTAAACTGTGCAGCTCACAGAACCTTGTTTTCAAAAAAATAGCATGGTTTTGTGGGGCTGCTGAGGTAATAGGTAATTATTAATTTATATGGGGAAAATTTTAACTGCTAAAAACTCAAATCCATTTGAGAAAAGTACTGGAGCACTAATTTACCTGTCTGACTTTGAGACATAAGCTCAGTCACTGCAGGGCTCTCCAAAGAAACTATACTCAAAAATCACACTGCTAAGTGGTTTTAGTCCTTTTAATGACTTCAAACAAGTGTGAATTATTCTATCTGGATTCCAGTATAGCTCCTATCATCCAATTATCTAAGTGCCTGGAGCCGTCTCTCAAGAGTTAACTTCCATTTATCCCCTCCCGCCAGGGTTAAGACAACCTTGCACAGCTCTTTCCCACAGAGCTTTTCTCAGCCAGTCAGAAAACATTTTTCCATTCACCTCATTATAATTAGGTCATGTTCAATAAACCACTAGTCATTTGAGACCAGTTTATCATCTCTCCTAACAAGGCAGAAGTACCCTCAAGTCCAACAGACTTAAACTAAGCATAAACTGTTGAAATAAACGGTGGAAATGAAATACTCTCCTTATGTATTTTTTCTTGTACAGCAGCCTTTGTAAGTCTCATTTGCAGTTTCACCTGGATCACTTTTGTACTGGCTTTGGCCAGTTAACTTTAACACAGGGTTAACTTTCCACAGCAGCCCGTACAGTGCTGGGGTCTGGATTGGTGACTAGAACAGGCTGGATAACGCACCCATGTTCTAGCTATCACTGAGCCCCCCTTGCATTCTGTCAAGCCCCTCCCGATCTCCCCCGCTGCTTCCACCGGAGCAGGCTGGGGGTGGGCGAAAGGCTGAGGGGGGATCCAGCCCAGCCTGGCCAAGGGACACCCCGTACCCCCTGGTACCGAGCTCAGCACCGAACTGGTGGGAGAGGGAGAAGTGGGGTTTTGTCTGCCAAGGCGGCTGCTGCTCAGCACCCAGCTGGGCACTGCGCTGCTGCTGGGAGGTGGTGAGCCATTGCCTTTGCATCACCCAGGTTTTTCCTTCACTTGTTGAAACGTCTGAGTCGATGCAGGAGTTTTCTGGCTTTTGCTCTCCCTATTCTCTTCCCCGTCCCGCCAGCCACTGCCCTGGGCCCATTTCATATTATGAGACTCCACTGCTCAGGTGCCAAAGTTACCAGACATTTAGCACAGATGTTTCTACATTCAACTTCCTTCCTTCCTCCCTCAGAAATGACTCTCTGTCATAATTTATGGAATAAGAGTCAGAACAGCAGAGGGATCCAACTGCCCTTGACTTTCTGCCTCTAAACAATTTGCCTTTGTCCTTTTAAAATATTTCTGGAAATTCTTCTATCCCCCAAAAACAATACATCTTCAGTGCCATGTTACATAATGACCCATTGCACATATAATGTTTGGCAAATAAATAATAAACTAACCAGAAAAGCTGCTCTTCCAAAACACTGAATACAGTTGAGGGTATGCAGGCTAGCACATATTATGAATGAATTTGCAAACAAAAATACAAGAACCATGTAATATCCAGCACTGTTGGCTTAATCACCTCGTCTTTAAAGAGTCAGGTTTAAAGACTGATTGTTCCAGATGGCACTCAGGCGACAATATGCAGCTTCATTGACAATGGTTACTAGAGACTTTTTAAAAAATATTGCACATAAAAGCACAGCGTTACAATGGCATTGTGAAAATGGGTTTTTTTAGCTCTTGAAGGTTTTACAGAAACAAGAAGGTGGCACTACAGATTGTATAGAGCTGCTTTTCTTTGAGGACAGATATTTCTCAGTTTTGCTAGGAAAAGAAAAATCTGTGTTTACTTGCTAAAAGGCAAAGTGTCTCTGTGGAATAGACCCATGGAAACCCCAGTGACCATATACAAATGCTTGGTGAAAATGACAGATTTGCACATCTCTCATCGAGGATTACTGAGTTTAATCTGAAATACATTTTGTTTTACTGTAACCACATTTAAAGGTTATGAGCCATATGTAATCAAAGTGTGACATTTCAGGAAACATTCATCTTTGAAGTTTGAAATACTGAAGAACTTTTTACAATTTTAAGCAGTTCTCCTAGCACATGCTACTAGAACAATCACTTGTAATTTTTACCTTTTTAATCTCATTGGGAAATATTAAATGAGAGTCCCATGTTCATATATGCTTCGTGTCAGAAAATCCATGCCAATAAACTTAATATCTGTGCACTGGCATTTTGTTTTGTCTGTTTCTTTGGTAGTTTCCTGAATATGATAATTTTCTTTTTTATTTTCTTTTTTTTTTTTTTAAGGTACAATTGTATAGCTCATATTTATAGAAGTAAGTTTTTAAAATCACTCTCTGAAGGAGCCTCTCCATTAATTATAGAAGGACCAGAGTATCAGAACTTGAGCACTTCAGAGGTGATATTCAGACTCCCTCTCAATGAAGCCAATACTTTAAAAATTATCCCATCAAATGAAAACAAGTTTTAGTTTCACTAAGGATAACATTTTAAAATAACTACTCAAAAGATAGTTTCAAAAATTCAAAGCAGCAAAACTGACTAACTTTGTGTCACTTTTGTAAATCAAGGAAAAACAGCACTGCATCTCCTACTAAGGAGCTACTCTCCTTTGCAAGCATATTTAACAGATAAATAAGCTCTTTCCTAACTGAAAAAGTACTGGAGATATGTGAAAAGTATAATATCTTTTATTAAATCAAACTACTCAATCTACTGCCCTCCTTCAGTCAAATATTACTCCAACTGTAAGAAGTAGTTGAAAAGATCAACATTTTTAAATTTGTTTGTCTGATTATACGCTTAAGTTAGCGGAGAAGCAAAATTAAACAGAACCATCAGCTTCCGTACTCATTATTCAACTGCTGGAAATGAAACATATACAGACATAACTCTAAAATTGCCATAGCATATTCATTTCACTATTATTAAAGCCTTTTAGTTGCATGATCAGCTTGATGTTGTTATAGTAAGTTTCTTAAATATTTCATTTGGTTTTAATTTTCTATTCCAGTCATTAAAAAACAAAAACTAATGGACAGCAATCCCAGTGCATATAAAGGTTACATCAAATCTAGACATAATTAATTTCCTCTGGTGTCTAATAAAGGTTTTCTGAAATGATGCACACACTTAATGCTTCTCAAATGCATTTTCAATGAGATCAAATGTAAACTTGATTCTGAGCAACTTTAAATTGAATTTTAAGTGAAGTGTGTGTTTAAGTGCTCTGCTGAATCCATTCAGCGTTGTAGTATGGGGAAGATTACAGTGTTTAAATGTTAATCTTTCAAAATCAGATTTTATTAGAACAAACGCATTGTGATCAAGCTGACAAGAAACCACCGGAGTAAACAGAATCAAGAGCACAAAGAAATGTTTCTCTCCTTTCCAAGACAGAACCAGGAAAAGTTACTGCTGGAACTCTTTAGTTACCTTTTCCACAGATGCTCACATTATGAAACTCTCTACAGGCAAATATTACTATATTATTGTATGGCACATAAATGTATTTACTTCACAGTTATTTTGAACCTCAATGTAAAAGCTAAAGAAAAACTAAGAAGAAAAATTTGTATGTGTAAACTGGGGGAAAGGTAGGTAAGGAGTAAAACTTTTCAGTGTATAAAATCCTGGGACATCTGGCTGACCAATACATATTTCCTGAAAATCAGAACTGTAGCCCCAATTTTTGCTGTATTTTACATTTCGAGATTAACCAATACTTTGCCAACTCTCTTCTGCGCTTCAATTTACTTCCTGCAACAAACTGCAAGGTGTTGCTCACCAGCCTGGGCTGCAACTCCAAGGATGCTGTTGTATCTTCCACAGCCAGGAGGAAATGGCCCGCCTTTTGTAGGCAGGGTCTATACCTTAAGTTAATTAGTGCATTAGATTCAATTCAATTCAAGCCAGCTGGGTAATAATAATTGGATGCCACAATTCCCCCTTTTTGTTTTACAGTTTTTTGTTTTCAAAGGTGTTTTCAAGAAGGCTTTACGGTGAGCAGAGACCCAGTCCATTCATTCCAACTCCAGCACGCTTCCCTCCCATGAATATCACGTCGGGGCTTGCGGCTTTACCTTCTTCACCAAAGGACTCTCGCTCCGGCTCTGGCTCCGGCTCTTTTGGCTCTGGCTCTCGGCTCGGACTCTGGCTCCAGCGAGGGAGTCGGGGTCCTCAGTGTCTCTTCGGATGTATCACATCAGGGTCACCAGTTGTTGCTCACCGGCCTGGGCTGCAGCTCCAAGGATGCTGTTGCATCTTCCGCAGCCAGGAGGAAATGGCCCACCTTTTGTAGGCAGAGTCTGTACCTTAAGTTAATTAGTTCATTAGATTCAATTCAATTCAAGCAAGCTGGGTAATAATAATTGGATGCCACAGCAAGGTATTTTCAAGTCCACTTCTCAAAGGACTGCTGGTGTTCTCTGCAGCCACACACCTGAATTTTCCATCTGTGAAACCCATGATGTGCAAGGAAGAAAAGGGAAGAAACAGGCTTGAGCATTATTATGGCTCTCCTCCCAGGCTTGGAAATGTCTCCTGTACATGCTTTACGAATAAATAAATATATATCTATATGTTATACTATGAACCTTGAACATTCACTCCTCTGAGAGAGAGATTTTCATAGTTCAGCCACACTTTAAAGCCCCGAATATAGCACTTTATTTACCCAAAAGCATTGCTTAGCAGGCTTAAACAGTTTCAGCAACTCTCCAGAGTTCTCTTCAGGGAAAGGCTTGGACCAGAACAGTCTACTTAAAATCCGTATGTTGTACGCAACTCGAGTATTTCCTCACTGAACTGGAAAGTGATAAAAGATTCCCTATTTCCCTGCTGCCACAATGCCTATGGGCAGTACAAAATGGTAATACTTAGGATGGTGAACTACAACAGCAGCTTACAGGGCTGACCAGGTTTGTTTTACTGTTCCCTCCTCCCACACCTTTTCCGGATCCATCCACACGTAGCCTAATACCTGAGTTGTTACTCTGGGTGAAGATTGTCTCCTTGCTTCTCTATTTCACGGAGATCTTTCATGGAGAAGCTCAGTTCTGGCAGTGCCTAGACATTATCATGATATAAATTACTTCTACTAATAATTATATAATTATTAATGCTACTACATATGTCTTACAGAGAAAGACTTCTACAGCACCGTGAACAAGTCCAGGCTTTGCTTTGATGTATGTGAGCCCGTTCTTGAATAATAATACTAAAATACAACCTTAGCACTTAAACATTATACACATCCCCTATTTATGATCCCAGTGCAGTAGCAATCGATATTCCCCTTCTGAATTCTGGAACAGCTCTCTACAAGTACCAGTCTTCAAAAACTGGTAAAGTCTCTGATAACTTACTGCACCTACAGGTAGCACAACAGTAAGGGAAATTCAATCCTTGGAATTCAAAACTTTGCACGAATCTTGACACACTGTATGTCTTCACAGTGTTGTTCTCGTGCTCAGTTACTACTTCACAGAAAACCCAGCTGTAGGTGTCTTTCAGTAGGAATAAACGTGTGACAGACATGTCTCTGGTTAAGCCACAGTGACCGGCACTGCACTCCAACGCGGTACACGTTAGCAGCAAAAGGAAAGTGCTGCCTAGAGAAAAGGAGACAGGAATCAGCTATGTTTACTGTATTTTTGGTAAAGAGCCACAGAACCCTTCCCCTGCTTTTCTGGACTATCTGTCTTCAAACACAGCATTGTCTTCCAAGGACTTTTGGAGTAAAGACTTCTCTGGGACAGGGTGGAATAGCAGGTCAGGAAGTGAGTTAATTCAACACTTACTCTGAGAGATCTTTCCAGGGATTTCCAAGGATCCATGGCCATGTCAATGCTCGACTCGATTCAGAGTGAGAACGTCCCCTAGGTTCCTGTAACAGGGTAAAAACATTCTACATCTTATTAACTGTCCATGAGGGTGTGTGGGTGAGATGGTCTCAGACTTTTTTTTTTTTTATTTTTAATTTCCCCAGGCATTGTTTTGTTTCACTGAAAACCAAAGTGGTATCAAAATCTCTCTTTTTTTTTTTTCAGAAATCTTACTGTTGTACATTGTTTAACTGTAATAAAAAGATCCTCTATCACATGGTATTATTAAAATGGAGACCTTACGCACAGCAAACAAAGAAGTGAGAGGTTTGCCATAGCCTGCTGTACTATTTTAACTGGCAATTAACACACCCATCATTTTATTCTGTCTTTTTTTTTCACTAGGAAAAAAAGTTGGCAGTTTAGAGGATATAGCTAGATTTTACAGTCAAAGTAGTTAAATATGACTGAGTTTTAGCATATGCAGTAAGTAACATAAATGCTACTGCTTTCCACATTCAGCTTTGAAAATGTAGTCTGTAAGTATTAAAAGATGCTCAAACATACTGGGAAAAAAACTGCAAATGTACAAACCAGGATGAATAAACAGGATAAGCGTGAACATTTTGACCCCAAAATTGTACTCAACGTATAAAATATACAAATTTTAGTAACACTGCCTGGTTTTGATGCCCTTGAATGCATGCAACGTTTTTCTTAAGAGATCCAATTACTTCAAAGCATTTTGGACACCTGGGACATCTAGTCAAAATTACAAAAGCCATAAGGATGACATAGACTGTCATCTCATTTTCCTATGTGCTTCATCAAAGTGCTACAAACATGAAGGGCTATTTACAGTTTTCCGTAAATAAGCCAACTAGCAAGAACCTAGAGGTCTCATCAAAAGGCCAAAGAAGAATGGGCCTCATTAAATATCTCATTAAATAACATAGATCTTTTAATTGCAAACATATGATCTGAATACTCTGTTCAGTAGTCTTCTCATAGAGAAATCATCTGACCGTACATTTCAGCCATTGTGAATTACTGCTCCGTGTCTTTTTATTACATCCACTGATAGTCAAGTATTGGTGAAAAAAAAGGTCCCTTTCTAGAGACTCAGTCCAGTCACAGTAATTGCAAAGGAATCTCCAAGATATACGGTTCTTCCCAGAGTTAAAACACTGTTTTCAACTGGAACCTGACAAAGGTGCACTGGCTAATAGCTGCCCTTGTAGGTTTCCTTTTTGCAAGCTACCACTTTGCATCAAACTGAACTAGGAAATAATATATCCCAAGTCCTTTGAACTCTGAAACATTTTGGAGGTAAAGCATTCTTCTTCTACCTGCACGTTGCTGCACTCACATTTTTTGTTCCCTGAAGAGCAACCAGCGTTCACCAACACTTGGCCTTAGACTCCTTTGTCATTAGGTAAGGAAAAGCATAGGTCAAATTTATTCTGGCTCTTGACTGCAAAGCAGAAAATAGTTACCAAAAGGAAATCAGTAGAACAAAAGATCAACATCTACCTGGCACTCAGGGAGACCATGGGCTGCTGAACAGATTTCCTTCCGTGGACATCTCAGCTGCCTCGACTGAGGGGCTATTTCAGCAGACATCCTCCCCTTATTGTTACTTCTTTGCAAGAAACAGCTCTTACCCTGGTTCATGGTCTTCTAATTATATGTCTTTTCTTTTTGCTAAATATTGAGCACAAATAAATCTTAAAGACAGATCCTGATCACTGATACCATTGTATACCAGATGCAAATTACCACATGTAGCTCACTGGGAACAAAAGCTCTTCTAAACGTCATTTCTTCTCTCTGGATGACTTTCCAGTGTGTGGGTTTTTTATAGACATGGTTCACTCTCCCTACAATGCATGTGAAGTAAGACAAGTTTGACTTACAACCCCACTGCTATGGTATATTTTCAGTTAGCACACTTTCTGTAACCTAAGCAACTACGTTTAGCTTATTGCAACACTTCCTGAATCACCACATGCAATTAGAAACCTTTTATCACTCAGATACTCTACTACTAATACCATTTTCAACTCATCCCCAGCATTTTCAGAGAGACAGAACGCATCACAGAAATGGGTGGATTTAAGAAGGCACCATGTTTGAATTGTGCAGTACCTACTTCCCCGTGCACGCTGTCAGTAGGAAATCCACCACAAAGCTGTGAAAGGAGAAATTAATAGAGAAATGTTTTCAATATTAAAACTACAACAGGAATGAGTTTTTTAATAGATACTTACTGTAACACACACCTGTGTTACATCAAAAGACTCTTAATCTCACCATAACATGGTGACTGTAAATTACTAAAAGGTCTTTTGCAAATATGTAGATCTCCTAGATGTCTGTAGCGGACAGTCAAGTCCTGTTTTTTTACATGTCTTCCAGTCACTTGTCTACACTCACAGAGTAGTTTCCCACATGCCTTGACATTTTATCCTACAAGTTAGAACTGGCCAAAGAATATTAATCTTTAATATTGATTTTTAATAACATTTACATAATAGAAAAAACCTTTCTCCCTGGAAGACTATGAATTATGAATATTTCTGAATTATCAATAAGATGATTAAGACGTTGTAGGTAATTGATTTAACTGCAGTTTTTATGCAGCCCAAGTTTTCCTGCCCACTCCGTGACTGATTGGTACCTAAACAGTAACATGCGTTTCCTCCTTTACCTCTTCAAACCCAATGTAAGGTTGGGAAATAACCTTGAATTAATTTCACACATATGTTGAAGGTTTTACCTTCTCTGGAAGGGACAATGGGAAACGATGACAGAAAATAAAAATTTTAAACGTTTAAGACAACCAAATGTAAGCAGATGCAAAATGGTTTAAGACTCTTTTTCCTACCCCTTGAAAGGGACGTCATTAGCAAGGCAAAGTGCTTCTGCAGAAGGCACCTCTATTCAGCAAGCGACTCAACAATGTTTGATTCAAATTTGTATCACAGCAACTTTTAAAAATATGTGAGGCCTTAGACTTTAGGCATTCAGAGACTGTCACAGCCCTGGACAGGGCTGTAGTGTCCCCGCTGTACTTGCACCAGTATTTGTAGTAATCTACAGTTCCCCTGTAAATCCTTATCTCCTACGTCTCCAAGTATTAGTAGGATTTTGATATATTCCTTTAAAAAAAAATTATAGACAAAGGAAAACATTGCTAATGAGATCTTGTTCCTTTATGTATTTTCATCAGAGGCTTTCCTTAAGAATTTTAAGTAGGAGGGAGAGACACACATACTTTCTTTTGCTTCTCTTCAAAACCAAATATTCTCTCCTAAAATTCCTTTTTTTCCATTGAATGCATAATTTAGATCTGTTTAGATACATTTTGCTCATTTCTAAAATCATTAAAAGGTAAATCAAATAATTTTCAAAGAAATCTGCCTTTTTTAAAAAAAATACATATATATTGATTAATGCTCCATATTAGAACTAGATAACAAGTGGGAGATGAGTTTCAAGAAACTAACCCCAAAGTATGCTTTGCCATATTCATGTAACTTTGTGCATTCACTGTAAAAATATTCTCTACTCATTCACTGAGCATGCTGGCTGCTGATAAAGAGTTCCCTTAAAGAGAGCAATTCTTAGAAGTTGTTGACAACTACATCTGCTTTCTGCCAAAGCTCTAAATTTACCCTTAGGAAGGCAAGCATGAGCATGTTAGGCTCAACCATCTCAACATATAGTTTCTAAAATGAGTAAATAAACAAAAAGAACTGCTCTTGATATTCTACAAGAAATGAAATAATTAGGCCT
Organism: Tauraco erythrolophus; assembly: GCF_009769465.1. NCBI lineage: Eukaryota > Metazoa > Chordata > Aves > Musophagiformes > Musophagidae > Tauraco > Tauraco erythrolophus. The sequence continues at coordinate 13,420,109 of NC_141475.1, read as the reverse complement.
ATTATTCTTATATCGATTTTGTACTGTGAGCCACTGACGTCAGCAAGTGCAAAATATTCCCGATTTTTTATTCCGTCAGAATTCTGATCATTGTTTCTTCATGCTCTCGCCGGATGGAGGCAGGCCCTTCTTCCCATAGCAAAACTACAAGCTAATTTGCAACAGTAAGAAAAAATTTTAATATAAGAAACTTCCAAAAATCCCCATAAAATAAGAAAAATATGTTTTCTGATAAGGAAAAAATATCTCTTAAAATCCAGGTGACAGTTGCACAATGAGAACTGCTAGATTTTACAGAAAAACAGACCTGTCTATCCCAGCCTGAAAAATCAAAGAAGATAAGGACTGCCATGTCAAAATTAAACTGCATTAATGGTTGTCAGCAATGAAATCAGCTGCTTAACTATTTTGAGGAGTTTCAGAACCATTTTGGAGGAAGAAAAGCACAAAATCAAAATGCACTAAATTTTGAAAACCTCATTCCTTTAAGAAGATAGAGAGCATCTATTTGGGAATCCGTAGTTATATCAAGGGCACATTAAATGGATGCACTAAGCCTCCATTAATAACATCAAAAGCTAGAATCTGTAGTAAAAGTTAAGCATATACAAAAGCATCATGTTCAGAATAGAAAGACGCATATTAAAATTCTTTGACTAATAGACAAGCTATCTGAAACTTTGACCTAAAAAAAAAAATGCTCTTTTTTCTATCTGAACACAAGCTGTATATTAAACAGTCTATTTTGCTTTGAAATATATTCTGCTTTCACATTTCTGCTCTCAGAAGACTGGTGTTAACCCACCAAATTCAAGAACAGCCTTAGATATTTTTTCTTTTCAAGTAGAACTTTCCTGCTCTGACCTGAACACGCAAGTCAGTATTCACAGCTCCTTAAATTTGTCTACTAGCTTTTGAACCACACAAAACAGGTATACTCTCATATTTCCAGCATGGCAACAACAGACTCATCTGCTGCCAAAACAACAGACTCCTCATTGTCCTGACATCACATGCACACTCTACAAAGACATCCAGCAGCCACAGGGCCTTTCTGCATCTAGCAAAAGTTCATTAGTGTAGCGCACAAGTCAGACTACCAAATACTTTTGACTGGAGTAACAGTGAAACATGTTCATAAAACTCAGCATGAAATATAAAAAGAATATGACACTTAGAAGGCAAACTGACACATGTCAGATCTGGAGAGTCACATTTAAAAAAATGACAAATCAGCATAGGAAAAAATTCTACATAAACTAGTTGTGCATCTTTGAACATGATCTGGAAGTAAGGAAACAGAAAACAAAAAACTGGCAGACATTTAAAGCAGAACTAATAGTGATGCTAATAATGAGTGAACTGGTCAAATGAAGGCTATCAAATAAATTATCAGGTCTGTATATTGCAACTCCAACAAAAAAAAAGTAGGTGAAACCAACATTAATGAAGTTTCCATTTAACAGACTGGATTTTTAAAGGCTTGGCAGGACTGCGAGATAGAAAGAAATTTTGAGGAACTTCAAAAGCTGTTTAAGCAGGCTGCACACCAAATCTTCAAATCAAGCAGCACACTCTCCTAACAGAACATTTCTCTGACGCTCACTAGACACATGCATTTTACAGAGGTTTCACAGTCCAATCTATCCTAATCTCCAAATCACAGGTTTCAAACAACATCGATAACTAACACAACAGCTTAGAAGTTAGAACTGAATTCAAACATGTTGTATGGAAAAACAGGAACCCATGAAAGCACCATTAATGGTTTCTACAAAAACATTAGACTGACTGTAGAGCATGAACACATTTTAGTGCCTTTTAAAGGCAGCCAAGGTCTCCACTCTAATAAATGTACAGAAACTTGCATTTAACCTAGTCTTTGTGGTAAACCACAGTAGCACGCAAAGTTTAACATATTTGAAGTGTCTCCTAAGAGAATATCTCACAATGAAAAAGTACCTGGTAAGAAAGTACCAGACACACCATGTCTTCAGGTTCAAGACAACCAGGCTCAGACTACACTGTACTTTGGAAACTGCTGAAAGAAAAGATGTAGTAGTTCTTCATGTTAGTTTCTTCTTAAGATCATAGCGAACTTGACTTCTGAAGCATGCCAGAAAGTTTCCAAGTTTCAATCTGCATGTTTGCAGTTCCTGGAAATGTAAGTTGAGGTAGCAAAAGTGTAACTAAAAAAATTTAAAAATGCAAATGTTTGAGACAAGTTGTTCCTATTAGTTACACAGGCTCAGAAAGTCAGAAGGGAATATATGCTCTAGTATAACTGGAAGACTTGGTTTCAAATGCAAATGCTCACTGAAAAATCCAAAGTAAAGGAAAAACATCAAAAGTCATTATGTATTTACATTACATTAACTGCTAGAATATTGTACTGAAGAGACAGTGGTACCAGCATCATAAATGACTCTAAATACAAGGAAGAATAAGTTTCTCAAATAATAAAGGGAGAAGATACCAACTTGTTCAACTTGAAAATATTTTCTTTCAGTTAATAAAACAGAAAGATATGGCTTGATCAAGTTGTTTTTAAGAAAATGAGTCCCACTTGTGATAATCTCCAAAACAAAGAGATTCCTGACAGATCATTCATATTTTGGATCGAACAGTCTACTAGAAAGGAGGAGAGGGGAAAAAAAGTTCCTGTCACTTTTGACAACGGTGCGTTCTGCAACACTACCAAAACCAGTTCTATGTATATTTTAATGCATCCGAGACTAAATCAATCTTAAAAGACTATCTGATCTGAAAATGAGTATCTGAGATAAGGTTCTTAAAGTATTCTTTATTAATATCATTAGAAGTTGCAGAAACAACTTTCTTGTAATATAAAGGCACAGGGAGACAGTTTTGATAAAATATTCCAATCAAACAGTAACTTACAGTACAAAAGGACAATTCTAATGCACATACAAACCCCAAACATCTCATTCAAAAATATTTCACCGTGTTCATCAATAATAATGGGCAATGACTAAAAATATAAATTGTTATTGTACAATAAATATCTGATAGGTGCAAATGGAACAAGATTTATTGCTCTCCACACAATGTTTTCCCTGTAGTGGTTTGTTGTTTGTTTGGTGTTTTTTTTTTTAAGTTCCAAATTCCTTTAATAATCAGCTTTAACTTGTTTCTGAAGGAAATAAACCCTAAAACAAATCTGACAGGGCATTCTGATAGTTACAGAACTGTGTCGAGTAGTAACCAGAACAGGCAGCCTTTGTTTCTTTTACAACTTTAGCAATCATACTCCACTCACTCGTTGGGAAACAGATGTTTAAAAATCAACATTAGTGATAAGTCAAGGCTTTTATGGTAGGATAGTGTTACCTAGTCTGAGAGTTAGTCTATTTTCTTCAAAGAAGTGGATTTTATGATGAAAACTAACATGAACCGTCTCTGGCAGCTTATGCCAGAGCAAGCATGTAAAATGGTTTTCAAATGAGGAGAGGAGAGAAATGAAAACTAAAAGCACCATTGGGCATTCTAACTGCAGAAAATGAAACATGGGATTGGAAGCAAATTAGGACTACACAGTAAAACATGACTTAAAGTGAGAATTTCAAATTCTAAAATATCCTGAATACAGTCACCTAAGAAACCAAAAAGCACTCTGCATCTTTATATGGCTCCACTTTTTGAGCTTTGAGAAAGAAGGGCCAGTCAGTGAGTTTGCCATTTTCCTCACCTTGCACTTGCAGTAATTTGGTAAAGCAACAGTTTCCATCAGTCTTCTGATGCAGTGGGGGAGGCATACTAACTTTGCTCTTGAAAGTGACTCATACGACTTTGTGCAGAATTCTTTTTCGTTTGCACAAAATATTGTGTTATACACACATTTAAGAAATATCAGTTTACTTCATTACTGTTACAAGAAGTAAAATGCATACATTTCCTAAATGTATCTTTTTATGAATAAAACTTCAGGAAAACGAAGTGTTATAGTAGGGGTTTTTTTTAAAAAAAAAAGGAGTAAGCTTTGAAGGGAGTTCTCATAGCAGTAACTGAGGTTTTTATAAAAGCTATAATTTATGAGAACAACTCCAGATTTACACAAACCCTAACACATCAATTTTAACTGCGCTGGGAATAGTCAAACTTAGTTCAAGAAAAGGTGTCTAGAGTGAAGACAGCTTAATCTATTTAGCTAGTAAAAGAAATTATTAATATTCAGTAAACTCCATTCTCAGTTCTGTTGAATTCAGGTGTAATGATGTAAAACAAACTGCTAACTTTCTAGACATTATTGTTCAAATTAGGGTTTTATTCTAGTATAAGCACATAGTTTTAGAAGTTCTTCAAAGAGCAACCAACGACCACTGAAATTTTGAGAACTGTTAGCTTCACTACAGTACAGCATTTCTTCTTTACTATTTGTTTAGAAACTAATAAACAAAACCATCTTCTTTGGTTTATGCTTAACTACACAGGACTAGTGAATTCTTATTTTTAGTCAAGCTTCTATCCCCAATTTAAATTAATATGGATCTTTTCATTGTAGCCTCTCTCCAATTCTCAAATTCTCTCTTGTGAAAATAGGAGTTTGCTCATACCATGATTTCCTGCTAAAGTCATGTATATATACTGGCATGAAGGGTAAAAGTTTTGTACAATAATTACATTAAGTGGTATTTCCAATCGCAGAACTACAAAAGACATCGAATTAATGTTAGTTCAAATGACATTTGAGTTTATGATCATCTTAAAAAAAAACCCCACACAACGTCTAAGCATAGTAAAATACAGTGTAAAACCCCCTAAAATCAGACTAAACGTGGGAATCCTGAACTCACAGTAGGAATGTACTGCACAGCATTAACATGAAAGCCCGCTAAATTTGAAACAATGCAGACAACTAGATTTACCTGGATGTAAATGCCACTTCAAGGTGTTTAAACAAACACAAAAATGAGACAATGATGTCAGGAAAAAGGCCTTTAAAACAGGCCATCAGTCTAACTTGACTTTCCAAGTAAGAACATCAGCTTCACAAAACTGTGACACAAATGCAGTTTTATGCAAAGTACCCTTTGACACACAAGCTGTCAGTTAAGCTATCACAGTCTTTTTGACCTACTCCCTTTTAAATAGTCAGGGAGGAGAGTCAGTAGTAGCTTTAATTCAGTAAGTACCTTGTCTGTTTGCAAAGGAACATTATAACACCATAAAACTGTATTTTTATGGTATTTAGAAAAGTGATAAACTAGTTTCTTTTTTTTTTAATTATTTTTTCTTTTTAATACATAAGTTCAAAACTTCATTTTCTATGTGTCTTTGCAATAGTGTTTTAGCCAGTGTTGCCAAAAATTTTCACTGTGGACTACCTCACATTGTTACTCAACTGTGCAAGGTATTCACGCAGTTCTTTTGCGGCTTGGAATCTACCGTATCGCTTCTTTGGGTTGGCACACTCATCCAGCAAGGCCTCCAGTCGGCCGTCTTTGGCAATTTCAGCTGGGGGGTCATGAAGAAGTCCTCCAGAAGTGCCACGCCATGTGGCATGTCTCGATAAAAGGTTCTGACAAATAGCATAATAATTATGGTCCACAGTGACACGAGCACAAAGAATCTCTTTTGAGAAGGACAGACAAGCTTCTTTATCACAGTCATCATATTTGCTTTCATACCATACATCCCAGTTTTCAGGTTTATCTGTGAAATATAAGGAGACAATTAAAAAAAGTAAGAGAGGAGGACAGAGCATATATGCATCTAAATACAATCAGAAGCTCAATACACAGCACACTGGTAATATTTAAGCTATAAACCAACTTTGTTTAGATGAACTCTTAAATGTTCTAGTCTAAGATTGCATCTGACAGTTTAATATACCCTTCTGCTGAAACAGTCCTGGCAATACAAAATTAACAGAAAGAAAGAAAGAGGGTAAAATAGACACCAAAGAGAGGGAAGCAGAAAAAACAGCACACTAAGCACATAAAATTTACATTCACACACATATCCAGAAGAAAAAATGTAGTGGAAACAAGTACAAGAGAATGATTCATAGCTGAAGTTGAGAGAAAAACAAACAAGCAACATGATTTATTTTAGCAACACAGATTTGGTTTCTCCAGTTGCCCTGGGAACTAACACTGGCAAGCAGTCTACCGAAGAACAACAACAAAAAAAAAACATTGCAAAGTAATTACCATAAACTTCTGAAACATTATCTTCCAATTTTTTACTTTAGACATGGTAGTAACTAAGAGGTGCGTAGAAAAAAACAGACGCATTACATATAATCTTTGAAGAAAGAAAAAAAATCCAACAAAACAAATGGCATTCACATACACGTATAAACCCTTCTTTATACATATTTTAAAATAAGTTATCAAAATTTGGAGGTGTAACTAGCAGCCTTGTCACAAAGCCTTCTTTAACTTAAAACCTGATTTACAGAAAATATCTTATACAATAATGGTAACATGTAAAAGGTTACTAAGTGTGAGATCTCCTGAGTTGTTACTACATTTTTTTCATTAAAAAATGTTCATCCTAAGTTTCTAGATTCCTGTCAGCTTTGAGAAGAGGTCGTTATCATGGAGTCTCACAGTTTGGCAGATCTCTCAGCACTGTGATGTACGAAGAAAAATTCATCTGTGTTTGGTAATCTCTGAGCTGACTGTTGGTCGACTCATTCATAGTGCACTGCAAACCAGTCTAGGAAAAAAATGTACTGAAGGATGACTGCTAAAACTATAAACATATTATGTAAAATTTGTATAATAAACAGCAAACTCCAAAATGGAAAAAAAAAAGCCAGCAACAAAGGAGAATGGGAAAAAAGGACTCCAGCAAACTCAAATATGATGTCCCACACAGAGTACAGTTAGATATTACTGTACAGTGCAATTGGACAGAACATACATATTCAAATACCTAAACAGGCATATTAATCGCTCTAGACAGAGACTGTTTAATTAACCTTTCCAGAAGATTAATGAAATCAGTATTAAATGTCAAGTTTATACAAAGACTGAGAACTTTCCTGCGTCCTCATTTGTTTTTTGTATTCTTGATTGTTAGATTACAAATCAGGCAGCAAAATCCTAGTTAGATCCAAATTAGTCTGAGAACTACGGACAATAGATGTAAGCACGACACTTTCAGCATTCTGCTTCTGCAAGAAGCTACTTGCTCCTATTCCATGCACTTATCAACACTTTCAGAGTTCATTTGGTCATCTTTGTGACTGAGCAATTCAGACATGCTCCAAAAGGTAAAGTCTTAAGTTACACTACTTTAAGAGGGTGGGGAAAAAAAATATTTGCATGGCCCATAAGTACTAAAGTAAATGTACTGGATATTCGATACATTCAAAGGTTTTCTTGGTAGGCTTATATAATTTTAATCTAAGATCCTTGAGAATGTATAATAAATCTAACAAAAAAACCCCACCACACCAAAACCCAACAAAATCCCATACCACCAAAAAAAACCCAAACCAAAAATATACTTCCTTGGAGAAAAGTGCGTGGATAGAAAATACAGTCTTAAAGTTAACTCAGCAGCACAGCACATCAAGTCCATTTGCAAAACTTAAAAAAAATCCATTCACCCAAAGCAAACTGGCATCACTTGGCCTACTGCAATGAACTTCTGCAGAAGCTAGGGTTTCATGTCCAAGGTGTCTAGCCCTTAGGTCTGCAAAGTTTTCCTTATATGCTCAAAAGGAATATAAACCCATGTAACACCACTTTGTCAAACATCTCTCCTACTGCCACTGCTTTGAGCTTTTACAGCTGACAGAAAGATGGATGATTTTTCACTATTCCCATTTGGAAACAGCACTAAAATCACCCATTCCTTCCGTTCCGTTGTTATGGAGCACCTACCCGAACAACTGAACCAGAGGTGGGCTATGTAACTAAGGCAAGTGAGTGCAGCAAGACTGTCTTGTCACTCACAGAAAACAGAATGCCGAGACTTCCATCCCTGCAGACGTCTGGAAAAGATGAAAGGAACCTCTCTATTTTAGCTAAGGTAGCTAAGTCAGCCTGTCAGCCCATCTGTCTGTCTGTCCATCCCTCTGTTACAACCTAGCCAAAGTCCAAACCCCCTCTTCCCACTCCCACCTCTCCATTTAAGCATGATTACAGAGATTAAAAGCATATGTAAATCAAGTTCAGGTAAGAGCAACATTTTGTAGAATTGACAAATTGGTCAAGTTAATTAGTAGTCTAATTGCAGAAGAAAGCTAATTAGTTTATTCATTAGTAGTCTAGTTATAAAGCCAACAAAATGCGTGTTTAGCGACTAAACATACTTTAAATATTGTGCTTGCAAGAAAGAAGCGAGAGACATGGGGTGAGGGGAGGAGAGAGAAAGAAGAGACTTACTCTGTCTGATTAACCTTTTGTCTGCGACCAGAACGTTTTCTGCATCTACGATGATAACTTTCCCATCTCTCGGTCCAACTGCAAAGTTGTCAAAGCTGACATCAAGGAGGTAGAGTGCAAATTCAAAGTCATTATTTGTCAGCTGCTCAGCTATTTCCATTAATTGCCAGGCCAGATCCACTCGTTTCTCCCATGGTGCATTAAAGTAACTCCATAGCTCTTCTCCAACGTAATTGACAGCCACCATTCTTCCACATGCTCCTAAGTACTTTGCGAATGGCCAACCCTCATCAGATGGAAAACTCTGTATATAAAAAGATTTTTAAAAATTTTCATTAATATATAACAGCTTAGATTTTAAGAGGTTGTTCAAAAAAAATGTAGGAGAGATACCTGTAAATACCATTAACACAACACTTCTATATACTTTTCTAAGGTTTAAAGGGAAAGAAAAATAACAACACAAAAAATATTTATGTGAGCAAGAGGCCTTGCTGGACTACTAAAGGGACAGAGTCGGAGGACCTGAGGTAATACACAATCCACATGTAGCTTTCCATATACTATATACACATATATAAAATCACATAGACATGCACAAGTCCACCATCTTTTTCTATTCGTGTTTTATGCGCGTGTTGTACTAATGCAAGTGTACTTCCCACCAAGATGATTTTGCATCTGACATTTTTAATTAAAACCCATCTTTTTAATAACCTAAAGGAAAAAGCTTTAAAAAGTGACACCTCCTTCTCTCTGTCTCCTCCCCTTTTCCCCAGTAGACTGGATTCCTTTGAGGATCTTCTCACTTGAAGGCCTCTCACAGAAAGAATTATAGAACAGATTAAGATATAAAAGCAAGCTTAGGGTTTCTTAGGCCTCTAGTATTCCTTAACAATCTATCCCTTGATTAATTGTTACATACATAATCTGTGTGTTTATTACACATAGACATCATAATATTTTTATCAAAAGTAAAATCTGTCTCCAATAGTAGCTTTCTTCAAAATTAACTACAAGCAACTAAAAAATGAAAACAAAACAAACAAAAAAAACAAACCACAACACAAAAACCAACCACATCAGAATATTTTTAATGTTTATAAATATGTAAAGGGTGACTGCCATGAGGATGGAGCCAGGCTCTTCTCAGTGGCATCCAATGATACAAGGGGAAATGGATATAAGCTGGAACATAGGAGGTTGCGCTTAAACATGAGGAAGAACTTCTTCCCAGTAAGGGTAACAGAACACTGGAACAGGCTGCCCAGAGAGGTCGTGGAGTCTCCTTCTCTGGAGATGTTCAAAACCTGCCTGGACGCGTTCTTGTGTGATATGATCTAGGCGGTCCCGCTCTGGCAGGGGGATTGGACTAGATGATCCTTTGAGATCCCTTCCAATCCCTAACATTCTGTGATTCTGTGATTTTTCCTACTTCAGTTGTACTGAATGTGCCCTAAGACTTCAACATGAACAAACAAGCATTTAAAAAGTATCCTCCATACCATGCATCGGAAAAAAAAAACATAAAAATATTAGGTTAAGAAGCTCCAAATGTGCAGAAGTTAGCACACTCTAAGAATATAATGTATACTAATTGTAATAATTAGGAGATATCACTATATGCACATGCTCCTTCCTCGTGCACTACCTTGCTATCATGTCACCAGAAGCAACTCATAATTCTGCAATGATGATGTAGCAAAGGTTTTACCACACCTGGATTGAACAGCATGGTGGGTTTCAGTCTGAATGGAAGCTTTATACCTCCTGGAATCCATGATGGCAGAAAACATTTACAGTAAATTGAAAAGAGAGACACTAGAAGGAAACACATCATGTAGAACGGATCTGAACTCTAAATCCAGTCCGGGAAGAGGTGCCCAGCACTCACCCATCTGCATATGTATCCCACTTAAGAAAAAAATAACTTAGAAGAGTTAGAGTGCTTACATACCCAATCACCATAGCCTTAGACTCGTACCTCCCCTACAACAATCCCTAGTTTTATCTGTCTGTGCTTCCTTTGGTATCAAAGTTTTGATCATTTTATCTTAAGTACTGGGCACCAGCTGACGCTAAGGCAAGGTTAGAATACTGACGTTGGTCAGAAACACTGGCAGCTCCGTAACACACAAGGAACTGCAAGTCACATCTACCCCCAAGAATTAATACTTATTCTTGAAATGCAAACAGCAAAGTTAAAGCTTTACTCAATTCACACACTAAGATTTCAAATTTAGTATTAAAAAAGTCCTGAAAAAACAAATAGATCACTATAGTCAATACAATCATATAAATCACCAATACATGCTACAATCTTTACTCACAGAACTTGCTTGCATTTTTCACTCATCATTTTCTGTGTAAGCATGCTTCCATGGCAAGAATCAAGTTTCATGAAAAAGACTACTAACTGGCCTCTGACCCAAAATGCCACTGGATCAAAGAATTCTCTAGTAAGATCCAAGAGGAAAATTCTTATTGTTGTTTTCTCTACCTTTTAAAAGACACTACTGATAAAAACGCAGGAAGAAAAAGCAAAACAGGACACTTGCTCAGCACTACAACAGAAGTTTCTCTTGGTTACATCAAATTTTCAGGACTTGTTGGAGCAAGTCCGGAGAAGGGCCCCAAAGATGATCTAGATGGCTAGAGCACCTCTGCTATGAAGACAGGCTGAGAGAGTTGGGGCTGTTCAGCCTGGAGAAGAGAAGGCTCCAGGGAGACCTTAGAGCAGTCTTCCAGTTCATAAACAGGCCTGCAAGAAAGCTGGAGAGGGACTTTTTACAATTGTGTGTACTGACAGGACAAGGGGTGATGGCTTTAAACTGAAAGAGGGGAGATTTAGATTAGATATAAGGAAGAAATTCTTCACTCTGAGGGTGGTGAGGCACTGGAACTGGTTGCCCAGAGAAGTTGTGGATGCCCCATCCCTGGAAGTGTTCAAGGCCAGGTTGGATGAGGCTTTGAGCAACCTGATCTAGGGAAAGGTGTCCCTGCCTAGACATCTTGGAACTAGATGATCTTCCAACTCAAACCATTCTATGACTCTATGAAAACATTTTTTATTCAATATAATTTAAAGTATTTAACATAATGTTATGGAGGCCCTAATTGAGCCTGTACCTGAAATGAAGGCTGAGCACCAAGTTAACTTGTACCTAGCTTCCAACAGTCCTTGCTTGCAACACTTAAGAACATTGAAATTTGTTCATCTACAGTTTTAAAATTATTTAATATCTTAAATATAATTTTGAGAGAGTAAAAATATCCATTTGTTTATGTGTTAACACTATTTCATAACTAGATCCTACTGGAAGCTGAGCATCCATCTCAAACTATTCTGGCTCAAGATGTTCTCTACGGAATTTTCAAGGACTTTTCAAATTTCCACATAGCCAATCATGCCTATATGGTACATTTGAAGAAATTAAAATAATAATTAATATATACTGTTGACTGAGTTTGCCATCTATACGGCAAAAGCCATTAACCTAACCTCTAAGACAGGAGATGTAGAAGAGAATTTTAGGGAAAATAACTGTGTTTACCATTGCAAAGAATCTTTCTTGGCTGGTCAAAAGGGCATGAGACACATATTAGTAACAGAACAGGTCTGGGGCGCTCAAGTGTCTGGATTTTCATCACCTGATCTACCGCAGATCAGGTACCTGACAGGCAAATCTAGTCATGAAAAATCCTGAGAATGATACAGAGCTAATTTGATGTGTTTGAGACCAGTATTTTCAAATTTTGATACCATGTAATTGAGAACTAAACCGCCCTCACTAACTTAATCTACTATGCAGTAAGTGTAACATTATCCAGTCTTTAGGGGTTTTTTATCTGTAGGCGTCAGAGCAACTATGAAGGTGTTAAGTAGGGCCCAATATCCACTAGTTCAGGGCAAGTCAAAGTCATGCATTCCATAGTTAAGAAGTTGGCTGGGCTGGGGTCTTTTGCCCAACCTTCCAACAAATGAAATGTGTGCTAATTCAGTGTTCCCTACTTATTCTACAAGCAGACCGATATAATGAAAATTCATGCCTGTAGCATCAGTAAACCCCACCAAAATGAGGTTTTGTGCACATTTATTACTACTGTATTCAGTCCTGGATCAAAATAAACCAATTAGCAAATGGCCATTGTCCATCAAATGAAATTACTTTACAAAGGAACGTGTCATTTCACTCAAAAAGCAAGCAGGATTTGGTGCTAAGGTGTAACCTCCAGACTCTGGGCAAGCAAAAATTTTTCATTCCAGTGAGTGGGATCACAGGAGAATTCAAAATACTGCCTACCAGTATCTATTAGGAAAGAGCCATACAGCTTAGTCTTGAGGAAGTCCAAATGTGTGTACACATTAGTCCTGTTCCGGGGCAAGTCTACTTTATCCAGATCTTACAAAAACAAATTTATATCTTAAACTGGAGAAAATTTACCCAATTACACTCTCTGATAAACACAGGTTTAACTGATATCACCAACTGTGCGTAACACTTTCATATTGCTGCATTTTATTGGCAGTCAATGCAATATATTGAATTCCACTGCTACAGCAATAATACCTAAATATTTTTATTTAAGTACAACTTTGGACCACCCCTCTCTTTTCCTATATTCCAGTCCTGCTCTGCTTATGCCTTTGCCTCCCTTTCCAAATACAAATTCAACCACAAACAATTGAACCTGGCAAAGGCCATGCTACCACTGGAAGCGATGGTGTCCATCCCTCTCAACCCATCAAGTACACTCATTTCAATCCCCTCCTCCATGTCATTAGGAAAGCCATGCAGCTGGTACTTGCTGGGCTGGTGTTCAGTTGGATTAGTAGCCTGATCCAGCTCATCACATCATACTGACAAAAAAAAGATAGAAGGCCTCAATAGCCAGGTACAAAGGAGAAGAAAGGAGCTAAGAGAGGACTTCTCCATTCCAGCAGCAGCTGGGATTTAAGTAATTAATTAAAATGATTTTGAAAGTACAGCATTAGTCACAATGGTACAGTGATCTTTAAAACACATCTATTATGCTTCCTGCACTGTGTACAGTGAATTTCTTTTCACACAGAAAATTCTAGGAGCAGTTTGGTTTATGAAGAAGTGAACATTCCAAACATTACTAGTAAAACATCTGCGTGCTTGTCCTGGTTTCCGCTGGGATAGGGCTAATTTTCTTCTTCATAGCTGGTATAGTGCTGGTTTTGGATTTAGTTTGAGAACAATACTCACACTACACTGATGCTTTTAGTTGTTGCTAAGCAGACAAGGATTTTCAGCTTCCCAAGCTCTGCCAGATGCACAAGATGCTGGCACAGCCAGGACAGCTGACCCAAACTCACCAAAGGGATATTCCATACCACCTGACATCACATCTAGTATATAAAACTGCAGGAGTTGGCCAGGGGTGGCACAATCGCTGCTCAGGAACAGGCTGGGCATCAGTCAGCAGGTGGTAAGCAATTGTATTGTGCATCACTTGTTTTGTATATTCTCTTATTATAATTGTTGTTATTATTATTTTCTGTCCTATTAAACTGTCTTTATCTCAACCTACAAGCTCTGTTATGATTCTCCTCCCCATTCCATTGCAAGGAGGTAGCATCTGCATGGGGTATAGTTTCAGCTGGGGTTAAACCATGACAATGCCGTACTGTAACACAGATATATTTATAACTCTGTGGCAATAAAAAGATCTTTTGACAACAGGAGTGCAGGGAATCCTGCCAACATCTGCACATGTACAAACATCTCTGGTTTGGCTCCCTTCCAACTGGCATGTAACAGCCACATCTACACTTCATTACCCAAGTCAGTAGCCGAAGAAGGGGATAAAAATATGTACAAGTGCCTCATTCCGCAGTTTTATATTCACTCAGTGAATTTGACAAGAATACTAATTGAAGTGCAGATCTGTTGTCTTCGCAAGCAGAGATTTGTAACTTCTTTACTATTCTACTTTGAAAGCATCTTTCTAGATGAAGTCACAGATAGCTTAACATGAGGATTATTTTTTTTCATTACTAAAATTCTGAAAGCCAGCAAGACATGAACACAAATTTGTACAGTCATTAAACATATTTTCCATGAACAAGCTGCATTTAGAAACAAAAAGCTTAGTAGATAGCTGTGGAGTAATGCATAACATTATTTTAGAGTTTATTTTAATTCTCAAATTATTAGCAGTATAAATATTTAATTAGATAATTTTGTACTTGAATATGCTATTTGAAGACTTAAAAATGTGCATTTGACAAATTAAGATAAAAACTAACCTCTCGTTCAAAACAGCTAGAAACAGCTATTTGACAAAAGAATCTGCAATTCTGATGCACCCACTCATGCTGTATCTGTGAATATATACACTAATGCCATGGAAACCACAATTAAGCTTTTAAAAGTATTTTAAAATATAGTAATGCATATGAAAAACTACAAACAGGTACGTTAGTAAGTTTTCCCTCATTAAAGTTGTGACCTTTCTCTATTCACAGAGAAATATGTATCATCTTCTAACAGAAAGATGGAAAACAGACAAAAACTTCTGCTACCTCCATTCTCAGAGATACATACATCAAAAAAGTATTTTAGTTGCCCTAATTAGTGTAGCTACACAATATCTCCCTAAATAAGGCTTAAAAACCTAAACCAACCCTGTCAAAGGGACAAAGGACACTTTGTTCCTGAAAGAATAATACTGCATTTATGTATTTAAAACAAATGTACTGTAGTCTCAAAATAAATATTGAAAATTAATAGGGTGAATTTATCATTTCACTGAAGCATAAACCACATTATCAGTGCATTTGTCTTCCTCACTTCCATCTGTCTAAACACGAGAAGATATACAAATCTGCCACTGGTTTTGAATGTTCAGAGCTGTGAATTAGATCATGCAGTAAAGACTCACCAGCTTGAAGCTGATAAAGCCTATTGTAGTCTGCAATAACACAAATCCTCTTTGAATTAAACACTTTAAAGGATATTAGTTGATCATAATCAAGCATATAATTCATCCTAATAATCAAGTTCAAAAAAAGCCAAAGCAGTGTAGGTAACAACTGACATCTTTGAGCTATTGTTCCGCTGTACCATTAAAAAAATACACTTCGTTTTCAAAACTGCTCTTGAAGATGCTACATGTCACAATCAATTTTTATATAAAGTAAGTTCCATCTAAAAAAAAATCAAACCAAATAAACAAAGAGCTACATCTTGGTTTGCAATATGCATTGTATTTAGAGTAGGGATTTCTCTTCCTATTCCTCCTTAGGATCCTGAAGGCTTTCATGGCAGAATTATGCTCTTTGTGATGCTTCTGCTAAAATCATCCTACTGAAATGTGCTTGCCCAAGCACAAACTGGCATGGCAAGTAGAATTTAAATAATACGCTCTTTCTCAAAAGGAAGAAAATTAGCTCTCTCTCACAGAGTGCTGTTGATTCTGCAGTGTAAACAGAAGTAGCACTTGTATTAGTCACCAAGGCAAATAAGTAAAGCTCTGGAACCAGGCAGACCTGGAGATCAGATTTTACAATGAAACTTTTCAGGTCAAAGAAGGTTAAAAAGCACAGCCTAAGCACAGATGCCTTCTTTTGTCAGGAATCGATCTGCATTCTAGAAGATATGTATTCAAATGCATTTGTGAATGCTACTGAGTATAATGAAAACAATTTCATTCTCAACTACATGCCAAATCATTTGACATTCAACTAAAACTCCCACAGAAGTCAAGCGTATACATCTATATATAGCCGACACACACAGAGTGAAGAGTGGATTTCATTGAATATTCCAAATATTAGTATTCCCATTGAAATTATGTTTCTTTCATTTATTTGCCTTTTGCTCAGTTTGATTACATTTCAACTAGTCACTACAAACAGTTCTTGCCAACAAGAGGTACATACCAGGCTGAACTGACATACCATAGGACAAAACCACACAAGACAACTCTAAACACAAACCCACTCTGAATCAGAAGTTGCTCAATGATTAAGTCAAACACTTGAACTGTAGAAGTTTTATTTCACAGTGTTAGCAGAGGTATACCATTTCTCCAAATAAATTAGTGAATAATTATTAAATGCAAGAACAATAGTAAAGAAAATTTTATGTTGTATTGGTTGTTACCTGTTGAAATTAGTTTGTAGTTCATAAAAGTTTGTTCAGATTGAATTTGCAACAGATGAAAATGATCACTGTCTACTTCTCATCAGTTATGAGCCTGGAATATATCACTATATAAAGAGGTCCTAGCAAAGATGGCCTACTCTTATTTCTGAAAATTAATTTGCAAAATTAAAGATACTAAAACAAAGCCAAAATTACTTAACTCAGGGAAGTAAAACACAGCTTCCCCTCTACATCAGACATAACAGAAGCAAATGGACAACACTGGTGTTTCAAGGTTTGGAATGTGGGGTAACACTTTTTTTGTGTTACTGAAAACTGTCAGTTACAATTTCCATTTAAGTCTGTATCGCGATTTCTCAGCAGCCTCTAGATTAAGACAGTCATTCATCAAACCATAAAAACTTCAAGAATTTCTAGAGTATTCTAAAACATTCCTTATACTTTACTCACCTATCTTCACTTTAGGAAAGTTTCACCGGAAAGAAGGATGAAGATAGTTTTGGTCATTTAAATATAAGGAAATACAGTAACGTGACAAGTATGAGCCATTTCTGGCCTAATATGTATTCTCATATGTCACTGCAAAAATTAACTCTTCAATTTTCAACACAATCAAATCAGCAGAATATTATTGTAGCACAAGACTACTCAATTTTAATTCAACAAAACCGTAATTTTTCGCTTGTTTTTAAAGATATGCACAATGGAAATTCAGGGACAGACAACAAATTCATCTCCTTTCTCCACAATACTTAGAAGTACGTAAAACAGGAATCAAGAAAGACTAAAGACTTTAACACCTAAAATTAAATAATTTGCATTTCTGAGTTATCTTTTCTACAGGTGTCACTCGACCGATTGCATAAAAAAGAATTTTAAGAAAAGTTAAGAGTTGAAAAGAAAAAAAAAAATCCATTTACCCAAGAGTAGCACTTGTAGAGACATTTCTTAAGCCTAGTTTATGTTTACTGCAAAAAGAAAAAATAGCTTTCAAACAAAAAAAAAATTCAACTGCATAGGAGTAATTGCGGGGGGTGGGATGTCAGAGCTTATAATCATCTGCAGCAGACTACAGTGAACCTTCAAAATGAAATAAAATCACAGATAACCAAAAAGTCACAAAGCAACTGGAGATATGACTAGTAACAACTGATCTCAAACCAGGTTTTAACCTTTTCATAAAGATCAGAGTAAAACATTCAACATTTTAAAATATTACACGCTAAATACTACTCAGTAGGTCAAAATGCCAGTATCTGTATGAGACAGAACTTAATAATACAAATCAACTAAAGGACATATCAGGTAGTGCAGCTAACTGCCTTAAACCCACTACTTGGTATTTAGCATAGGAATATGTATCAGAAAAAACAAATTGAGTAATGAAGACAGTTTAAAAGGCACCGAGTATTAAAACTGGATAGTATTCTAACTGTGTTTAGAGTAGAACTACAGAAAATAACCTATGACTAGAACAGTGTGTATGACAATAAAAGAAAAGAAATCTCAGGCAAGAAAAGTTGTCCGTTTACTTCTTACTGCGTTATGTATGGATCAGCAAAACAATTCTGCAAAGCATTTGGCTAAATTGCTACTTTGAGTGAATTCAGCGCAAGAAATTGTTTCCAAAGAGATCACAGTTCATGTTTTAATATATGTTTACCAGATGTCAATTATTGTTCTTCCCGTAACAAAACCAAACAGAAACCTCAATGATGACATAAGAGAAACCAGAAGAACTCTAGCTTATGTGGCAACAGACTGTTCATGCAGAGTAATTATACTAGGAATAGAGACACAGCTGTTGGTTTTGGGTTTGGTTTTTTTTTCCACAAGGAACAATGTCAGAAGTTGGGAGAAGAATAAAGCCATTAAGCTTCAGTATTTAGAAAGCTAAATACATATCTGAGGGAAGGGTAATGATATACACAATCTATTAAAAATGCAGAAATATGGCTTTTTTCTATATAGATATTGTAATTTTTCTTAGAAAAAATAAAAGTCTTTGAGACTTTAATGTACATACAAGATACAAACATTCACCATCATTCTTTGAAGAATCTCCATTTTAAACAGTCTGTTAAAAGCTACAGCTCGAGACAAAGTCGGATTAATGCACTCTGGACATAATTCACAGACACCTTCTATGATCTGAAAAAAAACCTCACATTACTTGCAAACATTTTGTTTACTTTTATTTCAATAGCAAAGTTTGTGTGCAAACTGCAAGTTTGCTTTGAAAACAAAGCAAATGCACTGTCATTTCACTTGTGCACCTGGCAGAACCGTACACCAACACGACAGCCAGCACAAAGGCCAGACCGAGCATCGCGAGACCAGCTCTGGACGCGCTTTTGCCACAAGAATTAATAGGACCCATGTTTACGTTTTGCCGGGACAGATGTGAACTGTCTTTTCAGCTAATCACAACATCTTAGGAAAAATACAACCATTTTACTGAAAAATACAATTTTCTTATCTGAAACAATTTCTTACTTGAGCAGTAGTGAGTTATACTGTAGTTCCCCCAGCTCCCAGAACAAGGAATTCTCCACTTTGCTTTCTTGGGTGTTGTTGGGTTTGGTTTTTTTTTGTGTGTGTTTAAGTACAATACTTAAAACTCTGCCACAGCCTTTCGTGTGTTGGACAACGTGTGGTTACATACCACGGCTCACAGCGTGGCAGCTATGGTGGCACAACGACATCAGCTCAAAAACTGTTAAGAAGCAGCCACAGTGGCTCTAAATAAGAAATCTGGAGGCTGACAGAGATCAGAGCAGAAGCTCCATGGAAATAAAAGGTATGTCTAGACAAAGTTTAACTATTTCCCCAAATCTTTCTGTTGAATTGCCATGGTTTTGTAAAAAAAAAAAACCAAACAAACTTACTAGGAATTGGAGGGGAGGGGGAAAAAAAAAATACTTTTTTAAGAGTCAAACACTGAATAACAATCTTAGCCTCTATGGAAATTAACAACAGGCAGCAAACATTTTTGGTTCTATAACAGTAAGTTTATGTTTCTATTTGTCAGTGAAGATAAAAATTAATCATGTTACTTCATAAAGTTGAATAACGCCTGTCATTTGAGTGCACATCATGGTTAAAAAAAAAAATGAAGAAAGTTTCTCCACTACAGTTATTTTTAAAAGACAAACTAGAAGGTGGGTGGTTTATGAAAACTCATAGGGTGAGGGTAAATCTACTTACATCCATGCTGGTTCTATAAATTGTGCAAGAAGTGAATATTCACACTGCACTCAGTCTGCAATCCAATTTATTTTTAAAATCTTGCTGTTCCTTCACAAGGCAACTTTGGCCGACCTATATTTGCAAGTGTTTGACACGCACAGTCATCATATTCAATTATGAATCACAGGCCATGCACAGATCCTATCTCCCAGGTGATTCCTATTTAAAATACTCTGTTTTCCATTAAATGAGTTGAAGCAAACAGCAGTAAGTTTTGTGGTTGTTTTCATCCGAATAAGCTGTTCATGTTTATTTAAAATATTGGTTTAGATGTAGCAAATTTTGATTACAGATCAGAACTTATTTTACTAAAAACTACTTGCCTTTATTACAGGAAAGGACTATTACAAGAGGAAGGAAAAAACCCAAATCTATCAGAAGTTAAATCTTAAACATCAACACTTCAAATTAAAAAATTATTTCCTCAACCCTCACATACAGGTTGTTTCATTCAAATGTGAATTCAGACAAAAAACATGAGAGGATTTAATTACTGACTAGTTTAGTAAGATTCCATGAAGTAAAAATAATACTTTAATACCCAGAAAAGATGTATACTGTACTGAATAATAATGCAGCTGTCCTTCCATTTCCTTCATGAAGTAAAAAGGGAACAGGGCTGACTTCTTAACTGAGTACACCTATGTAACTGTTTAACAAATGCGGATAAGGAGAGTTAACAAGAAAGCGGATAAGGAAAGTTAACAAGAAAGCTATAAAAAATATAAATATTGAGTTAGGATTACAATAAGTAATCTATACAAAACTATGCTGGTTTACTACTATTCAGAGACTTGTAACAAAAGTATATTATGCTATGGGCTAAAGCTCCACCTGAAAACTTCCTACAGCAAAAGCTGTCAGTCAGTTGTGACAATATGCAGCTTAGGAATAATCCATACTCCAAACAGGATTCAAGCTAAAATCCCAATGTCTGATAAAAAGTCTTATAATCCACAAATTACTAGCTCTAGATGATTATAGTGAATTTTTCATTATAAATCAAAGATCAAGCTTTAAATTTGGTGCCTATTTACATTCAGCTGCTCCTATAACTTAATTAAACAAGGCAGAACTTTAATGCTCTGACCACTGAGAACTTAGAAGTCATCTCCTGCTTCTAAACCCAAACTGTTATCCATGACAGTGTTTTAAGCAGTCACAGTAGTGTTTCATGAAAAGCTCAAGGCAAAAAACTAGCAATACTTTTCCTTGTGCCTCCCGGTGACAAACAGACAGCATCAGTTACATGCATCAAATGTATATTTATTTCTTTATTTAAAATAAAAATCTGAATCTTCAGATGACGTCATGCAAGCTTCCTTTCTTGGAAGCAGCTGATTTTCAGAACAGGCCTACAAGTCTCATTCCCCTGCCAATATCTGCCCTCAGCAATACTGCAGAAACTATAACATAAGATGTTTTAGATATCTCATGTATAAATACAAGCAAACTTCTCAGTAGCCAGTTGTCACTTCTGGAAAGTAACTTCACCTCCCATCAAGAGTGCTTTGCATTTTCCTGCTGCAATAGCTGCATAATATAGAATTAGCTGCTCCTTAAGAGTTTCTCAGGCAGAGGGTGAGAATGAGTGGTATGTGACATGTTAAATACAAATAAGAAGAGTGCATTCCGATTCATACATTTAAGGTCTTTCATTCCCAACCGAGGGAAGGTATTCAAACCTTCAGTATCTATTACCGAAGTTGATGAATACTCTTCGGTAGGATACATTTGGAATGCTTCAACACACAAAGCTGGCCTGAAGTTCTCCAGAAATATTTTCCAGGATAGCCTATTCATCAAAATTTAAAAGACTCTGCAAAACACTTTTGATCTGGTAAGAGGTGACGGACAACTTTACCACACTGGACTGGTAAAGGCTGCCTCACTTCCCACCAATTTGACCTGCTCTGCTCTCAGCAGCACCTTCGCTAAGATAAATGGCGAGTAAAGTGCTTGTTAAGCTCAGGTCTGAAGATTTTCATCTCCAACAGATTTGCTTGACAGCCTCGGGGCTCATCAACAGTTTATCAAGAAGCTTGAGAAGTTTATCAGGAATCAATGCTCTTACATCAGCCAGTGCTGCCCACTGCCTTTGATCCGCTCCACAATAGTAAATGCTGCAAATGTGCCAAACCCTTTGTCTGTGAAGAACACAATGGCCCCGCAAATTATGAAGAAACACACAGAGCTGTTTTCTGGCCATCTAGGTCCACACTCGCTATGCGAGAACCAGTGTTCAAAACCAAAACTGTAAGTTCCATGAAATGGAGCCAAAACAAATTGATTCTCAAAGAATTTCCAAATATATTCGGCAAAGCAGTTTTGACTTTCTTACTTAGGTGGACTTTTCTTTTTTCACTGTGCTCAGGAGCAACTACGGTAAAATGGAAAAGACATACTGTACCCTAAGTCCGCTGAGAAGCAAACTGGAAACTTTGAAAACAAAACCCAAGAGCTGTACGTGAAGAGACTGAAGGGCAGAAGGAATACTACCTAAAAACATATATTAATTAAGTAGAGTTCATACAATGCATGCGCTAGAAAATAATCAATAGGTGAATTTGCTGGTGGGTAAAGCCAGCAGCACTGACTGCTTTTTGAGCATTAGATATTTCTTGGCCTCTCACTAGAGAAACAGCAGATGTTTATAACCGTAATCATGCAGTGATGCTTTCAAACATATTTGAAAATATTCTTTTTTTATCATACAGCAGATAAAGGCAAGGACAGTCCAGTAGTTAGCCAAAACAATTCTGAGTCCAAACTTACAGACTAAAGGCATACTTGGAGTTCCCTCGATAGTGTTAAGAGCTGAAATGCAAAGATCCCAATCTAAATAGATAGGCAACAGAAGCAACTGAGTGGTGCCACAGAATAAAAGTTTCCCACAAATTTTTCACCTAAAAATTTACGTGACATGTTAAAGCACAAATTTCTAGTCTATGCACATAACCAGTCCTCCTAACTAAAGAATATAAAATATGTAACTGCTGAAAGAGAATTTCTTTGTCACTCCATTTTCAGGCTACAAAACACCTATTTCTAATTTTTACCAACAAAAACCCAAAACATTGTATTTAGTTCACATAAGATGACATAGCACATGAGCCAGTTTTTGAGAAGGAAAGTACAACAGCATTACAGTAAAGTCTCTACCCACTATCTATTAAACTTAGACCCTAAGAAACTAACCATCGACTCCCATAGCTGCCTAGGAATATACGTATTACGGGAAACGCCCCAGGATTAAAGCCCAACACTTAACTGTAAGAAAGGCATAATCCAGCAGAAAGCATCTGCCTCACAGCATGCCACCCCGCCTGCAGAACAGCTGCCCGCTTTCCCCGCTCACCGCCGCACAGCGAAGCGAGCTCCCTGCCAGCATGAAACAGGCAAGAAGGACGGAGAAGGAGTTAAAGCCTTCAGGCACCGCAGCGCCGAGGAGGAAGACAAATCGGGAAAGTGCACGAAGTCTTGGAGGCAGGAAGAAAAACTATGAGACTGAGATAAAGAAACGCCTCCTGCCCGGAGCGGGAATGGGAGCCCCTCTCCTCAGCCCGCTCAGCCGGCATCTGTACCGAAGAGCCGCTGTCAGGGGCAGATGCCCCCGCGTTTCGCCGCCGCTCGGGGCCCACTTTTCCGGAGCCCCGCTCTCCCCGCTCCCCCCGCCCAGAGGCACGGCTGCGCGCGCCCGCCGCGGCGGCACAGGACACCGCGGCCACGGCGGGGGAGGAAGGGCCACGGCGGGCGCTCGGCCGGGACGGGGCTTCCAGCGAGGGGCCCGCCGAGCCCTGCCCAGCCCGAGCCGGCGGGGGCGGCTGCGCAGCACCAAGGAGGAGAGCAGGCGGGGGCAGGTGCCCATCCCGGCACCGCCGGCCGGGCGCCTCGGGCGCGCTTACCTGCAGCACCAGCGGCTCCGGGTTGAAGGCGAGGGTGATGAGCAGCTGCATGCGCTCCGAGTCCTTCAGGTTGCGCAGCAGGAAGCTGCCCGAGTCCTTGGTCTCGGCGTAGCGGCGGACCAGGCGGTCGAGCAGGCGCTGCGAGGGGCAGTGCACCAGGTCCGACCAGCCCTCCACGGCGTCGGGGGTGAGGAGCCGCACGTCGCCGTTGAGGCTGGCGAACTCGGTGGCGTGCAGGGCCTGCAGGAGGTCGCAGCGGCCCCTGCCGGTGGCGCGGCGGCAGATCTTGGTGTCGATGTCGGCGAGCTCCTGCGCGGAGCCGAGGCGCTTGAGGACGACGCGGCGGCTGCCCTCGCGGGGCTCCCCGTAGCGCGCGAAGTAGACGTTCTTGACGTTGAAGAAGTCGAAGAGGCGCAGGCGGCCCCAGCTTTCCAGCCGCAGCTGCCCGTTGAGGAACTTGCGGCACCAGCTGGTGCCCCAGCAGGCCGGGCACTTATTGAGCTGCAGGAAGCGCCGCTCCGACAGCTCGTTGCGCTGCAGCGAGGCCAGCAGCGAGTGCGTGTTCAGCACCAGCGCCGCCGCCAGGCTGCCCAGCACCGCCAGCTTCACGTAGCGGTACAGCCGCCCCAACTTCAGCGACACCAGCCGCAGCATCGTCCCGGGCCGCGCCGGGCCCCCGCCCTCCGCCGCGCTCGCTCCCCGCCCCGGCCGCGCCGCAGCTCCAGCACCAATAAACTCTCCGCCTCGCCGCTCGCCCGATAAAAGGCAGCCAAGTTACTGAGGGGACGACGGGGAGGGGGGAGGGGAGGGGGGAGGGAGGCGCCAGCGGCCCGCCGGCCCGGGAGGCCCCGCCCCCGGGGAGGGGCTCCGCCGCCGCGGAGGTGGGCGCGCACCGCCCTCCCCTCTCCGGAGGGGGCTTCTCCTCCCGCTGCTGACCCCGCCCACCGGGGGCGGGGCGTCGCGCGATCGCCGGCGGCCGCGGCGATTGGCTGCACGTGACGCGGCGCGGCCGCGTGCGGCCCGCCCCCCTCGGAGCCGGAGGGCGGGGCCGCCACGCGCGCGGGGGAGACGCGGGGAGGGCGGGGCTCGGGGAGGGCCGGGCGCGCGCGCTGGCGAAGGGGCGGGGCGGAGCGCCCTACCCGCCTCCTCGCCCCCGGCTCCGCCGGACCTCCGTGCCGTCCGGGGCGGCGGCGGAGGGGGCGGCAGCTTCCGCCGCCATGTTGTGTGTCCGCCGCCCCGGGCGGAGGGGCTCACTCGCTGCTCAGCGGGAAGCGGCCTGCCTAAGGCCGGCCCGGGCAGCGGTGTTACGCGACTGGGGCACCCGATCGTGTTGGTACCAGTTCGGTTCCCATCGCCCTGCGTGGCCCTGCCCGCCTCTCACGGCTCCCCCCCGCCCTCAAGGGCGGCTGCCGCGGTCCCGCCGCTCTCGCCTGGCGCGGCAGTACTGGCGCCAGCGCGGCTCAGACCTGCCGCTAAGCGGCCGCTCGCTGACACGCCTCGCGGTGCCGGGCGCACCCGGCGGGTGCCCGGGACGCCCGGGCGCGGCGGGACCCGGCCGCTCCCCTTCGGGCCCGGCCCGGCCTGTGCGGTGCCGGTGCTCGCGGCTGGCTGGTGCCCGGCAGCCCGCTGGGGCTGCAGCGCTGCCTTTCGTGCCCGGTTTACGGTGCTTTTCATCAGGAAAGAAGCGCAGAACCGAGGTTCGTGCAAAGCACCTCGTACAACTCCGTGTCGTTCACAAGCAGTTGACAGAGTAAACCCAGCTGCACAAACCAGTTTGGTTTGCTGAGGCCACGGGACGGGTTTTCCCGTTGCAAGTTCCAGTGCTGGCACGAGCAGTTCATGTGTTTGATGATGTCTCTGTTTTATCCTGGGACCACTACACGCATCGATCCTTTGAAATGCGTTCATCCCATCCCGAACCTGGAGGGAAGAACCTACAGGTTGTAGCCATCCAGTCGCCTGAATGAAGAACGCAGCATGCTGTGCAGGCTGCCTTCACAGTCCTTCCGTGTCAACGTTACTGGCCACAGTTTGAGAACCATCCTGTAAAACTATCAAAGAGAAAAGTAGATTTGGAACAAAAAAAGGTGAAAGTCTTAGTTCCTTCAATACTGCTTTTCTTAAAGTGAGTCGGTGCTCTCCCAAGTTAACGACAGCCTTCATATTGCCTGTTCAGCCTCAAAAGTGCAGCAGGGATATGATCGTTGGGGGAAGAAGTGTAGCAGACTGGATAATTTCCAGTTATTTAATTTCCAGTTATTTAATTTCCATGATATATAAATTTAAGTACTTTGTATCTAGAATATTGGAAATACATTTGTCTTTTTACATTAGCATGTACTTATCTCCCTATGTACATTTGACATTTCAATGTACAAAAACAGCTTAAAGGATCCACCATACTGAGATTCTGTCACTTTGTTGAATGCGTACTGTGAACTTGCATTGCTTGGTGTATACCGAGCATGACCATATCTCATTCAACATGCCTTGTTAAATGCTGTTTGCGGGGTCAAAACATCCCTTCAGCAAGTTCTAGTCTACAAACCACTGATTTTATTAGAAAAGAAATATTGAGACATAGCAAATAAATATATATAGTCTTCCTTAACTCGTCATTTGTGGCCACACTGCTTGATGCCACATTTCAAATAACAATAATAGATCCTGAAAGATGGAGTGATTTTTTTTTTTTCTGCATGTAAGCTCCAAACTCCCTAGACAAACATGTTTGCTCTTCTTTACGTGCTGAGAGTGTTTTTTGATCTAACAATATTTAGTCTGTAACTTAGTAAGTCACTAACACATCCAAATGTAAACAAATACATTTAATTAACATTTATTTTCTAAATTGCTTATTTCTCAAGCTCTCTCATTTGTTCAGTTATAAGGAAACAGCTTGATCCTTCTGAATATGAACAGAATATTTTAATGAAAACATAATTTTAAAGTACAAAGAAGCTTTTAAATAGTTTAATTAATATGCTTTTCCAACAGCAATGCAGTGTTCTTAACGTGTTTGACATTGCAAATCCATAAACAAATAAATAAACCTGTTTCTAAACAGATCAGAAAACACATTCTGATTGACATAAAACTTGCTATTATTTCTGGTTTCATTGGTATTCATTGGAGACTTTGGAAGTTTCTGAGAGATAAAGGAAGGTGGAGGCTGCCTTTTATACAACGTGGCTGTAATTTGGTTTCACAGATTTACAAATTTTGCTTAGAGAAACAAAGGAGACTGAAAGGAAGATGCAACTGATTCCATTTAGAAGACTGAGAAGTGAGGAAAAAAAATTGGGGCAGAGTTGGTTGGTCAGTAAAAGAGAAGGAGGGAGAGCAACTGAGTAAAAACTTTTAAGGCTGCGAGAATGACATGTTATCTCAAACATTTTTTGTGAATGATACATTTCGAAGGGAAAGGAGGATTCATTTCAAGGTGCAGGGGAATGCAAAATAAAGCAGATAATGCACTCACTCTAATATATGCATTTCCTCTTCTAGAGTTGCTGCCTTCTGACTAAGCTTCAAAATAAACTACAGTAGTTCTCCTGTGAAGACTTCATTATATACGACAACGTAATCCATCAAAGATTCCAGTGACTGGAATGAAAATACAGACCATCAATGGAGTGCAAGCGCATGGAGTTTTCTGATGTGTAGCAGGTTGTTTAGTTACAGAGGACTTCTTTACAGTAGCTCAGCAATAGGGTCTCAGTTTGCTGTATATTATGCAGTGTCATTCTAACGGTCACCTGTTATTGCTGGCTCTACATATGGAGTTTTTACATCTTGATTAACAATGTTGTATTGCAGTTATGCATAGACCTTTAAAATAAGTGGACATAACATATTCCCACTGTTTTCAGAGACATCAAGAGGCTTCATGAAAATCGCAGAGTGTATGGCTACAGAGACATCTTACACAACATTAAATTATCTAGTATATTGATTTGAAAGAAGAATTGAATAGATCCAAGCCTTCTCTCTCCATAATAAGAAAGCAAACAACCACCCAGAATTTAAACAGTTTAGAATGAAAAGATAATCCAGCAACTCAATGTAAAGGTCTGATAACAGACTTTGGCTTACTAGGGCACTTCACTCTGAGCTCTTCTATTTCAAACTACAGAATGAGTAGCTGTCCAAAATGACAGCTATCTCAAAATCCTTGCAGATACTGCAAAATAGTCTGGAGTATCCTTTTTTTTTTTTTTTTTTAAATCGTGTAGAGACCCATTCTCACGTTCAATCACATATTCATCTTGACACTTTAGAAATAGGGATCATTGTCACTTTAACTAAGCAAGTCTGAAAGATGTGCCAGGAAGAACAATTCCAAGTTCTGCACCTTTATAATCAGAGTTTACATATTTCTGTTCACATGCATCAGACTGACTGCATATACATAGTTCAGAAACACGTGTCACAGGAATGGCTGCAGTGGGCATGCCTGAGATTTCTGAAAATTTTGCCTTATAATGTTGAGGAATATCCACAGATTGGGACAAACATTCAGTATCGTCAGACATCTTTCAGATTCAATCCTTTGGCAGGAAAGACAACATATCTGAAGAAATCTGGCTATGTGGCTGGGCTGTGTAAACTACCTGTCCAGCCAACAATCTGTCCCGGTCGTCTTAGAGACCAAGAGGGAAGGACACTGTTGACAGTTGTCTGAGGACATGTAGCATAACCTCTATTCTGTGTTCTACCTCTGCAGATCTAGGTGGTCCTGCTGCGGCAGGGGGATTGGACTAGATGATCCTTTGAGGTCCCTTCCAATCTCTAACATTCTGTGATTCTGTGATTCTGTGTGATTCAAAAATCTATTTTACTGCATTGTACCATCTACTGTACAGCAAAATGAATTTAGTATTGTGGTTCTGGTAAAATAACATCTAAAAGGGGGTTTAAGCTAATCTATCATATGAGAAGTGGGAAGGAGTGTCCTTCTTTAACAAACAAACAATTGCAGTAAATTGGTGTTTTAATTGTCTATGTACAATTCTAATTCTTGCTTAGAGTGCAAGCAAAAATGAGAAAAATGAGTAATGAGGTTACATTTTTTATAAATAATCATCAAATTTTTAATCGGGTTAAATTTCATGCACGTAACATACTGTACTCGCAGCTGCATAACACAGAAATACTGGCTCGGTAGAATTTTTGCCTTGAGTAATTTGGCGTTTTTCCTCAATTTCTTTTTCCTTTTAATTGCTGTCTAAGTATTATATGCTTTGAACAGCTGAATGACTTTACAAGTTATTTTGCTGAATCAACATCCTAGCAAATGTGCTTTATCATCATGATATGCACATTCACTGATTATAGCACTGAACTTGAACATCAAAATCTGCAAAAGTATTTTTAATTTCTCCTTTCCCTTTCCTCCCATCTTCAAGTGTAGATTTAGGATGGTCATTATTTTTGTCCTTTAAAGTCAACATTTATTTTTATTCTGATTTCATGCAGTATGTTCTTTATATTGGTGTAACAATAAGGTGACCCTGCTTATGTTATTGTGTGAAGCCTATTTAATTTGTTTGTCATGGAAACTTTGAAATCTCTCGATGAAAGTAATCATTTGTTTCCATCTTCAAACTTTACACAATAGTTTTACCATGAACATATAAGATCTTTTCTTTCAGTGCAGAATTTTGCTACTTTTATGTGTAGCTTGATTTTGTTCAATTATTCTATGTGTAAGTATTATATAGCACTTGATACATCTATTTATTTAAATGTATCATTGCTCAAAGTGGATTTTCAGGTTTGTCTGCTGATAGGGCTTAGGATAATTTTTTTTTTCCTTTCTTCCTATATACCACTCAGTGGTGAGTTTGTAAGTTTTATTTTATAGTAATCAGAATTTTAATGGCATGGAAATTGTGGGCCCCTGAAAGTAATTCTTCTTTTTCTATTCTTTTATATAAGTATGAACCTGATAAGACTGCACTAAAATTAATAGAACATCATTAATTTGGACATTGGCTTGGACTTTTAGTGAGTTGTCCTGGGTCTGATGTTACTGATTTCAAATGATTATTTACAAGTAATTATTCAGATTGGAAGAAAGAAACTGAAAACCAACTCTCTAATTTACTTTATCACGTTCCTTCAGTGGTGATTGTCCATCTGTTAATAAATTTATCTTATTGTAAACAGCAAAAAATCTATAATACAGGAAACCACATGAATGCTATTGGCAACTTTTGCATTCTTCTTCACTAA
The DNA here is from genome assembly GCF_009769465.1 of Tauraco erythrolophus. NCBI lineage: Eukaryota > Metazoa > Chordata > Aves > Musophagiformes > Musophagidae > Tauraco > Tauraco erythrolophus. Next base: position 13,390,217 of record NC_141475.1, on the reverse strand, counting down.
AACTGTTATTATTATAAAAGAATCTCTAAGTGACTATGGGAGTGCATTGCTATGGTAACGATGATCCACAACAGCAGCTGCTCGCTTTTCCTTGCTGTTGCATATTTACGTTAAAGATCATAATGTCTCTTATTTCAATGTGTTTAACCTGAAAAAAGGCATCACTATTTAAAAAACTACGCATCTAATGTCAAATGAAGCCAATCTATGAGTTAGGTTTATTTGGTCTTTCAGTCTTAGAGTTGTTGAAGATTAGCTAAAGCCTTAGCTTTAATGTGATTTTGTGCCATGAGAAATTACTGCACAAAGGATGACACGACGAACTCCCTTCCATACTGTTTTGTCACATGCAAAAGATGAGAAGATTTTCCAGTGATTCAGTTTCAGAAAATGTCTTTATTATCAATAATTATCAAATTTTATAGTAATTATAGTCAACAGTTATGAAGTTTTTCTCCCTTGCCAACCTTTCCAGGGAATATACAATTGGGGCTCCTGTTTCAGTAGACTTTTTTTTTTTTTTAATATCCCATACTCTAAGAACTAAAATCCAGTGAGTTGTCCTCCAGTTCTACACTGTACTCTATTTTACATTTTCAGAGATGACTTTAGCTCTAAGCTATGCCTTTCTGCTGTGTCATTTAGATACTTTCTAAAAAGCGTATCTCTCAGTCTAGCAGGCAGAGGAAGTACGAAGTGTATTCCTTATGTCAGTAACAGTGAAATAATTCCATTAATCTTCTTAACAGTCTTGTGAGAGAAGTATTTTATGTTATCTTTGCCTTAAAGATGAGGAAAATAAAACACAAAGATTAAAAGTCAAATTGAAATTCTGGTATTACTTACAGAAGTAGAATATTATTTGGCATAGAAAAGGGGTCAAAAGAATTAAAATCCTGTGTTACGGTTCACCATGCTGGTCCCGTTATCTGCTGTATCAAAAATGTAAACTAAGGCTGGAAAAGGTGATCAAAAAATATAACTTCCTTACTAGCAGCGATTAAGTAAACTAGGACTGTTCAGTTTGAGAAGAAGATAGCATGGAGGGATGTAATAGAAGTACAAGATGTAAGTGTAATGGAAAGGCTGGATATGTCTCAGATGTTCACCATAATTTCTACTGCAAGAACTACACGAACCAATTAAAAAACCACAAATAACTAGTGGAATCCTGTTTCAGAGCAATAAAATGAGTTCTGCAATGGGTAACAGAGTTGTGGAACTCCTTGCCAAAGGGCATTGCAGACACTCAATAGTTTGTATTGGTTCTAAGGAAGCCTGGGCAGGTTCACAGGAGAGAAGCACATTGAGGCTAATTCAGTACACAGAAACTGTATCTGGCTTTGGAAGTCCTTGAGCTGAGAAGAATCGCTCAGGTGCAAAAAGTCTGCAAAGTATGCAAAGTATTACGTGAAAGTATATGTCTGCCCTATTCCTATTTCTTTCTAGGCATCTGCTTCATGGCTACAATTAATGACAAGACATTGGTCTTCATGGATATTTCATTTGGCCCAGTAAGCTTGTCCTTAAATGTCCATACCCTGTAAACAGCATTGCCTTTCAAAATATATAACTACAATAAGGTATTCAGTCTTACTATATTTGATTTTCAGACATGAAACAAATGCAAATATTTGAAAGTTGTTGGCAGATCAGCTCTTTGACAGTAGATCCATTGTTATTCTGTTTATAAAACATTGTGTGTTTATATGCTTGATCTTCAGTCTAAGCTGAAGGGCTTAAACACTTGCTTTCATGTCCATTTGTTGACATATTTTTTAAAACCTAATTGAAAGTTTCCTGCCACTGAGATGAATCTTCTAAAGGATACAGAAATTCTCTTAACTGCATTTTGCTAACTTTCAAGAGCAGGGAACATAATATGAAATCACCCAGCTCATTAAAATTAAGTCGTACTGGAAGAAAGAAAGAAACAGTTGTTGACCCTGAAAGTACTTACCACAGTAATGAAATGTCAAACTTGACTTGGAAATTGCTGCCACAAAGCACACCACTTTTTTGATAGTTGAGTTTTTTTCTATTCCTTTATGATATAGCTTATGGTGTGTCTTACCACCCCTACAGCCCCTTCACTGCCAAAACCTTGCCACATAAACCCACTACAGAAATCTTGGAGGAAAATAAATATTTTGAATATGCTATACTTGCCAGACAATCTTAGAGCTCAGCCTGGCAGATGAATAAATAACTATTCAAAAGAAAAAGAGGATGAAATAAATTTTACTGTCACACAAAGTATGTGCTAGAATAGCTTATGACAGCTAATGAGAATGGTAGTAATAAGAAATATAAAACTAAACTACGGTAACAGGAATTAAGTTTTAGTAAGGAGAGTAAAATACAAAAAATAAAGGCAGAACATACTGTATCACTATAAATATGTTTAAAAGTTAAGATAAGACACAGAAAAGATAGAACACAGGTACAAATTGGTAGATAAGTTCAAGCCTTAACATCTCAAAATCTTAAAATGTTCCAATGCCATCTCACCATGGAGACACATTTTCCTAGCAAAAATACTTAAATGCTTGAAGTTCTGATGCATTCAGAAGGGCTGAGCATCTCTTACAAGCCAGTGTCACCTAAATGGCTGAATTCAATAGGATGAAAGACACATCTACCAGATGTTTCACATCTATCAGCCAAAGCTACTTACTTGTCATCCTGCCTTTGTATTGTGTAGGCCCTAACAAAGGATTTTGGATTCCATTTTGAGGGTCAAGGGCTGAAGAGCTGTATGAAGTGTTCCCTGTAGTGGTGCCCTTTGTGAATACAGCCACAAAGCCCAAAGACTGTCTTCCTTCAGAGTTGGCCAAATTGAAAAGTCTGGGAACTTGGCCCAGCAGGTTTTTTGTTTCTTTTTCATTTCCTAAATAAAGATTTAACTTAAGGAAATCTCTTAAATCTCAAGAAGTTTATCAAAATAATTAAAAAAAAGCAAGTCTTGGACAAGGTAAAAAAAGGTACCACCTACCTTTTTGTCTTCAAATGGTTTTACCAGGGCTATCTAAGTAAAGCTTTTGTGATACACTGCAAATTCTGTTGTAAATAATTATAATCAAGGGACTGAATGAATAATTATAATTATAATCAAGGGACTGCACCATTTTAAGAATTTTTGCTAAGGAAGTGAAGATCTGAATTTGGCTTCTGATTAGAAAAATGTTGCAGTCAAGATTAGGCTTTCTAAGTAAAGGATTAAACAGTGAAAGTGTTACCGTGATCCACTAATTGCCTAAATGCCCCTCCATAACTAAGGATACTTTTTTTCCTCAAGGACTCTTCCCACCTTGTTTTCTTCTGCTTAGGTCAGAACTGAAGTCACAGACATCTCAGTTTTTGTCAGAACTACCACAGTTTTCCAGACGCACCAGTATGAATTCCTTACAGGTTCAAGCGTAAATGATAAATGAACCACTCCTTTTAAACACAATTATATCTGATAAATGACAGCATCAAGGAATTATATGTTAAAGCAACAAACAGTAGAGGGTTTTTAAGAGGCGTGAAAGTCTCACTGACTCAGTGAGAACAGGACTTGTAAAGAAAGTTGAGAGATTTTCTTCTGCTTTAACACTAAGTGTTATATCACCTTGATTTTTACAGAATGGAGAAAATCCCCAAAAGGTGCAGTGAGGCTTTTATATCTTACAAAGTGGATAAAACCAAACTAGATTTGTTACTCATTTGAAAGAGAACACTTAGAGACACAACCTGGAGAATAAAAAACCACACCAGGAGATAATGGATTTTTAAAAAATTGTAAGGGCCATGCTTTCAAAGAGAAGTCTGACCATATACCTCTTCTCCAAAAAATACAATTAAAAGAAGAATGTAATTTATTTTTGTAACTGTCAAAAATGTTATTTAGTCCAGAATCAGCACTATGACCATACAGGAGCTATGAAAAGACAAATAATCAACTGAGGATTCCTAAAAATTCAATAAAACAACCAAAATGTCTTGTAAGCAGGATTCTCTTTCAATGTTGCAGGCTGTTTTACAAGTTTGGAGAAAATCTTGCTGAGAGGCGGAATACACTGTCACAGCCAGCACCTACTAACTGTAGCCAATGACTGTTGGGTCAGAGCTGACATCAGCTCTGAGCATGAAGGCAGAGTTTGTTCCCATCTAGCTATAGAGTACCACAGAGCTGGACCCCTGCTGTCCCAAGGTCGTGTAACAAGTTGGTAACAAGCCTAGGAGAGACTGGGACCTTGCAAAATCAGCTGAAGGCAGCCCAAGATGGACATACTGTCATCAGGGAAACAGACTAGATGATCTTCAGACACCTGTTGCAACCTAAATTAATCTGTGATTCTGCGATTTTTCCAATTCAGAATTACAGAATAAACTGTTGGTTGGTTAAGCAATGAATTTAGCTTAATAAAGGGGTAAGTGTCTGAAACTTAATTGTATGCAATATGTAAGACCTCAGACTGGATGACTCAGTAGTCCCTTCTGGTCTGGGAAACCAAGCTCAGAAAAGGCAGCCCGTCTTTTAACGTTACAACATTAGACATACCACAAGTAGGAAATTGGGTTTGATATATACAGTCACCTGCTTAACACTCTGCTGAAGCTTTGTTGAGAAATAAATAACTGTCTAGTTGGCATAACTTAAAAGCCATTTCTAGCTAGTTTTTGCTTCAGCCAACAGTTTCACATATGGAAAAACATGCAGTGCTTACCCTGCTTTGCAGATGAACACTGTAACAAGGCCTACGTGTTTGCAGACCTCATAATAAAGATAATTAGAATTAGGAGTTAACCATGCCCCAGACTTTCAGGAAAGTTGGTTATGTTGGTATTATGATTTACATAGATCACAGCCACAGCAAATTCAGCTTAAATAATCCAGAAGGATATGTTTCTTTCATTATAAGAAGCACAAATAAGTAAAAAAGTATTGCTTCAGTGCTTGATAAGGTGGCTACAGACCTAAGTAAGATAAAAATGAATGAATAGGAAGCAGAGAATTAAAAGGGGGGAAAAAACCCAACAACACACCAGTAAAAAAAAATGAGATGAAAAAAATAATCAGATTATTAAAAGAGAAATGGGTTTAACCACTCAGTAATTAAAGTCAAGTCCACTGATTCATCTGTTAATGGATAGCTAATTAAAATTCTCTAGTGACAGAAAGTTAACAGGCAAAGATACAAATTCAATACTTTCCCCCATTTTGGTATCTTAAAAAATAGGGAGCAAAATGCAACCATTGTTAGAGCTAGAATGGTCAGGAAAAACTCGGAAGATTAACATCTTGAAAGGATATGTAGAATCCCAGTGCAAGATTTCAGCCAAGCTTGAAATTCAGTGATACTAGAAATGATTGTTTCCTTCTGCAAGTGTTGTTACAGTGGCCCACTGCACATTTATGGCTTTTGACATGCATTTGTCTACAGAAGCAATACTCAGTTTTGGTTTGTATAACTAGAAATATTTTTTAAATGGACCTCAAAAGTGCTACATGGGCATAGTTTACTCTTGGATAATGTGGATACAGTAGCATATTTAAGCAGTGTTAAGATGTACTCTTATAGAAATATAAACAGTAGTCTAAAAGTGGGGAAAACTGCCATACGGATCAAATTATAGACCTATCATAGTGGGAAGAACAAGAGAAATGAATAAGCTTAGATCCACTAATCACAACATAGATCTAAAGAAAAAAAATAGCCAGAGATAGAACGAAAAATAAAAAACTGATTTCATTTTATTTCACTTTTAGTAAATGGGAACTAAAGAATTAGGAATATAACAGACAGAAAAGTTAATGACTGTTTAAATATGAGTTTGGGAACGTAAATTAGACATTAGTAAAAAAGGCAGAGCAAAATGATACATGGAATTTTGGCATCATATCTATTAATCACCTTAGTACTATGACAGTGAAAAAATGTAATCGCCTGTGTTCAAATACAGGTTTGGCATGCAAGTGCACCAGCACCAGAACTCTCATTAAAATAATTTTACTTATTACAGTTTAAATATTACAGCTAGAAAGTATAAACTTAACCCAAAGCTAGCTGAAATGACTATCCTTCAGTCCGGCTTTGCCTGCAGGATAACAGTGTGCAGAGATGGAGGTTGGTTTCTTTTTTCTACCCATTAATTCACTGCATGATCTAGACTTTCATTAACTGGAAGAGGTCTAGAGACCTAAGACAAGCAAATACATTTTTTAAAGCCATTATTGACTTATTGTCTAACTGCTTACTAAAATAAAAATTAACGGAAAATTGCTTGACAAGGTGAAACATTTGGACAACAATGAAGACAGCATTTCCAATAATATATATTTTGAAGTTTCTACCTAATAAATGCTTTTTCCTGTTTGTACTGTAGAGCACTCAAAAAGATGTAAGTTTAAGGCTGGATTTTTTGTATTTACCTCCCTCCTGTTTAGGTGACAGCTATACATGCAGTGTGATTTCATAAATTGCATTAGCCTTGAACATTTGCCAGGCTCAAAGGCAGCTTAAAAATGCTTACAGTGTTATTCTAGTCATAAACAGTGAGATAAAACAATAAAAAGGTGCCCCATGTTTCCTGGAAAGCAACAGTCTGGCTGATTTTTTAAAATTAAAGCACTAGAAGAAATGAGGGAATGCAATTAAGGTAGCACTTCTTATTTGATTTTCATTTATTTAGAACTTGATTTTCTCTGGTTTTGGTTGAAAAATGAGTAGTTCACAGGAACAAACATTGGTGACTGGTTTGACAGATGACACTGTATATTTTTAACTGGATTCCGTAAAAGACTATAATATGTTGCTGGTTACATAGTTAGAAAGTGTTGGTTCATTGATTCTGAAGTATTTTATTTTAAATATTTTGGGTTCAACAAACTTTTACTGGATCCAAGGTAGGGCACTCCGAGCTCTACCAGAGTGCAGGCCTGATGGTAATGGACAGTCTGAGCATCTTTCCCCGTCATGAGATAAAGCGATAAAGAGCAGGCACCCGAGCAAGCTGTGCACGTGGTGAGGGGCAGAGCGCTGCTTTTGTAGCTCCCTGAATACTCAGTCGTGAGGGTTCTCAAACAGTTCCCGTGAGTGCACTGCCTGATGTTTGCAATGGACTGAAAGTTAGTGACGGAACCCGAAGGTAACTGAAAGGTTGGTGCTTACTGGCAAACTGCGTTAAGAGAGAAAGTGCTGTGGGCCTTCAGACTGAAGTGGTTTATCCAGGGAAGTTTGCGCATCAATTACAGAGCAACCCAATTTTGTGTCTGAAGTTCAACTTCAAGCTCACAACTTGAAAATATATGGTTTCTAGCATGTAGCCATGAAAACGAATAGGACTGTATTTTGTAATTTGCAATCCAAAGAAACTTACTTCTAGGTATCTGAGGTCACAGGATTGAGAAGCAATATTATAGAGTGTTATTTTATTAAAATGGCATGTCTTTCAAGTTCACAAATCATTCACATTTCAGAGCAAGTTTTACAGCAATCCTTATCAATCACTGTTACATCTCGTATGAGAGGAAGAAGAAAAAAGGAAATGGCCTCACCAAGTCAAAACATCAATAGTTTCATCCTCTGATTCTGAATCAATTCCTGCAGAGACAAGGTCAGTTATATTACATACTTTCTGTTCTTTTCTCCAGCTGATAGTCTGCTGGTTATAATGCAAGAACACAAGGGCTCAAATAGATTTTTCTGACATGGTGTGCCATCTGGCACAAAGCAGTCTTACAAACGCTGCTTCCCAGCTCTGCTTTTGCAGATCTAGTGACGGCATAATTGCAAGCCCTGTCGGTTTTCAGTAGCAAAGTTAGCTTAATGCAATCTATCTGTAGGTACCAAAATCACTGTTGCCAGATGCAAATGTTTTGTGGTTCCAACTTAAAGATGTAATTATATTTCCATGCAGAAAAATCCCCTAACAATAGAAGTACATTTGAAAGTGTAGCAGGATTAAAACAAGTAGGGAATTATGTGTGTGATTAGTTGGTGTATTGGTGCTTAATGGAATAACACATTAGGTAGCAAATGAGTTATTTCACTGTTATGGGGCCAAATTGTGATCTCATTTCCTCAGATGCAAGAGAGATGAGAATCTGCTTTTAATAAGTGAAGCAGTAACAGAGTGAACCATCATGCACTAGAGCACTGCTTAAGTGTTCCTGAGCAGCATTCTGAGTACATCTCACTACTGAGGCAAGGATGCATCTTTGTAACTTTGGCATTCTGAATGATGCTAGAATGCGTGGTAATGTTGTGAGGTTGCACAGATGGTGACTGGCGTAAAATTACTCTTTTGTTTGTGACCCAACTCAGAATTCAGCCTCAGGTCTCCAGCAGGGACAGGACAGTAAATCAACTCACTGTGACAGTTGTTTCTTTCAATGAAATTTTGAGAGGTCTGGCCAAATGCTGCTGTTACTGATGAAAATCTTGTTTCCTAGAGATTAATGCTACAAGAAAAAAAACACTGCAGAGCTCATAGTAAGAGCACCATGTGTTCAGATATGCTGAATAGCCAGGTCTGCAGTTCTGAAAAATACTTTTTGACACAAAGATTCCATCATATATTTTTCGTGCTTATTTACATAGAGCACTAAATGGTGTTGATTTCATCTTCCTCAATATACTACTCAGTGTTTAACAGAAGGCTCTCCTTCAACCTATTTATGATATATATAACGTTCACTGGAGTCAATACACATTTCACACTGTAGAGGTACACAAAAAAATTGTGTACACTCACATTTAACAACCATAATTTTTACTCCTACAGTTTGACTGTAGGAGTACAAAACACTTCTGAAAAATTAGAGAAAACTATTTAATATGTTTCTGGATTACCTACTCTGTCTTAAACTGAAGCAAAGGCAACAGTTACTGCAGATTTACAGGACAAATAAAAACATCACCCAAAGCATTGATTATAGTATGGGATTTACTAATTTCCTAGAAGATTCCAAACATATGTCATAGTTTTGAAGAAGTGACAAGTACCATATCTGAACAGATATTTTTTGGTATACCACTGTAATCTTTTACTGTTTACGCTGCATGACTGGCAAGATTTCAGCTTCCTGTGATTTTGCAGTTTTAGAAATGACATTCTCGCATGGAAACCTCTGTGCACTGTGGAAGTAACTTAAAATTGAGGCCCATGAGTTCCACTGCATAGTTTAATGTATAGGGAACAAAGACACATTAGTTTTCTGTAAATGGGATTGAAATGGAGAGCAGAGTTGAAAGAAAGGATTCATCTTCTGTATAGCTATTGGCAGCATTTCTTCAATAGCATATCTAAATGAAGGATTGTGCGTGGTGGCATCAAAATATTAAGCCCTTATATAGCTGGATGTGTTCCTTTAGGAAAAGGCCTGAATTACTTGGCAATTCATAATAACGCTACTGAACACTTGTAACCATTCAGGGATCTCAAAATCATTCAGAAACATGAGTAAATTAAATTTCACAACAAAACACAATTGACAACATGCCTACCAGAAGTGCATGTTGAAGTAGGGCAAGGAATTCAGATGTCCCATCTCTCAGATCTGGGCTTTAAAAGAGTAGACTTCATCAATTCTACATTTATTAGCAATTTTCACTCCGAGTTGGTTATACCAAAAAGATCTGTTTCTGAAAAAGAAAGCATCATAGCCTCTGAGATAGTCATGCTAGGTTTAAATAAGAAACAAAAAACGCAGAGAAGGTTTTGAGAACTGGCTTTCTAACACCTTTGTTCTTTGGGATGGTATTTTCTCTCGCTTTACAGAATCCATACATTTGAATGATGCTGCCTTCTCCCAGTTCCATCTCAACACTAGTCTGGGTATTGAAGGATCAGAGTTTTTCCTTTATTCTACATATTAGCTGAATTTGCCTGCGCTGCCTATGTGAGTTTTCTCATAAGACAAAATAACCGTCCTGGAGGAAAGTTTCTGCCTCTTCATAGAAGAGAAATGGGGACAATTCCCAGTTTCTTTGTAGATGCACTATCATGAGCTGTAACAGTTGTCCAATGTCTCAAGAAGAGCAAGATGGAAAAATATACAGGGAGTTGTTCAAAAGTAGTTTCATTTCAAAAACCTTTTTAGATTTTCCTTCAAGATTTTGATTTTTTGGTTTTTTGGTTGATTGGTGGTTTGTTTTGGTTTTTGTGGGTTTTTGTTTGTTTGTTTGTTTAAAAAAAAAGCCTCCTTTTCTGCTCACCCTGAGCAGATTATGTGAAAAGGAGTGGGAGGAAAAAAATAATTCCTATTTACAAAAAAAAACCAAAAAACCTCTCTTTCCCCATTAAATAACACTGTATTGACTTCTATTTGCTTTGCAACAGAAGCTCAAAGAATGGTATTGATAGCAACTTTTTCTTACTGATATAGATGCTGGAAACAAAATCCATTATTTACAGTACTTTTGAAAATGTTACCTCACTTATATGATGATGTTTGGACAATTTAAAGCAATTTCAATGCTTCCTTAGGAGAAGGCATGTACTGTATTGAATAATTTTAGCTAATATTTTCAGAAATTGGGGCCTAAAGTGTCTAAATTCATATGTAAAAATCTGAAATGTGATTTATTTTTATAATGAATCCAGGTAGAATGGAAAAACGCAAGCAACAAACAATGAATTGCTTGTTTTTATGGCAATATCACCTTTACAAGCTGCAAAATACATGCATCTACATTAGATTTAGATTGCACAGAAAGTAAAAGCCAAGCTGAAACGCAATAAAATAATTTATGGCTGAGCAGATGACCAATCAGGCTAACTCTAGATTTGATTCCAGAGCAAAAGTTCTGTTTAGAATATACTGTTTATCTGGCTAGCTATTCTTATGCTCTCTCCCATCCATTTCAAATGAATGATAAATTTTAGGATTGTCTCTAAGGGGTTCTTTCAATATCAAAAATTGTTCTATCTTCCTTTACAAAATTATCATTTTAATAGAAATTCTAAAAATGTTAAGGAAGGACATAAATTTGCAAATTCCCATTTGGTATGCAAAAATTCCTCTATTTGCCTATTATCACTGCAGTTCAGTTTAAGATGTGCTCTTACCATATCTTTTAAAATGCCATATATCTTGAAATATCACATGAAAATTTAAGTGACCCACTTGTTTTTTTTAAGCAGTGCAGTAGAAGGTATTTCTGTGTACAATATTCCATTTTGGGAATATGCTGAATGACATATTACTCAGTAACTTTGAATAATATATTAAAATATTGTTACTGACATTTTTCTAAGAAGTCTAGCTCTTATGTGAGGTGTGAATTATTAAATTCCATGGAACTGATTTTTAGGGGGGGATTTAGGAGGAGACTTTGAAAAAAAAATTTATTAGTATACAAGATGAAAATGTAACCCAAGAAATTACTTTCTTTCAGAGCCAATAACTGACCTTTTGCTCACCCATAAGGTCTCTTTCAACAAAAGGCCATATTTAAAACCAGACTTAACAAATGCTCAAACAAAATAGCCTGTGCTTCGCTGGCAGAGTCTTTCAGAGTCAGAGAGAATCTTTAAGCCTGGACATTAACTCAACCTGGCAAACACCTTTCATGATGTATATTTCCCATTTAACACCCTCGAAAGACTTTTTTTTTTCCCCCCCGTGTGGAATAAATGAAGAACTACATTCAAAGATTATTTCTCTATAGATTTAGAAGGTGGGAAAAAGATGAAAGCAACAGCAAGAGGAGTGCTGAACCTTTATGACTTGTGGCTCCGAATCAAGCTCGTCAGGAAGCTGCAAATTTTCCTCTTTTCCAAGACCAGTTCAACTCACTCCTATTTAGAGTGACAAAATATGTGGATGCACAAAAATTCTGGGTTTTGCTGCTACTAAAGCAAATAAAAAATGACTGCTGTGAGACATTGATCTAATAATCCCTTATTTATGGCTGTTCTCATTTTAGAGAATCTGGGTTCTGGTAGGTGAGGACCTGTCCTGCTATCTTCTGTACACCTGGAGGGTTGTACTTAGCAGGTGGAGTGTTGCCAGGTTAGGCTGTCAGACATGGTGGAGAGAACATTCCTCATGGAATAATTCGAGCTGTGCTCCAGAGGAGAGAAGTCAAACAATAGCAACATGTAAATCTAAGTTCAACACTCATTTTCTTTCTTTTTATTAAAGCTGCCTTATAAGGAACAACTGTTTCTCCTGGCTCACATCCAATGGAGATGGAAGAAGACTGGCAAGAAAGGGGACAACAAGGTGGATAAAGAACACTTAACAGCAAGTCTGAGAACAAAGCACCAATACCACAAGTGCTGGCTTGGCTTGAATAACTTCCTACCACTTTCTATCTGGGATATTTAGCTGATTTCTGCTAAAATTATTTACTCTTAAGGATGTTGAGAAAATATGCTGTTTTTCCTAAGAAGCACTTAAGCTGTGAGAGACAAAAGTGTCCACAGAAGTCTCAGTGTCCTAGAAGCGCACTAGTTAAATTAAGCACTAAAGGAGCACTTGCTGGGACAATATGTGTGATTTGAAAACACACAAATCTAGCTTTGTTCAAAGCCTTTAGTAAACCAGGATGGTAATCCCCTGGAGTTCCTCTCCCAATCAGTGCCAGAAAACTGCCCTAAGTTTTAACATGGGGCATGGATGGAAAGAACATCCTGAAGCAGGGAACTAGTATCTGTTCTCCCTCAGATAGCAACAGACATAGCTTTAAGTTCATTTGTTGCAGATTTCAGATAAGATATTCTTACTAGAAGGATATGGAGAATAATATATCTCTTTCAAATACCAGAATAGAGTTTGTCCACAAATCATACAAGAATGCATCAGGCATCCAAGCAGAGTATGTGAATAATCCAAAATACATTGTATATCCATGTTAGAAGACAGGACAGAATTTCTCACGTCCTCAGAAATATAACAGATTAGTCAGTACATAATTCATAAATTTTTTTCCTGCAAACTAGAAAATCTCACTAAAATTAAGGGTCCCCAAGATTTTTTCAGTATTTCAGTTTCCTGTCTCCCATAACAGATTGGTGAAAAATGTTCACGTAATGCCTAAGAAGGTGAAACTTCAGCAACAAAAACAATAGTTCTAAGGTTATTCTGTGACCAGATTGACAGAGGAATGAGAATGCAGGAGTCACCATATGATGCTTCGAGTACAATTAAATTTATATATAACTTTTGAATTTCAGCTCTACATTATAGATGGGTTTTGTGTACATAACTTCTTCAAACCGCTAACTCAATTTGAATGCAGTACTTGTTTCCTTCCTCTCTTCTCTACCTACAAGTTAAGGATCCAGAAGAAAGGAAGAAAAAAAAAAAAAATAAAGAGCATCATTTAGAGCCTGATGTAAGCTCGCTCAGACTTTGGACCAGATGACCCCAGAAGTCCCTTCAAACCTGAATTATTCTTTCATTCTGATTTTATGATGCTAAATCAATCAGAAGTTCCAAAAGATAATTGTGCAGGATTCATAATAGATAGTTGTTAACAATTCATGAGCCTCTATTCACAGAAAACCTAGCATGCGTAAATAGCAAGAACAACCAGTTTGCCCAACAGGCTAGTGTCAAAACAAAGAAATGCCTATTATGGACTTCGATCATCAGATGAGACTGATCACCAGAGGAGAGCAGGATTCATAAGAGGCACTTTTTCATGATTTATTTTGGGAGTCTTCCACAGCTTATCTTTGGAGAGCAGAAAAAAAGAGAAACAGAAATGACTCCTGCAGCAGGAAGAAATGCCAGATTTTGGGGAAAATATATGAAGGGAAAAGGAAAGATAAGTGAGCCTGGATTCCCTCAGTCTTGGCCTGGGTCACAAGAAATGCTACAGAGCAGCAATCACACTGAAAGCATGGGAGTACATACAGCGTTCTAGTGTTCTGCATGTATCCCACAGTACCTGAGCAATGACTCTAGTAGAAATTTATACAAAATATGTACTAATACAACGTGTGATTTACTAAAGACTTATGGTTTTCTGTTGTAATAGCAATATTTCTCCATTCCATACTTTTCCCTTAGCAAACAAAAAACTCTACTGTGATCATTTTGGCCTAGATCTTTAAAAAGGGATAATGGTAGTTATTACAGATACTTCAATGATTTTGTTTCATCTATTCCTGACTGCTTAGAAGCAGCACATTTTCATACAAAATATGCATGGTAGAAGTCTGTAAGAGGACTTGAAAGTTTTTTAATTTTGCAGCAGCTATTGAAGTGGGCATGGGCATGTCAGAGTTTTTATTCTGAGCATGCCAAAAATCAAACATTTTATAATCTTGCCTGTAACTTAGACCTTATAAAAGCTATCAAGGAGAAGAACTTCTGTTCTTCAGACAAAACTCACAGCAGATTTCCACATAGCTTCACAAAAACAGTGGATAAACAGGAGAAGAGTAATGAGCTCCTGAAAAGGCTGCCAGATGAAGGAAAAAGTGACCGCAACAGTCATAATATATGATAATTTAGGTATAACCTAATAAAATAAAACGTAAGTGGAAGGACACATCAAACACAGCGCTTTCCAATATCAACTTGCACTTGAATTGGATTCCCACAACTTTAAAACTATCTCCAGGATACCTTAAATAGAACAGAAATAGCTCAAAGGCAAAGTTGGCTTTAAGACATTCTTCAGAGGTCATTCCCATGGCGTCAAAAAGAAATTCAGGGAGACTGCCAAGAAATAACGGCCTTTGGAAGAACCGCATTATATGTACCTTTTCAGTAGGGATACTCTTTCTGTGATCTGAAGATATTTCCTTGAAAGTGTTTACTCTCTTGTCACTATTTCTACAAAGCAACAATAGGGAAACATTTCTCCTTGAAAAAACCCAGACAATCTAAGAATTTCAAAGATGAGATTTTGGGTTTGCAATTCCTCTCTTTAAAAGAATACACACACTGCCCCTCCCCACCAAGGACCATGATAGTTTTGATCTGAGAATCAACCATTTCTCTAATATTCCAAAAGAGATTATCATTTAAGTCAGTCTTCACTAAAATACAGTCACAAACATCCAAGTTTTATTACTGAGTTCAGATGTTACTAACTGAATGAAACCATACTCTGTTTGCTGCTGTGCTGAAAGTAGATTCCTTTTGTTATTTATGCACACAGAAGTCTAGGACCAAACTTTGGTCTCACTGAAGTTAATGGCAAAACTCCCACTGACTTCAATTAGAACAGAATTTGGCTCACAGTCTCATTACTGAGCATAACAATTAAAAGAAGATTTTACAAGCTGTATTGCTGTGTAAAAGGGCATGAACCATGTAGCAGATTGCATTGAACCCATAGCCAACAGTCATTGCTATAGCAACTGAGGTTCTAACAAAGGTAGTCACCGTCTCTGTAATCATCAGGTGTCTCTATAGCAACTAGAGTTTCCAGAGAACAAGAGAAAAATATTTGAAAACTGTCAGTTGGAAGAAAAGAGGTCTGTGAACCAAAAGCAACATTAAGGGTGAAACATGGCTCAAAGCGAAGAGAAATGATTGTCCAGAAACTATGCAGACAATGGCAAAGGAAGAGTGAGCACAGGCAAGGGCTTGACTGGTGATGAGAGAGGGAGCGGTTCAGGCTTTCCCTTGGGTAAGGGAAGAAATATGGCACTCCGGGCATGTATTTCCAGATCTAAATTAGTTACATTTTGGCTATAATTCTCTTAAGAAAGATTGGTTACTATAGGAAAGAAGCTGGGCTAAACCTTATCTGCCATAGGAGTTTAAGTCCACTGGGATTTTCAAAAGCACCTCCCTGCACTTCTTGTGCCCACAGTTCTTTACAAACATAGCCCTGTTTCTCTTCGGTATAGAAGAATGCAACCTGTGTTCTTGAAATGCTGCTGTGATAGCACAATGCAAGTATGCAGAAATGACGGTTAACTGTTCTTAAATTTTTTTTTTTTTACAAGTTTTTAAACAGTGTTCAAGGGAAAAAAGGAACAGCTGCTGTTTGGATACTGATAGAGATGAAAACAGCATTGCTCATCACAGGTCTATTTCAGTAAAATATAGTTTTAGGCTCTCAGGTAGGAGCATAGCAGGGTTATACTTCACACAAGAAAGGCCAGCATATGTAAACATAAGCCCCCATCAAAAAATACTTTAATGATATTGGCAAAACCCATAAAAATAACAACTTGGGCCTAATCTGATTCCTGCTGACCTCAGGAAGATAAGAATTTGGGTGAGATGTTTCATTTAATTAGGAGTTATCCAACACATTCATGTTCACAGACTAAAAATAATTCAGTTGGACCAGCAAGCTTCCTCTGAAAACGAGTCACAAAACTAATGATCTGTTCCAAACGGGGTCCTATCCAGAATACTGATGCACTACAATACGTTTCTTACATAAACCAAACCCCGTCTTTAACCTGAAGAAGGTTAAAGATTTTCATTTCACATGTAGCGCTCGCCCTCTAGTGGAATATACTTTCAGATTCGACTCGTGAAAAAGAATTGTCCGTGTCATGTAAGTCAGTTAAATCAGGTATTTTTCCCACTTTCCTTAGCAGCATTTTGTTACAACACAGTACAACGTAATACAATTTGTATCTGAAACAGAAGTCACCCAATGACATATTGTAGAACAACGTACCAGAGGAAAAACGAAAAGCACTGTAGCAATATACTTTGTCAGACAGCTTTTTTTGCTTTTTGCCTTTTTAAGATTTAAATGTCAACCACAGTCAGAATGTTTGCTGCTGCAGCATGGCAGTCATGGATTTGGTTGCATTTCTGTAGTTGCTGTATACCCATCACAATTGAATCAGTGATATGATATCACTATTCATATGAAGGGTGAGGGATAATTAATGTCAACAGCCCAGGAGAGCTGATCTTCAAAAACAGCTTCCTCAAAGCACAAGAACCTCCCCAACGTGCAGAAAGTCAAGCGAGCGTGGCAAAAGGCCAGTGTAGATGAAGACGGAACACCTGGCTGAGCTCAAACAGGAAAAGGAAGCACAAAGATGGTGGAAGCAGGAACAGGCAGCCCAGGAGGAATATAGAGACATGGCCTGAGCTTACAGAGAAATGCTTAAACAGATGGAGTTGAAACTTGTTAGAGATAAAGAAAAGTGCTTCTATGAGTACAATCGACAGCAAAAGTGGCTGTCAAAAACGTAGACTCACAGCTCAGTGGGTCAGAGAAACTAGTGACAAAGGACATGGAAAAGACAACAGTATTCAATGACATTTTTGAGTCAGTTTTTACTGGTAAGGTTTGCCTTCACACCTCTCAGCCTGCAGAATAGTGTGGGACTGATAGGAAACTGAACTTAAACCAGTGGGTATGCACAAGTCCATGGTTCCAGAAGCCGAATGTTAGTCAGAAGCGTGCTACAGTCCTTCAACAGTTGCACTGCCTGAGATAAGACGCAAATCAACCTTATGTATGCTGAGATTTCAGTGGATGAACATTACATTTCACAGTGAACCCCTCTCCCCTTTTGAGCTCCCTATAGTAGTCTCCCACTAGGAAATTATAATTTAAAAATTACCTTTACAATTGGCATCTTTAAGTTAAATCTGGCTATCTAGACTCATTTTCAGTTTATTAAAATATGAAAAAACAACCCACAAGGCAGCAGTTGAAGCTGAACATGAACATTAAACCTGAAGAAGTAAACTTGGAAATATCTCCTTCATGATCCTGGCATTTAACAATGCCAATTAATTCAAACTGTATAAATAGTTGACAGTTTCTCACAATTTCGTAAGAATTCATCCTAGTTCTGAACCTATGGGCTAAAACTGGCTAAACCAGAGCAAATTAGCTGTACTTTGATAACTCAGAGAAGCAAATTGTTCTTTTTTTCAGAGCTTTAATTTCTCTAGAAGTGCTGGTATTTCTGTCTTCTCAGAGAGAAAAACGCACATGAGCATTTCAGTGCTCTCTGTTGAAATTGGTCTGTAAAGATTGGTTCCAGCATGATGATTACAGAGTGTTGAGCTGGCCATTACATCACAGGGTGCATTGAATTCATTGGTGTTCAAAAGGGAGAAAAGACTTCCCTGTGTTGATACAATGCCTGGAGACAGTGACATATGAGCAGAAATATCACAACTCTCTTGAGAGATTAAAAATCCAATTCCACTCAACTCAATGTACATTCATCAAAATTAGTATTGTATTTTGATTAGGCAGTAAATCAGGCTCTGAACCAAGGAGAGGGGAAAAAATAAAAAAAAAAGACACTGCCTTCTGGATGGAAAGATGTATTCAAGTAAGGAGAAATTAGTTTTAAAACTATTTTTTGGCTAAGAGCAACAGGTGTAATGTACTAGATATATAGATTACGTGGACTTATTTCTGTCACTAGAGACTCCGTGACTTGTGTAGATACAGTACCAGCAACACCAAATAAGCAATAGTAAAACCAGAGTCTGACCTCAGAAAAAAAGTGGGGACAAGATCAATAGCAACCAGCAAATAAACTGATTTCATAGGAGCGCTCTTCTAAGCAGTAGAAGAACAGATTTCAAAACATTGAGGCCTGGCTGTTATAAACTGACACTTAACTCAGCCCGCCACTCTGGACTTAGTGGCCTTAAGTGGCCTCAGCCCACAGTATTTCACAGGCAGTTGTGTATCAGAACAGGAGCTGGCAAGGCAGATCTTCTTGGATGGAATGGATTAGAGAAGGATAACCAGTTGTGATCCTGCTAATCCTGTTCCAGTCTGTCTGGGGATTTTAGGCAAGCGAGCTGTAACAGAACATTTGTTATCTGTACACTGGCAATGTGGCCGATTTCTCAGTTTCAGTGTTGATTTTGCTTGGATTTTTATTTACAGATATAGACGTGCTTGTTTTCAATGTTTGCTTTTACTTTCAGCTGTACTTTTCCTATGCTTGCATAATTGCCAGTGTTGCTAAAGCATTGTCTCTTTGTCTGGAATTCCCACTAACTATAATTACTATAATTAATTACAATTTTTCGTTGTGCTTCTTTTCTGGCTTCATATTTTCCAAGATGGGAATCTCTCTACTGATTTACAAGACTCCTCTTGCTTTCTATTCAATCTTCATAGTTTCTGCAAGAGCAGACATCTACATCTGCCAAGCTATGGGAGAAAAGGATTATTTTTCTGTGAAATTCATACAGTAGAGCTGATAAGATGAACGTGAAAATAAGCAAGACTACTACCTCCTGTTCATAAAAACACCTACCAAGGGAGATTAAGCAAATATTATTTGTAGTAAAAGCATGGTATTATGAGAATTACTTGACATACTACCTTCCAACAGAATCTGTAACTTGTTTTGGCTCTGCCGTTGGCCTGTTAAATAATATTCAAAATATCTTCCCTGTGAAAACTTCATTCATTCACCTGGTAGCCTGCTCTGAAAACCAAAATGTAGCTTTTTATTTTATCCAGATCCCTTCCTTCTTGATTTATCATCTACTATCAAAATTGCAGATATGATAGAACACCAATGTTTTGCAGCAGTTGCATCTGACCTGTAAACCAACCAAAGCTTGGAGAGAAGTTAGAAGGGAAAATTGATGAGAGACCTGGATACCACCGAAAATTTGGTTACATATGAGAACATGGAAAGACTTGAGCACAGAAAGAATGAAACAGATTATCTGATCACATTGCCAACAATTTTTCAAATGATATCTCACGTCAAAAACTGATAAGGTTTTCTGAAGCCATACAGTGTTTCTGTGTATTTTTCATAGATAGATCTACTTTTTAAATAAAGATACTTCTCATCTACCCAGACTCATCCTTTTTTCCAGAACTGTACTTAGCAAAACATTCTTGAAGAAACACTGGAGAAGCGATTTGGTTTAATTTAGCTCAAGAGGTATTGGTTCTGTGTACCTATATGTCTAATAAAATAATACGGCATATAGAGAATAATACTACAGTCATACCATTCATCACAAAATATAACAAAACTAACTGGATTGAAACTTTTAATATAGGCTTTTTTTATCACTTACAGGTTTCACCTTATCTATTCTCCATTTACGACCCTGGACATTTGGGGCATCCTTCTGAGTAGCCTATACATGCAAAAATGCCATCACATTATTAGAAGCAAAAAGGATTCTTAAGGTCCTGTACCAGTTAGTTCCAATATATTTTCCCCAGTAATGCACATATAAAACACCCACTTGCAAACATGTTGCATCAGATAGTTGCCTTACCTTAATCGTCTCATCTTCATATTTTTGCACATTTCAGATAGTATATAGCAATAATATAGTAGTGAACTCTTATGCGAATTGCTGCAGCTAAACATCTGGCCCACTTAGAGAAGCAAAATTTTCATATCTGAGTTTTAAGTTACTAATATTTTCTATGTCATCTGCTATTACGCTATTTTTCAAATGTCTTATCTGATACAGAAGGAATAGGAAATAAGCATCAGTTCCTATTTGTAAAAGAAACTTAAAATAACTAAGTGAATGCCAAAAGCTGATAGTAAGATTACCTTTTATTCAGATAACACTTTTCACTCAATGATCTCAGACCCTTTGCAGATATTAATGAATTCCTAAAAAGGCTTGTGAATGATGTAAACATTGCTATTCCTAATCTAAAAATCAGAAAGAATTGTACTATCTGTAAGGAATCAAAGTAAGTCAACAGTATTCTACAGAAGTAGAAAAATTGCAGCAGTTAGCTAAAAAAAAAACATCCTGTGTTTTGTAGAAAAAACCCACATGCTACCTCGTGTTTTGTAGCACTTCTTCATAGTGAAAGAATGATGACATTAAATGAGAAGGATTAGAAAGAAAAATGGTCACTTTCGGCAAACCTGTTGTTAAATAGGAAACAACTATGTTGTGAGGCATGACTTTTTTCAATTATACACAAAGAGATATTTTTCTCTAGATTTTGAAGAAAAAAAAAAAAAAAAAAGTCTTCTTTTTGAGCCCAGGCCCTTAGCACAGATCTCTTGATGAAAAGTATTTGCATGTTTCAGCCTGAATCACCCAGTCACTAGAAAGGTCTGCAACATCAGCTTTCTATTTGCTACCATGCACGAGAATCTCTTCCAAGATCTACCTGTGGATAAGCTTGTACTTCCTCAACATGGACATTTTAAATATATGATTCTTTAGAAGCTTCATGAACGTTGGTAGTGGCAATAAGCTTACTCATGAGTCTATTTTCTCTCTTTCCCAAAAAATGTAAGATTAACTCAGTATGTGGAAAAGAGGTTTGCTGGTGCTAACCTGCATTAATTTCTTTAGAATAGCACAATACAAATACATACTGTGTTACATACACAGTACATACTACATACACAGTACATACATACATACAAATGCTAAACTGTTCTGGTTGGAGGGGAACAGAATTTTGTTAAAATCATTAGGACAAAGTCCCTGAAAAATAAATATCTACAATAAAGCTTTCATCGAGATAGAATGAATCCACATAAATTATGAGTTTCATTTAGAAAGAAAAAAACAAAACTTATGTATTAAGTTGGAGAAATACCTGTGCCCAGAAATCACAAGTCTTATGCGTTGGTTGGAATTCGCAGAAAACACTTTATGGACCAAATGAAATGGAAGATGAAAAACGTTGACCAAAAAAAGCCACTTGAAGACATTTGAAATGTAAAGGAAAAAACAACAACACATGAAGTTAAAAAAAAGAGTAGATTTTACTATAAATTTTGTGGAAGATGAATGCTTAGTTTCAAATAATCAAGATCTACCTTTAATCAAAAAGAACAAAAAATTATTGTTTGGCATAATAGACACACAAGCTAAAAATTCTACTAGTGCCAGTTGCAGACAGGGATACAATTATAGGGTTAGACAAGTATACACGGCCCTGTGAAGGATGAATACAATGTTTGAGAATGCAAAGTAAAACAACAGTTTTGGATGTCATTTCTGGTTTCCTCATAAGCAGGAACTCTGATGGGTGGCTTTGTCTGGAAAGCTGATTTAAAATTGTCTTGCAACTCAGAGGAAAGCACTACCTAAAAGCCAAATCCTGTAACATGACGAATGCTGTTTAGAACCAGATCTCCCCCAAATTATCTAAGAAGCTGTGCTGAGTCTTTGGCAGAATTTAAGCCCCAAGTCCAACACCTGGAAGCCTAAAACTTTAGTTCAGCTTCAACTTTAATAGAAAACTCTGATTACAATGTTTCCCCAACGTCTGGTGTTGTGCTTCTGTGTACGAAGGAAAGCATTCAAAAAAATCGCTTGCCAAATTCAGGATGTATGTAGGAACAGAACTGTTTAGCCCAGTGTTTAAAGCCATTATCTGCAAGACGTGAAAACCTGATTCACATAATTTCTTCCAACCTTTTTGTGACTATCACAGATACTCTAGTAGTTCAAAGAAAAGAGAGGTTTGGTCTCAGGATCTAAACCTACGGTTGCATATCCTCAAGGGCTGCCTCAAAATATTTAGCTATTTTCTGAGGCGGTGTGTGGTTTTTTCCTGCTAAAATAATTCACTTCTACAGAACACAAAATGTGAAAGCAGTTAAAGTGATAAAATACATAATTTATCCCTCATCCATTACAGCCATAAGCTCTTGAAGGATAAGCATCTTTTTATTATGCCAACATTAAGGAAACATACCCCTTTAACTATCAGTAAAGAGAAAGTTTGGTACGTGTCTAGATTAATTTGTTAAGTCCAAAACCTATTCAGTAAGAGAGGCTTGAATCAGTGACTTAACTGACTTAAGTACATGCTGAAAAGTTTGTAAAACTGGGACACTTAGTCTTACTTTTCAGGGACAGTCTTTTTTGAAGCCCTGATGTTGTTAAGATTCAAACTTCAGAAATTTATAACCTACCAAAAAAGTAAGAAGGCAAGGTTTTCCCCAAGAAAGGCAAGGGCTTGTGATCTCTGAAGCAAGATTGTTAGTGTGTAGTTCGCATTCCTGAGGACAATGATGTTTTCTGAGTAAAGCTTTTCCTGACACAGATGTTTTTTCTTACATAAAAGAAGTCTGAAAATGCCTTCAGCACTTCTCTAAAAAAAAAATATAAATAAAAAAGCCAATCGCCATTCTCTGATCTTACAGTTCTTCCTAAAACAGTTTCACACACAGAAACATAACTGATCAATCCCTACACAATTTAATTATTTTCGCAGTGTGTCCATTTTTAAAAAAATTCCTCCTGAACAAAGTCCAGTCTTCAGTTATGTAATGACTGTAAGTTAGATTTTTGTTTTTTCCCCTTGAATTATACTTTTCCATATAAACAAGCAAATAAAAAAAAAATATCCAAAATCCACACTTAAAAGCTCTATGTCAAATTCTTTACTGGGGAATGAAAGCCAGGGGAACTATGTTACTTTTGCCCACTAATATGTTGTCTAGCCATTTGTACTGCATATGTGATATACACATATACAGTACATATATGCATATTCTTCTTAATACTTTTCTCAGAATGTTCAATACACTCTAAAATACTGCATATTAAAAGAGAGTGGGAAATAAGCATTCAAGTTGTTTATGCAATCTAAATTCTTTCTTTTTTGCTCCTAAGCAATATACCTTTTATTCATATGATCACATACTGTTTGTTTAGTTTTTTTTAATGTAACTGATGTGACCAGTGTGCAAATGGATAGGACACAGAACAAATAACTTAGAAATTTCCATTGTTTCTACCTCCTGTTATGGGTCAATAAATTAAAATAGGTTTATTATCCAAATCTGATACTGAATCTAAAATTGTTTCCGTTTTAAGCTCTGGCATAGTACAAATTGCTATAGCGTGTGATTGTTTTGCAAACATGCATCAGATTATCTTGTGAGATAAGGCAGATTTATAACCCTATTGTGCAAAAGGGAAATACAGCTTTGGGAAATTAACAATTACATGTTTCAGGTATTTCATACTGCAACTGCTCTAGCAGTAGGACTGAGGAACTCCTTATTGTCTGATGAGAAATATGGGTTCAGGTAAATTCAAATAGAAATGGGAATTGAACCTTGTCTCCCAAATCTGAGGTGAAAAGCCTAATGACTGAGATTCTTAGTATAAAATAACCTCCTTTCATTATTTTGTGCTTTTTTTCCCCCATTGATATTATCATAAGCACCTGCAGATTACCTATTTGACAATGGTAGCAAAGAACTCTGGTTTTCATAATAAATAAATCTTTGTTTTTCATAGTGATAGCTACTGAATGTGGTTATTTTCAAGTTACTTTTGTTTTGCTTTTGATACTTCCACATTGGAGATGGATGATCAGTCTCACAACATTAAGGTCACTGTCATTTCTAAACTGTGACTATGATATCCAAACCAAGTCTTCATTTTTATTTTTCTCCTTTATAAAAGTCATATAGCCAAGGCTTATAACATTTTTAAGAGTTGCATCAGTTGCATAGTGAAATTGCTACACCCAATTCCCTTATACATTATTTTGTCATTCAAAATACAGTACTGAATAATTCTCAAAAAATACAGGTGAACATCAAAGTTTTATCCTTACTTGAAATTGAGCTGCACGATTCATTATTTTGGCAGGTATCAGCTGTTTTTTGCCAACTTTTCATCTCACAGTGACTCCATTGACAATAAGTTCAGAATTACAGTTATGACTTCAACAATCCTGACTATGTTTGCAAATTACCAAGTAAAATTACAAAAAGAAAGAGAAAATGAGGGAAACACAAAGGAGAGAAGGTAGTGAAACAGTGGAAAGGACAAAGTAAAAACAGTGATAGAGACTGAAAAAAATAAAATCTGGTAAGAAAAAAAGCATTAATTAAAAAATAACTAGAGAGAAACTGCTTTTCATACAAAGTGAAAGAAAAAATTAAAACCTGTAAAATGTGATGAAATTAGTTTACACAGAGGACAGAACTGATTTTACCAAGCAAAAATCATTTTAAAACATTGTAGATTGAAGCAACAGTGCCTCCTTAGGAATACTCATACTATATTAAGAGCTACGGCTCTGAAATTACTGAGAGCATGGATACCCAGGTATTTCTATTTTATTCACCTTTGACAAATACCTGACTTGGAATGGATTCTGTACAGATTAGTTTGACCTAAATTGTTATTAAAAAATAAATTTTATGAGATTGTGACAAAAAATAATAAGCAAATTGTCCTTTTTTAACGAGAAGCAGAATCAGGTTTTTTTTTTCTAATCAAGATGATCGTTTATTTGGAACTCTCCAGTATAAGACATGTATTGTAGCCTTGGGTTTGGATAGAAAAGCTTCCATGAGTATTAGCTACAAATCGTAAGACAATTTCTACTGTTTTGCTGGCTTAGTTGAGTAATGTAAATGAAAACATGCAAACGGCAGAAATGATGGAAAGTAAATGCCACTGCATTTTATTCAGTTTGGTAGGTTTTTTTAAGTGATTTTAATTCTAGGTATTTGGACCCTTGCTTTTACAGAGATCTCTCAGTCTTCCTGCAGGATCAATACAAGTTCAAGGCCTAAATCTTGAAATCCTTATTCATTGTTCTGTTTTCTTCCTCTGTCTTTGCATCATAGTAGCATGCAACCTTTATTCTATGTGGCTTATGCTTAAAAGTGGGAAAGAGGAAAGAATTTTAAACTTGCAAACTGTAGTGAAGGTTGCTATGCCATTCTTTTAACGTCATTTTTTCCATCTTAAAATGGAACTGTAAAGATAAAATATGATTTTTAGGATTCAGATTATGCTGTAAAGTACAGGAACAAACATTGTGAATACAGACTAACTTTTACAACAGAATTTTAGAAATTGACAGAGCCTGAGCCTTGGAGGTGATTTGTGCATCTACAGCTGGAGCAAGCGCAGTCCAGCGATGCAACCACAACATGAAAAATGAGACAGGGCAGCTTTAAGAGAGAAACAGGAAGCTGTAACGAGAATCCAGCTGAATTCTGAGCTGGGGCACTTTACCCTGAGGCTGCAAATAAAACAGATGTGTTTGCTGTGAATTTCTGTAGTATCTGGACTTCTTGTACCTAAGGTGGTAACGCTTTCCTTTTTTTTTTTTTATTTTGCACATATTTTCCATAAAGAGACTGAAATGGAGAACTTGAAGAAATACATATCAGTGAAAGATGAAGATCAGTTTTATCATCAGGGAGCTGTGGAGTTGCTAGTCTTTAACTTTTTGCTCATTCTTACAATATTAACAATTTGGTTGTTTAAAAACCATCGATTCCGCTTTCTGCATGAAACTGGAGGAGCCATGCTTTATGGTGAGTATAAATCCAAGTGCCAGCTTAACATGAGACTAGTTGCATATTTATTATCAGGCACTTGAAATCAAGTGCTGACAAAATGAAATGTCATCAGCTCCGTAACCGTGCAGTAAAATAGAAACATAAGCTCACCTCTCCTGAAGTAGCTAGAAGCTGACTTAAGGGAGTGACTGTCACGAGCTGGTTGTCCTCACAGCACGCACGTTATGTTCCTCTATGGGCAGACAGCCACTGCATGACACTTTGGGAGTTAGGGAGTTTACTGTTTTCAAAAGAATGCAATGCTCTCAGTGAAAGAGATTATTTACTTTGCTTATTTTCCATGTTTGTTTTACGTAACAGCCAAAGGTGTTAGACTAAGGAGCCTTGTAGATACAGCCATGTTGACTAATACAGTTAAAACGATCTTGAGACTTTTCTTTTGGTTTTTCTCTGTGCCTTTGAAAAAGCACACTATGTAAACGCCTCTCAAGTCTTCTCTGAATGCTCTCATTGTACTGTAATTTCAGTTTGCCTGTCTCGTTCTAATCTTCTTATGAAGTTTTGCAGTATTGTGTATCACTTTCATGTAGAACTTTCTGCATTGTCCGCTGATAAGAAGGACTCACCAGTTTAATGGTATACATTTACATGTATAATGATTTCTCTTGTCATCCTCTCCTACTGTTGTTTCACCAAGAGAAGTGTGTGACTGCCGTTTCTGTTACCATAAATCACATATAGGAGGGTAACACTGTCAAAATGGAAGATATGAATCGACAGCTCAGTCTTTACCTATCTACATGCCGGCGTGTTTTGACTCACTCATTCTATGCACATCACATACCCTAGCAGCATAACACCTAAAACTGGTTTTGTTAAGATTGCATATTCTGAAGCGTTCATCATGACACACAACATGCAAAAAAATCAATGGAGGTTCAACTACAAGCCTGCAACAGAAAAGGCAACTGACTGCTGCATTTTGAGATATAAGCTTCATTTACTCTTTCTATATCAAATATTTTAAGATGATCTCAGTTCCATAGGAGGACTGCAGCTAAAGATCACAGTTTTCCTTTTATCCCTTTCAAACTATTTTATTAGATAAATTAACTGTATGAAATTTCAAGAACACAGGCTATTTCATCTTGGCTCCCTTACTATCCTCACAAGTGACTTGATACTTTAGAAGAAAGCAAGTAAACAAGAAATTCCTGTATTAAGCCAGTCACTGAGCCCCTAACACCTGGGTCTGTGAGATGTCTTAATTCTTGTGTTTATTTTAAAGTTGTGGAAAAGTATTTGTTTGATAATACGCTCTTTTTCTAATCTTTAAATCTGTTGCACATAGAAAACGCTTCAACTGAATCATTTGAGACTGAAACACACATCACATGATACTCAGTTAAATGCAATGGTTTTCATTGTCAGACATCACCTAGATTGTTCTTTAACAGTTTTACGGGTTACAAGCTACATACCATTACTGAAAATACATTTTCTTGTTGCATTTCTAACAGCACGACTCAAAAGGAAAACCATGAAGCACTGTGCAATATTTTCATTATGGTCAACTTGTAAAAATTATGGTGGTTTCTAGTCACATGGGTGACTCTTCTATAGTAGCTTCCTTTACACTTCTGTGCTGTTTCTCATGCACAGCTGACAACATTTGTTGAAGATTCAGGCAAAAGCCTATCAAAATAAAAATGAAATATGGGGGAATGCAACATTACACAAATATATCAGTATTTAATTAGAGTTTTATCTGTCTTTTGGTTCTGTTTTGCTGCTTGCCCAGAACACAATCTGCACATCCTGAGGACAACCAGCTCATGATATTCTTTGATCTGTTAAGAGATTAGTGTTCCAGCAGGACAGACCTTTTCAATTATTAAAACATTCATGAACAAAAGAAAGATTCCTCATGATTGTAAGTAAACAATCTATTTAGTCTTGCATTATTTATGGCAACCTTCAAACAGGGAAAAAGGCTTGTTTGCAGGATCCCTACAGCTGATGATGTCCTCTTTATCCTTAGAAATTTTGGATATGGGTTTAAATATCTTCAGCATTGTGGAATAGCAATAATGAAAATAAAGTGGAATTTCAGAGGTCATTATATAGATATCAGAACAACAGGCAGCAACTTGGAGAGAAAATCTTTGTAGCACCAAGCCCTGACAGTGAGCTAAATCCTGCCCTCACTTATTTTTTGCCTTCGTTATCAAAACAATTCTGATATATGCAAACTAAAGTCTCTGCACTAGAGTTTGCTTTACTCCAGCCCTTTGAGCTATTTGCTAGATACATGAGTAGCAGCATAAGAAACCAATAATTTTGCTTCAAGTGATAGAAGAATACGGCCATTTATTTGCACACAGTGTCCCACAGTATGATAGATGGGTCTGTATTCCTTATCAAGACAGTGTGCCATTAGGGGTATAGCAGTGGGAAAAACAGAGAAAGTGAAATATGAGGAAGGCTGGGGGCAGAGAAAAAACCCAACAAAACCCAAAACCTCACCAGAAATACAAAAACAGGAAGAAGTTTTAAAGTTACTGCAAAGTGCTGAACAGCCACAAATTGAACACTAGGAACAGCCTGATAGAAAGTTCTATTTAAAGCACAGAACAAATAAAAGGGTTGTTTTGGGGTTTTATTTTGCATAATCTATGTAGGAAAATGCAGTTTTAGGCTGAATAGTTCCAGCTAAAAAAAAAAAAGCCCATGCTAGAAAACTGTCCATTTAGAAACTTTAAAAACTGAGATGTATTAATTATTTTCTTTACCAAAGCATTGTCTCAACACTAAACATAACTATGTTTAAATTAAAAATCTTTCTGCAGTTACAAAGAAAAAGATTATGGTATTTAGCATAACCCAGAATTAATTCATAAGAATTAATTCAACAGGAATTGAATATTATTTCAGAAAAAAACCCTCTGTTTACATATATATGTATATATACATTGAGGCATTTAGCTTGAAAGTATTTAAACGCTCAAATGTTTTCACACCAAACTGAAAAAATCACACACAAACATTGAAAAAGAAACCAAACATACCTGTTTGTTCATTCATTTTGTTGTTTTGCGGTATCTCAGAAAACACGTTTCTCTGCACACTGTTGCTTGGTTTAACAAACAGATCCCAAATAGTAAACTTACTTCCTGATTTCTGTGTATCAGGGAAGCAGGTGCATATGAAAGAGTAACTTTGTGCCACCCAGAAAGGGAAGACCATCTTTTATATGCATTATCAACACAATTTTCTATACAACAGCATAGTCAGAATTAGTGTGGTAGATTATCTACACAAGAAGTAACGAAAACTCAATGCTACTTCTCTCAGATAAGAGTAGGTGGCCTCTCTCTTAGCACCAGACCCCAGAAGATGGCCTCTTAATACTAGACAATAAAAGACACAAGTGCCTATTAGCCAGCTCCTGCAGGGCGTGGTATCTTTAGATACCTCAGTCAAATAACATTAGGTGCCAAATTCCACATATAATACATATCATAGCCCTCCACAGCAATGGGGGAATAGCCCAGAGCTAGCACCAAGAAAAACTGGTTGTAAGTATCCAAATTTCCCATCCTCCCCAGAATTTAGGTATCAAGGCTACATACAGGTGCCACCAGTTACCTCTGATTAAGAGGCTAAAGCACTCCTGCAGCTAGGCAGTCAGCATTAAACTTTAACAAAAAACCTAACATACAAGCCAAAAATACCCACCCCACCACCAATACAATCTGTGCCTTTTATCTGCTATGTCAATTAGCAACTTTGGTTTAAATTGTTCTCAGCTTGAATAGTTGTCCCTCCTAGGGAATGTCTGATACCCATTAAGGTGGAGCTGAGGCCAACTGAAGATGTAGCTGCCTTCAAAATTGTGCTCTGTGGGGCTGGTTGATCAGACTGGAAGGAAAACACGCAAAGGATGAATGTCAAAGCACAGTGATTGTAGCACTCACAAGAAATTGCTTCATGTTGTAGTTGTTAGAGAGGCTTCCTGAAGTTTTGAGGGGATGGGAGAGGTGGGATTGGCTGTCTACCACCCTCTTGTTTTTTCTTCCCTTCAATTGTTCAGCTCTTGACAGGTGTGCAGTGGGAAAGCTGACTCACAGTAGTCCTTCCTCAGCATCTTCTGAGGATCCCATGCAGCATGTTTGGAAGTGAGGCACAATCAGAATTCTTGATTCAGCTGTGATGGAGGTGTCTAATGATTAGGCAATGTGACTTTTACACCTCCTAAATCCATTATGCCTCTTGTGTGGAATAATTGTATTTTTCTTCTGATTGTGACTGTGTTCTGAGTGCCACTAATTCTCAAAGGCAGAAACATAACAAGTCCCAGAAAGAGGAATCTCTAGCCCTCAGTAAAACAGAGTACTTCATTGTCTTCCTGACTACAACATTCATAATGAAGAGAGATTGTCCAGATTCAGAGGAAAGCATGGTGAAATCTTGATCAAGGCAGAAGCTGGTAATTTGTAGCGGGTAGGTGAAGAGAGGAATAGCATTCTTGAGGCAAACAACTTTGGAAGAAATTCTAAAATATTTGGGAAAATCAAGTAATGAGTAAAACTGCATCCCTGAGTGTCATTGTTAAGGAAGGTGTTTAACAGCTGACTAGACAAAATCCTGGGGATTTTATCCAGTCCTGTTAAACTCAAGAGTTTGGCATGAGTGACTTAAGAAATCCCTTCCAATACTCTCATCTATGATTAAGGATTTTATCCAGCTTCCACTGAAGAAGCTGGAAAATCTGCATTGCCTTCAGTTGAAACATGACTGAGCTCTAGTTAGAGTGAAATTTTGCTGCACGATCTTACTTCAAAGGACAATTGAGAGTTTTAAAAAGAAATCTGTAATGTTAGTTACACCTTTTTCTGCTTCAACGCTGCATTTAAATAATTGTGCTTAAAACATGAATTAAATGAAGTCTTAGTGCTAATTTTGAAGGAAAATGTCTTAAATAAGAGGAAGCTGAGCTGAAAATATTTATAATTGGATTTGGACTCCTAGAATACAAGATAGATACTCTGATTTTGGTAGTACACTTAAGTTTAGCCTTTCATAAGTGTTTGTGTTTACAATTACTTACATCCTTAACTGATGTAATACTATTTGAAACTTTTATTCATTGTAGCCAGTACCTTAGTATAATACCTACTTGTGATGTCAGGTAACATGCAGCATCATTCCCGACTCATTTTCAGGGAGTTTTAACTGCCTGATTCCCTGACTTGCATGGTAAAGCCAGGCTGTCTGTGGGTGTCACTAGGAAATCAGACCTGTTTGTACAGAAGGTATGTTTTTACATACCAAAGTCCATAGAACTTTGTGAGAAAATTTTCATGTTTAATTTTTCTGCCATGAAACACTGATTGCAAGGAAATTAGAAATTATTAGTCTTTTTTCATAGTAGATACATCCAAATGATATTTCCCAAATGTTTGGGTTTTTTCTTTAAATGAACTATAAAGAATGTTTCAGAAGATACATTACAAAAGCATTATTTCAGTTTGCAAGTGGGAGTAGTGGAAAGGAGAGTACATTATACATCTATTTAAAAATGAACTACTTCTATTAGAATATGATCTGAGCTCCTGAATTCTACCATGGAAGAAATGTTATATAATGATTTAAAGCAGAAAGTGCATTTCATAAATGAAACGCCTACTGAAATATTAAATATGCTCTTCCCAGATTTTTAATTCACTGGGGGTTTTATATAGAGTCTTTGGCACATTTATTATTACTGAAGGAAGAATACGATTCCATCACTTATATTGACTCTTGCAATATAGTGTAGTGATAGCAAAATTCAGTCTTCGTCTGAACCTTCCATAAAGCATTTGAGAATATTCTGAATCAGCTCACCATTGTGAATCCCATCCACATTTTCTTAAAATTTAATACATTACAGAATTTCCTTGAGACCTACATGGACCTCAAAGCCCCATTGATGCCCTGAGAATATTGATTGTTGGAGTCTTCTCTAATGCAATTTCTCCAATATGTGTATGCTACTGTATACACTCACAATTTCCTTGTTCTTTCATTATCATTTCATTATTTCTGTGGCTCTGTACATTACCCAGATCTGGACTCCATCAGAGGATAAGATCTAAAGCTGGTAGAAGAAAACCCAAAAGACAAACTTGAATTCCAGTTGTAAATCTCAGTTGGTGTTGATCTTTATTTCCCTATGGCTACTGTGATCGTGTTTTTAAAATATTCCTTTTCTGCAAATGGATTTATTTATACTCAAAAGCTGTCTTGCAGGACTAGGATCTACAGTATTTGCATTTGTTTCCATTCCAGAAAATTCCTGCAGAGGCAGTTTGAGACTGCAGCTGAAGATAACATATCTTCTCAGAATACAGAATAAGAACAGTCTTCTAGTCTAAACTTGACACGACAGGTTGAAATAATTTGCCCTTGAACAATTCAATGCAATTGCAGTACTATAATTGAGAACATTTGTTTTCCTTTTTAAAACAATCAAAAAGAAATTGTTTCAAAGTACACGCTGTATTAGCCAATATAACACATACTGGGAATCTCAGAATGTTGAAGTACATGGTAGTCCACCAGACTGTATACCTGGCCTGTCCTTTCACAGGCATTGGTGAATGTCTGCAAAGTATTTGTTACCTGAGCTGATTAAGTCTATGTAATACCTGGTAACAGAAGTACAACAGAGGCTATGATTTAAAACACTGAGTGATAGGAACAAAAATGATAAAAGAAAATCTAAATGTTTTCTATTCTGGAGAATGAGAAGGAAACATCAAGTCTTCTCCAACGGTCCAATGAAGCTGAATTTTTCATGTATATGAAATTTAACTTGAAAATGAAATATGTGGTTCTTCTACAGGAAATTTAATAGAAATAAGATTAAAACCCTGACTGTTTTAACTAATTAATGTTTTCCTGGGTTCTGACTCATGATTTTGGACATCTGGGGCTGACCACTGTAGAAGTCATATTTCATAGTAGCACGTGCAGTGCTTGCTTCCCTTTTCCTACATGAGCTTTCCCCTAAAATTTTGAGGAATTCTGTCTTTTACTATAGCTAGATTTATTATCTGATTTATTGCACAAATGCTGTATAACTTAAGGAAGTGGCCTTGGGATTTTCTGCTGCTTATCTAAATCGTCTACTCAAAGAAACCAACCATGCTAAACCATAGATACAAAACAAGCATAAATGCATGTGCATACTAAACAAACAATACAGCTGTTACTCTGTTGTAGCATCAGTCCAGGAAGGTTGAGGGAGGTGATTCTGCCCCTCTGCTCTGCTCTGGTGACACCCCACCTGCAGTACTGCATCCAGCTCTGGGGTCCTCAGCACAGGAAAGGCATGGACCTGTTGGAGCAGGTCCAGAGGAGGCCACAAAAATGATGAGAGGGCTGGAGCACCTCTTCTATGAGGAAAGCCTGAGAGAGTTGTGGTTGTTCATCCTGGAGAAGAGAAGGTGCCAGGAAGACCTTATTGCAGCCTTCCAGTACTTAAAGGGGGCTTACAAGAAAGATGGCGACAAACTTTTTAGCAAAGTCCGTTGCAATAGGACAAGGGGTAATAGTTTTAAACCAAATAGGTAGATTTAGACGAGATATAAGCAAGACGTTTTTTACAATGAGTGGTGAAACACTGGGACAGGTTGCCCAGAGAAGTGATAGATGCCCCATCCCTGGAAGTGTTCAGAGTCTCTGTTATGGGAAAATGTGACAATAACAACGTCATCCTATTTATCTCTCTAGGCATTTATGATCACTTTTATCACCATGATATCTGATTATTGGATAAAACTTTAAATTTAACATCATATTCTTCAGATGCTTATCAGCTATTTCCTGTAATTTAAATTTCTTTCTTATCTTTCGTTAGTAAGTATATTTATCTGGATGTTTAGATGTCTTCCATCAATATTTAATCTGAGTTTTCTTAGCATTTTATGAATATGTTCATAATTAGTAACTGTAAAGCTGTTCATCATATACATGGGACTGAAAGCACATAGAACATAAAAGAAGAATAGAAATTAAATTTGAAACCAAACCCAAGTCTCTGAGGGTGGAAGTAATCTCGGTAATGTTATCTAGCTAAATATTAGTCACCTCTCCTGAAGTAATCATGCATGCTCCCACTAGAGCCAACAGAAAGAAGCGTACTTTCCAGAGGACATCTGCAGAAGTACATTTTCCTCTCTGTTAACTGTAAAGGGAGCCAAAATGTTTGTCTTAGATAAGAGTCCTAAATTGTAGATCATAGAATCATAGAATCATTAGGGCTGGAAGGGACCTTCAAAGGTCATCTAGTCCAACCCCCCTGCAAGGAACAGGGATATCTCCAACTAGATCAGGTTGCTCAGGGCCTCATCCAACCGGGCCTTGAACGTCTCCAGGGATGGAGCATCCACCACCTCTCTGGGCAACCTGTTCCAGTGTTCTACAACTCTCATGGTAAAAAATTTTTTCCTAATATCCAACCTGAATCTACCTCCCTCTATTTTAAAACCATTACCCCTTGTCCTATCACAACTGGCCCTCCTGAACAGCCTCTCCCCATCTTTCTTGTAGGCCCCTTTGAGGTACTGGAAGACCGCTATAAGGTCACCCCGGAGCCTCCTCTTCTCCAGGCTGAACAGCCCCAACTCTTTCAGCCTGTCCTCATAGGAAAGGTGCTCCAGCCCTCTTATCATCTTCGTGGCCCTCCTCTGGACCCTCTCAAACTGGTCCATGTCCTTCTTATGTTGGGGACTCCAGAACTGGACACAATACTCCAAGTGAGGTCTCACGAGGGCAGAGTAGAGGGGGAGAATCACCTCCCTTGACCTGCTGGCCACGCTCCTCCTGATGCAGCCCAGGATGCGGTTGGCCTTCTGGGCCGCAAGAGCACATTGCCGGCTCATATTGAGCTTCTCGTCCACCAGTACTCCCAAGTCCTTCTCCTCAGGGCTGCTCTCGATCCATTCTCCGCCCAGTCTGTATTTGTGCCTGGGATTGCCATGACCCAGATGTAGGACCTTGCACTTGGCCTGGTTAAACTTCATGAGGTTGGTACGGGCCCATCTCTCCAGCCTGTCGAGGTCCCTCTGGATGGCATCCCTCCCTTCCAGCGTGTCGATGGCACCACACAGCTTGGTGTCATCGGCGAACTTGCTGAGGGTGCACTCCATGCCACTGTCCACGTCACCGACAAAGATGTTGAAGAGGGCCGGGCCCAACACGGACCCCTGAGGGACGCCACTCGTGACCGGTCTCCACATGGACATCGAGCCGTTGACCACTACTCTCTGAGTACGGCCATTGAGCCAATTCCTTATCCACCGAGTGGTCCATCCATCAAACCCATGCCTCTCTAGTTTAGAGAGAAGAATGTCGTGCGGGACAGTGTCAAAAGCTTTGCACAAGTCCAGGTAGATGACATCCGTTGGTCGACCCTTGTCCACCGATGTTGTCACCCCATCATAAAAGGCCACCAAGTTGGTCAGGCACGATCTGCCTTTGGTGAAGCCATGTTGGCTGTCACCCACCACCTCCTTGCTCTCCATGTGCCTTAGCATGGTTCCCAGGAGAATCTGCTCCATGACCTTGCCAGGCACAGAGGTGAGGCTGACCGGCCTGTAGTTGCCCGGGTTAATAATCAAATCAATTCATCCCAGTCTTAATCTTCCTTTCCTTCTTCCTGCTTTTATTTTCCTGTGTTTATAGAGTCTCAAAAATACACAGAGTCTTCTACGGAAAGCAGAATGTGCCTGAGGATGCTGTGTCAAGAGTTTTGCCCCCACAAATGAAGTGTGTAAAATCCCCAAAAGCACAGCTGATTTTTATATGCTCAGTACTGTCCATTAGTTATGCAAACATCCTCCTTTTCTAAATATCTATTGAAAATGTGGTGGATGAGCAACTCAGTTAATAAGTATATCAGAATGATTCCAGCAACTGGATCACAGAAATAGGAGTACAACTGAGCATATGTCAACCAACATCTGTCTTCTAATGAAATGACCATTTTGGAAGAATATGTTATGATCATCCATGAGTGAGGTGTACCTCTGTGAAGGTGGAAACACTGAGAAGCTTTAATAGAATTCATTTTTCTCCAAATAAGATATTGTATCACATCAGATACTTAAAAGTACCTGAATCTCTTTGGTTGTTTTCGTTTTGTTTTTTTTTCCTCTCCAGGTCTTGTAATGGGATTAATTATACGATACGCAACAAAAGCATCAGATGTTGAAAGTGGAACTGTTTATGAATGTGAAAAGCTGAAATCTGGGCCATCCACTCTACTTATTAATATAACTAACCAGGTCTATGAATATCAGTACAAAAGAGAGATCAGCCACCACAATGTCAATGGTCACCAGGGCAACGCAATGCTTCAAAAGGTAAAACCTGTCTTATTTTTGTTCCAAAAATGTGTGAGATATTTCTTTTCTTTACACCCTCGAGAGAGGAAAACAAGATTCAAGCTAAAACGTGACACAGAGAGAGAGGCTATTCTGAATTTAGGATGAGACGGGTAAGTGATGAAGGAGAACAGGAAGGGAAATAAGGTGCAGTAGAAACATGACCATCCTTTAGCACACAGCTGGCTGTGTGCTTGCAGAATAGTTGCCTAAACTCTCTCAGATGACAGTCCCACTTCCTGCAGACACTCAGTTCATTTGCAGACGCAGCTGTTACCTTGGATTCATTGCCACCAAAACTTTAAAAATCCCACTGATATCTTTATTTGTCCTCTGTCTTAAAAGTGACGTGCTCTAGCAGCATAATGCAAAGGAGTTTTACCTCCTGTATACAGCAGAGAGAACTACAAACTCTAAACATTTAGTAAAATATAAACTTGTAAATATGTAAACTTCCATAGATAAGTGGAGGGTTTTTATAATGCTTAGATGCATTACAACATTCTCATACATTGATTCACTACTGTAATTGTCCTCAGCAGGGATTTCGCTGGCTATCCCCAAGCTTGGAGAGACAGCATTGTGGCAATTCAGGTTGGATGCAAAAACGGAAGCGTGGGACGAGGTTTATAGAGTATTCTACAATGTCATGACCTTTTCTGTTTTCCAGTATATAAAAATTAAAATATTTTACTTTGTTAGTATATTCTTTCTCTCCCTTGCAATATTTACTTCTTGTAATGTTCACTTTCTTAAAAAATGACAGCAATTTAAAGAACTCATGAGTGCAGAGGGACTTTTTAAAACCTGGATTTTATGCTCAAAGACACCACATGTTCACATGAAGATTCTAAGCCCTTGCCAGTGTTTTTTCACAATATTGAAATATATTATTTTGCCTTTTCCCAAGTATTATTGTTTATTTAGCACAGTAATACATGTTCTTGTGTATTATAGTGGTTATCATTATAAAAACTTGTAACTTACGCTTAGAACGTGCACTGAGGAACTCGGCAGAATTAGGATTTAACTATCTGCTCAAATTCTTTGCTGATGCAGCACCATTGTGTGCCTGTCTGTCACTACTGCCAGACTCTTGCCGTTCTCAGAAAGAACTAGGCTGTCAAGGGCTATTAGAGCTGTGGCAGGGTGGAGACAGGAAAATACTGTGGCAGTTGGACTAGTCAGATTTTGCTGAATCTTCATCCTTTTTCCTGCTAGTTGGTTGCAAGAGGTTTGTCTTAGTAAAAATGTGGGTTTAGTTTCCAAAGCATTGGAAATGTACTAATCCATTACAGTTGAACATCTTCATTGAACCTGGTATACTGAAGCTCACCTCTATTGTGGTAAAGGAGGAGCACTACCTCACACAGAAGTTTCTGTTGCCCTTACAGAGGATTGCCCAATCTTCTTTCCATAGTCTCACTTTGCTGGAAGATTCTTCAAAATCTCAACTGTGAATTGTGAGTTTCTTAGTATTACCAGAGAGACCACAGCCTGCCTGGATTTTCACTCCTTTTTCCTTTAAAATTATGTGGCAAATGCCCTCTTACAAAGAAAATAAATAAAAAAGGAAAGAGGGAGGAATTCAACAGTATTTAGGAGAAAATAACAATGCCTGGCAGCCTTCCTGACTGGCAAAAGCACTAACATAAAAACCAGAAAACATGACCACACCATGCTCTGGTTTTTGTAGAACTGTAATTCCCTTTTGACCTCAGTATAAGAGTTTACTAAGTGCATTTATCAGGACTAAAAGGCTGTGCCATGACTTACAAACGTGTACTTTAGAACACAGTTTTGAATAATAAAACACAGAGAGAGGATTTCTGATGCCTGTGGAAAAAATACTGGAACGTATTTGCTGAATTAATTCCAAAATTAACGTTTGAGGCTGTTAGTTCATAAGTGAAGAAAATCCTTTTTCTATCATGTTTTCAATGAAGTTACCGGCACAGCTAAAGTTGCTGGCACATTATTTGCCAGCCAATTTTTTTCAACTTTATAATTCAAAGTAAACAGAACGGAAAAAAGGCTGCGCTCTCACTTCCTGTTTATCAAATCAAGCTATCTCCTAGTGAGAAGATAGAAGTAATTTTGTAGGCAAGTCTTACTCTTTTAACGCTAAATAATTAATCTAGAATACTGCAGCCTTAAAATATCACTTTATCTGAACAAAGGAGCTGCAAGCCTTTGCATTAATTATATCTTGTCTCTTTTAAAAGCGGTGGTATAATATAGCCCACTGACAGAACAGTAAACAGTGCATAGGCTTGTTAAAATATATTTTTCTTCAGCAATGCTGTGGGTTTAAACAGGATTCTATTTTATTGAAAGCTCTTTGTCATGAATTGCAGTGACTGAAAATTGTCCTTGGTCTCTATGCCTGAATTTGAGGGGCAAGTATGAACAGTGTGTCGACGGCAGCTGGAGTAAGCACTTTTTGCCTTGCCTAGCATCATCCTCATTATAGCAGTATTTTAAAAATTTTCATGTGTATTTTATAAACTGTTTCTGGCTGTTGTAGGAACAAAAATGTATGTTTCATATGAACAGGGCTGGCATTACACAGGCATTTGAGTGTAACAAACTGCATAACAGAAGACAAAGCGGTGCCTGCTGCTGTGCCAGCCAGTGGCTTGGAGCAGGAACCGCGAAGAGACTAACCCAGTAGCACGGAATCGTAGAATCATAGAATGTTTTGTGTTGAAAGGGATGTTAAAGATCATCTAGTTCCAAACCCCTTGCCATGGGCAGGGACACGTTCCACTAGACCGGTTGCTCAAAGCCTCATCCAACCTGCAGACATTGAAGCTGATCCTAAGATTATTCCTGATTAGAAGTTACAATTAAAACCTATCCTAGCAAGTAGGATGCTATTTTAAATTTTATTTTAAATGCTACTTTATTTGTCCTTACTCTCTCTTTTGTCCTTTCTGGCAGATGACATTTGATCCTTCCATCTTTTTCAATATTTTGCTGCCACCCATTATATTTCATGCTGGATATAGTTTAAAGAAGGTATGTGTCTCTTCTATTACAAAAGTGACTGAATGTGATTGCTACTTGGTAGATCCAACAGGCCAGTGACGGAGAAGAGTCAGTTAAAAATTGTATTGCATGGGAACAACTTGACAGGAATGGAAGAAAATGAAAGATGCATGGACCTCATTCTGCTCCCTTTCTGCATCTGTGCAAAGATTTATAACTCTGGGGCATTCCTGTTTTCAGAGGAGGCCACTTCAAATCTAGTGACACTGCATATGGGCAGCAGCCTATTTGTGTTCTATTTAATGCATGATCAGGGCTTTGCTTGTCTAAGGGACAGGGTTATGATACTGTTTGCATCAGATACTTTCAAAGTGGACTTCTGTTATGGTCCTGAAGCATTTGACTGGATACATAAAAGAGAGAATTTTGATGGCATTCCACCAGGCAAAAAATTAATCATCTTAAACTGTATTTTCCAAAATAACTGATGTAGCCTACATTGTTTCATCTTCTCTTTAAGATATGGGTTGTCCCAAATAGCACTTCTAGGTACAGTGTTTCAACTTGGTCTGAATGTTCTTTTACTGGTTGTATTACAAAGGTCTTTTTTTCAAACTTTCCTCCCCAGAGACATTTTTTTCGTAACTTAGGATCTATTTTAACCTACGCCTTTTTGGGAACTGCTATCTCCTGCATTGTCATAGGGTAAGTGAATACCTTATACTGTTATTGCTGAAGTCATTATTACTGCTTGGTATATTTTTTACAATTGAAAACCGAAGTGTAAAAAGAATGGCAAACCCTGCGTGGTCAATATGCTTCACAACTTTGTAACAGTTAAAGTAATTCCTTATCAGGGAATGCTGAGATGGAAAAGGCGAAACTCTTGAATAGTAAGAACTGTACAGAGCATTCAGGAAATTGTGTCCTTCATTTCTGGTCTATGGCTGATGTAAGCTTGAGCTGCTTTCTACAACCCTGTAGCTTTAACCATCTGTCCTGAGAAACAGAACCATTCTCTGGATTCGAATTCCATGCTTCTAACTAGAATTCCTTCTAGAGGAGAGCTGATCTCTAACAGAAAAGGAAGGACTTTACATCTCAAAAGGGGAAGTAACAGATATCTAGTGGCACATGTGTAAATTAACTGGAGTAATTTCAAAGGCTAAGTGAAATTTTTTAGTTGAAGATCACGTGAAAAGCCTCAGTCTGAAACTATGTGTGGATTTAGCCTGGATATGACTAAATGGCTTCTGCAGAAAAAGAGGAAGGGAAAAAAGCAGATGAGCAAAAGATCCTGTTTTATTTCCATACTTCCTTAGTGAAAAGTTTCTAATTTTTTTCAAAATTTGCCTAATTAAAGGGAAATTTTGCTAGTCGGAAATGAATTATATATTACTAGGATGGCATGATATTAAACTTTTGTTGGTCTTTTTCGTTAGCTCAATCAAAATTAAACAAACCATTTTAAAATTCTTTTGACTCTTGAAAGTGCATGTGTTTCACAATATTTATGAATACCACACAGACACTTCAGCTCTCATGTTCTGGGAGAATTCCTGATGCAGGTGAAAACAAATGACCAGAGTTAGATTCTGCAGTGAGTGGGTATCTGTGCCTGCACAGAGCCGTACTGAGAAAAGCAATGCACTGTTCACAGTTTAGCCTTAGCATCACTGGGCATCCCATGGCATTTCTGTGCTACAGAGTGGTACTGAGCTAGCTAAGTCTGTGTGGTCTGTGGAGGTGATCAAGCAGTGCTGCATGGAAGCGAGTAAGTCTTGCTGAGAGGCCTTGGTCTTTCTGGGATTGTGCAGAGTCAGAATGGGAAAAGGCTACAGAACTTTCTCGTGTTCAGGTTTTAGACTAGGAAGCACACTGCATCTTGTACTACCTACTTGAGGTCCTGGGCTGTAGAACTCTGAAACGTACCATTTAAATCTCTGCATGCCATGGAAAGATTTATGGAAACACTTCAGGTTTTGTGAGAGTGCCTCAGTTAAATGTGGTCAAAATTCTGTACTTATGAACAGCACTTTAAAATTATAGAAGCAATTAATTTTTTATTTCTATCTTTTCCATTTCTTTATAATGGACCTTTAAGTAAAGATGTATGCGCTGCATCATGCTCCTTGCTGGCATTATTATGAGATGGAACTTTCTCCTTTAATGTCATTTTGGTAATAGTGAAACACATGAATGACCTATGACTTAGAGTTCAATGATTTAAAAACCGTTCTTTTATGGGTATGTCAACATATCTATCTTGACATCCCAGATTCCTAACAATCAAGTAGCTTAGTAAGCATAATGTACCTTAGGTACTGTGGCTATTAAATGTTCTTCAAGCTATGGTCACTCCAAATGTCAGGAAATTTTAGACTCTGCAATGAAAAGCAACGTTCAAAGTATAATCACCTTCTGTGGTGAAATACAAAGGAGTGTAAGTGCTGTATGTGACTGTCTCCCCTTCATGTGAGGAAAAACTGTTGAATATCTATGGGCTAAGGAGGAAGGATATCTTTGCTTTCAGACACGAAATCTGTAAATCCAGGAGACAGTGTGCCATGTGTCTCACCTATTGGAGAGGAAAAGCTTCATCTTGCTTTTCTTTCTGAAATTTTGCTTTCCTTGAGAAATGGCACCTCATCCTCTCACTTCTATTGCTTGTTCTCCTCTGGAGAAGGATATGAGGCAGAAAGCTCTGCGTCTCGGGGATTCTTTTTTTCTAATGGAAAAGGCATCGAGAACATACAGGATTCCACAAAATTACATAATTAAACAATAAGAACAATTTCCTGCCTGGTTGCTCGATGTCATTATATCTAAACCTCTTTATTCATTTCTTTGTGAGGCTCTACAGCTTGTGATAGAGCTCCAAAAGCACTTATCCACATGAAAGAGAAACACCAATATCACAGCATTGTCACTTGGTGGGTGAATGTCTGCTCATAGATCCATGAAGATCACAGCTTGGACAGCTACACCACTCATATTTTTCCCCCATGTTTATCTGCAGTAATATACACCTCCGTATGACTCTAGCTCTTGGAGTTGCTTCTTTTCATACTCATTTATTTGGCAAATAGCACCCCTAAAGTTGGAATTGTAACTTCAGTAAAAAATCTACATCCTGATAACAGTTTGAGCTGAATGCTAGCACATTACTGAGGCAACAGTGGTTTTGGATCTCATTAGGACTCTTCCTGTGCTTCCTCTCACCTGTCTTAGCCATTGAACATTTCTCTCCTGTAAACCAATTGCTAATAGCTCTATGAGACTGAAGAACGGCAGTAGGGCTGTCCAGCCCAGTGATGCTCTTGAACATGCATTTGGTTTACAAGCTCTGACATGTGTCACTGCCCTTTATAAGCCAGTGCAGCTTTGATAAGCTTGTTAAAAGAAATGTAATACATTGAG
Source organism: Tauraco erythrolophus (assembly GCF_009769465.1). NCBI lineage: Eukaryota > Metazoa > Chordata > Aves > Musophagiformes > Musophagidae > Tauraco > Tauraco erythrolophus. The sequence continues at coordinate 13,347,216 of NC_141475.1, read as the reverse complement.
TTTAGCCTAAATTTCAAACACTCTCATTCGTGTATCCATGTTATTTTATCTAAAACAGAATAAATGCAGATAGAATCTGCTACGGAAGGTTCCTACTAGGAACAATTCCTACTAGCAATTCAAAGTTCAAGCCCATAGTCAGAGATAAAAATCCAAAGGAAACCCTGAGCAGCAGTGGGCTGTGTACTGCATTCCATACAAACCCACAACTCCCACTGAAATCACTGCAGAGAAGACAGTAATATATTCAGAACAGGGCTTATGTGAATGTGAAGCATGTTTGCATAATGTACATGTCACAATAAGAACGAGATAATGAGTGCATGAAGAAGAAAGATGATACAAAAACTTTACTGAAGGGAACTAAAAATAAGTCCTAAAAGAAAAAAAAACATCCTAAGAGAGAAGGGGTGAAGAGCTATAGTTGTTGTCACAAAAGAAAGGGCAGAACCCTGAGGTACTTCTGGGTTGCATTGCTGTAGACAAATATTTTGTGCATAGGCATGAGCAAACGGGTGCTTACTCTTCATTCTATACGCACAACACATATACATCTGAACACACAGGCTGGGGCTCTGTGCGTGTGCAGCCTCTCATTGGGACTGTGCTCTTCCTGCCTGAGTGAATTACAAAGCAGCCCATTGTGAACTCCTCCTGTGGGGCTCGCTGTAGTGACGGGGTACAGCCTATAACAAAGAAGGACCAGACTTCTCTTCCTAAACCAGAAGCAGCTGGGAAATATCATTAATAAAGAACGGGAACATCATTTGGATTGTGCAAACTCTTCGAATGCTAAAAAGTTGCCATGGAACATGCTGATACAATGGTGCCTGTCTCCTCTTTGTAAATCTTTCCTTTTGTATGAAAGGCTGTCTTCTGGCATCAAGAGGAACTGTGTGGAATTGGAGTGAAAAGGCTATAATCAGATATTCCCACTGAGGGCAGGGGAAGGACGAGTAAGGGGGATTGCTTTTTTTTAGTGAAGGCAGTGCTGAAACGTAATTGCTTTCAACTAAATACTGCTCTAAGGAATGCCCGCCCATGTTAGCTGTAATACTGTCCTCAGCCACTTAACACCCATGCAAGTTACAGCAATTCACAAGCTCCTCCAGCTAGGCCAAATCATGCCCTTTGCACCAAGTGTGACTAGCAAGGATCCATGCAGAGAGATCCCACAAGTGAAAGGAGAAATTCCCCCACTCTAAGCTGCATCGACTTTGCAGAATTGCTGAAGCTGTCTCCTTCATGGCGAACAGAGTACGCTGACTCTGGGTCTGCATGATATAAGTCTCTTATAGATCTTTTCTCTGCCAGCAGTTCCAGTTTCCCATCTCCTGAAGAACAGTGGGGCATGATTGGTGAGACAGCTCTTTACTCCTAAGAAAAATCACACAAGTTCAGTCTCTCAAAGGCCCTCTCTGATACAGGGTTGGAAGCAATGCCTGAATGTCTGCAGTTCAACCGCCTAATAAATTCCAATTTAAATCCAGTTCCTCAGGGCCCTGTTCAGCTGACTTCTGAATATCTCCAACAATGCGAATTCCATTGGCTGTCTGGAAAGCCTGTTCCAGTCTTAACGACATTCACTACTGTATTGGGTTTGCATGGCATCCAGAGTCTGCATCCAGCCAGGGTCAACCCACCACAACTATGAAGATTGTTTTTCTGTATATCCAATTGGAATTTCCCTTGCTTCACCTTGTAACCATTGCCTCCCATCCTTTCACTATGAATCCTTCAGAAGGTGGCTTTGTCTTCTCTATGACCACCTAATTAGTTGAAGACAGCAGTTAGCTCCCCTCCTAGTTACAAAAGAAAGCTGAGCTGCTTTTCTCCAGGTTGAAATAACTCAGCCCTTGGTCTCTTCTCATACATCATGCCTATCAGCCCCTAATTATCTTGGTAGCTCTTTGTGGGTCCGAAACTGGACACATTATTCCAGATGACACCTCACAAGTGCCATGAAGAAGAGAGCCCATGAAAACTGGGCTCCTGAAAAATTAAATTAATATCTGCCCCCACTTACCTGTTTGTTAGGATTTTTTCCTTTTAGGAAGAAGCAGGGAGAAGGGCCTAACTTCAGCTTCTGCAAAGAATAGTGTTCTCTTCCCTTAGATTTTATTTTTTATAAACTGTGCTATCTCATGGGTGCATCTTCCAGAATTGATGCCTGTGATAGATATTTTCAACTTTGATGTTGGAAGAGAGTTCAAGTATTTGGAAAAATCTTGACACTATAGTTAACAACCCATCAGAGCAACATATGAGGTACTGATAGGCAGGAGGACTAGAAAGATTTGCATTTTTTCCCTTCTTGAAATCATCTTGACATCTCAGTACAGCATGCTCAGTGCCAGCCATGGGCAAGATGCCCATGCAAAGGAGCCTTGACTTCATAAACTTGGCCTTATTTACGATTTTTGATTCGGTTTTACTTGAGTTCTCTCGAATTGCAATGCCAAAACCACATTTTAGATATTCAGAATGCAGCATGTTTGCAGTCACTTACTTATATTTTTCCAGCCTGCCTACTACATTTGGCAAGGCCTGTTTCTTCTGGAATTTAAAGCGCTCTGAGTGTGCAACTCAAATAGCAAACATATTTGCAGACAACTTAAGCCAAGTCTGATCTGTCTTTGTGGCTGCTGTGAGAATTTTGCTTGAATAAATGCAAGATAAAAATAGGGTTTGGATCTGAAAAAAATATCATAATTGTAGTTTCAAGACAGTGAAGTTTCGAAATACAAAGACCTGATAATACTGGTGTTAGGAAGAGTCATTCCAAGATAATCACTGTTTTAAGGGGAAAGATGTGGGTGTTTATATTAGCTACCCAATTTGCGTAGACTTTTCTGGCTGGAGAGGTAGGATTTCTCCATCTTCCCACTAGAGCCAAAGTTGGTTAGTTTGGCCTGGTTAATTCCTGTCTGTTAGCGCATGGATGCTTGCTTCAGAATAACAGATTTTTTTTATGGTAATGAGTGCTTAAAAGTGAACTTCCAATTAAAAAAAAATCCAAAACACATAGAATCAAAATATTTCTTTTGTGCATCTGTGTTTAACTGCAGTGACTAACAGTTTGGACAGAGAAGTCTCTTCTGACATTTAAACTAAAGTGTAAGGAATAAGTCATCATACTTGGTTTTCACAGGCAGTCAAGAATCCTTTCCCTTGCCATTCCTCACCATTCTACAAATGAATATTCAAATGCTTGTTGCATATGATCGCTGAAAACTGAGAATATAATATGATATGACATGACATGACATGATATGATATGATATAATGTAATAGTATTTTATAAATTCTTTCTTTCAAAAACTGAGTCTTAAACAGTTTTGTTTGAAAATCAGAACAATTTTTTTTCTATACAGACATACACACGTATAAATACAAAGTTGTAAGAGAGAAGGAAAGAAATACCAGGAAATATCAAATACCACTCCAAATATTTTTGAGGGGAAAAAAAAAAAAAGGCATGAGATTGTGTTTTCCATCATAACCTTTCTATGAAAGTAGTATTTTCCATTCAAATGTCTGTGGTATCAAGATTCCATCATCACATGAAATGTTTTTTCTTCACTCGTTGCTGCACACTTTTAGCAGCCCCTCTTTGTGCTTCCGGAAAGAGGAAGGGATGGGCTGAGTTAGTAACAGTGTTGCCAAAAAGCAGCAGTAGGAAGAAATGTTCCACTTTTCATTACACAATTTACATGGGTATGATGCATCTTGTCGTAACTATGCAGTTGAAGATTTAGTTCTCTCATCAGTATACTTATCCAAACAGACTTCTAAAGATTAGGAGACAAATTCCTTCCACTGGCATGTCATTTAAACAGACTATTTATAATTAATCATTTTTAGCAGAAAACAGTCTTTCAAAACAACGAAAAAAAAAGTGTGATGTGTGGGTGTGTGTGTATTCATTTCCTCTTGAAAAGTTAGCTTATTTTACAACCTTCTTTTCAACAAGTAGCTTGCTCTGGCCTCATAGTAACATGAGACGGAGCTATTGATACTGATTTATTGATATACCAATATGTTCATAAAATCATAGAATTATAGAATCATAGAATGGTTAGGGTTGGAAGGGACCTCAAAGATCATCTCGCTCCAAATCCCCTGCCATGGGCAGGGACACCCTCCACTAGACCATGTTGCCCAAAGCCTCATCCAACCTGGCCTTGAACACTTCGAGGGATGGGGCAGCCACAACTTCTCTGGGCAACCTGTTCTAGTCAATGCAAAAAATTTCTTCCTTATATCTAATCGAAATGTGATCCCAGTAGACACACGTTCCATCTCTTATTGAACATGCAGCAGTGCATGCCTGAGAGGTTCAGCACACAATAGTTATGTTTACTGAGTACTGCATGACTCTGGGGATTTTTTTAAAATTATTTTTATTTTTTCATTTTCATAGCTATTTCAATAGTTTGGCAAATACTAGATGGATGTTTAGTTAGGTTATGGGTGTTTTCTATATCACTTTCTGACTGAAGCTTAATGGAATATACAAATGAGGTCTGCCAATGTGAAACAGTATTGAGTTTATAATCTGACTATTCTTTTGCATCTGAGGGCTATGGATAGACCTTAGAACTTGAAACTAAACACTTGTAGCTATGTGCTTCAGCAGAGCAAAACCAAATGTTTGGCTTGAATCTACTGTACAGTGCTATGCGATTCTTCTGGATTTTGGAACCTGTTTCTGCAAGGAAAAATGAGGCCAGGTTAAGGGTAACAGAAAAAAATATCTCTGTTACAGAGCTCTCCATAAACTAAGCAAATATCTTTACAAGGATTATCTGTGGCTAGACCAACTAAGCTCTTGCCTTCCCAGATAACTATTTCTGTATTAATTCTCAATTAGTTCATTGATATGTGAGAATATCTAATTCTAATATCTAGTAATATCTAATATTATGATATGTGTCTGGGTGTAGGAATTTTGCAAAGGGAGTAAAAAAGCAAAGAGTCTTTCTCTTAGACATAACTCTCTGAGAGTTCTAGCACTCCTAAAAGCTATAAAGTAGTAAAAAAAGGCCTCTAATTTGCATGACGTCTACTTATGGATAAGAAGCTATGTTAAATTAAGGCACTGATGTAAAATAGTGTTTCCCAGACCACTAACACCCACACAGAGCTAAAAGTTCTTCCAAGAGTACTTTGATGCATTCCAGTGTATGTGTTGCTGCAAGTTCAGTGAGAATTTGTAGCTATTTCGCAATAAACATCTGACATTGTTTACTGCAGCAGACTTTATCACACAGAAAACACAGTTTTTCTTCTCATAAACAGATGTGGTGAACAGCAGGGTGTAATTATTTGTATCTTCCAGAAGAACCCCTTAGCATACTAAGGATATTCAAAGAATTGTATTATAGGGGACATTGAAGGTGTGGGACTGCAAAGACAAACACAAACTGGAATACCAGGAACTTATCTAAAATCAAAAGGATGCTTAATTTGGTATTTGATACCCAGCAGGTTCTTCCGGAATCCAGAAAAAAAAAAAAATTAAAAAAAATCACACACTCTTCTGAAAACGGGCAAATGGCATTTGTTGCAAAATAGGAGAAATGCTTGAGTTCAGCTATTTCCCAAGAAGAAACCCTGCACTGGAGGGAAGAGTTTGTTTGGGGTTTAGTTGGTTGGTTGGTTTTGTGGTTTTTTTACAAAGTTTCTTCCCAGTTGCCTTGGAAGTTGAGGTTTTTTACTGCAGGAATGAATCCTTTTGGATATATCTTCTAATGCCTTCTTCCCTGATTTTCATGGATCCTTTAAGAATTGACACCCAATGTGATCTCCAAAGACTGCCGTCCCTATTTCTCTGGCTGCACACCACCCATACACCCGTGCAACCCAGCTTCCTTGTCTGCAGCGTCATTTGGAAGTCTCAAGTTTGCAAGACTACTTCCGCAGCCTCCATATTAACTCTCAGAGAAAACATATTTACAGAGCTGGTGAAATGGAAAATATGCATCCCTTCTGGCCCCATACCCTGACTGTCCACCGCCATTCTCAGAAGTACATACCCTCTTCCCAGAACAACTCCAGGACAGAGGAGATGAAAGCAGAAGGAGGAGAAGGTATACTGACTCTGATGTATTTGTTCTTTTTCCATCTCCTACAGATATTCTTCCACACTGCATGAGAAACCTGCACACAAAGCATGTGACTGAGGAAGGTATTGCTACTTCAGCCCACACTATGCATTGCTTCACGTCATACGTAACTGTATGGCTTTACTAGGTAGTGAGCCATAACACGCTTCCTCCTGAATCGAGGTGGGAGATGACATGACCTCTATCATGCACACAGGAATTTGTGAATTAGTTGCAAAATGCTTTGAGCTGCTTCAGGGTGAAAGATATAACAGGAATTTAAAACGACTTTGAGAAGTCGTGGCAGTCCAGTGAACTGCCCACTGTCTGGAAAAGACATGGATTTGATGAATGGACTACCAGATGGATAAGGAATTGGCTGGATGGTCGCACTCAAAGAGTTGTGGTCAACGGTTCAATGTCCAAGTTGAGACCAGTGACCAACCCCTGTTCCTCAGGGGTTGGTATTGGGACCAGTGCTGTTTAACATCTTTGTTGGTGACATGGACAGTGGGATTGAGTGTACTCTCAGCAAGTTTGCTGATGACACCAAGCTGTGTGGTGTGGTCAACACACTGGAGGGAAGGGATGCCATCCAGAGGAACCTTGACAGACTGCAGAGGTGGGCCTGTGTCAATCTTGTAAAGTTCAACAAGGCCAAGTGCAAGGTCCTGCACATGGGTTGGAGAAATCCCAAGCACAAATTCAGGCTGGGTGGAGAATAGATTGAGAGTAGCCCTGAGGAGAGGGGCTTAGGGGTGTTGGTTGATGAGAAGCTCAACATGAGCCAGCAATGAGCACTTGCAGCTCAGAAAGCCAACCGTATCCTGGGCTGCATCAAAAGAAGTGTGGCCAGCAGGTCGAGAGAGGTGATTCTGCCCCTCTACTCTGCCCTCCTGAGACCCCACCTGCAGTACTGTGTTCAGCTCTGGGGCCCCCAACATAAGAAGGACATGGACCTATTGGAGCAGGTCCAGAGGAGGGCTGCAAAGATGATCAGCAGGCTGGAGTACCTCTCCTTTGAAGACAGGCTGAGAGTTGGGGCTGTTCAGTCTGGAGAAGAAAAAGCTCCAGGGAGACCTTCTAGCAGCCTTCCAGTACTTAAAGGGGGCCTACAAGAAACCTGGAGAAGGACTTTTTACAAGGGCATGCACCAACAGGACAAGGGGCGACGGCTTTAAACTGAAAGAGGGTAGATTTAGACTAGATCTAAGGGAGAAATTCTTCACTCTGCGAGTGGTGAGACTCTGGAACGGGTTGTCCAGAGAAGTTGTGGATGCCCCATCCCTGGAAGTGTTCAAGGCCACGTTAGTTGAGGCTTTGAACAACCTGATCTAGTGGAAGGTGTCCCTGCCCATGGCAGGGGGGTTGGAACTAGATGATCTTCAAGCTCCCTTGCAACCCAAACCATTCTATGATTCTATGATTCTATGATTCTATGATTCTATGATTCTATGAATCTATGTCCTGTGGTCCATTCTAATGTAAGTTAGTCTACAATTCTGTGATGCTATAAACAACATACATTGCAGCAGAACATATTCTGCCCCTCATCCATTCCTTTCAGCCATTTTGTACTTTAAACTTTTCTACCACTTTTTCTTTTGATTGAATTGTCTTAGTCCCCATCATCCCATACCCAACAATTAGCTTATCAGGCAGTTTTCCTTTGTCCTCACTTTTTTTTTGAAATACGAACTCTGTAATAAAAAAGTCTTACTGAAGAAAAATGACTAGGATTATTTCACTTCCTGCTGCAGCAAGGACTTTATGCATGAAGATGGCTTTTAAAATGCTAATTAGCCTCTGTTCATAGCCAGCTCCATACCTTAAGGAAAAGTCACTTTCATTTTTGTGATACACAGGTTGAGCACTTACTTGCTCTTTGCACTATCACCTCTTCCCAGCTAACCACCCTCTCTCTGAAGCTTAGCAGCAACCAAAATTGAAATGTTAAAAGACCACCGTCTCCACTCCTTTTTGACCTCTCCCTTATTGGGAGCATGGGCGCTTTTATCTGTTATGTGGTGTTTAAGTGCACGTTGCAAATTTTGAGCAGGATGATGTCATTGGTAAAAAAAACTTGATCTGTAAAAAGACAATGACTAATAGTGAAACTCTGCAACAAGAATGTAGAGTCATATATAGACACACTGACTGACCTAGATACTGCTCCATCGATGCCTTTTTGTAGTCCATTTATATTGTATGAGATGATTGCTATTACTCAGACTAAAAACGAAAAACAAAATATTTTTTTAAATTGCTCACCTTCCTTTCACCCATCTTTACAACCCACTCAGGGAAAATAAGGAAAGATTCATTTTGCTGAGGAATAGAGATTATTTTCAGAGTTCCGTTCACCTATTTGATTTAATCCAAGTGAGACTGCACATGAAAACATTAGGTGTGTTCCCTCAGAGTGGTCTTCATTTATTTGATTTTGGGAGGGGAAAGAATGTGTGTTTTTGCAGTCTCTGAGGAACATAAGTATCATCAAAGGAAAGCAGAGGAACCTATCTGATGTTGTTCAGTCCTCTTGCAAATCATGTCATCTGGTTTATGGAGTTGCCCTCCATTGTTCATTGGGATATAGACACAGCTGATTTCAGTTTCTCTCCCTTCAAACAATATTCTGAGTGAGATTGCCCTTCACCACTCTTTTGCCACAGTCATCAAATAATTTAGGGTGGAATCAACCTCAAGTCCAATCTCCTGATGAAAACAAGGCTAGCTTCAACAGTTACAGCAGGTTACTCTGAGCCTTGTCTGGTCAAGTTTTGAAAGCATCTCAGTTATCCATCTCTGAGGAATAGCGTTAGAACCAAGTGCTAGCTGGATTTCAAACCAATTCTTTTTGAGCCCAGCAGGAAACTGAGTTTTCCACCCACAAGTCCTTCCATGGTGAGTGACTTGATTTAACCACCTCTCAGTCATCTTCCTATTCATACTGTCTTACCTGGCCTGTATAGAAATCCCCAATCTGTGCTATGGCATAGCATTATTACCTGTCTAACCTGTCTACTACATAGACCTTCTCATTCAAAAATGGTAAAATACCTTTTAAGTTCAGCTTGATTTCTAGGAAGAAGAATATTGCTCCCACTTTCGATGTGGAAAAGTGCACTTGCTGACAGGTTAAGGGATGTGACTGTTCACACAGTATCAGGCGCAGAGCTGGGAGACAACTCTGAAGCCCCCTGCCCTCTCTGGGCTGTGGTATGCCATTTGCTGTGCAGCTGTGGGTATCCGAAAAGCACTTTTCTGCCATCGCCATTCAGGTGGCTCAAAAATTCCTGTACAATGAGAGACCAGCCTCGGTGAGGCCAGCGTTGAAGAGCACTGCCAGAGCCAGAGGGCTTACAGATGTAGCTGGGTTACTCAAAATCTGGTTTCCTGTCCCAATCACAATCTACTTTTGACATCTTTCCAAAACAGCCCTCTGCCAAGAGGAGCGTTTGTGTTTGATCCTGATTCAGGCATTCAGCGCAAGAGTCTGACTCATGGTTTTATCAAGATCCTGAATGGTCCCATTTTGCCGTTGAACCTTGCCATGTGTTTAACATGCAGCACGTGTGGTTGTGCTTCCCAACAGAAGCTCTTTTCCCTGTTAAAGATACAGGCCCCCAGCATTTCTTTCCACACGCATCAAAGAGGTGAAAAAATGTATCTCGACTACTTTTAAAATACAAACAGACAATGAGAGAAGCAGAAAATAGAAGTATTTAACCACAGCATCCAGTACCGCAGTGAGAAAAAAAAAACAAAAACAAAAAAAACCCAACAAAATCACGCACACTTTGGTGCGCGGCACGGCTGCTCGCGGAGCCCCGCTCACCAGCACCGCGGCCCCGCTTGTTCCCGCACGGCACCGCCCGGACCCCTCCGCCGGCAGCGCCCGCCGGCAGCCAGCAGGTGGCGCCCGCGCTCCGCCCGGCCGCGCCGCGGCGGCCCGGGGCTGCGCGTTGAGCTGCCGTGGGTAGTGTCGGCGTAAAGGCAGCGGGCGGCGGCCGTCCCTCCGCTCCGCCCTTCCCCGTCGCTCTTCGTCGCGGTTGCGTGGCGGGAGGGCGGCGGGAAGTGGCTCGGAAAGGCGGTGAGCGGCGCAGGCGGCAGCCGCGGGGGTACAGCCGTATCCCGCGGATCGTCAGGGCCGGCATTCCCTGGGAGCCTGTGTGGCTGGGCAGGGAAGTGTCAAGCTGATCTAGAGGCAGATTTTGTGTTAGTTTCTAGGTGATTCAAGAAAAAATATTAAGGAGGGACAGAAGCAGTTTTCATTTTCTCTCAAACAAGACATTTTTTCCAAGTGCCCGGTCTCCATTTAGAGCTCTTCTCTAGGTTAGTGGGGAGGGCACCTGTCCCCATGGTGGGCCTAGTTTAGGGCATCTACATTGAGGATAACTGGAGCGAGGCACTGCTCCAGTTCCAAATCCGGCAGAGCCAGTGCCAGCTCTCTGGTTTATTGAGCAATGGGAATAGCTTCCACAGTCTGCAGGAGCCAGGACGTTCACTTTTCTTCTCTCCGACTCTGCACAGTGGTTGTACGGGTATAGTACAAGTTACCAAACAAGCATCATCCTTCACACACCACTCTTCAAACACTGATCTGTCCAAGGATTCTGAATAATGCAGTAAATTAAACAATCGCAATTAACTATTATTAGATAACTGGGGATATCATGGATATGATGGAGTCTTTTAGCTGAAATTGTTGTCCAGTATGCCTAAACGTTAGAATGTTAATAATCAGCCTGATTTTCAAATGTTTTCACTTAGTTTTCCTAGTATGATCTTGGTTATTGGGATCATGACACAATGGTTTAAGGACATCACTAATGAAATTACATTAGTTATGGGAATGCTTGCAGGATTGGGAGTGACTCAGAAGCCTGAACGAGTTACAATGCCCTTCTAGCAAAAGGAATAGACTGCAAAACCCTCTTGCTGGCAAATTGCAGCCTCATTAGTAATCTTGGCAAGATGACGGGGGTGTTACATTACTGATCCTCTTGTTAGCCCCTCAAGTGTGTGACTGAAGCGCTCTTTCGGGAGCAGTTTGTGGAAGTGAATGTTGTAAATATATTTCCTTTATAGGCAAACAGATGCTCTCTGTCTTTGGGGCTATCAAATTGACGCATTCATGAACACACAACTCACTTAAAAATAAATGGGAAGAGAAGGTAGTAGTTAAACCTGCCACAAAATAAGATCTAATGATAATTGTAAGCACATAAATTTTGTAATATTTTCCCAGTGAGCCAAGACACATAAAGTAATAGCAAGTAGCTTCCTCTCCCTGCAAAACTGTCTCTTCAGTGGTGTGGACGTTCTGTAAAATTCTTATATATGACAAGGATGATGGATATAATTTCATTTTAAGTGAAAGAATAGATTGATCTATTAAAGCCATATTGACCCACAATGCGTTAACATTACTATAGGGCAATATCAGTTGTTATCAGACAGGCAGTAGGTGATCCTGTTCATGTACTCCACTAATAAAACACTTTCATATAATTAGGATTAGGTCTACCACAGGTGTCCACAAGCACTCCCTCCTGTGTCCCTCACACCACAGCATCCTATGTGCATGTGTGATGCACATAGGAAAGGAGCATTATTATCTCTTAACTGTGTCTGGGAGCTAAGATGTTAGTAAAACTTTTCCTCTGCTGGTAGAGTGATTGAGTAGGGGGAGAAGAAAGAGTAACAAGAGTAACAAAGCTAGGTTAACAAACCAATGTGCTATTAGAGTAGCAAGGAGGGCATCATCAACTGGTGATCAAAGCTTATTGTGAGGGAAGGGTACCTTTGATTTCAGTGTTAGCCCTGAGAACAGGTGCCTGTTAGTAAAATCTGTAGGGCTCAAACGTATGTCCCTGCGTGTTAGGGTCTACCCAGGAGAAAACACAGCCTAACAGGGCAGCTGGCAATGGTCACTCAAGGTTCATAAGCTATTCAGACTTCATTCCTTTAGAGTATTCACCTTTATTCTCTGGCTGAATTTTCAGTTCATAGGCTTTCAGTGCAGGGGTTCTAAAGGTAAAAATGTTCAATATAATGTAAGGACAAATTCCAGTTTTTCTCATAGATTCTTTAGAAACCAGGCTATTCTTTCCTTAGGTCAAGCTGGAAAGGCTATGAGGCATCCAGGCAGGCTGCTTCCACATCAATAGAGCACACTGGTATCAGTTTAACGCATTTCCCAGTACTTGCCCACAAATGCTTTATGAAGGACAAACAGTTCCACAAAGCTTCTCAGATAATATTCCCCCTGATTAAAGAGCCCCAGGAAGGGCTTCTCTGCTGAGGAGAAAAAAAAGCCACACCATGAGGTTAGCTTGTCATGGGCTGTAAACAAAGCGTCTGTAGCAGCATCATTCAAAACTATTTCTCCTCTGTGTTCTTCCTCTGTTCATTAGGTACTGGCCTCTGAAAGAATGGCTTCTGCTTTGAAAGAATTAATTATTCATACTCTGCCTATATATCTCTTCTCAGCAACAACTAACCCCGTGGTGTTACAAGGACAAAATCCTTTGGTAACAGCCAGGACAGATGGCTGAAGCCAGGAGAGACATTTCAGAGGTGTGCCACACCTCTGTGTTATCAAACCTGGTTTTATTGGAAAACCTCATTATCTTTGATTATTTTAATTAAAGTGCCTCAGTTCAGGATATTCTTGTTGATCAGAAACCTCATATTCAATTATTTTTAATGCCTCATTATGAAGAAAAACTAGAAAACATGATCCAACTGCAAACTAAAAGCTGAACAAAGAATAGAAACTATGTCATTTAATAAAAGTCTTGTTGGAGGACTTACTATTTATCTTTTGGTATTTTTTTAACATGTTGGGGATGGAAACACTGCAGAGTTACTCAGCCAATATCCCTGCTGGAATGCTCTCTTCTTTCAATAGTGATACTATATAAGCCCCTGTTCTCAAGGGAATGTGTAACAGTGCACTACCAAGATGCTGTGCTGAGATATTTGTGCCTTCATACTTCCTTTTCTGCAGGGCTTTCTGCCTCTAAAAAGACATCTGAGTTACTTTCCCATCTTTCTCACTTCTTTCCTCTGGTTGATCAGTACAGTCTAACCTATTCTTAATTTCCTCTTGCTAGCCCATTTTGAAAGCCTCGTGTATGATTTCCAGTTGATAAAATTGCCATTGGGATGCCCTTCCTCTTCCTTCAGCGTTGATCGTCATCACTCACAAACAGATGCTGGGGAGGCAGATGATCTTTCAAACGTAGCAAGGAAGACTAGAAGGAGAGTGCCTGGAGGCAGATTCAACCACTTAGAAGCATGTAGTCACACACCGTGGTGTTAGCTTGCTTCGGGTAGGGAGGGGAGTGAGAGCTGAACATCAAAGTGCAATGGAAATGTAAAATCCTTAGTGCCGTGATTCCTCCTTTCATCTGTGCTTTTTCTCCTGGCAAGGTGTTGCAGGCACTTCGGCTTTCTATGCCACCAAATAGATTCAAGCTTCAGTGAATGCAAATGAGAGTTCCTGGGTCTGTTTTTTATCCTTTAGGAGTTCTAACACTCACTAAATTAGTTGGAGATTGAAAATATTTTCGATCAGTAAAAGCAGGTACAAACAGTCTTTCGAACAGTCAGACAAACAATGCTCAGGTATTCTTCAGGCTCAAGCTGCAAGAGGATGGGGAAGAGCAGGAAAATGGGGAACAATCCATCCTAGGGGCCTCCTTAAGCTGGGTCAAAGTCATACGCTGCATGGCAACAATAGATTGGCTTCTGAGCCAGAAGCTTTGGTGCAGAATCCTGCCTGTCCTTTTGGTGCTGTGTCACCTCCCAACTGCATCCAGCTGAAGTGTTTGAAAAAGACATGGCAAACAAATGTACCAAATTTATACTTAGAGCTCTCTTTCTGGGTTTGTACTGGGTGCTGGGACCGCCCCAGAACCAAGCTCATGTAACATTTTGTGAAGTAAAAGGCTACTGGAAGACAATAATACCCACTCTTTTAGTGATGTGCCCCAGAAAACACAGTTTGCTTCAAATAAGGTTTTAACTCAGTAAAATGCCTAACTGCTGCTTGGGCAGGATTTGGGCAGCAGAGGGTGGCAAAGCACAGCTCTCCAACGCCTCGGGGTGCTGGTGGGCGCGGGTGTTCGCCCCCCTGCAGCCCGTGCAGCTTGGGGCAACTGAACGGATGTTTAACATTCATTTCCAGTCTTGAGGCTTTCTCATCTATCATGTGGGATTAAGATTTATTCCCTGATCTCTTGTTGCTGGTGCTATTGCTTAACTGCAGACAGCTCTGCTGTGCTCTTCTGGCTCGTCTTTCATATTCTCTCTGGTTTTTACCGCACATTCAGTTACTAGAAAAAACATTGTCATCGTCATTTCCTTGTATGGCCTAAATGTCTGTTGACTTCAGTAGGTATCTGACAAGTGTGAGTAATTCTGTAGCATCTCTGACCCTTTCAGTGCTCCAAAACATGGACCAGTGATTACCGTACAAGGGAAATCACTCTGAAAAAAAGAAGGCTGCATGTGTACATGTTTATAAAAACTGAAATGTAATATAGAAAGTATAATATATAAGTTAACATAGCAAGAACTCCAAACTGAAGGAAGTAGAGATCTTAAGGCCCATTTTTAAAGTTTTATCAAGAATTTCCAGAAATACTTAATTACTTGGAACTATACCAACAGGCAGCCTAAACCAACTAACATTTACTTGTTTCTAACGCACTTTCTACTTTTGTGAGTAGTCTCAATTTTTTTTTCCCATCTGTGGAGGCCCAGCCTGACTTAAGACAGACTCCTCTAATGTGATATGAGCAGTATCTCATGAACTGTAGTTCAACCCATGAAACATTTTGCGTAATCAATTGTCCATATGAGATAAAAGAGAAAGAAAAAGAAAAGATTTCTGCAATTTACATCTTACAGTGAACTCTAAACAGATACTCTGTAAAACTGCGTGTGTGTATTCAACAAATTTGGCTACAGCTGCTGTGTAATATCACAACCAAAAGTTACTGTAGTTCATAGTAGGCAATGCTCAGTGATGTAATACCAGTTAATTTATACCAGTATTCTCCCAAGAAGGGAATGTTTTTCAGTCTTGCTTATTTAGGAATATAATCTTTCTCTGATCTTGGAAGTCATGAAATGAAGGAGTAGATCATGGAGGTACAGAAATTAAAGCAAGAAAAGAGCTATTAGACTGTATAGCTCATTATTCCGTCCCTAAAATGCTACTCTGCGGTGCATCCTTGGCTACTTCGTCCAGTGGACATAAAAACCTGGGAGCATGGAGATAATGAAGGAGCAATTCTAGTGTGCAGAAACGTCAGTCCTTTTCCGTCTGGTTTGATCCAGCGATAGGATGAAGTAAAGCAGTAATTGCTGCCATTACAAAGAACAAATCTATTTGCATTTCAACAGTGTGTCAGCTCTAGCTGTGAATGTCTAATCAGTCCTATTGCTGGAAAAATATTTTCCAACCTCTTGTCAAATCTGTGTCTGATTGCAGTGCATTACTACATAGCCACTGAACTCCACCCATGTCCTGGCCCACAATAGAGGGCTGTGGTGAGAATTTCTGAAGCCTATATCGATGTGTATGAAACATAATATAGCAGTGTCAGTGGTTCAGTAAATACTGCTTTCAACTCTAGTAGAATACTGCCCAGCACAACATGCAAGAGCAACTGTGCTTTTAGAAGAACTGTAAAACTCTGAATAAGGCATGTATAAAGATCCCATGGCACACTTTTGTAGGAATAGTGACATTTGCCCCAATGTCCTTGCTAGCTTTAGCCATAATAATTACATCGCATTTTTCTCACCCAGACTTCCCCTGCAGGTTTGATCGTAGGCTGTATTTCTTGTTGCCCGTTCTACTTGCTTTATTGGAGTGATAAGCACTATTAAGCGACTGCTACATTCTGATGCAAACATAACTGCACAATATGTCACATATTTATAAATTTACCCTGAATCTATGTAAGTTGTGCCTGCTTTTCTACCAATCCATAGTGTTGTTCTGCCTTCACAAACTTGGAAACTTAAAGTCAGTTTAAGGTTAGTACGCAGTTCTCAGGTCTGATATAGCCTCTTTGTTTCCATCAGCCAGCTCAGGAGTGCTGTAAACTGGCCAGGTTAAAGATCGCCGTAGGAAAAGGCGGTGGCTGGAACAGCGCAGAACCGGTGCACTGTCTAAGTGCTCATGTGAGCAATGGACATGCTAGAGGTGAGGACAGATCATTGCTTATTTGCTCACCCTCGCCCATTCCCAGGGCATGGGAAAGAGATTAAAGGGGAAAAGGGAAGGAGACTCATGAGTTGAGATAAGAATAATTTAATAATATTATATTTTTATATATATGTATAATGTTAATAATATATGCAAATAAGCGATGCAAATTGTGATTGCTTACTACCCAGTGACCAAGGCCTGTCCCATCCCAACAAACAATTCTGAAACAGGTAAGTTCTGACACCGCAATCCCGGACAAGCGAGAGGCCCGAAAAGAGAGCGAGAGAGTGATAGCACTCCGAGAGTCAGGGCGAGACAGCTCCTGGAAGACCAAAAGCCCTTCTTTCTGGTCAACCCTCATCTATATACTGGGCATGACATTGCATGATATGGAACACTTCATTGGCCAATTTAGCCCTTAAGTCTAAGTTCAAATCATAAGTGGAATTGCACACCCTCTGTCCCAGCCATGCTCCCCCCAGCCCATTGTGCTCCTGCACACTGATGAAAACACAGGAAGCTGAAAAGTCCTTGATGTCTCAGTGCCAACTATAAACATCAGTGCACTGTCAACACTCTTCTCATAGTGAATCCCAGACTAAAACCAAAACATAGAGCTCTTCTAGATGCTAAAAAGAGAAACTAACTCTGTCCCAGCCAAAACCAGGACAGATAGACTTGGTAAGAAAAGCCAAAAAACGTGACTTGCAATGAAATAATCATCTTGTTCTTACAAGGAAAGTTGAGTTTACTTTCCTCCTTTTTATTATCAGTTGATTTATGTCCTTAAACACTGTGTCTTATAAAGCATTGTATCACCTGGATTTGGTTTACTAATAGGCATGTTTATGTGATTCATCTGACAGAATTGTTCATTTCTGGAAAAGAAAAGAGGACTCTTTCTCCAAGCTCTTTAAATACCCAAAAGATCAATAAAATATACAGAACGTGTTCAGGGCGGTGTCAGGGACTGACAGTCATATGCCCAGTGAATAGTAATGTAAGTCCAAAGTTATTCATGCAGTTACTCTGCCTTTACACCCTATTGACAGGAATCAGTGTCTAGGAGCGGTATTCAATCTGAGCAAGTGAAAAAAAGAAGACATAACAGTTTTTTAGTGTTATTTTCAGCTAGCCAGATCCCATATGCTTGTCTTATTCATGTTTGTATTTAATTTGATATATAATTCATATGCTTAAGGCAAAAATTATCCCCTGGTTTGTTGCTTTTACATACACGTTTAATAATTATATCCCCTGTAATCCACTGTCACTATGTTAGAGCTGTTCTATAATCAAAGTCTTTTATACAAATATCCCAATCTTTTGTCATCAAAAACATTTATTCTTTATATATTTACAAAGTAAATTTTCCATGTGAAAGCAGCCAATACCTCACAACTGTATTTCCATTTAATCAATTTAATTATCATTCATTTGCCTCACCCAGGAAACATTTAAGGCAATTTTCCACTTAATCATTTCAACTAAAAGCTACAGTAGTTGCTTTGCATTTTACAGATCATCAAACCTCATCCTGTAGAATGGGAAATTTTATTTGTTAAACAAGACCCACAACCCTTATGAAGATGCTGTAATGGGAATGGCGTGTCCTGTAACTGGGCATGTACAAGCCCTGGAGTTTAGAATTTCTAAAGTGCCCTTCATGAGATGCAAGTCAATCTGTCCTAAAGATGTTACTTCCACAAACTGTTCAGAAACGCTGTGGCAAAACTCCCTTTTATACATCTGACCCGTGCCTATGTGAGTCTTCTTAATCGGATCCTAGTGTTAATAAAATAAAATACAATTCTGTAGAAGTTTGTTTTGCCTTCAGGGGAAAGGAAATTAAAAACTGGAGAGGGAGTGAAGTAGACCTTGAGACATCTGTAGATTTATGCTAGAGGTTCAGTCATGTATCCTACACGATCCTACAGGTTTATATCCTACAAACCAGAAGGAATAAGCAATAGCTTCCACCTACTGCCTTCTACTAGCAATTACTAACCAAATTTCCTGGAAATTCCTAAGCTGAAACAGGATCTGTCCTTGGTTGTTGTCAGTGAGGAGCATGGGTATAGGATAGAGCCAGAGAACATACTGCTGTGTGGTCAGGGTTTGTGCGGTATGAACTCCATTAAAAGAAGAAAAAAAATAATTTCTACATAGGGCTTTTAACAGGGTTAAAGATAACCTGTGAGGCAGAAGTTTATGGGTCACTCTGGTATGGTCCAGATCTGACAAAATGCAGCATGCACTCTGAATATCTAGTATATTCCTGGTAGCGTGGACAGGAGGTTTTCATTTGCATTCATTCATTACCTTGAACTTACCAGTTGCTTTTGAACATACTTAAAAGCAGGAGACTAGGGAATGACTTCTCTAATTCCATCCCTCACACTCTCCACAAAGAACAGTTGTCCAACATGCAATGTGTTCGGTTATTATTAGTCTTTGCTCCAGGGGATTTTCTGTGAAAAAGTTGGAGCAAGTTCATTTAAAGTCCTCTTGAGGCTGAAGGTACATACTTTTGGCAATGAATCTGGCAGAAGTTTTGGGTCCTTCTTCCAGGCCAGTCACTGGCATAAACCACTCCCTGAGGGTGCCTGAGGAGCAGGGACTGGGATGGACAGTGAATGTAGAAACACAAGTTGACTTATTTCCGTCTAGTTGCCCAATACATGCTCTTCCCCCATTCCCAGTGCTCCTCAGGTATGGTAACTAACTGAGCTATCTTTGCCGTAGATGTTTTGTGGCATGAGAGAGAAAAAGTCAAATCTTCAGCACAACATTTTAATTATCATAATTAGCTATAATTAAAGGACTATATTAACAGATGCATATTTAATGCATTTTGATATAAAAATAACAAAACTACAATGACAAAAGAGATATGTTCTATGGAGCAGAACCAACAACACTGTGAAAAATCTGATTAAAATGTTTGTGTAACTACTGAACAATGTGATCTGTATAATACAGTAACATAATCAGGTTGGGGAAGACAGAATTCTCATAATCTGCAGAGTCATAACTGTGGACTCAGTTATAGGACACTGATACTTGTCAAATTTCTTATTATTACAACTTCAGAAGCCACAAACCTATTAAATAAGTGTTTTAATATAAAAATACAGTAGCACAATAGTGGGCTGCTTTGGGACGCTGCTGCTCTATTTAATGTATTAAAAGAATATTTCTATCCAGGACACCAATTAGGGACGGAAGTGTAAGCAGGAGATAACCTGTTTCGCCACAAGTTAAGTAACAGTGTTTTGAAGCTCCTGTCCTGCTGACTCATTCTGAATCATATCAGGACAAATACTTTCACCCTGAGAAGGCATTTATTGGCCTAGGACATTCCTATTTCTGAAAGTTTTTCACACTAGTTTTGTGTCCCATTAGACCTATCTGTGTGCCTGTCATTCAGTTAGTTTTTTTTTTTTCCCAAGAAAAAAAGTAATGGTTTTCACTTCACCAATGAACATCATTGCACATTAATACTCTCATATCTCTAGAGGCAGGAACTCGCCTGGACCCAAGAAATCTTGTCATTCTCCTCCATACTTGTTTGCTATAGCAAGGATGATGTTTAAAAAATGAAGCTAAACTTAAAATGTTTGTTAAAGGTTGGGTGTATTTCTTTTCCCATCTATACTCTTGCAGAGATTCTCAGACTTTCAGAGGTCTAATTTTTGGATTTCAACTACTAAGGAAGAAAATCTGGCACAAGGCTGAACCATATCCCAAGAAATAACCACACCCTAACTTAGAAACATGAAACTTAGGGCTGATATTCTTAATTGTCCCTTATTTCTGTGGGAAATTAAACCAAGCCCAGGTAGATATCTGAAAGCTCTCAGGCCTTAGCAAGATCTCTGTCCGTCCTAAAAACATTCAACTGTTTAATCAAGAAATATAATTTACATTTCAAAACTGCACTATAAATTAAATGTCCAACTAGCGTACCTGACAATCTCCACCTATGGTATGAGTATGAATTCCTCTTTCTTTGTTCTTGGACACTTGTATCACTATTTGACTGAGCTAATCCAATAAAAATCCTGAAATGGTTTGAACAAGTTTCTCTATCGTTCATTTCATGCCCTATTTTACAACAGTTTATTCTCTAATCTCATTTACATTATTCTGAAATCACAAACTGACTGTAATCATCTTTTAATGGTAATATAAGCCCATTTAAAGGGAACATCAGGTGCTTCAGTGAAAATCTACTGTAACAGGTCCTTGCAAACACGTTTTTTATGCATTTTGATGGGAAATACTAAATGAAAATATTTTCATATTTTATACGTAAAATTCAATATTTACACTGTATTTTTCAATGTGGGGCAAAAATATTGCAGTTTCAGAATCTTTGGGGGTTTTTCATTCCGAAATTTAGAGAATAGTGAAATTATTCATGAATTAGTTCAGGATGAATAATAACCAGAAGCATGAGTCTGTCTTCCACATAGATTGACAGCAGGTTAGTATCTAGCGATGTTTCTATACTTGGAGAGCGAGTTCAAAACATTATTGGTTCTCACTTTCTTGACTCAAAATACTCTTCTTCTGAATTTCTGCTGAATCAGACCTTTTCTTCCTTTTAATCATTCAGGTCTGCAAGATTTGAAGACTTTCCCTAGGCAGGTCTTTTATACTAACATTCTCAACTGTCTGGAAACCTATTTCTGAAAGTAGGGTTCTGCTGTTACATGGAGTTCTGAAGAAAACTCTTGAAAGTTTTTTTGACACAGGGAATTTTCTTGAGGTTGAGAAGAAAAGACAAAATGATCCTCACACATCCCTCTGTCAATATAATAATGAGGTGATACTCAACGATAGTAAAGATTAGCACATTTGAAGCTGATCAAAGCTGAAGAAAACAGACACAAACTTTTCTTCTTGGTCTGCAGCTAGTCTGTGATACTTAATGCTGTCAGATGTTGTTAAAGCCATGGATTTAGCAGATTATTTAATAAAGTCAGACATTTATATTGATAATGAGATGGGATTAGGGGCTCTTCACATTTCAGAATACAAAGCACCCACTCATCTGAGAACTAGAAAGTAACTTCTGTTATAGAAGGCAATTTTATAATTGGCTGTAACAGGTTTTCTTGAACTTACAAAACTCTTGATGTTTTGACCAGGGTAAATTCTTCAGTATATCAACATCTCGTAGGTAAAGAAAGAACTTTGCATGTTATGATGGCTATAATAATGATAGTCTTTGAAATAACTCATTGGTGAACTGAATTCATTGCTGAATGAATGAATTAGCCAATTAATTAGTGAATCTGATTTACCTGATGCCCTGACTGACTTTATGGCTTAGTTCAGGATGTGACAACAGTTATGTAATCTGAGAGGTCAGAATTATTGACATTTAATTACAATGTTCTTAACTCCTGTAGGTAATACCCTGTCACTATCTTATTTTCCATGTGCAAACTAGGTATTTCAGTTGTTCTCTTTTCATACGGAAGTCTCTTACTGTAACTAATATTTTTCTTAGAATTCCACCACCTTTTGCACAATGGTGATTTAGACATTTTTAAAATAATCTACCATTATTATATCTGAAAATCTTATGTCTGAGTTTTTTAGATTTTATTTTTACTGTTATGAGGATATCTGTCACAAAATAAGCATGTGAGATTGTTAATTATTCAGTATCTATTGGAGATTCTCTCAATTAATAATTCTGAGTAAAGCAAATCTTGATGTAATGTTTAAACATTTGTAGTGCAATAAAATATTCAGTGGCACTATGATTTACACACAGTACAGTTGACAGTGTTTCATGGCTCATTTGTCCAAGTAATTTTGAGATTTTAGTCATCACTCAAAGATCAAGTGCAGCTTTTTCATTGCAAAGAGATTCATGTTTTTATGTATATAATGCATAAGGTCTCTGATTTAAATGGAGCTCAGGAACACAGCTGCATTATACTCATTAGAGGAGTATTAAAAATGCATTAAATAATATTGTGCAGTTGTGAGCTGTAGTGAATTGGTTTGTATGTCTTTGATGCAAAATGTTGTAAAACTATAGTACAGTACTTTTGAAAATCTGTCAGAAAAAAAAAGAGATGGTTTATTTAAAAAAAAAAAAAACCTGAAATACCATTTATTGACAGTTTACAGCTGTGTTTGGTGACCTCAACTAACTTGCCAGCTTATGTAGGTCCACACGTTCTTCCCCTTTTTTTCACTCCTCATTTACTTTTGCTACATTTTTAGCATTACTTAGCAAAATCTACAATTGCATCTTGAAATTATGAACCTGGGCAATATGTTTTTTTCCATTTAAAGGAAAGCATCTCTGTATCTCAATAGATACTTTCCATGATCAAAGGTACTACAGAAGACTAATCAAAATAAAATTCATACTGACACGTAGCAATTCTTTACTTTCTTGAGCATGACTCCATAGGAGGTTGTTTTCAAGTCAGGAAAGGCTCAGGCATTCAGCCTTTCCGACCACTCGGGCATTCTGCATAGTCTCATTCAAGCTGGCCGTAAAGCATCAAACACAAATATGGTTGGTCTTTCCTAAAGTCAGAGGGCTTAGCTTACTGGGGCATGACAGCCTTGTGGTTGGGTAGAGACACAGCGAAGGGTGCAGACAGAGCACACACAGTAACCTCCAAGCTTGCTTGCGGTGATGCAGCAGTGACAGACTGGCACAGGCGTCCGCGACCACCTTTCATGGATGCACCTTGCTGAACCCCATGACTGGATATGTTTGCATGGGTTTTTCCATTGATCTCTCCCAGTTTCAGTGTAAGGAGAGTCTCTCGCTTTGGTCCTGTACCAATAAAGGTGGGTTGTAGAACCCAAGATAAGTATTTTGAAGCATGTTTCAGATATCTTCACTTTTCCTTTTACCAGTGGCCCCCAAAATTGAGTGATGCGGAAACCTGGGCTGGGATTTTTTCATCCACATCCAGTATCTGTTTGCTTAATTGTTTGAATAACTCTGAGCAGCCATCACTTTCCCAAAAGTCCAATACCACAGGTATATCTAACAAGCTGAACTACCTATAGTAGTACCATTGTAACTGAAACGCAGTCCTTTGTACTCATACCCACATACATCATACCTCTGAGGTGTAAAGTGTGTTTATCTCCGTTAGGCCTCCCCATCAAAACTTCTGATTTAAGAAGCAAACAGAAGATAATCTGTGACTAATAAAAACCAAAAAATCTTTGAGGTAGATCTCTTCCATTGCCCATTGGGAAATGCTAAGCAAAAGCACTTCTTACATCACCTAATGTCCTGCCAGGAGCACAGCTGTGCTCACTAGAACTGTTTGTCAGATCGGCAGATGCTAACGCTATGCATGTAGTTCTAATACTCAGCTGTTGAACAGTCATTGTGCCTCAGGTAACTAGGTATGCAGTGGATTTGTAAAGCCAGTTTCTTTTCTGTTCCTCCAGTTCCCCAGCCAAAGGGGTTTTCTTCTTGTGCGATTTACACAGAATAGCTTAAGGTAAATTTATTATTGGTTTATTGTTACCTGAGACACTTTGCTGAGGTTTTATCTTGCTTTGATTAGTTAGTGAATGATTTATTGAAGAAAAACCCATGATAATACCCTTTCTAGTGACAAAACTGGTTTAAAAAATGACAAAAAGAAGAATATACCAGTACATAGAGCACTTTGAAATAATGAATCACTGTAGGCAAAACCTTTGATGTGAAGCATTCCACTGTATAGAAAAAGTTATAGAAATATATTGGTATGGTAGAAATAGAAAGATCAGAATAAAGGAATGAGCATTTCATTTTCATCTCTACTATTTATGTTTTTCAGCATACATTTTAAATTCTGTCTAGTGACTTTTTATTACTGTTGTGATATCGATCAGTCAATCACTATGTTACTTCATACATGAGCAAGAATAAAATATTCTACTTTTCCTATTGTTGGCTTACTAACATTGCTATTCCTTGTGAAAAGAAAGAAATGCAACTCAGGTCTTTTTTCATCTTTTGCTTGCATGATTACAATCTGTAGCTATGTTCAACTGGCTTCAGGCTACAAGATAATCATGCCTAGACAGAGTAAGATTCTTTGGGGAGTTAAAATATGAGATGAAAAATTCTCTGCAGATTAGAAAACATATTTGGCAAGAAAGATTTAAATTACAAGTCTCATTCATGCTACATAGCACGACTTCACAAACACTTTAAATCTGGAATTATGCTTTTTAAACCTTTAATGTAATACAGACTCCTAGCAGCGAGATTCAGCAGCAACGTTGCCATGAATAACAAAACCGAAGAAAATACAACTGCTGATAAAATCATCAGGGAGATGGGGATTGAGGATATGGTGTGTATATTGTATATCTTCACTTAGCAGTTTCTGTCACATTCCAATTATGTCCCCTACCGATTTAAATTAAGAGTAGATTCTTTTAGAATGGATAGCTTTTCCCGTTAGCTTGCATATGAGGATACAGTTACTTGTCAAAGAAGCAGCATCCTATAAACCAACCTGCCCATTTATATTTGTTGAAATAATTTTTTCAGTTTGCTCTAATGCAGAGGGATAGGTGCTGTGATGCCAGTTTATGCAAGCTGAAGATTTGGCCAGGATTTTTTAGGAAGCAAAGCTCAGCACAAGTTTTCTCACCTGACTGCACCATTCAGGCATATTTTTACCACAGGAGATTTGTAGGATTTATTTTAACTTGTATTTGTGCCATCTCGCATGTACCTAAGCTACCTTATGCAGAAGTAGCCTGCCTGTCACTGTCATCTTGTCCCCCTGTGTTCACTGTGCATATATAGCCCCTCTCAACAGTTCTTTTGGACACCATGTTGTCTTGCATTCCCAAAAATGCTGGTGACTTGGGTTAGTTTTTTACCAGATGCATTTAGGTATAGTACAGCCTTTTGTTATCTGTTTAGATGTCAGGTGTGCTGCTTACTAATGTGTTTTGTATGTAGCCTTCCTCATCTACCCATATGGCTAAAACTCTTGCCAGGATTTCATCTTTCCTGTCTTGATGACTACAGTATCTATTTCCTTCACAGATGTGGTCTGATCCCTTTTGTGGCTATTCACAACACTTCTGTTGAAATCGTTCTCCCAGCCCCTGGAGAGCTGCTTTCTTTGCATCTTTCCTCCAGCCTCCCCATTCTATTCTGCATCAGACATACCCCTTGCCTCTACTTTAAAACTATAAATTATCTCTCTTTCATGAGCAGTATGCTGGATAGAGTTTTACTATTTAGAACTTCTGACAAGAGCTTCCCAAAAAAACCCAAAGTAGTTTCACTATCTCTTTTCAGATCCCTTCTTAAAACCAGCTGTTGCTAAAGGAAACTTGCAAAAAATGGGCTTCTGTTGAGCTGTGTGTAAATCTCTTCCTGAGCATTTAGATAGTTTATTGAGTAGTGGTTACTCTGTAAAGTTCTTAGGAGAGGCCTCATTTTTTTCCTCACCATTTAAACAGCAGCTAGTTCAAGAATGTCCCAGTCCCAGAGTAGCTTTTCTAGAGAGCAGCTTTATAAATAAATTCACTGGAAACTTCCAGCAGTACCCAGACAGCTGATGTGCTCTACAGGTCCTTTCCTCAATGCATGGCAATAAAAGATCAGTAGCAGCAGAACTGTGGTACTAAAAAACCTGACTTTTTACAATATGGAGATTCTTCCCCCTTTTTTCACACAGGCAAGCTTTAACTCAGTCCAGCTTCAAAAATCTAAGGACAACTCAATGCTCAGAATCATTAAAGCCTTGTAGAATATTTGTTCTGGTTGTTCAGTGTCTGTTATTTACTTTGATTTTTTTTTGTCAGCCTAAAGTTTATTTTGTGGTGTTGTGCTGAGATTTTATGTGGTCTACTTGCCAATTCATACTGGAAACTATGGTAGTTAAAGCTCAGTTTCCCAGAAGATGATTCTTACTTCAGCAAGTCAAATATTTATATGGTATCTCCTCTACTGTGTAATGACAGCATTGTATGTAGCATATTTTAGAGATGAGACACGTTGTAAGTGCCAGACTTGCATAATCTGGAAAATTCCAAATTCTCCTGTGTTTCATTATATTACTGTTTTTTTCTTTTCCTGTTGAAATAGCAAAATACTTGCTCTAGCTTCATGGGCTCCTCCCCACACTTTCAAAAAAATTATGTTTGAGTGTAGAAAATGCCAGCTGTCCTGCAGAAAAGCTAATCTGAGTTTTATTCTTCTATATTATTACTTTATTAATATTGATTAATACATTAATTAATACTAGTATTCATGACCAAATCAGTTATTCACAAATACTGTTTGCAGTACTATACCATCACTAAGTCCAACTGAGAAGTCTTCAGTGACAGTTTACTACTAATCAATTTATTTGCGATTTCTTTCTAAAGTATAACGTTTCTAATAATCTAGTTTATGATCACACTGAAAAATTGCTGAATTGGCATATTTATTCATGACAATAAGAAGTTGATAAGGAGGTAGGGCAACTCCAAATCACCTCCCTGCTCTGTATTGATGGTGTGTAGCTCCTTGAAGAGTCATATATTCCTAGATGCAAAAAAGACATTCTTCAGGACACTGTCACTTGGCAGAATTCATGGCTTCAAGTTACCTATACAAAGATGGAGGGACAGAGTGGAAAAGAATTATGCTTCAAAGCATAATTTGTGTGTCCCACATGACATCCTTGTCTCTAAACTGGAAAGACATGGTTTTGATGGATGGACCACTCGGTGGATAAGGAATTGGCTGGATGGTCGCACTCAAAGAGTTGTGGTCAACGGTTCAATGTCCAAGTGGAGGCCAGTGACCAGCGGTGTTCCTCAGGGGCCAGTGCTATTTAACATCTTTGTTGGAGACATGGACAGTGGGATTGAGTGCACCCTCAGCAAGTTTGCAGATGACACCAAGTTGTGTGGTGTTGTGGACATGCTGGAGGGAAGGGATGCCATCCAGAGGAACCTTGACAGACTGCAGAGGTGGGCCTGTGAGAACCTCATGAAGTTCAACAAGGCCAAGTGCAAGGTCCTGCACGTGGGTCAGGGCAATCCCAAGCACAAGTACAGGCTGCGCGGAGAATGCATTGAGAGCAGCCCTGAGGAAAAGGACTTGGGAGTGCTCAACATGAGCCGGCAATGTGCACTGGCAGCCCAGAAAGCCAACCGTATCCTGGTCTGCATCAAAAGAAGCGCGGCCAGCAGGTCGAGGGACGTGATTCTGCCCCTCTACTCTGCTCTTGTGAGACCCCACCTGGAATACTGCGTTCAGCTCTGGAGTCCCCAACACAAGAAGTACATGGAGCTACTGAAGCAAGTCCAGAGGAGGCCACGAAGATGATCCGAAGGCTGGAACACCTCTGCTATGAGGACAGGCTGAAAGAGTTGGGGCTGTTCAGCCTGGAGAAGAGAAGGCTCCGGGGTGATCTTATTGCAGCCTTCCAGTACTTAAAGGGAGCCTCCAGGAAAGCTGGAGAGGGAATTTTTACAAGGGCTTGTAGTGATAGGACAAGGGGCAATGGCTTTAAACTGAAAGAGGGGAGATTTAGATTAGATATAAGGAAGACATTTTTCACTCAGAGGGTGGTGAGGCAGTGGAACAGTCTGCCCAGAGAAGTTGTGGATGCCCCATCCCTGGAAGTGTTCAAGGCTGGGTTGGATGAGGCTTTGGGCAACCTGGTGTAGTGGAGGGTTTCCCTGCCCATGGCAGGGGGGCTGGAACTAGATGATCTTTGAGGTCCCTTCCAACCCTAACCATTCTATGATTCTATGATTTCTAGTTTTCACAATAGCCTCTAGATGAACTTTTTTGTGTAGTTTTGAAAAGATGACAAGAAAGCAAATGTTGAGATGACTGGAAAATTATAATCAAAAATGAAAGACGTTTCAGTTTTAAAGCTATTTAAAGTGAAGGGGGGGTTGCATTTTGTATGGCTGTGTCTAGTAAGAAATCACTGATAAATGATGATTACTGATCACTTTAATGTATTACCTTCATTAAAAAGACACAGCTTTTAGAGAAAAGATAAACCGATGTGGTTTAAAAGTTAATTTTCAATAGGAAATTATTTCTGTGCATGTTTTCATATGTTAGATGGAGGAGGTACAAGTACAGAGTCTTGTGGTTTATTTAAGCTGGCAGTCTGTCATGTAATCCGAATGTATGTCTGCACTTAGTTGGGTTTAGGTTGAAAAATTGGACCTTTGCCATTTTAGCATTGCCAAACGTATTCTGAATTTGCTGTTCTCTTTTCTCTGTGGATGAGGTTTAACATCTCGGTGATTAAATCAGCACCATCGTTTAGTCCGATCTGCAGTTTTATTTCCCTTTTCAGTACAGCCAAGAACTGAACAGTATGTGAACAAAGACCAGGTTCTGTAAGTCTTCTACTGTAGTGAACTTCACAGCAAACTTAGACCTCCTATGTCAAAGAAAGACTCCTGAATCCAATTTTATCCAGTTCATCTGTAACTTTGTCAGTCAGCAGAGACATACTGAAAATATTTAGTAATGTATAAGAAACAATGCTAAAAGTCAGGATGATGGCTACACCGGGCATTTAAAGAATTATCGTGACTAAATTTGCCGGATAATCAAAGCTTCATTTTAATGATTTATTACTTTAAAATATTTTTAACTGAGTCAGAAGAGTATTTCTGGTCAAAACCGCAAGCAGGTTTGGGCAATTATTTCTAAAAGGCATGCATATGCTCACTTCCATCACTATGGACTTTTGAGACAATTGCAAATCAGGATAGCAGCACCTCAGTCAGTTCCTGAAGAACTCATTCCTTAAAGCACAGGTATTTGTGCTGGGATAAAAAGACTAACTTCACTGCAGTCTTGAATTGTTGTTCTTTGGGAATGGAAAGAAAGTGAGCTCATCGATCAAGGAGACTCACAGCTGGGTAAATTGTTTTAGAACAATTGGTGGCTAAGTGTTTGTTAGGCAGCTTCTGTAAATACATACACAAATACTTAGGACCATTGGGGAATTCTGTGGTGACCTGTCTGCTTCCCTCTTAATGTAATAAGTTAACTATACTTCAGAAAATCTACAGCTTTATAAAGTATCTGAAAACAATTTGTAATTAAGTCTCAGGCTGTTTGTTTAGTAGCACATTATCTGCTACTCAGATCTTCTGTACTTGTGTGATTTCAGAACATCTCAGGAGTATAGCTGAGGGCAAAATGTAGCTACGTATGTGAATGCATGTAGCTCTGTTTAAATGATTTTTTTTTACTTTTTTAAAGTCTGTAGTTAGAAGAGCACAATTGTCAATTTATGTGTTGTGTTTATGGAAAAGGTATTGAATGCAATGTGGTTTTTTTGTTAACTAGATTGGAAATGTAAAATAATTAAAAAATCTACTACAGGTTCTAACTACAAGTGAATTCCTTTTTTTTCAAGATTGTTCACGATTCTTATTAGCATACACATCTCAGATAGCATTACCTAGTTATATAAACCAATGATAACATTTCCTGTGAAACTAGGGAGGATTTAGCAGTGCATTTTGAAGTCTGACTTTGTTGCCTCACTGTCATTGTGTATTGTTAAATATCTGTCTCGTTTGGAGACCTTATCTGGAACTTTGAACACAGCTAACGTTTAAAAGCTGGTAGAATATGCCAATTCATTTAGAAATATTAGAGCAAGCCACAGAGCTGATAGTAGAACTGCCTTTGTTTAAATGTTCTACAACATTAGACAAATTAGTCTTAATAATGTCTTCTTAAGCTTACATTATCTTTCCTTTTGAAAAATAAACAGCTAAAAGCATTGTCCTCCACTACCAGCAGATGACAATTATTCAGAAGTTTTTGCTTTGGAATTGTCTGTGACATTTCAATACAATATTTGAACAGTTGAATAGGAAATAGAATTTTTATATGGTAGCAGTTTATGTTTGGTATTCACGTGACACATTTATTTAAAATAAGCTGAAGATAAGAACCTGCTTAACACTGTAAATTAAGCATAAGTGTTATATACTCTGTCTGAATGCCTGTCTTATCCTTCCCCTGACAGGTTGATAATGTATGGTTTTGTGAAGGTCATGGTACACATCAGCCAGTTAAAAGGATGGGAATTCCACTTCACTGACTGTTTATTTTTTGGATCACTGATGTCTGCCACAGATCCAGGTAACCGTTTAAAATAAATTACTTTTGAAAAAGTCGGAAGAGTAAATAAGAACGTTAACAACTGCATGTGCCATAGAAATGTTCAAAGCCTCTGTTCTTGATTTTTTTATTCCCATAGCTGTTAAATGTCTGATATTCTGATAATCATAAGTCAAATTGGCTCCAGAGATCCCTTGTGTTTGTTTTAGTAACTGGATTACCTATGTTCAGCTCACAAACTTTATACATGAAGTTGCTGGGAGATTGGAAAAATGTTGTTCCTAATCTTCAGGACACCTATCTGTTCATTGCTGATATGAGAACTGCTGTCACGCCGGAGCCTTATGGTTAATAATTTAGACATTGCATTCATGCGTGATCTAACCCAGTTTAAAGATATGGGGAATGTAACTTTCAGAATTGGCCATATTAATGCTGTTTGTAAGGTATCAGTTTACAATTTGAATACAGTGTTTCATACAACTCTAACAAGATAGATACCAACAGATTGACTTGAATTTGCAGATGTGGTCTTCACCATGGTGAAGGAGAAGGTGAAAAAAAGGATTTATTGATATGTTATCTACAAAGAGACAAAGTATAAATTCTGCAAGGGTACATTGGATTTTTGCACAATTTTCAGTTGAGCTGTTAGAGGAAGTGGAACAGAAAGCATTTTGTGATGCACATGACATGCTGCATTAGTGTTAACTACCCTTGAGAAGCTTCTCTGAGAAACTTATGAATAAATCCTTCAAATTCAGGGCTATTAAAAGAAATGACAAAAAGCAACATTGTTCTACAAATTTGTTCCATTCTTTACACAAACCCTCAATATTTAACAAAAGACTTTGAGCTTGTCATTTGTCATTCTGGTGGCTTAAAAACATGGTGTAAAACAATTTCCACAAAACCAGTTGTTTAAGATTGCTCTAAAAACCGCATCAAATTGTTATTCTTAAATTAATCTAAGCATCCAATATGTTACCACTTATAAAATCACCCAACTACTTTAACAAGATTCAGCACATGATTGCAGCCTATCCTCAGAGCAAGAGAAAAACACAGAAACTGAGAGCACAAAGAAAACCGAGAAAAATAAATTTCTTATGGAATAAAAGTTTGCTTACAGCTTCCAAGTATATTTCTTGATTGTGCTATGAATAGAGTTCTGCAGTTGGCTTAGTTTCTTTTCCCTTTTTCCAGTCCAATACTATTTAGTTTCACAAACAAACATGTTGACTTATGAGAAGAAATATATAAGACAAATACACTGATTTTTATTATAATAGTATTGAATCACCACTGATTAATCTGGAACAATCATGAGAAAAAAAGATTGTGCTGGAAGGAATAAAAAGTGACAAGGATTACTTTTCCCAGTTTTTAAAATAATCTTATAAAGCCAACACTGCAGTTGAGAAAACTACTTTTAGTGTGACAAACTGTCATTGATTAATTCTGTTAGTAATTACTCTTCTGCTTATGTAGAGTGTCTGCGCATGTCCAAGTTTTTTTAATATTCAGTCTTGCTCCCTCTATTCACAATATTCTAAGCTGTTTCATCTGCTGTTCAGCCTGGAGAAGAGAAGGCTCCAGGATGATCATATTGCAGCCTTCCAGTACTTAAAGGGGGCCTCCAGGAAAGCTGGAGAGGGAATTTTTACAAGGGCTTGTAGTGATAGGACAAGGGGTAATGGCTTTAAACTGAAAGAGGGCAGATTTAGATTAGATATAAGGAAGAAATTCTTCGCTCTGAGGGTGGTGAAGCACTGGAACAGGTTGCCCAGAGAAGTTGTGGATGCCCCATCCCTGGAAGTGTTCAAGGCCGGGTTGGATGAGGCTTTGAGCAACCTGGTGTAGTGGAGGGTGTCCCTGCCCATGGCAGGGGAGTTGGAACTAGATGATCTCTGAGGTCTCTTCCAACCCAAACCATTCCATGATTCTATGATTATCCATACATTTAAGTCCCTCAAAGATTTAGAGAATTTTGAATTAAATTTTTGCTAAATTAAATGATAGGCATTGCTGAAAATATTTCAGCAATTGTGTTGTAGGATTTGCTAGCAAATTATAATCTCAAGCCATATAAAGAGCTCATTGGAATTCCAAAATCAGTTAAAATATGGTCCCCTGGGACTGATACATACTAGGGCATAAAATAATCTGTCTAATCATTTTATATGTGATATCTAGCTTTTTAAAAAACAAGAAATCTCTAGTAAAACGTTGTTAGTGTTATAGAAGTAGGATAGAATATTAAATTCCTGTCAGATCTGCTACCTGTTTTTTCATTTAATTCTTCACTGTGTAGGATTAAAAGCACATTTCAAAAAGAGATTTAATTTCCCTTGGCTGTAGAAAGCAATTAAGTCTCAAAAGATGTTAAAAACTGATCTGTTGTCTTGGCAGAAGTTGTTTTGACTGAGTTCCTTATTTGTAATGGTAAAGATGACTGATAGATGTTTACATGTTAAATGAAGAATTTACTACCAGGGCAGTAAACAAACGTATGCCAGCTAAAAGTTGTTAATATTGTTAGGAAGAAGGAAATAACATCATAGCACTCCATAGGTTTTAGTTTTGAAGGGTATTTGAAGATCTTTAATATCGAGATTTTTGCTAACTAAAATTAGTTCAGAAGAATTGCTCTTAGATGATATGGGTTCCTTTGTATAGAAAACTAGCACTTGAACTAAGATTAAGAAATGAATTTATGACTGGATATACTTGGGACTGTGTTTTGCATTATAGACTGTGATCCCTAAACATCTGTGATAGTTAGGGATGCCTCAAAAACTTCTCACATCTCTGGAAAAAAAACCAACGTAGAAACTTCAAGGACAAAACAAGGTTACTTTCAAGTGAATCATTCATTTTACAGGAAGTATCTCCTTCCAATAATTTATCATTTTCTGCAGGAAGTTTCTCATTTCAAGACTTCAGGTGACAGGTTTAATTTCTAAGAAATAGAATTTTAAAATTCCCAATTTCTCCCTTCAGTAGTCTTTGATTTAAAATGTCAGACCAGTGTTTACACTTTGCTTTATTCTGATCAACAGGTATCATTTATAATGTAGTTATGGAAATAATCTCTTCTTGTTTTTTCGTCTGTGTAAACCAGCACAGGTTTCACTGTTTCACCATTGAAAGGGTTTCCCTTGTGTTAGTATTGTGTTTTGATTTCTAATGTAACCTGACTCTGGAAGTTTTTTGGCGTGATCCCTTCAAAGGGGATGGAGCAGTTCCTCCCTGGTACGTGCCTCACTCATCATGAGCAGCAAAGAGACTGTGGAAAAGGTGCTGGTGTGGGGAGTGGAGCCCCCAGCTCTCAGTCCCTGAGCATCAGAGACCTGCAAAGTGAAAGCGCCTCACGTGTGTGCATGGAGAAGGATACTCTGACAACTGTCCTCTGTGGTTGAAAGGCAGACACAGCAATAAGCCCCAGCAATAGGCTGCTTCAGGGTGCCTGTGGTTGTAATGGGATAAGGTGAATGACAGGACAAAACTGGCATGTGAATGAAAAGATTTGACCTGTGCCTTAGCCACCAAAAAGTAACTGAAAAGTACAACTTTGGCAGTTTGTCTTAGCTGTTGTTACGAACACATTCTGTGCAATGACCTTCCAAACCAAAGACATTTCATGTATCTTTAGCACTTCTTTTTTTTTATCTTTTGACATTTCAAGCATAGAAAACAGATTTACCTTCACAAGGTTTGCTAAAGCACAGCTATTTCTGAGCTATATAAACTCCTTTACCTTTGGTCATATTGATAATCACAAGGCTCTTCTCTATTTGAAGTTACTATGGTTACAGCTGAACTGAAAATGTGAGTTGCACTGCTGTTGTTATTGATAAACTTGGATTTTTATCAGAAAGAGCAGTTTCTGTTTCTCAAAATCAAAGGATTTTGCATTAGGAAGCCTAATTTATAAATACAACAAGGTAATACATTTTATACACTGGTTATACAAGTCAGTTTATAAATATTTTTTAATTAAAATATTTTTATGCTTTCTTCTTATTCACCACTGAACTAATCTGTGAGTGGTGTGACTGATTAGTAGGAAAAGAAGACTATAATTAAAATTGGAATTGTTATTTTTAGAGAAAAATAGATAAGAAAAATACATGAGATTTCTCTTGTGTTATTTTCTTCCCATTTGATAGTACCCTCCTAAAAGAATTTAGGCCCATGAGTTATGAAAGATATTAATGGTTCCTGTGAGAAGATTGAGGTACAATAATACCACTACTTTATAAAATGGTCTCATTTATTTTCTGAGTTTCCTTGTTCTTTTCAAACATAACAGCAAAGAAATATTGGATACAGTTAGCATAGGGATTGTTGTAGTTTGGTCATATTTCAGTTATACATACTTTTTACAGGAATTAATAACAAGCCAATTTGTTTCTACATATATCAAAAGATATCTATCACAAACTTACTCCACAGACACTTGTTCTGACTTGGGTACAACCAGAATCATGCTAGGCTTAACATCTAGCAGTTGTTACCTCAGTCCATGAAGTCAAGGAAGAAGTGAATCAGATTTCTGTTGGCACAAGTACTGAGAAAATCGTAGATGCTTCATTATTTCAAGCTTCCCATCACTGAATTTTTAAATTAAGTTCACAGCCCTTTCTGAGTCAGGAACTCTGATATGTTTTTTTTTTTTTTCTATTTGTGTCAGTTTTCCATTGCCACAAAAGATGTTTGTTTGCTGTCACCAGTTACCTGTCATTCTAGCCATCTAGTTCTTTACCTATCTCTATCTCTGGCCTCATACGCCTAGACTGAAATAAGAGATGAAGAGATACTGTGTACTTTAGTGAAAAGTAGTTTGGTATTTTCATAATACATATTGTATCTAATGAATTACACAAGTCTTTGAGTAGTTACCAGACAAAAACCAAGCCCTACTTACTTGTCCTTAAAAGTGCCTTCAGGAAGCCAGAGAGGCCATACTTACTGCAAGGTAGTATCTATGATTTCTACTTAGATATGAAAGTTCTCACAGATTAGATATGTTACTGTTGGATATAATAGCAAATACTGAATTTTAAAATCAATTCTTTTGAGTTTTAAAGGCATCCATCAGACAAAACGTGATGTGACTACTTTGGACAACGATGACTATTCATAGAGTATTATTCTATCCAGAGAGTAATTTAAATTAACTTTCTTCCATAGCAGAGCATCATGTCCCTTTCAATATGCCCATTCTGAAAGATACCCATAGATTCTTGTAATTAATGAAAGCAAACGTGATCTTGAGGAAATGACTAGACAGTGGTTGGCAAAACAAGGTGAAAACGTTTTATTGAACTCTTAAGGGGTTGATGTGCTAAAGATTATGTAGTTCTCTGTTCTTATGCAGATACTATTTAACATTTTCATTAATTAGTTGGCTCAGGCAATAGAGGATGCTTTTTTAATGTATAATACTATGCTGAGAGGAGATTGCAAACACTTTGAAGGACACGATTAGAACTCTATGATTCCTGCAATAATTTTAAATCAACAAGGATAAATGCTACATTTAGAAATCATCAACTTCATAGATAAAAGATAAGAAATGAGCATTCGCTGCTGAAAAGGATTTCAAGTTCACAACTTGAAAATGAGTCATCAGTACCAACACATAGCAAAAAAAGAAAAACAGGATTTATTAACACATGTTCTACAGCATCTTTTGAATTTGTTTCTTGACAGCAACTGTCAGCTACAGTACTTGGATTTTGAGCACTGTATTTCAAGGAAGATAGATACAGACTGATTAGAAGTGATTAGAGGGCTAGGAAATGTTACTGAAAGAAGATTGAAAGAAGTGAGTCAGTTTAGGGAGGAGATGTCTGAAATGAGTCTTTGAATACGCAAAATGTTGCTGGAAAGAAAAAGGGAATAAACGTGACAAATTATCCATGTCTCATTAGGCTAGGAATGGAAATTACAGACTTGAAGAGCAGGAGGGGAGATTTAGGTTAGACATTAAGAATAATTGCATTTATAAATTGTATGAATACCGAAAAGCCGGTTAGTCTCCCTTGGGATTTGTGGAACCAGCATTACTTCAGTTCTTTAAAAACAGATCAGATAAATATCTGTCAGCAGTGGTATGGCTGAAGATTGTTGTGTCGTGGGCCAGACAAACATAGGGACAGGGCAGATACTGGTAGTGGTCTTCCTCCAGAGACCAGAATTCTTCAGTCAAGGACAGGCAATGCTGTAAAGGAGATCCAATAACCTCCATTGGGAATGGGAGAAGCATTTGAACTGGAAGATGCTTTCTGAGAACTGGGTGAACTGGGGAGTTTCTCTCAGAAGAGGCAATTGATGCATTGCTATGTTGCTTGCTTGGTTATTTTTCTTTCATTTGAAAAGATTTTAAGTCAGATTTCTGGGGTAGAGATGGGAGAGAAAGCAAGAAGAAAAAGCTGTTGTTTTCTTAGAGGGCAAGAGAAAGGAGAGGAATGTGCAGGAATCTGTCTAATTGGCTTAGCCTGCTACACATACATACCAACAGTACATTGGACTTAGATTACTATTTTTCTTTTCCTTCTATTGTTATCACAGGAACTATTAATATGAGCTCAAACTAATTAGCTAATAAGCAAAAGCTGGAAGTGGCAAACAGTTTTAGAAAACAAGTCTGTTGTTATGCCAATAACATCAAAGAATGGGAGACTAAACTGAGACTACGTTTAGGGCACTAAGGCAGCAGTGCTAATCAAGCGAAAACCTGAATATAAATATTGGTGAACCAAGAAAATATCTTTTTCCAATAAAACTTCTTCCTAGACTTTTGAGCTGCTCTGGGGAAAGAATTCTTTTCCTAGTTTAAATTATAACTGCACTGGGACTAGATGGGTGAGGTTACCAGGATGGTTAAATATAACTACCTAATTTAAATATAGCTATATCAGCAAATGTTCAGCTACACATATCTCCTAGATTGTCTTCTGTAGAATAACACTTCCAAAATTCTTCAAAGATAACACATTAAAAGAGAACACTTTGACATAAAACCTCACAGGAGAACTGAGAATCCATTTTGGGTTTATAAACTGATTTTTAGATTACACAGATATTTAATCACCATTTAGAAAATCTTATCAGTAATAATTTCAAAGTTCCAAGAAATGTTATTAAGACAAAGCATAATCACTTGTTCATGTTTTTGTGTGAATTACTAGCAGTCATCTCAATGTAAAAGTATATAATTTTCCTTTCTGAAATGTCAGGTGTTAATACGGCATCCCAGAAGCACTCCTAATCTTTGGGATTCCTAGGCTATAAGGATTGAGTCAATTGCACAATTAAGCACTAGAATGAGCACCAGTGAAGCAGTGAGTTACCGTGTGATTTTTAACCATACAAATAATTGGGAGCCATTACATTGAATTTTGTCTGAACAGAGAAAGCTCTGCTTTATCCATGCACGAAGTCTACAGCAAAGCCCAAGTCTTTTCAGCACCCTTGGTCACAAGATCAAAGTCCTTCATGCACAGTAAAATATGCTCTGACGTTTTCATTTATGCATCATTCTCTGT
This sequence comes from Tauraco erythrolophus, assembly GCF_009769465.1. Classification (NCBI taxonomy): domain Eukaryota; kingdom Metazoa; phylum Chordata; class Aves; order Musophagiformes; family Musophagidae; genus Tauraco; species Tauraco erythrolophus. The sequence goes on along the minus strand of NC_141475.1, from coordinate 13,309,194 downwards.
GTGAGAATTTGAAAGTTTCTTCCTAACTCAGCTGAAGCACCAAAACTCTTAAACTTGCTGAATTTAACAGTCTTACATACTTCACTTGATCTCTTTTAACTTATTGTTATCCAGTTAGGCAATAAATAGAACAGGACTTCTCAAAACCCTTATTCTAACATTACTTTATTTCTTGAACTGCCAGAGCAATATGAAAATAACAAACTCACTTTGCTTTGTCTCCATACAGTGACAGTCCTTGCTATTTTCCATGAGCTACATGTGGATACAGATTTATACACACTCCTGTTTGGAGAGAGTGTCCTAAATGATGCCGTGGCTATCGTGCTGACATAGTAAGTACACCTACCGCCATTCTTTACTTGGTGAGAGAATTACAGGCTTAAATTGCTGATACAAATCTCACTGATATAGTTTGTACAAGTATAGATATAATATTTGAATATTTCATTACAGAGTTGTAATTCTGGAGTTGTTCTTTGCTTGTTAAACACTAGAATTACAATATTGTTAATGGTAACTGTCTATCCAGAATGCAATTTTAGTTCATTTTCTTCAACCTAGAAAGTAGTATATTCTGTAAAATGTGTACATTTAATTTAGTATTATTTCTTTTCTCATCTAAACAAGATCTCTTGAAGAAGTAATGCTGAATGAGCACCTAGGACAGAGCAACTATAAAATTGGAGACAGGTTTTCTTTATTTTTTACGATCTATTATTTTCCAAGATTAAAACCACAAAGTTGTACACAGTAGCTCAGTTCATCTACTTTCGCTTATTGAATCTGACAGAGCATCAGCTGATAATATTATCTTAAATTTATATATAGCCTTTTTATTCTCAGGAATCCTTAAACAGATCACAAATGGTGGGCCAAAACCACACAAGTATGTGCTGTCCTAAAAAACACAGATGCTAAATACATGATTAACCGGATCTCAAGTTAACTCCACTCTACACGTATTATATGCTTCCTGGAGCTTTGCTAGAAATACAAATAATCCTCTCAGATAATCTTAAAAGTAAGAGAACTCTGCAAAATCAAATTTAGTTTTCCAGGATGCTTGAAGATGCTTCACAGTAAGCCCCAGTTTGGTGCCACTATACCCTTTAAAATAGACTTCCTTGAACTAAGATTTATCCTATCCTTCAGAAAACCAGACTTTTACAGAGTTTACAGTCCTTAAAAAATGAGCTTTATATTTTGTCTGAAACCCCACGGAGAAACTTATAATAGTTGAATTGGGGGAAAAAAAAAAATTGTTTCTTCTTTTTTTTAAAAAAAAATACTTTTCCTACTTATCATTCTTAGTCAATTATTAGTCTAGTTACATTCACCTACACTAAACTCCTCACATTGTTTTCAAAGTAAGAGTAATATTTTCAAACACTGTCAAATGTCTGAGCACAGTATTTCATGATTAGATACCGAATGGCTGTCAACTTTAGTGACTGTGGTTGGAATATGTCACTTGTGGTTGGAATATGTCACTTAAGAGAGCATCTAGTACCTCAGAAAGTAAAATGCACAAAAGGAAAACTAAGCAAAGACTAAAAACCTCAGTGGAGAGAACAGATAGAAAAGCATCAAAGCAGCTATTAGAATTGGAAAGAAGCATGTAGGTGACAAAGTCTGGGATTTTTTTTCTCTCTCTCTTGGCTTTGGTTAATAAAGGCCTAGACATTTATAGCTCATTTAGGCTCTTCATCTGTTAGTGCAAGGTTCCTACAGACTGTGGAACAGTTAGGCTACAAGCACCTCAAGGAAACCCAGAATATTGTAAATGTCTGTAGTTTTCAGTCGCTGTGGTGTCAAAGCACATGGATCTCTTCAAAGGTGCAACTCAACTGCAAAGCAAATCTAGAAAGAAAAGTGCTATCAGATAGTACATGATTCATGAGTTTCTTCTAACCTCTACTTTTCCCAGTACTCAAGTCTAGGTTATACCCCCTCAGCCTGCACATGAGCACAAAAATCTATAGGAAGGATGCCTAATGCAAATGCTGGCCATCTCCGTCTCATGGTTTATCTGTTGTACATGGAAGACTACAACTCTTTTTTACTACAGAATCTCCTGCCGCTGGAAAACTAGTATATTTTTCTATATATTCAGTGTGACTGATACCTTGCTTTCTGTAATATATTTAGCCATATACAGAGACTGAAGAGAATATACAGCGTCATCACTTTCACATTTCATTAAGTTCTGGCTTAAATAATCAGCTTCTGCACAATAAAATGTTTCTGCAACCTAACATGATCTTCCTTCCTGTAGCCTTTTAAATAGTTATACTGCTAATAATGTCAGCTTCAGTGCAATAACACCGCACTAAACCATATCGAGTTTAAATAAAGAATATTATTTTTCTGTCACTACAAAAGAACAGCTATGTTTTTTCTCTGTAACACATACCACTTTTCAGGATGGCGCAAACACATCGTGTTCATAATTACAGTAATAGGGGACTATTTAAAAAGGTGTGAGAATAATGTTTACAAGTCTGGAAAAGCAGTAAGTCATTTTGTACTCTAAGTAATGGTAAATAGAAAACAGAGTAAGAGAATACACAGTGTCTTTCATCAACTAACAGACTAACCAAGTTAATGTCTGCAGGAGTGACTCACTGCAGGAAAGGGAGGAAGAGGATCGTGGGATCGATCTGGGTCGTGGCAATCCCAGGCATAAATACAGACTGGGTGGTGATTGGATCGAGAGCAGCCCTGAGGAGAAGGACTTGGGAGTACTGGTGGACGAGAAGCTCGATATGAGCCGGCAATGTGCTCTTGCGGCCCAGAAGGCCAACCGCGTCCTGGGCTGCATCAAGAGGAGCGTGGCCAGCAGGTCGAGGGAGGTGATTCTCCCCCTCTACTCTGCCCTCGTGAGACCTCACTTGGAGTACTGCGTCCAGTTCTGGAGTCCCCAACATAAGAAGGACATGGACCAGTTGGAGAGGGTCCAGAGGAGGGCCACGAAGATGATAAGAGGGCTGGAGCACCTTTCCTATGAGGACAGGCTGAAAGAGTTGGGGCTGTTCAGCCTGGAGAAGAGGAGGCTCCGGGGTGACCTTATAGCGGTCTTCCAGTACCTCAAGGGGGCCTACAGGAAAGATGGGGAGAGGCTGTTCAGGAGGGCCAGTTATGATAGGACAAGGGGTAATGGTTTTAAAATAGAGGGAGGTAGGTTCAGGTTGGATATTAGGAAAAAATTTTTTACTATGAGAGTGGTAGAACACTGGAACAGGTTGCCCAGAGAGGTGGTGGATGCTCCATCCCTGGAGACGTTCAAGGCCCGGTTGGACAAGGCCCTGAGCAACCTGATCTAGTTGGAGATATCCCTGTTCCTTGCAGGGGGGATGGACTAGATGATCTTTGAAGGTCCCTTCCAGCCCTAACCATTCTATGATTCTATGATTCTAGGATAGAGGGAAGGCCCTTTAGGCTGGCTGTGGCAATTTGGTAAGGTGAGGGTAGTATGGCTGTCTGCCAACAAGGCTTTATATTGATCTCTCTCTTTTCCTTCAGCTTCTCCCTCCAACTTCTATTTTTCCTGCACTGTTGATCATTTAGTTTAAGAAGGACAGCAGCAGGACTAGCTACCCCAACATTTTTCTAATGGATTTAATAAGTCATATGAGCTGTGTGTTGCTGCAACAGTGTGTACAGACACTGTGGTGAATTGCCCTCAGAAATTACTGATGAAGCACACAAGTTCTCCAGGCCAAATTAGCAACTCTCCTAAAGGCCATCTTGCCATATCAAACACCTGGGTGTTTGTGATAATTGCAAGATTTCATTTATACTCTGCTATTTTAAGATAATCCGTGCAGGAGAGATCACTGTGAATCAAACTGACAGTAGTGGCTGCAGAAAGGCTGACAAGCTGTTGTGGATCTGGGAGAGCTCACACACACAAGGGCACTAGAGATGTAACAATGATTTTCTCCTAAGTGACTTCCAGAGTTGCTTACAACTTTTCTAGGATTAGGTCAAAAGTCTCCTTTTAATAAAAACTCTGTGAGAGTTCTCACAGAAAAGAAACATTTTGGAAGTAAACAAGGATTTAAATATTCAAAATGAGCAATTTTTGAGCCTGTTTTATATCAAGGATTCAAAATATTTAAGAAAAATAATAACGGAGCCCTACAAGACAATACTTATTAGATGACTAAACATGTCTGCTTTTACCCAGAAAATCCTATATGACTAATTATCCCACAGATATTTCCTACCTACTTTGTTTTCCCGGAAATTGACTTGGCACTTGTGTCTGCTTTCCACGTCTCTTTACAGCATAAGCTATATCTGTAGCAGTATTTAATATATGCTAATATTAAAACAAACAAATAAAACATATGTAGGAAAAACAAGATATTAGAGCTTCTTCTGAATGTGTTTAAATATGCTTAAAGTCTTTAGGATTAGAGTTTGTTTCACTATGGGGAATTTAATTTTAGACAAGAGATTATGTCAACCTTTTATGAAAAGATCTTTCCAGTTGTGTTTTTATTACAATTTTTGAGAAAGAAATCATTCTCAGTTCTTCAGATGCATTGTATTTCATCACCAGTAAGTTTACCTGAGTTTGTTCTGTAGCTTCCAGAATGAAAGAATATCATTTAAGATTGTTTCTTTTATCGCTATATCGTAATAGATACTGACTGCATAGAATGATTTCTTTTGCTTTCTTGGGGGTTGGTCTATGACATAGTGAATATTATCAGAAAACATTCCACAACAGCTTTTTCACCACTGTTTGTATCCTTTAACTGCCGTTTTTTCGACTTCTTTAGTTTTTGCAAAAAAATATTAAAAACAAATATTAGCTTACAAATGTTCCAGCACACATAAAGCTGTTCTCTTAGCTATGAATTTAACCTTCTGCCATTCAATTCCTTGCACATGATAAAGCAGCAGTTTGTTCAGATTCCGATATGCATAGGCATTCATGCTATGGGATGTAACATTCAAGGTGATCTATTTTGTTCATAGATTTCAGACCCAGGAATGTTTATCATTGCTTAGGTCTACAGATAGTACTTTACAGACAAATACAACAGTCTGTGGACTACATTCTAAAGATCGAAATTGAGAAACATCCCAGTTACTTTAGGTGGAGTTGTGTGTGATGAAGACTGTAGACTCTGGCTGAAAATTAATAATTTATGGGTATTTTTGAGCAAATAAGGTTAACCTCTTATTTCACTTCCATTCCTTTTTCATTGTTCTGTCTTTATATGATATATCACTTGCTGAAGAAAACATCCGCATATGTTTTGAGTGCACTTGCTGAAGTTTTGGACTTGGCATTGGGTTTTGTACACTTGCAGAGAAATTTGATGAAGAAAGTGGGAAAGAAGTCGTAGGAAAAGTATTGAATAGCTTAAGATGTGACTGAAAAGTAGCTGAACAGGTCATTAACATTGAGGCAGTATATTTAGTTGAGCTATTTAATCTTTCTCATGCTGAGTGCTCAGTGAGTGCAGGATGTAGAAAGCAGTAATGGATACTCATACATGTTCCCTGCTAACAGATTATCTACGAGAACATTGCATGAGAGATGTTTCCATTGTAGTCAATGTCAGAAGTGTTTGTGTCATCATTATGCAAAAGACATGACTTCATTTCTGTGCTGGCTCTGTACCATTGCTGAGTGGGCCTGATGAGTTTCATCCCTTTTCTAGAAGAGGTGATAGTGTGGAAGTCACACGGGCAGCAGGGACATCAACATATGGCAGTGTCTTTCACAAGTAATCAGAAGAAGTGAGTGGCAGCCAGGGGACACAGGACACGTGACATTGTGACATGTGTGGCATGTGGCAAGGAATGGATTTACTAGCTCTGTTATATGCAAACAAGAACAGTTTGATACATGAATGAAGTGGAAATCCTGGAGATAAAAAGCGTGGTTGAGGATCACATGGGAGTGAAGTCAGACAATGCAGAAACTCGCTGACATACGAAAAGAAGATCTCCTATGTCAAAATGCTAATTGCCATGGAAGGCTTAGAAGTATAGATGTTTCTGGGCAGAGCGGAAAGTAATATTGCAAGCATAGTTTCATGTGAAGTTTGGCTTGCCATTTTTAAGTACCTTAAATTATATGGAGAGGAAGAGATTATAACCTTGGAGGTTCAGAAGAAGGTGAAGAGGAAAGTAACCAAAAAATACTGGATTGTTTTGAAATTGATATCCTGCATCTTTTATAAAGTATCTATTGATTGTATTGGTTCCACAAAGTTCATTCATGTCTCTTAGCAAAATTTGGGCAATGGAAGGCCTGGATTTTGACACATCACAGATGCAATATTGTTTCAAGAATCCAGTGAGCCTCTATTGGCCAGATAAGATGGTCTGGAACAAATAGGTAACATTCCTTTTTGTCTTTCTTGTCCCCTCTCCAAATCTGTGCTGGTAGAAGAGTACTGCAACCATCTTCTGCATAATAAGCTTCTATGGTTTGGTTCAAAGATTTATCAAGCAGTTTACCATGATGAACATGTTTTATTTTTCAAAGTTCTTGGATTATAATTTTTCTCTAACAGTAGATATGTTTCAAGACCGTTTTTCATGATATAGCTACAGCATTTGACACCATATCTGTGCTTGATAAATTAACTGTCCATAGAATCAAGACCCCTTTTTACTAGTTTGAAAGGCTTGAAATTTATAAAAAATTGTTGAAGATTGCCTATTTCATCTTGCGTTTGTTTTTCCTTCTTTAGTGTAAACAGAGCTTATCCACTACAGTAGGATAAAGTATAAAGGAGGAACTCTAATTATTCAATGTGTTTGTGATACCAGGGCATAGTATTGAGGGGAAAAGGGGCAGGTCAAATTGATAGAGGTGATGGTCAGATTTACCCAGATTTACCCAGTGAGGAAATCCCTTGTAAAAGTAGTTTCATGGCTCTTCTTATATATTCCAGAATGGACGTGTACCAACATATGTCACAGCATACCTCTTCTCTGCTCAAAATATACTTTAATTCTAGTCTAGCAGTATCTTAAGCAAGTTAATATCATGCTCAAACCATTCTCTCTTGGCAGAAGTTCTCCTGGAAGCTTGCATAGGGCTTTCTTAAATAACACAGCAAAGGTAACCGAGACAAATTTATTGAAAAACAATATCCATTTCCAGGGGAAATAACTCAGAAGCCAGAGTTCAGCTCAGTTTGTGCTGAGCACCCTCCAAGGCTGACATTTCTCAGATAGTGATCCCTGTAATTGCTTTAGGAAGTCAAGAGAGTTCCTTCCATCACACTGGTGATTCTTACTGATAGATACAGTCATATTACTAGTTTTAGTTCAGTTCAGATGTCTTCCAAATATAAGAAACTCTTTTGATCAAATGGACATAAAATAGAAAATTAATAAGAACCTTTAAACCTCTCTGGTTTTAGTTATTTGTTTATATTTTTATTACTTCTGTGGTTTTAATTCTGTTATTATGTCATTGAACTTGAAAGTAGTTTACACAGGATGAAAATGTAATCAGAGACTGAAGAAAGACATTTGACAAACACCAAAGAAATATAGGTACAGATATTCGATTTATGTTTCGTTGGCCTGGTGAGGTAACTCTCCATTACCTGCAAGTGTTACTGTCCTATTTTTCACAATTTCTAATTGTGATTTCTTGTGTATTATATATTAAAATCAGCATTTCTATAAGGTCATGAGAAGATATCGTACTATGCTGCTGAACAATGAAGTGGGGAGCTGGGATTTGCAGGAAATAATACTGGCTTTGAAAGCTATGATCAATGTCTCCTTGATGCATATCTCAGCAGATGTGAGGCTCCCTTTATGATTATTTTAAGCTTTCTTCTTTTGTCATGGACTATCTCTAATTTGAATCCTTTACCCTTCCATTTTTGGAGAATTATTCTGGATAGATTTTGCCACATTTTGATCCTGGAACCCATTGAATAACAAATTTTGCAGAGGAAAGAGAGCTGGATGTTGTCATATCATATTTTTCCCTTAAACTGCAGTTGTAGTCAGAAAGTGACCTTTAAAAGCGACATCGTGGACTTCCATATGTACTATCTCAAAACTTTTGTATCGTGTATAATCAAGCAAGAAACAAAGACTTTTCTGTTAGCCAATACTTTGTTTCTGTTTCCTCCTCGGCTGTAGGTAACTGGGAGTGCATTCAGTCTAAGAATATGGCGAAATCTGTCAGCCTGTATCCCATACCTCCTGCTGAGATTTATTAGGCACTGTTAGCAAATAGCAAAAAATATGATTGCTTCAGTATTGAGTCATCATATATGAAAAAAAGAATGTTTCTCTATTGCCCTTGTATTTTTTTGCCATTTTTTTAGCCGTGTACTCACACAATTTCTTAGTGTCTACTGTATTATTTCAGCCACTGGAGTGAAAAAGAAACTCATTTATAAGTTCTATTTATTTCCAACATCTATCTGAGCGCAGACAAGATGTTATTCACACATCCTAAGCATATCAGTACGTAAGTAATAGTGTAAAAAACCACTTCTCTTCATAAGTGGGCCCTTATGCCCACACAATTAATAGCTTTAGTGTACCTACACATAAAACTGTTCAGCCTAGGTTCTTGTTTTTCAAAAGTGCATAAGCGTCATTCCCTGTCAACTATTGTACAAAGTATGCATAGAGAAACGCTTCTAGCCAAGGAAGAAAAGAGGGAAATACAAGCACCTGTGCCATCAGATGACAAAACGGTAAAAAGGATTATTAACACATGCAATGTTTTCCTGCTTAAAGAAAATAGGTGGCATATAAATAGGGTGGGAAGAGATGGTGAAACGGGGATAAAAGAGAAAATAAGGAATCGAACTAGTGAAAGGAACAAATAGAGATTGTGAAGAAAAAAGAAGCAAGAGTGAAAAAAGACAAGACATGGTGAGAAACCAAGATATGGCATACTGTGTAAATACAGATCATGACAGTGATAAATAAACCTGTAGCTGGGACTCTTTAGAGGGAAGAAAAGCTTGTTTACTCATAGGGATGCAGAGGAAAACCTGATTATTTTTCTCTGGTGCAATTTCACAGTTTTATTTTGTTTTGTTAGGAACATCTATGTTTGAAATCCTTAAATAGTAAATCAAAATATGCTTCTGAACTGTAAAGAAACTGTGAAAAGTGTAGGAATTAGGACAGCCAGTTCTTAAGAGTGGTGCGCTGCAATCAGGTAATTAATCTGACTTCAGAAAAGGAATGAGATTCTGCCAGAAACACAGGAAGTCGTCCCTAGACCCTTTGTTTGTAGCTGTCTTTACATAAATTAATTTTGCAGAACTGGAGGAACTGAGGCTTTTTAGAGCTCAGTTTGAGCAGTGGCAGGCTTAGATGGGTGGTTACCTTTGCAAAACCTGACCTAGAACTTGCAGATTAAAGTGAGACCAGCACTGGACCACAACAAGCGTAGGAAGAGTTGCCCCATGGTACTGACTTGCGTGACTTTCAATCCTTGACAAAGATTTAGGGATTTCAATGCCTGTGAGCTGCAGTTCTGGACAAATGACTAACTGGATCTCTGGAGTCAGCCATAGCCTCATTCCACATAAATACTATTTGTGATTTTATTTCAATTAAGATTCCTGAGGAGGGATGACTGTAACACTGTGAAGGGGAATAAAATAGAGATACCTGAAAACCTGAAAGAAAGCAAAATGCTGAATGGAACCTCAGCCCCAAAATTTCACTTACTGGTTCCCCTTAGACAAGACTAATTTGGCCACTATTCCCAATATTGTTAGAAAGGCTTATGTACCAAGCAGCCATTCAACCAGTCAAGTAACAGAGTAACTTATAAATTAATACAGCAAGGAGTTAATTGTGTAACAAGTCACTAAGTTATTTTTTAAAGGTGGAAGAGAAATCCTTTCCATCGATTATTTCTATAATAATGAAATTACGGTTGTCCATCTGCTCTTTTTACCTTTGAGGAAGGGTTTAGCCCCAGCTTATTTTGTTGATGATAATTAGAGTTTCACGTCACTGACCATCTGGAACAGGAGATGTGAGCACTGGGAAACTAACCAAACTTGCTATTAGCATGAACTTTAAAACAGCTTCTTTCCCAGAATAGAGGAAATCCCACAGAAAATGATGGTGTTCTTGCTTAATAAAACTTCCTTTCTTTTTGATCTATGAGCCTTACTGTACAGACTAGTGTTGTGCTTAAATCAGGGGGAAAAATGCTATGGAATTTCTGTGATGCTTGTTACAGTTGGAATTTCAGTATGAAAATGGAGACAATGGTTTTTTTCACTTTTTAATATTTCATCTCCCTTTTTCTAATATCAGCTCCCCATTAAAATTCCACTTAGCTTCTAGTTAATACACACTAACAGCCTTTCTAGCTATAAGTTATCTAATTGGCTCTGTTTTGTTTATGCAATTTATTTGAACAGGCAGCCTTCAGTTGCAGTCTGCTAAGCTAGAATAGATTTCAGTGGGTACTGTTATGGAGATTGCCCTCGGGGATGTATGAAAATGTAGCTTAGCTCAAATCAGCTGGGAATGTCTGTACTTGTCATATCCAATCAAATCAGACTAGCTGCAGGTATTTCTGTCCACTTATACGCAAACAAACTGATAACATTTAAAAATATGAAATGCAAGCTCAGAATTAAGAACACTGCTTGCAGTGCTTGCAAATCACATCTAAGAGGCAATTATTTAGCTACATTTTGCGTACAAATGACCAAATTGGCATCAAAGCTTCTTCATTTCATAGATTTCTGTTGGGAGCTCTTCAGAACTGAAGTACACCCTGGTACGAGTCAGCTTGGTTTTCAAGCTCTTCCAGATGTTTTTTCTTATCCAAATAACCTTTCCCTAGTGAATAAGACAGATTTTCTGAGAGCAAGATAATTACATTCAGAATCTAATTCTACTTACAGAGACAACTCCCCTTTAGTTTAAAATGAACATATTGATACTATTTCCCTTGCAGTGATCCAAAAAAAAGCTCATATCGTCCTCTCTGGATGAGATACTGTACGTAAGAGTCTGTCTGGTACTTGCAGTAGATCAACATATTTTTCAAGTCTTCTTGGCAGGGAAGACAGAAGAGGAGTATGTGTCGGAAAGGTGAGGCAGAGCTTGCCATTTATTTACTGGGTACCCACCAATACCTATTAGCTGTGTAAATCCTTTCCAGAAATACAGTATTGAAGAGTACAGCTATTCAAGGAGACAACATTGTTTTGTTACAATAGGATAAACCCCCAACAAAATTCATTTATTCTTTGGCGATCAGGTTATGATTACATGAAAGAAGAACCTGTTCACACTGTGGAAGAATGGACTGCATATTTCCAGTGGCTACCCAGGAACACTAGGAATATCCATGGTCTCTAGTGATCCCTCTGTGAGCCCCTCCAGAAGCTATGTGCTCTTTATACAGTTTAATTTGAATTTCATCATTCTAACCTGCTCTAAGTTTTTGTTTTTTTTTTTTTACTAACAGCAGCATCAGATAAATTGGTTCCTGCTGCAAGCCTTCATCTTTTAAGACTCAAATCCTTAAGCTACTGACTCTGTTAGAGTGAACTGACATATCTCTACATGAAATTCTTCTGCATGTGCACATGTATACTTATGCTTGCATGGGGAATCATCCATAAAGCACATCAAAATAACGTAAAGGTTATCAAGTACTCAAAGGTTACATAATGCCCCAAATATATTTTCATGTCTTACAGAAGAAGAGTTGAGAGGCACCTTCTGTAAGCATTTTAATCAAATGTAATTGTTAGGTTTATTTTTTCATACACAGAAGCGTCCCTCTCTCCATATCCAAGACATTATTTCAGTGTGTATGTTTCACCTTTTGGATTAGGAACTTCAATGTTTTCAGAAGATACTGTTGTCACTTGAGCAAAGAGAATAATTGATAACAGTAACATGCAGCTGCCTGCCTTGAGTGCCAGGCACAGCAGGAGGAGAGAATGTGTACCTCTAGCTGCTGCATTTCATAGCTACCTAAATGGTGAAGCTCAGCAAATTTCTATTCTTAGAATTTATTCCAGTAGTTACAAAGCTACACTCTCTCATCGTTTCCACCTGCTTTTGTTTTGCTCTCAATCTTCTTCCTTCTCTCTTTTACCTTTTCAATAGACAAGGGTCACCATCTCTATCTCACCCTACTCATTCCCCTGAATTGTGTGACCTACTCCACCACTTCTGCTGCAGTCACCAGTCCTTTTGACTCTCATCTGAGGTGGAAAGAAATTATTTCCAAAGATAAGCTAGGGCTGTAAACTCTTAACCCACTCTCCTTCATTCCCTAAAGCCAAGAGATACCATCTTTATTTCTGATACACACACCTCTCTGTTATCATGTTTATTATGTTGTGACAAACAGAGGAGATAAGAAGGACGAGAGAAAAAGTGATGCTGCTGATTGATTGTGAAGGCAGATGAAACAGTAGATGACAGAGTTTGGGAAGCAGCAATTGCAGGAGAAAAATCATATTTAAGTTTTGAACGGCACATGCCTAATACGATGAGATCTACTTAGAAGATACTTAGCTGATGAAGTTTATCAGATCTCGGCTGAGATCTGTCAACTAAACATTTCAGAAACCTTAAAAAATTGCTCAATTTTGGCACATTTTCACAAGGGTGAAAGATGCATGGGTGACAGATGGTTAATTTCTTCTCCTCCCCTTAGAAGCGACAAGTCTGAATTTCAAAGTGCTACAGTGAGAAAGCTTTGTAATTATGAGGTTGTAAGGTTTCTGTCCAAGATAAGCACAAATATATTCTCTCTATACTGGTTCTGCAAAATGGCTGAATTTTTTCAAAAAGAAAAAGTCTGCATGAAAAGTTCAAATGCAACATGGAAATGTAGTCTAAATGGTGTCATTTTGGCAAAGTCACAAACTATGAAAAAACAACACACAAATAAAATTAGGGCGTTGCCTGGCAAGCTGCGGGTATGAGCTGGACTGAAAGGCAGGAAACACTCAGAGCAGCAGTTGTGTGAGTGGCCCTGAGAGAGGACAGTGTGACAAAGCTTGTTCATTTCTACCACGTTTAGGGAAAAGGGACTTATGAACATTTGCTGTAAAGACCATTGTATCAAAGCAAAGAATCTAGTCTTGTTATCAGTTTCCTCTTAATGTGTTTGGTACTTTGATGTTCCCTAACTAATTGCTAATTATAATGATCTACATATTCTGAATGTAATATGCATATCTGTATGTTATTTGGATGCATAATGAAATTTCATTACATTTTTGGGGAGACCTAGTGACATTAGAATTTGGATTTTGAAAAGGAATGTTCAAATATGATTAAAACTTTGAACAAAATAGCATCCCAACAATTCATTGAATAAACTGATATTTGCAATTTTCCCTTAGTAATCTCTCCATTACAAAATCTCATGAAAGTGCAATTGTTTTTAAACATGCAGCATTTTCATTTTGTATCCCCATTCATTGCATATTTATACTCACTTAAAAGAAATCAAACAGTTCTTCCTTTCTATGTTGTTCTACTGATCTGTAGCAAGCACAGCCAGAAACGATAGTAAGAAAGATGAGAATAATAGAATGCCTAGCAGGCTGCTGTTCTCTGCCTCAGACATGCTGGGAAAGGGTTATAGCTAGATGAAAATATTCCTGAAGAAAATATTTCAGCCTCCTGGACCATTTAACAGTGTACATCTTCTTTATTATGGTATTTTTATTCCTACGGAGTAATGTTAAAGGTATTTCTAAAGCACCATTTTAGGATGTTCACAGTTTTACATTCTGTTTCTAGAGTTAGCAGGACTGAGCCCATAGCTAGGAGAGCGTTTTCATTGCACATTGTTAAAGCGAAGTGAATGCAAGAGTTTGTGAAGCGAGATTCCTTTATTCTAGTAATTATAAGGGTAATGAAGCTAGTCAGAATTATTTTCATTTTATTAATAGCTGTGTTTAAGCCTCATGGAACTGCCTGTCTGGGGAAAGTATCTATTTTAAAACTAAGTGGTGGAAATTAGTGCGCTATACTAAAGGTTTATCCATAAATCAATGGAATCTTCACCAATCCAGAAGGAAAAGTCATCTGTTTGGCTGCCTGTCATTTCTGTGAGATTTTCCACAGTGCGTTGGGGTAGGCCACAGGTAATAGCAGGTATCTTAATTTTAAACAAAGGGAGATCTTAAGTCTTTTAATCTTACTGTTGAGGAATAGTTCACAACCAGTTGCCAAGTTATATGTCCAAAAAAATTAGCATATGTACTTACGAATAAGGCATTCTTATCAAAGCAAGAACTCCCATCCAATATATTTGGTATAAGATCTCTTATGATTAAGTGATTTGCAGTATATTTAAGGAAGTGTGGGGGTTCTTCGAGATTCTATTATCAGGACTGTTTTCAAGATTTCAGTTAGCTTTTAGATTGTTCAAGAGTGGCATGTGTTTATGTAGTACTGTTTAAAGTTGGCTTATCATTTGAAACTCCTGTAGCAGCGATAGGGAAACAAGGATTCTACCAACAGTTTTGAGAAAAATATCACTGAAGATAGAAGTCAGGAATATGGAATATATGTTCTAGTATTTCTCTTCTTGCTTTAATCTTCAAGGATAAAAATAATTTTTACCATTGTGATTGCCTTAGAGTTTGGGACTGAAACTCTATCCACATCAGCTTCACTGCCTAACTGGTGATTCCGCCTCTTTGTTATTTTACCATGAGTGAAGATGAGTAATCCTCCAGAGTAAAGGGTATCTGCAGGTGTCATTATCAACACTGACTTAAGGCTTGAGCAAAACAATTTCCACCAGGTTCAGCAGCTACATCTCTGTTGTTCTCAGCAGCCCCAAGCTGCTGAAACGAACCATTGAGGCTGCAGATAGCCACCTACAGTTTAGAGTGACTTCTGCCAAAGTAGCCTTTTGCAGCTCCTAGGCAAGGAGAAAAGGTACAAGATACATGCAAAGCCGCCTTTCAACCCATCTGCCATCCTGCCCAAGTCTCACACTCTGTCAGACTACACATTCTGTCTCTGAACACCTTTCTCATTCATGCTTTAGACAATTACTTGCTTTTCAGTCAGTATGTGCTAGAGATAGAACACCAAACTCTTTTTTGCTTTAAAATAAGTCCAGAGGTATTCCTGTATCGCCTTCTCAGATATTCTCTCTTTAAATAGTTTTTTCTCTAAAATGCCCTAAATGGACTATACCTTCCAACACAGTGCATTTTTCCAGTGGGTGACTATTAGTACATGTGTTGGGATTTGTTGAATTACACCTTCTTTGTGGTGCATTGCCCTGTAATTTTGTTTTAATCTTATCTGTCTAACATTAAAGGTATAGCAGTGATTTTAAAGAACTTCAGGCTACAGAGTGATAAGGCAACATGCAATAGGTCAGATTACAATTTTAAAACTTCTGTTATGTCTTGGATTTTTCTTTTCGTAAGCTGTGAAAAACGAAATGTTAGTGTATTATCAGAAAGGTAAATCAGGAGAGCTTCAGGCCTACCTTGCTCCCACAGAAATATTACTGCCGTTCTCTATGCAAGGCTGACCAGCTTTTGTAGCAAGTGAAGTGCCTTTCCCTAAGGTGAAATTTCATTCTGTTCATTTGCTATATTTGGATCAGGAACAGAAACCTACAATTCAAAATACCCTTAAATCCCCATCCTCAGCTTCAGTATATGAAGACAAAACATGTAACATGTTTTGGTTTTGACACTATTACTGCCAACGCTAGAGCATACAGTTCACATATGGATTTATTTTAGACTTTCTCATGATATAACAGCTGCATTTCTTGTCTTCAGTTGGATACATTTTTTAAAATGAAAATTGCCATGGCAACAGCTGCAACCATTTATTATAAAGCAATAGAAGTGGAACTAATATTTGTGAGAGAAGCTCTGTTATCAGGACAGTATTTCATTCAGACAATGCCAGCATCATTTTTCCCTGGCCCTTCCTTTTTTTAAAACAAAAATGTAGAAAATATTTTCCATAATGAAATGTAGGTGGGATTGAACAGCTCAGGAGATTAAAAAGATTTTCTTTTTTAGATTACTGGCTCATCTCAAATCCAGATTAGTAAGAGCCAAAAATTATCATGTTTGGTGGGCAAATGAAAAAAATTGATAGGGATACCGAGATTTGAAAATCCTGTTCCCATACTAGCTATGTTCTCAAGTGAAATACAGAGACAGCAAACTGAGTACACTGGGGGGAAAAAAGATATGACCCATCCTTGGAAAGTGCTAATGTCTAATGCAAAGGAAAAAATTCATAGGCTGCAATACTAACACAAGATAGTTGGAAATGAATTATCCTTCCCTTAAGAATTTGTTTCGAATCACATTGCCACATACTATATTACCTGAGATAACACTGTACTATTTTCCCTATTAAAATGTACCTCAAGGTCACGTTGTTCAAGTCAGGACTGAGATAGGGTCATCCAGTGTATGGTCCAGGTACATTAGGAATCACATGGCCCATTTTGTTTGCATTTGTTTCCGATATTTCTCGGAGCATTAAACTTGTTTTTAAAATCTCCACAAGAATCTAGGTAGAAGATCAACAAACTGTACACCAGATGTTGAAAATATACATAAAATGTAAAACTATTTTCCTATTTAAATCCCTTCTGACTATGATAAAATGTGTTTTCAAAGCACAGACTGTACAGGGACCACACACCATGTTGTGGACACATACCAAAGATCACATTTCTTCCTATTTATTATACATTAGAGAGTCTTAGACAGGAGTGAGCGAGAACACTGAAACAGAAAAAACTTTAGACAGACTTTCAGGCTCTTTTCACTTGAATTTTTATGGGGTTTAATGTAATTTTATTCAGCATCACGTCCCTCAGTGTACTGCTCTGTTCACGAGTTCCTAAAGATGCTGAAGTTGTGTGAGGGGAGACTGAGGACTCCTTTCTTACTCTCCTACAGAAAACATTCTGGAAGTGAAAAAGCCCAAGGCCAGAAATTTGGCGGAGCACTTTAGTATTGGCAATAGACTATCCATCTGCTCCAGCAACTACCTGCATCCTCTAGCAGCAGACTTCACTCTGTCTAGGATATAATATTTTAAACACAAGCAGTAGCTTACAGGTCTCCTAACAAAGTGTACCCATACTTCATTGACTACTTACTAAGCTCTAGGTTTGTTCTGAACAAAGATTATCATTAGTCCAGCTTCGTTAAATTACTTTTGTGTCACGGACAGTTTATTTCAGAGAGGCAACACAGAGAAAAAACAGAAGAAAAATCAAAACTACTTCTGTTGTGCCTGAGAAAAATTTACAAAAGCATGTGGTTCATACATTATATTTTTAAGAGAGAGATCTGATAGAAATCACAAAGATACCATTTCCTTTCAGTTTCTCCTGCTCACTCACTTAATGCTTTGAATTCTTTGTAGTATATCACCAGTAGCATGCTCCCAATTCTGTCCTTCCTCTTCGACATTCATAGGTAAGATTTACATCCTCTGTCACACTTAAAACAGGGCTGCTACATGGAAGAGATGAGGCTAGGCAGACCAGTGGTAAGAATGGGGTTCTTTCCTGTTTTACTGACAAAGAGGAGAGAAGCAGTAAAGAACAGGCTATTTGTTTTCCTCAATGTGAGGCAGACTGGACACTTAGAGCTTCCTCACGCTGTCTCTGGGAGTATTGAGCTGTCTAGGGACAGGTCTCCTGTGAATTTGGAATGCTGTCCGTGAACAGAAGTTGAACACACCACCCTTGAATACATCAGTCTCAGGATCTTCATAAGCAGAGGTCACAGAAAAGAAAAGCTCTTGGAATATTAAATGAGAAGCTGCTGTATATGTTTCTTCATTGATCAGCCTAGCAATCTGATATTGCCCCTGCACCCCTTCATTCAGATTCATTCAAGGGGATTTCGGACAAGATTATAGTGTACTGTAGTGCTGTTTAACCATCTAAGTCTCAGGGAGAAGTTGCTTTAAACCCCAGAGGAGGGTGGCATGAGTAGGACGATGCATTTGTGAAAGATAAGGACTAGCTGTTATTACAAATGGAAGGCTGCTATCCAGCTCTCGGTATTTCACACTGCAGGCAGGCGTAGTGAGTTCTGCTACAATGTTACGATGATGAGTCAAACTCTAAATGTGGGGAGTACTGTCTGGCATAAAACATACATCATTTTCTGTTATTTCAGTCTTAAGCTTCTCCTGAGCAAAATCATGGGCTGTATGATTCTAAGAAAATTACGATTCAATAAAAGGTTCAGTGCAAACTGCTTCTGCCTAATCTCTACCAATTGCCCATCAGGGCAAAGGATTTTTCATGGCTAACCAAGCTCATTGAAATATTCCTTAAAGTGTTTGGGTTGTATTCAGGTTTTTTTTATAACAGTAGCGCAAGTCCGAAACAACTGCATTGAACCGGTGGCGTTACTTCAGATACTCATCATTGTAAGGGCAGTTTAAGGCAGTTCCTCGGCAGAATGGCAGTAAATCACAGTCATTTAGCAGTAATCTGCTGCAGCGTTCCAACATGTATCGCTCAGTGCAGGCAACCATCAGGATGCATCGTTTTATCAACAGGGAGGTAGAATTCAACTGACATAGATAAATGTCACATTTATTTTCAAGAGTGTGGTCACTGTAAAAGACAAAGGTAGTTTAAAGGCTTCATTATCTCATCCTGGAGTTATCCCAACAATTTTAGTACAAAAGGGAGATTTAATGAAGACCACCCATCCTTCCAGTAATCACCTTCCCAACCTCTTACGGACACATCAGTCAGTGTTGTCTTAGTGTGCTCTGATGTTTTATTCTTTGCATTCCATGTATGAAGAGTAAATTAAGTCTCACAACAGTATCACATTTTCCCACTTTTGTACAAATAAACCTGAGCTGTGGATGTAATTAGGCCTCTAAGAGCACATTAAACTCTTTTCCCTACGCTCATAGAACACTTGCAATTACACATTAATTCAATTTTTGGCTTCCAAAAGAAATATTTCATTTTCACTGAAAATCCTTATTCCAGAGTCTCGTCACACTGGATTAATGGTAAGAACTGTCACATAAATGGAACGTTGTGTAAATGCTTCTGATAGGTATTTATCAACTCTGCTCTGCATAACTTTGGAGGCCAGTGGCTCGCAGACAATAAATTGAAGGCTCATACAAAGGTAAAGAATGTCATAGTAAAGAAGAATAATGCAAAGATGACAGGAGATAAAGATCTGGCCATAGATGAAGAAAGTAAGTGATGCACACTAGTTTATTATTAGAGAAATACAAATCATCAGATCGTTTTACAAGCTTGGATAGTTGAGTCTAGAAGTCTGAGAGCTGGGAGTAGACAATAGCTCTCAGGTCTATCAGGAGTAGAGAGGCAAAAAGATAGTTCAGGCTCCTAGACAAACATTAGTAATAGTGTTATCGCATACAGCATGTCTAATTCCCTTAATGGTACAGTACATACATTTAAACGTTAGGTTCTCTTTTTGTTTTCTTACCATTTTCTTTTTGTTCAGAAAACAGTTTTAGCTGAAACATATCTTTCAGATTATTGCACTTCTTGGGTGCCTGAAGATGCCTTCACAAAGTATGAGGTGGTATTATTCACTGGATATGCTCTGCCTGGATTGTTTAATTAGCATGATGCAGCAGATTTGGTTCAATAACATTCAGGAATTTATTTCTTTTTTTTTTCCTCCAGATACTGATTGGAGAATTTTTTCCGTGTTCATTGTTTCTTGTTATGTCAGAGGGCTGGTGGTTTGATACATCACTGCTTTGTAACGTTAGCAGTCATGTTTTCTATGCAGAAAAAAATTTTAATTAATTTTTAATTAATTAATTAAAATTTAATTTTAATTATAAACAATAATAGTTTACTTGTATATATACGTGTTCCTTGGTGGTTGATTCTTTATTTCTGCTTTATTTGCACTATATACATCTTCACAATTGATGAAGCCACTAAGAGCTCCCTAACTGGGAGGACAGACTTCAAGCTGCTCTAGATACACAGGCCATTTCTCTTCATGCAATGTTTGAAAATAATGGAAATTAAACACTGAGTTGGATTACAGTTCTGATACCTAAATGAGAAAGGATCATAGCTGCAGGCAGAGAAATCTGTAAATTTTGTGCCTTTTGATGGGATCAGCTCATAAGTAGGGACAGTCAGACACTGGTAAGAGCGCAAGACAGAATGAAGCACATGCTGTCACAGACGACCCGCCATCAGCCATCTGTTTTCTGCTGATGTGCTTCATTCCTCTCAAAGATATGGGACAGGCTTTTTGGAAAAGAGTTTTTACTGGAAAATGACTGTGATATTTTCAAATAGATTTATGAAAATTAGACATTTAGAAGCAATAGCAGTCATTTAAGAATGAAACATTCCGATACCAAGCCTCAGATAAATGCTAACATATTTTGCTATTAAAGCCTTAGGTTTCTTTTACAAAGAATTTTAAGTCCAGATTGTTGTTCATCAGAATTTCTTCCTGTCAAAGATAAAAATAGGGTAGTATTTGCCTAGAAGAAGGTAATGAAAAGTTAAGATACTTGTACAGATACATTAGGACAACACATTCAATTTCTCGGATGCAGAGGGGCAGAGAAGCTCCACACCAGATCAGATATGACTTTAGACTTGAAATTGTTCAGCCTGCAGGCCCATTAGGTCATTACTCATTGTCAAAACCATCATCTCACATCTCCTTTCTATGTGTCTGTAGCAACTACAGATCTGTAGTGACCAAGTTTTGATCAGGATGAGAGGGAGGGGATATTCCCCTCTGTCAGGAGCAGCTTTGCAGTGATTTTTCCTGGGCATCAGGACATTGGATTTAACCCCATCGAGGTGGGTGAACTACCAGGTCCTTTTAAGGCAAAGGTGATGGAATTTTCAGGGCAAGTATGGGATCACTGCGATAGAGATGGTTTCCAAGGCTCCCTAAAGAGGTGGAGCAGGCTTCCTAAGGGTAATGTCTGGGGAGGTAGAAGAGGAGGAGGGAGAACAACAGATTTTCTGCAGTCCCTAGTGTTTGAGGGTAGATAAGAACTAATATGTGCATTAAGAAAAGTCTACCTAGAACAAAATAAGCTGCTTGTTACTTTCTCTGGCTGTACTGCAAGCTACTGCCATGTCAGCTCAGGCCTGAACACAGAAGAAAACTGAAATAGTTCCCAGTGTGGAAAAAATTTTATCATTACCTGCCAAAAATGACTCCTGATGAACTAAGCTGATTTCTCACTGCCCAAGTTAAGGGACAGAGTCAATCAAATTCTGCAGCTACTTTTTAATACCATTGACAAACTTAGTGAACTGTCAGGTTACATCAGGTCTGAGGATGCTTTTTGTCACCTAAAAAGGAGCCAAAGTTTATCCATAGAACTAGGCTATGATATTTTATATTAAGTGAAAACCCACCAAAGAGCCTTGATTCCTTTTCTCTTTTCATGCAGATGTTGCTGTTCCTCATAAATGGGAAAACTTACATTTTCCATAGCCTGTGACAGCTTTACTTTTCCAGCATGGCTGATGCTTTGACATCTGCCACCAGCTAGCCACTTTGGAACTGATAACAAATCCATTTTGAGAGAGGTTTCCATAAACAGTAAAAGCCCTATACACAACAACATAAAGTCTGGAAAAGCCTAAAAAGGAACAAAGGTAAGGATAGAAATAAGAGGAAGCAAATGTGTCATGACACAGAGAAAAAGGAACAGAATGCAATCTTAGCTAGAAAATAGTTTCTAAAATAACTGCTAGGCCTTTTTCTAGAATTAAAACCAATAGCACTACTAGCAGTGTGTTGAAACTAGGTTGTGAGCAGAATAAAAATCATGATGTGATGTATTGTGATATATTGCCAAGGAGAATAAAGTTTTGGCTATCCAGAAAAATGAAGGTTCAAATGCCAGCCACTTGAGCAGTAACTCAGCCACCAGTAATTTTTTTTTTTTTTCAGTCCTTGTACACATATAAATAGAAAGACTAATATGTATACTTCTGTGAAAGCCATGTTTCTAGAGCCTTAATTCTCTAAACATTTGCAAATATTGTCAGGAATAAATTGCAAGGAGACAGATTTTTTTATCCAGAAGCATGTACAGAAGACTCATCTATGTTCTTTTAATGCACCTTCTGTACATTTGTGTTGCTTACTGATTGCTGTTTTAAACACATCTGAAAAACACAGTAAGTTTGTTTGTTGTAGGAAATTTTCATCTAGAGGAAGCCTATATATTTGACTCAAACTACTGCTACAATTGGCTGCTTTTGGAGTCCTAAAGCCTTCCTGCACTGGTGCGTCTCTTCTTTGCTCTCCTGTAATTGTCTGCAATTCTCTACCTCATTCTTGCTTTTGTTGGCTTAGCATACTCATATCTCAATCTTATCTCATTTGTTTTCATTTTTATAGTTCATCGACTTACTTTTACTGTGTGAGGAGCTATTTTATGAGGAAGCCTGGAAGGCTTTACCAATTTAAAACTTGCCAAGAGAAGGTGTAGGTGTCTGGTGTTATGCATGCGCTTTCACATTTAGCTTCTAGTTCAAACACTTATATTGTGGGAAAATTACAGTTCTGTCTTTTTGGCTTTCTTCCAACACTTTTAGGAAAACTACGTAGTTAGAAAGTTGCGTGGGAACAGAAATTTTTCCGTTCAATCCTCTTCTCCGAAAGCTCTAAGTTTTCTAACAGAGTATAGTGACCTACCTCTTCCTATATAATGTCAGGAAAAAACAATCTTTCCCTCTTAAAAACAACCTTGAACTCTGGAATATTTTTTTTTCCTGGCCTGTTTTATTTTTCTTAATTAGCAGCTGATGAAATCACGATGTAGTGCTATAATTATTTATCACCTGAGGGAGATCCCACTTCATTAAATGAAGATATTTTAAGGAATATCTGACCTTTCTGTATTTTCAGGTATGATTGTTGGGTTTTTTTAGATTGTTCCTGATTCTCTTCTGTGCAGTATTATGTGGTGCATGATAGCGCAGCAAATAGGAAGGAGGCCACTGGGCAAGAGGAAGTCCTTTGACTCAGCAAGTGGAAAGAAATCTTCCTCTCCAAAGATAATAAGCAGTTTGTTTTCATGTCAGTCAAGCAGACAGAAGGAGGAAGAAAGGAATAAAACAGTTTGTTTACTGGTTATTTCTAATCATTGATTCCACATCATTCTATTAGAAATTTTCTGCTGTTTGCACGTTTTCCTGCTCATGCTTCAGTATATTTTCTTCAGCATACTGCCTTTTTCTAAAATTCATCTGATACACGTGTTGCATCATTTTGGCTTATCTCAAAACCAAGGATCTTTGTGCTGTTCCGCTAGTTACAACTGATTAACATCTCTTTATTTGATGCTGCCACACTAGCCCTAGGCACGTCAGGCCTTGACAGGAACAAGAGCTAGAATACAAGATTTAACTTCACCTACAGATTTTTCCTTAAAAATCTTCCATGATTTACTGAAAAATCTTTGCTCTAATCCTAAACACATTCATTTTTTAAAAAAAGGAAAATACATTGTGCTATATTCATAGGCTGTGAAAACTTACAGGAAGAAAATGGTCTTATGAATAAATGAGATTTTCCTTGAAAATAACTGAAGATGTAAAAAGTAATCAATTAAGGTGTAACTGGAAACATGACTGTAGTCTTTATTGCAATAGAACTTCTGCTTGTCATGGAGACTTTTAGCATTATAACCCTATATAAGCCCACAGAAAGAAACATTCTTTGTCATACTGAACTATCATCCTAAAATGGTCTTAACAGATGAGAGGAGGGAAGAAGTGGAATGATCAGCATGGTACAACTTGCACAAACTATTGATTCTTCTGTTTCAAGCTAGAGATACCATTCTAACTTGCTATTTACTGTATAAATAACTATTGCCTACATTTCCTTTTTCAAAGCTGTGAAAGCATTTGACCCTGTCCGTTGTTTTTTGGTCAAAGCAGCACAGAAGAACTGGAAAGAAAAAGGGATCAGTTCAATAGTTTTCTAATATAGAAAGTTCTGGCTAATCCTTTGAAGAACCAGCAAGGAAGCTAAGTATTATTCTTAACTCCAACCTGAAGGAGAGGCAGAGGTTACCAAACTTTCATATAGATAGCATGGACTGGGGCAGGTGTTTGTGAGATATCTCTATCAAACGCTCAGTGAGAACCCAGCAAAAATCTTTTATTCCTATTGCTCCATTCTATCTCATTATGGGTGGAAGATAAAGTGTATCTTTGCCATTAGTCCTGTTCATTTCTCAATAGCTGAAAACAGTTTTGTACTGCATTTATTTTCAGTATTTGCTTAATCCACCTCTGATACAAATTTACAGAAATAAACCCATTTTTTTTTCTTTTAGTAGTTCAACAATTAGAAAGCCTCTAATATTTAAAAACGAAACACAGTTTCAAGATCGGTATCAACCTCTCACACACTGCTTGTTAATGAACTGTGATCAACCCCTTTTGTATCAGACACATAAAGCAGATAGCAGAAATGGCAAGTCATGCCAGCATGTTTCTTGAATTGCTCTCTGAGGAAAAGGAGGAAGAGTAAGGATGGTTCTCTCCAGTGTTAAACTTGGCAGTTTTGGTTTCAGGTCAAGCAATTGGCTTGGCAGGAAGTAGTGGAATAACAAGGATAAAATCATGTTCTGTAGAAATACTCATGTAGAGCTCATATAGAAAAATTGTCAGGTAAATTATTATGTATTTTAGATGCTTGAAAGGGTTAAAAGTTAGTGGCAAAGAAAAAAACATACTCAGAAAAAGAAATAATAGCTGTAGTACAGAATAATGCAACATGAAAAATAGACCTAAATACTCCTTGAGCTGAAGGGAAACCTGAGTTCTGGAAAGACTTAGACCAGAAATCACAGTTAGCATAATAGGCATATGCTGTGTTATGGTGCTTTTAGAAAAACATGGGGCTTGGGGGGCATATTATGTAGAAAAATTCTGCAGTGAGAATGAGTCACTCCATGCTTGTTCCTGAAATAACTGCATGAAGAATAGGATGCTTTCTTCTAGTTTTCTCCACACTCAAAAACTGTTGGTAAACTGGAAGGCAAACTAGAATCCTAACTGGTCTTAAAGTCAACTTTTCTTGCCTTAAGGTTAATATACTTAATAAAAAGTCATTTCATGTCTATAGCTCACATTTGACTACTAAACTTTCACTCCATATCAAGATTTTTTTGTTTTACTTTTTATTACTGAGTATCCCTTCTGTGGGCAGTGCCTATCAATATAATAGAACAATTTTGCTTGATTTTAGGGTGTAGTCAGGTTGACCTCTGTGAACTCACCACTCAATGCTTGTGGCAGCACCCGTGGTACAAAAGATCATTTCCTAATTTATAATTCAGTAAGCAATACAAACAAGCAGCTGCAGTCTCTGTATACTTATTTCAGAGAACCAAGTGGCTGCTTTGCTATCAAGACATGCCTAAAAGTTTTAGATCTAACAGTTCTGGTTACACTACCAAATAGTTCCAACTTTAAATAACTAACGAAACCAAAGCCCTCCTTAAGTATACAAAAGGCACGTAGTTGATTAGACTATAAATATGCAGTATCAGAGCTGATAGGATCTCCTTCGATAGAGCTATTCCATCAGTTTAGAGAAGTCTATGGCTTAATATAGTTCATTTTGTATGGGGTCTAAAGCAATGAATTTTTAGTAGGTCAGAGATGACAAACGTTTCTAGAATCATCTGAGGGCAAGAGAAGCAAAGAATTATAACTGACCTCTGGTCTAAGAGTCACAGTTGAAAGAGGACTGAAAATATAGATAGCAACATGTTGTCAATTAACATTTCCTCTGAGAACTATATTTTGTGCACTTACATTAATAGCACTTTCCACTACAAATCATCTCACTAGTTTTGTGGTGGTGCTAATCGCTGTAACTGGAGATACCAGATTTTGGTGCTTAGTAATTTCTGTTGTGGTGGACAAGCATTCACCGCTCGTATTTAGTAGCATTCCACCATACGCGTTTAGAATCCTCGTGCCTTTTTTACAGACTGAAAGCATGAGATCTGTTTTCATGTCTTCATGTTATTTGGAGATTCCTAAATGAATGTAACTGTTTAGAAAATCCTCCCTACAGAGCTTCATCTCTAAGCCTCATCTCCAGATGGAAGACATCAGACTGCAGGGATCACATTCTTAATATGCAAGAGCTTAAAATATTCAAAACCTTTTAAAAATTCTAAATTTTTAATGCTTAAAATACCAATCATTTTCCAGCAATCCAAGCTGCTTTCTGGAATCCAATGCCAAGATCAGTACACTTTCTTTGACAATCAACATAAAAGACCTCCAGTACTAAAAGCAACAGAAGCACAAAGATCTAAAATATTGCTTAATTAGTTTGAGAGGCTTAGGGCTATTTTGTATCTGTTAAATTTAATGTTTCAGCAAGAAAAAAGACCTACATACTTGGCGTTACTATAGTTCTGGGCAGTAACTGACTAGCGGCTAATAACAACGCCGAAACTCAAAATGCTTTAGTGCATGTGCACGGCCTTCCTTTTGGTGGTATCGTTTCCCGTTCAAAAATACTCTTGATGGCTGTACTCAAGGGTGAGATACGGGAGATGACGTCTGACAATGGCAACGGTTTCTTTCTGTGAGACAACACTCATACTGTCCACAAGTTTTCCTATTGCTGAGCTCTTGACACGCTTTGAGCTCTATTTATAAAGGGTTACACCAAGAAGGGAACTACTAGACAGTTTATGGCAAGATTGCTGCTGCAGATTTGGTACCTACTGTGATTTGTGTCACCCATTTGAGCCTCAGCCATAAAGCTGCACTTTTCATCAAGAATATTTGTGAATATGTAACTGCTCTGAAGACATATGGCCAATAAATAATTCAAAGTTATCTATCTTCCCTGCAGTTTTCTTACACACCTACTACCTTTTAATGTTTACTTGGCCTGGAAACAATATTCTTTATGGCACTTCTAGTATAAAAATGTTTACTGACTGGCAGCAGACTATTGATTTCCAGTGCGATACCTTGAAAATAAACTCTTTCCTCCCCAATTTCTGTCTGCTTTGCTCTCCCATATGCTATCAGCCCAGAGAAGCCCTGTTTTGCATTTTGAGTCCCTAAAAAAGTCCATTTTCAATTATTGATTCCAATATCATAACAATGTGATTTAATTCATTATTCCTTTTTCTCTCCCTCTCCCCCATCCCTTTGTGTTCTTTTCAGCTCTATATCCATTTACAGTCCTAAGGAGAATCCTAATGCGTTCGATGCTGCTGCTTTCTTCCAGTCAGTGGGAAATTTCCTGGGGATCTTTGCTGGATCATTTGCCATGGGATCCTCTTATGCTGTTGTCACAGCTTTAATATCCTTTGTGGTTTATTTTCAGAGATAAAATGTACGTATGTTGGAAAAAATGTGTGATATCTGAGACTAACCATCTTTAGTTTGAACCCAAATCATTTCACTGTTGATTCAAGACTTTGCAAACAGTCAAGTCATAAATTGACAGGAAATTTCACTTGTCAGAATCCACAAAGAACTTAATATGCTATTTTTTTTTAGCATTAGGCAAGACTCTGGTCTTTATTTTACTATTTGTTAATAACTACATTTTTAGGAAAGCGTTTTGAAGTATTTTGAGGTTAAAATAGGAAGTTATGAACTACAGACCAGCAGCAATTCTACAAAAAGGCAAACATTAGACAGCAAATCCAGTCAGTCAGTTTAACTAAGCTAGAAATAAAAGGCATGTTTGCTGCCCTGCATTTCTTCTTGTGTTTTCCAGTTCTTCATGTAAAATACTATTGTAGAAAGAGCAGCAATTTTAATCCTCTTGCAGTGATGCAAATGTAAACAAATGCCAGTTTGTTTACAAAACTGGACAAAATTACTTTCTTTTCCCTTTTTCTGGGAAAAGAATATAAAATGTAACCAATTAGGCATTAGTTCAAAACCCGCAAAAGTACTTGAAATACCTGACTTGTAGAATTCACTGTGCTGCATTTTCCTCTTTGAGATACTTTAGAAGCTGCACAATTTTTCCTTAATTCGACTTGTGTAGATGAGGATGGTGGGGGAGCCTGCTTTCTTTCATTCTTTATCGGGTTGGGGGCAATTTTAGTTTTCAAAACAGATGGGTTTTTATTTTTCCTTAGTAATCTTTTAGCACTTGACAAAATTTACAAAGCTGTGTGAGTTCCCTATGTTGGAGACAGGTCTGTTTTTCCTCCTGTCCTGGAGTGCCTTCTTATCAGCAGAAGCCGCTGGTCTCACAGGTAAGTGTGGGATTTTATTGAATAAAAGCAGTTTTATAATATGGCTCTAGTGTAGGAAAACAGAGGTTTATTTTGGGCATGACATCATATATAAAGCTTCTAAAAGCCAGTTTCTATATTGGAGATGGTTTCATCTTTAAAAACAAATCTGTAGAGACATTGCATAGTTCTTCCAAAGATGTATTAGATCAGACTAAAGTCCTCGGTCTTTCTTCCCTACTTTCTCTACATTGCTCATCCCTATTAGTGCCACTATTAATCCCACTATTTTCTGCACAGCTATAGAACCAGAGATGACAGTCAGTACAAGGAAGAAAACATACAATGCCATGTGACTGTCAGAGACGGTGTGCTCCTCTGCATGCACTGCATGTCCTGATGTCCTCTCTTTTTTCCCCGAATATCCGTGACTAAACACAGGATAGGGATATCCTCAACGTTGCCAGTGAGTTGCAGCCACCTCTGTATTATTAAAAAAAAATTCATCTTTTGTTCAGTGTGCCTCCGTAAACACCTTTTGCAACAGAAGAGGTACAGCCATGTGCCAGTGACAGGTAGAAAGATGTGTGATCTGATTGTTTTTTTGTTAATGCTGAGAAAAAAAAACGTGCAATCATATTCAAGTACATACTCAGGGACTGCTTTTTACAACACAAAGAGTCTACAGAAGTTTAGGCAAAAATTGTAAATGGATATAGTTCACCTAGACAGCAACCTATTGTATAGTGTGATTTGAAAGAACCAAGTTTGTTAGGGTCTGATCGTTTTAATATTCTGAAATCTAGTGCTCTAATTAATGTCAGGGAAAATCAGCAGAAGAAAACTGCTTAATAGAGTCTTAATGCAGCCCACGCTGTTTTGTTTGCAAAATTCTTCAAAGTCTTTTGAAGTCAACAGTTATATTTCTACTGACTTCTATGGAGCCAGTATGTTACTTTTTCAATATTAGTCACACAATGATACTATTTCAGAATGAGTATTAACATCTATATCTTCTCACATCTTTGCCTTATTAAATATACAATTTTCTGTCCTGCTTACTGCCAAAATCTTCAGACCAATGCATAAAAAGAGGAGCACGTGAACTAAACAAAAGGGATACCAGCTGGAATAAAAGTCCATTTTGCGTCTTTATGCTTAACAGCTCTTAAAAGTATGACACGATTATTACATAAAAATAGAAGCGAAGAAGGATGATTGTTAATCACTTGCCTCGTACTGGAGGTGATGATTTCCTAATCCAATGACTTGCAAAGAAAGACTGTTTTAAAATACATTGCTAGCTGAGAACAAGGATGCTATGTTTCTGCAAATGCACAATTGATACGTTATACATTACACCCAAAAAGTGGATTTGTAAGGAAAAGGCTAATATATTTCAGAGCCTCAGGTGCTGCGCCAAAGGTAATTTCCATTTCTTGGGCATAGGAACAGACTGTATGTCCAGACAAAAAATAATTGGCACATGTCTTTCATGCATACTGCAAATGTGATGACAGACATAGTCTCTCCTGGTAGTCACTCTGAAGAATGTTTAATTTATCTTTTCTTTTGCAATATATAAAATATCAGAAATAAAAGACTTAATTATTGAACACCACAGATGTTTTTATGGTAGCCACAGTAAGGAATTTTAAATGGACAGAGGGAGAGCCAGAGAAAGTGAGTGGAACCAAAGTAAAGTTCCAATTTATGGGAAAAAATAGAAAATTGTTAGGAAATTTAGCTATTTCTTATAAATAAAGGAATTGATATAAGTATATAAAAGAGAATTGCTCTGTCGACACACAAATTTCCAAGGAAAACATACCAAGCCCTTTTAGGTTTGTCACTAGCCTTTTTTTCAGGGGTATGTTCTGAGTTTCAGGAGGAAATTGTTTAATTACACTGTTATGAGGAGGCTAAGTTTAATCTTGCAAGTTTTATCAGTTGAGCCTTTGTCAGTTTCTGTGAAAGGCTTTTGTCAGAAGATGTTGGGTAGGAAAAAATTGATGGAGCCTTTCTTGTAGCTTCAGAAGTTCAAAGCTGTGTTTTGTAAATCCATTGACTTTACTACTGCTGTGCTAACATTACAATTTAGAGTGGATATTTTTAGTTGTCTCGTGTAACCAGTTTTGATGTTTCTTTCACCTTCTCTCAGTCTCATCTGAAATAGCTCCAACTCCCCTCCCTTCATAATACAACTTTAAACTTCCAGTTCAGCAGGAGAATTACTGTATTGGTTAAGA